>NC_047085.1:159903196-161153196 GCF_902459505.1 Geotrypetes seraphini
CAGAGGGGGGACAGACTGCAGTGTCCACAGGACTATTCAGAGAGCACAGCAGTTCCTATTAAAGGCAAAGACAGACAGCCGGGAAACCTTGTCTGAGCTTCTCCAATGTGCACTTGAACTGAAGGAAAGAAATGGAGAGGCAAACAGGAGCATGTTGGCACCTGCCTTCTCCACACTCCCCGAGCACAATGTGGTTGAGTTTCACATGGTACAACTTAGTTTAAAACAAGACCACACAAAATAAGTTCTTTTCAGATTACTTTCAGGGGAAATGCATGCAAAAATGGATATTCACATTACAAACTTCCATTCAGTTTGACCACTGGTAGTGTTTTGGTTTTTTTTTAAATATTTTTTTTCTTCTTTGGAGGAGGGAGAGAAGAGATATTTTTTTAAGTAAAGTATTTGAATTTATTTAATTCTAAGAGAAAACTTAGCACAAACATTAGGCATCACATAGCCTCTTTTAAATTAACTGACTGCTGGGCAGGAGGAAGAGAGTTGCTGGGTATAGCTGAGGGAAACAGGTGGCCAGTTTGCTTTCTCTCCCCCACCCCCTCCCCCTCCCCTCCCCTCAGTCCCAGAAAAGGGGTTAGGTTGTTTATTTTCCCTCTATAAATCAAAAATCCTGTTCTGTGTGCCAAGTTGTAAAGAGGGGAAATGATATAAATGCCAGGATTTCATTTTGTTGTGATAAATATGTTGTTTAAAAAGTTGCACTTAATGTTAAGGAAAAAAAGATATATAGATAGATGTATCTATATATGAGGGAAGTGTTCTGTGTGATGTTTGTGTGTTGTCGTTTGACTTGTAGCGTGATGGTCAAGCTTGAGGATTATAGTGCTTTGTTGGGGAGGAGGGAAATGTTGTCCCCTATTTACAACAGAAAATATTTTGTTGGACTGAGCCCAAAGTCTCCCCACATATACACAGGGACTATACATTGGAACCTTTTTTTTTTTTTTTTTTTTGCAATAATTTGCATTACAGAGAGAAGTTAATGTAAGCGAAACATTTTACAGGCTTTTGGATGAAACGGAGCCACCTTTTCACATAACTAGAGTGTTTTCAGTTGCTTTTCTTCTTATGCCATGTATTGCACATACTAAAAAGACAGACAACCACTGAAATGTTATTGACCAAGGCATAATACTGCCATCTCTTCCTTCTTTGAATGGTATAGCTTCTTCAGTAGTAAAAGGTTTTACAGATGCTAAATCCTGAAATATACTTTGTCAAATACTGACAATAATATGCAATAAACTGTTTCAAATGCAAAGGTTTTTTTTATATTGTGTAAATAAATGACCCTCTTTACTGTAATTTTACTGTATGTCAGACTTTTTGCGATTCAATCCAGTACATGGAGATCTGCTATAGTGCCATAGACAGACAGACCTCTTTAGTTATACACTCATTTGGGGTTTGTGTGCCACTGTTTATGCAAAGCTACCTGAATTTTGGGAACAGAGCCGTGATTTAGGAAGCCCAATTGGTAACCCCTGGGGATGATCTTCCTTTTATTGAGCAGAATTTCATTTATTTTGCTTGCGTTACAGCTGCACAATACATGAACCACTTCTCTTACTGCATGGGAGCTATCGATCTGGAGAATCTAATCTAATCTTCTATTTGTGTGTCACACATGGTGTCAGGTCAAAAGCGCGCCGGGACAAAGGCGCGCCCAGACAATTGAGCGCAGCGCGGAGGCGCACGCCGCTCTAAATTACCGTTTTTAGGGCTCGTTGTGGGGGGTTGTAACCCCCCACATTTTACTGAAAACTTCACTTTTTCCCTGTTTTTAGGGAAAAAGTTTACAGTAAAATGTGGAGGGTTACAACCACCCAAACCCCCCATAACGCCAGTGCGATGTCTATTAAGTAAAGTGGGGGGATTCCCCCCCACGCCCCCCTGTCAGAGCCCTAAAAACAGTAATTTAGAGCGGCACGCGCCTCCGCGCTGCGCTCAATTGTCCGGGCGCGCCTTTGTCTTTCGCGCCATTGTCTATGAACCGTCACACATACCTATACAGGCTCAGGACGACTTACAGAGAGAAGGTAGAATAAAGAGTAAGGCAGAGTCAGGGAGGTAGGGGAAACAGAGGAGAGTTAAAGGAAGGTAACTGACTTGTAAGGAGAGTATTTTGAGAGATTCATGTAGATTCAGGTATCAAAGAGAAGAGTTTTCCGTTTCTTCCAGAATAAGGTGTAACTAGTTTCTATTCTGATTGTTTCTGGGAGGTCGAACTTGATTCAAGAATCAGAAATAGTTGGAAAGCACCTAAAGGAACACGGGGACTTCCCACTGCACAAAGGGAAGAAGGAATAGTTTTATACATAAAAATGCAGTTATAGAACAGTGCTTTAGAAATTACAGTTTAACTTTCCCTGGTCTGTACTAAAAGAATACTTTTTTTGCTATACAGCTTTGCTTCCCCCCCCGACACACACCTGACATAGCAATTTCAGACTACAGTGCAGGCCTCAGCCAATGAGTTCAGCAAAGAAACATAGGATGTGATGGCAGAGGACTCCCCCTCACCCCCCCCACCCCCCCGGACACGCATCTGCACAAATTTACTTCCTGGTAAAGGACATAAACTCCCACGTAAGGGAGAATTCATCAAAGTATGCTACTGTTAAGATGGGTTATTTTAGCACAGGGTCCCATTTTAGGCAATGAGACCTTTGCTAAAATAGCACAAGGTGTGGTAAAATAACCCATTTTAATAGTAGCACACACTGATGAATTTCCTCCTTAATCTCTGAAATTTTCCCTTTACTTTAAACATACTCTGTTAATCCCAGGCTTTCTTGAATTCTGTTAATTATGTGACTTATCTCCATTGGGAGGTTGTTTCATGCATCCTCAATTCCTTTCTTTATATGAAGAAATATTTTCTGATGTTTTTGAGTCTGTTCATTTTAAAAGGCTCATCATGACCTCTTGTTCTGGCATAAGTTTAGTGATAGTAAAACTTTCCATTAAAAAAAAAAAAAGTTTTTTTTTTTTTGTGCATTTCAGTGTCTCTATTTTATGCCCACCTTTCCAGGGTATACTATTGTGTGCAAAAGTTGTATGTTACAGTGAATCCTAAAATGAATGGAATCTGACACAATTTCTACATAATTAAACACATTTTTATACAAATGTCAAAAACATAATTACTATACTGTATATTTGTATGTGTGTGTATATATATATATATATATATTTTTTTTTTTACAGATTCATAGTCAGAGAACAGTGAATATGCAGGCACAAAGTTTGGACACCATTTCAAGCAGTGCTTTGCAACATCTTCTTTATCAGAAATAACAACTTTCAAATGTTTCCTCTAGCCAGATAATAGTTTCTCTATTTTTTATTTTGGAATTTCCCCCCCCCACACTCTTCCTTGCTGAACTTTTTATTAGCACAGAAGTGTTCTTAGGCCTTCCTGCATGCACTACTGTTTGCACTCACCCCACAGATTTTGAATTCTAAACAAACCTGAGAACTCTGAAAACCATTCCAAAATCTTCATTTCATCCCTGTAAGTACCTTGTGTTGAGTTTAAGGCACTTTTGAAACATTGGGCTCCTTTTACAAAGCCGCGCTAGGGCCTTAGCGTGCAGAATAGCGCATGCTAGCCGCTACCTCCTCCTTTTGAGCAGGCGGTATATTTTCAGCTAGCGCACGCTAATCCAGTGCATGCGCTAAAACGCTTAGCGCACCTTCGTAAATGGAGCCCATTGTCTTGATGAAATAGCTAACCTGACTTCAGCTTTAGTTTCTTTACTGACTGTGGGATTGTAGCTTCTTGGATAGGTTTGATATTTAGTTGTATCCACTTCTTTCTACCTGCACATGACTTTCTGTGCTGCTCACTACCACACTACACCCTAAAAGATCAACTTTCATGCTTAACATTTGGCAAGGTATCATTTTCTTTAAATGCTTTTCCTTTGTGTCTTTGAATATATCTTCTATGGTTGTGGCCAAACAGTTCAATTTTCATATCACTCTAAAGCACATGTGTCAAACACAAGGCCCGTGGGTCGAATCTGGCCAACCTAGCCTTTTTATGTGGCCCGCAGCAATGCTCCCAACCTTCTCCTTCTCACAGCCCAGCGTATCCTCCCTCCCCTGCCGCTGGGGCCCACGCTGTGTGTCAGCAAAGGAAGGGGTAAATATCCAGCCCATGACTTAGCCTGTGTTTTAGATTTCGGCCCTTTATGTGATTTGAGTTTGACACCTCTGCTCTACAGGAAAGGAATTGGGAATTGTATACTGCCTTTTGGTAGTTTTACTTGTAAGTAGCTTTATGGATGACCAATCAGTTACATAAACAAGTTACGTGCCTGTCTTAGTTTTCTAGGGGAAACCATAAACTCCTTACCCAAGGTTCGTTATTTTGCCAGTTTATACTAAGAATAGAGACCAAGGCTATATGAAGTATTTTATTAGAAATATAAAAATATAATTCACAAGCCAGCAGTACATAATAAACTAATTATTTGTTCACAATGTCTCTGAATATATATATATTTTTAATTTAATTCTTATATACCGCTAATAACCGTCCCTAAGTAAAAGAGTGAATATAATTCTTACACACTAAATAATTCCTTATAATAATAATTCCTGATTAGTAGCAACTCTAAAAATATAGCTTATCACCACAGGTACTTCACTTCCTTGTCCCAAAGACAATAGAATTCTCTCTCTAACCCAGCTGAAAAGACATACAAATCCTTATTCTTACCACATAGATTAGGCCTCAGCAAAATCGGGGAGAAGGAATCGGTGTCTTTCCTCCGCTTAGCAGATATGGAAATTCTTCTGATTAGGAACAGTCCGTCAGCCACTGGAAAAGCTGTAAATTAGATTGGCAGCAAAGGTTTCCTTTATGTGATGGAATCCAGATCTGTATAAAAGTCTGGTTTCTCTCTCTCAGGCAGAGTCACAAGAGATAACTTTTCAGGTCTTAATTATTATAGAAGAAGTGCAGAGAAACCTATGATAAGATGCAAGCTTCCTTACATCCCAACATAGACTAATCAATAATTAGGCACCTTCTACTTGGTTCTCGTCAGATGACCTCTCAGGACCAATCCAGAAACAGAACTGAATGAATAGCCTTTCTGTATAGAGTCTTGCACAGGCTGTGAAACAGAGGAGCCTTCGTTAGATAAGAACAGCACAGGAGCAATGCCTCCCCCAAGATTCACACAGGTTGAGCATAGCTGCATAGCTGGATGTCCTTGACTAGAATACAGTTCTGGTACATACCCAGAATGCATCAGGCATCATAAACAGCAAAGATGTTTTCTTCTTTCTCTTCTTGCATGGTTCAGGCTTCATGATGTCAGGGAGGCCTAACCTTCAGGTGTGAATAAGGAAACATCCCTACATACAACCACATTCAAAGCAATTTACATACAGATATTTCTACTACTACTTATCACTGCAAGCATTTTTCCATATCTGTCCCAGTGGGCTTACAATCTATCTAATGAACCTAGGGCAGTGGAGGATTAAGTGACTTGCCCAGGGTCACAAGGAGCAGCAAGGGGTTTGAACCCACAACCTCAGCATGCTGAAGCTGTAACCACTACGCCACACTCTCCTAACATTCTGTCCATGATTCCATAAAGTCCGATTAATAGGCTTAATCAGTGCCGATATTGACACTCAACACCTCACAATCGACTTTAATTGGGCTTAATTGAAAGTTAGGCACCTAACTAAAAAAACTTGATTCTAAAAAAAGTAGGTGCCTACCCAAAGTGCCTTCGCCACAAGTGGGCATGGTTAGGGGTAAATCATGGGCATATTTTTCTAGTTAGGTGCCTCTGTGAATTAGGTGCCATTTGGCTTTGACATCGGCGCCTAACTTTAAGCGAAGAAAACCCTGGCATAAATTGGGGACGCCTAAATATTTGGATACTGAGTACTGCCTAAGCACACATAAGTAACACTAAGCATGGTTCTATAATGGGCACCTAAGTTTTTATAGAATCGGTGCCAATATCAGCACCTAACTTTAGGCGGACTTTGTAGAATCAGGACCTTTGTATCAAATAGTTTCAGGCTTGCCCAGGTTTTCTTTTGCAAAGTTTAGGCAACAAGATTTATAGAAAATTTTACATCTGACAACTCTCCCATTTAGAGCATTTTTTTTTTTTTATAAGCAACACTGTTCTGTGAACATCTACTACAGTTTCACCTAAATTTTTCAGCATTTCATATGCAGCAATCTGGGGGTTCTGTTTTGACTAGCTTTGGGGAATTTTTCTTGGTCTTCCAGATTTTGCCTTGACTTGTACAGTTTCATGCAACTTCCATTCTTAACAGTGTTTCTGAAAGTTAAAAATGGTTGGCTACAAGCATTCAGAGATTTTAAATAGCCTTCCACTGCTATATAAGAATGAAATATCTTTATTTTCAAATGCACAGAATAACAATCAAGAGTTGAGAGGTAGAAATGTTAAGAGTAACCACATAACTGTCTTCATTTGACTAACTGAAGGCCTAAGCAGTCACCAAACATTTTGGACCTTATTAACAACTTTAAAAAAAAAAATTAAGTTAACAATGAATCAATTGAAAGGGTGTCCAAGCCTTTGCACATGGCATATTTACTTTATTATTTTCTATCAGTTAAAATCAAGATGTCCTTTTACTAAGGTACACTAATGATTAGTGCATGCTAAATATTAAGAAGCCCTTATGTATAAGATAGGCTTCTTAACATTTAGCTCACTCAAAGGGGCTGATTCTCCAAACAGTAAACATCCTACCACCATCTCAACAGCCAATGGGGATGCACATAAAAAAAAAAAATCCACACCACGAAGGATGCCTATAGAAGTGTCTAGGCATGTCTACCGATGCCCAAGTCCAGCGTGGGTGTGGTTTACACCAGAACTGGCCTTGGGCATCCCTATGCATCTCCGTAGGCATGAGACAGATGCTTAAATGTAGGACTGGAAAATCCTGGCCTACATTTAGGGCTCCTTTTCCTAAGCTGCACTAGCGGTTAACGCGCGTAATAGCGTGTGCTAAACCATCTGCCGCGCTAGCTGCTACCGCCTCCTCTTGAGCAGGTGGTAGTTTTTGGCCAGTGCGGGGATTAGCGCATGATGAAGTCACGCGCGTTATGCCCGCTAGCGTGGCTTAGTAAAAGGAGCCCTTAAGGTGTCTGTTAGAAAAAAAGACGCGATTCACTAAAGGACACCGATGCATGATTGACATGCGATCAGCAGCTGCCAAGACCTGCGTCCTTTAGAGAATCAGGCCCTAAATCCCTTAGAACACCTTAGTAAAAGGACCCCTAGATGAATAGGAATTATATGTTTATTGGGGTTTTTTGCTATACCACTCTTCCAAGGGTACTATAAGAAAATAGAAAAGGAATACAGTTCATGGATAGAACAGGGAAACATATAGAATGTCTGAAGCCATCATAGTGTCACCACCACACTGACTCTGCCTCACCTGGAAAGGCATGGATGAAAAGCTGAGCCTTCAAAGAGGACCTAAATCTATGAAGAGAGGGGAAAGGCACTCCAAAATGAGGTGGAAGACAAAACAAGAACAAAAGAACCAAGTTGGGGGGAAATACAATATAGATCTTGTGGTTAAGCCAAGGGTACTAGAGATAGTCAAAGCTACTACATAGGACTGTGATTCCCTATGGAGGCCTTTATGTGTTTAGGTGAGAATTTTATGTTGAATTCTAAAAGAAATTAGTAACCGTAATGTTTAGAGTGGAGAGGGCTTATGTGGTCAAAATAGTTTTCATGTGTCAGGAGGGTAATAAATGTATTTTGAATGGATTGCAATCTTAAAAAACTAGAGAACAGGCCAGTGTATATTGTGTACAGTAGTCTAATTGGGAGACCACCAGAGCATACAGAAGGGTGGTGCAAGCTGACTTGTCCAGATAGCTTATGCATTAAGATTTATTGAAATATGTTATATTTAATAATATACAATCAAAAAAGGAGAGAGGGTGTACACCCCCCTTTACACCCCCTCTCCTTTTTTGATTGTTAATTTTGTGGGTTGGATATTGTGGGTAATGATCTGTGTTTTTGTTAGTTGATATTTAATAATATATACAGTAATTTTATACCATGCAGAGATTGAGTTAGCTTCGCTTAACTTAAGAGATTAATTTAAACATAACACTTGACCAGAGGTGCCTAAACATTTGCACACAGCTAGGTCCCTAATTCTCCTGTCAATGGTTCTACATAAAATAAGCCTGTGGGTTGGTCATGTTTATGCAGTGCTTATATCCCAAAGTTTCTGGACTAAAATACAAGTTAATATGATACACATTTGATATATGAAGTTTTAATAATTGGTTTTTAACTTTTTACTTCTGTCAAAGTAATTTGGTAATGGGATTTTTTAATGGGCTTTCTGGTCTCCAAATCCAGTGTTTAGACATACTGACATCAATCGTAGAAACTCAGGAGTGGGTTCAGAAAGTGCCAAGCATCCTGAAACATAGAAAACAACGGCAGATAGACCATACAGGCTGTTTTCTTTTCCCTTCCCGAAGGGCTGCCTCTACAAAAAATTCCTCGACCGATCCCTAGCATTCCAAGTGGGCAAATGGAGCAAATGCCTCTCCACTCTCATCTCCAATTCCCCCCCCTATCAAACTTTCAGGAAGTTAACTAAAACCTACCTTTTTGACAAATTCCTCTGAACGTTCTCCTCCCCTCCCTCCTCCTCCTCTGACCTCGACCCTCCCCAGACTCTTTACCGCCGTATGTAACTCTTCTATTTGTAACTCTGCTGTAGTAACTCATAGCAAACATAACTACTCCGAATATATTACCTTCCTGCAAAAATTTACTTCTCCGTAAATGTATTGTCTAAAATGTAAATTTAACTAGATTGAAAAATGCATTGCCTAAAATGCTAATGTAACATTAACGAAATTGTATCTTCGCTGTAATTGTACAGTCTCTTCTGTTAACCGCACAGAACTTCCATGGTAATGCGGTATAAAAGAATAAAGTTATTATTATTATCTAGCCTGAAACATCTACACCATCTTTCCATCTGCATCTATCCTTTCTTTCCTTGTCCTACAAGATCCTCTGAATTCAGATAAAGTCCTTGACTCCACCCCCTCCATTGGGAGCTATTCCATGCATCCACTACACTTTAGATTATTTCAGAATCTATCCCTTCAAAGACAAGCAGGCATAAAATTCTCACATGGGTGATGTCATCCACAGAACCTGGAACAGACACTACCAAGTGCAGTGTCACTTTAATTTTTTTAGGCAGTGCCCATATCGCTGGTGCCTCCTTGGCCAGACCCATGATTCTGGCAGTTTGGAAGTCTCACATTTGAGAATATTTTACCTGCTTGTCCCCACCCACCTCCCCTAATTGGCTTCTTAACTATGTTACTGAAACTAATGGCCCTGTGAGCCAACGGGTGGGAAGGCACGGCACGTGTGCAGTATGGTCATTGCCTAAAGATTTGAAGTGACAGCGCACTTAGCAGTGTCCGTACTGGGTTCTGTGGATGGAGTCACCCACATGTCCTCAGAGAACACCCGCTACAGGTAAAGTATCTGCTTTACCTCCATCCTGTGCAGCCTTATTCCACAGTTCTTGTGCAATTATGCCACAGAGGTATTTACATGTCTTTTATTATATCTCCCCCCCTCACATCTTTCTTCCTACATATGTATATCTTTAAGTATGTTCTCAAATACTTTATACTGATCATTTTAATAGTCACCCTCTGAACTAACTCAGTCCTGTATTATATCTTTTTGAAAATGCATTCTCTAGCACTGTATAAAGTACCATAAATTAGTCACCAGAGTACAAAAACTCTACCTCTATAACATTACTTGTGATACTGGACATTTGTCCAATGTCCCCCCTCCCCTCCTAAAAAAAAATAAAACCCAACAACCTGATGCTGCTGGTACACAAAGCAATTCACAACTAGTCTGGGAGGCCAGCTCAAATGCTTCTAAATCTGGATTGTGCAGGCAAAGCTGCTGCTCTCGTTACTGTGGTTCTTTTCTACTTTTATTTGCCCAGGAGAAAAAAGGGCATCATCCTGCTTCTGTTGGACTTATCCGTTTGTGTTGCTGCTGGATCAATATTGGCAGGCAGGATTAATTGGGATTTAATGAGATCACCATTGGAAAGCATTTAAGCAGTTTGCAGTGATGCCAACCACATAATTTTTTTTCTTTACCTAAGGTACTTGAAAGGATTATTTGGATGTTAATGTGGGCAATTCTATAACAATATGCCTGTATGCAAGTGGCCAGAGAGCATCAATGTTGCAGCCATCCTATAAAGGAAAGTAGGTGGCTACTTCCCTGTAGAGAATACTAGCATAACTAGTGTATATGGTTAGACAAGAGCACATAGGTAAACCATAGAACTGATATACAAGAATGCTCATACCTAAATGTTGGAGATACACATTTAATTTACAGTATGCTATAAATTAAAGTTAAGTGTACACTCCACTCAATCTGCCCCTGTGTATGCCTACCTGTAAAATATATACTGTGTAAAATATATATATTTACAGGTTAGTACATAGGCAGAACTGCAGCAGTTATGATATTTATGTGCACCTATAAGCCACATACAGTATATACCAGTACTCTAATCATTCCAGTAAGCAAATGGTCCACAAGGGCTAGATCAGCAGGAAAAATGAGCAGACCAGAAAAAAAGACTACATCGTCCATAATATGGTCCAAAGTAGTATGATGGAAGGGTGAAAACTACACCCAACTTGTTACCCTTCTGGGCTGCATCAGGGGTCTATAATACCAGATGAACCATAAAAACTTGCATCAGAGTTTGACAACAAACTGTTAGCTAAGGGTGAGAAACATTTACCAGCTCTGGTGCAAATTTTTATGGTTCACCATCTGGTATTTTGGGCCCCTGATAAAGCCCAGAAGGGTGAAACTTAGCTAAGTCGGGCGCACAGTTTTCATCCCTCAGCTGCCGCTGTTGTGAATAAAAAGGTTTCTTTGGACCAAATTTTGACTAGTCTTTTTTTTTTCCAGACTGCACTTCCCCCTCCGTATTCGCAGTGGTTAGGGGCAAAGCCGGCTCACAAATATGAAAAAAAACGCAAATAATATTCAGGCCGATTCTGCCCATAACCCCCACTTCCCCTGGCTATTTTAAGTCTGTAAGCCCCCCCCCTTAAGCCTTACTTGGTGGTCTAGCGGGTTTTCAGGCAGGAGCAATCTTCCCACGCTCCTGCCCTGTGCAGATCGCTCACAGGAAATGGCTGCCTTGAGCTCCCGTAGTCTCTTGAGCCATTTCCTGTGAGCGATCTGCATGGGGCAGGAGCAAGGGAAGATTGCTCCTGCTCCGAAAACCTACTAGACCACCAGATAAGGCTTAAAGGGGAGGGGGGGGGGGCTTACTGGACTTAAAATAGCCCAAAAAAAGAAAAAGGAATTTTAGGTTTAAAATCGCAAATAAGTGAATCCGTAGATATGGAACAGCGAATACGGAGGGGGAAGTGTAGAGTATAACATATCTCTAAGCAACAATATTGAGCTACTAAACCTATAAATCTAGGGCTCATGCAAATAAGTATAATTTCTAATTTAGACATTTCAAGTTACATGTGACTAAACTATACAATGGTACTTTGAAAGGACGAGCATTTCTAAATATGCATATGATTTCAAAATATCTTAGATGATTCAAATGGTAAGTTCTCCATGCAGCTGAAGATCAACCTTAGCTAGGCTGTCCTGAGGGCAGTGTGGCCACACATGGCACAATAGAGCTGGGTTGCAAGACGCACTCCCTGTCCATTGTCTGTCCTGTGGCGATTGCAGTATAGTGGATGGAGTGGGGGTGATAGGGGGTGTGTTCACACAGGGTATGGTTCCAGTTCAGGATGCTCCCGGTCCTTGGCATATATTGCCTGCTTAGACCAGGAATATGCAATCTTATCACCATCTGTATATGTTATGAAATTTGAGGATATCTGGTTAGCTGATTCACACCTTGAATGCATTCTACAGGATGACACACTTATAGACTAGAAAATGTAGAATGATTATACAGCAAAAGAAATAGGAGAATCACCCACAGTCAATATCAAACAGACAGTGGAGAGATCCAGAAGGCATACCACTCTGCAAAGGTGCTCAGTGTGTTGACATATTTGTTATGTAAAGGCTGTTATGCAGATATTATAAAAGTACCACCATTTATCACTTCAAGGCTTGTGCTATATTAAACAAGAGACTCCTGATGCAGGCCGTATAGAGCCGAAACATATACACATCGAGTCACTAAAATGAATAAAGCATATCGAGTGATCACATGAATAAAGCAGCACTTAGAAACATATTAACACACCTGTTTTTCTTGGACATCTCCACTGTCTGTTTGAATAATGACTGTACAACAGGAATAAGCTAAAATCTTTTTAATAGGATGGCAGCACTGATTTACAAGACTTTTCTAAATTGATGCTGAATTTTTTCTGCAAGACAAAAAGCTTGGGCATTTTGTTTTCTTAGGGCTTTATTTTCTTATGTCTCAGAAGAAAACTATGGCAGTGTCGTATACTGAAAAAACTTGTTTAAGAGCCACAGATTTTGTGTGTTTACCTATTGTGTTGGTGTTGCGATTGGCTTAAGTACTCACACAAACACACTGATGTCTTGCTTTTTTGACACAAGACGATCAGCAATTGTAGAATTAATAATAGAGACATTAGACCAGTCTGCACACAATAAAGACTGTGCTGTGAGAATCACAGATCACTGTCATACATATGGACCGTTGTACCAAGTAATTAGCTCCTTATAAAGAATGCTACTGTAATGTGTTCAGGAATGCACAGACATCCCTAGCTTTAAGAGACAAATACAAAGATGAAAATAGCTTCCGTGGTGATCTGACCACAGGATAATTCTACTGCTAAAAGTGGCCCTGCTGTTTGCATAGTTGATGTTTTGTCCGAAGTCATGACTATATGTAATAATTATACGTACATTTAAGGTGCTATTTAAATATAACATGACAGTTCATTAAGAGGAACAAGATATTGAATACAGCATTGTGTGTGAGTTTACTGCTAAAGTTTCTATTTTTGAATCTCACCCTTCTTCCACTACATGAACACAAACACACATACACCATTACTAGAACAAATTTGCAAATAGGGTCCTTTTACTAAACTGTGGTAAGCGCTCAGGTGTCCCGTGATACTTTTGGGATTGGTGCACTAAAAATAGATTTTATTTTAGAACTTGGAGCATGTTTGGGAGTGGAGAGTAGGCATGACCTGTGCTAATTGGTTAGAGTGGGCATTGGTGCTTGTTGACCAATTAGCATAGTTTTAGCATGGGAACCCTTACTGCCTACACACTTTAATGGTCACATGCTAATTTTGAATGAAAAAGTGATGCATACTTTTTTAGGTCATTCATGAATATTTAAATTTGTTCTAGCTCTACCCTCAAAATGCAGAAACCTCAAGAGGAAAGTCCACATGCTGCAGTCTGGTTAGGAAAGAATGTTATTTTTATAGACATAGAAATAAGGAGGTTGACAACAAATAGGAGATAATTTTGTATAGAAAATGGAATTTAGGTCAATCCGTGCAAAATATACACGTAGTATTTTAGGAAACGCATAGCAAACACAGCCTTTTTCTAAAACATATAGCACTGCCAAAGAAGCATGTATACTTACTGCCATGCACTTCAGGAACAAGGAAAAAAAAAGTAAAAAAAAAATGAGTAGCATCACTAGAGCGTTGCATGTGTAAGAAGTACTTCATGCACATATAAGTGTTGGTTTTTGCTACTTCTACTTGTAAGAAACTGAACTGATTAAGGAATGGAAGAGTGGCCTAATGGTTAGTGCATCAGGCTAAGAACTGCAGCTCCTTGTGACTCTGGGCAAGTCTCACAAAACTCTATTACCCCATTCCCCTCTCTGTCCCCCCCCCCCCGCTAAAAAACTTCTCCATTTGCAAATTGAGGTAGTTCTTAATGTCAGGGGTGTATACTAGAGCTGCCCGATTCAAATCAATTCATTTTCTAAAAGAAAAAAAAAAAAATGGACACATCGATCCGTCAACATTGCCCCCTTGCTGCCGATCTATTCTGCAGAGGCCCACAGTGGTCTCAAACTCAAACTCTTTGCAGGACCACATTTTGGATTTGTAGGTACTTGGAGGGCCTCAGAAAAAATAGTTAATGTCTTATTAAAGAAATGATAATTTTGCTTAAGGTAAAACTCTTTATAGTTTCTAAATCTTTCCTTTTGGCTAAGTCTTAATAATAATATTGTCATTTATAGCTAAAGAGACATATGATCAATAAACTGTTTTATTTTACTTTTGTGATTATGATAAACATACTGAGGACCTCAGCCCTGGACTATAGAACATTTGAGAGCTGCCCCCCCTATCCTGAGCGGGACTGCCTAAGACCTAGCGTCATCGCGACTTCTTGGCGGAGGGAAAAGTATGAGGTGCTGAAGACTGGTTCTATCTGGGTCTGGAAAACCTCTGCCTGTAATTCTGGGAGAATCTCTGGGAAGTAGAGCTGGAATACTACCAAGACCGCCTGGAGCCAAGAAAATTAGAGCGATCTGAGCCTCTAGAGCAGTGGTTCCCAAACCTGTCCTGGGGGACCCCCAGCCAGTCAGGTTTTCAAGATATCCCTAATGAATATGCATGAGAGAGATTTGCATACCTGTCACTTCCATTATATGCAAATCTCTCTCATGCATATTCATTAGGGATATCTTGAAAACCTGACTGGTTGGGGGTCCCCCAGGACAGGTTTGGGAACCATTGCTCTAGAGGTTCTGGGTCTGCTGTCAGGCAGAGTCTTGGGCCGACAGTCTATCACACAATTCATAAGATTGTCCAAACCCTTTCCGAATAACTGCCCCTTAAAAGGGAGTCTGCTGAGAGTAGCGTTACAGCTGGAATCACCAGCCCATTGGCGCCATAAGATACAGCTAAGACATGGCTTTCAACCTTGAGGGATCCCTCTGGAAAATCCAACTGCTCAGTGACTAAAGACATTAATGTCTGGATGCCAGGGAACTGTAGAAGACTGAATCCTCACTCCACTTATAAGGGAGGAAGTAGATGGAACTGGCTGAGAGTCTAAATTTAGCTCCTGCAATGACTCAGAAATGAGGTCTAGCAGAGCTGTGGGCTTAAATAAGCACAGAACTGTGGGATCTTCCCCAGGATCCAAAGCCACAACAGGAGTCAAAGCATGACTGCAAGCCTGCGTCCCCTGAAATGGGAAGTGCATCCTGAGACAATAAGGGGAAAGTGAGAGATTCATGTGTCCCTTATCTGTGTCCCCATCAAAAAGGTCTGCCAAGCTCTGGGAAGTGGTAGACTGCAAGGCAAATGCACTCAGGAAGGCTGTGCCCTCATGTGCAGTGTCTGAAGCACAACCCAACTTTTCCTTGGAAGGATGGTTTTTCACATTAAATTGAATTCAGGTGAAAAAGCTGTACCAGGTAGCAGAGTATCACCCACAGATGACTAATTTGCATCTCTTGGGCTCTGTACCCTTTTGCATGGGACAGCCACTGTCTCTAGGTCCAGAAAAGAAAAATGCCTGAACTCCCAGGCTAGCCGCCCTTTCTGCAGCCCAAGAGCATAAAGAGGCTAAGCCGGATGTTCCTGCCTTTCCTTCACATGTGGCGTGGAACATGGTGAAAGTATGCTCTTGAGGCAAACAATTTTCACATTCCTGGCATGGATTAGACGTAAGAGAGCCCAAGGACTCCATCCCAACAAGTTTTGAGGCAAAACGAGAAGTTTTGGAGTTGCAAGAAACTTTTGAAATAAAGATTGCTAAAATCCAAGATGGCCACCATCAGGATTTTGGCACCAAAAATAGTTTGAAAAACAATGAAATAAAAAGTAAAATCTGCCAAATTTAGGATTTTTGGGGAGGGGAAATAAACACAAACTATTGAAAACTGGATCTTCTGACCCCTCATGATTCACCTCAGCCTTACTAACTGTGACCTGTACTGGTAATGTGCTGCAGCCTGCCTCAGCTCTGAACAGCAGCTGGAAAAGGAGGAGAAATCACTGCCTCATTCAGAACATCTCCTCCAATGCTGATCTTCAGGCTGCCAGTCGGACACAGAATCTGAGCCCCCATCCCTGCAGACCTATTGATGCTTAAGCAGAAGGGGGAGGAGAAAATGCAATTCGGCACTCTGCAAGACACTACTGAGCCTCCTAGCCTGTGCTCAAACCCCTGCTAAGCAGTAGGTGAGAAACAGTAACAGGGGACAGCCCAAGCTTTAAAAACACTGCTGCAGGCTGGCTAACAGACAGGAGGGATTGGCCTGTCAGCTGAAGACCTCAATCTGCTTCTACTCCACACATGCAGTGCTGACCCTGAAAGTGGAAAGCTAAGCACCAAAACTGCAGAAAAAGACAAAAAAGAAAAAGAGACTAAAATAAATAAAAGTGCAGAAGGGGAAAAACTGTAGGTGGCAGTAGGGCTATAGAAAAAATCTGGAGTGGATTCCTTCTGCAGAGGCTCGCGGCCATGGGAAGACTATATGCTTATCCAGAATTAGACACCTATTGCACTTTAAATCCATATTACCGTATTTTCACGCAGATAATGCGCACCCGTGTGAAACGCGCACACGGGTATAGCGCGCAGAAACCACGCTTTTATGTACAAAAACTTTTGTATACCGCGCTCACGGGTATACCACGCATGCAGCCCGACTGTCCTTTCGCCCGCCCCGATTCTCCTCTGGCCGCCCCGACTCTCCTTTCGCCCTCCCCGACTCTCCGTGCGCTGTCCCGACTCTCCGTTCACCCTCCCTGACTTTCCGTGCACTGCCCCGACGTCCGATACATCCCCCCCCCCGGCAGGACCACTCGCACCCCCACCCTGAAGGACCGCCGACTCCCCGACAATATCGGGCCAGAAGGGAGCCCAAACCCTCCTGGCCACGGCGACCCCCTACCCCCACCCCGCACTACATTACGGGCAGGAGGGATCCCAGGCCATCCTGCCCTCGACGCAAACCCCCCTCCCTCCAACGACCGCCCCCCCCAAGAACCTCCGACCGCTCCCCCAGCCGACCCGCGACCCCCCTGGCCGACCCCCACGACACCCCCACCCCCCTTCCCCGTACTTTGGTAGTTGGCCGGACAGACGGGAGCCAAACCCGCCTGTCCGGCAGGCAGCCAACGACGGAATGAGGCCGGATTGGCCCATCCGTCCCAAAGCTCCGCCTACTGGTGGGGCCTAAGGCGCGTGGGCCAATCAGAATAGGCCCTGGAGCCTTAGGTCCCACCTGGGGGCGCGGCCTGAGGCACATGGTCGGGTTGGGCCCATGTGCCTCAGGCCACGCCCCCAGGTGGGACCTAAGGCTGCAGGGCCTATTCTGATTGGCCCACGCGCCTTAGGCCCCACCAGTAGGCGGAGCATTGGGACGGATGGGCCAATCCGGCCTCATTCCGTCGTTGGCTGCCTGCCGGACAGGCGGGTTTGGCTCCCGTCTGTCCGGCCAACTACCAAAGGTACGGGGAAGGGGGGTGGGGGTGTCGTGGGGGTCGGCCAGGGGGGTCGCGGGTCGGCTGGGGGGGCGGTCGTTGGAGGGAGGGGGGTTTGCGTCGAGGGCAGGAGGGCCTGGGATCCCTCCTGCCCGTAATGTAGTGCGGGGTGGGGGTCGCCGTGGCCAGGAGGGTTTGGGCTCCCTCCTGGCCCGATATTGTCGGGGAGTTGGGGAGTCGGCCGGGCAAGAGGGCTTGGGCTCCCTCTTGCTCCGATCGTGGATGCGGGTGCGGGTGGGAGCGCGTGCAAGCGGTCCTGCTGGGGGGGGGTGAATCGGGCGTCGGGCAGGGTGGGAACTATGTAAAAAAATTTTTGTATAACGCGCGAGGGGTATGCGCGGTAGGTAAAAACGCGTATAGCGCGCGCGTTATATGCGTGAAAATACGGTAACTCTGTCCCACTGAAACATGTCAGTCTGTCTGTGTGTTCAGTAATTTTGTTCTTTATAAAATAGTTTCTACCATTTTGTCTATGTCTTTATCCACTATTAGTAGGGCAAATACTCGCACGACTGAACTAGTTTGTCAAGATTCAAGGAAAAGATAATTTGGTATAATTTCTCTGTTTCTACATAAATAGATACACAATCCTGGAGTTTGAAGTCTGCTTTAATTTATGAATATAGAATCAGAGTACATCATCAAGTTATTCATATTAACTCATCTGGTGACTGTTGGAAATTTCAGACACTATTTGTTCACACATCCTTCCATTTGTCTACAGTTCACATTCTGTCTCTATATTAAGTGTTAGTGAGTTGGTTTTACGTTTAAAATGTATTCAAGATTAAGGTGTTTTATCCCTTGTCTTTTTAAAGAGGTCATCGGAATATAAGACTAGACATCAAGGCTGAGCAACAAGAGACAATGCCTATAAAAACGGATAATTCTGCAGGCCTGAACTTGTATGTATTTTTCTGTTTTGTTTTAAGCAAATTTGTAGAATTTGTAACAATTCTGCCTTGAGAGCACTAGAAAATGTCATCTATTCATACATTTTTTGATACTATGGCCCTGATTCTATAAAGTCCGCCAAATGTTAGGCATTGATATCGATGCCTACTTTAAATGAGCAATAGGTTTAATCAGTGCTGATATTGGCACTCAACAATCAGCCTTAATTGAAAATTAGGTGCCTAGCTAAAAAAAAAATTAAATTCTATAAAAAGTAGGCATCTAGCCCAAAGCGCCTATATTAAAATTAGGTATGGTTAGGGGTAGCTCATGGACATGTTTTTGAGTAAGGCGCCTCTTTGTGAATCAGGTGTTGGTGTCTAACTTTAGGCATAGAACACACTAGAATAAATTGGAGGACACCTAAATGTTAGGATGCAAAGCACCGTTAAGCATGCTTAGGTGACACTGAGCATGATTCTATAATGGGCACCTAAGTTTCATAGAATCAGTGCTGTTATCGGCGCCTAAATTTAGGCAGACTTTATAAAATCAAGGCCTATATGTATAGTGGTAGTATGTCTTTTCCTCAACTGTCCCACTGACGTGACTGAATTACATCAGAAGGCAAGAGGAAAATTCTCTCCATGACCATATATTCTCTGATCTCTCTGATAAGGTGAACAACAGGGAATTCTTATTTTGGTGGTTTTCATTAAATGGAACCACCAGCGACTCATTTCACATAAACAAACAAACTCATTGGACCACTGTAGTTTACACTTGATAGTAATTTAAATTGGATTTTAAAAAAGAAAGACGACCAGGCACACCAAGAACGTATCAAAAAAAGTCTGTAACCAACTATTTATAAGAATTCATTTTATCACATCATTGAAAATTCTTAGGAACTGAAGCATGGTTTGGTTAATGAAGTAGCAAAAATGTTTATTAGGATGCCTGATCCTCTTCTTTTTAGGAAATATAAGGTTTTGCTAAGTGGGTCTGTCGGCATTTCCTATAAAGCACACACTTAGTTACTTTTCATATTTGCAGATTTTTTTTTTGGGCATGCCACCACAGGAAAATATATTGATTGAGCTGGCTTCTAACTATTACTATGCATGTTACTGAACTGTAGATAACTGGTAACATTCTGTGGCATGACAGAATTCACTTCAGGGCAAGAATGAGGATTAATTTCAAAGGAGGAGACTTATTTACTGAAACCTCGAGTGCTTTCATTCATCCTTTTTTTTCTTGAAGGAAAATTTCTCTTGGGTCTCCTGTATTTTTTCTGTTATTAAATCTTTTGTTTCTTCCATTTTCTCACTGATCTTGTCCCTGGTTTCTTCCATTTTCCCCGTAATCCGCTCTTTAGTTTCCTCCATTCTGTCCTGTATGTAGTTCTTCACAGGTGGTGGAGTAGACAAATAGCCATATTTTCGAAGATATTTAACGCTGATAGATGTTCCTCCTAAGGTTACAGTATATCTTGCAGGTGTTGCAATCTTTGAAAGTGAAAACACAAAAAGAAAATTATATTTTAAAAATTGATCCGCTTTCACTTATTTACTAACAGCTATATATCAATACAGTGGTACCTTAGATTACGAGCATAATCCGTTCCAGGAGCATGCTCGTAATCCAAAATGCTCGTTTATCAAAGCGAGTTTCCCCATAGGAAATAATAGAAACTCGCTTTGATACGTTCCCACCCCCGAGGCCAGTGGCACTGCTCCCCCCCTCCCACGAGAATCGGCATTGCTCCCCCCGAAGGCCCCCCCCCCGTGAACCGGCACCCTCTCCCCCCCGCGATCCGGCACACCCCCGCCGCCATCGGGCACCCCCCCGCCGCGACCTGAGGTCCCCCCCAACCCACCCAAACCCTCTTCTTACTTTGATGTAGCCTCCGTACCTGCACCAGCATATCCTGTGCTGTGTTGTGCCGGGGCCCGAAAATTTGCCTCCGGTGCTGGGCCTTGAGCATGTGCGCATGCTCAAGGCCTGAGAGTTCACGTTGGACGTGAGAGTTCACGTTGGACGTGAACTCTCAGGCCTTGAGCATGCGCACATGCTCAAGGCCCAGCACCGGAGGCAGATTTTCGGGCACCGGCACAGAACAGGACATGCTGGTGCAGGTGCGGAGGCTACATCAAAGTAAAAAGAGGGTTCGGGTGGGTTGGGGAGACCTCAGGTCGCGGCGGGAGGGTGCCAGTTCGCAGGGGGGGGGCGCTCGCAAATCGAGGCGCGCTCGGTTTATGAGGCACCAAGTTTGCAAATGTTTTGCTCGTCTTGCAAAACACTCGCAAACCGGTGCACTCGTAAACCGAGGTACCACTGTAATTCTAATTTCTCTTCCAGTTGTGGTACTTTTTTCTCCTATTTTATTCTGTTGCCATGCTGCTTATAGTCAATGGTGATTTAACATCACAGCTAGTTTTACAAGTTCAGATATCAAATATTCAATATAATTTTGCCAAATTTTTTTAAACAACAAAAATAAAACAGAAAGACAAGTCATGTAATCTACAGCGATCATGAGGTGTACCCTCTTATCTACCCTTAATTTTCTGCAGATGTTCCATATTTTCTTGAATTCTGATATATATTTTTGTCTCCATGATATAAAAAAATAGTAGCATAGTAAATGATAACAGATAAAGACCTAAATGGTCTATCCAGTCTGCTCAGTCACATTCATTAAACCAGGAGAGTAGTTTGCGTAGTTGTGGGTGGGGCAGTTTGCAGAGTGGTAGAGAAGTTGTGTGATATATTTTTACTGAGGGAGGGTAAGGAAATTTAAAAAGTTGCAGGGTAGTAAAGAACGGGGAGAGGTTCTAAGAAGAATACCATATATACTAGAATATAAAATTTGGGGGGAGGGGGGGTATCTCGGTTTATATTAGAGTCTTGAAGAGAAAGGAAGACACCAGGGAGGGCACAGATGAAGCGCCCCCCTTCATATACCTAGTAACATTTGGAAGAGCAGTAAGTGAACTAGTGCCACTTTGTGCTCGAAAACACGAAAAACCTGCAACCTGAACAGTTCAGGGAGGCCACTGTCAGACTTGTCTAAACCCTCCTGAAGGAAAGCCAGGACTACCTAACCTGCCAGGCTTTGGCGGAAGCCATAGGAGAGGGTTACTTCGAGTGCAAAAGAGTTGAGAGAACTACCTCTGAATAACCACGCATCATCAAGGCTGAGCGTAAGAGCAAAACATCATGGGTTCTCCATGGACACTGATCCCCAACCGAGAACATAGTGATGAAAAGGGAGCAGAGCTTATCGTCCCCCTGTAGACATACAAGAACCACATACCACGGGCGGCAAGGTCAATCTGGAGCCACTAGAGACACCAGGGATATGTTGCTGTCCGGCAGATAACCTGACCAACCAGAAGCTAAGGAGGGAACATCATACAGAAACTCGTGAGCCAGCCAAACCAAGGCATCCGGCCCTAGCTTCCGCACTGTTCGCAACCGAAAAAGCACCCGGACTTCAAATTCTCTGCTGAAGCCAACAAGACCCTCTGGGGCAAATACCAGATCTTGTAAGATCAGACAGAATACCTACTGCGAGAAGGACCAGGAACTGGGATCCAGCCCCTGGGTCACCGAGAAAAACAGAAGACGTGGAGAGAGAGGGAGAACTAGAGATTCCTTGTGATGTACATACGCCACTGTCGTGGCATCAAAGAAACTTGCACCGCTGGTCTTTTTGAAGGGGCTGAATAGCGAGTAGTACAAGTCAAATTTCCCAAAGCTCCAGATGATCGGTCAACCAACGTTGCGGACCAAATCCACAGAATGGGAAGGTGGAAAATCCAAATGGAGCTCTTTCAAATCAGCAGCACCCCAAATCTGGACACTCAAGGCGGCCAAGAAGACCAGTCTCAGCAAAGGCATCAGCCAGATCCAAATTAAATACAGTAGTAGGAGACAGAAACATCATAAAATCTGAATGGCAACTACTGAAATCGAGGCCTGGCACAGCCAAACAAGAGAGCTCCTGAACAGAAGCTTCGCCACAGATGCCATAGGCCAAAAAGGCCCCCACGCACCTGCTGGTTGTGTCAAATGAGTGGGGTCTCAGGATACGCTGTTCAGAGGAGCTGAATAAAATCTGGTGAAAGGCCCATTCCGCAACCAGGGCAGAGCTCTGTTGAGGTACATGCGTCTCATCAAGAGTACCCAGATTCAGAACGCAGGCGTACTGCGCCATACTCCAGAAATGGCCCAGGTCAAATCCCCAGCCCAAGAGGACACAGAGGAGGCAAAGTCCGCAGATCCCCCCTCCCTCCCTCGGCGCGCTAAGGCACGCGTTACAAATCGCTGATCCAGCACAATCAATGTCCACATCCAATAGATTAGGGCCTGGGGAGTCCATTCCAATCAATTTTGAGTCAAATCGAGGGGTTTTTGAGGCAGAAAAAATGATTTTAAAATCCAAGATGGCCAGCGTCACGCTTTCATGCTAAAAAAAAAGACAAAAACAAACAAAAAAAATAGTGATTTGGGGTCTGGGGAGGTGGGGGACCTAAACCCTACCCACAGAAACTGTGAAAAACAAAGTTTAAAACGAACCACAAGCCATCTCCGAAGTTCCCATAGTAAATAACAGAGGTACTTACAGTCGCTGTAGTGCCTTTGCCTATCAGTGTTTTTAAAGTGGAGAAAAAGGACTTTCTGCCTCAGAAATAGCTCCAAATGCACAGAATTGAAGTTCTTCGGCCTGCCAGCCATCAACTGACAACAACCTCTACTATCACAGATCCTCTGCCACACGATCATGGGTGGGAAAGCCAGCCCGTGCTTTTAAATCCAGGTGAGTTTCTGTCCAGACGCATACAGCCTGTGCTAGAAACCTGTGACAGTCACCGGTTAGCAGACTGCCAAGGGAAGGGACCCCAGGTACTTGAAGGTAGCACACAGCAGGCTGGATCCACAGATCCAGAGTTTCTCTGTGAAGCTGCACCACAGAACTGCATCCTTTTCTTTGACAAGAGACCACTGGGGAGGGGTCTGAAGGCACTGAAACCACCAAAACAAACTAAGTGAACTTTAAGTGAAAAAATAAGAAATAAGACACAGAACTGCAAAAAAGACTTCTGCACAGACTGCTTGCAGAAAATGAAACTGGGATTGTTTACTAACTCTCAGGCTAAGAGGGTGGAGCATGTGTTCAGAAAAGATGTGGATTTCTGCAACACCCGGACTGTGGGTTGGGATTGAACATCTAGCGTATGGAATTCAAAAGGGATGTAACAGAATATTCTATTGTCCAGAATGACACACCTATTGCACTAGAAACCAATATGGAACTTCAGTTTTTAGTGGTATGTGAAGTATTAAAATAAAATCAAACATCCAAATTGTGCCCTGATGTATTCTGAAATGGTCAATTATGGCAGAAAAAATGTCCCAAGTCCATCCTAGTCCTACCCAGACCACACCTCTAACACACCCCTTTTTAGAGTTAAACGAACAGCATAGAAATCCATCTAGAAAGCAGGTTTTGAACATAGCGCATTGGGATGGTTTGGTAAGAAAATGTTCATTTGCTCCTTTAGGCCACTTTTTGGGTATCTTTCTTATTTGAAAATGAGCCCCATAATCGTAAAAATAAGATAAAATATACTTGAGGTTTCCCAGAGGCAAATTCATCCTGCTGCAAGACTAAGAGGGTAGGTGTAGAGACTAAGACCCAGAGAATTCCCCACTGATAATCAAAAGCTCCTCAGTTCATACAGGCATCCATAATCAAGGAGTCTATCCATTTTCAACTGGTAACCAGATACTATCAGGTCTCTAAGAAATGGCCTCCCATTAAAACATCTCCAAGAGATACCTCAATCCCAATAAATAATAACCCTACTTTAAGAAAGGGAATAATAATAACAGTTTATATACCGCAGGACCATGAAGTTCTATGCGGTTTACAAATTGAGTAGAATTAACAAAGTTAAGAACTAGAGATTAACAGCTCTAGAGATCAGTTATTGTGGAATAAGATTGTACAGGGACTTCAAGCTCCTCTTCCCATCCAATTTTTCCTTTTATATCATAATGCAGCTTAACGCCACCTAACCAGTGGAGCTGCTGTGGTTTAACCAGCTCAGGATCGCACAATGTACCATCACCATCCACTAGAGGCAGAGAAATACAGAGCATTCTAATGCTGCATGGTGCACTTAAGAAGCAAATCACACAAAACTATTTTGCTTCCATCTCCATCTGCTTGTCGACAGGAACAACCACATGTTCTAAGCTGGTCCGATATGGGCTTTCCTAGCCGACTGGTTGCTCTTTTAGGCTCTCTTTTACTAAGCCGTGGTAGAGGTTTCTACTGTGGCATTCAGCATTCTGGGCCATAGTAGACTAGTATAAAAAGGGGGGGAGGGGGTGATAAGTACAGAAGAGAATATATGGCGTTGTCCCAGGACTGATGCCATGACATAATTTAAGAAGAGTTTAGCATGATTTCCATCAGTCGTGAAAATATTAAGGATTTTTATCCTAGATGCAGCTTATACGACAGTGAATCCATTGGGCATTTATATGGGTGAAGATCAAATACACAGATAAGTGACTTTGGATACATTCAGATAAGAAAGTTGTTTGACTAATAATGGAGTTTAAGGACCGATGTTATACCTACAAAGCTAGGAAGCTGGTTCTTTTTCCCTACGATTTAGAATCTTAATTATTCCGATTTACTGGAATGTATAAAAATGGTTTTTGATTTTCGATATTTAAAATGTCAGTTCCCATTTTATGTTATGTTAGAAAAATAAACCATGAAACTTTCCAGAATTATATTTTAAAAATGAAAAGAAAATTAAACACAGAAAACTACAGAGGAAGGGAGATAGAGGAATGCTGGACACCACATGGTGCCTTGCTGACAAATATTTGATAGAAAGTTTGGAGAGAGAGGCTTTCAAAAAAGAAACAAATATAGTATTCATGAGGGAAGAATATTTCCAGGCAGAACTGCATTAAAACAAAAACCAAAACAAAAGAGCCAACCCAGACTGCTTAGGAACAAGTAGGTTCATTCTCAGGTTTTGAAATGGAGTTTACATGTTCAGAGATGAGAAGTAACGAGAGATACTTACCTTATACATGGCATAAGCAGTCAGTGCATTCCCACTCTGAGAGTTTTTGAGAATGTTCACAACGCTTTCAGGTAGCCCAATGAACTCCAGAAAAGGAACAACATTTACGCCTCTATAGGGGGAGGGGAAGAAATAAGAGTGAATTAAACTACTGTCTTTCCTTTTTCAGGTTTAATACATAGTATTTTAAGTATAAGCCACTGATGTTTTCTTATTTGGAGGGCCATTTTGCTGTTAGGAAAACCACAAACATGCCATTTTACCACATGGCCCACTGCATAAATGCATAAAAGAGGTTAAGTAAGAGACTTATGGATTCCGACTCCTCACATATACTGTATATTGATGTTGCACCGCCACTATAAATTAAAGATTAAAACTTCTTGATGACCACATTTGGATTTTAATATGCAAGCCAGAGGAAAAGTATATACATATAACACATGTGTGTGAGAAATCAACAAATGATACTCTTGGAATTCTGCAAAACTGCATAAGATGGAAATTGTACAAAATTCGCCACTTGCCAGCACATAATTCTGCATATCAGCAGCTCTCTTCTATTTCTCTGCACCCTCCTCCACAGAAGGCACACAGCAAAGAGAAGAGATAATGATGGCTAAACATCAGGCCACATATTCCTCCTCTGCTAGCCAAGATTAGACTGTTCATTTGTACCGCATGGCTGTACAGAGAATGGCGCTGTTTAAATGAAAATTGGGTCTAGGCTGGTAGAGGAGGATGCAGCCCACTATCAGGGGTGGGGAGAGACAAGGGGAAAACCAAGGTTAGGTGGGAACTAGCACAAAGGGGTGAGAGTCAGCTATTTTGGTTGGTGGATAGTAAAAACAATAATCGGGAAGTACTTTTTCCACAGAGAGGGTGGCGGATGCCTAGAATACTCTGCTGTGGGACTAAGCATGCAAACAGGGACATAATTCAAAGGATGCCTATATAGAAAATGGAACAGAATAAAAGAAGAGTATCTCCACAAAGTAAAACATACACAGAGTGTGACGGGGATAACCTGCACAGAGCAAAGGTAAATCTTAAACTGGAAAGGGTGACCTGCATGGAGCAGCAAGTTCAATCTTGGCCACTTTTTCTGGATATACTGGATGTAACATGCTGTTCTTCATTAGTCATCATTTACTCTTTTACTATTGGAAGAGGAACAGGAAGAGGAGGCTTTAGGCCTTATGTTTGGGGAACTGTGTGCATAAAACACTACAAATAAACTATGAACCATTTTGCAAAATGTAAAGTAGACAGTTTTCAAAAAAGTCACTTCCCAATTCTACATATACCCCAGCAATTTCAAAAACAGGACCCGTTTCATGAATGCAGGAAACTTCAACAGCTTCATCAAATAGTTGCATCTTGGAAGCAATGTTATGCATTAATGGAACATACTGAAAAACTTGGGTGAACTGACTAGCTTCTAAACACAGTCCCATGCTGCTCCCTGCTGGTCAAATACTAGAATCTCAGTCATTACATGAGTATTTTCTACGGTAGAAATATCAGAGGTCTGATATTTGTCAACATTTGCTTATTTCTGATATGAAAAAGGGTTACCATTGAAAACTAATCAAAAAAAATGCATCACCTTGTTTTACTTATTTCTATATATAACCTAACATGGCTACCACACCATTTTACTACAGTACAAATAAAAGGGAAATTATGGTATACACGTTTATAACCTAATATTTTTTAATCATGTGTAATTAGTATTTACTGAAACATTAAAAAATAAATATAGAAATGCAAAGCATAATTTTCACATTCTCATATATGCAATTGTGTTGAATTTTTATAGAACAGCCCCCCCCCCCCTTTAACAAAGCCGTGCTATCAGCTGCTGTTTGGAAGGCCCCAAAGATCTTTACACTTCTGTGGGCTTCGTGGCAGTTACCACACTGGCAGCCACCAGTGTGGTTTTGTTAAAAGGGGGGAAATTTTAGGGTTTTTAATTTTGCTTAGAGCAGGGGGTGTCAAAGTCCCTCCGAGGGTCGCAATCCAGTCAGGTTTTCCCCAATGAATATGAATAAGATCTATTTACATGCACTCCTTTCATTGTATGCTAATAGATCTCATGCATATTCATTGGGGGAAATCCTGAAAACCTGACTGGATTGCGGCCCTCGAGGAGGGACTGACACCCCTGGCTTAGAGGGGGGAAAGATGAGAACCAAAGATTTAATGGTACATCTGTTCTTCAGAGAAGGATCGCTCTAAGCCCACATCCAACCAAATTCAACTGCAAGATGACACTGCATGACGTGTAAAGAAAAGCTGGACAATTTCAGGATGTGTGGAAACCATTAACAAAATATTGTAAAGATTAAATAAAATTGTTTCCCTTATATTTATCAGTTTAAGGTGTAGGGAGGGGGGTATTTTATTATTACATATTTTATATGATAATGGAATATATGGTTGGGAGGGATGGGAAATGGGGAAGGGATAAGAATTTATGTAATGTACCAATGATTGTTTATAAGTGATGTATTTATTGTTACTATGAATGAATATATTTAACACTTAATGTAATTTTGAAAATGAATAAAGAATTAAAAAAAAAAAAAAAGAAGAAAAGCTGGACAGACTAGGCAGCAAAACTGACAGCCATACCATATGTTTTATCCAAGGTCGCAGCTGCATGTATTTCGGGCACACCTAAAATTAACTCATTATGAAAGTTTATAAAGAGACAGGACAAATGAACCCAACAATCTGACGAGATAGATAATCTAATCTAATCTTCATTTTATATACCGAATCTACTCCCTAAGGAGCTCGACTCGGTTTACAATTCGTTAAAAAATGAAACATAAACAAGTAAAAACTGTAGAATAAAAACAGAAATGGAAAAAGTTAGAAAAAAGTATATTGAATTGCTTAAAATTACTATACGACAGCTAAAAATCAAATTAACTATTGTGAAAATAGCCAGGTTTTTTAACTTTTTCAAAATTGATATAATTTGATAAGATTTTCTTTATCACTTTCATGAAGGAATTTACTCAAGGCAGCATACAGCAAGAAAAATTGCACCACAGGATGTTGTACTCTGGACAAGAAAATTCAAAGTCAGCATAGAAAAAAGAAAACAGATTCTGTACTAAACTACTACATATCTTGCCATTAGGGCAGGGTCCCACATACTTTTCAGCCGGCAGCACATTAAACCTAGTGCCCCGGCCGAAAGGCACCTAAAGGGAGCGGACGTCAACACGATGACATCTGTTTAAATTAATCTTATTATATTATTTTATTGTGATTTTCATCTTTTATATGAAGTGCTTAGTGCTTGAAATTCATGCTTAAGAGTATTAAGCTGGGAAGATGAACTCCTGACTAAGTCCGATGATTGTTCAATCTAATTCTTACTTCACATTTAGGAAATCATTAAAGACCTATTTATTTGACAAATAAGAATATTAATTTTGGTATATTTAAATGAGGTCTTTTGTTTCTATTCTTATTGTCATAGTATATTTTAATAATTTTTAACATTGTACTTGAATGTTTTTAACAATTGTATTACTTTTATTATATAATTTTAGATTGTACGTAGATAGTGTGTTCTATGAAACTGTACCATGTGCTGAAATGTCTCAGTATTCTCCTGTTGTGAACCGCCCAGAACTACTGGTTGGGCGGTATACAAGAAAATAAATTATTATTATTATCATCACGCACATGCATGTCATCATCACATCGTCGCATGCACAGAGGCCCATCGGCCGCAACCCTGAACCCGTCGCTTCGGTGGGGGGATCCTAGAGGAGGGGAGGTGTGGGGAAAGGAGGAAAGTCGTCGATGCCGGCTGACTGCCTACAGGATGTGCCTCTCGCAAGAGGCACGGCCTATAAGCTGTCAGCCAGCGCCTCTCCTCCTTACCAGTGTCTCTTTGGGGAACACCTGGAATCTTCCTGGAATCTGCTGCGGCACACTAGGGAGTCACTTGCTGATGTCAGACAGCCAGTATACAGAAAAGAATCAAATACCAAAAAATGCCACTGGAGACCAAGAAAATGAGGCAGAAAAAAAAATACAGGAATGGCCCCAGCCAACAACCTGATGGAAAAAGAATTTCCAAGAGCACCTTGTATATGCTTGAGCACATTATGAGTAGCAGGAGGTTCTCTTTGGCCCAATGCATATGATGATGCAAATACAAAGTAAATTTGAAATTGAGATCATTACCAATATACCCTTGTTTACAAGTGAAGCTGGTTCCTATCATGGTAAGACAATTCCAGCAATATGATGACACTTACCTCAATGCTCTATGGAGCCATTGCTCAAGACTACCACTGGTGTTAACATGCAATTAACCCTGGGTTTGCGTGTATGTTATACAGCACCAAATGCTCAAAGTTTTAAGGGCCAGATTCACTAACCTGCCCAATCGGGCCCGATCCGGGCAGGTCCAACAAATTCACAAAAGACAAATATGCAGATGAGGGCGATCGGAGGAATGCTCCCATCTGCCTGCTCAGATCGCTGGTGTGCAATACCCGCGCATGCGCAGACCATCTGTTTTCCCTGCAGACGGTCTGCGCATGCGTATTGAGTCTTTTTTTTTGGGGGGGGGCCCGACTCTCCTGCTCCTATACCCCAGCTACGGCAGCCTCTTCCCTGCAGTGCAAGCCCACGGGTTTAAAGCGGGGCTGCATTGCAGCGTGCAGCTCCGCTTTAAACCCACGAACTCGCACTGCAGGGAAGGCTGCTAATACTGATTTCTGCTAGATGCAGCATAATTGGAAGTCAGGGAGCCAACAGGCACTGCTCTCCCCCCTTCCACAGGGCTTCTGCAGCCCCTGGAACAGGCAGCGAGATCAGGGTAGCAGAGAGCAGGGCGGCAATGGAGCAGGAGAGTCGGTAGAGAGGTGTGCGACTGGTCCCCAGCAGTCGCTTTAGGGGTTGATCGGCCAGCCCAGTCGGATCGAGAATTTTGGTTTGTGAATCGCTGCCTTCCCTACTTTTGAATGTCCCTCCCCTCATTTGCATGCGCGGATCGGAGGATGGTCAGCAAAGAGGTAAGTGAATCGGGCCAGAGGGGAATTTGGTTGCTAAGGGGGTCGCAAACCGATCAGTACACGATCGGTTTGCTTTGTGAATCTAGCCCTAAGTGCTTTGTTAGTGAATTCACTAAAAATGGCCACAAATTGAACCTAAATGGATGTTGAGGTCAATATTATTCCTTCCCAACGAAGAAATGAAAGCGCTGCAATGCACAGAAGGAAATGGTGGTCTACAACGCTAAATATTTACTGCTAAGTCAGGGGAGGCGTGAAATGTGTTTAGAAGATTTCTTGTCAATTTCGCGCATTAAACTGCAGGTTTTTATTTTCTTTTGCAAGTGGAAGGAAGCCTGTGCAACTGTAAGTGCTCATAGTGGGAAAAAACCGAACTTGCGAGTCTGAGCAAAATTGAAAGTAAAAGCACACATTGGGGCCTGTGCAAACAATTTTTGATAGGCTCATATTTAAAGGTGCAGAACGGCAACACTGGTGTGCTAACGCTTATAATTGAGTCTGAACATGTGCACAAGAATCAGGTGGACTCCGTAATCAGAAAGGGTGTTTTTTCACTCTCTGGAAACTCAGATCCATTAATTTTAGATTGTACGTAGATAGTGTGTTCTATGAAACTGTACCATGTGCTGAAATGTCTCAGTATTCTCCTGTTGTGAACCGCCCAGAACTACTGGTTGGGCGGTATACAAGAAAATAAATTATTATTATTATTATTATCATCACGCACATGCATGTCATCATCACATCGTCGCATGCGCAGAGGCCCATCGGACGTATCTTATTTCGATACGTCAGCATTCAGAATCCTGGTGCAGTCCCTCGTACTACGTCAACTTGACTCCTGCAACATAGCCTATTTGGCAATTTCCCAAAAGAATACGAGACGTCTTCAAATAATGCAAAATGCTGCGGTCAGACTCATCTTCGGGCTGAAGAAATTCGATCACGTGACACCTTATTACCGGCAGTTGCACTGGCTGCCGACGGAAACACGTGTAAAGTTTAAATTCGCCTGCCTCTGCTTCAAAGTACTATATGGACTAGCCCCCAAATACATAACGGACCTTTTCTCCTTTTCCACCAACAAACGTAAGAGAAGCACACGTTTCCCCTCCAATTAGAGGTTGCAAACTGAAAAAACACCATGATCACCTTCTCTCACACCAAGCAGCCTTATGGGGTAAAGACCTAGATCAACTGCTTTCGCCCACTACCTACGAGGAATTTAGGAAGCGCCTAAAAACACACCTGTTCCTGAAATACCTAAACAACTGACCTGCTCTTCTCTCTCTCCTCAATAACGGTCCTCCTGACCTCTTACCCTTTTCCTCTCTCCGCATAGAACTTCATGATTCTGTGATATACATAAACTGTTACTGTTATCCTATTGTAATTTTTGCTGTATTTTTGAATTGCACGGTCTTCTCCTAACAGGCCCACTTGGAAATCTCTTCCAATCTGTACTCCTTATACTCTCGCTCAGCAAATTATATATCTATAATTTTGCTTCTTTAAAGTTTCTGCACTCTGTATTTCCTCTGACTATCTGCACATTGTAACTCGCTGAATGTCCAGCTCTCTTGATTGTAAACCGCCTAGAAGTCGCAAGATTGTGGCGGTATAGAAGAATAAAGTTGTTATTATTATTATGTGTCTCAAAACCTGTGTGTGCATGTGTTAAGTAGGGTTCTTCCCTTGCTTTCAGACTGTTAGGCAAAATAATATGCACTAATTTTCTTTAAGCACTATTTTAGCTATTTTTCTGCACTGTTACGCTATGGGGTTTTGTGTTGCAGGCTTTAGGTCCGGCTTTGAGCATCAACCCCAAGGTCCATCATTGTTATCCAAATAGTTACTATTGCAATAAACTGTTCACTATCCCAGAACTGTTCTATGCAATGTCTTCTTTCTTCTATTAGATTCTCCTGTTCAAACTGCATTTTTATTTAACTACAGGACGCATTAGTAAAAGCAGCATAGTTTTTAAGATTACAAAAAAAACCCAAACAAAAGAAAACAAAAAAAACCCCAAACACTACCATATTAACAATTCACCACCACCTTAAGATGTTCAGAGGCAGCAGTAAAAACATGAACAAAATAAGCAAGAAGCCATAGGTAACACACATTTAATGGGGACAACGATGTAGATGTGGAGTGATCCTACCATGGTACTGCTACTTGCAAATACCGTATGCTATTTTTGGACTGCATTGTTTTCGCCAGCATCCCTTTACACGCGCAGTCAATTTATTTGATCAATTCTTGTAATGCTACCTATGCACAGCAAATGAGCTCAGATTTGCCCTACCCAACATACAGCCAAGTCATGCAATAAAGTGCGACGGCCGAGGCTCCAGTCGATTACTATTTTTGCACCATAACAAATTCCTCTTCTCCGAGCTATTTCTGAGACTACTTTAAGCCTAGCTGTGACCATGCACTAGTCTTTGTGGCCTGGATGTTTCAGAAGCTGCCATGGTGACCCTGGAGTGCAGTGTAAAGTCTCTGGATGTAGCACAGGGCAGACTCTCACCAAAGCTGGATATCTAAATAGCAGATAGCAAGTGCCTAAGTATAGCCTGACCTTTGGGAACTGTAGCTCCTGGAAAAGGCAATATAGTACCAGCTGGTTATGAGTAACTACAACAAATACTTATCCTTGTCTACATGTTGATGATAAAAGGCTAGAACTTTTGAGCACAGGAAGCAGTTTTAAATTTGCAGACCATGGCTAATATTTATAATTGCCAGGAGGAAGGGAAAGTAAACTGAGCTGTGCATGCCTTTTCAATAAGGCTTGAATTGACATTTCCTCTATCAGTTTGGCAAAGAGACAATTCTGCAGAACAATTTGTTAGCGTATTAGCGTATTGTTAGCGTATTAAACAAATGTAATTTTAATGCATAACTGCAAAGTGACTGTCCAAGATACTTCAACCTAAGCACGCAGCTCTACCAAAAATTAAAACCCACGTGATGCAGAGAGCCAGGGGTGTGAAAGTCCCTCCTCGAGGGCCGCAATCCAGTCGGGTTTTCAGGATTTTCCCAATGAACATAAGAACATAAGAAACGCCTTCACTGGATCAGACCTTAGGTCCATCAAGTCCGGCGACCCGCACACGCGGAGGCCAAGCTAGGTGCTCCCTGATGGAGACCTTGATTACCCGTATCCCTCAATGTGATTTGCAAGAAGGTATGCATCCAACTTGCGCTTGAATCCCAAAATGGTAGTCTCCGTCACAACCTCTTCCAGGAGAGCATTCCAAGCGTCCACCACTCGCTGTGCGAAACAGAACTTCCTGACATTTGTCCTTGACCTGCCGCCCCTCTGTTTGAGTCCATGACCTCTTGTTCGTGTCACATTTAACAATGTGAATAAAGGTGCTTCTTGCTCTATTTTGTCGAATCCTTTTAGTATTTTAAAAGTCTCTATCATATCCCCTCGCAGTCTCCTCTTTTCGAGGGTGAACAGACCCAGTTTTCCAAGGCGCTCTTTATAGCTCAAATTATTCATTCCTTTTACTAGTTTCGTGGCTCGCCTCTATACCCTCTCCAGCAGGGTTATATCCTTCTTTAGGTATGGAGACCAGTGTTGGATACAGTATTCCAAGTGTGGTTTGACCATTGCTCTGTAAAGCGGCAAAATGACGTCCGCCGATCTACTCGTGATTCCCTTCTTTATCATGCCCAACATCCTGTTTGCCTTCTTTGCCGCCGCCGTGCATTGAGCAGACGGCTTAAGGGTCCTGTCTATTAGTACCCCCAGGTCCCTTTCTTGTTCGCTTTTGCCCAATGTTACACCTAACATTTTATATCCATGTTCCTTGTTTTTCCTACCCAGGTGCATCACTTTGCATTTTTCTATGTTGAACTTCATCTGCCACTTTTCCACCCATTTCTCCAGTTGGTTCAAATCCTTCTGGAGATCCTCGCTGTCCTTTTGTGACCCAACTGCCCGACATAGTATTGTGTCATCTGCAAACTTGATTATATTACTTTTGTTCCCTCATCCAGGTCATTTATGAAGATATTGAATAAGATGGGCTCAAGAACCGAGCCCTGGGGTACGGCGCTTGTTACCTTCTCCCAGTCCGAGAAATTCCCATTTATGCTTACCCTGCTTTCATTGTATGCTAATAGATCTCACGCATATTCATTGGGGAAATCCTCAAAACCCGACTGGATTGCGGCCCTCAAGGAGGGACTTTGACACCCCTGAAGTAAGCTAATAAAATGATAATTTCAAGCATGCCGACCCTGCATGTTCATTGGAGGAAGACAGACAGATGTGTACAAAAGTTTCTGCAGTGAAGGAAGCTCACCATGCGCATGTTTGAACAAAATGAAAGTGCCAGCACAGACAGCCCCATACACATTATTCCTGGTAGTATGGTTCCTGGAAAAGTCCGTGAACCGCAAAATGACAAAATGCTGTGCCTATGGGAAAATAGAAGTTAGGGTCCAGCAGAACATTTTGCACCTCAATGGATCCTATAGGAAAAATAAGGTAAGGTTCCTGCACGAGTCAGCCATTTGACAAAAACCTTAATAGAACATTTAGGTCAAACTTATTTTTATTTGTAGCATTGCTTAATAGAAGTAACATTCTTAAAACAAAATAATTGCACACAACCATGCTAGAAAATAAATGCATTGTATTGCACTACCATAGTACCGTATTTCCCCGCATATAGGCCACCCCAGTGTATAGGCCGCACAAATGCCTATACAGTGTTTTCCCGGTCTTTCGTGGTCGGCAGTTCCGGTCATTCGCGGTATTTTCTGACTGCAAACCACTGTTTTGACACGCAGCTCCTCAATGGTAAGGCACGACTTAGAACAGAAGAGGCGGTCAGAGCATACAGCGAGTGATTTCCTGCACTTGCCGGCGCTCCGGCTGCTCTCTCCTGCCTCTCCCGCTGCCCTCTCCAGTCTCCCCCATGAAAAAACATATTTGTAGGTTTTCAAGATTCGCGGGGGTTCCTGGAACGGAACCCCTGTGAATATTGGGGGAGTACCGTACATGTTTTAAAACTGGTAGATAAGCCACCCCATTGTATTAGCCACCGCTTATCTACCACTAACTGGGGTGGCCTAAAAGTGGGGCAGCCTACACAATTAAAAAAAAAAAAATCATCCTCCCCTCTTACCTCCCTCGCTGGACTTGCTGCTCCTCAAATTGCGGCGGTGCAGGGCAGGAGAGATCTTTTCTGTCTCCAGCCCTGCCCTGCTTCCTGCGTGCCTTTGCCGTCAGTTCTCGTGAGTCTGATGCTGCAGTTTTCTTCATAATAAAAGCTTAATTGCCAAGCATTCAATAAGTCATTCAGTTTTTGTGGATCTCCTCATATGTAGTCTATTCCCTATGGGGAATCCACTCTGTTGCAGTTCATGTCTCTGCAAAAATGCAAATTTTTCTTTCTAACCTCTTGGTAATATTGTTTAAAAATAGATTCTATTGGATATATCTTAAGACCAAATCCAAAGGCACACTATTACCTACTTCTCTCAGAGTGAATTTCATTACTGTATTTCCCTGCATATAGGCCACCCTTCTGCTTAGGCCTCCCCCATGTATAGGCAACAGAAAAGGGCGGCCTATGTTTAAAAACCGGAAGATAAGCCGCCCCGTGGTATTAGCCATGACTTAACTTCCAGTACCTCCCCCTGCCTTTTTCAATCTTATTCTCGTCCCCCCCGTACCTTTGTCGGAGCCCCCTCACTCAGTGCGCGTCTCGGGTCTCCAGTGGTGCACGGCAGGCAGCCACGATTACGCCAACATCTGGCCTGCACCCACACCTCTTGCTGAATGGCCATCAGCTCTCGTGGGATTCACGAGAACTAATGTCAGCAACTTAGCAAGTGGTGTGGGTGCAGGCCAGATGCTGAAGAGATCACTGCTGCCTGCTCTGCACCACTGGAGATTTGAGCCATGCACCATCTAGCGACGGGGCTCCAAAAAAGGTATGGGAGGAGGGGGGATGATTTAAAATTGCTGCATAGGCTGCCTCATTTAACTAGGCCTTGCCCCATACATGGGTTTGTAAAACCGATGTATAGGCCGCGGTCTCTATATGGGGAAATACGGTAACCATTACCCTCTGTCAACTGTTCGTAAACAAGTTCTAATTCATTTCACCAACTTAGGATCTATTCCCAGGCTGCTCAGTTTACTCAGGAGCTTCCTAGGAGCAATAGTATTAAAAGGCTTTGCCGACAGCCAAGTGGATCATATCGAGCATGGTGTACACAATTCTACTAAACATATTCTCTGAGCTCCTGTAATAGCTTGGGATGTATCTCATCTAGTCCTATGGCTTTGTCCACCTTAAGTTTTAAAAGTTTATTTCAAATTTTTTTTGAATTTTCTTCCATTACATCAACTCTCAAGACAATGTATTTAAAAAAAAAAAAAAAAAAATTAAAAATTCAGTGTATGAATGCAAAACAAGTGGAGGGATGGGAATTTTTGATATGACAACCAAATCCGAGTTTGGAAATTTTGTGGAACATGCACAAAAATCCAATAGTGAACATGATGTTTTGTTTCAAAAATGGCTATTTCTCAGTTGTGCTTGACTCCACAGGTGACCCTTGAGGAGAGGAATGCTGGCCTAGTGCCTAACCCTCAGTAAGCCTGGTTCTAAAAGAGAGTTTGTAGAGGATCTACATTAAAGATAGATTTCACAGCAACCTGTGAACTACCGTCTGCTTTGTTTTTTTTCTTCCAGGTGCAAGTACTTCTGTACCACAGTATGGCTGGGAAACATTATTATCACCAAAGCTGCTGCACAGGTTACAACTTTTGTCTCTGTGCAGACAGAAAATGTTACCCAGGCAGAGGGAGTAGTTCCATGTACAAGCTGTCTTCAGATTGAATCCCTCATGAAGGAAGTATAAGAACTGAGAGAGGAGGTGGCAAGACTGAGAAGTGTCCTTGAGAATGAGAGGTACATCGATGAAATATTTCATGAAGAGTCAAAGATTTCCAGCAGTGGGGAAGAAGAGGCTATGCTGAAGGAAGGCAGCTGGACTCAGATTACAGAACACTGTAAGATTGGTAGTGTGACTCCCCTCGTCCTTGAACTGAAGAACCGGTATGCTGTCCTGGAAGTGGAAGAGATGAGAGCATCCAAAGGAGAGGAAGGACCAAAGCTTGAGATCCCCAAAATTACTGGATCTGTGATCACTAGGAGGCGTAAGGTAGTGGTAGTTGGCGATTCCCTTCAGAGGGGTACAGAAGCATCCATCTGCAGACCAGACATGTCATGACAGGTATGCTGTCTGCCTGGTGCCAAAATCCAAGATGTTATGATGAGCTTGCCGAGACTCATCAAGCCTGATGACTACTATTCGATGCTGCTCATCCACATTGGCACTAACGATGCTACCGGGTACCTTTGCAAACATGTCAAATATGATTCTGTGGCAATGTAAGAGAAGGTGAAGCAGTCAGGTGCCATAGGTGGTATTCTCATCCATCCTCCCTGTTCCAGAAGTTGGTAATGGAACCCACGTAGGATTGGGTCATACTGGACTTAGTTCTTACAAATGGGGAAAGGGTTTCTGAGAGGTGTTGGAGAGGAAAACAGTGACAGAGTTCAAAGAAGCATGGGATGAACACAGGATCTAGAATCAGAAAATAATAGTAAATATTGAATAACTAAGGCCAGTATTGGGCAGACTTGCAAGGTATGTGTCTGTATATGGCCTTTTGGTTGAGGATGGGCTGGGGAGGGCTTCAATGGCTGGGAGGATGTAGATGGGCTGGAGTGAGCTTTGTGGAGACTTCAGCAGTTGGAACCCAAGCACAGTACTAGAAATAGCTAAGAAGAAAAAAGGGTAACTAACTCTGATACAATGGTGTTTCCAAATTTATATTATATTCCTCAAAAAAAGAAGCTCCCAGCTGGAAAGGGGAATCGATCAATTAACAAATATTTATTTTGACTTAACTAATTTCTTGGAGGACTCCCAGGACACAATTCCAACACGTGCTACTCCCTTAATTTCTTGTCTAAATGAATTAAATAAAACTCTTATGAAACTATTTTAGAAATAGAGAGAAAAAATTATGTGGAGATAAAGTTTTGATGTTCTCTGATGTTTCAAGAGCTACACAGCTAAAGAGGAAAGCCTTTTTGGCTTTGAAACCTAAAGCTATTGAGTTGGGAGCTACTTATTTTCTTAAATTCCCTTGCAAATGTCTTCTGCACATCCAAGATAAAGATTATGGGCTCCTTTTACAAAGGTGCGTTAGGGCCTTAATGCGCGGAATAGCGCACGCTAGCCGCTACTGCCTCCTCTTGAGCAGGCGGTAGTTTTTGGAGTAGCGCGCGCTAATCCAGTGCGTGCGCGAAAAACACTAGCGCACCTTTGTAAAAGGAGCCCTATGTATTCTGGGACCCATTACAATTAGACTCTTTTCTTCAGGGTAGTAAAGCCTAGTTGATTTCGGGGGTTCAGATAAGGGGGTCTTAGTATACGATACCACTCTTTGATAGTAAGGAAAATAAAGGGAAGGTTGGTAGTCTTTTCTCCTCCCATATTGTTTTTCTTTTGATTTCCATAATATCTTTAATTTGAATTTAATGAATGTTTCCTCCCATAATTGGTGGGCTAGATGGATTTCTTATTGTTTAGGTACTTTAAAATTTTACTGTAATTTCCTTATTATTATGTTTAAGTAATCCATGTCTTTACTTTGTTTAACATTATAAGAATTATTTTCAATTAAAAAAATAAAAAAATTTTTTAAAAATTTAAATTGAATTAGGTTGGGCAGACTAAATGGACCATTCGGGTCTTTATCTGCCTCATCTACTATGTTATAGTGAGTGATCTGGCATCCAGTGATGGCTGCATGGTATGGTTTAATATTAAGATATGTATAGAGAAGGCTCATTCAAAAGCAGAGGTTCTACACTTTAAAAAAAAAAACACACCTAACTTTGTTCGGATGGGGGGTTTACGTCAAGGAATTATTGTTTGGATGGGAATGTCTGGAAGGAGTGGAAATGCTGTGGGCAAAACTGAAAGGCGCGATTGTAAGGGCGACAGACCTTTTTGTGAGGCAAGTAAGTAAAAGTAAGAGGAAAAGGAGGCCACTTTGGTTCTCAAAAGTAGTAGCAGAAAAGGTAAGGAATAAGAGGTACAAAAGATCGCAGAAAGAGGAAGACAGGCAAAAATAACCAGAAAAGTTGAGAGGCTGGTTGTGTAGTCAGGAAAGCAAAGATGTAATGGAAGAAAAAAAAAAAATATAGCTGACATAGTAAAATGGGGAGACAAGACATTTTTTAGATATATTAGTGATAGGTAGAAGTACAAAAGTAGCATTGTGAGACTCAAAGGTGAAGGGGAGGAATATGTAGAAGCTGATAAAGAAACGGCCGAATTGCTTAACAAATATTTCTGTTCTGTGTTTATGGCTGAAGCACCGGGAGCAGGACTTGAGAAAACAAATGTGAATAGGGATGGAGGAGTAATAGACCCCGATTGATTTTCAGAGGGTTGTGTTCATGAGGAGCTAGTTAAAAGAAAAGTAGACACAGCGATGGGGCCGGATGGTGTACATCCTAGGGTGCTGAAGGAAATTAGGGAACTTCTGGCGGCTCCGCTAACTGACCTTTTCAATGAGTCTGGAGTGGTACCAGAGGACTGGAGAAGGGCGGATGTGGTCCCTCTCCATATAAGTGGAAGTAAGGAAGAAGTAGGGAATTACAGGCCGGTAAGTCTGACTTCTGTGGTAAGCAAATTAATGGAAATGCTTTTAAAACAAAGAATGGTCAAATTTCTGGAAATGCTTTTAAAACAAAGAATGGTCAAATTTCTGTAATCCTGTGGATTACAGGACTGGAGGCAACATCGATTCACTAGAGGTAGGTCTTGTAAGACAAATCTGATCAATTTCTTTGACTGGGTGACCAGAGAAACAGATAGAGGATGTGCGCTAGATATGGTGTATTTAAATTTTAGCAAAGCCTTCGACAGTGTTCCACACAGACATCTATTAAATAAACTGAGTGCCCTCGGGATGGGTCCCAAAGTGATGGGCTGGGTGAAGAACTGGTTGAGTGGAAGGTGACAGAGGATAGTGATCAATGGAGATTGCTCTGAGGAAAGGGATGTTACCAGTGATATGCTTCAAGGTTCTGTTCTTGGGCCTGTTCTTTTTAACATTTTTATAAACAAAATTGCTGAAGGGTTGTTGGGTAAGATTTGCCTTTTTGCAGATGATACCAAAATCAGAAATAGAGTAGACACGCCGGATGATGTGAATAACATGAAGACCTGGTGAAGCTTGAAGAATGGTCTGAAATTTTAATGCTAAGAAATGCAAGGTCATGCATTTGGGCTGCAAAAACACGAGGGAACGATACAGTTTAGAGGGTAAAGAACTTATGTGCACGACAGAAGAGCGGGACTTGGGTATGATTGTATGTGATGATCTTAAGGTGGCCAAACAGGTTGAAAAGGTGATGGCAAAAGCTAGAAGGATGTTAGGTTGCATAGGGAGAGGTATGGGCAGTAGGAAAAAGGAGGTATTGATGCCCCTGTATAAGACTTTGGTGAGACCTCATTTAGAATAGTGTGTACAATTCTGGAGGCTGCACCTTCCAAAAGATTATAAAAAGGATGGAGTCGGTCCAGAGGAAGGCTACTAAAATGGTGTGTGGTCTTTGTCATAAGACGTATGGGGACACACTTAAAGTTCTCAATCTGTATACTTTGGAGGAAAGGCGGGAGAGGGGAGATATGATAGAGATGTTTAAATACCTACGTAATGTAAATGCGCATGAGTTGAGTCTCTTTAATTTGAAAGGAAACTGCAATGAAAGGGTATAGGATGAAGTTAAGAGGTGCTTGGTTAGTTATTTACAGAAAGAGTAGTAGATGCATGGAACAGTCTCCCAGAAGAGTTGGTGGAGACAGAGTCTTAGAGAAGAGAAGATAAAGATAATGGTTACTGCGGATGGGCAGACTAGATGGACCTTTTGGCCTTTATCTGCCATCATGTTTCTATGTTTAACCATTTTTGAAACAAACAAGTTCAAAAGAAAAATGCATCAAAACAAGCCATTGGGACATAGGTAGGGACAGCATTTTTAGTACACTGGCCACACATATATATCCCAGTAGAGCTCTAAGGGGAAATGCAGTGAACTTCACATAGCAAGGCCCAGGTACATATTTCAAAGAGCAAACACAAATGAAGGACCACCAGTGTTCCTTGTAGTACGAAAGCAGAAAGAGGAACACAGTCTCTGGATGTCCAGGAAAAATAATTTGAAACAAACAGATTAAAAACAAAATAAAAAGCAACCTCTGGATAAATTAGGTACAGATGTCACTGATGGTAGAGAATGACACGGTGACAGAATTCATCACCATTCCCGTCTCCACAGATAACTGCTGGAAACCATCCTGTGTCATTCTTTAGTGTCTATCTCAGCCTCAGTCCTTTTACACCAGCATTCAGTGGTTGTACCCATTCATACTCCGATTCTTCCCTCTCTCTTTAAAAAATGACATGGAGATGGTTTCCTGCAATTATTCGCAGGGATGGGAACGGTGATGAATTTTGTCACCATGTCATTCTCTGATGGTACATACTTCTTGAGAGTTGAGTTCCCCTCCTGTACAGGCACAGAAGTCTTCTCGTGAAGAATCGTGATGAGGGCATCCACATTAAGTATTTCCAGTACCTCTCCAAAATCCCCCATCTGTGGTCATCCACTCTACCAGTATCAGGCAGAAAATAAGCCTAACCCAGCCTTAAAAGAAGTCCGGGAAGCTTAATTATGTAATGGAATAGAGTCAGCTCTGCAGGCAGTTCCCACTATTGCACCCCACCCCCGAGCTCTACATTTTTAGGGGGATGAGGTTCGGCAGAAGATCACCTCAAAGAAATCTAACAGTTGCCTGAATTTAAAAGGGCCTGGGATAGCATGTAGGATCTCGGAAAGAGAAAGAGATAATGGTTACTGCAAATGGGCAGACATGATGGGTCATTTGGCCTTTATCTGCCATGTTTCTATGTTTCTTATATCCCTCAGGGATCATCTCACTCACCACTGGTCGCCGTACATGAAGAAGCACACAGTATTACTCGAAAGGGTCCAGTGAAGAACGACTAAGATGGTTAAGGGGCTGGAGGAGTTGCCATACAGTGAGAGATTGGAGAAACTGGGCCTCTTCTCCCTTGAAAAGGGGAGACTGAGAGGGGACATGATCGAAACATTCAAGATACTGAAGGGAATAGACTTGGTAGATAAGGACAGGTTATTCACCCTCTCCAAGGTAGGGAGAACGAGAAGGCACTCTCTAAAATTGAAAGGGGATAGATTCCGTACGAACGTAAGGAAGTTCTTCTTCACCCAGAGAGTGGTAGAAAACTGGAACGCTGTTCCGGAGTCTGTGATAGGGGAAAACACCCTCCAGGGATTCAAAATAAAGTTAGACAAGTTTCTGCTGAACCAGAACGTACGCAGGTAGGGCTAGTCTCAGTTAGGGTGCTGGTCTTTGACCAGAGGGCTACCGCGTGAGCAGACTGCTGGCATAATGGACCACTGGTCTGACCCAACAGGAACAATTCTTATGTTCACTGCTCTTTAATATCTTTCTCTGACCGCTAAAAAGAGATTAGGTTCTTACATTGATAATATCTTTTCCAGTAGTAAGGGATGGTATGCTGAACCAAGGGTATTCCATCCACTCCCATGAGTCCATTGCAGGAGATACTGATCACCATTTTCAGCACCTCCTCCTTCTCCTTACCATCTGCTGCCCCCAGTTAGTTTTAAAGCAGGCAACAACTCTACAGAAGATAAAAGGAGAACGGGAAAATCCTTCCCCCCCAAACAGGAACTTGATCTGCTCACACAAAAGAGAACAATGCTCATAGACATGCCAAGGAGAAGAAGGGAACAAAGGCAACAATCCTTACCAACAATAAGCCATATGGAACTCAGGAGAAAATCCCCATTGAACTATATACATGCAATATACAATGTCTTCAAATTAACAATAGCAGGCAGAACGTTCAGGAGATGCAACCTTCAGGCAGCAAACAGTCCAGGCAGGTGCATAGACTATCAGTGGGGTGTTTAGTATACCATCCTTATCTACTGTAAATGATATTATTAAGGTAAGAACCTAACCTCTTTTTCTAGCGCAATAGGGTGGTATACAGAACCAAGGAACATACCTAAAAAGTCCCAGAAACCCAGAGTGATAGACAAGCCTGCCCGCAAAATAGAGGCTCCAAACGAGGAGTCTCCTGTGCCATCACGTCCACCCAATAAAATTTGGTGAAAGTGTGAAGCGACGACCAAGTTGCAGCTCGACAAAATCTCATCCAGTGGAATTGTTCTAGATTCAGTCCAAGAAAAGGCAACCCCTCTTGTCGAATGCACTCAAAGAACTAAAGGAGGCTGCTTTCCGCAGACAATGTAAGATGACAAAATATCTGACTTAATCCATCTTGAAATGGTAGCTTTGGAAGCCAGCCTCCCCTTCTTTGTTGAATTTGTCAAAACGAAGAGATGTCAGATGAAAATCATAACTTCCAGATATCACAAGATAGCCCTCTAGATATCCAACACCTTCTTGTTGATATGGAATGCTGAATCACCTTTAGCAAGAAATAAGGGACAGTCTGCAAGGAAACCCCCACATTCGTGATACAGAGGTAAGGATCCCTGCAGAAGGCTTACAATTCTGAGACAAATCTAGCAGCAGTAATGGCTACTGAAAAAACCAACTTGATAGTCAGGTCCACGAGAGTAGTCTCCTATAAGAGCTTGAAGGTAGGCTTTGAGAGTCCCACCAACACATTGTTAAGGTTCCAGGAAGGACAGAGAGCTAGATGTGCTAAAACTGCTTGTTAAAGAATGTGTGGGTCTCTGTGGGGCAATTTTTTGGCTGATTTCTAAATGACAAATCATTGTTTAAATGGCTCCCCATGCAAATGAGTTTTGAGGAGGGCAGTTGTAATCTCATCCAATAGCTTGCTTAGAATCTGGCTCTCAAACATGCACAGAGCTGGTTTGGGAAAGCCTGAACAACTGAGTGGCTGGGGAAGCCCCAAACCAACCTCCTGCCACTCAACTGTTCGGGGCTTTTGCCTTTTTTTTTTTTTTAAATGGCACAGATTTTTTTTTTTAATGAAGGCAGATATTTTGCATGTAATTGATGCAAAATATCTGTCCCATAAAAAAAGCAGAGTCGAGCCCCTCCCCCCCACACACAACCCCCAGAATAAAAATAGAGAGGCAGGAGGGATGCCCACTCCCTCCTGCCACCGGATGACCCCCCTCCCAACAGAACTGACCCCCCCCCCCATGTCAGGATACCCCTCCCCTCTCCTTCCCCCTGTACTTTACAAAAAATTGTTAGGTGGAATGCCCACTCTTTCCTGCCACTGAATGCTGCTCCCCGCCCCCCTGAACCACCCCCACACCACCCAAACCACCCTGTACCTCGCAGGCTACCACTCCAAAATGGCAGGCCTTCCCCTTCCCAGTCCATCATTGGGCATCTGAAACAATCAGGGCCTAAGGCTCCTCTCCATGCATCCCAGTATGATTACCGCATTTCAAAAAAAGTTATGGCAAAATTAGAAAAGGTAGAAAGAAAAGGCGATCAAAATAATTAAAGGTTACTGAACTCTTCTCATATGAGAAAAGGCTTACAAGGATTACTTTGTAAAGAGACAGCCAAGATTTTTTTTGGGGGGAAGAGGGATTATGATAGAGAGCTATAAAATCCTAGGTGGAGTAGAACAGGTAATGTGAATCGATTATTTACTCTTTCAAAGAGAATAAAAAGACTAGGGGACAGCACACAAAGTAAGAGCAATGGCAATTTTTGTTGAGGAGAAACTGGCTCAATGGTGTTCAGCTGCAGGAACATAAGAACATAAGAAAAGCTTTCACCGGATCAGACCGAGGTCCATCCAGTCCGGTGATCCGCACACGTGACGACCCATTTAGGTACTCCTGATTGGAGACCCAGATATACCGTAGCCCTCAATATGATTTGCAAGAAGGTGTGCATTCAACTTGCGCTTGAATCCCAGAACAGTAATCTCTGTCACAACATCCTCCGGGAGAGCATTCCAAATTCCCAGCACTCGCTGTGTGAAAAAGAACTTCCTGACATTCGTCCTGAACCTGCTGCCACTCAGTTTCAGTCTGTGACCTCTTGTCCATGTCACCTCCGAAAAAAGTTAGTAATGCTTCTTCTTGGTCTATTTTATCAAATCCCTTTATTAATTTAAAAGTCTCTATTAAATCCCCTCTCAGTCTTCTCTGCTCGATGGTAAACAGTCCCAATTTCCTAAGGCGCTCTTTGTAGCTCAAATTCTCCAATCCCTTGACAAGTTTCGTGGCTCGCCTCTGTACCCTCTCCAGCAGAGTTATATCTTTCTTGAGGTATGGAGACCAGTGTTGTACACAGTGTTCCAATTGCGGTCTGACCATTGCTCTATAAAGTGGCATTATTACATCTTCCGATCTAATCATGCCCCAACATCCGGTTTGCTTTCTTCGCCGCTGCTGCGCATTGTGCCGAAGGCTTTAGAGTTCTGTCAATCAGTACCCCCAAATCTCTTTCTTGTTCGCATTTTGCTAATGTCGCCGCCAACATCTTATACTCGTGTTCTTTGGTTTTTTTTCCTAGATGCATCACCTTGCATTTGTTTATGTTAAAATTCATCTGCCACTTTGTTGCCCATGCTTCCAGCTTGTTCAAATCCTTCTGGAGTTCCTCGCAGTTCCTTTGAGAGTCAACCGCCCGACATAGTTTTGAATCGTCTGCAAACTTTATTATATTGCAAGTTGTTTCCTCTTCCAGATCGTTTACAAAAATATTGAACAAGATGGGCCCAAGAACCGAGCCCTGGGGCACGCCGCTAGTCACCCTCTCCCAGTCCGAGAATTTCCCATTTATGGTAACCCTCTGCATTCTGTTCTCCAACCACTTGCCGATCCATCTGTGCACTTCTCCTCCTACTCCATGGCTTAGTAGTTTCTTCATAAGCCTTGCATGTGGAACCTTGTCAAACGCTTTCTGGAAGTCCAAGTAAACTATGTCCACTGAATCTCCACTATCCACTTGTTTGTTCACTTTCTCAAAGAATTGTAGTAAATTTGTCAAACATGACTTCCCTTTCCTGAATCCGTGTTGACTAGCCCTTATTAGGTTGTGATCCTCCAAATGTTGTACAATGTTGTCTTTAATCAGTGTTTCAATTATCTTCCCAGGAACCGAAGTGAGGCTCACAGGTCGATAGTTTCCTGGATCACCTCTTGATCCTTTTTTGAAAATTGGGATAACATTTGCTATCCTCCAGTCTTCTGGTATTTGCCCGGTTCTAATTGACATATAACCACAGATTGTAGAAATTCACCAATTTCGACCTTAAGTTCCTTTAATACTTTCGGGTGAATTCCATCCAGTCCAGGGGATTTGTCGCTTTTCAGTTTGTCAATCTGAAAGTATATCATGTCCAACGTCACATTTACTGTTGTGAGGCTTTCTTCTATGCTTCTGGTGAATATCTTTCCTGTGTCTGGCACTGTTGAAATGTCCTCATTTGTGACGACAGAGGCAAAGAATGAATTTAACCTATCGGCAACCTGTTTATCCTCTTTAATTGACCCTTTCTTTCCTTGGTCGTCGAGAGGGCCCACTGTCTCTCTTGCTGGTTTCTTACCTTTTATATATCTAAAAAAGGGCTTGAAATGTTTGGTTTCCTGTGCTATCTTTTCTTCATAGACTTTTTTGGCGTCTCTTACCACTGACACTTTTTCTGGTCAATTTTGTGACAGTTCCAGGCTTCTAATGTTTTTTCTCGTTTCCATTTTTTAAACGAATTCCTCTTCTCCCTCACTGCATCTTTCACCTCTTTTGATAACCACGCTGGTTCTCCTTTGTTCTTCTTCCGCCTTCCTTTAGATATCTTCGGTATGTGAAGATTCTGTGCTTCTGTGATGGTGTTTTTCAGCAGAGACCATGCTTGATCAACTATTTGGTTGACAGAGTTCTTGTTGAATGGAGGTCTGCTGTGAGCTGAAACTAGCGCTCTTAGAGATTTGTTTGGAGGCAGTTCACGGGGATGAAGGGCATAGCCTTATCATTTGCAAAACCTAGTTGTTAGCTGTGATGAGTCCAATGATGGTAGTAATGGGTTAATGGACCTTCGATAGGATAAGGATGAGATTGTGATGGAAGAACGGTGGCTAGACTCTGGATGAGGGAGTCAAAAGGACTGAGTGAATTTTTTGCTGAGGTTGAGTCTGAGGTTTGTAAGATCGCTGTTGCCTGGGGCACTTTTGTGGAGGAGCCCTGGAAATAGAAGTTGGCTGGGCATAGCGTCACTTGTAAGTTAACACCTGTTATCTAGGAGGTCTAGAGGTTTAGAAGATTTAGTAGTAGAAAGAGTAGTCATACTTTGCTCGTGCTTGGTCATTTTTTGAGCTGCTTCTTTGATTTTATCTCCAAACAATTCATCCAAGAGACGAGGGATAGTTGCTAGTCAATTCTGAACATTATGGTCTAGATCAGATACTCGTAACCAGGCTTGCCGACACATGGCAACAGAGAGTGCTGAAGACTTAGAAGTGACATTAAATTTATCAAAGACTGATCTTGCCATGAATTTTCTAGTCTCAAGCAACATTGTGAGTAATATCCTGGAATTGCTCAAGTCACTGGGAATAAATTGTTCATAATTTGACAACTGCTGGACTAATTGTTTTATGCAGAAAGTCATATAAAAATTGTAACCAATGATACAACTGGTTAACAGTGTCCAGGGTATGGCCCTCTCTCCCAGGAGATGATCCTTTGAGGGCAGACACAACTAAATGATTGATGTTGTAGTTGAGGTTTGTTAAACCCTGAATCTGCCTGGACTCTGTAAAGGGAGTCTAGTTTCCTTGGTGCTACAGGAACAAGAAGAGATGTCTCCCAATTTTTAAACAAATATAGTATCTATCTTTCATTAGGTGATGAAATAGAAATTTCAAGCAACCTTTAGGAATCTGTTCAAAGTCCAAGGCATCAAACAACTCGGCTCAGATTCAGATTCCATTTTAACTGGTAGGGTTTACCCCATCTGATGGATGAATCTGGTAAAATTATAAACTCTTTGGCGGAAACCTCCTAGGTGGTAGAGAACGATCTGATGTTAAACCATAGGATTCTGGGGCAGAGAGGTCTGGATCAGAGCGAGTTGGATCCAATAGGTCTGAATCTTTAGATTAGACTGATGTCTCTTAGAAGAGCTATGACTGCAGTGTCTGGAGAACTTCTGTCCATGTCTTGGTGCCGATCTGATGCAGAGTGAGAAGTACTATGACGTCGAGGTGAACGAGACTGAATGGTATGACACCTTTGAGGTATGAAAGGTTTGGTACCAGAGTCCCTGGTGGAACAATGCTCAGGCCAATGAAGCCGAGGGAGGAATAGGGGCTGGTTGCTCTTGCAACATAAGTGCCAACTCCCTTCGGAGAAGCTCCTCGATTTGCTCCTGTAAAGATTGCACTGGCACTGCAGATGTTAATCAGTACAGTCAATGTCATCGGTGCTGCAGTGTATCAAGGTGTTGGTGACCTCGATGAGGAGGCACGCCTTTGAGGAGACACTAACTGTAGAGAAGGAGATCTTGATTAGAGAATGACACGGTGACGGTTTACCCGCGGCCACCGCATTTAAGCCGCGGGTCACCGCCGAAAACGGGGAAGAAAACTAGCAGTCGCTGCGGTGACGGGGACAAGGCCATTCACCGACCGCGGAAACGGTGAACAGGTTTGTCCCCGCGGGCCAATGTACCCCCTTCTAGGAACCGCTATTTACCTGTGTTTCACCGCTCCTCGCTCGTCTGGCCAGCAGGCCTGCCTCCGTCCAAATGAGGCGGGCCCGCCCCTCCCCTCCCCTGCCTCCCAATGGCCTCCCCTAAGATCGCCGGCAGGAGGGTACCCAACCCCTCCTGCTGAACCCCCCCCCCAATGAACCCTCCCACCCCGGAACCCCCTTAGTCTTACTTTTCAAGTTGGACCGGACAGCTCCTCGCTCGTCTGGCCAGCAGGCCTGCCTCCGTCCAAATGAGGCGGGCCCGCCCCTCCCCTCCCCTGCCTCCCAATGGCCTCCCCTAAGATCGCCGGCAGGAGGGTACCCAACCCCTCCTGCTGGACCCCCCCTCAACGAACCCTCCCACCCCGGAACCCCCTTAGTCTTACTTTTCAAGTTGGACCGGACAGCTCCTCGCTCGTCTGGCCAGCAGGCCTGCCTCCGTCCAAATGAGGCGGGCCCGCCCCTCCCCTCCCCTGCCTAACCCACAGGATCCTAGGGCCTGATTGGCCCAAGCACCTAAGGCCCCTCCTATAGCGGGAGTGGCTTTAGGTGCCTAGACCAATCAGGCCCTAGGATCCTGTGGGTTGGGCAGGGTAGGGGCGGGCCCGCCTCATTTGGACGGAGGCAGGCCTGCTGGCCAGACGAGCGAGGAGCTGTCCGGTCCAACTTGAAAAGTAAGACTAAGGGGGTTCCGGGGTGGGAGGGTTCGTTGGGGGGGGGTCCAGCAGGAGGGGTTGGGTACCCTCCTGCCGGCGATCTTAGGGGAGGCCATTGGGAGGCAGGGGAGGGGAGGGGAGGGGCGGGCCCGCCTCATTTGGACGGAGGCAGGCCTGCTGGCCAGACGAGCGAGGAGCTGTCCGGTCCAACTTGAAAAGTAAGACTAAGGGGGTTCCGGGGTGGGAGGGTTCGTTGGGGGGGGGGTCCAGCAGGAGGGGTTGGGTACCCTCCTGCCGGCGATCTTAGGGGAGGCCATTGGGAGGACCGGCAGGAGGGGTTGGGTACCCTTCTGCTGCGATTGTCGGGAGGGCCGTTGGGGGGGTCTACATGAGGGGTTGGGTGCCCTCCTGCCGTGATCGCTGGGGGGAGGGGAGACTTGCAGCCGTAGCAGCATTTAAAGTACATGTCGTGTTTGTTTTTGCATTGCTAGCCCCAGGGGTGGTGGAAGATTAGTGATTGAAAAACTGTATAAAAAATAACTATTTTAAATTTAGTGATCAAAATGTGTCAGTTTTGAGAATTTTTATTAATTAATTTTTTCTCTGCGTGTTTTGTTTTTGTATAGTTATTAACTAATATTTAACTAAGTTTTAAAGTTTTAAAGAATGTTTCCTTTATACGTAAATAAAGAAAAGTGAATGGGATTGCAGTGGCGGTGACGGGGCGGTGAATGGGATGGCAGTGGCGGTGACGGGGCGGTGAAGAGGATGGTGAGACGGGGACGGGGCGGTGACGGGGTTGGTGAGACGGGGACGGGGCGGTGACGGGGATGGTGAGACGGGGACGGGGCGGTGACGGGGACCAATTTTTTCACCGTGTCATTCTCTAATCTTGATCTCTTGCATCTGCATTTGACATGCATCAACTTACTCAATGCTTGAGAAGATGTACAAGTGGATAGTGAAGTGTGAGTATTTTTAGGAGGCGAAGTCGATGGTACTGTCAGAGCTTAACACCAAGTGACAGTGAAGACATGGTTGATGTTGGAGTGAACCCGAAAGGTTTTTCTTGTTGCAGGATCTTGGCCTTCAGAGAATGCTTCTGGAGAGTAGAACAGCAGACACACAAATCCACCCGAAGCCCAGGACCAAGACACTGAAGGCCCTATTGCACCAGGTACACTTCTGAAACCTGCTGGAAGGGTTGAACATTGATGGAAAAATAGACGCAGTGAGGTTGAAGGACTCAATCGTAATGGATGTCGAGTAAACTGGAGTCCATAAAACTGTCGATGCAACCGGGCTACGAAGAGGCCAAGAGGGGCCTCAAAAATCCGGAATCCAAAATAAAAAACAAAGAATTCGAAAGGAAAATACTTAGGAAATGAAATAATGAGGAAAATAAAACTGAAAATGATGGGAAGGCAGGTAAAAAAGGGTTAGAGAACATGCACTTGGAGTTACTCCAAAACACAATTTCTTAGCTCTGTGGAAAACTAAGAACGTATGGTCCCGTGAGCCAATGTCAGGTGGTAAGGCACTCAAGCATGCACGGTACAGGCAGTCTTGAGACTTCTAAAGAACTTAAAGTGACAGAACACTTTTGCACTATCACCCATCTGAGAGAATATGCTGCCTGCTTGTCCTGGAATAATCTATAAAATTACATGGTAATACTTTTAAAATAAATGGGAGAAAATATTGGCCACCGTTGGAAGCATAATATTGGACAAGATGGACCTTTAATCTGACTGTTTAGCAATTCTTATGTTCAGTGAAACAAGGTTTTTTAAAATATCCACCCACATGTTCATATTACAGAAATTTAAGAATTATGCACCCCTCCAAAAAATACAAACTAAAGATGTTCTTACTTCATAGCTGCATAGTAAAATGATCCAAACCAAAATGCTGAGGTCACTAGGTGCACAGGAATCAATACTTTTCCATATTGCTTAAAAGTCTTTTTAAATCTCTGAACTAGACTAATTGAAGTGTCTTGCAAAGGATCAGTCTCTGTGGCACTTTGGTTGACTGTAGCTGCCTCAGGGGTTCTATCTCTAGTACTGCTTCCAGGAAATGAAGTGTCTCCTCCTGATGCTCCTCTCTGATATGGATCCTCTTGTTGGGACACAGGGCTAGCTGAAGGCTTCTTTTCCAGAGAGGCACAGATTAAAGCAGAAACATGGATCCATTGTTTCTGAGAAGCCTTCACAGCAACCATATGGCATCTTATGTGGGGCAAGACAGAATACTTTCTAAGATTTCTGCAGCAGGTCACAAAACCATTGTGAAGAGGTGCCATACATATCTTTTCACTGTGGCGACTTAATGCATGGAAGAAATTCCTCTGCATTGTGAATGATAAGTTGCAGATTATGACTCCTATGGTAAGAGAAAGAAAAACAAGTCAGAAAACATTCATCCCATCTACTTGATGTGCAATATTCTTAACTACTGTTCTTTGGCCAGAGATTGCATTTGGATTTTTCATTTTGCATTTTTTAACAACTTGTTAAAAGAAAACCAAAAAACCTCTGTGAAGTGACGATGTTCCTAAATGGACTTTATTTGAACGTGTCAAAGTTCCAAAGGTACACTGAAATCGTCCACATAAAATAATTTCAAACACATAAAAATAAATCATCCACATAAAAGCCTTAAAGGACCTAGTCCGCTAGGGATACAGGACCCAACATGGGTTGCGTTTTGACAAAAAGTCTTCTTCAGGGGTCCAATTGTGTGGTGAGCTGGAAGTGAGACACTGCTTGCATTTGCAATAGAAAGTCCATTTAGGAACATCGTCACTCCACAGAGTTTCTTTGGTTTTCTCTGGATTTTCTTCTTGGTGGATATTTTGGGGTCAATTCCTTTTGGTTTTAACAACTTGTTATTCACATGCTTAGAGCAGCATACGTAGCAGAAGTATCAAATGCCAATCAACAGAATACACACACACACACAGTTTCCTTACTGTACTACATGGTTTGGCTTACCCAGGTTAACTTGTGCTATAGTCCTGGAATGAATGGTATACTTCATATTGTGTTCAAAATTTAATGATGAACATGGGCAATAAAAAGAAGTGGAGATTGCATTATAACCTAAGTTTTACAAAACCCAGGAAAGTAAAGGTTGAATTGTAAAAATAAGCCCAGAAGAGGGTTTTAAGTCAGAAAGAAACCAGTTTGCTTTTGAGAACATGGCTCCTGCGTTGGCTCTTTTAAGCCATTCATTTCAGGAAAGTCTTAAAAGTATGCACCATTGTAACATTCAAAACGCTTGATCACAGTGAACATTCTAGGCATGGCCCTGTAACTATCAATTCTAAAAACTGACCCCAGAAGCTTTATTTTTAAAGAAAATATTTGTTTTTGAGGGATTAGGAATTGAATGATTTTGATATTTAAAAAAAAAAAAAAAAATTCAGTTTACCCACAGGATTGGGGAAGATTTTTGAAAAACGTATCCTGTCATAGTGCTGTTTTTAAAGATAGTAATGCAATTTTCTACAAAATTTCTAGTGGCCAAAATAAACCTGACATTTCTACAGAACAGCTGTGATGATCAGGTCACAATTTAAGCAGCTATCACAATTGTAGAGCTCACTGGTGAAACCCATACAGTACTAAAATAAATTTTTTAAAAAAGTGTTAGAATCTTAGAGCCCTACTTACGGAAAAATTATGTTCTTACCTGTTAATTTTCTTTCCCTTAGACGCAGCAGATGAATCCAGAGACCAATGGGATAGCCCACATTTACCAGCAGGCGGAGATAGAGAAACTGATTAACAGGTGGTCCTATTGGCTGGCACTCCTCCCGATTACCCAGTATAGTTCCTTGCCCAAGCATCCGGAACCAGCAATAGGCATAGCATGTAAAAAACTTCTTTCCCATAACAAATCTCAAATGCAACAATACACAAAACAACCTGCCACAATAACAAACTGCGAAACTTGCAAAAGAAAAAACCGAGACAATATCCAGAAAGGGTGGGGCTCTGGATTCATCTGCTGCGTCTAAGGGAAAGAAAATTAACAGGTAAGAACATAATTTTTCCTTCCCTAGCAACAGCAGCGGATGAATCCAGAGACCAATGGGATGTAGCAAAGCAATCCTCGATCTGGGTGGGAAGCAAACGCCGCCTCCGCAACAACCGAAGCACAAAACGCCCCTACCGCAAGCGCCCCCACATCCAAGCAGAAATGCGGAGAGAAAGCACTCTCGTAAGACCAAGTAGTCACAAGACAAATCTCCTCCAAGGAAAAACCCCTGGGCCGAGCCCAAGAAGTAGCCATCGCTCCGGCAGAATGGTCATGAATGTCTTTCGCCAACCGCTTCCCTGCCAGCAAGCAAGCATAAAGAATGTCCACCTGGACCCATCGAGCGATGGAGGCTTTGGACGCCGCCATATGTTTGAGGCGTCCCTGGAAGAATACAAAAAGGTGATCTAAACCAGTGGTTCCCAACCCTGTCCTGGAGGAACACCAGGCCAATTGGGTTTTCAGGCTAGCCCTAATGAATATGCATGAAGCAAATTTGCATGCCTATCACTTCCATCATATGCAAATCTCTCTCATGCATATTCATTAGAGCTAGCCTGAAAACCCGATTGGCCTGGTGTTCCTCCAGGACAGGGTTGGGAATCACTGATCTAAACAACTAAAAGTCATTAGAAACCTTGCTCACGGAGAACGCTACGCCCATTCAAAAAAGTCAGTGAAGAAACGCACGTCTCCCCATTTCTCCTCCCAGGAAGAAGGAAGGAAAAGTGAGCGGGTCATAAAAGAAAGGATGACACCTCCTGAGAAATAATTGTGGTACCGTCCGAACAGATACCCCAGATTTTGAAAATCAGAAATAGGAATCCCCGCTGAACAAGGCCTGCAACCCGGAAAACTGCAGAGCCGAAGCTATGGCCACAAGAAACCCCGTGTTCCATGGCACAAGAAGGACACAAAGCCTTCGGTAACTGCGAAGAAGCACATGAAAATTGCACTCCGGACTTTCTAATTGGTGTACAAATATACCATACTCCGTTTAAGAATTGAACTACATGAAGCTGAGAAGTAATCGAAGAGCAATATACCTGGCTCTTATAACAAACTAAGAATGGCATTAGAAGCGGAAGGGAATTGAACGCTAAGCCCCCGGCAATGCCCCTGTGCCAAAAAGGAACTCCGGAAGGATGCAAATATGGAGAAGTATCCAAGAAAGGAAAAACCTCCAAAAGGAAGCAGAAGCCACAGGCTAAGACGTCTGTAGCGCCTGGATAAGAGAAGAAACAACCTGCTTCGCATAACAGGTCAGTCATGTCTACTCAAAAGCTAGGTCGTAATACCAAAGTAGTACGAATATCCATATTGAGCGGACCCTATGTGAGCAAATCTGGAGATACCAGGAAACTTCATAGTCCAGCTGTCGAAAGACTCATCAGATCCGCATCTCAAGGATGGTGCAGCCAAGCTAGAGATTCTACAAATACTGTGCCTGGAAAGCGAGCTCGAGATGGCAAATCCAAGCTAAGATCAGCCAGGGGAAAACACTGAAAAAGGGAGAAACGAGAGGCGAGAAAGAAGCCACGCTGCTACCCCCTCTGACTCCCAGTCCCTGTGCCGGCTGAAGAAGCTAGGAAGCTTGGAATTTTGAGACGAGGCCATGAGGTCTACGCCCAGGAGATCCCGCATCCATAAAAAGAGCTGGAACGCCTGAGCCAAAATTCCCAATATCCAAGATGTAGAAGATTTCACTGCTGACTGTCCAGCGCCTCTTATTTGTACTTGCTTCCAGTGTACTTGTATTCATTGATTCTATTTTGTAACTTATCGCTGACTGTCCGGCGCCTCTTGTTGTAAACCGCCTCGAACTACCATGGCTTTGGCGGTATATAAGAAAATAAATTATTATTATTATCACTCACCTATACACCTTCTAGAGCGTACACGGCGCTGCACACATTAACATACACAAAATGGGCCATGCTCAGATGGCGCGGAGAGAAAGTCTATCCACATTCTGCATGGAGATACCAAATTAATCAATACAAAACCAAACTCAAGGAAAAACGAAAAACCTACTACTCCAATATGATAGGCAAAAAAATCCCAGACACAAAAAAGCTATTTAATCTATTAAAGAACCTCACAGATACCAAACCTTACCTCTCCACCCAAGGTATTCACCCACCAACAGCCATCCACCTAGCAGACCATTTCAAAAACAAGATCACCAATATCAGATCTACATTCATCAACACACACACCCATCTAGAAAAGATAACAACAAACCCATCAACTAGCGAAGCCATCGTAGCAGACAGAAGCTGGTCCGATTTCCCAATTCTAGTCTGGTCGGATATGAACCGACTCTACAATAAATACAGCCATGCTTCCAGTGACCTAAATAATTGCCCCACCTACATATTATCAAACGCCTCCACCACATTCAAAACCAACTTCATGCTATGGATTCAAACCACATTGACAGAAGGCCAATTCCCACAGGACCTAGGAGAGATCTTAATCACTCCAATCATAAAGGATCACAAAGGCCCAATAGATAGCCCCTCCAACTACAGACCTATCGCTTCAATACCATTGTACGTTAAAATAATAGAAGGCCTAGTGGCACAATACCTCACCGAATATCTGGAAAAACATAACCTACTCCACCCCTCACAACCAGGATTCCGAACTAACCATAGTACAGAAACACTACTTGTCACATTACTAGATACAGCCCGACAACACATCAGTAAAGGAAAAAAAATGATATCAATACAATTAGACCTCTCCGCAGCATTTGACCTAGTTGACCACACCTTATTACTACAAATTCTCGACGCCATAGGAATCTCAGGCAAGGTCTACAAATGGTTTCAGGGGTTCCTCAAATCTAGAACCTACAGGGTAAAATACAATGATATCAAATCAGAACCATGGACAAATCCCTGCGGAGTTCCACAAGGATCACCTCTCTCACCTACGCTCTTCAACCTCTTTATCTCCTCCCTAGGAGCCACTTTAGATACCCTAGATGTCACATCTTTCAGCTATGCTGATGACATCACCATAATCCTCCCATTCGACCCATCAGAGACCACCACCACAACAAAGCTAGAAACAACCTTAGACACAGTAGAAAAATGGATGATGGATCACAAACTAAAACTAAATTCTGAAAAAACAAAATTCCTTTTGCTCGAAAAAGCCCAAACTCCTACCATCACTGAACTGAAAATCAAAAATACCAAATACCCAATACAACCCGAACTAAAACTCCTAGGAGTTACGATAGACAGATGTTGCACAATGCAGCCCCAGATCAACAAAACAACCCAAAAAGCTTTTCTAACCATGAGAAATCTCCGTAAAATCAGAAAATTCTTTGACCAAGCACAATTTAGACTAATCGTCCAATCCCTAGTCTTAGGTCTGCTGGATTATTGCAACTCCCTATATCTTCCTTGTCCAGCCACTATGATAAAACAACTCCAGACCATACAAAACACCGCCCTCAGATTGATCTACTCACTCAAAAAATATGATCACATAACAACTGCCTTCTTAGACTCTCACTGGCTACCCATACAAGCACGAATCCAATTCAAATTCTACTGCCTGATATTCAAAGCATTACACGGCTCTTCCCCCTCCTATCTAAATAACCGCTTAAACCAAATCTCCACCTCAAGACACAGAAGAACATCGAACCCTTTCGCCTTCCCCCCACTCAAAGGCACACAACGCAAGAAAATGTTTGACAACCTTCTAGCAACACAAGCAGCAAAAATCAACCATTCCATCTCCAATCTTATGACAATATCAGACAACTTCAAAACATTCAGAAAAGAAATCAAAACCCTGCTTTTCAAAAAATTCATCCAAATATCTTAACCCCTCCTCTTTTACCTCCAGAAGATTCACCTACCTTCAGATAACCTTCCCCCAAATTACCCACCTTAACACCTTCCAATTAAACAAATACCATAAATAGATTGTAACCTACCCTCTCTAACTGAATTCCATATGTATTTTTCATACAGTTCTTCACTGTCAGTTTAATTTCCATCCTATAAATTCACATAGAATTTTTCTTTTTTCAACCATCTTTATTTTCTCTTCTTTATTAATTTCCAGGTACTTTAGTTAGATTGTGAGCCTTCGGGACAGTAAGGGAATTTTTTAAGTACCTTCTTACTTCTCATTTATAATCTTAATGTATATTTTCTTCAAAACGCTTAGAACCTAACGGATGTAGCGGTATATAAGAAATAAATTACATTACATTACATTCTTTTCCTGACTCATAAAATGAACTGCCAACAGAAGAGGAAGATGAGGGTCCACCCATCGAAGTAGAACCACAACATTACCCGCCAACTGAGTACAGCACCTACTGCCCAGGCTGTAGAGAAACACCCCCATCATAATACTGACTGAAAAGACCTACAGTGTCATTCCGGAAGAATTGTCTGAAGCTCCAGAAAGGTAGCCCGACCATGCTCCAGAGTAGAAGAGCGAACAAGTACTGAGTCGCCTATTAATACCAGACTCCTGGAGCTGAGGATGGAAGGTATCCAGCCCCCCAACCCGACAGCCCGGGATGTGTGGTGACCATAAGCTAGTCCAGCAAAGACCGAGGCATGCCTTTGAAAAGAGAAATCTCGGTGAGCCACCAAATCCTACAGAGCTATGCTTGAGGAGCCTACCAAAGAATTGGAGCCCTGAGATACCGGGAACCACCGGAACAAAAGCGACTGCTGAAGTGTTAGCATGGGAAAGCAAGCCGAAGTTTCCAGGGGAGTCAGCCACATGGAACCTTGAACCGGTGCAGAATCCCATACTCTTGGTCATGGTGACCGAATAAGAACGCAGACCTGAGACTGAGAAACCTCGCCCTAACCTCAGGTAAGAACACAGTTCTCTCCCATATGAATAAAACACAGCTTCCCGATATACCTGTGAGTAGTACAAGAGAAAAGAGCGCCACGCAAATTCGAAGTCATGTCTAAAGAACCGAGGAAAAGAAACCACCCCTTATCAAGGCAGGCAAATGGCCCGATCAGACGACGTCCAAATCAAGCCGCCAGACAAGAAGAAAGTAGGCAAAACGCCCGGAAGTGCCAAAAACTACTGCCCTCATGTTTTAAAATGAACGTGAAGCCTTGGGTGGCATGGGGCAAAACCGAAAGCATTGCTCCAAGAGAGGCAAGCAAACCAAGCACCAATTCGGAGACCAGTGCAAATACCGGCGATGCGATGGCCATATGGGGATATGAGAGAATACGCCTGTGAGACCGATCGCCGTAAAGAACTCCCACTAATCGACCCCAACAAGAAAACTGCAACACATCCCTGCACCTTTTGGACCGGGGGGACCAGAATTACCGCCTCGAGCACCAGGAATTCTCAAAGGGGACCCTGCACCCGCACCACCTTTGGCTGCCCAACATACAGGGAGGTGCAGAAAGAACCAGCAAAGGAATAAGAGGATGCCAGGTTGACCAGACATGCTCACATCCTCCCCCCCCTCGCTGCTAGGACATCGAAGGAGTCAGCAGACCCCTATCGAATGACACCCAGGAGGCCGGGGAACGGGCTGGATGAGAGTGGTAAGCTCTCGACGAAAGAAAACCACCTGGAGAAGACCCCAGGTTCGCAGCTTAAGAAAGATGGTAAGAAGAAGAAGAACCCGGCCAACCTGGACTATACAGCCTGGATACTGAAAAGAAGGGTCGGGACAGCTAGGAGTGAAATAACACCACTTAAGCGTCCCCCAAAACCAACTGCTCCGAAAGGGAAGACCTCACAGGAAGGCACAAACAGGATACAGTGCCCCTTGGCAAAGTCCATGAATCCGGATGTCCTAAAGAGAAGACCCCCCTCCCGAAATAGAAACATCAAGGAGAAGGCAAAATAGCCTGGGCTTCCGCCTCCAAGAGTAGCCTAGTACATGGCGTCAAGGAGACGGGAACATAGAAACATAGAAAAAAGCGGCAGAAAAGGGCTATAGCCCACCAAGTCTGCCCATTCCAAGTATCCCTCCCCCCTGAGTTTACTCCCTTAACGATCCCACATGAGTATCCCATTTTCTCTTAAACTCCGTCACGTTGCTAGCCTCTATCACCTGGAGTGGGAGTCTGTTCCAATGATCCACCACTCTTTCGGTGAAGAAGTACGTACGTAGCCGACGGCAGGAGAATAAGGTGCCACATAATCCGGAATGGCAACCTGGAAACACAGTCCTGGCGTCGCTCCAGAAATGAATAAAACTGAGCCCTGCACACTGGAAAGGGCCAGGTGCTACCAAGCCACCCCGCGCCATCAGCACCGTGCAGGTCAACCGGATACCTAGCACTCCAGTACCAGGAAAATTGTTATAGCACTACCAGATACCAGCTGCGTGGCCCCAAGGCACCAAGCAGAGGAAAACAGACACCAGGCAGAATCCTTACCATACAGCCACCCTGGGAGATAATAGGATAGGACTGAACCAAGATCCGTGAATCTCCCTGCCGCTGATCTCCCTCAGCGGCAATTTGCCTGTACCGACTCAGTGCAGGGAGAAGCTGCAACTGAGAAGCCAAGCATGGGTCTCCCACTCCAGCAACCTTAGGCACAGCCAGAAGGCTCCTCAAGAACTGCTGCTGGAGAACAACTCTCACAGGGAATCAAACTGACGTGGCAACAGCAACAGCAAATGTAACCCACAGCCGGATCAATTTGTATTACTTTTTTTTTTTTAAATAAAAAGAACAGGGAGACTGCGGGGAGCGCCGAGAGAAGTCAGCTGCCGAACCGACTCCGAGGACGCAGCGGCGCCCCCGCCAGCATCGGAGCATTAGCGCGAGCCTCCTGCTCGCTGAAAGAAACCGGCTCCGCAAACATGGCCATCCGTGCAACCGGAACCCCGCTGCGGCCCACGCCGGGTAAACGGCAGCTGTAGGGAACAGGCCAGAAACGTTAGGGCCCTCTCGACCAAGCATTAGCACAAGCATGCGTCTCCCGCGCGCGGGAAGGGACAATCGCGCCCAATTTACAAAGTTGGAGACCACCAGGCGAAAAGAAGTATACACCCGAAAAACTCAAAATTTAAGCTCCATAGATAACACGAGCGAACTGTCCCAAGTGCAGTGATTCAGAAATAATCAAGGTGGGGAACCACGCGACAGCACAGCCGCAGTTTTCACAGAATTTACAAAAACATAACCCGCAGAACTCAGGACACCAACAACAAACCCTGCAGTTCCAAGACAACTGCAAAAACAAAACTCACAGCTCCAACACCACTAGAAAATAGAAACCACAGTTGAAATTCACAAAAAGAAATACTCACAACCTTGTGGGCAGGGCTGGCAGACGCCGGCCGAGCCCCACAGGAAGGGCACATTCATATATAGTAATTTAGGTCTCTTTCACTTTTTTTTTTTTTTTTTTAAGGGAAAGAAGAAAAAGAGAGACCTAGGTATACCCTCTATCACTGGAGGGAGGGTGAGGCAGGGACAAGGGAGGGCCCAAGTGTAACCTCTAAAGCCGGCACCGATCAGCCGGACACCCCTGTCTCACTGAAGAGAAGATCTCAACAGGAGAAAATAAAGGCCCAGTCACAGCCAGAGTCCAGGAGCTAGGGGAACAGCGACCACACCTGCTGGGAGATAGAGAATACTGGGTAATCAGGAGGAGTGCCAGCCAATAGGACCACCTGTTAATCAGTTTCTCTATCTCCGCCTTCTGGTAGATGTGGGCTATCCCATTGGTCTCTGGATTCATCTGCTGCTGTTGCTAGGGAAAAAGCATTTTCTCCATAGACAAATTGGGAAACCTTTAGTAAATTACACCCTTAATATCTTAAAAATAAACACTTAGTTCTTTTATTGTCACCAAATATACAATGTTTACATTTAGAGGGAGAAAGGATCTTGCCTTACTGCATTTCCATGAAGACATAGTTTTGTGAAATCCAAAGAGCCGACATAAAGTACTCCTATTTTCCAGGCTTGAAGCCTCTAAGGCAGCTTTTTTAAAAATAAAGATGAATTGATTGACTGACACACTGATTTGTTCATACATGTTGCCTCAGCCCCATCAGTTCTTTTATCTACAGCTGGTGTACTTTTTGCAAACATAGGAGGATCAAAGAATTGATTTTGAGGGAGACAGCCTTTTTGCAGGGTGTGTGCGAGGATTCAATTTATACAAAGGGATTGGTCTATACCAGGGTTGCCCAACCTCAGCCCTCACTCGGTCAGGTTTACAGGATTTCCCAAATGAATATGCATGAGATGTATTTGCATGCAATGCATGCAAATAGATATCATGCAAATTAATCGGGGAAATCCCAAAAACTTGACTGTATTATTTCTCTCGAGTATCAACATTGAACAACCCTGGTCTACCTTGTATCACAATCCATGCACGCAGTGCCCTGTGCCAGTCACTCACTAGATGATGGAGGAAGAGGAGCTGGACATTTATGACGCATTTATGATGGGGCATCCTTGGAAAATCAGGGGCGGGAAACTGCATGGGGATACCAGGAAATTCTTTTTCACTGAAAGGGTGGTTGATCGCTGGAATAGTCTTCCACTTCAGGTTATTGAGGCCAGCAGCATGCCTGATTTTAAGGCCAAAAGGGATAGACACGTGGGATCTACTCACAGAGAAAGGTAGAGGAGGGTCATTGGGGTGGGCAGACTAGATGGGCCGTGGCCCTTATCTGCCATCTATTTCTATGTTTCTGTTACTGAGAACTGGGCAAAATGGAAGCTGCTGCTTGCACTACCACAAAAGCCCTAGTTATACAGGAATAAGATAATATAGCATACTAGTGTTTTAGACCGTTACATTCGTTACAGTTACGGGTGCTAGAATAGCCCCACCTATACCCTGACCCTGACTCTGACCCCACCCATGCTCCGCCTCTATCATGCCCGGACCCTGCCTCCCACTGATCCCAGTCCCACCACCTCAACTTTCACCATTTCCTTTGTACCCTTTTGGCCCTCCTGACAGGGTTTTTTACTTACCCGAGGCGGCAGCAGCAGTCTTGACGTACCAACCTTTCCTCCCTCAGTGCCCCAAACCAGCAGTGGTCCTACCATTTCCATTTCTCCCTTTCCTGTCCCCCTCTGTTCTTCCCCAAGACCATCTCTCTCTCCTGCCCCCTCCACACTCCCTGAAGTCTATCTCTCCCTATCCCCTAACATCTCTCCTGGTCCCCCTAGTAGCCCCTCTGTCCTTCTCATCCATCTGTCTCTGTCTCTCTCTCCTCACCTCCTGCCTCTGCGGAGCTCTCGCAACTCCTCCTCGTCCTCCTCTAGCCAGGCTTCAGCCATCTTCCGCCGCGGCCTGCAGCCGCTGACAGCCACCGCAGCCGACATCCGCCTCGAGGGATTCTTGCGCATGCACACTCCTACCTGCAGTGCCCTATAGCGCATGGAAAACGGGAACACGCAGGTGGGAGTGCGCATGCGCACTTAGGGCTTTAATATATTAAATGCAAAATTGACTTTTAGGATCTTCTCCCCCTATTGATGGCTCTGTGGGAGAGAGAGGAGCCATGAGGCATATTGGTGGCACTATCTGAAGGAAAGAGCTTTCTAGCAAGCAGTCCTTTATAGAATTCAGATTTTGTTGTGTCATAGTATCCTATGGGATCCTGGGATATTTTTATTCAATTGACCAGTTCTAGGCCTGAAAATAGCACAACATTTTAGAGTCTAGCAGTATTTTCTTGCTGGACAGATAACTTTAGTGCAATATTTGAAGCAACCACCAGACTCCTACGCCAAGTTTGGTGCTAGGCAGCTATAATCTGTTTTGATTCGATTATAAGTTCTATTGAGCAGGGAATGTCTTTTACATGTTTAATGTCTAGCAGCATTATAGAAATAAGTAGTAATAGTAGTATGTTTGTGTTATGGGTAGACTTAGGGGTCCTTTTATCAAGCTGCGGTAGGGGTTTAATGCGCGTAATACCGCGTGTTAAACCACCTGCCGTGCTAGCCGCTAACAACTGCATTGAGCAGGCGTTAGTTTTTTAGCCGGCTATGGGGGTTAGCGCATGATGAAATAGCTGACATGCTAACCCTGTTAGCGCGGCTTGATAAAAGGACCCCTTAGGCTACACATTTGAAGGCCCTGAGGAACTGGGAGAAACTGTAGCGTCTTCTAGCAGCTTTGAGATGACATTAATTGAGCCTATGATGCTTGTGCTTGAGAGGCATTCTTTGGTCACTGGTGCTTTTGTTTTGAAATGATGAAGGGAGAGATGCCTCTTTTGTCTTAAGGTCAGTTATTGGGAGGCTGATTTTGTAAAATCACACACAAAAAAAAATATATGGAGGTTGTTCTTTGTTTCTATTCTTTTGTAAATTTCCTGTTTACTTTTTCCATAATATAGCATGTTGTCTTTAAGTTTTGTGTGCTTACAGGAATCCTTTTTGTTATTTATAGCCTTGCTCTGTTATAGAAACATGAGAGCAGAAAAAGGCCAAATAGCCCATCTAGTCTACTCATCCACAATAACCATTACCTCTTCCTCTAAGACAGGGATCTCAAAGTCTCTTCTTGAGGGCCGCAATCCAGTCGGTTTTTCAGGATTTCCCCAATGAATATGCATTGAAAACAGAGCAAGCACATAGATCTCATGCATATTCATTGCGGAAATCCTGAAAACCCGACTGGATTGTGGCCCTCAAGGAGTGACTTTGAGACCCCTGCTCTAAGAGAACCCATGTGCCTATCCAATGCCTTCTTGAATTCAGACACAGTGTCTCCACTAGTGCTGCCCGATTTGAATCGATTCACCGATTCTCTTTGGGTGCATCAATTCGAATCGATTTGTTTTGGAAGAAGAGAAAAAAAAAAGTTGAACTTACAGATTCGTTGGCCCCCCTCACTAGAGACCCGTTCGGGCTTTCCCTCTGCCACCGGAGCCCTGTCATCTAATGTAACTTCTGGTTTCGCAAAGTTACATCAGAAGCAAGGACTCCGGCGGCAGAGAAAAAGCCTGAACGGGTCTCTGCGTGCAGATCGGTGGCAGCAAGGCTCTCTCCGCCCTGGCCAGAAGTATTTCTCCTCCCCGGCCAGGCAAAAGCGGCGGTCGTGAATGCGATTCACTACCCTGCTGCTACTCCAGGCAACTTCTCTCTATTCGGCCGCCCAAGCGGAACCGCAGTGGAGAGAAGACGCAAGGAGTGGTGGTAGGAGTGGATCGCTAAATCACTACCGCCACTGGCAACTTGTTGTAATGTCAAAAATAAAGGTAGGTGGGGGTGGCAACGATGAACTTGGGGGAGGGAGAGAAGAAATAATGGATCTAAAAACAGGAGAGGCAGAGAGATGGTGGACAATGGGATTTAGGGAGGGAAGGAACAGAGAGGGAGAGAAGTTGGACACAAGGGATGTGTGTAGGGGGTAGAGATACTGGATAGGAGGGTAGTTAGAAAGAGAAAGTGAGAGCTGGTGAGGAAGGAGGGAGAGTGATACTGGATGAAAGGATAGTTGAGAAAAGGAGAGATGGTGGATCTGGGGATGGTGGGGTCCATCGCTGCAGCTAAGGGAATAGAGACGAAAAAAAAGGAAAGATGCCAGACCTCCGGGGGAGAGAAGGGAAACGGAAGGGGAGGACAGAGATGGAAAATGGATGGTTAGCACACAGAAAGAAGAAAATGACAAACGGGCACGAGACCCTGTCAAGCGAGTTATCAGAAGACGTTTGTCGCATAGCCTGGGACCAAAATGATTTGAATAATTACCAGACAACAAAATGTAGAAAAATAATTTTATTTTCTGTTTTGTGATTACAATGTGTCAGATTTGAAATATGTATCCTGCCAGAGGTGGTGTTAGACTGCAAATGTGAGCTAGGATTTAACAGAGAGGAAAAGTCTTGTTTGTTTATTTTATTTATACCACAGCGCCAGTGTGCGTGGGACAGGGCTAAATGGATGGAATGGGTGAAGAAGCTATAAAATAAACCCACCAGGATGTTTTGAAAAAAAAAAAAAAAAAGCACCCAATTGGGCAGGAAAATCGAATCGGGCAGCACTAAACTCCACTACTTCCTCTGGGAGACTGTTCCACACATCTACCACCCTTTCTGTATAAAAGTATTCCCTTAGATTACTCCTGAGCCTATCACCTCTTAACTTCATTCTATGCTCTCTTATTCCAGAGCTTCCTTTCAAATGAGACTCGACTCATGTGCATTTACGTAGGTATTTAAACGTCTATTATATCTCCTCTCTCCCACCCCTCCTCCAAAGTATACATATTGAGATCTTTAAGTCTGTTCCTATATGCCTTATGGCAAAGACCATGCCCCATTTTAGTATATCTTTTTGAAGAGGCAGTCTCCAGAATTGTACACAATATTCTAAATGAGGTCTCACCAGAGTCTTATACAGGGGCATCAATACCTCCATTTTCCTACTGGCCATACCTCTTCCTATGCAACCTAGCATCCTTCTAGCTTTTGCCATCACCTTTTCAACCTATATGGCCACCTTAAGATCATCACATACATTTCAACAGTTCATAGACGAAACCACGCGAGACAATCGTGCGCAGACAGACCTGCCCAGACAATCGTACGCAGGAAGTCAGCGTGCTGGATTTCAACACTATTTTAAAGCGCTGTGAGGGGGTGTGTGGGGAATCCCCCCACTTTAGTTAGAAATGTTGGCGCTCCTGTTGAGGTGTGTGGGAGTGAACCTCTGCATTAGAGGAAACAGCCCCTTTCCCTGTTTTTTTTAGGGAAAAATTACTGTTTGCTCTGTAATGGACAATTCCCTCACCCACCCCCAAAGGGAGTAGCAACATTTCTAAGTAAAGTTTGGGGGGTTCCCCCCCCCCCACACACCCTCACAGCACTTTAAAATAGTGTTGAAATCCAGCACGCTGACGTCCTGCGCATCATTGTTTGGGTGGGTTTATCTCATGTGTGATTATCTCATGTGTGATTATCTCATGTGCTTTTGACTGGACACCCATTTGATGAATTAGAGAAATGTTTCTCTCATATTTTCTTTTTTTCTGATTCACTTTTAGTTTTTTCTTATATTAAATACTATTTATAAACGATGGATTGCATTATTCATATTCAAATGATTATGACTCTACTGAGGATACAAAAACCTCCAGCGCTCGCAGCTGTCTGATTTTAAGAATTTCTCTTTGTCAGAATTGCCTTTTGCGAGCTATCATTGGTTCTTTGATCCCCCATACTCTAACTGTATTTCATTTTCTTAACTTTAACTTTTTTTCTGAGTATTAGTCACTGTATCAAAGTCATAATCTTAATTATTACCACCTAGCCACTTTTACTGGACCCAAAAGCTTTCTGGCATTTCTATATACTTAGCTTTGGTGAACCATTCTTAACGTTGGTGCTTAACACTCCCAGAATAATGCAATCCAAGGTTTATAAATGGTATTTAGCATAAGAAAAAAGTAAAAGTGAATCAGAAAACAAGAAAATACAAGAAAAGCATTTCTTTAATTCATCAATTTTTTTAAACAAGAGAAATTTGTCATTGACATTAATATTGTAGGCAATAGTGTCACCTTATCATCACATACAATCAGACCCTATTTGGCCACCTTAAGATCATCCTTGTTAAATGAAAAAAAAAAAAAAAAAAAGAAAGATCTTTTTTAAATTTTAAAGCAGTCTCGGTGTTCATAGTAATGTAATAAATGATGGCAGCTAAAAACCAGCATACCAGTTCATCTAGTTTGCCTAGTGGAAGTTGGCTAGAATTATAATCTGGGGGGTAAAAACAAAAGCAAGGCAAGAAAGATGTCCTAATCAACCGGTATGCAAGTTTTATTGTTAAGTTCCATCAAGGATCCAAGTTTCAGCATCAAATGATTCCTTCATCAGGGGACGCTGCACTCTCTCTTCCAGTTTCAGATTTTGCTAGCACTTCTTTGTCAACTTCAATATGGCCATCAGACAAAAAGCATAATTGAGACTAGTATCCCGCGCAGTAGCACAGAGTACACCAACTATGCCATTGTTTAGGATTGTTCCTTCTGCTCTGTGTAGGTTTTTTCACACTTCAAAAAAAAAATGTATAAAGTGATTGCTTAAATTTCATCCTCTTGTTATACACTTCTCCCTCCGTATCTGCGGATTCGCTTATTCGCGATTTTTTGGCTGCTGACTCCACCCCCCAAAATTACATCATGATTAAAGTTCCTACCCAAAAACAGCGCATCATCTCCTCCGCCAACCCAGCGCATCATCTCCTCCGTTAGCCACTCTCGCCTTTCACAGCACAGAACTGAAGAAGACAGCGCAGGAAACGCAAGTGCCGAGCGCTTTGAAAATGGACGCATCCTTCATGCAGGCCCCCACCTCCTCTCGTTGCGACACAGAGTGGAAGCAGAGCCTGCACAAAGCCCAGCCAGCAAGATCAAGAGAGCTACTCACATACTTGGCATCCAGCACACTCCCAGGTACATTCAGCTCTAGTTTTTGCTGTTTCAGTTGGAAAAACGCTGGCTACTACAAAAAACAGCAAATAACAAAAAGTTATTTGCGATTTTTTTCAAATTTGCAGCCATGATCCGCCCGCATACCCCGCAAATACGGAGGGAAAAGTATATAGCAATCTTCTACATTAAATTGCACTTTTTTATTTTTTAAATTCTGTCACAGCTTTTGTTCTAATCATTTCCACCAGGAGGGCATCCACTACTCTTTCCATGAAAAAGTATTTCCTGATAGTGCTCTTAAAGTTTACCTCCATGCAGCTTCATTTCATGCCCCAATTTTACAACTTCCCCATCTTTGAAAAAATGTGTAAATATGTTTCAAATATTTACACATTTTTGCCTCTTCCTTGTTTCCTATAAGGCAGGGGTGTCAAAATCACATAAGGGGCCAAAATCTAAAACACAGGCTAAGTCGAGGGCTGAATTTTTTTTTTTTTTTTTAAATAATCTTTATTCAATTTAAAATAATTTCAATAAGTGAAGAACAATAAATAAGATATGAGATGGGGCAGGGTGGTTTATAAGTTTAAAATATGTCTAAGTGGATAAATGTGTAATTTTATGTTTAAAATATGTAGTGAATTACGGAATTATGATAGATCTATAGATTCTTGAATGATAAAGAATAATTTGGGTGGGAGGGTTATTGGTCTGTAAGAATATTCCAATATTTTAAGTGATGTCTATAGTGTAAATGTTTTATTTATTGTTCTTCACTTATTGAAATTATTTTAAAATGAATAAAGATTATTAAAAAAAAAAGACAATGCAGACAACTAGAAAGAAAATGGAGGAAAAACAGTCAAGACTCCACAAAAGCAACATGGAGAAAACTGAACTGAGAATACAAAAACAAACAAAAAAAACCATACTATACAAAGCAAATAGGAGAAGAAACCCAAGACACAAAAAAACTATTCCAACTACAAAAAGAACTCACAGACACCAAACCCTACCTGACAAGCAACAATGTCCCACACCCACAGCCACCATCTTAGCAACATTCTTCAAAGAAAAAAATCGCAGCCATAAGATCCACCTTCAATGGAACACCTATGCACCTAGAAGAGATCACAACACCCTCCACAGAAGAAGCAGTTGCAGCAGACAGAACATGGTCCCACTTCTCACCAATACTATGGTCAGACTTCAACAAACTCTACAACAAATATAGCCAAGCAACCTGCAACCTCAACCACTGCCCCCCGTACACTATTTTGCACCATACTCTTGCAATGGATACAAACCCTACTAACAGACGGCCTTTTCCCAGAAGATCTCAGCGAAATCATCATCACGCCAATCCTGAAAGAACCCAAAGGAGAAACAGACCAACCATCCAACTACAGACCAATAGCCTCAATACCACTTTATGTCAAGCTAACGGAAGGCCTCGTAGCCAAAGTCCTAAACTCATACCTAAAGAACCACAACCTACTCCACCCAACACAATCAGGCTTCAGAACCAACCACAGCACTGAGACCCTACTTGGCTCACTCATGGACACCGCCAGACAACACCTCAGCACAGGAAAAAAAATGCTAATTATCCAACTAGATCTCTCCGCAGCCTTTGACCTGGAAGACCATAACATCCTTCTACAGATACTGGACTCAATAGGAATCAGTGGTAAGGTACTATCATGTTTTAAAGCAGTGATCCCCAATCCTGTCCTGGAGGACCATCAGGCCAATCGGGTTTTCTGGATAGCCCTAATGAATATGCATGGAGCAGATTTGCATGCCTGTCATTTCCATTACATGCAAATCTCTATCAAAGCGAGTTTCCAGTATTTCCTATGGGGAAACTCTCTTTGATAAACGAGCATTTTGGATTACGAGCATGCTCCTGGAACGGATTATGCTCGTAATCCGAGGTACCACTGTATACAAAAAGAACACTTGAAACAATAGCAACTTGGATGAAAGACCACAAACTAAAACTAAATCCAGACAAAACAAACTTCATCCTACTCGAAAATAACAAACCCCTAACAAGCCTTGTCATAAACACTACAATATACCACATCCAACCCACTTTAAAACTCCTGGGAGTGCTAATAGACAGAGGCTGTACAATGCAGCCACAAATTCAACAATATAATAAAAAAAATCATTTGCGGTCATGAGAAATCTGAGGCAAATCAGAAAATTCTTTGACAGAAAACAATTCCAACTCTTGGTACAATCCCTAATCCTAGGTCTAATAGACTACTGCACAGCAACCATGATAAAACAATACAAAACACAGCCCTAAGACTGGTCTACTCACTGAAGAAATATGACATCACAGAGGCATACCACGACTCACATTGGCTCCCAATACAAGCGAGAATACACTTCAAATTTTACTGTCTACTATTTAAAGCTATAAATGGAGACAGCCCAGTCTATTGGAACAATCAACTAGTTCAATCCACCTCAACCAGACATAGGAGAACCCACGCACCATTCACACACCCTCCAACCAAAAACGTCAAACGAAAAAAAACTGTACGACAACCTCCTAGCCACTCAAGCTATAAAACTCGACCCACAACTCTACAACCTATTGACCACAACCACAGACTACAAAACCTTCAAAAAAGAAAAACCCTTCAATTCATAAAACACATAAAACCAAACACACACCTGCAACCACTACATATGAACTTCTAATATCATGACAACTCAGATGTAATCCTTAACAACTCAAAGAAATGTACAAACTACTCCCTAAATACTTCTAATCTCTGGACAAACCATTTGTAATCCGCCTTGAACCGCAAGGTAATGGCGGAATAGAAATTCCTAATGTAATGTAATGTAATTCCAACCTTTGATTCTTCTCAACTAATTACTAATTCTTTAAATCACCACCACAGTACACAGATTTAGCAGGGTTAGGTAGCATCATATCTAGAACCAAACAGCATGACTTGTAGCCAACAACTTGCCAAGAAAATCTTCCTTACAAACCCAGCATACCTTAAAATCCCAGGGGACCAAAGCAGATCTTCATGGTGTGGGCATACAGGTCTAGGATTGGGAGAGCAAGCAAGCCCTGTTTATTCGGCTTCCCTTTTATACTCATCACCAGGTGGCTCATTAACAGCACCTCCAACTCATACACCACTTGTCCAATGGCTCAAGATTGTTGGGGCAAGAGTGTTAGCCAAAAACTCATTAGCAACTTTATTATAGCTGGTACAGTAGTATAGAAGGATAACAGCTGGATACCCATTTCATTGCCAGTTCTTTTTATTAAGGACTGATCCTGGTACTAAGTAGCAAGATTACTGACAAGAAAGTCAGCTAGAAAGAGAGTGCTTGTGCAGTTTATTTTTTGTATGCCTGTAATTTGCCTCTATCAATAGCTCTTTCTTTCCAATGACTCTTTCAGTTTCCTCCAGATTTCAACATTCCAATTACCTTCATTTTTCTGCATTTTGTTCAGGGCAACATATGTTCTACATTTCTCTTTACCTGAACATTGAGAACTTTGGATAGTTCCATCCATTTCTTCACATATTGACCTTCATTTTAGGAGGATTACTTTTGCTCCTCCTGCTTTACAGCCATTGTGCTTAATAAAGAGATTATGTCAATCTATTTCCTAATTTCAACTTTAGCTTTTATTTATGGAGCACTGAAGTCTTTTCCTAATTGATGCATCATTGTAGCTTTGCAAACAGGTGTTATTAGTTTGGAGCTTTCTTCTAAACTTATCTTGAACACATTTAGGGCTGGATTCTGTAATGGGCACCTAAAAAGATAGGCGCCTATTGCATGTCAATCATTCTTAGGTGCCCATTACAGAATCGCACTTAGCGACACCTGACTTAAGGAGCCTATAATATAGGCTAGGGTTCTAAAGGCCTAAGGTGTCTAAGGGGAAGATTCTCAAAACTTAAATGTGCCTTTAACATGCTCGCTAAACCAGTTCCAGCCGGTTTAGAATGCATGTATTTTAGCGGCGGATTATCAAAACAGTTTAAGAATTTCGTAGCGGTCTCTGATTCTGCTATGCAAATGTAGTACGAGGTCATTAATATTAAAATGAGCACTCCGAGTGATTCTCTATCATTGCCGAGTGAGTCTCTAACTTCGTTGTATCACATTTGCGGCCAAAATTCATCGTCAAGTCTGATCCGTTGTAGTTTTACTTTCTGATCAGTGCCTGAGGCACCGACAGGAAAGTAAGGTTTGACAGCTCAGACACACCACGCAAATTTAAAAAAAAACAAACCAAAAACCCAAAACCCACCCCAAATTGAAGATATGCAGGAGAAATGGCCTCTCTCTCGCAGTGCTCGCACAACCACCTGTTCCCCCCCCTCCCAACGGCAGCAGAAGGGATGCCTACTTTCTCTCCCACCATGCTTGCAAAACCTCCAGACATCTGGCATTAGGAGAGATGCCCACTCCCTCCCATCGCACAACCCTCTCCCCTCTGGAAGCGGAGAGATGCCCTCTCTTCTGCAACCATTGCACAACCTCCTAACACCCAACCCTAGAAGCCCAGGCACTTAAGGCCCAATCAGAGCCTTAGGCCCTTCCCCAGCACATCCCAGGATACACCAAGAAGGGGTAGGAGCTGTGCCTGCCAGCTGGAGCGGTAGGCATCCCTCCGGCCGTGCTTCATCAATAAGATAGGGAGGGGCAGTAATGTCAGGGATTGCGAGATGTGGCAGGAGAGAGTGGGCATCTCTTCCGCTGCCAGGGGTTGATGTCCGGAGGTTGTGCGAGTGTGGCTGGAGAGTGGGCATCTCTCCTGCCGATCTTCAATTTGTTTGGTTTTTTTTTTTAATATGCGGGTGTATTCTGCACACGTGCTGATCGTTACCACAAGCAAATCATCTCATGTAAATTTAGCAAGCCTACGTGAACATCCATGAACCTCATTTGCATACGGGGTCTTTTGAGATTGACTTGCCTTTTTGAACTAGTTAAAATAGCGACCTTGGTAGCAGCCTGTAAGATTTTACCGTTTAAGTTTTGAGAATCTTCCCCCAAGTCCTTTAGAGAATCATGCCTAGCAATGCCTAAATCACTCTCCACCCTAAACATGCATATTTTACTGTTAGGTGACACTAGATGCCATGCCGTAGGTGCCTCAATAGCCCTCAGGCTTCCATGTGTCTAATATTTAAGTACAGTAGGTATCTCTGTTTTTGAAGGTAAAAAAAACCCAAAACAACCCAGAGTTGAAATGTGATTTGAGCTGGGTTCCCTAGGTTACAGTCTACTACACTAAGCACTAGACTACCCTTCAGACCAGTTTGCTGCTGTACTGTATTCAGAATGCCTAAAATACCTGATATTGTCAGGAAGCCTACTTTCTCTTTCCAGTATCGCTTGAGGGGTGTGGGAGATAGAGTAACCACTAGGGGATTAAAGAGGAGCAATTGCCTTAATCCCGTGGTCAGCCACTCAGGGATCCTTTTTAATACCGTGGACATGATTGAAACAAGTCTAACTTAGGATATCCTTTTTTTTATTTGGACTAGTACTGCCCGATTCAAGTAAAAAATTTTCAATTTGATTTGGCCTATTGAATCAATTTTCCAATATGATTTGATTCAATTTGCTTTTCTTCTTTCTCCGTACTCACCATCCATTGTCCATCTCTGTACCTTCCCTTCCACTGCCATATCCAACATTTCTGTTTCTTTCCCACTGTATCATCTCTCTCTTTCTCCCTGCCTTGTGCCCTGGGTCAAACCTCTCTATTCCTCTCAATGCAGATTTCTCCCTTCCTCCCCTCCATTATCATGTGCAACATTTCTTTCTCTCCCAATGCACCATCTCTCCCTGCCCTCCACTCTATGTCAAACATTTCTCCTTTTCTCTTCTCCATGCATGTTCCCTTCCCCTCCACCATATGCATGATTTGTCCCTCTGACCCCTTTCTACATCTTTGTTGCATCTCTCCTCCATCCCATGCCCAACAATTCTTCCTCCCACCCCCCTTGCAGCAACTTTCCCTCCTTTCCTCCCATCCCCCCACTGTGAGACCTGACATTCCTTCAGGTCTCCTAAAGCAGCAGCAGCTCCTAAAGCTGGCAGAGGCAGCACTGAACAGGCTGCACAAGGCCTGCCCCACCAGGGCTTCCCTCTGTTGCATCAGTGATGCAGCAGAGGAAGACCCCATGGGGCAGGCCACAAGAAGCCTGTTCAGAGCACTGCCTCTGCCAGCCGGCTACTACCGCTGCTGTTTTAGGAGGCCCAGAGGTATGTCAGGTCTCACTGGGAGTGGGGGTGTTGGTCACTGAACTGGAGAGTCCGATTTTTTGGGAAAAATGATTAAATTCGAATCTATTCACTGAATTGCATTGCAAATTGGGCAGCTCTACTTTGGACATTTCTTCTCATTTCATTAATGCTGTTGAACATCCTAAACTGGACCCTTCCTAAATATACCCACTTATCTGGATGAACTGCAGTGTAAGACATTCAAATTCTGCCTTTGACAAGTCACAATTTGGAAATTTTTGACAGATGGACTATTTTTGGCTATTCTGAGACATCCATTTGCTTTGAAATAAGCACCATAGTCTTGGTTGGAGAAATTGGTCTACTTAATCAGTATTTTAATAAAATGTAATTGTGATCTGGTAATGTGGTTTATGCCTCAGCTATAGCGCAATTCATGTTTTCCACTGCTTCAGATGTGTATACAGAAAAGCAGTTTTTAAATATACTGTATATAATCTTTCCATTTCTGTTGTTAATAGCAGCAAATAGTTGTATGCCATGAAGCAGTCCCACCATCATTCAAGTTTTGCCACAACCAAGATTCACAACACGCAAAATAAGTCAGAGCAGGACAATTCTGCACACTCTACCTTATACTATAAATTTATTAACCAAAAATCTTCTCTGTAAGATGCTAGAAAGTCCTTCTAGAACTACCCTTATAAGGTGCTTTCTTAAAGCAGGAGTCAGTGCATCAAACATTCAACTCAACTATTTTTCTGCTGTACAATTCCTACTCTGTATAGAAAAATATAAGAGCAATTGGATTACAAGAACAAGATATTTCTTTATATAAAAATGCAGGACTAATAGACCATATAATATATTTAGCTGAAGTTTGAGCAAAGAACCTGAACAAAAAAAAATTCTAAATTTACCATATAAATGTTGTATGTTTTCATTTTGAAGCTGATTTTGGTATATGTTTGCCAACTCTGTGGCCCTGCTTACAGGATGTACAGTGGCAACATTCAAGAACACCTTAGATAGATTTAAGTCACTGTATAACCTTCTTTTATAAAGGTGGGGGGGGGGGGGAACCACTAAAGTAGCAACTTGCTTGGCTTCTGAAAGTCAGCCTCTGGATTATTGTGACCACTTCTCAAATCTCTATTTCTAAAAAAGAAAGTAGAGAAAAGGAATAGCAAAAAGATGCAACGCCTGCATCAAAGGACACGGGAGACAAGTCTGAAGGACCTAAGCATTCAAATATTACAAAAAGTACGAATATACCACACAAACAAACAAAAAAAACAAACAAACGTTTTTCTAGAAAAAAGAAAGTTATACTATTATTTCTATAACCCATTAGAAATATGCTACAGAAATAAATCATGGCTACGGCACAATGGTCAAACGAAATAGTCTCAAACAGGGTCACTGTGCAACACCCCCCTCCCCCCTCCGGTCTCAAAGCATTTCTTCAAAAAACTATTGGCAGCTGCATGGAATAAGATGCACCCTAAAGCAGAGACACAAAGTCACGCCCGTTTGATCACTCTCGCACACCGAGCACCCCTCTTCGCATGCGACCGGCATCTCCTCCCCTCCCTCCGGTCTGCCAGCTCTCTCTCTCCCCGCCCGGTCCACAACCCAACACCTCTCCCCCTAGCCCCAGCCTACCTTCAAACTCATGCCTAAGATCACCCGCCACTGGCCGCGCAGCTTCCCTTCTCCAGCGCCCCGCCTCCTCTGACGCTATTTCTCTCCCTAGGCCACGTTACGCCCTGCCGGAAACAGGAAGTCGCGTCAGAGAAAGCTTGGTCCGCTTAAGAAGGGACTAAAAAGGCTTTAGATGAAGGTGGGCTAGCGGAGGACTACGAGCCTCGGAGTTTGTTGCTGGTGGCTTGAAAGATTCGGGGGTCCCCGCCCTCCTCTGACGCAACTTTTTTTTTTTTTCTCTCCAGCATCCTGTTCTTCTCTGAAGCGACTTCCTGTTTCCGGAAAGGCGGGGCGTACCAGAGGGGACGGGGTGCTGGAGAAGGAGAGCTGCGGGTGATCTGAGGTATGGATGGGGATTGAGGGAGAGCTGTTGGATCGGGGAAAATAGAAGGGAGTGTGATGATGGCAGACCACTGCGAGCGGAGACTGGTCCCGCCCCTCTCGGTCCCTGAATGCGTTTAAGAGTATGAGGGTAGCAGACTGCGGCACTTGGTATCTCTGCATCGGTAGCTCCTGCACTCTCGAGGGCTACGTTTTCTAAGCTCGAAAGAGCACGATGGCACCGACTCAAACTGGGTGTCCCAGGTGGAGAGAGCACAGATAACTGTGGTGCAGTGGTGGATACGCACTTTATTTCTTGTTAAATTAGTGGTCCAGTGACGATAGACATCTTTGTTGTTTTGATTTATTAGCATAAGCCTAGTTTTCTTGCTTGGGATGAGGTTGCAGAGAGTGAATCGTACTGGGATTGGACAAGAGGGGAATAGTCAATACTGTATTAGCATACCAGGATTTAGGAGGCAACCTTCCCCCACCAGCATACCCCAGAGTACCTATATCTTTTAGATTCCACACAGTTGTGATTTATTTTATTTTTTTTAGCTCTGCAGTATAGCGACTATTCTTGGAGGTGAGGCGTGGTCTAGTGGTAGAGCTGCTGCCTCAGCACCCTGAGGTTGTGGAATCAAATCCCAGCGTGGCTCCCTGTGACTATGGGCAAGTCATTTCAAATCCCAGCGTGGCTCCCTGTGACCATGGGCAAGTCATTTAATCCTCCTTTGCCCACTGCTTTGAATGTGTAAACGCACACAAAAAAGCGGCATACAAGTCCAAAGGAGCAAACATGGAGAATACATTCAAAATAGTGTTCCATACTTGAGACCAGAAGTGGTCAATTGTAAATCCAACTGTGCATTCCACTTACAATTCATTTCAGACTGGGCTTTGTTAGCCTGAAGGATTTTATATATTAAGGATGCTGATTTTGTAGATTGCAAAAGGGATGTGCAAATGGAAGTAACGTGGATATTTCAGAGTACTTACGTCAGTGGTTAACAAGCTATGAAAAGTATCTTTAGATTGAGTTAGTAAAAACCAAATTGGTTCTTGTTTAGGGTCTAGGTCATACTTATCACAAATAGTCTGAATGGAATCGAAGAACCATTTTCATAAAGTTGTGAGAATAACCAAAGGTTTGCTGCACACCATGCATTTCTAGTTCTACAATAAATTTTGCAATCAAATATAGAAGTATACCAAAGAGAGATACCTATTATATCTGTCCATTTCTGATGTAGATGAATCATAACATTATTGATAGCATGAGATGCTGCTCTTAATATGCAAAAACTGTCCTTGTACTTAAATCTGTCCATAGAAGGAAGTAAATGTAAAGGGACATTACCAATCAGATCTTTTTCAAAATGAAGTTAGCAATAATATCTTTTAAGAACCAGAATTTTGCCTGCAAAATTTGAAAAGCCCAGTGATACAACCTAAAATCTGGTAGGTTTATGTCTCCTAAAATTCATGGTAGCTTAAGTTTTTGCAATGTATGAATTACAATTATGCCATATAAATTTAGGTATTAACATGTCAATTTTCTTCTAGAAAGAGTCTGGGAATGAAATAGGAATCATACTAAGTATATATATACAATTGATTTTTGGTGCTAGGACCATTTTTATAGTTTCAATTCTACCCCACCAGGTTAAAAAATAGAGGAGACCATGGATGAAAAAGATCTGAACTAGAGAGTGGCACGGTTGCTGTTACCTGCGGCTAGCTGCGGGTATCCCGCTGAAACGGGGGGGGGGGGGATGGTCGCCACGGTGATAAGGCCATTCACTGCCCCGTGGAGCGGTGAATGGCTTTGTCTCTGCGAGAATGCATGCAGTCCAGCAGCCCCCCTCGCTCCTTCCTGCTGATCGCCGCCGTCCATCCAGTCGCCACCATCCATCCAGGCATCTCCCTCCCTCCCCCTTACCTATGTTGCAAGTTTTAATTTTCTTTCTACAAAGCAGCAGGAGCCTTGAAGTCACGTGGGGCTGCTGAATTTCTCCAATAACACAACAGGAAACAGAAAGTAGATGTCTCGTTTTGAGGAAAAAAATAAATGGTCACGTTAGCCATAGACCAATGCAATCAAATATCTTCCTTATAAAAATGCAAAAGAATAGTCATATAATAAGTACAACTTGAAGAGCTCTCGTATTTGGATGTTAATGTATGCTGTTACTACAGAAACTTCTATGACATTTGACCCTTATTTTCAGGCACTGTTTGCTGACATTGAAAAACAAGACCAACTTTTTCAGGAGGGTTGAAACATGCTTTTTCGAACAGAACTTGTTCAAAAATGTTTCAGATTACTCTTTTGCAAAAGCTGGTTGAAAATATCCCACTTCTGATGAGTTTTGAAAAATCACAAAATTTAAAGTCAAGAGGATAAGAAGCACTGTAAAAACGCTAGAGCAAGCTTGGTCCCTTTTTAAGGACACTGTCACCGAGGCGCAAAATCTATATATACCGCGTATCAACAAGGGATCCAAGAGGAAAAAGAACAAAAAACCAGCGTGGCTCACTGTAGAGGTGAAGGAAGCGATCAGAGACAAGAAAACTTAATTTAAGGAATGGAAAAGGTCAAAAATGGATGAAAACTGGAACAAGCACAAACAACAACGCAGGTGCCAAAAGGCGGTAAAAGGGGCCAAAAGAGACTACGAGGAAAAAATAGCCAAGGAGGCGAAGAACTTCAAGCCGTTCTTTCGATATATTAAGGGGAAACGACCCGCGAAGGAAGCGGTGGGACCGTTGAATGATCAAGGAATAAAGGGAGCGCTAAAGGAGGACAAAGCAATCGCTGACAGACTGAACACGCTTTTTGCGTCTTATTTACCGAAGAGGATATACACAGCATACCGGAACACATCAGGCTATATGCTGGAAGTGAAAACAGGAAACTGACAGGGTTAACTGTCAGTCTAGAGGAGGTATGTAGGCAGCTTGATAGGCTTAAGAGCGATAAATCCCGGGACCGGATGGCATCCATCTGGGGGTCATCAAGGAACTGAAAGGGACCATAGCTGAACTGCTTCAACAAATAGCCAATCTGTCGATCAAATCGGGAAAGATTCCGGAAGACTGGAAGGTGACGAATGTTACACCGATCTTCAAGAAAGGTTCGAGGGGAGATCCGGAGAACTACAGACCGGTGAGTCTGACCTCGGTACCGTGAAAGATGGTAGAGTCACTGATAAAGGACAGCATCATTGATCACCTTGACGGACATGGGCTGATGAGGACCAGTCAGCACGGTTTTAGCAAAGGCAGATCGTGTTTGACGAACTTGCTACACTTCTTTGAGGGAATAAATAGACAGATAGACAAGGGCGATCCGGACGACATTGTATATCTGGATTTTCAGAAGGCGTTTGATAAGGTTCCGCATGAACGACTACTTCGGAAAATTGCAAGCCATGGAATTGAGGGTGAAATACTCACGTGGATTAAAAACTGGCTGGAGCATAGGAAACAGAGAGTGGGGGGTAAATGGACAATACTCGGACTGGAAGAGCGTCACCAGAGGGCCGCCGCGTGAGCGGACTGCTGGGCATGATGGACCTCTGTTCTGACTCAGCAGTGGCAATTCTTATGTTCTTATCATAAAGTAATATGATTAGCTTATAAATTGAAATCATATATTTGAGAACAAAGTCATGTCACAAAATAATAAATATTTTATGGGAATAGCTTCATTATTACAGGAGCCATAGAGGGCTAAACTTTGAAATTTTTTAACACATCCATTTTTTGGCCCACTTTGAGACTTTTTACGTAAGTCGGTTTCAAGAAAATAAAAATCTGCATTAGTTTTGTTGATTAGATCGTATAAAGTTGTATAAGATTGCCAAGAAGACTGGAGGCCATCCTGGATCTCAGGTCGGTCAGCGTCTTTCTGCAGATCCCGCACTTTCGCATGAAGACGGTGCGTGCTATTAGCTGCAGTGGCTCTGGGGGAATTTCTTGCTTATCTTCATATTCCCAGGTCACAGGAAGTATCTGAGATTTCATGTTCTTCAGCACTATTTCCAGTTTACAGCCCTTTCCTTCGGGTTGGTGACGGCACCCTGCACCTTCATCAAAGTGATGGTGGTGGCAGTGGCAGCTTATCTCAGCAGAATGGCTTCGTGTTCATCCCTATCTGGACGACTAGTTGATCAGAACTACATCCAGAATGGAGTTTGAGAAAGCTGTGGAGACTGTAGTGTCTCTCCTCTACAGTGCTTGGGCTGAATTGTTATTTCAATAAGAGCCAACTAAAACCACTGGAATATCTGGGAGTTTATTATGACATGCTACAAGGTCGCGTTTTTCTTCCCGAGCCATGCAAACAGACACTCCAGAAACAAATCGGAGATCTCTTGAAGCCTCCAAACCCTACTGCTTGGCAGTATCTTCAGGTGTTGGGGTCCATTGTGGCTTCCCGGGAGGTAGTGCCCTGGGCCAGTGCACATATATATCATCTACAGCAGGGGTGTCCAACCCGCCCCCCACTCGAGGGCAGTTTGGTGTTTCGTGCGGCCCCCTCGAGAACGATGTGGCATTATCCTCTGCCACCCCCGGGTGTTTACTTTCTGGCCAGCTCCCTCCTCCGTCTTGCTGCAGTGTGTTTTTTTATTTTTCTGTTCAAAGCCACTGGCAGTGGCTCCTATGCGCCTCCCGCGGCTGACCTGGAAGTGTTTCCTGTGACGACGTGAATGCAATACTCCAGGTGACGTCGCACAATGGAGCGATATAGGGACATTATAACAGTCTTGTTAACAATCCCTTTTTTAATCCTAGCATCTTGTTTTCTTGTTTGGCCGTCACCACACATTGGGCGGAAGGTTTCATCATATTGTTTACAATGATACCCAGATCCTTTTCTTGGGCGCTAACCCCCAAGGTGGACCGTAGCATCCGGTAACTGATTTGGGTTATTTTTCCCAATGTGCATCACTTTGCATTTGTCCACATTAAATTTCATCTGCCCCTTGGATGCCCAGTCTTCCAGTTTCCTAAGGTCTGCCTGCAATTTTTCACAATCCGCTTGCGTTTTAACAACTTTGAACAGTTTAGTGTCATCTGCAAATTTAATCACCTCACTCGTCGTTCCAATTTCTAGATCATTTATAAATAAGTTAAATAGCACCGATCCCTGTGGCACTACTCTCCTCCATTGAGAAAAATGATCATTTAACCCTGTACTCTTTCTGTTTTCTATCCGATAACCAATACCTAATCCACAACTGAACTTTGCCACCTATCCCAAAACCCTTTAATTTTCTCAAGAGCCTCTCTTGAGGAACTTTGTTAAAAGCTTTCTGAAAATCTAATAATAATAATAATAATAACTTTATTCTTCTATACTGCCATAGTCGTGAGACTTCTAGGCGGTTCACACCGAAGAGAGCTGGACAGTCAGCGAGTTACAATATGTAGAAATCCGGGATACAGCATATAGAATCTTACAAAAGGTAGTGAGATATAGCATATAGAAACTTGCAAAAGGCAGTGAAATACAGTATATACAGCAAACAGAATCTTACAAAGGCAGCGAAATATAATATATTGACTGTTAGCAAATGTTAGACATTTCAGATTTAAAAGCAGGAGTGGGCTTATTTAGTGTTAGGTGTAGATACTTTTATTAGGTGATATTTCTGTTGAATAAGGCAGTTTTTATGACTTTTCTAAAGGCATTATATGTCAGTCTTGCTCTATTTATGTAGCTGTCTAACCAGTGTTGTTTGTTTGCTTGGTACATAAAAGTTCTATCCAGAAAGGATTTATATTTGCAGCTGGTAATGCTTGGGTATGCAAATAGATTGCTGTTTCTGGTTTGTCTTGTAGGACTGTATAGAATGAAGTGAGGTAGCAGGTATGTAGGTGCTAGTCCCCAAACCAGTTTGAAACATATGCAAGAGAACTTGAATATTATTCGCGCCTCCATTGGTAGCCAGTGAAGCAGTCTATAGTAGGGGCTAACATGGTCGCTCTTTTTCAATCCAAATATCAAGCGGACCGCTGTGTTTTGGACAATCCTAAGTTTCCTTACAGTTTTTTTGGGTATACCCATGTAAACGATATTGCAGTAGTTCAGTGTTGAAAGCATTAGTGATTGCACCAATAGTCTGAATGATAGTGGGTCGAAATATTTTTTGATGGACCTTAATTTCCATAGTGTCAGGAAACATTTTTTTACCACTATGTTCGTGTGTTCCACCATTGTCAAATGTGTGTTTAGTGTGACTCCCAATATTTTTATTGTTTTAGTAATCGGGTAGTCATGATCTTTTATATGTAGCGTTGTATTGGTAATTTTGTCTGTTGGGCTTGCAAGGAAGACTTCTGTTTTTTCTTTGTTTAGCTTCAGCTTGAAGTTTATTGTCCAATGTTCTATTTCGGTCATAATATGAGAAATGTATTCTGAGGTCTCGTTTGTTATGCTGTTCACAGGGATTAAAATAGAAATGTCATCTGCATATATGTAGTAGATTAGGTTTAGCTTTTTTAGGAGGTGTCCTAGGGATGATATGTAGATGTTGAAGAGAGTAGGTGACAGTGGTGAACCTTGTGGTACTCCCGAGGGGTTTTTCCAGGTGTTTGAGTACGTCCCTCCACTAATCACCCAGTAAGATCTTTTTGTTAGGAAACCCTATATCCAGTTTCTTACTCTTTCCGTATTTCCTATTCCGTCTAGGCAGTGTAACATTATTTCCTGATCAACAAGATCGAAAGCGCTACTAAAGTCTAGTTGTAAAATTAGTGCACTTGTTCCTTTGCTGAATAAGCCGTATAGGTGATTAAGCATCGAGGCTAGGGTTGTCTCAGTGCTAAACCCTTTTCTGAATTGCGATTGGTGTTCACTGAGGATGTTATATTTGTCTAGATAATCCACTAATTTCAAATTGACTAGTCCTTCGAGCAGCTTGGTGAATAAGGGGATGCTTGCTATTGGTCTGTAGTTGGTTTTTAGGGCTAGTGAGTTTTTTGGGTCTTTTGGAATGGGTGTGATTAGTATGTGCCCCATTTCCTCGTGGAATGCTCCTTCAGTAAGAGTGGTTGCTATCCAGTTAAATAGATCATTTTTAAAATCAAGTGTAGCTGCTGTCATGGTCTTGGAAGGACATACGTCCAGTAGGCAGTTTGATTTGGTATATTTGTTGTAAAGGGTTAGGTATTGGTGCCAGTTTGGAGGTTCAAAACGGTTCCAGAGCATGTCTACTCTTGTTTCTTTTTCGTGGGGTTCTGGTTGGAAATCAAAGTTGGGTGCAGGTGAAGGTATTGTCGCTCTTACATCTAAGATTTTGTTTTTAAAAAACGTGGCAAGAGTTTCTGCCGGGGGTGCACATTCATTATTCTGTAGCATGATTTGGGTGGTGTCTGTTAGTCTGTTTACCAACTTGAATAGTTCTTTGCTATTTGTTTTGGGTGTCCCTATTTTTTGTGCGTAATATGTTGTTCGCTTTTCTCTGATCAGATTTTTGTAGATTTTCATTTTTTGTTTCCAATGTATTTTGTCTTCTTCTTTGTTTGTTTTCTGCCAGGTTCTTTCTATTTTTCTCAGTTCCTGTTTTAGAGTTAGTAATTCGGAGTTGAACCATTCATTTAGTTCCCTTTCTTTCTTTTTGTATGTTTGGAATGGTGCTATTAGATCTAATATTTCTTTTCTAGATTTTGCACATCTGTTTGGGAAGTTTTATGTTTCCTCCATTTTGGGTTGTAATTCGTAGCGGGTCCAGAATTCTATTGGGTTTATTTATAGTTCCTCTTCTGGTGATTGTGGCTGGGTTTGGGTTTTTTCTTTTATACTTTGGTTGGGGTGATTTTTTTTTTGCCAATAAAGATCAAAATTACAGATGTAGTGATCTGACCAGATGCATTCTTTCCAGGCCCCTATGCTGTATTGGATCTTTGCGTCAGGGACTTCTTTTTGCGAAAAGGTAATTAGGTCTAGTTGGTGGCCTTTTTCGTGTGTTTTCTCTGGTTTTGATACTGAGAAACCAAGGGTTTTTAGGAAAGTGACAATTTCTATCACATTTGGTTTATCCACTTGTTCTAGGTGAACGTTCATGTCGCCCAGTAGTAGGTTATATGTTCCTTTTAGGGTGTTGGTGGTGAGGTATTCGAAGAACTCTTCTCTAGTATTAGACCACTTTTTGGGGGGGATGTAGAATAGTGTCACGGTTAGTGCCTCTTCTAATTGTGTGTTGGTGATCTTGCCGGTTAATATTTCTAGGTCATTTGTGGTTTTTGAGTCAATTTTGTTATACACTACATCAATAGTCTCAAACTCGCGGCCTGGGGGCCACATGCGACCTGCCAGGTATTATTTTGAGGCCCTCTGTATGTTTATCTTAATCACAAAAGTAAAATAAAACAGTTTTTTGATCATATGTCTCTTTAGCTATAAATTATAATATTATTATTAAGACTTAGCTAAAAAGGAACATTTATAAACTATAAAGAGTTTTACCTCATGCAAAATTGTCATTTCTTTAATAAGACATTAACCATTTTTTCTGAGGCCCTCGAAGTATCTACAAATCCAAAATATGGCCCTTCAAAGGGTTTGAGTTTGAGACCACTGAGTTAATGGGAAATAATTTGAGTGGAGTTTGTAAAAATGTACTGACTCCAGTTTCAAAATAAAAGCTCACAACATTATAGTATAGGTATTTAAGATTATAAATTACATTACATTACATTAGGGATTTCTATTCCGCCATTACCTTGCGGTTCAAGGCGGATTACAAAAGAATTATTGGGGAAGTATTACAAAGAGATATTACAAAGGGAATCTGATCATTTTCAAGGAGTAAAGAGTATGGATAGTTGTTTTGGGTTAGGGTTTTAGTGAGAGGAGGGAATTGAACTTGCGGTGTTAAGTCTTTTTCAGGGATTTCTTGAAGAGAATGGTCTTTATTTCTTTTCTAAATGTTTTGTAGTCTAGGGACGCCGTCAATAGGTTGGAGATTTGGTTGTCTAGTTTGGCTGCTTGGATTGCTAGGAGGCCATCAAATAGTTTTTTTTCCATTTAACCTCCTTGATTGGGGGGTGTATGAATGGGGTGTGAGTTTTCCTATGTCTGGTTGAGGTGTTATGGATGAGGCGGTTGTTCAGGTAGTTTGGGCTGTCTCCGTATAAAGTTTTAAATAGTAGGCAGTAGAATTTAAATTGTATTCTTGCTGGAATTGGAAGCCAATGCAATTTGAGATATGCTTCTGTAATGTGGTCATGTTTCTTCAATGAGTAGATGAGTTTCAGTGCTGTGTTTTGAATTGTTTGTAGTTGTTTTGTTATTGTTGCAGGGGAGATAGAGAATATTACAGTAGTCAAGTAGACCTAGTATTAGGGACTGTACTATGAGCTGGAATTGTGTTTTCTCGAAGAATTTCCAAACTAGCCTTAAGTTTCTCATAACTGAGAATGATTTCTGTATCGTTTTATTGACCTGTGGTTACATGGCGCAGCATCTGTCAATTGTTATTCCTAGTAATTTTTGAGTGGATTGTATGGGGTAATTGATTGTGTTGATTTCTATGTTGGTTATGGTTGGTATTTTGTTTTTTTTTTGAGGAGGATGAATTTTGTTTTGTCTGGATTCAATTTCAGTTTGTGATTCTTCATCCAAGTCGCCACTGTTTGGTGTATTGTTTCTGTCATGGAGTGTTTTGGTTAATCAAAAGGTATGAGAATGGTAATGTCATCTGTGTAGCTGTGGGAGGTTATGCCTTGTTTGTCCAGGTGGGTGCTGAGGGAGGCCATGTTTAGGTTGAAGAGTAGGGGATAGTGAGGATCCTTGCAGAACACCGCAGGGTTTAGACCAAGGTTCTGATTTTTCTTTGTCTGATTTTACTCTATATAGGTTCTTGATTTTAGGAATCCTTCAAACCAAGAGTACACTTTATCTGTGATACCTATTGTGTCCAGGATTTGTAGTAGGATGTTATGATCCACCAGGTCGAATGCAGCGGTCAGGTCCAGTTGTATGTGCATCATTTTTTTAACCTGTGCTGAAGTGTTGTCTAGTTGTGTCCATGAGGGATCTTAGTAGTGTCTCTGTGCTGAAGTTGGATCTAAAGCCGGATTGCGTGGGGTGGAGTATGTTGTGGTTTTCTAGGTAATTAGTGAGGAATTTGGCTACTAGTCCTTCTATTATTTTGACATAGAGCGGAATAGAGGCAATGGGTCTGTAGTTGGATGTTTGGTTTATTGGTTCTTTATTGTCTTTGAGGATTGGGGTGATGATGATTTCGCAGAGGTTAATTGGGTAGTGGCCACTTGTGAGCGTGATTTGTATCCATTTTAGAAGCAGAACACAGAATTTTGTATTGGATGTTTTTAGGAGATATGGTGGACAGTTGTTGAGGTAACAGGATGCAAAGTTGTATTTTTTGTAGAATGTTGAATTCTGGCCATTGTATGTTGGGGAAATGGGACCATATTCTGTCTGCTGCAGTTGAACCTCTTTCTGTGGGCAGAATTGTGAGTTCAGTAAGATGGATAGAGTTCATTGAGGGTAGCTCTTACATTTGTAATTTTGTTTTGGAAGTGTTCTGCTAATAGGGTGGCTGAGGGGGGGGGGGTATTGTTAGTGGTCAGGTAGGGTTTGGTGTCAGTTAGGTTTTTTAAGTATTTGAAATAATTTTTTAGTGTCTTGGGTTTCAGTGTCTATTAGGTTGGTGTGGTGCTCGCTAAGGCGCCTTTGACAGCACGCCAAACGGCGGTGCACCGTTAGGCGCTGAGCCTTTTATTGGCTCAGCGTAGTCACGTCAGTGGGGGGTAGGGGGCGGAGTGTGCTCCTACGCCAGCAAATCCTGTCTGTCTGCTCCCGGTTCAAGAAGTGACAGAGCCAATGAAAAGGTGTTGGGTGTTTCACTGAGCCTTCCAACTGGCTCAGTGTAATCATGTCAGTGGTAGTGAGGGGGAGGGGCAGAGTGCACTCCCACACCGGCAAATCCATATATTTTTTTTGTTCAGGCTCTTTTTTCAAACTTCAAATGTATTTTGTGATCTCTTAGTCCTAATTTTGTACATAAAGAAATGTCTTGTTTCTCTTAGATTTACTATACATAGTAGGAGTCAGATAGCAGAAAAATAAAGGAGTTGGAGTCGAAGGTTTGATGTAATGACTCTATAGTTCTGGTTGTATCTTTATCTGATATCTTAGAACAGGGGTAGGCAATTCCAGTCCTCGAGAGCCACAGGCAGGTCAGGTTTTCAAGATATCCACAATGAATATGTATGAGATGGATTTGCATGCCCTGCCTCCTTAAGATGCAAATCAATCTCATGCATATTTATTGTGGATATCCTGAAAACCTGACCTGCCTGTGGCTCTCGAGGACCAGAATTGCCTACCCCTGTCTTAGAAGCTTTGCATACGCACAATGTGCGATTCATAAGAGCAAAACCAAAGTTGCTGTCACTCAAAATATATGACTTATTCATGAACTAGTTTTATAGCCCTTTACATTAACGGGTGCTAGAATATATGTGGTATCTGTCTGTATTTCTTTCTCTCTCTCTCTCCTTAGCCGCTTTCTGTTTTTCTTTTTTTCTGTTCTTCCTTAACGCATCTGCTTATTTAGCTCCAGCTCCTGTTAATAAAGGAAGTGAGTAATTATGTTTAAATTCCCAACCTCCATTATCATATCTAACAACGCAACTCCAGCTGCAAAAGAGCCATTACTTATTCTGCACGCCAAGTAACTACTGGGGGGGGACTCCTCGGTCTGAAGCTGACACCCCCTGATCTTCTCTCACCACCCAGCAAACCAAAAATCAGCAATCCATAATCGTACAGCTAATGTTTTTCAGAGGAAGAAATAAAAACAGCATCAGGCTCAGATTTAGCATCAGGAAGAGCAGCAGCAAAGCGACTTATGAAGCCTTGATCGACCTGCTCCATCAAAGGATCGGAGAGTTGTCCATTCAAGACCGTGATTGTGTTACCTGCTCTCTTGCGGGAATAGCTGGAAGCCCTGGACCGGGAGCGCTGGCTGTCTCCCAGCGGTCTCCCCATGCAGTCCCCATGGCAGGATCGCACTCAGCAACATGCCATGCAGGAAATCCCGGGTGTGGTGCCTGTCACCCTCGGGCCCCTGCGGTCTTTGCGCACCGCCCGGACATTTGATTTGGGACAGGCGAAGACTGCCCAGCCGCAGAACTTGTGAACTACTTCCAGAGCCTTTAGAGACAGGTTAGCAGAATCGCGTTTCTCTGCCAAGAATATCTCACCCCCCCTTAAATCCGGCGAGATCTCGTTTCAAGACAGGTTTATAAAGTTGCTCGGGCGTCTATCGCTTCTGTTCGCTGGGTTCTCCAGGTACGAAAAGGTCTGGGTTTGTGGGAGGCAGAGTGAGGCCAGCAATCCAGCTGCTGCTGCTCATTCATTAAAGGAGGGGGGGCTCCAATCATCCTTCGGCAGACCCACAATGCACAGAGAGCACCAAAATAGAAATCTGGCCAGATAACATGGCGATCCTTCCACCTTGGGTTAAAACAGTGCAAAAGGATGGTTTCATCAATTCAAGATCCACACAACTATTTAAAAAGTTTTACCAAAATTCTTCTTATTTGTAGGAATGTTGCCAGTACAGAACATTACACATGGTTTTAAAGGAACATTACATTGCAAAATGGAAATAAAAATACTATCCTATTTTCTAAAAGACTGCTGTATTATAAATAATAATAATGATTATTTTAATAAGTTTTATAGAAAGTTAAATGTTTACGTACTACAACCAGCTGGTAATAAAGCATAGATTATGATTCATAGAAAGCTTTATTCATAGTTGCTGCATAGCACAATGTGATTTATACAGCACTCACAGAACCAGTCATCAATAAAGACAGGCAAAAAAACAACAACCCACTTTAGAATAAACACTGATCATTTTTCAAAACACAATTATATCTGTATATTTCAAGGCAGAGTATGTCATGGGTGCTACAAAGAAAGCCACATGATTCTAGAGCTCCCGCCTTGAACGCCATGAGCCTCGGTATCCACTGTCTCAGCCGCCCGTGCCAGCACCTTGCTCAGGCCTCCGCTGCTGCTTTTTCTTCCTATGTCCTTCAACACCGCCCCGGACATGGACACCTTCGGTTGCGGCAGCGCCTGCAAGGGCCAGGCCCGTTCTGGCTCCTCCGGACCCGGCACTGACTCTAAGCCCAAAAACGGTAAGCGGCTCCACGGAAAGTCCTTGGTGTGTTCCCGACATCTGAGCTGCATCTGTGGGCGCAGCCAGCTGGAAGCAGCGACTCCGACCTTTACCGGGCCCTCCAGTAGCTCGCACTCCCATATCCCTGCCCTCCCAGCAGGGAGTTTTGAAAGCAGCTACACGCAGCGGCGCAAGGTGGAGAGCAGGGAGGCTTTTGTGACGTAATAACCGCGCAGGCACACTCTTGCCGGCACATCCCGACAGATCAGGGATCAGGGAACACGCGGCGCGAGTACGCATGCGCGCTTAGCGTTTTATTATTATAGATAGTGTTTTGAATATAATACAGTTTTCACTTCTTTACTATTTCAGGTAATTGAATGAATGGACAGACATAATTTCTTTAATCCAATAAGAAGGCAATATACCTAAGGAAAATGGACAGTTTGGTAAGCAATGAAGAAGTTGCAACAGAGAAGAAATCTTTTGAGGAAGAGAAAGAAACTGTGTGCAGACCTACAGAAGAGGACTGCAAAGAAAAAAGTAGTTCTGAAGAAAAGAATGGTGCTTCTAGGATGTCAAGTCAAACTGACAGTACATCACGGAAGAGAAACTTGGAAACAGATGATTCTCCAACTAAATACCTAGTGAGTATAATGAATATCTTTTAGTAAAGTATGAGTCTTTTTGCAGTGAAGGTTTGTAAGAAAAAAAAAAAATGACTTGCTGAGGCCCTCTTAGATTGATTATTACAGTTTCATACGCATTCTTTTGGAAATGAGTATTGCAGTGCTATTACTTCAATACAGGGTTTGACAAATTCCGGGCACCAGGCCACCATGGTGCCTAAAATTTGCACCCCACTGCCTGGATTTCATACCCTACTGAAGATTTTTTGTTTCCTTTTGCAGTGCTGCTTCAAACTGCTCCTCCTTTGCACAGCGATCAAGCTCTTCACATACTTAACTATGCGGTCCAGGAAGTCTTGCAAGACCTGAAACCCTGAGACTTTCCAGATTTTGTGTACTGATGTGGAGAGACTGATTGTTGTACAGAGCCAGGAGGAGCAGTGTGAGGTAGTGCTGCGAATAGCAAATTAGTGGCTGCTTTGAGACAGAGAACGACTGGGTGAAGGCTGCTGGGGGTTGAGGGGGGGTTGAGAGAGAGACTGATAAGGACCCATGTCATGGTGATAAATAAACAAGACAAATGCTTCTTTCTTTGTCTGCTTCACTGTCCTGCACAAATGGGTGTTATCCCTTCCTACCAGTGGATGGAGATAGAGAAACCTGAATTCTGCCAGTGACTTCACCAGCATAAGTTGAGGTGCTCCCTGAAATAATCCAATAGTTTTCTCTGCCTTCAGCAAGTGGTAGGTCATGCCGATAGGCCAGGGAAGCACTATCTCCTTGCTTCACTGGTTGCAGCCAAGCAGCATGATGTAACCTAGCAGCTGCTCTCAGGGTTGCAGCTTCCAACCGTACCTGGTTGAGTGTGAAGGGTTGCTTAGCAGTCCCCAGTTGCACTCCTTAGTGCCTCTAAGTGAGGCTTTGACTTGGTCTTATGGGGCCTTGCCAGAGGGTATGGGTCCCCATCCCCCTCTCTTGCCCCGTGGTACCGACGCCCCCCACCCCCCGACGATATCGGGGCAAGAGGGAGCCCAAGCCCTCCTGCCCCGCGATCGCTAACCTCCCCCCTGATTACGGTCCAGCAGGAGGGAACCCAAGCCCTCCTGCCCCAGGCACCCGCGGCACCCCCCGACAACATCGGGGCAAGAGGGAGACCAAGCCCTCTTGCCCGTGGCACCGACAACCCCCCCGACGATATCGGGGCAGGAGGGAGCCCAACCCCTCCTGCCCAGGCAGACCCCCTATCCCCCACCCCCCACTACAATACGGGCAGGAGGGATACCAGGCCCTCCTGCCCTTGACAGAACCCCCCCAACGACCGAACCCCCAATCGGCCCCCCCGCCAACCCGCGACCCCCCCACGACCCCCGCACCCCCAATCCCACACCCCCATACCTTTGAAATGTTGGTCGGACGGACGTATGCCAAGCCCGCCCGTCCGGTAGGCCAGCCGGCTCCAGAATGGGGCCGGATTGGCCCAGGCGGCTGAAACCCCACCCACGGGTGGGGCCTAAGGCGCCTAGGCCAATCAGAATAGGCCCAGGAGTCTTAGGCCGCTCCTGTGGGCCGGGTTGGACGTTTGGGGCTCAGGCATTTTTTTGGTTCATTATGGGGGATAAGTGTAGGTGGTCTGGGCGTTTAAACAGCTGAATGTAGAGGCAGGCCATTATCAAAACAAACCTCCTTTTGGACGTTTTTTTGGTTATGGACATTTTCCCTGCTTCTGCTTTCAACGTTTAAGGCCTTAAGCCAAAAAGGGACTAAGACTACCTCCACCTGCCTATAACTTAGCTCTGTATAATATTTAAGAACAGATACTTAAGAGCATTTAGGGATCTTTAAACAAGGGAAATTTTCTATAAGATAAAATATTGCTGAAGAAGTAGAATGATTAATTAAACAGGATTAAAAGTAACTCACTCTGATAAAGGCCCCCAAATTATTCTTCCTTCTTATTGTTGCTTCTGGTTAGAAGGATGAAGGAAGTCTGTCATCAGGGGATAGCATGAGATGATGTTCTCTTGTTGGAAGAATGGTTTGGAGTGGACCATGGAGTCTTGGATACAGATGAGAAGTCTAGCAAGTTGGGCAGGTGTCATGCAGCAATCCAAAGAGAGAGAGCTTAGGTGAATCACCCCTTTTTATGGACCATAGGAGCTGGAAGTCAGATCCAATCACAAGTCAGGAATTCAGTTCAAACTGGTTCTTTGTTTTCTGATAACTAAATTCTGATAGGATTAAGAGAGTCATTGGGAGTTTTATGAAGTTGGCTTCTCTTTTGTTATATCCCAGCTTCTGACTTCTTAAGTAGTTAAGACTTTTGTTCCAAACCCTTTGTCTTTTGTTCTGCTCCAGCCTCTAATTTGCTGTTCATAGCTTGGAGAATAGAGTTCAGTTTGGCACTACTGCATCTTCTATTATTTTGCATATCTGTTTGACACTGTTACCAAACCTAGCGATCTTTTGTATTCACTGAAAAGGATATTTAACTTCTTTGTTTCAGGTTTGCAGTATGAAAACAGATGGCTAGAGCCTTTCAGATGTCTGCCCCAGAATTAGTTCAGGCTATATTTTTTTAAAATTGTTACATTCAGCAAAATTAATCATATCGTAACACATCTAGCCCAGTATCCCGTCTTCATGGTGGCCAATCAAGGTCCCAGGTACCTGGCAAAAACCCAAACAGTAGTAACATTCTATGCTACCAATCCCAGGCCAAGCAGTGACTTCCCTCATGGCTCAAAAACAGACTATGGACTTTTCCTCCAGGACCTTGTCTAAACCTTTTTAAAACCAGCTATGTTAACTGCTCTTACCACTTCCTCTGGCAACGCATTTCAGAGCTTAACTATTCTCCGAGTGAAACATATTTCCTCCTAATGGTTTTAAAAGTCACCTAGTCTTTGTAATTTTTTGAAAAAGCAAAAAATCGATCCACTTGTACTAATTCTACACCACTCAGGATTTTATAGACTTCAGTCATTATATAAGAGGAGTCCATTCCCTTTATCATTTTGTTTGCTCTTTGAACCTTTTCTAATTCCACTATATCTTTTTGTTACATCCACTCTGGAGTCATTACAACAGGTGTTTCATCTCAACCTGTGAATCGGGTGTTGCAGAAATCCAGCCACTTGGCAAAGGAACACAGAACCCCCTGCAGTTTTCATTTCTACAAGTGAACCATTCAGAAGTCTTTCTGCTCTACTTCCTTTTTTATTTTTTTTTGCTTAAAGTTCGTTTCTTAGTGACCCTTTGGAGGGTTGTCTGCCTGGGAAAGGACACAGTTCCAAAGAGCCAAACTGCTGCTTTGGGTGGACTTGTGGAGCCAGTGGTGCTGGCTTTGGAGCTCAGGGTCCATGCCCCAGGGAGTATACTTACCTTCTGAACTTGTCAGAGGTTTAAGCGCAGGCTGGATGTGCTCTGGATGTGTAACAGACCTCAGGATATTGGAGCGCTGGCTGCATTTTCTCACCACCCCAAGAGGTTCCATGGGGGTGGAGGTTTCAGTCTGAGTCCATCTGACTGGCAGCCCGAAAATCCTGAAGGTTGAGGTTGGTGAAAATCTGAGGCAGAAAATCCTTTCCTTTCCCTTCAGCTGAACAGACAGATCTGATAGGTAGGCACTGTGGAGACTTAAGTACAGCCCCATTACTTCCACATTTTAAATGACATCTGAACACTTCCACAGTATATTGCAGCAACTAATCCAACAGGGACCCCCTGTTTCGCCTCCTGGCTATATTGGGGATTTACTCTTTTTCAAAATTCACTGCTGTCTAAAAAACAAAATGACACTGGCAGTGAAGTTTGAAAGAAGCGATTGGAGACATGCCACAGTTTGGCTTGCAGCTAAGTAATCTGTAGAGATTTTTGTTTTTTTCACTGTGGTTATTGAAGTTTGAACTTTGTTCAGATGGGATCTAAAAGAAGCCTGATGTGTGAAGTGCAATTATATTGAAGAACTATAGAGAACTTTTTGTAATCCATTGATTTTTTTTTTTTTTTAATGGAAGATTTTTGGACTGTTATAAAGGGGAGGTTTTTTTAAATTAACTATGAAGCTGAACTTTGGTATTTTTCTCCCTTTTAATATTTTTGTAAGAAGAGTTGAAGGCTTAGTAGTTGCAAATAGAGTGTGTACATTTTTTGGTGAGTAATTGAAATCACCCATTATTATTATTTGCCAGCTTTCATAGTCTCTGAAAACATTTCTTCGTCTGTCTGCTCATTCTGTTCTAGGGGAAGGTAATATAATCCTATCTGTATATTCCTTCCCTTCACACATGGAATTTCCTCCAATTTGATCTACTCCATCATTGCGATATAATTCGTACCTAGGTAACACAATGTCCCATTGATTGTCCTCCTTCAACCATGTCTCTGAGATGCATTATTATATCTACCTTTTCATTCAGTGCTATATACTCTAACTCTCCTATCTTATTTTTTTAGGCTTCTAGCATTGCATACAACACTTCAAATTGTTTTTTTTTTCCTTGTATCTACAGGCTGCAGAGAAGATGACGGATAATTTGAATCCTTTACTCTGCCTTCCTCTTAAACATTCCTGGCTTTTTTTCACCATTATTGAAACCTCTCTGTTGGGGCTCCCTAAATATCCTATTTCAATAGTGGCAGATAATATGTGCTAATCTTTAGTAAAAGACCCCCTTAAAATTTTTGTAGATTTTCCTCTATGAATATCAACTGAAAATATATGGTCAGAGTTATATTAAGCGATGAAAACAAAAAACTGTGGATACAGATGTTCTGGAGATAATTTATTAAACACTGACATATAAAAACATGAAAATTCAATTAAAAAAGTACAATGAAAAAAAATACAGTCATAAAAATCCAACCGGACACTACACGGTCCGTGTTTCGGCAAACACGCCTTCCTCAGGGGTCCTAAAAGGAAGAAGTAATGATGAATAATGATAAAGAGAAAGATAAGAAGTGACTGTGATGCCAATCTGGAGCATGCATATTAGTGTCTATACTTGACTGCAAGATAAAACAAGTGAGCCAAGTGTGATCATGGGGTGGAAGGAGACGTACATAGATGGATCAAAAATTGGTTGGCGGGTAGAAAGCAAAGGGTGGGAGTGAAGGGCCACTACTCAGACTGGAGGAGGGTCATGAGTGGTGTTCCGCAAGGGTCGGTACTTGGACCACTGCTATTCAATGTATTTATAAATGATCTAGAAACAGGGACGAAGTGCGAAGTAATAAAATTCGCAGACGACACCAAACTATTTAGTGGAGTTGGGACTGAAGAGGACTGTGAAGATTTACAAAGGGACCTGAACAAACTAGAAGAGTGGGTGACAAGATGGCAGATGAAGTTTAATGTAGAGAAATGTAAAGTCTTGCATGTAGGAAACAGAAACCCGAAGTACAGCTATACGATGGGAGGGCTGGTAATAGGTGAAAGTACCCAAGAAAAGGACTTGGGGGTAATAGTGGACAACACAATGAAGCCATCAGCACAGTGCGCAGGGGCCTCTAAGAAGACGACTAGAATGCTAGGTATTATCAAGAAAGGTATTACAACCAGAACGAAAGAAGTTATCCTGCCGTTGTATCGGGCGATGGTGCGCCCGCATCTGGAGTACTGCGTCCAATATTGGTCGCCATACCTTAAGAAGGATATGGCGATACTCGAGAGGGTTCAGAAAAGAGCGACACAATTGATAAAAAGGTATGGAAAACCTTTCATACGCTGAAAGATTAGAGAAATGGGCTCTTTTCCCTGGAGAAGTGGAGACTTAGAGGGGACATGATAGAGACTTAAAAGATCATGAAGGGCATAGAGAAAGTGGAGAGGGACAGATTCTTCAAACGTTCAAAAACTGCAAGAACGAGAGGGCATTCGGAAAAATTAAGAGGGGACAGATTCAGAATCAATGCTAGGAAGTTCTTCACCCAAAGGGTGGTGGACACCTTGGAATGTGCTTCCAGAGGGTGTGACAGGACAGAGTTCGGTTTTGGGGTTCAAGAAGATAATTTCCTGAAGGAAAAGGGTATAGAAAGAGGATTGCTATACAAGTCTTGAACATGATGGGCCGTTGCGTGAGCGGACTGCTGGGCGTGATGGACCTCTGGTCTGACCCAGCAGAGGCACTGCTTATGTTCTTATGCTATATAGAGAGGCTTGAAACATCGACAAGAGACATAAGAGGAAAAAATGTGCCAAAAAAGGCCGAGAAGAAAAAGTGCCATGGTGTGTATTAGAGTATAAGATTAAGCACATATAGCATGATCACACTTGTCTCACTTGTTTTATCTTGCAGTCAAGTATAGACACTAATATGCATGCTCCAGATTGGCATCACAGTCACTTCTTATCTTTTTATCTTTCTCTTTATCATTATTCATCATTACCTCTTCCTTTTAGGACCCCTGAGGAAGGCGTGTTCGCCGAAACACGGACCGTGTAGGGGTACGGTTGGATTTTTATCACTGTATTTTTTATCATTGTACTTTTTTAATTGAATTTTCATGTTTTTATATGTCAGTGTTTAAATTATCTTCAGAACATCCTATCCATAGTTTTTTGTTTTTGTTTTCATCGGTGGATTGTTTTCACTGTGGATTATTGGGTCTCCCCATTTTTCTTCAGTTATATTAAGGAAATTGGTGCCAAAGAGTGAGTTCTGTAGATAGCTTTATATTTTTTCTTAATATTTTGAAAAAGGCTGCCATGCTTAATGAAATGTTTTTAAGTAGAACATTTAGAAATTATCATACTCCTATTTCTTTTTTTCTAGATACACAGCAGCCAACTTCAGTCTCAAATGATTCATGAAAAACAGGCAGATAGTGTGAAGAGGTGGACTGGAAAAGATTTTATTAAGTTGTGACATTGGCATTAACAAAATAGAGCTGTATTGAATAGCATAATTTACTATTTGTCTGAATATGAACACCAACTACAAATAATGGAAATTAAGCTTTAGCATAACAAAGGAAGCAACATGAAATCGAAGATCATGTGTATATTTCAGAAGGATTTAGCACAGTAGAGACCTGGACTATTCATATCTGAATTATAATCGCTATTTGACTGAATATGAATAATGTATTTGGGGCACTATTCAAGGCTGAATTGAATCGATTACCAATATTCAGTACAGCTCTATAAAATATGCAATATTTTTATTCTCTATCCTTCTTTAAAGAAATAGTTTAAGTAGTAAGACATTTCATTTAAAAAATGTATAAAGAGAAGTGGTTAAGAAATAGATGGGTTGGGGTTTTTTTTTTGACAGCCAGCAGAGAACTTTTTTTTATTTTTTTAAACCAAAACTGCTGTTGATTCTTTTCTTGTCTATGACCTTTCCTTTCAAATTTTCTTTACACTGTGTTCCTGCACAGAAATTGGAAGGCAACCATGGGGACAACGTGGCAAGACATTATAATGACCTTAAGGAGTCTGGGCTGGAAAAACGAAGCCAGAGTCGCATTTTCTTCCTCCGAAACTTCAACAATTGGATGAAGAGTGTTCTCATTGGTAAATAGCTTGCACTGAGTTGTTCATTTTTCCATTTTTGCTGGTCATCCATATTCCTTTAAGAGAAACATGTTTTTTCAATGGGTAATGGGTGTGCCTATTGCTCAGAGCTAGAGGGTGCTACATGGGATATGGAAAGGCTAGCAGATATGTAAATGTTCCCCCCCCTCCCTGTTTACAATGCTTAACTTTCTTCTTTTTGTATGGAATCAGCTAAAGAAAATGGACTTCTAGAAAAATTAGAATTGGAAAATTTTCTCATAAAATTTTCCTTATTGGTTTAATATTGTCAAAGGGATATTTTTCTCAGATAATGCAAATATTGCATAGGATATTTGAAATCAATATGGGAAAAAACCCCAATAGGGGCTAGATTCTCAAAAATTTACGTTAAAAAATGATGGGCTGCTGTTACAGCCGTTTATTGTAGCAAGTCATTCTCCAAAAAACGCTCATGCAAATGAGGTTGGCGGAGAGTAGTGAAGGTTCGCTAAATTTGCATATGCCCATCAAAGTTCAGTATAGCTAAAAACAACAATAAAAGGCTCCATTTAAAGAACATATAGTCTAAAAAGAGGCAATCCTGCAGCAATCCCAAAATATATCACTATTCATATGTGATTTGTTGTATTCAAACACCATGTTAAAAAATAATTTTTAAAGGTGCATTAGTGCTAAAATGAATCCGCGAACACTTTAATTCAAATACAAGACAGCTTGAAAGCTAACCCTCTGTAAACAGCTTAGTAAAATTGAATAACCAATTATTCTTTAGCACTCTCCAGACCAGTAGAGGTTAATTTTTACGAATGGGTATATATCCAATTATGACCAGCAGGTAGAGACTGAAAACAAAACTGTGGAATAGTATATAATATATTCCCTTCTCTATTCTCATCAGTCTTTCAGTCTCCAGCAGGTGTTGAGTGATCTGTACCCATCTCCCTTGGTAGGGCTGTTGGAATTTGTTTAGGGGGTTTCTAGTCCCTGTTTTTGGCCGGACAGAGCTTGGGCGGGCCCTGTTTGGGGGTCCGTCTGACCTCAGAGGTGTCATACCTGGTGGGTCTCGAGCGGGGTCCCTCACCCCACTTCCTCCACCTCCCCACATTTTTTTAGAGGAGCCTCAGCAATAAGCCTTGCCCCCTAAATCAAGCAAGGCATATTGCTTTGAGAGCCAGTGGAGTCTGTTCTAAAAAAAAAAAAAAAAATCCTGAGGTAGTGCCAGTCTGCAGGGTTGCTTCCCTGTCAGTTTACTGTATTTTACTGTACAGTCAAACCTCGGTTTGCGAGTGTTTGCAAGACAAACAAAACACTCAGCAAACTTTTGACTCGCAAACCGAGTGTTGACTCGATTTGCGAGCATCCCCCCCCCCGATAACCGGCATCGCTCCCCCCCGCTCGCAAAGGCCCCCTCGCTCTAACTGGCACCCCCCCCTGCGTGAACCGGCCCCCCCCCACCCAAAAAACTTAAACTTACCCCCCCCCCTCCCCGTCTGGCACCAGCACGCAGTCACAGATCGTGCCGGTGCCTAGAAGATCTTCCAGCTTCTGCCTACCTTGAGCATGCATCTGCACATGCTCAAGGACTTCTAATTCTCCCTCTCGCCGAGGTAAAGAAGAACTTCCTAGCATTGGTTCTGAATCTATCCCCTCTTAACTTTTCCGAATGTCCTCTCGTTCTTGTAGTTTTTGAAAGTTTGAAGAATCTGTCCCTCTTCACTTTCTCTATGCCCTTCATGAACTTGTAAGTCTCTATCATGTCCCCTATAAGTCTCCTCTTTTCCAGGGAAAAGAGCCCCAGTTTCTCCAATCTTTCAGCATATGAAAGGTTTTCCATACCTTTTATCAATCGTGTTACTCTTTTCTGGACCCTCTCGAGTATCGCCATATCCTTCTTAAGGTACGGCGACCAATATTAGACGCAGTACTCAAGATGCGGGTGCACCATCACCCAATACAACGGCAGGATAACTTCTTTCGTTCTGGTTGTAATACCTTTCTTGATAATACCTAGCATTCTATTCGCTTTCTTAGAGGCCGCTGCGCACTGCGCCAACAGCTTCATTGTCTTATCCACTATTACCTCCAAGTCCTTTTCTAGGGTACTTTCACCCATTACCATCCCTCCTATCATATAGCTGTACTTCGGGTTTCTGCTTCCTACATGCAAGACTTTACATTTCTCCACATTAAACCTCATCTGCCATCTCATCGCCCACTCTTCCAGTTTGTTCAGGTCCCTTTATATATCTTCACAGTCCTCTTTAGTCTTAATTCCACTAAATAGTTTGGTGTCGTCTGCGAATTTAATTACCTCGCACTTCCCCCCTGTTTCTAGATCATTTATAAATATATTGAACAGCAGTGGTCTGAGTACCGACCCCTGCGGAACACCACTCGTGACCCTCCCCCAGTCAGAGTAATGGCCCTTCACTCCTACCCTTTTCATCCTTCCCACCAACCAATTTTTGATCCATCTATGCATGTCTCCTTCCACCCCATGGTTCTTCAGTTTCCGTAGAAGGCGTTCATGGGGTACCTTGTCAAAGGCTTTTTGGAAATCTAAGAATACAATGTCTATGGGGTCCCCTTTGTCCATCCGTTTGTTAATTCCTTCAAAGAAGTGCAATACGTTCGTTAAGTATGATCTTCCTTTGCAGAAGCCATGTTGGCTTGTATTCATCAGTTTATTCTTTTCTAGATGCTCATCGATGCTGACTATTATCAGCGCTTCCGCCATCTTCCCCGGAACCGAAGTCAAACTCACCGGTCTGTAGTTCCCCGGGTCACCTCTCGATCCTTTTTTAAAGATGGGCGTAACATTAGTTATGTTCCAATATAGAAATATAGAAACATAGAAATAGATGGCAGATAAGGGCCATGGCCCATCTAATCTGCCCACCCCAATGACCCTCCCCTACCTTTCTCTGTGAATAGATCCCACGTGTCTATCCTATTTGGCCTTAAAATCAGGCACGCTGCTGGCCTCAATAACCTGAAGTGGAAGACTATTCCAGCGATCAACTACCCTTTCAGTGAAAAAGAATTTCCTAGTGTCCCCGTGCAGTTTCCCGCCCCTGATTTTCCACGGATGCCCCCTTGTTGCCGCGGGACCCTTGAAAAAGAAGATATCTTCTTCTACCTCGATGCGGCCCGTGAGATACTTGAATGTCTCAATCATGTCGCCCCTCTCTCTGCGTTCCTCGAGTGAGTACAGCTGCAACTTATCCAGCCGTTCCTCGTACGGGAGATCCTTGAGTCCCGAGACCATCTGGGTGGCCATTCTCTGGACTGACTCCAGTCTCAGCACATCCTTACGGTAATGCAGCCTCCAGAATTGCACACAGTATTCCAGGTGGGGCCTCACCATGGATCTATACAATGGCATAATGACTTCAGGCTTACGGCTGACGAAACTCCTGCGTATGCAACCTATGATTTGCCTTGCCTTGGATGAAGCTTGCTCCACTTGATTGGCAGTCTTCATGTTCTCACTGACGATCACCCCTAAGTCTCGTTCTGCTTCAGTTCTTGTTAGGATCTTGCCATTAAGGGTGTAAGTCTTGCATGGATTTTGGCTGCCCAGGTGCATGACTTTGCATTTTTTGGCATTGAAGCTGAGTTGCCAGGACCTAGACCAGCGCTCCAGTAGGAGTAGATCGTGCATCATGTTGTCGGACATTGAATTTATGTCTGTTGTGCTTTTGCCCACTACATTGCTTAGTTTGGCGTCATCGGCAAATAATGTTATTTTACCTCGCAGCCCTTCTGCCAAGTCTCTTATAAAGATGTTGAATAAGATCGGGCCCAGGACCGAGCCCTGCGGCACTCCACTGATTACCTCCATCATTTTGGAGGGGGTGCCGTTCACCAGTACCTTCTGAAGCCTACCTCCAAGCCAGTTCCCAACCCATTTCGTCAATGTGTCGCCCAATCCTATATCTTCAAGTTCTAAAAGGGAAGGAGAATGTTCTATAGTGCCTTGACTTTCTTTTATGTGGCCTAATACCAGTTAGGAATGCCAGCCTCTACAGGTAATGCAGTGCTTTCTGTTTTTTTTTAACATCTACTCACCTTCATTATAGGTTTCCAGATGATGGAATATCTGGTTTTAGACTAATCTTGAAGCGATGCTTGTTCTAGATCAGGGGTCTCAAAGTCCCTCCTTGAGGGCCGCAATCCAGTCGGGTTTTCAGGATTTCCCCAATGAATATGCATGAGATCTATGTGCATGCACTGCTTTCAATGCATATTCATTGGGAAATCCTGAAACCCGACTGGATTGCGGCCCTCAAGGAGGGACTTGATCCCTGTTCTAGATGATCATGCGAAGGGCCTCCTGGACTCAAATGATCCTGAGGCACTTTGACATAATATTTGTTGAAACGTGGACTGAATAGGGGCGAGTTCTACATTCCAAATTGGGAGGATTATCTACATTGAAGTAAAAAAATATCTGCTGCCTCGCTTCCATCTGAATCTGTAGCCACTAAGCTATTCAGCATAAGAACATCATAACAGCCATACTGGGTCAGACCAGTAGTCCATGTAGCCCTGTATACTGTTTAGTACCTGGCAGAAACCCAAATAGTAGCAAGCCCTGTCATATCATGGTTGTGTTGTTTGCTGTCGTTGAAAAAGAAATACAAAAAATTATTTTTTGGAGATTGGTAAAAGAAAAAGTAGATTGATTTGATACTGTTTCTTGGCTTATTTTTTAGGAGAATTCTTAGATAAGGTACGAGAAACAAAGAAGGAAGACATCACAGTGCTGGATCTGGGCTGTGGAAAGGGTGGAGATCTGCTGAAGTGGAAAAAAGGCAAAATCGGCAAACTTGTATGCACAGGTAATAAAGAATCTCTTCAAGGTGGAAGTGTTCTCAGCTTTTAACTCTGCAAATGAGTTGAGAAATGTCCTTTGATCTGCTTTGCACTAGATTTTTTATTTTCACTTTTTTAATTCAATCTTCTTGAGGCTTTTCTGTGATAAAAGATGTTCCCAGTAGTTGTCCCAGTAAGAATTCCTGGGACAGCTCTGCCTGGGAGAAGGGTCAGACATCCCCTCCCTTTTGTTTTGATCCTTCTCTCTCTCTTTCTCATTATACAAATGTATTTCTACCTTTCTCCATTTTGTATCGGTATGTTAATTTTTGTCTGTGCGTTTGATTGTTTGTAATATTAATTGTAATTTGTTTTTAACTCATGCCCTTTTTATTTTTTGTTTTTATATTATGTAAAACCACGTTGAATTTTGATAAGGCGGTATATCAAATTTTTAAATAAACCTGAAACCTCGGGGTCTGCAGCAGAAGGGCCACATTTTTAAAATAATACCTGCCCGGCTGACTTGCATTAACACTTGGAAGCTCGGAGTCAATGGCGTAGTGAGGGTGCGCGTGCCCCTCCCCTGTCCTCTTCTCCGCCCCCACTTCCCTTCCCCCATACCTTTTAAATTTTCCAGGCGCGAGAAACATTACAAACTTGCTGCCTACGTCAAGTCTGCTATCTCTCTGACATCACTTCTTAGGCGCAGGGCCCGAAAGTGACATCAGACAGAGGCAACATCGACCTGGGCAGCAAGTTTGTAATGCTGCTTGCGCAGGGAAAATTAAAGAGGTACGAGGGAAGGGGGTGCACATGGGTGGCAGGGGGGTTGGGAAGGAACAGGATGTGGCAGAGAGGAGACCGCACCCGGGATGGGTGTCTGTCCGTCCCCCCATCCCCTTTACTATGCCACTGCTGTTAGGTCCCTTGGGAACAGTGCTTGCCCCTGCGGAGTCATGCAATTGATTGCAGGCTGATTTGACCCTATGACTGGCTGTGAGGTTTGGCAGAGGTTGGCTGCTCACCCCTCACCCCCCAACCGAAGAAGAGACAAGCTGCTAGAGCCACCTTTGTTTGTCTTAGGCAGAAATTCCTTCTCCATCTTCAGCTGCAGTGAGAAGCTGTTGCAGACACAACACTTGGCATTTCTGTGTGTACAGCTCATTATTGTCTATAGGAAAATTGAAGTGGGTCTGAATTAAGCAAAACTGGGGGTTTCTGGGGTTGTCCCAAGGTCCCCCATCTCTAAAATCTTATTTTCTAAAATCTTCAATTTCTTTGGTTAAACCTGAAGTTGTAACCTTAGATTCATTATGGGACTTAATTGCTGGTTTTATAAAGTCTACTACGCCTAAATTTCAATATCTGGAAGAAAAAATTATAAAACATACAAAGGAACTTAAACATTTAAGGAAAGAATTGTCTGATTCAGATGCATCTATTCAGAAAATTGAAAAGGAAATAATTACATCTAAACAACTTCAAGAGACTTTAATTAAAGACAATACCAACTTGAGAAGGAAAGTTGAAATGCTTGAGAACAATTCTCGTAGTAATAACTTAAGGCTAATTAACTTTCCTAAATTAGAAATGGTAAATCCAAGAGAAATGCTTAAGAGATACTTGATGGAAATCCTAGAAGTATCAGAAGAAGTGCTACCACCATTCACACGTGTTTATTATTTGCCGATGAAAGTTTCTGTAAATCAACAAAAAGAACTGGCTCAACAAACTTTAAATGTTTCAGAATTGTTGGAGACATCTGATAAAGACTTGGCATCGCCAGCAACTTTGATTCTAACTGTGGCGCTTCCGTTAGATAAAACATGGTTATTAAGACTTTACTTTAAAAATAGACAGAAAATTTTTCTTGGTTGTAAAGTACAAATGTTTCCTGATCTTACAAGGGAGACACAGAGGCGTCGCCGTGAATTTCTTCTTTTGAAATCTGGGGTTACTTCTCTGGGGGCTACCTTTTATTTGAGACACCCATGTAAATGTATAGTGTGTTACCGTTCTGTTAAATATGTATTCTTTGAGCCATCTCAATTGACAACTTTTGTAGCTATGTCTCGTCTGGATGGAGGATTATCTTGAACCCTAATATAATTAAGAAACCTTTTTTTTCAGTGCTTCTGCCTTTAGCATCTTGCAAAAAAATTTCTGTTATTTTAATTTTTCGCTAAATTTAAAACTTGGATCCAGTAGGAGGACTTGAGCATAAATAGTTAAATAATGTTTCTTTATTGGATGTTAATTACCTTATGATTATTTGATTATGACTATTGCTTTCTGTACAAGTGGTTAGCTTGATTTAAATTGAAAATTAATAAAGAAATATAAAGATAAAATCTTATTTTGTGTGTTTTTGAACTTTTTATTTTGCTTCCTTGGGCCATTTTATGGCACCAAAAAAATGCCACAGTGGCTATCTTGGATTTCCTAATTTTATTTTAAAAGCCTTCTTCTGCCACAATTTGTCTCAATTTTGGTATCAATTTTTATGGACTCCCCAGATTGTTTTTTTGTGCTAGATGGCTGACTGAGGAGCATCCTGTATGCTGCAGGGTGCGCGAGGGAGAGAGCAGGAGTCACTCTATGGGTCAAGAGGGACAGAAATTTTGAGATCTTGGTAGTAAAGCCCTGCTAGAGGCTCTAAGTTCAAACAATTTTTATTGATGCAAACAACAACAAATACAACATTAAAACTTGTATAACAATGATGATGCATCAAATATAATAATATGATGAACATATTGATGTGGTCAATATTACGGTGCTTAGTAGAGGCTCTAAATCGTGATTCTACATTGCCAGCAAAGTGATTTTACTTAGATGCCCCTGACCCTGAAAGGAGACATGGTAGACCAATAGAGGTCCCTGGAGATCCCAGGTAAGGTCTTTGACCCAGATTTTGTGTCTTTGATGTATGCAGCTTACTAGAAGCATAAAGGATTGTCAGCTCTGTCTGTGAGCCAGCTGGTCAGTGCTAAGAGGAGTTTTTTTCCTCCACAGAGTGAGTTTTTGCAGCAGCTGTTAGAGTTGCAGGAAGCAGAGGTCCACTAGGAAAAAGACTGGAAAGATTTGGGGTTGCATGTGATTCTCTATTCTCCCGTCATGCATTCTCTTTGGAGGATTCTGAATTTCAGATTGGAGCAGGCAACCAGGGATCAGTGCACAGGCTATTTATACTGATGGATCTAACATGTTATTATAGTCTCTCTGTGGATTTAGAGTCCCTGCAAAGTTAGGCTGCCCAGCTTTCACTGCTAAGCAGTACTAAGTCACAGCCAATACACTTTCCTTCACATCCAGAGATTACCAGGATGATAACGGAGCATTGTGACACGTCATAGGATCCCCTGTTGGGGACCAGGGCAAAGATGAAATTATATTCAATGACTTCTAATTTTCAGCAATTGTTTACTACGCCTAAAGAGGATGCAGTTTACTAAGAGAACTTCTCTGCCTAGTGAAGGGGGAGTAGTCCTGAAGGGTTCTCAAGATCGCAAACTAGACTTACTCTTCAAAAGGCAGTTTGAGGCTTTGGCTCTAGGCCTTAAAGTTGCAACTGCAGCTTCCTTTGTGTTACAGGCCTGCCATATGATGCCTCACCAGATTCCGGCCGCAGGTGAGGGCAGGGTGCCCTCCTGTGATTCTGGAAGTTGTGGACTATGTGGCGGATGCTATTTATGACATGCTTAGGGTCATGAGTAAAGTGTCAGATTATTCTATTTCCACCTGCAGAATGTTCTGGATCAGGCAGTGAGCGAGTGATTCGGCATCTAAAACCATCGTGATCAAGCTCCCCTTCAAGGTTCAGGGCGACTTAGCAATTGACAGGACCACTTGATGTTCAGTATGATGATGATTCATTGTCCCAAGTCCTTGCCAGACAGTAAACCACAAGATTCCAGCAATTCCAGTCATGGTTTCTTTCAGGGCTGTGGAGTCGGAGTCGGAGTTGGAGTCAGAGGAAATTTCGGGTACCTGGAGTCGGAGTCAGAAGTACAAAAAACTGAGGAGTCGGAACATTTATCTACCGACTCCATTTTTGAACTTGGCATACCAATCACGAGCGATTCTTTCAACTATAGCACCCACTATATACACAGCACAAATGTTGCGAGCAGCTTCTGCGGCCTTAGAACCTTGATTAAAAGCAAAAAGAAGGTGGTGTCGAAAATGCTCATTTCTCTCAACTTGACATTCCATTTTAACGATCTGAAAATTAACCAGTGCTGTGGAGTCGGAGTCGAGGAGTCTAAGTCGGAGGAAATTTCGGGTACCTGGAGTCGGAGTCTGAAGTACAAAAAACTGAGGAATCGGAGTCGGAGTCAGAACATTTATCTACCGACTCCACAGCCCTGGTTTCTTTTGCAGCTACAGGAGACCGCGTTATGGGTCTGTGGATTCCTTATCTATGAGGTCCTTTCAGGGCTCTGGACAGAGGTTTGGAGGTTCCAGGAGAGTCTCTGCATCCGACTCTCACTCAGCAGCAAATGCCAAAAAGTCCCAATGATGCCAGGTCAGCCAAGATCCCATGCATAGGAGGGAGACTATCAGAGTTCTGTGAGACTTCGGCACAGATTTCTTCAAACCAATGGGTGCTGGACATCATTTGAGAAGGATAAAAATTTGAATTCTGTCAGCCCCCTCAGAGACATTTTTCTGGATTCTCTGGCAGGAAGACCGGAGAAAGTGGCCAAGGATCAGCTCGATTGTACTAAGGTGGTTACAAATTGGAGCCATAGAGCTGGTTCCAGAAACAGACTTAGGCTCAGGGAGATACTCTATATATTTCATTGTGCCAAAGAAAGAAGACTTGAGACCAATTCTGGATCGCAAGGCAGTCAATGCAGCGTTGAAGGTTCCCAGTTTCTAGATGGAAACAGTGAGATTGGTCATCAGTTTGGTTGATCTGACAGAGGCTTAATGGCATATCCCCATCTTTCCAGACCACAGGAGGTTTCTCAGGATCTATGTGCTAGAGAGCCATTTTAAATTCTCGGCACTGACATTTGGTTTGGCAACTGCACCTCGCACTATCACCAAGGTAATGGTGTTGGAAGCAACGCCTCTACGCAAAGCAGTCATTTGGGTTCATCCATAATTGGACATTTGGCTGATCAGGGAGCCATCAGTGATGGAATGTCATTGGGCAGTGTCTCAGACAAGCTTCTACAGGACCTGGGGTGGATTATAAATTTTAAAAAGAGCCAATCTGAAGTCTAGAGTATTTGGGGGTTCTGTTCAACACAGTAGAGGGCTAAGTTTTTCTCCCAGAACCACTCAAGCTGAAGCTCAGATGCCAGATTATGGAAATCTTGGCAAAGCCGAGCACACCTGCGTCCTACAGGGTCCACTGCTAGCACATTGGTCACCTTAGAAGGATTCTCTCCAATCACAATTAGCCTGGATAACAGAGGTGCGCCAGAATCTACAGTGGTGGCTCTGGCCAGAGTCACTATCCATAGGTCTACCACTCCGCATAGAGTCTTGGGTGATCCTCACGACAGATGCCAGTCTTTATGGCTTGGGGGGGAGGGGGGGTCATTGCGAGGGCCACACTGTACAGGCAGTCCCTGAGTTACAGATACCAGACTTAAGAGCGACTCATACTTAAGAATGCAGTTGCAGCTTCATTTGATTTCACTAAGCAGTATTTCCAGCGGCATAGACTCCTACACTTCTCCTACAACAAACTGAGGAGTCGGAACATTTATCTACCGACTCCATTTTTGAACTTGACATACCAATCACGAGCGATTCTTTCAGCTATAGCACCCACTATATACATAGCACAAATGTTGCGAGCAGCTTCTGCGGCCTTAGAACCTGTGGACTGCTTCAAGTCTTCTTATGTCCTTCGCCAGATATGGTCTCCAAAACTGAATCCTGCCCAGTAGTGTGCTTAGGTTCTATCTACTGGAGTCTCCATCAAAGCTCACTCCAGTCTATCTTAACCATCCCAGCCATCGAAACCCTCCCCAGCCCGTCCTCAACTGAATGTCCATATACGGGACACAGGCCGTGCAAGCCTGCCCAGTACTGACCTTAGTTCCTTCAATGTATACCCATTATTATATGATTAAATATCCTCTGTGTTCATCCCACACTTGTTTGAACTCTGTCACCGTTTTCTTCTCCACCACCTCCCTCGAGAGTGCATTCCACGCATCAACCACCCTCTCTGTAAAGAGGAATTTCCTAACATTACTCTTGAATCTACCACCCCCTCAACCTCGTATTATGCCCTCTGGTTTTACCATATTCCTTTCTCTGGAATAGATTATGTTCTATGTTAATACCTTTGAAGTATTTGAATGTTTGAATCAATATCTCCCCTGTCCTTTCTTTCCTCTAGGGCAGGGGTGGGCAATTCCAGTCCTCGAGAGCCACAGGCAGATCAGGTTTTCAGGATATCCACAATGAATATGTATGAGATGAATTTGCACGCACTGCCTCCTTGAGATGCAAAACTATCTCATGCATATTTATTGTGGAGATCTTGAAAACCTGACCTACCTGTGGTTCTTGAGGATTGGAATTGCCTACCCCTGCTCTAGGGTATACATATTCAGGGCTTCCAGTCTCTCCTCATATGGCACAAACCTCCTGCCATTTTCGTTGCCTTCCTCTAGACCACGTCAAGTCTTTTTATGTCCTTCGCCAGGTCTCCAAAACTGAACTCAATACTCCAAGTGGGGCCTCACCAATGACCTGTACAGGGGCATCAACACTTTCTTTCTTCTACTGGTTACTCCTCTCTTTATACAGCCCATCATCCTTCTACAACAGCAACCGCCTTGTTACACTGTTTCTTCACCGTTAGATCTTCAGAAACTATCACCCTAAGGTCCCTCTCCCCATCCATGCATATTGGCTTCTGGTACATCCCATTTATAAGGAATTGTATGTTGTTTTCACAGAAAGGAAGGATTAGAATGTAATTCTACCCCCCCCCCTTACTCTTCTCTTTTATATATAAGTTCATGTAAACCTTTTTTTTCCTATATTTTAAGTTCTTGTAAACCGTGCCGAGCTCCACAACACCCGTGGAGATGATGCGGTATATAAACTTAAGGTTTAGTTTAGTTTAGTTAGGTTTTTACCTCGATAATCCTCTTTCCTGTAAAACCGCATACGAGTCCTTACACTTTGCCCTGTCAGTTATCTGTTACTCCTGCATTGGCTTGTAGGCTGAGAAGAGTGTTCAGCGACTGCTAGCAACTTTATAGCTAAACGACCTAAATTAGAATAGATGAATATTGCCAGCACCCACGTAACTCTGGGAGTACTTTGTAGGTGACCTTACTGATATTCAGCAATGAGGTATTTAGCTCCTTTTCCAAGATGAGTTCACAAACTTAATTGTCAGACCTCGTATTTATTGCCTGAGGTACAAACTTACTCTGGCTTTTACAAAGTTGTGGTAGAAGTTTCTACTGTGGACCAGCAAGGGAAATGCTCCAACGCTCATAGAATTCCTATGAGTGTCGGAGTATTTACCTCGCCGGTCCACAGTGAAAACCTCTACCATGCCTTTGTAAAAGAAGCCCTTAGATTGTAAACCCTTCAGGGACGGGTACCTAGAGTACCTGAATATAATTCATCTTAAACTACTACTGAAAAGGTGTGATCAAAATCCAAATTAGAAAATGACACGGTGACAAAATTCATCACCGTTCCCGTCCCCGCAGATAACCGCTGGAAATAATCCCGTGTAATTTTCTAATATCTATTTCAACCTCGGTCCTTCTACACCAGCATTCTTCAAAGCAAAGCTTGTGGGTCAGTGGTTGTGGCCATTCATACTCTGATTCTTATGGGAGCCAAGTATAGGACAATCAAACCATTGTGACATTACTGATGAGTTTGGCTCTTAGGCATTGGTGGAATGAGGCATTATGACATCACAATATCTGGATACCGGAGACTGTCATTCTTTAGTGTCTATCTCAACCTCAGTCCTTCTACACCAGCATTCTTTTAAGCAAAGCTTGTGGGTCAGAGGTTGTGGCCATTCATACTCTGATTCTTCCCTCTCTCCTTAAAGAATGGCATGAAGATAGTTTCCCGCGGTTATCCGCGGGGACGGGAACGGTGATGAATTTTGTCACCGTGTCATTCTCTAATCCAAATCGCATGAGAAGAAATATTAGTGGGTATGTGTAATATGTAAACTACCTAACTTAGGGCTCCTTTTAGAAAGCCGCAGTAGTGGCTACAGCGGCAGTAATTGCTCCGACGCTGATAGGGATTTAAAGGAAGTCGTAGCGTTTGCCGCACAACAGCCACTATCGCGGATTTAAAAAAGAAAGGGGGGGGGCGGGGTTAAGGAGTTGTTATTCATTTTTATCAACACTTATCTTTTGCCATAGGTATTTGTGTGACTTATTTCTGAATGTTGGGAGTAGGGTAGTGGGGAAGCACAGTTTAGACACGGTGAAACAATTTAATTTTAAAACAAACAAAAAATATGAATGCTCTTATAGATGAATGGTACCTGTCATTTGAATGTTCATCGGTTTTATTCACTTTTCCAGGGAAGGCTTATTTACCCTCTTATACCTATGAGGTTGACATATATGTGATACATTTTTTTTTTCATTACAAATGTGTATTTGTTAGCTTTCTTTTCTGTTCTCAGCAGACCTTTTTGTACTCTTCTGTGTTGGAGGCTCTTACTCCTGAGGTATATTGTAGAATACCTGCTTTGTCTATAGTGTAGTGAGACTCGTACTTCATGATTGACTACCTAATGGCATTATCGCTTTGATTTTTTTCTTTGTTTGACCCTACATGAAGATAGGATAGAATAAAATGTACTAAAACCTCCCCATCTCCATTGACTCAGTGGAAGAAATAACTCTAGTGCTCATATGGACATATTCAGATTCTCTTCTTTTTATGTTTATTTTTCTAGATCTAGCTGATGTTTCTATACAGCAGTGCCAGCAACGTTACAATGACATGAAGAGCCGAAGCCGTTATAATGAGCATATCTTTAGTGCAGAATTTATTACTGCTGATTCCACTAAGGTATCTTCTTTACTTATTTCTGGCTACTGTGTAGCCATTTATGTATTTATTTTGGTTAATGGAATTTGAGCTTTCAAAATAAGCTGTACACATTTTTACTGTTTGTTGACATTTGAAGCTCCTGCCAGCCCCAGATGACTTACAAATTAAATATAAATTATTTAAAAGAAATATGTACTGCAGTAATGATAAATCATAAAATAATGTAAAATAAATATTAAAAGTAAAGGGGATGGAACTTGTATACCACTTTTTCTATGAGGTTTACACATTCAAAAAGCAGTTTATATATTTTATATACCGTATATACTCGAATATATGTCAATCCAAATGTAAGTCGAGACCCCCCTTTTTCCCCCCCAAAAAGGAGGAAAAATGATTTGCTCTAATATAAGTCGGGCGGCTTAATATTCAAGTGTCCTGGCCTGTCAGGCTCTGCACCCAACACCCTTCCCTCCCCTGACAGGCACTGCACCCAACATCCTTCCCTCCCCTGACAGGCACTGCACCCAACACCCTTCCCTCCTCCCTTTCCCTATCAGGCACTGCACCCAACACCCTTCCTTCCCCTATCAGGCACTGCACCCGGCACCCTTCCTTCCTTTCTTTCCCTATCAGGCACTGCACCCGGCACCCTTCCTTCCTTCTCTCCTCTGTCAGGCTCTTCATCCAGCACCTTTCCTTCCTTCCCCTGTCACTCTGCATTCTTCCTCTCAGGCTCTGCCCTCTGTCCCCCACCCTCTCCGGCCCTATCTTCATACCTCTGCCAATCCGTGGTGGAGGTGCTGAACGCCGAGCAGCAGTGCCAAATTGCGCTGCTGCTCGTGCCGCTCAGATGAGGAAATTCGATTGTGCAGCCGGTTAGCAGTGGGGCAGGAATTTGAAAAGCTTGCTCCTGCCCGCTGCACCTCCACCATGGATTGGCAGAGGACCTGCTACACCTGCACCTCCACCACGGATCGGCAGCGGTATGATAGGGCAGGGAGGAGAAGGGGGGCAGAGCCTTGCGGCGGCAGCCTTAAAATAAATTCTGGGAGTAGGCATTGACCTGAATATAAACCGGGATCCCTATTTTTGGGCCAACCACAGTCCAGATGCTGAGCGTCGATATTCCTGCTTCCATTATTTTTGTTCTCTCCTTGGTCCTGTTAGACGGAGTGAGGGCGGGAGGGGGGAATTGCCACCGTGGTCACCGCGTCTGTGCTTAAGGTGCCTAAGCATGCGCAATAGAAGAAACATAGAAACATAGAAAATGACGGCAGAAAAGGGCCATAGCCCATCAAGTCTGCCCACTCCAACAACCCTCCCCTAATCTACACTCTATCACTCGTCCCCAAGCTGCCCTCCTCTATGCTACCCTCGTAGGGATCCGACGTGGGCATCCCATTTATTCTTAAAATCTTGTATGCTGCTGGCCATGATCTCCTGCTCCGGGAGCTCGTTCCAATGGTCCACCACTCTTTCAGTGAAGAAGTACTTCCTGGTATCCCCATGAAATTTCCCCCCCCCCCTGATTTTCAACGGATGTCCTCTTGTGGACGAGGGTCCTTTTAGAAGGAAAATGTCGTCTTCCACTTCTATTCGACCAGTGATGTACTTAAACGTCTCTATCATATCTCCCCTCTCCCTACGTTCCTCGAGAGAGTATAGCTGCAACTTGTGCAGCCTGTCTTCATACGAGAGATCCTTGAGCCCCAGGATCATCCTGGTGGCCATTCGCTGAACCGACTCAACTCTCAGCACATCCTTACGGTAGTGCGGCCTCCAGAATTGCACACAGTACTCCAGATGAGGTCTCACCATGCTTCTGTACAACGGCATAATGACCTCTGGCTTCCGGCTAACAAAGCCTCTACGGATACATCCCAGCATTTGTCTAGCCTTAGATGAAGCTTTCTCCACTTGATTGGCTGATTTCATGTCTCCACTAATGATTACCCCCAAATCCCGCTCTGCTGTAGTCCTGGACAAGGTTTCACCATTCAGTGTGTATGTCTTACACGGATTATTGTTACCAAGGTGCATGACCTTGCATTTTTTCGCATTAAAGCCCAGCTGCCAGGTTGTGGACCAATGTTCCAGTAAAAGCAGGTCCTGCCTCATGCTGTCAGACTAATCATTTTTACTTGCGGTGTCACTCACAGTGTTACATAATTTGGCATCGTCGGCGAATAATGCTATTTTACCTTGAAGCCCCTTAGTCATGTCTCCTATAAATATGTTGAAAAGGATCGGGTCCAAGTGAGGGCAATGGGGAAACCGCTGCTGGCTCCTTCTACTGCGCACGTGTGACACGGGATCACAGAGGCAGGGATCACTGAGTTTGAAGTGCACATGAGCGCTAAGGGTTTTATTATGATAGATATATATACATGGTGACCGAGGTATGTGTGTACAGTAGAGCTGCAGGAAGAAAGACTGTGTTTCTGGAGCTACTGCTTCTGCCTTCCCTTGTAGTCCATTGTTCATACATTCCTTAGCAGGCCAATAGGCTACAAGGAAAAAAGCAGGATGGAAGGTTGATGTCTCCTAAGCTACTAGTCCCATCTTCCCCTGCAGCCTATTGTTTGGCTAAAAAATATCTAACCAATGGGGCTAATAGCAAGGAACAGAGAAGAGCTGCAGAATAGGTCAGACAGGCTTCCTGCTTAAGCCTACCATAGAGAGGAGGAGTAATGCTCTGGGAAAGGAATTAGGAAGCAAAGAGTAGCACAGGCACTGAGGAAAGGGAAGGGAACAGAGGCTGAGGAAAGACACATTGAATATGAAAGAGGGAACAGAGCTAAAATGAATGCAAGCTGGGAGGCATGGGCTATGATACAAAGGTGAAGGATGGGCTGAAGAAAGAAAAATAAAGATGAGGACAAGGAGAGGAACTGTGGGGTTCAAAGAGCGGGTGGATGAGATAAGGGTTCTTAAAAGAGAGAGTATCAGGTTGGAGGGATAACGTGGCAGGAGAGGTGAAAATAGGAATAAAAAAAAATCAAGAACAAATAAGGAAAAGCTAATACAGTCAAACCTCGGTTTACGAGTGCACCGGTTTATGAGTGTTTTGCAAGACGAGCAAAACATTCACAAAATCGGCGCCTCAGAAACCGAGTTTGACTCGATTTACGAGTGCCATCTTCCCCCGATCCAGCATCCCCCCCCCCGACGAGCATCCCCCCACCCACTCGCGTCATCCCCCCCACTGTGATTCTACATCCCCCCGAGCACTGAAACGAAATCCCTTACCCCGATTGGGCACCAGCACCAACGCATAGGACATGCCGGTGCCCAAAGATCCTCCCTCTTCTGGGCTGGGCGGTGCGTCAAAGGAGATCCTTCCTGTTGCCTGTGCTGGGCTGGACTGGGCTTTGAGCATTTGCACATGCTCAAAGCCTTCTGATCTCGCTCTCTCTGAGATTCTGAATCTGAGAACTTTTGGAAAAATTTGTTGAATGTTCTAAAAAGGATTCTTGAGACTCTCCATGATTTTTACCTTTTATTGAAAATTGAGTGTGTTTTAATCTTTATTCATTTTCAAATGTTACATCAAGTGAATTACATAATCTCAATAAAAATTTATATATATACATACTTGATTATCTCATCTATTAATATTTGATTTAATTTTATATAAAAATTAATATTTTAATTCATATTAATATTTCAAAAATCTAAATTTATATATATTTTTTTTAATATTATACTATCCCTTCCCTTCCCCCCTCCCTTCAGAACCTCAATATCTGAATAAAATTTTTTTTACAGTTCCCCCCTTACTTTCTTATCTAATTCTAAACATGGGAAAATTAATCATTCTTTACAGTATTCAGTTAATGGTCTCCATATTTTTTGAAATTTATTTATATATCCCTTTTGTGTTGCTATAGTGAGTTCCATTTTGTATATGTGGCATACAGAATTCCACCAGAATGTATAATTTAATCTGTCATGTTTTTTCCAATTATAAGTGATTTGTTGTATTGCTATTCCAGTTAAAATAAGTAGAAGTTTGTTATTACTTGATGATATTTGACTTTTTTTTCTCATAGTTGTTCCAAACAATATGGTATCATATGTCAGGGCTACTGGATTTTCTAACATCCTATTTATTTGAGGCCAAATTGATTTCCAGAATGTTAATATGAATGGACAAAAGAATAAAAGATGATCTAATGTCCCAATTTCGATATGACAGTGCCAGCATCTATTAGATTTAGAGCTATCAATTCTATGTAAACGTGTAGGGGTCCATAAAGCTCTATGTAAAAGAAAAAACCAAGTTTGTCTCATAGATGCTGAAACTGTACATTTTAACCTCCAAGACCAAAGTCGTGGCCATTGAGATGCACTAATTTGGTGCTTTATCTCAATGCTCCAAATGTCTCTAAGACCATTTTTTGGTTTTTTATTTATATAACCGGATATTAATTTATACCACTGTGCAGCTTCATGACCTATTGAATTAATCTGGAAACACAGGAATTCCAAACTGTGATAATTGGTAAGATTTTTCCATTCAGGGAACCCTACCTGAATGGATTGCTTCAATTGCATCCATCTAAAATATTGTGTTTTATTAAGATCAAATTTATGTTGCAATTGTGAAAACTCCAGCAACTTACCATTTTTTATTATATCATCTAAAGTACGAATATCTGTTAACATCCAGTCCTTCCAGATTATTTTGAAACCGCCTATTTTGATCTTGGGGTTTAGCCAAATCGTTTGAATTGTTGATTTATTAATTGGGATAGGAGTTAGATTACTTATATATCTTAAAGTTTTCCATGTATCCATAAGTATTTTATGTTCTTTGTATAGCCCTGGCATTTTGATACTAATTACATGACTAAGACGTAAAGGAAACATGAGTCTCCATTCTAGCCAGAACCAGTCTGGAATATTATCAGTGGGTTCTGGGAGGATCCAATACATACCTTGACGTAAAATATAGGCTTGATGATACCTATAAAAATTGGGAAAATTTACCCCTCCCTCCGCAATTGTTTTTTGCAATGTCACTAGAGCAATTCTGGGGTTTTTCCCAAGCCAAATAAATTTTGTTAATATCCTATTTAACTTTGTATAAAAAGAATCTTGGAAGAAAACTGGTATCATTCCCATTTGGTAACAAACTACAGGCAAGATCATCATTTTAATTGTTTGTACTCTTCCCCACCAAGATAAATGCAGTGGATTCCAATGGTCACACATCTCTGTTACTTTTTGTAATAAACATTTTTCATTAATTTTCATTGTGTCGTTCAAATTTTTTGTAATCCAAATTCCAAGATATTTAATTGCTTCCTCTTTCCAAACAAAAGAGAATGTATCAAATAATCCTTTTGTACAATGTACATTTAATGGAAGTATTTCTGATTTGTTCCAATTTATTTTATATCCAGAAAATTTTCCAAATTTTTCAATTAGGTCAAGTAAATGTGGAATGGTATATTCTGGATTCCTTAAATATAATAATAAATCATCAGCATAAGCTGATATTTTGTATTCTTTATCTGAATGTGGTATACCCTGTATCTCCTTCATTTGTTGAATTGCTATTATTAAGGGTTCTAAAACAATATCAAACAGTAAAGGAGACAAGGGACAACCTTGTCTAACTCCTCTCTGTAAATTAAATTTTTCTGAAAATGTATTATTAATATATAATCTAGCAGAAGGGGAGCTATATAATGTTTGTATCATTTGTATGAATCCAGGACCTATGTCAAACCATTCCATTGCTTGATACATAAAAGTCCATTCTACTCTATCAAAAGCCTTTTCTGCATCTAGAGATATAGCGAAAGTAGGTTCGTTCATTTGTTTTGATAGGTATAACATATGAAATGCCAATATGAGTTATGAGATGAATGTCTTTGAGCTACAAATCCTGTTTGATGCATTCCTATAATATGTGGAGAGCTTTAGCCAATCTTAAAGCTAATATTTTTGCTAATATTTTACCATCTACATTTATTAAAGATATTGGCCTATAGTTTGAAACCAAAGTGGGGTCTTTATTTGGCTTTGGCAAAACGATAGTTAATGATTCTGCTATAGTGCCATTTGTTGAACCTTTATTAATTTGATATTGATAAAGATTTAGTAAATAGGGTAACAAAAATTTTTGAAATGTTTTATAGAATTCTATCGTATATCCATCACCACCTGGAGCGGATCCAACTCTAAGGGATTTTAAAGCTGTTTCTAATTCTTTTAGTGATATTGGTTCATCCATATTTCGTTTTATATGTTCAGGAATTTTTGGACCCTCTAACATTTGTAAAAATTCTAAACCTTCTTTTTTTTTATTTGAATAAGTCTTAGAAGAATAAAGGGATCTATAAAATTTTAAAAATTGTTTTAAAATAGAATCAATATTTGTAAGTGTTACGCCATTTTCATCTTTTATTGCAATTAATTTTGTTTTTTTTTTTTGCTTTAAGGTAATTTGCCAATATTCTTCCTGCCTTATTTGAGTTTCCATAATACAATGTTTGTTGAGAAAATAATTCTTTCCTGATCAATTTAGATGAAATCTCATTATATTTTATTTTAAGTTTCATTAATGCTTGTTGAGTAGAATATTCCCATTTTTCTGTTAGTTTTTTTTCTAAATTTTTAATCTCATTTTCTAAATTTATAAATTCTTTTTTGATCTGTTTTTTAAGATAAGCCGAATATGAGATTATTTGACCTCTCATTGATGCTTTAAAAGCATCCCATAATATTTCTTTAGAGACTTCATTATTATCATTTATTTGAAAAAAATCTTTCATTTTTATTTGAAGATTTTCAATAAAGGTTGATTCAACAAGCAATGTATTATCAAACTTCCAGTATGGTCTATTTATATATTGATCTGTAATCTTAATTTTAATCCAGACCCCACCATGATCAGATAAAATGATTGGATCAATGGCAGCTTGTGATATCTGATGTGTCAAATTCTTTGAAGTAAAAATATAATCTATTCTAGAAAAAGAATTGTGAACATGAGAACAAAAAGAAAATTCTCGTCCATTAAAATGAAGTATTCGCCAAATATCTATCAAATCACATGAGTGTATCAAATTATCTAGACCCATAGATTTCATATATCTACTTGGGTTTTTATCCAATAGAGGATCCATAACAGCATTAAAATCCCCAGCTACTATTAAATTAGAAGTAGCCAGTGGTAATATCATTTGTTGAATAGACTTAAAAAATTCATTTTGGTTCGAATTAGGGGCGTATATATTAATTAACGTCATGGTAGTATTTCCCATTTTCATTTCCACATTTATCCATCTTCCATTAGTATCCGATGCCCTCAATTTAAATGAAGCATTACATTTTTTATTTACTAGAATAGCAACACCTGCTTTTTTTCCTTTTGCTGGTGAGAAAAAACATTGTTTGACCCATCCCCCTTCTAACTTTTTTGATTCAATGTCTGAGAGGTGGGTCTCTTGAATGAAGCATATATCAGCTTCTTGCCTCTTCAAAAATAATAAAGCTTTTTTCCTTTTTATTATATGATTTAGACCATTAACATTCAGTGATAATATCTTAATTTCCATTTATAATGTTAAAGTATCTTTCTTTAAAGTATAAACTTTGAATATTAGTTTTTATTAATTTATCCCATTTTAATAATTTTTTTATATTATCCCTTTCCCAATCTTTACCCATTTTTATATTGAATTTTACTAATCCTTTTCCTCCCTCCCTACCCCATTTAAATACGAAAACTTGGATACGCATATAATGGTTAGGTGTAATTAACTCCCAAGCTATTACTCAAATTTACTATATTTACTACAATTGTTTGTTCCTTCTATTTATTTTAATTATAAATTTCCAGAATCTATATTAGTATTATATAGGATTTATAATAAATTATAACAGTATTTATGCATTCATACATTTATGTTTAAGCCATATGAAATTTTTGAGTTGAACAGAATGAGAACCCATAAAACTCATTAACAGTATTAACATTTACTTATTTAAAGATATGAATTGCATCTAAAATCTTCAGAAAAAATTAAAGATAATTCATAAGTTTATATTTTGCCTTGTTCAACTTTCTATGTGTTTATTCTCACGTTTCATCACCCTTGTCTCAACATTGTATCTTGAATTATTGTTCCAAGAAAGTTGTCCTCAGTGTCTGTGTAATTTCCTCCACTGTAGAGAAGTTGCAGTCATTGAAATTCGGAGTGTGCTGGCGTTGCTGTTACTGGGGTAGATAGGAGATCTCTGTTTTGTTGTTTATGAGTTTACCGGCATTAAGCCTTGAAGAGAAAACGGGCTGGTAAACGGTGGGACTCTGGATCAAAGACATTCGATCTCAGGCTGTGTAGACGATGACCAAATCCTCGCTTTCCAAGTCTGGTATATATGAGTCAGGCAGAGGCAATGAAAAGTAATGTATCCACCATTGATTCCTGTATTCTGACATTGGGGAAATGATAGCAGACAGCAATGTTGGCAACAACAGAATTTCCCCTCTGTCGGAGAGTTCGCTCAATATCTCTTCTGTCCGCTCCGTCCCAGCCCATCATTCTCCATGAAATTCACGTCCCTCAACCTCTGTCATTGTTGTCACCATTACCAAAATTTAAAAACAACCCTTTAGCCGCCTCCATTCTTCGATCTCGACCATTGCTGGGTCTCCCCTAGCTATCCGGACACAGTCTATCATTCTTCAGACGTAGATTCCATGCTTGTCTTGTCCGATCTTATCAAGTCTCTGTCCATAAGTCTATGTTCTTTATTTTAAATGGAGGAGTCTTTTTTTTTTTTTTCTTTCTCCTTTCTTTCCTCGCGAAGCAACGCCCCTTTTATTTTTCCAATCAGCAGACAGTGCACTCCAAGTCAATGAGCTATATAAGCAGAGTTCTGCGTCAGAACCTCAAACGGAAGTCTTCCATCCTCGTGACATCTCTTGTAAGTTTGTTTTATTTCATTTTGTAGAATCTTATTATGGAAATTAGTTAAGAATTTTGACTTTACGTTAACTCGTATGAAGTGTTCTTTCCTTGTTATTTTACAAGAACATTCCATATATTCAAATATAATTCCATCCTCGTGGATTTTTGTCCGTTGTGTCAGAATTTTTTTTTTTTTTTTTTAAATTTATTTTTCAACTGTAAAATTTTTGTAAGTCATTTAATTCATAGTTAAAAGTATATATATTGTATAGAAATTAAAATTAAATGTGATATGTTCACTTACTTTTAAGAAGACATAGGTTGTTCATTTTGTTCTATGAAATCTTGTAGTTTTTTGGGGTCTGAGAAATTTTGGGTTGTATTATTGATAGTTATTTTCATTATCGCCGGATATAAAAGACCATATCTAGCCCCCATTGATTTTAATTGTGGTCTCATGTCCAAGAATTGTTTTCTTTTCATTGCAGTTTCTTTAGCGAAGTCAGGGACGATATGTATTATTGCGTCTTGACATTTTAGATTTTTATTTTCTTTGGCTAGTTGGCTGATTTCTACTGCTTGTTGATGTCTGAGCAATTTGAAAATTAAAGTTCTTGGACCCAGTTGTGTATTTTTCCTTTGGGTTGGAATCCGGTGTGCTCTTTCAATTTCTAAAGCTGTTTTAAATTTCAATGGGAGCACTTTAGGTAAAAAATTCTGTAAGAAGGTAATGGGGTCATTTCTTTCTACCCCTTCCGGCATCCCGATAATACGTAAATTATTTCTACGTTCGCGATTTCTACTGTCTTCAAGATCCCTTTTTATTTCTGATATTTCTTTCCATAATGTTTTATTTTGTCTCATTTCAATATTTATTTGTTCTGAGTTTTCTTCCAGAATATTTATTCTATTTTCTGTTACCTCTACTCTCTTGGTGAGTAATGCCGCATCGTCCATTGCCTTTTGCAATTTTTTATTGCTGTCTAGAACAATTTCTTTTATTTGTCTTAATTCCTCCATAACGTCGGGGCTTTCATCAGATGGTAACGGTATATTCAAGGGAGGAGTTGAGGGTTCCGGTTTTGATCTTTTATTACTTCCTAATCCAGATCCTCCAGCTTTTTGTTCTCCTTTATTTTGTTTGTTGGATGCCATAATAAGTTGTTAAATCCTCTTTTTTCTTTTTAGATTTTGATTATTTTTGTAGTTTTTCTTTAATTTGGCTTGTTTACACGGAGCTAGTCGTTCACCCGACCATCTGAGTCGCGTCCAAGCCACGCCCCCTCTTTATTGAAAATTGAACCATTTAGGCCTGTTCTATTTCCTGTCCTTAAACCAGTGACTCAGTTAATTGATTACACTATAAGATTCCAGTGCTTTGGAAAAATTGGTTTCTCTAAGAACTGTGCTCTTGGTTGAGGTCTGAGGTCTGTCTGTGGTGGTGGGAATGGGGGATATGGTGGAATAGCAGCAGCAACAGAAATCTTTGTAGATAAAATCTAAATATAAAATATAATTTTTTAAGACGCTGATAGATTGCATCAGAGCCCATGGAAGCAAAACATCTGTTCATCTGCCATGTTAATAGTCCTAGAATTGCTTTGGTATCTTTACAGAAATCAATTAAGGAGGGTGGGGTAAATTTCCCAAATTTCTATAGGTATCATCAGGCCTATATTTTACGTCAAGGTATGTATTGGGTCCTCCCAAATCTCATTGAATACATTCCAGATTGGTTATACTTGGAATGGCGACTCCTGTCTCCTTTACATCTTTGTCACATTCTCAGTATCAAGATGCCCAGATTGTATAAAGAAAATAAACTTTTATTAGATACATGGAAAACTCTAAGATATGTAAGTAATTTAACTGAAATTCCTATTAGTAAATCGACATATATGGCTAAACTCCAAGATTCAGATTGGCGGAACTAAGATTGTCTGGAGGCATTGGTTAAATGCAGGAATACGAACTTTAAATGATGTTATTTCAAATGGAAAGATGCTTGAGTTTACACAATTGCAAAATAAATTTGGACTGAATAAATCACAATTTTATAAATGGTTGCAATTGAAGCAGACCATTCAGGCAGGGTTCCCTGAATGGAAAACTTTAAATTTTCAATACAGCATGGAATTTTTATGCTTCCAGGCAGATTTTCTGGGTCACCAGGCCGCACAGTGGTATAAAGTTATTAGTGAATTGGTTAATAAAAAACCTAAAAATGGTCTTAGGGATATTTGGAGCATTGAGATTAAACATCAAATTTTGGCATCTCAATGGCCACAAATTTGGTCTTGGAGAATAAGATGTACACTGTCAGCATCTATGAGACAAACTTGGTTTTTTCTTTTGCATAGAGCATTTTGGACCCCTGTTAGATTACAAAAATTAAATAGTTCAATGTCTAATAGATGCTGGCATTGTAAGCTTGAAGTAGGGACTTTGGATCATCTTTTATTTTTCTGTCCCTATATATTAGCCTTTTGGAATTCGATCTGGGATCAAATAAATTCTTTATTAGATAATCCTGTAGCATTAACTTATGATACTGTGATATTTGGCATATCTATGAGGAAAAAGAGTCAGATATCGGCAAGTAATAACAAACTTTTATTGATTATGACAGGAGTTGCCATGCAACATATTACTACAAATTGGAAAGATCACACAAGACTTAATTTTAATTTCTGGTGGAATTCACTATGTCACATATATAGAATGGAACGTTCAATAGCAATACAAAATGGAAATTATAAAAGGTTTAATGAAATATGGGGGCCATTGACATTGTTTTGTAATGAATAAACACCATTTTCTTAACATTATTTATGATTGGAAGGGAAAGGGGAGGGTTTATATAAATGAAAAAAAATAAAAATAAAAATGTAAAAAAGAAATATGACAAAGATTGATTCAATTAAATAATTGTATGGAAAGGGAGGAGGGAAGAAGGGTTTAGATATATATACCTTTGTTATGATCTTGATAGATTTATCAAGTGATGTTAGTAAATCTATGTATTACTTATATTGTGCACTTGCTGAAAGTTTAAAAATGAATAAAGAATTATAAAAAAAAAATAGTCCTGTTCATTTTTCAAATGTGTTTCAGGAGCTTCTGACTGACAAATACAGTGATCCAAGAATTTCCTTTGACATCTGCAGTTGCCAGTTTGTTTACCACTATTCATTTGAGACATATGAACAAGCAGATATGATGCTCAGAAACGCCTGTGAGAGGCTCTGTCCTGGAGGCTATTTCATTGGCACAACACCAAATGGCTTTGAAATTGTGTAAGTGCTTCTTCATGTTGAAATGTTGTGTACCTGAAAAAATATTATATTGCTAGGTTTTAGTAATCTTTTATGTTAGAACAATTTTATTGATGACAATGCCACTTCCAGCAGGAAATTGTCCAATCATTTCTTGAACCCCAGTACCCTATTACGCCCTCTGGAAGTGCATTCCAGGTGTCCACCACACGTTGGGTAAAGAAGAACTTCCTAGCATTCGTTTTGAATCTGTCCCCTTTCAACTTTTCCAAATGCCCTCTTGTTCTTTTATTTTTCGAAAGTTTGAAGAATCTGTCCCTCTCTACTCTCTCTATGCCCTTCATGATCTTGTAAGTCTGTATCATATCCCCTCTAAGTCTCCTCTTCTCCAGGGAAAAGAGTCCCAGTTTCTCCAATCTCTCAGCGTATGAAAGGTTTTCCATACCTTTTATCAAACATGTCACTCTCCTCTGAACCCTCTTGATATGGCGTTACTCGAGAGGGTTCAGAGAAGAGCGACACGTCTGATAAAAGGTATGGAAAACCTTTCATACGCTGAGAGATTGGAGAAACTGGGATTATCCCAGGACAAGCAGGCAGCTTATTCTCAACAGTGGGTGACGTCACTGACGGAGCTCCGCAGCGGACAGCCTCGAAAGCAGACTTGCTTGAAGATCTTTTTTAAGAGTTTCTGAGTGCTGCACTGCTTTCGAGGCTGTCCGCTGTGGGGCTCCGTCGGTGACATCACCCACTGTTGAGAATATCTGCCTGCTGTCCCTGGATAACAACTGTTACGGTAAGTAACTGTGCTCTCTTTTCCCTGGAGAAGAGGAGACTTAGAGGGGATATGATAGAGACTTACAAGATCATGAAGGGCATAGAGAGAGTAGAGAGGGACAGATTCTTCAAACTTTCAAAAAATAAAAGAACAAGAGGGCATTCAGAAAAGTTGAAATGGGACAGATTCAAAATGAATGCTAGGAAGTTCTTCTTTACCCAACGTGTGGTGGACACCTGGAATGCGCTTCCAGAGAACATAATAGGGCAGAGCACAGTACTGGAGTTCAAGAAAGGATTGGATAATTTCCTGCTGGAAAAGGGGATAGAGGGGTATATATAGTGGATTACTGCACAGGTCCTGGACTTGTTGGGCCACCGCATAAGCGAACTGCTGGGCACGATGGACCTCAGGTCTGACCCAGCGGAGGCATTGCTTATGTTCTTATGTTAAGAACAGCAATGCCAACAGCAACAAAAAGTTACACAGAAAAAAATAACCGCTGCTCCAGGGTCATCAAATTTTCATATAACAAATTAAATACGGTCCCCCCTTAACAATAGGGTAGAACAAAGTTAAACACTTAATACCTCCCTGCATACTGAGACAGAGCATTCCCCCCAACCCGCCTCCTCCCCTATCTCACCCTTGCTGATCCTAAAAGGACTCAATCCAGTATATGTAACAACAAACTATGACCCTTTGGGTCCCTAAGGGTCCCATATCTGCTAAAAAGAATCTTCCATTTCCGGGACCCTCTGGCATCTCGGGCTTCCCATATAATCAGTTGATGGACACTATTACGCCAGTGCCAATATGCTGGTGGTTCTGCCACCGTCCAATTCTGCAGAATAATTTTCATGGCTAGAAGGCTCAGTTTTCAACATAAGATTATATGTCCCCTTGCCATATTGCTGTAGGCTTTGGGGACATCAGCATTAACTGTAAAGGGGAACCCTGTATGGGTTTGCCCACTAAGGTAGATAAATATGTCACTATCTGTTGCCAAAATCTTTGGACAACGGGACATTCCCAAAAAGCATGTCCAAAAGTACTGTCCGCCCGTGCACATTTAATACATATGGGTTTTAGCAATCTTTAAAAACATTGTGTTCTGTACATGGGGCTTGTGTTTACTGTATTGAGAAGATTGCATCTCACCTGCATGCTTCTTTTAGCTCTTTTGTTTGTCGTCTCCAGTGGTATGAAAGCAATTGCTCACATCATAGGTAGATTGAATTCAATCATTCAAAGATTTTCTTTCTCAAAGATGTTTATTGTGCCTGTTGTGAGCCTATCGATTCTAATCTCTAGAACATGTGAGTGTTCTTTGTCTTGGGAGAATAATTGTTTTAAATGTATATTTTTACTATTTAAAAAAAAAAATTTATACCCCACATCATCTACATTTCTGGGCAACTTCAACCAACCCACATAAGAACATAGAAACATGACGGCAGATAAAGGCCAAATGGCCACTCCAGTCTGCCCATCCGCAGTATCCACTATCTCCTACTGTCCCTAAGAGATCCCACCTGCCTGTCCCACGCTTTCTTGAATTAAGACACAGTCTTTGTCTCCACCACCTTTACCAGGAGACTGTTCCATGCACCCTTTCTGTAAAAACATATTTTCTTAGATTACTGCTTCATCCTATGCCCTCTCATTTCAGAGCTTCCTTTCAAATGAAAGTGACTTGCCTCCTGTGCATTTTATGCCATGTAGGTATTTAAAGGTCTCCCATCTCTCGCCTTTCCTCCAAAGTATACTTATTAAGATCTGTAAGTCTGTTCCCATAAGCCTTATGATGAAGACCACCGACTATTTTAGTAGCCTTCCTTTGAATCGACTCCATCCTGTTTACATCTTTGTGGATGTGTGGTCTCCAGAATTGTACCCAACAAGCACAGCGGAGGTCAGAAGAAATGTTGGTATGCAATTGTATTGCACAAATCACAAAGTCTTGTGTGATGACTCGACACATGTGTTTCGGCCTCTACGGCCTTCCTCAGGAACCTTGGGCTGTCCACGTGCCATTCAGATTCTAAACATATAACTAACCAGTAGAAAGTACATGTTTGAACTCTAAAGCATTTTATGAAGAATTTTACTGCTTTTTAGCTGATAGCACTTAAATGTGCAAGTTTTATGCATATATGGTAGCAGGTGAATTTTGCTATAGAAAGTACAACTTTTTCACACAGTCTTGCTCTATCTGAAATCATGCTCCTTTTCAGGACAAACTAATCTGGTGGTTTTAACATACAGAATTGCCAGACATCTGCAGAACAGCCACAGATTTTTTTAAAGCTTGGGGAAAATCTTTCTTATTCCTAGGATAAGCAGCATAAAATCTGTTTTACTCCTTGGGAACTTGCCAGATACTTGTGACTACTATTGGAAACAGGATACTGGGCTCGATGGATCTTTGGTCTGTCCTAGTATGGCAATTCTTATGTTCTTAACAGAAAGCTCTAGAAAGTTCATTCTTCTTGGCTACACATACGATAATGTGACTGACCTGCTACTGCTACAGGTAAGCAGTTTTGTTTCTATGTTTTGTTTGAAAAAACAGATTATTTTTCCCCCATTTTCCACAGAAAACGACTAGAAGCTTCAGATACAGACTCATTTGGGAATGAGGTGTACACAGTCATGTTTCAGAAAAAGGGAGAATATCCTTTATTTGGCTGCAAATATGACTTCAACTTGGAAGAGGTGGTCAATGTCCCAGAATTCCTGGTATATTTTCCTTTGCTTGTAGAGTAAGTAGATTTTTTTTTCTTTTACAATTATTTGGAATGAAGATGTCTTTTGGAGTAGAAATCATCAGTGCTGGATAAACAAATAGAATGATTGATTTGCAGAACTTAAGTATAGAAAATGTGAGAAGAGCATCTGAAGCTTGGCTCTTGACATTTTTCCCAATTTGTCTATGTACAGTGGTACCTCACACAACGAACTTAATTCGTTCCAGGAGCAAGTTTGTTATGCGAAAAGTTCGTTATGTGAAACGCGTTAAGCGCAGTGACTAACGACTGCCTGCAGTGCCTGCGCGGAAGGATGCAATACATCGGCAGCGATCGTGGAAGCTCGGGCGACTTCGTTGTGTGAAACGAAGTTCGTTGTATGAATCATGAAATGAAGTTCGTTGTGTGCAGCGTTCGCTGTGCGAGGCGTTCGCTGTGCGAGGCACCACTGTACTTGTATGTATTTGTATATCTTTTGTCTGCGAGTTTCGGGCCTAGAGAGAAAAGGAGAGGAGTGGTTTGAAAGGTGTGGTTCCCATGAGCAATAAATTAAAACCTTGTTCATGATCTATGAAACCATTTAATGTTCCTGTCAACAGATTTCAAAGGATGCATTTTACAGTTTAACCACAGGATGCCACTGTCCCAAGACAACAGATATTGTTGTTCAGCTCTGGGAAGCAGTACACAAAGCAACCAGTATTAAATAATGGGATTCAGTTGTCATTTGACCAAGTTACTTACCAATAGCAGGTGTTTTACATGGACTACAAGATAATTCTAAACTAAACCTTCATATCATCAGCCTAGAGCAATGCAGAAAAAGACTGTCGGGCTCAGAAAACAAATCAGAAACTTGTGAGAAGTATTATTACACATGTTTTAGGACTTCCGTCTCGCATCATTGCATGAACCTGTTCAGGAGGGTGGAGCATGCATACTGACCAAGATAGCTGGATAATATTTGAACTCTCCCCTCCTCAGTTTTTAAATTACAAAGTCTCTTAAATTAAACACTATGCCAGATAGTTTATTAATTTTTGAAAGACTTTATTCTCTATGATTTTTGAGACCCTTTGGACTGGGATTGAGAGCTACAGATTTTAGGCTTTCTGCTCTTTTAAATATTTTAGTATTTGGCTCCAAGGTTAGATTGGTTTGATTTGGGTGGGGCAACACATGAAATAATTAGACCACTCATAGTTTGAATACGTGAGGGGTCTGTAGAAGGCACCTGTGTGTTTAGTTAATGTAGCTGGTTTTAAAAAGGTTTCGACAAGTTCCTGGAGGAATAGTTACCAATATACATTCCAAAGTGAAGGTGCGGTATCTGAGAAGATAGCCTTTCATATGCAAATTCATTCAACCCCTACTGGCCAACATTTTACATTCAGAGGGGTTGGAAAGCATTCCATGAGTCATTGTTCTGCACATTTTTTCCCACTTGTATATGGCCAAGTATTTAATGTGATCTACTGTGACACTGAATGATGATGGGATGCATTGCTTATTAGTTTAGAGAGAAGATAGATATAAAAATAAGGATTGTTTTTTAAATGAAAACTAGAATCCCCAAAAGAAGAATTTAACTTTAGAGTACGTCTGTGTGTAAAGGAACTGAAGAGATCTAAGGTTAAACATACAATGAGAGTAAGGGCTAGAACCAATAAAAACCCGTGTTCCCACCTATTTAGATAAAATTTACTCATTTAATGAGCATTAACATTCAGATCCGAGAGGGTTGATAATGTTTGACTTTTTTTATACAGCCTGGGCTGTAGTACTAGCCTTAAGCCTCAACTCATGAGACCTGGCCATAATAAATTGGGATTATGTAGGCCTAGTTATTAAGGTCCATGATTTTGTGGCTTGTGGGTGTATTTCTATGCATGCATACATGTGTGTTTATGTGACAGGTGGTTAGGAGCTTATTGATGCCCTTGTTCCGGTTAGCAAGCAAGCAGTGTCCTAAATTCTGTGATTCTGCATTCATGGCCTTTTTCACTGTAATTTTAGGTAAGGAAGAGATGCAATCCTACTTAAAGCCATAAGATGTCACTAATTCCTAATACAGTAGGACTTTTCTTTTTTTTGTCCTAATGGGCTCATGCTGCATTAATATAACCATTTTTGTGCATGGATTTTAAAAACTGTATATGCAAATGAACATTTCTCTTGACAGAATGGCTAAGAAATATCAAATGAAACTAGTCTACAAAAAGACATTTCGAGAGTTTTTTGAGGAGAAGATAAAGAACGAGGAACACAAATTGCTAATAAAACGCATGCAGGCTCTGGAGGTATGTAGCATGCCAAACAAGGAGAGTTCAGGTTACTTTGGTATAGATTATTAGCACAAAGAGAGGTAAAATTTTCCAGAGCTTAGTCAGGACTTACAGGAATTAAAAATTAGTTTCAACTAGATAATTGTCCATATGCTCTGTGACACACTTTAGTCTGCCCAAACTGTTTGCCAATGCACACAGAAATTTGGTTGCATAAAAGAGGAATTTTGGGGACATGTTATGAATTCTTCTACATAATTTAAATTTTCAATAACTGTGTTGGTAAACATTCTATCTGTGTATGTGATTGTATAAAGGGTAAAGTTATTCATATGTGATTTAGCTTTTTGCTATTTCTGACAACTGAAAAGAAGTCAAGCAGCTCCAAGCATTCTTCTGCTGCAAATTCAATGTGTCTTGGTTAGAGCATATCATCCCTGGTTGTAAGCCCAGCTTAAAAGGGCCTTCCAGCTCCAGATGTCTCTGCAAGAAAGATGATGCTGAAGGTATCAGTTCAGAAGGGTGTGGGGGCCAAATTGAATACTGGTAATACTTTACTACTAAGGGATTACTGATCTTCTCTAGACCAGTATTAAAGAGACCAAGAATAGGGAACCTTCCTACTTTTCTTACTCTGCACATAAGGATTCTTTAAAGTAAAGTTTGGATCTGGGGAAAGTTGGCAAAGAGCATAAAGTGGTAACATTAAAATATACAGTTAGTAAAAAAGTTTTGCCTCATCTTCTGATTTTCCCATTATTGCTCATACAGTATGTCACACTGAATGGTTTCTGATCTTTAAACAAAATGTAATATTAAAGGAAACCTGAGTAAACACACAACAGTTTTTACAGTATCTCATATCATGTATTTAAGGAACAAAAGCCTGGATGCACTGAAGATACTGACTAGATTGCTCTTGGCCAATTCTCCAGGAGCAATCGATGCGCTATCAAGATTGCATGCAAATAATTTGCACAGAGGTGCAAATCATTTGTATGCAAACCCGAAAGATCAATCGCTCAGTGAGCGATTTGACATATGCGCAGAACCCTAACAGCAGTGACAGGGGACCCCATCAGTTCTGGAGCAGCTTCCCTCCCTCCCCTGAAAGCCTACCTGTCCACAGAAGCGGCTAACGCCACCGGGGATCCCTGCCCACCTCCCCCAAAGCCGACCCGTCCACAGAAGCCGCCAGAGATCCCTGCCCGCCGCTGTCCACCCCTGTCCACCCCCGAAGCATCCCTTTTACTTTGTCAGAGCTGGACTCACTCCATCCTCTCCCAGCAGCAACTCCGTGAAGGGACGGCACGTGCAGCTGTTCACACACTGCAAGTGGCTGACCCACAATCCTCTCAGATGTCAATTCTGATGTTGGAGAGAAGGTTGTGGGTCAGCTACGCAGCGTGTGAGTCACTGCCTACATCCCTGCATGGAGTTGCTGCTGAGAGAGGATGAAGCGAGTCCAGCTCCGACAAAATAAAAGGGATGGCTTCAGGGGTGGGTGTTCAGACAGGCAGGGAGGGATCCCTGGCAGTGGCTTCAGCAGCGGGCGGGCGGGCAGGGAGGAATCCCTAGAAGTGGCTTCAGCAGGCAGGGAAGGATCCCCAATAGTGGCAGCCAGGCCACGTACCCCCAACAAGCTGCTCGTGTATCCTGGCTTATATATTTTTTTCTATTATTTGTGACTCATTTATTGTGTGTGTATTGTTGTGTTTACTATTGTGTATGTATTTGTTTTGACCCGCTTTGTATAAAGTGGGATACAAATGAATAAACTATAAACTTAAGCATTTACTATTTTCCAAGGCATCTAATTGGAAACTGACTGGAACAAGGTCAGAAATAAAATATATGGCTAATTTTCCATAAATGGGTAAGACTAGACATTTCCCAGAAATCTGTGTTAGAGGTGAATTTATATGCTGCAGGGGGGAAAAAAAAGTATAGTCAAGTTTACTTCAGTTTCTGTCCAGAAATCACAAAGACCCAGGTTACAGTAGTGATTTAAAAAAAAAAAGAGAGAAATAAAGCTTTACTCCACATAAAGGTTCCACCACTGGTGGTCTTGTTGATATGTTCCTCTTTTTGTTGAAGTCTACACTCCTCCCTCCTTATTCGCGGTTTCAGGACCCGCGGTTTCACCTATTTGCGTTTTTTTTGTGCTGGGACCCCCCCCCCCCCCCAGTGAACTGACCTTTCCTGGTGGTCTAGCGGTGATGCGGGGCAGGTGTGATCTTCCTACACACCTGCCCTGTGCAGAGCTGTCATAGAAAATGGCTGCTGTGAGTTCCCGTGATCTCACGAGACTACAATGGGAACTCAACGGCAGCCATTTTCGAAGATGGCTCTGCATGGGGCCGGAGTGTAGGAAGATTGCTTCTGCTCCGTGTCACCGCTAGACCACCAGGTAAGGTCCAGGAGGGAGGCGTGGGTGGGTCAGAGCCGGACCAAAAGTTATTCATGAATTTTCAATATTCGCAGGCCGGTTCTGCCCCTAAACACTGCGAATACGGAGAAGGGAGTGTATTATGAATTAGGATTCCCATATTTGTGATTGCTTTTCTGTTTGTCCTGAGAATAAGAAAATTTGCTTATCTGTTCTTGTACAATCCCACTCTATTCCTGGACAAGTGAGTTATACATCCCATGTCAAGAGACTGCTTGTAAGAAGCCTCACTTACAAAATTTTTCTGATCCTCCCCTCTTGCCTTGGGACTGCCCTCTGGTCTCTAGATGCCTTCCTACAAGTGAGCCAGTAGGAGCCAGTCTTTTCTGTTTGTGTTTATTTTTTCTTCTGTTAAGTTTTTAAGTGACTTTGCGTCCTCATGCTGCATTCTGCTTCTAGGAGGTTGGCTGCTCCGCAGTGCTCATCCTGTTGGCTGCCAGAATCCTTGAGCTGGAGCAGAGGGTGAGGAAGTATAAAGTAAACTCCTTTATCTTACTGCTTCAACTGTGCAAAATAAAAATGCATTTACCACTGCTCAAGTGGCACGTAATACCTTACTCCATGAGAAAGCCCAACATAATCTCTTTTACTATAAGTTGCACAGGTTTGGAAATAAGCCTGGGTGCTTATTAGCCTGACTGACTAAGAACTGGAGTGGCTCTTTATATATTACTTCCTTGAGGGATGGGTCAGGCAACATTGCTATTGAGCCACAAAAGTTTGAGGACCTATTTGTTAATTTTTATAGAACACTCTACAAGGCTGAAATACCGAACAAAAACAATTTGATACAACAAATTCTTAGTTCCATTTCTTTGCCTTATTTGTCCGAGTCCGATAGCGCAAGCTTAAATGCTCCTGTAACCAGAGAAAAAGTTCTTAGAACCATTAAAGTGTTACAATTGTATAAATCACCAGATCCAGATGGGTTTACTGGGAAGTTCTTTATGGAACTATTTTTCACAAGCAGTTGATAAGGGATTTGCAGATTTATCTAATCAAGCTTTGATCACCGTGTTACTCAAACTGGGTAAAGACCCAACATTGCTAGAATCGTATAGACCCATTTCTTTAATTAATTTATTTACAGCTCATGCTTCCTCATCTCCTTATGCAGGGCCCGATTCCGTTCCAGGAACCAGACTGCTTTGATCTTATGGCACGGCTCTTGAGCGCGCTACCTTAGTCCGCAGAGGCTACTCTTCAGGGGTGATAGCTAGTCTCTTGTGCAGCAAAAAGAAGCCAACTGTAGTGGCCTATGTGAAGGCTTGGAGATGTTATCAATCTTGATGCATCCAGAAGAACGCTTATCCGACCTTGTTGTCGGTATCACTAATTCTTGCTTTCCTTCCAGATAGGGTCTGGCCGTTGGCTCTCTGAGCGTTCAGATTGCCGGTCTTTCTTGTTTTGGTCCTAAGCCTCTTGAGATGCACATCCAGACATTCTCAGGTTCCTTAGGGGTGCATTGTGGCTTTGTCCCCCTCTGCAGCTACCTTGTCCAACTTGGAATCTCAATCTGGTTCTCCAGTCGCTTACCTGTCTGCCCTACGAGCCTTTAGAACAGGCATCCTTAATGTTAAGACAGTTTTCCTGGTGGCTTTAACTTCACCCCGTAGGGTTTCCAAACTTCAGGCTTTATCCAGTAGAGATCCATTTCTTAGGATTAGAGATTCCAGCATGTTTCTGCGCTCTGTTCTCTCCTTTCTCCCGAAGGTGGTCTCTAGTTTCTACATCAACTAGGAGGTCCAGCTACCTACCTTTATTTCCTCGGGTTGTGCAGAGTTTTGTTGCGGTATTTGGAGGTCACGAATGAGTTTTGTGTATCCGACCACCTGTTCGTACTGGTAGGTCCCCCCACCATTCTGGAAAAGCAGGCTGGTTTCAAAAACCACCATTTCAAGGTGAATTCGTATGACTATTTCATCTGCCTGTATTGTTGCCAGAAAGAAACCCCCGCTTTCTGTGAGGGCTCATTCGACTAGAGGTGTTTTCTCCTCATGGGCAGAGTTGTTGGTGATTTCTCCTTAGGAGATTTTCAGAGCTGCTACCCCGTCCTCTTTTGCATACTTTAAAGAAGTTTTACAGGTTTGATGTGGCGGCCAAGCAGGATGCTGCTTTCGGTTCTTCAGTTCTGACAGCAGGCTCATCCGTTCCACCCTGATTCTACAGGACTGCTGTGTTACTTCTCACTTGTTCAGAAATAGAGTGGGATTGTACAAAAGATTGGGTTCTTACCTTTGCTAATCTTCTTTCTTGTAAATCCACACTCTCTTCCTAGAACACGCCCTGGGAATTGCTGATTCACCGATTGTCTGCTTCGATATGTACTGATAAGCTGAACTTATGGTTTCTTGACTAGCCTTTCTAACAGTACCATCCGAACATGTTATGCACTTTGTCTTGGGGGACCCTAACTGTGGTGCCCCCTTCTGTTAGTGCAGGCTGCATCTCTTTATAGCACAGTTTCTTTCAGGTTTATACTGTCTGATGATATGTTTCATTTGTTCATGATTGTTATGAGCAGATTAGACTTGTTTACATAGAAACATAGAAAATGATGGCAGAAAAGGGCCACGGCCCATCTAGTCTGCCCACACCAATGACCCACCCCCTAACTTCCTTCATGAAGAGATCCCACATGCCAATCCCATCTTTTCTTAAAATCTGGCACGCTGCTGGCCTCAATCACCTGTAGTGGAAGATTATTTCAGTGATCAACCACCCTTTCGGTGAAGAAATATTTTCTGGTGTCGCCATGAAATTTTCCTCCCCTGATTTTCAACAGATGCCCTCTTATTGCCATGGGTCCTTTGAGAAAAAAGAGATCTTCTTCCACCTCAAAGGACCCTTCTGTCTGTATTCTCTACAGATGTCACTCAGCTTTTGCACAAACTGGAGACCAGAGGGCCTGAGGTTAGAGGAGAGGGTCAGAAAAATTATGCAAATAAGGCTTCCTACAAGCTGTCTCATGACATGGGATGCATAGCCCACTTATTCAGGAATAGAGTGCAGATTTACAAGAAGGAAGAATAGCAAAAGTAAGAACCTAATCTTTCATTCTTTGAAGACAAAAAATGACCTTTTGGGGTTGATTTTTACATCATCATATAAGAAAATCCAGGAAAATCCTTTCTTTAAGGATTTTTCCAGAATGCTGTGGGGCATACTTTATGTTGGTGCCCTTGGATAATTTTTGTAGACTATATATACCATTGTAAGTGATCTTTTATGTGCTCTCAGCAATATCCTGCAGATGAGAATTCAAAACTTGTATCTGAAAATGAAGACGATTACAAGCATGTGAAAGAACGCCTGAAAAATAGTCAATCAAAGGCTCCATTGGTAAGTACTCATATAAATGGAAAAATTTGATAACACATGAAAAAGATTTGTTAACATCATGTGTTGCACTGATATCCCTTTCTGAGACCACTTGGAGAATTTTAGTTAGACTGCTCCCAGAATAAGCAATATGGTATGTGCAATTGTACTAATACCCTTTTATATAAGCTTTTGAACTTTCTAGCAAAGTTCATTTAGGTCTTTAAAATCTTAGCAGGTTTTTGTGATGGTTTCATCACAAATACCTACTATTTAATTTTTTTTTATGGTATGCTGTTACTGGCAGAACAAGACCACCACATGTTATGTCAGTTTACTAACTATGGGGGCCTTTTTACTAAAGCTTAATGTGCGCTAATAGAATTAGCATGTACTAAATGCTAAGAAGCCTAAGAGGGGCATAATCAAAAATGTGCCTAAGTCTGAGGTTGGACATTTTGTGCAAAACGTCCACAGACCTAGCAGGAAAAATGTCCATTTCCAGCGCTGCCAAACGTCAATCTTTTATTTTTGAAAATGAGCAAGGACGTCTACCTTTTTTGCCCATTTTCAAAAATAAAAGCGTACAAAAGCAAGTTTTGTAGACATACCCACCAACCACCTTGTCTGATCAAGGCAGAAGAAATCTCCAGCACCTGAGCTGGGAGGGGGAAGCCCCTTCATTTGCAGCACATGGCCCTGTAGGCAGGAGTGAGTGAGCTTCCTTCCTGCCGTTTGCTCTTCTGAAGGTACCGGGGGCGGGGGGAGGGGGGTGATGTCGGGGTGGTCCAGGATGTTGGAAGGATGTGGGGGAATATCAAAGGATGTTGGGGGAGGGGTGTAGCTCAGCTGGTGTAGCCCTCCGTGGCTCAGCTGATCCTGGCAGGGGGGAATCCCCGTCAGCTGAGCTGCCAGGAATCCCTGAAGCAGACTCAACTGAAGGGGGATTCCTTCTTCTGCAATCAGCTGATGGGATGACTATGGGTTTTTGTTGCTTTTTTTTTTTTTTTTGCTCTTTGGGTGGTGGGAGGAGGTTGTGACCACTGGGGGAGTAAGGAGAGGTCATGCGTTCAATCCTCCGTTGGTCATCTTATCAATTTGGGCACCTTTGTGGAACTTACAAACGCAATTCAAACAGGTCTAACTGCCGGCATCTTAAGTTCCCTCTAGGAAAGCTTTGATTATGGCTGGGGTATGTCCAGTTTGAAACCTGCCCGATTCCTGCTCATAACACACTTCCCAACATGCCCTTTTGCTCTCTGGATACACAGCAGCTTAGAAGTGCTGCTGCACATCCAGAGAGTTTATTTTTATTATCGGCATTGGCTGTCCCTGCTATTAGGATGTCCAAGTGCGGACTTAGGCTGGTTTTTGGGTGTTTTAAAAGTTTTGATTATGAGTCTCTATGGGTATAAAATGGATCGCTTAGAATTTAGTGTATGTTAATTCTCTTAGCACATGTTAAGCTTTAGTAAAAGGGCTCCTATAATACTCAAGTATTAATTCTTAACCGATTAGCTTGTAATATTGAGGTATGTAAGCTAGGAATAAGTTTTGTATGTATGAGTATGTGGTAGACTGGAAGTCGGACAATTTCATGTAACTTAAAAAGAAAGTTCCTTATAAGCCCACAGGTAGTCATGTGGCAGTGTATTTTTCATTGATTAAATAAATTATTGAGGATGATTTAGGTACAGTAGATATATCCTCAAGGCATGTAAAAGCTATATAACCTTGGGCTAGATTCACTAAGCTTACCTTTGCTGTGTGATCCGTGGCTGAGTCTCCCTGGGTGATCGATTCATCAAGCCTCCTCATGCAAATTAATGCAATCGTAGGCACGCCCCACATCGACTGCACAGATCATTGCAGAGTGATCAAGACGCATGTGCAGACCATCTTCTTTGCCTGTAGATGGTCTACGCATGCGCTTGCTTTCAGCACAAGCGCTGGAGGGAGAGGGGTGATCGAGTTATACAGTAAGGCTGTATTGATAATAATGCTGGGAGTGGAAGTTATTTTTGATCGGGACTTCCAGATATAACCCTACACCTTTTTAAAATACAGAGGCGCACAGAAGAGTACACTCCAGCCCTTGTCTTCCTCCCTGCCCCATGAACACACGGTTGCCCTAGAATGGTAGCGCGACTCTTCTCACGCTAGGGAACGGGAAAATGCCAGGTCAGGGCATCGTGTCGCTGCATGCTGAGATCAGCCGCGGCTGGTGGCGAGAAGTACAGCCCCGCTTTTAACCCGCGGATTAAAACCGTAAGTTAAAAACACGGGCTGGCAGGGTGGCAGGGCAGAAGAGAGGAGAGCGGTAGAGAGCAGGGAGCTTTTTTGATGGTTTCAGAGCTGGGATTTCAGGCAGATAGCAGAACAGTCGGAAAGGACGTGAGTGAATGGTCCCCATCGGTTACTTCTTTTTTGATTGGCCAGCCCAGTTGGTATTCCTGATTTTGGTTAGTGCCATTCCCCCTCATTTGCATGCGCGGATCGGATCAGGAGTAACGTTAGTGAATCGGGTCAGGGTCGCAAAGTGATCGGGACACGATTGGTGTCCTTGGTGAATCTAGCTCCTTGAGTTCTTAGCCTATCTTTCTGGGACGTTTCTTTGATCATTTGTCAGGATTGTTCACCTGAATTATTCAAATTGATAGATGTACAGAAGAGATTCTCATAAAGAAGTGGCATCTCTGGAGCTGTCAGAAGAATAGTAACTAGAGGCCTTGCTGCTTTTATTGAAACTGACTATGAAAAACCTTAGGTATATAGTCATAATTTATGTAACTTAGTGCTTCTTTTACAAAGCTGCGGTTTTTACTGTGGGCCGGCAAGATAAATGTTCCGACGCTCATAGGAATTCTATGAGCATCAAAGCATTTACTTTACTGGCCCACGGTGGAAACCTCTGCTGCAGCTTTGTAAAAGCCAACATTAGTTTTCAGTGTGTTGTGGCTGTCTATTTCAATTAACTAATGTTCTTTCCATAGCTGTGCATAATAAACTGTAATTTTATTAGCTTCACAAATTGATGCATGTTTAATTTTTTATTTTTTTTGTGAATACCTTTTTCTCCCTTCAGGAAAAAGTTCACATGCTTGTTCAAACGTATAATTTATTGTCATTTTCCTTATTTTCACTATTTTATTTTTTTAGGGTACTTTATCAAAATCTGAATGGGAAGCAGCAAGTAAGTAATAGATACCTTTCTACATATAAAGTTTCATATCCCACTGGAGGTTATCAGTGGAACATATCTGCAGTTGTATTTGGCAGCCATTTTGTAGGCTGGGCCACACCTAGTGGGTTTGTCCTCCAGGAGATTAATAACTAACCTTATAAAATGAAATGTTTAATCACTATTTGGTTTTGCAAGAATTGCATTTGAAACTGTTTCTTCTTTTAGAGAATATCATAGATGACTGCAGAACTAGTCTATGGTAAAGCAGAGCTGACAACCTCTACCTTACTGCACAAGTATCTTGGTGCACTGTCCATATGCCATCCTGTTCATTTATACGTTTTGGGTTTTTTTTGTTTTGTTTTGTTTTTTTGCAGTCTTATCTTACAAGGATTCACTTCTACACTCTTTCCATGCATTCAGATACATCTATCACTAAGCTTTGGGGAAAACACAAAGTACACTGAATCCAAACACTTATTTGCCTTCCCATCAGGCAGATAGGAAAGAGCATGCTGAGTTTCCAGACTATTTGGGGGAGTAAGGATTTTATATATAGTACTCTCCCGATATTCACGGGGGTTCCGTTCCAGGAACCCCCATGAATGTTGAAAAACCGTGAATATGGTTTTTAGTGGGGGAGACAGGTGAGAGCAGCAGGAAATCACTCGCGGTATGCTCCGACCGCCTCTTCCTGCACTAAAGTCGGGCCTCACCAATTAGGAGCTGTTTTCTTCCTGTAAACCTAGGTGCGTCTTATAGGGCAAAAAATACGGTACCTGATTATTAAAGCAGTGAGATTGCTGTTCAGAGGTCCCCTTAGAAAAGTTTTGGAATTCAGATTAGGGAGCCACATAGGAATCCCGTGGGGATGGAAGAAGTTGCCATGGGATTCCCATGAGGGTGTAGTCAAAATCTCTGACTTCAGAAAAATGCTTGGAATGCACTGAGAGAGAAACATGATGGCAGATAAAGGCCAAATGGCCCATCTAGTCTGGAACACCAGAATTAGGTTTGGAACACTCATTGGTTGAATACTGAATACCATCTAAAAAATAAAACCATGAGTGGCTGTTGGGATTGGGAGGGAATAGAGAGCTGTGAGCAATTAAATAATAGTATCAACTCCTGTGGGTAAGGGTGGGAGATTAATTGTGGAAATGGAAAGGAACTTAGTGGGTATGGGTTAGATTTTATTGGGGGTGGGTGAAATTTCTGTACATGTGCATCTGTATTCAGATGAGACATTTAGGCATGGATTCAGTAAATAGTGCTCAAAAATCAGCAATGGAAAAGAAATCTGTGTACAGCGCTATTTCATAAAAGTCACTCCAAAATGAACATCCTTTAAGGATAGCGTGGAGTGAACTGATTCCTGTGTCCAGATTTGAGCACCAGGAATTACACCTGATGAAACCAGGTTCTAATTCCTAGTGTCCAGTGTGGGCATGTAGTCACAGTATTCTATAGCACTGTGCACATTTTTGGAATGCCCTGACCCACCCATGCCCCCTTTTGGGTTGGGTTGAATGTTGAATGGAATTTGGACGTCCAGTGTTACAGAATAACACACAGCCACATACACGCATAGAAATCCTAATTGGTGCTAATTAACAGCAATTGTTGGCATTAGAGAATGACACGGTGGCTGTTACCTGCGGCTAGCTGCGGGTAACCCGCCAAAACGGTAACAAAAAAATGGTCACCACGAGTACGGGGACAAGGCCATTCACCACCCCATGGAATGGTAAATGGTCTTGTCTCCGCAGTTAAGAGAGTAAGCACGCGCGGTGAACGAGCGCGTAGTCCGGCAGCCCTCTCTCTCCCGCAGGCCATCTGGCCATGCATCTCGCTCCCTTCTCTTCATGGTGATTTCTATAAGGCTATGTGTTGTATTGCATCCGGAGCCTTGAAGTCACGTCGTGTGTGGCTGCTGGAAAAATCTCCTCTGATGCAATTTCCTGTTTCCGGTTGCATCGGAGGAGACTTTTCCAGCGGCCAAAGCAACACGACTTCAAGGCTCTGGCTTCAATACAATGCATAGCCTTATAGAAATCTCCACAAAGAGAAGGTAAGGGAGGGAGGGAGATGCACAGCTGGCCGGCGGGAGTGAACTGCTGGACCGCATGAAGGGTGCTGGGGAGGGGGGGATGGAGAGGAGAAGACACTGAAGGAGCCGAAGGGAACTGGGGAAGAAAGAGAGGGGAGAAGATGCTTGGAAATGAGGAAGAGAGAGTAGGGAGAAGATGCTGGGAAATGGGGAAGAGAGAGTGGAGAGAAGACGCTGGGAAATGGGGAAGAGAGAGTGGGAAGATGCTGGGAAAGAGGCTAGATTAAGAATATTTGAATCGCTATCCCCTTTTGACTCTTCCCTATCAATCTACCCACCTCCCTTCCCCAATCCCATCCACTTTAGTTAACTCCTTCTACTTAAAGAACAATATTCTCTGTAGGTTTGTGGGGATGGAATGGGGACTGAGCTCGCAGGGACGGGACAGGGACCAAGCCCACAAGGACGGTGATGAGGCAAATTTTTTTCCCCGTGTCATTCTCTAGTTAGCATCCATTCATTGACATTAATTGGCTTGTTAACCAGTTAAGTTTCACACACATCTCAGGATTGTGCCTAAATTTTGGCATGCAATTTTGGGCGACCTTTATAGAATCCAGCGGTTAGAGATTTCTGTATATTTAAGGGAAAGAACTCTTGAGTGTAAAAATTCAGCTGAATTTAATTAACATAACATAACTTTATTTTTGTATACCGCCACAATCAAAAGAATTCTAGGCGGTTTAAAAACTGGACAATCGGTGAAGTACAATATTAAAATGATATTTTAACTAGAAGTTTAACTACTTAAGGTGTTTACAACATACACAGTGATTTTAAAGAATTTTAAAGGTTTTGACTGATCTTAATACATGTAGGATCATTTTTTTAATTATTTAAATTTCTGGTCATCTTATTTATAAAGGTTATCTAACAAAAACTACTATAATAATAATTGCAGAGTATAGCATCTATTCTCTTTTTATAATAATGATCATCCATCTTTTCGTAAGAGAAAGAGGGATGAGGGTATTTTTTCCCCTTTTTTTAATGTAACAAACAACTTTTTTCAAGAAACATTACATTACATTATATTATATTAGTGATTTTTATTCCACCATTACCTTGCGGTTCAAGGCGGTTTACAGAAGAGGATTTCTGGACATGTCCAGAGGTGTTACAGAGTAGAGCGGGTTGCTTCAGAGGATTGAAATGGTTCATACGGTGTTAGTTAGTCTTCATGGATATCTTGAATAGCAGGTTTGTTTTTTTTCTTTTCTTTTCTGAAAGTTTTGTAGTCTGGAGTCGTGATTAGTAGATTGGAGAGTTGGTGGTCTAGTTTTGCTGCCTCTGTGGCTAGAAGACCATCGTACAGTTTTTTCCATTTGATGTATCTGATTGGAGGGTATGTGAATGGTGTCTAGGTTCTCCTGTTGTCTGGTTGTGGTAGTTTGGATTAGGTGGTTATTCAAGTAGGCTGGGTTGTCACCATTTATGGATTTAAATAATAGACAGTAGAATTTAAATAGTATTCTTGCTTGAACTGGGAGCCAGTGTGAGTCGGGGTATGCCTCGGTGATGTCATTGTGTTTTCTTAATGAATAGATTAGTCTCAGGGCTGTATTTTGTTTTGTTTGTAGTTGTTTTATCATTGTTGCGGGGCAGGGGAGATATAGGATGTTGCAGTAGTCAAGGAGACCTAGGACTAGGGACTGGACCATGAACTGGAATTGTTTTCTATCAAAGAATTTTCAAACTTGCCTTAGGTTTCTCATGACCGCAAATGATTTCTGTATTGTTTTGTTGATTTGTGGTTGCATGATGTAGCATCTGTCTATCGTCATTCCCAGAAGTTTTAGAGTGAGTTGAGTGGGGTATGTGATTGAGTTTATTACTAGGTTTGTTATGGTTGGAGTTTTATTTTTTTCGAGAAGTATGAATTTTATTTTGTCTGGGTTCAGTTTTAGTTTATGGACTTTCATCCATGTTGCCACTGTTTCTAGAGTTCTGTGTAGTGTGTCTGTCATGGCGGGTGTTGGCTGATCAAAAGGAAGGAGAATGGTGATGTCGTCTGCGTAGCTATAGGAGGTTATGCCTATTTTGTCTAGGCAGGTGCTGAGGGATGCAATGTAGAAATTGAAGAGTGTTGGGGATAATGGTGATCCTTGGGGTTGGACCATGGTTCTGATTTTTCTTTGTTTGTCTTTACTCTGTAGGTCCTAGATTGTAGGAATCCTTGAAACCATGTGTGTACTTTGCCTGTGATTCCTATTGTATCTAGTATTTGTAGCAGGATGTCGTGGTCTACCAGGTCAAATGCTGCGATGAGATCTTATTGAATAATAATTTTTTTTGTCTGTGCTGATGTGTTGTCTAGCTGTGTCCAGAAGAGAGCCTAGTAGTGTTTCAGTGCTGAAGTTGGTTCTGAATCCAGACTGTGTAAGGTGGAGCAAATTGTGATTTTCTAGGTAGTTCTAGGTAGTTGGTGAGGAATTTAGCTACGAGGTCTTCCATTAGCTTGACTTATAGTGAAATTGAGGCTATGGGTCTGTAGTTGGATGGTTGATCTGTTGCTCCTTATGGGTCTTTTAAGATCGGGGTGACAATGATTTCAGAGAGGTCTTGTGAGAAAAGATCATCTATGAGCATGGCTTGTATCCATTGCATGAGGAGAGTGTGGAATTTTAGGCTGGAGGTTTTTAATAGGTATGGAGGGCATTGGTTGAGGTTGCAAACTGCTTGGCTGTATTTTTTATAGTTTGTTAAGGTCGTATTGTGGAGAAGTGGGACCAGGTTCTATCTGCTGCAGTTGATTATTTTTCTGTGGGGGGCATTGTGATCTCTTCTAGGTGGGTTGGGGTTCCTGCGAAGTTTGTCCTGGCAGTTGTAATTTTGTTTTAAAAGTATTCAGCTGAAAGGGTGGCTGAAGGTAGGAGGGTTGTCGTTTTTGGCTAGGTAGAGTTTGGTGTCTGTGTGAGTTCTTTTAGTAATTGGAATAGTTTTTTGTGTCTTGGGCTTTTATGCCTATTTGGTTTGTGTGGTATGTCTTTCTTTTTTCTTACCTAGGGTAAACCTTACCTAAGGTAAATAGTAGACACTGTGACATCCGGTTTAACAGACCTAGTAAATTGTAAGGTACAGTAAGATCTTGAGGGTTGGGTCCCTTCCATTAGCAGTTACCTCCTGGGAAAAGAGAGAGACCTCACATATCCTGCAGTCCCATCTAGGAGAATGGTCTCAAACTCGCGGCCCAAGGGCCACATGCACCACCTGTGCTGTAACTCTTGATCATCTGAATTATATAAGTGTGTTCAACCTGGAAGTTAAATGTTGCTGGCTCTTAAATGTAAGTGAAGGAAGTTATTGGAAGACAGAAAGCAAGGACCTTTCACAGGTTCTTTTTTACAAGGAGTGGAGAAAGTATAAAAGCTATGAAGTAATAAGAAGAATCAATGTACATAATGTGAATATTCTGCATTAATAATGCCTCTGCTTTCGAATTAAGTTACTTTAAGAATGTTCCTTAAAGTTTTATATGGTTCAGAGCTCTTCCCATGATGCATTAAGCGTGTAGTGTGTGTGTGAGGAATAGTGCCTTTTCGGCCTCCTGGGGAGATCTCCAATCCTGGCCCAGTCCCTGAAATAAATAACTATTATGTACCAGATGATAATCATGTAATGACAAGGCTGCTACCTAGGTAAATACCATGAAATCCGGCTGCTACACTTGTGTTTTGTAAAATTGCCCTTGAAGAATCAAATTATCTACCCCTGAATTGTTTTGTTTTTAATTTTTTTTTTTTTTTTTTTTGGGGGGGGGGGGACATCAATAGACCGCTTGGATGTTTCAGCATTGTAAGTCTTCTGATTCTATGATGGTGACTTCTGTTACTTTGATGGTTTATTTTGCACTTTGCTGAGGCAGAATGAGTTCTTAGTTAAAAAAAAAAACAAAACCAGGAGAAACTGATTCAGAATTGTAAAATTTATTTCATCTCTAGATATATCCCGAGGCCCAAAAAAGATGGAAACAGTTTCTCTTTTTTTGTCCAAGGGTATACCCATTGGGTGCCATGTTTTTTTCTTAAATTTCCCTGTTTGCTATACATCCTGCAACTTAGACTAGTTCTTTAGATCTCCTTCAACTGCTTGTATAATTGCCTTCAGTTTAGCCACCCAACTGTTTATTCCAATTGATGTTGTATTACTCATTTTGTCACCATCTATAGTGCGTTCTTTTTAGCCGTGTGTTCCATATTCACAAATTTGATTATTCATCCAAAATCAAGTGTAACCCATTTTTTGCTTTTCACAAGGCATTTTTGTTTATTCACACAAAATAGAGTAACTTGTTTTTGCTATTCATGGGCATTTTCGCTTATTCACAGTCATACAGAGTATATTCTCATGAAAATGAAGATATTCATAGAGAGGTGTGTGAGTGTTGTTACACCAAAAAAAAGATTGGTTTTACAAAAAAAGTGTGAATAAAGTACATTTATAAAATGCAGAATATAATAAGCACGCTGTTATTTACAAGAAGGGTATACAAAATGATAACTTTTTGGTTTAAGATAGCAAAAAGTACAGTGAACAGGGTCGCGCAGGAACCCAACCCCCCTTTTTCCCCATAGGATCAATGGTTCTGTATTCATAATTTTGGGTATTCATGGGGTTTTCTAGGAACCTAACCTCAGCAAATAGTGAGAACGCACTGTATCTCAACTGTTCTTGCCCTCTTGGCTACATAGTAAGATGCTTCTTTGAATTGAAATAACAGTATTCAGCATTAATATCTTATCAGTGTTTGAATGCTCTTCCATGTTATTAATGTATCTTTGTATTGTTATGATGACATATATCTGTTGTATGACTGTTCAGCGATACTGTTAAATATACATCTTTCTGAGATTTATATCGTGTTGGTCCTGTTATTAGATTTCAATTTTTCCATGTCCAACTTTACCCATGCACATTGATTATATTTATTTGGTCATTTTACTATTACTTTGCTGCGTTAAAAATACCCATTAGTTTAATCTGTTTGTACTGTACATCATCTTCAGTGAATCTCTTCATAAAGGTGTTTAATAAATCCCAATAAATAAGAGGTGCCATTTAAAGTGATGTATTGGGAAGGAGATGGATTGGGGAGCTCCTGTATGTGTCAGGAGAGGGATTGGGATCTCCTGCTTGTGTCATGGAGGCAGGGCAGGTTGGGGCACCACTGTGGACATAGTTTGACAGCAGCCATGGTACCAGACTTCAGTAGTATAGCTGCACTTACCGTCTCATTTTGAGATGGTGAAAAATTTGGTTGTGCTATCGGCAGTTATGACAGCTAGTATGCAGTAGTTACTAATGTGCTAGCAGTCACAGCCAACTATACCTTCTCCTGACTCTAACATGCCCAGACCCAACCCATTCCTGCATTAGCTAGTTAATATGGTGTTTTTATCACAAAGGCTCTTGTTTTGACTAGAATGGGAGGAGTCAAGATGGTGGCGGCATCTTAGTGTGGAGCTCAACACACTGTTTCAGCATGGTGAAAAAAGAAGGGTAAAGGCCTCAGCTCAGCCTTCTTCATTTCAGGGACTGATGGATTTGTATACACATCGTCGAACACCGGTATCTCTGGGCTTCAGAGAGTTGCTGGATGCCTCTGCTCCAGTGCCAGGAGGAATGGTGTCAGGCTATTGCACTGAGCTATCATTAACCCCCATTTTGCGATCCCTACCATCTCAGCTACATACAGCAAGTCTTGAGAGCCCGGTGGTAGATGTCCAGAAGATAACCCTGGACAGTTCTACTTCATGGGAGAGGGCTCCTGAGACAAGAGAGAAAACGATTCTGAAACGTGAAAAGAAGTTGTTAACCCTGACCGTGGAGTTGCAGCACCTAAGGAGATCTCACATCTCTAGTTTAACGACGGATCTACGGGATAGGCTTCAAACCGTTAAATGTCAAATTAACTCTATTCTGACCCAGCACGCTACTAGGAATATCTACTTTTATAAATATAAACTACACGTCTGGGGGAACAAAACAAGTCATTTGCTTGCCAATTTAATACGCCCTCTGAGAGTTAAGCACGTGATCACACATATAAAAGACAGGCCATACAGGAACAATTTATTCACTTCTACCAAAATTTATATGCTGAACAACCGTCCGATGATCTGGCTCAGACTGACTTTTTCCTCTCTTTGAAGTTGCCGGGGGTCTCTGAAACTCAACGGAATATGCTTAACCAACTGATACGTGAGGAGGAATTGCAGATGGCCATACGGAAACTCAAACTGACAAAAATGCCTGGGCTGGATGGTTTCGGCCTGGAGTTTTATAAGCTTTTGCCACCAATCGCATTGCACTGCTTACAGGCTTACTTTATGGGGTTCAGGTTGGAAACTCCGCCTGGGAACACTCATAACTGGGTTCACGTTATCATCTTGCCGAAACCAGGAAGACCTGTGGACCAATTAGGCTCTTATCGCCCCATTTCTCTCTTGAACCAAGATATCAAACTTCTGGCTGAGATTTTGGCAGCCCGTCTCAATACTCTCCTTCCTGGTCTGATACATGAGGACCAGGTAGGTTTTGTCCCTGGCCGATACGCTTCTATGAACTTACTCAAAGTGCTCACGGTTTTGCAACTCCCGTATACAGCTTTGGATAGAGCATTGATAACCAGCTTAGAGGTAGAAAACGCGTTCGATATGGTATCCTGGCGGCATCTTTTTTGGGTTTTGGCCCAATACAGCATTTTGAGGGATTTTGTTGCCTGGGTGTCTGCTCTGTACCACTGCCCTACGTCCCAGTTGTTGATCAACTGGGGGGGGGGGGGTCTCTGAGCCCTTCCCTTTGAGCCGTGGCAAGGGTGCCCGTTATCTCCCCTGCTTTTCCTTCTTTCCCTTGAACCCTTGGCTATCCAGATCCACCAGGACCCGAACTTACAGGGCTTCGGTATAGGTGGGCACGAGTTCCGTATTAGTCTATTCGCTGACGACATGCTTCTTTATGTTCGGCATGCTGACGTCCATCTTTCTCACTTGATGCATATTATTAACTCCTTTGGCCTATTTTCCGGGTTAAAAATTAACTATGATAAGACTGAGGCCCTTTTGTCACATGAGTCACCGGGAGATCCTTGGTTCAACCGCCTAGGAGTGGGGATAGCGCCAGGGAAACTAAAGTATTTGGGGATTCTCCTTCATCGTAACCCACAACAGCTTTATGATGCAAATATCTCGGCAGCCATCGGCTGGATTAAATCCCTCTGTCATAGATGGCGCTATCTCCCATTATCTCTGAATGGTTCTTTTTCCTAAGCTTTTTTTTTATTTATTTATAATTTTGAATACATTACAATATCCAATAATTCAAAAGAAAAAAGGAAAATCACATAAAGCAATACATAATCAAATCATACATACATAATTCCTTTTAAGCCCACATTAATGGGGAGTATACCTTGCTATTTCTAACAAAATAGAATTCAAGAAAATAAAGGACAAGAATTCTTGGTTCACACTAAGAACCTTGAATCATTCCTTAAAATGGGATACTATTTATATTAATTCTCCTCAAATTCTCAACTAGATGAAACAAATCTTATTTCTATTTCTATTCTCTTGCAACCAAAAATTGTTGTAGTTGTATAGGATCCCAAAAAGAATATTCATTATCTTGTAACTTAATCATACATTTACAGGGAAATTTCAGGTAAAAGGATGCATCCAGTGCTAACACTCTATCCTTCAATTTCAAAAATTCTTTCCTTCTCAACTGAGTGGCTCTAGATACATCCGGAAAAATCCTAACCAAGTCCCCACAAAATTTCATTAGCCTGTTTTTGAAATAAAGTCTCATTATCAACATCTTATCCATCTCGCTCATGTATGTTATTACCAGGGTGGATCGACTCTGAATCACATCCTGTGTATCTTCCAAAAATTCAGTCAAATTTACCTCTGGTGTGGTCAGATAGTCCACTTCCTGGGCAGATTCAACTTTCCTAAGCTTTTGTACGCTGTCCAATCGATTCCTTTCTGGATCAGCCAGGAGGACGAGCGTCACTTTAACTTTATTATTCGTACTTTTATCTGGAATGCCAAAAGAGCGCGAATTAGTTTCCACAAACCGTTTCGAGCTAAGTCACAGGGAGACCTTGGCCTTCTGGACATTTGACTCTACAACATTGCCTCCATCTTCCGCTGGATTCACGAATGTTTGTCATCACACCAGCGTTATTCTCCTCCAGATATCCTACCCACTTGCTGCACCCCTTTGTCTTTCGTTTCGTTTGTGCATAGGATCGGGCACCACTACATCCTTGACTTATCCCACATTGGTTTTCCTTCTTGCCTTTTGCAAGGCTTGGGCTTGGTGGAGGGAACTTCAACATAAAGTGCCGCACCCGTCTCCCTTTTTGTCCTTGTTTGGTAATCTGTGTTTCATCCCAGGCCTCCTGGGTCTGCCTGGTTTGTAGGGCAGGGAGGAGCGGGCTGCTACCATAGGGGGTTTATTACAATTGGGTGGTGGCCAATTTCCCTCGTTTCCATCATTACACATACTTATCTTTATCTCCAGCTAAAACATTATTATGACTCTTTAACCACTACTTATGCTAACACCTGGGGATATGGCACCTTGGATGAGGAAGCCCTTGCTACCCCTCCACACTTGAACAAGATTGCTACTTGGTACAGAAAGGGCAGGAATTTTCAAGGGGAACAGTGTCTTCAGATTATTGTGAATGAGTGGTCCCGGGAACTGGGAACCGGGATTGGAAGTCTCTATCCGTGATATGCAACTTTTCTTTCAAAATATTTACCTGTTTATTAAGGCTGTTTCTCTACAGGAAACTCAGTTTAAAGTGTTACATCGTGCTTACCTAACTAGGTCGAGAGGCTTCACTATTGGTTTGTGGCCTGATGATACCTGCATTAAATGTCACCTTTCTCTGGGGACTTTTCTACATTCCTTCTTTGAGTGTTCGGCGCTCTCTTTTTGGGAACCGGTGCGTCACTATCTTGACGCCAAACTGGTTTGCACCTTGCAATGGAACCCTCCTGCTCTTCTGCTGGGAGATGTGCAGGACACCTCACCATGATGTCACAGAAATTTGTTCTTCATGCTGTCTTACTGGGTAAGAAACTTATTCTGCAGCACTGGGCATCTATGGAAGCGCCCTCCTTTCCAGTTTGGAAATCTCGCATGAACACTCTGGCACATTATGAGTTAAAGACTTGTTCTCGAAGTCCACAGGATCCTTGGAAAGACTATTGTGCACTGTGGGAGAAATTTCTGCTGTCCTGTGCTGTCTTAACTTTGGCTTGAGCTTTATAATGCTCCTTCTGGTTTTTATTGCTCTTATTCTTATTACTCTTATTATGAATCTCATTGTATATGCTCTGTTATGTCAGAATCACAGGTCTTTGGAACGACCTTACTACCCCGCTGCGGAACCTGGGCTCCCTCCAATTATTCCGCAAGCAAATGAAAACCTGGCTTTTCACTAAAATGTAATTCTATCCCCCCTTACTCTTCTCTTCTATATATAAGTTCATGTAAACCTTTTTTTTCCTTCTCTTCCTATATTTTAAGTTCTTGTAAACCGTGCCGAGCTCCACAACATCCGTGGAGATGATGCGGTATATAAACTTAAGGTTTAGTTTAGTTTAGTCTATGCTGCTGCCTTTGTTTTCTCTCCATGATATTCTATGCTTTGGTTTGCGTGCGGTATGTTTGAGGGGGGGGGAGGGGTTTGGGTATTGATGGGTAAGTGTAGGCATGTCTGTTGGTTGATTGGGGGACTTTGGGATTCTCTTTCCTCGGAGGAGCTTTTAGGGCCTCTCTACAAAAATGGGCATCTATTTACAGTCAGTTTTACTATGGATATGTTCTTGATGTTGATGGCCTTGCTCTTCACATTCTTGTTTTTTATCCCAGGACAAGCAGGCAGCATATTCTTAACGCATGGGTGACGTCACCGACGGAGCCCTCGGTACGGACCTTTTTAACTAGAAGTTTCTAGTTGGCCGCACCGCGCGTGCGCGAGTGCCTTCCCGCCCGACGGAGGAGTGCGTGGTCCCCAGTTTCTTCGTTTCCGCGGAGCGAAGAAGACGCGTGTGTTTTTCAACGACCGTTGAACTCACTTTTTTTTGCCTTCCCGCTCGCGAATTTTTTTCTTATTTTATCTGTATTCACCTTCGGGTTTCTTTTCTTTTAGTTTGCAAAAAAAAAAAAAAAAAAACTTTGATTTTTTCTATCTTTTTTCGTTTTGCCCCGGCGGGGCCTGTTGCCATTATCCAGGCCTCGGGATTCGATTTTGCGGAGGCTGTTTTCCCCTTCATGCCCCCGCAGGTCGGTTTCAAGAAGTGCCAGCGGTGTGCACGCCCGATCTCCCTCACTGACCCACACAATTGGTGTTTACAGTGTATGGGGCCAGAGCATCGGGCGGACTCCTGCACCCGCTGTGCCACTCTTAAAAAGCGGACGCTTAAAAACCGAAAAATCCAACAAGATCTGTTGTTCGGCACCGGGTCGACCATGGAATCCTCGACTTCGACAGCGGTACCACAGAAATCGGCACCGTCGGCTTCGACGACGCCCGACCCCACATCGGCGCCGCTGGCGCAAGGTAAGCCGGCTAAGAAGCCTACCCCTTCCCTCGAGCGCCCACCAGCCACAGTGGCGACACCGACCCTGCCGGCCTCGAGCCGAGCCCGAAAGCGCTCCGTCCCGATTTCGGTGAGTGCCTCATCATCGGCCTCCTCATCGCCGGGACGTAGAGCGGCACCTAAGGAACCGAAGAAAAAGAAAGCGGTTCCGGTGCCTCCCCTGGATGACCGAATTGCGGCCATCCTCCAGGGTCAACTGCAAGACCAGCTGAAACGTCAGCTCGAGCAACTGTTGCCTACTATCCTGGCACCGCTTCTTCCGGTACCAGACCGGCCCGAGCCCCGCACCGAGCCACCGGTGTCCACCCCATCGGTACCTATTAATACCTCCATGCCGATTCTCTCGGCCCAACATGCCACTGCGGATCCTCCTCGGGACCGAGCGGAGCACCATTCTTCCCGGGACCGGGACCGACGCCGGTCCTCCTCCCCCGGTACCGTTTCGGTACGCTCTGGGAAATCTTTGTCCAAGACTCACCATACCGACCCTTCCACCCCGGTGTCGCGTCATGCACACCCGGAGGTCCGGGACCCAGACTTGTGGGAAGAGTCTCCCCCCGGTACCGAGGAAGATCTCTCCTCCTCTGATGAGGATCCCTCAGCTCCTGATGCCACCTCCAGGCCTGAGCAATCCTCCTTCTCAAAGTTTCTCAGGGAGATGTCTGCCGCCCTATCCCTCCCTCTGGAATCAGACTCCAAGAAATCCCAAGCCTTTCTAGAGGCTCTGGATTTTGAGCAACCTCCCAAGGAGTTTCTTAAACTACCCGTGCATGACATCCTACGGGAGACTTTCTATAAAAATTGGGAAAACCCCCTTACAGTACCTGGGGCCCCACGCAAGTTAGATAACCTTTATAGGGTTATCCCTATTCCAGGATTCGATAAGTCACAACTTCCCCATGAGTCCCTCCTGGTTGAATCCACCTTAAAGAAGACTCAGGGCTCCAGTGTCTATGCCTCCACCCCCCCTGGCAGAGAGGGTAAAACCATGGACAAGTTTGGCAAGAGGCTCTATCAGAATGCCATGTTGGCCAACAGGGCGAACAACTATTCCTTCCATTTTTCATTCTACATGAAACACTTGGTCCAGCAGTTGTCAGCCCTCCAGAAGTATCTCCCAGAGAGGAAGATCCCACTTTTTCAGCAACAAATCTCTGGTCTCCTCCAATTGAGAAAATTTCTGGTCCGCTCGATATATGATTCCTTCGAGCTTACCTCCCGTGCCTCTGCCATGGCTGTAGCCATGCGCCGCCTGGCCTGGCTGAGAGTCTCAGACTTGGACATTAATCACCAAGATCGTCTAGCCAACGCCCCTTGTCTTGGGGATGAACTGTTTGGAGAGTCCCTGGATTCCACCACCCAAAAACTCTCTGCGCATGAAACTAGGTGGGACACCCTGATTAAACCAAAAAAGAAGGCTCCGCCTACACGTCCTTACAGGCCTCAAACCTCATACCAGCGCAGATTCTCAGCCAGACCACTCAACCCGCCTTCCCAACAGTCTCGGCGGCCACGGCAGCAACATCACCAGGCGCAGGCACGTTCTCAATCCACTCAACCTAACAAGCCTCTGCCTTCTGCTAAGCCGTCTCAGCCCTTTTGACTCTTCTCTCCAGGGCATAGCCAGTCTTCCACCTTCGCTACCTCTTCCACAACCAATCGGAGGTCGTCTCACCATTTTCTCCAGCCGTTGGGAGGTCATCACATCGGACCAGTGGGTCCTCAACATCATCCACCACGGCTACTCTCTCAACTTCCAGACTCTTCCACCGGACAACCCTCCCGTAGAGTCTGCTTCTCATTCATCTCAAATCCCCCTCCTCCTGAGGGAGGTTCAATCCCTCCTTCTTCTCAATGCCATCGAAGAGGTACCTCCAGACCAAAGGGGTCAGGGATTCTACTCCCGCTACTTCCTGGTACCCAAAAAGACGGGAGACCTCCGTCCCATTCTCGATCTCAGGAACCTCAACAAACACCTCGTCAAGGAGAAGTTCAGAATGCTTTCACTTGCCACGCTCTACCCTCTTCTCTCTCAACACGACTGGCTATGTTCCCTGGACCTCAAGGAGGCCTACACTCACATCTCCATCAATCAGACTTCTCGCCGCTACCTGCGTTTCCAGGTACACCACCTTCACTATCAGTACAAGGTGCTTCCCTTTGGCCTCGCCTCATCTCCCAGGGTATTCACCAAGTGCCTGATAGTGGTAGCGGCCTTCCTCAGATCTCACAACCTCCAAGTGTTCCCCTACTTGGACGATTGGTTGGTGAAAGCACCGTCGCCTCAACTTGTGCTACCATCACTCTCCTCCATCTCTTGGGGTTCGAGATCAACTACCCCAAGTCGCATCTGCTTCCCACCCAGCGACTTCAATTCATCGGAGCTGTTCTGGACACCACTCTAATGAGGGCTTTTCTTCCCTCCGATCGTCAGTGGACCCTGCTCCATCTCTGTCGTCAGGTCCTCATGCATCCCACCATTCCTGCCCGACAAATGATGGTCCTCCTGGGCCACATGGCATCGACAGTTCATGTCCTTCCTCTGGCACGCCTCCATCTCCGGACACCTCAATGGACTCTCGCCAACCAATGGTCACAAACGACGGATCTTCTTTCTCATCCCATCTCTGTGACATCATCTCTTCAGCAATCTCTCCAATGGTGGTTGAACTCCTCAAATCTTTCCAGGGGTCTACTCTTTCATCTGCCCCCTCACTCCATGACCATCACCACAGATGCCTCCCCCTATGCGTGGGGAGCCCATCTAGGGGATCTACGCACCCAGGGTCTTTGGACCCCACAAGAGCGTCAGCATCACATCAATTTCCTGGAACTCAGAGCCATGTTCTACGCTCTCAAAGCGTTCCAGCATCTTCTCTGCCCCCAGGTTCTTCTCCTGTGCACAGACAATCAAGTCGCCATGTACTACATAAACAAACAAGGCGGCACCGGATCTCGCCTCCTTTGCCTCGAGGCCCTACGCATCTGGACCTGGGCCACGGCCCGCAATCTTTTCCTCAAGGCGGTCTATATCCAGGGCGAACAGAACTCCCTGGCCGACAATCTCAGCCGCATACTTCAACCTCACGAGTGGACACTGGATCCTCCAACACTCCACTCCATCTTTGCTCGATGGGGCACTCCGCAGGTGGACCTCTTTGCAGCACCTCACAATCATCAGCTGCCCCAATTCTGTTCAAGACTCTTCTCTCCTCATCGTCTGGCACCAGATGCATTCCTGCTCGATTGGAAGGATCGGTTCCTGTATGCCTTCCCTCCACTTCCTCTGATGTTGCGGACCTTGTTCAAGCTCCGCAGGGACAGGGCCACCATGATTCTCATCGCCCCTCGGTGGCCACGACAACACTGGTTCTCCCTCCTGCTCCAACTCAGCTCCAGGGAGCCCATTCCTCTTCCTGTGTTTCCTACTCTACTTACACAGCAGCATCAATCTCTACTACATCCCAATCTGTCTTCGCTCCACCTGACAGCTTGGTTTCTCTCGGGCTGACCTCTCCAGAGAATCTATCTCAGCCTGTCCGTCTCATTTTGGACGCCTCCAGGAAACCGGCCACCCTCCAATGTTACCATCAGAAGTGGACCAGGTTCTCCTCCTGGTGTCTACGGCATCATCAGGATCCCACCTCTTTGGCGGTGGAATCTGTACTGGACTATTTGCTCTCTCTGTCCAATGCTGGTCTCAAATCTACCTCCATCAGAGTCCACCTCAGTGCCATCACTGCATTTCACGAGCCTATCCTCGGAAAACCTCTCACGGCTCATCCTCTGGTTTCCCGGTTCATGAGAGGTCTCTTCAATGTCAAACCGCCTCTGAAGCCTCCTCCTGTCGTCTGGGACCTGAATGTGGTTTTATCAGCTCTCATGAAACCTCCTTTTGAGCCTCTTGCCTCAACTTCGCTCAAATTCCTTACCTGGAAGGTGCTTTTCCTGATTGCCATCACCTCTGCCAGGAGGGTTAGTGAGCTGCATGCACTGGTCGCTGATCCACCTTTCACTGTTTTTCACCATGACAAGGTGGTCCTGCGCACCCATCCTAAATTTCTTCCTAAGGTGGTCTCAGCTTTTCACCTCAACCAGTCCATTGTGTTGCCTGTCTTTTTCCCTAAGCCCCATTCCCATCCTGGGGAACAGGCGCTGCACACGCTGGATTGTAAGCGTGCCCTAGCCTACTATCTTGACCGTGCCAGGGCTCACCGCTCCTCTCCTCAGCTTTTTTTGTCATTCGACCCTAACCGTATGGGTCATCCTGTCTCCAAACGAACGCTTTCCAATTGGCTTGCTGCCTGTATTGCGTTCTGCTATGCTCGGGCCGGTCTGTCACTGGAAGGTGCTGTCACGGCACACAGAGTCCGAGCTATGGCTGCTTCTGTGGCTTTCCTCCGCTCCACGCCCATCGAGGAAATCTGCAAGGCGGCCACTTGGTCCTCAGTTCACACGTTCACTACTCACTACTGTCTGGATGCCTTCTCCAGACGGGATGGACACTTCGGCCAATCTGTGTTACAAAATTTATTTTCCTAATGGCCAACCATCCCTCCTCCCTCTTTGTTAGCTTGGAGGTCACCCATGCGTTAAGAATATGCTGCCTGCTTGTCCTGGGATAAAGCACAGTTACTTACCGTAACAGGTGTTATCCAGGGACAGCAGGCAGATATTCTTACGTCCCACCCACCTCCCCGGGTTGGCTTCTTAGCTGGCTTATCCTAACTGGGGACCACGCACTCCTCCGTCGGGCGGGAAGGCACTCGCGCACGCGCGGTGCGGCCAACTAGAAACTTCTAGTTAAAAAGGTCCGTACCGAGGGCTCCGTCGGTGACGTCACCCATGCGTTAAGAATATCTGCCTGCTGTCCCTGGATAACACCTGTTACGGTAAGTAACTGTGCTTTTTGGTTCTGCTCTTATGTTCACTGGGCACCATTGCTGTGATATACTGTATTGCACTTTGCCATGTTATGAATGTATGTTGACTCTTTTTGCTCAATAAACATGATTATACAAAAAAAACCCAATGATTCTATTGCCTCTGGAGCAACCTGCGGTGTCGGCATTGGGTAGTTTGGCAGTAGTAGCCAGAGAAAGAGCAATTCCTATAGCTTCCAAGTTTGAAGCAGAATTGAAGGCTATTTCTGTTGGGGTTCAATTTCAGAAACCATTTGGAATGCAGTCTCTGATCTTGGTAAGGTCTTCTCAATTTGCTATAATAATTCTATTATTCATAAGAACTTTGATAATAATTTTTCTGTTCAAAATCAAGTTGATCAAATAACTAAGAATACAGAGACTCATGCTGAAAAAGTATCTGACCTACAGGTTGAGTAGGAGGATTTATAATTTGGAGAATGCAATTAGGTATTCCAACTTTGTTTGATCCATTTTCCAAAGTTCCCATTTATTTCTCTCAGAAATGTTTGTTCCGTACCTTAAGGAAGTATTACAGATCTCAGATAAATGCCTGTATCTACTTACCAAGGGTAAAGAAAGAAATTGTTAAGTCATCTGATTTAAATATGGAAACTGACGTTTTGAAAGTTTCTGAAATCATTGAAGCAACTGAGACTTAAGTAGTTAAATCTTTTTGTTAGGCAAGTAAATAAAGGTAGGAGGAAAAGAAGGCCGCTTTGGTTCTCAAAATTAGTAGCTGAAAAGGTAAGAAATATGAAGTTAGATTTCATAAATTACAAAAGATCACAGAAAGAGGAAGACAGGCAAAAATATCTGAAAAAGTTAAGAGGCTAGTCGAGAAGTCAGGAAAGCAAAGATACAAATTGGAAGAAAAAATAGCTGACACAGTAAAACGGGGAGTCAAAGCATTTTTTTGATATATCAGTGATAGGAAGAAGTACAAAAGTGGCATTGTGAGACTCAAAAGTGAAGGGGAGAAATATGTAGACGCTGATAAGGAAAAGGCTGACTTGCTTAACAAATATTTCTGTTCTGTGTTCATGACTGAAGATTTGGGAGTGGGACCGCAGAAGACAAATGTGAATAGGGATGATGGAGTGGTAAACCCCGATTGATTTTTAGAGGGTTTGTTCATTTAAAGGTAGATAAAGCGATGGGGCCGGATGGTGTATATCCGAGGGTACTGAAGGAACTTAGGGAGTTTCTGGTGGCTCTGCTAACTGAACTTTTCAATGCTTCTCTAGAGTAGAGAGTGGTGCCGGAGGACTGGAGAAGGGTGGATGAGGTCTCAAAGTAACATAGTAGATGACGGCAGATAAAGACCCGAATGGTCCATCCAGTCTGCCCAACCTGATTCAATTTAAATTTTTTCTTCTTAGCTATTTCTGGGCAAGAATCCAAAGCTCTACCCGATACTGTGCTTGGGTTCCAACTGCCAAAATCTCCGTTAAAACCTACTCCATCCCATCTAAACCCTCCCAGCCATTTAAGCCCTCTCCATCCCATCCTCCCCCAAATGGCCATATACAGACACAGACCGTGCAAGTCTGCCCAGTACTGGCCTTAGTTCAATATTTAATATTATTTTCTGATTCTAGATCCTCTGTGTTCATCCCACACTTCTTTGAACTCAGTCACAGTTTTCATCTCTGCCACCTCTCTCGGGAGTGCATTCCAGGCATCCACCACCCTCTCTACACAAAAGTGGAAATAAGGAAAAAGTAGGGAATTACAGGTCAGTAAGTAACTTCTGTGGTAAGCAAATTAATAGAAACGCTTCAAAAACAGAGAATGTTGAAGTTTTTGGAATCCTGTGGATTACAGGATCAGAGGCAACATGGATTCACTAGAGGTGGATATTGTCAGACAAATCTGATCAATTTCTTTGACTGGGTGACCAGAGAATTGGACAGAGGGAATGCACTAGACATGGTGTATTTAGCAAAGCCTTTGACAGTGTACCACACAGATGTCTAATAAATAAAGAGTGCTCTTGGGATGGGCCCCAAAGTGACATGCTGTGTCAGGAACTGGTTAAGTGGAAGACAACAGAGAGTAAGTGGTCAGTGGAGATCACTCTGAGGAAAGGGATGTTACCAGTGTTGTGCCTCAAGGTTCTGTTCTTGGGCCTGTTCTTTTTAACATTTTTTAAAACAATATTGCTGAAGGGTTGTCGGGTGAGATTTGTCTCTTTGCGGATGATACCAAAATCTGCAATAGAGTAGACATGCCTGGCAAAGCTTGAACAATGGTCTGAAATTTGGCAGCTAAAATTTAATGCTAAGAAATGCAAGGTCATGCATTTGGGCTGCAAAAACCTGAGGGAACAGTACAATTTAGGGGGTGAAGAACTTATGTGCACAACAGAAGAGCAGGACTTGGGTGTGATTGTATGTGATGATCTTAAGGTTGCCGAACAGGTTGAAAAGGTGACGGTGAAAGCTAGAAGGAAATTAAGGTGCATAGGAAGAGGTATCACTAGTAGGAAAAAAGAGGTATTGATGCCCCTGTATAAGACTCTGGTGAGACCTAATTTAGAATATTATGTACAATTCTGGTGCGTGGTCTTCGTAATAAGGCGTATGGGGACAGATTTAAAGTTCTCAATATGTATACTTTAGAGGAAAGGCAGGAGAGGGGAGATATGATAGACGTTTAAATGCCTATGTGGCATAAATGCACTTGAGTCAAGTCTCTTTCAATTGAAAGGAAGCACTGGAAAGAGGGCATAGGATGAAGTTAAGAGGTGATGGGTTCCAGAGTAATCTAAGGAAATACTTTTTTTTATAGAAAGGTAGATGCATGGAACAGTCTCCCGGAAGAAGTGGTGGAGGCAGAGACTATGGCCCTCTTTTATTAAGGTGCGCTAATCGTTTTAGCGCGGGCTAAATGCTAATGCATCCATAGGATAACATGCACGCGTTGGCGTTTAGTGCACCTTAATAAAAGAGGTGGCATGTCTGAATTCAAGAAGGCATGGGATAGGCACATGGGATCTCTTAGAGAGCGAAAGAGATAATGGTTACTGCAGATTTGCAGTGGGCTATTTGGCCTTTATCTGCCATCATGTTTTCTACTTTGATTATTGCATTGACATTGTCCTTTGATTGAGATTGGCTTTTGTGAATATTTTACAAGAAAAGAGATACTCCATTTTTGAGGTGCCAAGTCAGGATGTTTCCAGATTTTGACTAAAACTCAAAAAAGGAAGAAGGTTTTTCTTCTAAAACCAGTTGTTCTTTATTTGGGAGCACTCTTTTTCCTACTGTTTCCTGGCAAGTGTGTAATTAAATTGAAATCAGTTTTATATGCAATTTTGAATCTTCTCAGCTTTCTGCGTTTGTAATCAGTAAAAGGTCTCTTTCTAGTTCTCCGGTTATGCTTTCTGCTTAGTAAACCACTTCCGTATGATTTGTCATTGCTGTTATAATTAATATGTGATTTTCTTTTCATTGCTGCTTGCTGTCCTGCCCACTAGGTCATGGACTTAAGTGAATAATTATAACTATTAATTGCCTGTTCCTATTAAGTAATGATGAGCTACTATGTTTTCTTTTATACTGGAATTTTTCTGTACTCTTAAACAATGATAAATCTTTGCAGTAATATACTAAAATTACAATAAATAAAAAACAAGGGTTCTTGTTTTAGCCCATACTGTCTGAACTGTTAACACTGCATTAGATATAGAGAATGACACGGGGAAAAAATCTGTCCCCGTCACCGCCCCACCATCCTCTGCACCGCCCCGTCACCGCCGTTCCCTTCACCGCCCCGTCACCGTCACCGCCATCCCTTTCACCGCCCCGTCACCGCCACTGCCATCCCATTCACCGCCCCGTCACCGTCCCCGCTGCATCCATATAAGCCTTAGTACTGTAATATTTAGCTTATTCCTTTCTTATAAATCAAAGTTCCTGCTGCTGAACTAGAGAAAGAGATGTTCAGCTGGCAGGGCTTTGTTTATAAATTTTTATCAACACAACTAATATACTATTTTATCCTAAAGCATAAAATAAATAAATAAATATAATTTTTTTTTCTACCTTTGTTGTCTGGTTTCTGCTTTCCACATCTTCTCATTGAATTCCTTCCATCCACTGTGTGTCTTCTCTCTGTGTCTTCCATTTGCTGTTACTGTGCCTCTCCCTTAACCCCCCCCCCAATTGGTCTAGCACCCATCTTCTTCCCTCCGCTCCCGCATAGTCTGGCATCTGTCTTCTTCCCACTCTGTCTTCCACATTTCCCTTCGGGGTCTGTTCCTCTCCACCCTCCTTCAATGTCTGTCCTATTCCTTTCCACCACCACCCTTCCCTCCCTCCTTTACCATCTGTTCCTTTCTACTACCCTTCAGCTCCTCTCACGTGGCTTATCTATCTACCTTCCTCCCTCTTATTTTCATGGCACGTTACAATGTAATTTGTGCAAGCCACTGGAGCCTGCGAGCTCGGTCCCTGTCCCATCCCCACAAACCATCTCGCTTCTGTGCTCCTATTTTCTCCATTTCTAATATCTCCCCTATGTATCTGTCATTGCCCCCCCTGTGTCCATATACCATCCCCCTTTATGTCTCTGTCCCTATGCCCCATGCACATAATTTCCCCTCTTTCTGTTACCTTCCTGTGTCCAGATTTCCCCTATCTTCCTCTTCCATACCAGTGTGTCTCTTCTTTTCAACCCCATCTAGCTTTTTTCCCTCTTTCTTCCCCCCCCCTGCTTCTAGCATCTGGCTCACCTGCCAGTCCTTCCCTTTCTTTCCTGTTGTGGGTTTTTCTTTCCGACTTCATCCCCTTGGCCCAGAATCCTTTTCCCTTTCACTCCCTCCTTCCAATTTGAGCCGGGAACACTAGCGATCGCACGGTCCCCGCAGCTCACACCCGCCTGCCCAATCGATTCTAGTGTTTAGCCAGCTCTCTCCCTTCTCCTCACCTTAGTTTGTAGATTTTCTTTTTCGGCAACCCGCACGCTATCAGAGAGCCGCGCACGCGCGGCTGCTCAGTGTTCAATCTTCTGCTCTGCTGCAACTTCCTGTTTCCGGTTGCGTCAGAGCAGAAGATTGAACACTGAGCAGCCGCGCGTGCGGGTCCCCGAAAAAGAAAATCTACAAACTAAGGTGAGGAGAAGGGAGAGAGCTGGCTAAACACTAGAATCGATTGGGCAGGCGGGTGTGAGCTGCGGGGACCGCGCGATCCTTCATGCCTCACTGCGGGGACAAGACTATTCACCGCCCCGCGTGCGGTGAATGGCCTTGTCCCCGTCGCCGCAGCGACTGCTAGTTTTCTTCCCCGTTTTCGGCGGGTGACCCGCAGCTAAAATGCGGTGGCCGCGGGTAAACCGCCACCGTGTCATTCTCTAATTAGATACTTAAAGCAGCATAGTAAAAGAGCCCCTTAGTTATTTCCCTTATTTCTAATCTTGGGGACTTGGCCTATGTGCAGATTGACGATATTTCCTTCTGTTAAGCTTTTATTTTTTTCTTCAGTGGAGATTTGGATCAACATTGATATACAGGTTTCTGTTGCTTGATTGTAATTTGATAAATCTTACATTAAAAAAAGGAAAGCTCTTGAAATACCTGTTAATAGAGGTAAAGGGAAAAAAATCTCTTCAAGTAATAAGACTTATTTTTCTGTCACTGAGCAAAAAATGAAGTTAATTCAAAAGGCTTGTAGCAGCAGTGATACTTTGGCTCTGTAAAGTTTGTCTTTGAAAAATATTTAGGTGGATCATGTGACTTTGCTAGGTGCAAACACAAAAAATCCCTTTGTAATAAAATTTATTCAAGATATATAAAAAAAATCTTTTGTAGGTATTAACAAATGGCAATAATAGTGGATGTGAAAAGATTTTGTAATTGATATTACAAAGGGATTTTTTGCCAGTATCTCATTTGCACTTCAGTTGTTGGGTTTTATATGGTTGGATTCTGCTAGGTGTGAGACATGAATCTTCAAAAGCTGTCTGGAAAGACAAAACACATTTATTATCCATGCACAATAGTTCCTGTACTGCAGCAACCTTCTAGCTCCCATCAGTTGGTTTTGTCTGTTGAGAACATCTGATGAGTCTTAAAAGAATTTCTGCCACACAGATTTTAAATAAAAATCTTAACTTTTCTTTTTTGTGTCAAAACACTCCATTTTTTTGTCCCCGCTTAAGATTTTTGTCTTCCCAGTGCTTTTGATAAAAGAACAATACAGCAATTCATCTAATCTGGCCCATGGATATTTTTCACTAAAGCAGTTATTGCTGTAGCACCCAGACAATTTTTTTTAAATTTCCAAACCTGCTTATCTTTATACACTTCTCCCTCCGTATTCACGGTGGATGCGGGCGGAATACAGCTGCGAATCTGGAAAAACTGTGAATAACTTTTCAATAGATATTTGCGGTTTTCTGTAAAAGTCAGCGTTTTTACCATTAAAACCGCGAATGTAGTAGTGTACTACGGGGATTTAAAAGAGCTTCTGAGCAGGGGAAAAGTACACATTGTTGAGTGCATGGCGGGCCAGCACCAATAATCGCCTCTCTGCCCCTTGCTTACCTTGGACACAATTAATGGCTCCCTGTGTTCCAGGCCCCATTTCAACGTGAAACCCCATGGCGCTCCCCCTTTCAGCTGCACATGAATGTACTGGAAAGGGACGGCTCTGCTCTCCATTCTCTCCTCCAGGCCATGCGATCCATGCTCTGCACTAATCTGCAGCCGGCTCCATTCAGCGTCTGCTCCAATTTTACACAAAGGACAAAGAAGAGGTGGGGGACACACGAACACACCTTCGGCAAGGATCGGGAGGCACTGACAGTGACCCGGAGTACCAAAGCCCTGCGACTGACGAGATACCGCATTAATGGGCGGCCTGCACCTGCAGAAATCCAGCCAATCATCTCGCAGTAGACAGAGGGGGGATGTTCTCTGAGGGGTAATTGTTTCACTCTATCCTTCTCGCTCCCCCTCCCCACACACACACACACACACACACACACTTCCTTTTGAAAAAACAAACAAATACACAAAACACGAAATTCTCAGTGCGAGGAAGAGTGATGTAATTTTGGTGGGCGGAGTCAGCTGACGAAAAATCACGAATAAGCGAAACCGTAGATATGGAGGGAGAAGTGTAATTCTAAATGAGGATTAATAAAACATACAGTTTTAAAATAGTAAATTATATCATGAAATTAAACAATAAAACAGAACATCTTGAAATGATAAATTAGAAAATATCAGCAGACAGAAATGTTTTTAGGCATTTTCAAAACAAAAGCAGCTCTTCTTCTAAATTACCATCATACGGTATTGCATTCCAAATTACTGCTTCTACTATTGACTGAGTAATGGCCAACTGGGGTTCTCTGACTGAAGGGAAATGCAATAATGTGCTCTGTCTTGAATCTAAAATCAGAGCAGTAGGAGCTTGTAAAGACACACCTTATGATACCTTGAACAAGAACAGTCATTTTAATCTGTATTTGCTGGGCTGTAGGCAGCCAGTGAGTGTTAAACATAAAAATCACAATTTAGAGATGTCATCTCCTTTGAACTTTTCAAGATGTTTGAGATCAGTCTCCTTAGTTTAAGAATGATCCTTTCCTTTCCCTAAGGAAGCCATTATCAATGAAATGTGCTTTGGAGGACTTCAAGGCTTATTGAACCAGTGTATTTAATTTCTGACCAGATATTTCAACTAAAGAAAGTGCATTTAATTGTGAAGTATGCTTCAAATAGAGGGGGAAAAACCCCAGTTTTCACAATTTCATTATGGGAATTGCTTTTGAATTTTTCAAATTTTTTGTCTTTATAAACTCCTCCCCCCCCCCCTTTTATGAAGCCACGTTAGGCTTTTTTTTATCGCTGGCCATGGTAGTATTAGCTTTGACACTCATAGAATTCTTATGAGCGTCGGAGCTAATATTGCTGTGGCTGGCAATTAAAAAAAAAAAAAAAAGTCTAACGTGGCTTTGTAAAAGAAGCCCAAAATATTTTTCTGGGTTTTTGGGGGTGCAGTGATTACATTGAAGAGAGAGCATGAGCAGATGCTTTTTTTCGTTGAAATTGTTATTTTCCTGAATTTTAAACTGATTGGAGGATTAATGCTTTACAGCCAATACTAAGGCCCTGATTCTCCAAAAGTGCGTCCCGATTTTAGGCAGCTGTAGGCGTCCTACAGCTGTCTAATCAGCCAATTGGATTGCACGTTTTTTAAAAAAAAATGCTCCCCAGGCAGGCCGCCTATATTGAAGGCGAGGCCCGTAAGACACCTAGGCCCTGATTCTGTATAGGACGCCCGGGAGAGGCGTCCTAATCAGAATCAGCCTAAACTAAACCCCGATTCTGTAACCGGCGTCCATGTTACAGACGCTGGTTAGAGAATCGGGTTAAATTAGACACGGCCCGCTACACTTATCGCAGCAAGAGATCTCTCTGCCGCTATAAGTATAGCGGGCCGCGGCCCCCTGACCGATCGCTGGCAGGAGGGTGCTTAAACCCCCGGCGCTAATAACCCCCAAACCTCCACTCCACCAAACCTGTTCTTACGGCCATATGGGTCTTGCACGTCCAGCCGGCAGGCACGCCTCGTCGAAATGAGGCAGGCCCGGCCCATCCCACCGAAGCCTAAGGCCTGATTGGCCCAAGCTCTAGAAGCCTGGACCAATCAGGCCTTAGGCATAGCGGGTCTGCCCATCCCCACTTAATCTAAGGCCTGATTGGCCAATCAGACCTTAGACTTAGGCTTCGGCGGGATGGGCCGGGAAGGGGCGGGCCCGCCTCATTTCGACGAGGCATGCCTGCCGGCTGGACGTGCAAGATCCATCTGGCCGTAAGAACAGGTTTGGTGGAGTGGAGGTTTGGGGGTTGTTAGCGCCGGAGGGGAGGGGTGCGTCTTCGGGCAGGAGGGATTGGGCAACCTCCTGCCAGCGATCGATATTGTCGGGGGGGAGAGATCGGTAATGTCGGGGGCGGTCGGTAGTGGGGGGGGCGGTCGGTAGTGTCGGGGGGGGGGTGCGTCTTCGGGCAGCAGGGATTGGGCACCCTCCTGCTAGCGATCGGACAGGCCGTGGCCCGCTATACTTATAGCGGCAGAGAGATCCCTTGCCGCGATAAGTATAGCGGCCGCGTCTACTTACAATGTAGACCAGCATTTTGCTGTCCTACATTTTAAGCTTCTCCTCTACTAGGGAGACGCGTAGGGCCGCCTAGGTTCGCCTAAGGCCCTTAGACGAGCTTAGGCATCTTGCGGATCTCCCTAGGCTCCCGGAAGTGCCTTCAGGCCTGCCTGGGGAGCATTTTTTTTTTTTTTTAAACGTGCATCCCGATTGGCTGATTAGACAGCTGTAGGACGCCTACAGCTGCCTAAAATCGGGACGGCACTTTGGAGAATCAGGGCCTAAATGTCTACTTTGGTATATTATTGTCCATTGGGCCACAGCCTGTGATCAAAAGAGCTTCAGTATTTGAATTTCTTAGAAGGTTGACATACAGGATGATGGTATACCTAAAAACAAGGAGTTAAAATAATCTATTGTAGGTAAGATCAATGTTTGCGACTATAAAATATGCCAACTTCAGTAAAGGCTTTAGCTTTCAGAGTAGGCATAACTGTAGAAATAATATTTTAAATATAATTCAAATGTCACCCTTTCAATTCAAGGAACAGCTGAAAACCCAATTGTTTGTCACCACATTCTTATGACTAAACAGTTCTTTGGAAAAGAAAAGATAGTTCTCCCTTGTTGATTTTAAGATTTTAGTTTGTTAGAATTGTTATATTTGTATAACTTATGTGAACCATTTAGTTCTTAAGCAGTATAGAAAAATTTAAAATAAATAAATCTACAGTAACACCAATATAAGTAAGTTGTAAGTAAAATAAGATACCCATAATTACGAAATTTAGGCCAAGGTCATAATGACTGGGAGGTTGTGACTTTCTGTATCAAGATATCAATGGCAGTGGTTTGGTTTTTGGCATGATATGTTCCAATTCTTCCTTCTCAATGAAGTAAAATCTAGTTTCTATAAAGCTGGTATAAAAAGCTCAGTGTGAGGATCACAAGTTTACACAAAGAACTCATTCTGTGGCTATGCATAAGAGTTTTCAGTTTCTTGGTTCAAAGATTGGCCAAAATGTTGTGAGAGAGTTCATGCCTCCCTCTCCAACCTTCCCTACTCAGGTCAAGACAAAGGGTCTGAACACTCAAGCAGTAAACTAAAGGGAATCATTGCTGATCCTCATGGTGAGGATCATCCTATGCTAATAGTCCAAGAATGCAAAACACAAGAATACAAAATAACTTAATAAAATAATAATGTTCAAAAAATAAAATCATTACATCTAACGAGTCCCAATATGTAGCACCTTTACTATAAAAAAAATTTAGAATATCTTGGTAAATAATCAGGCTTTTACTGAAATCTGTTCTATAGGTAAGTCTCTGCAGGGAGAGAATTCTACAGAAATGGCATAATGATGAAAAGTCTCTTCTTGCACCCTTCTGGCTCCTGGAACTGTGTACTGAAGTTGTGCACTTTCTAAAGTGGCTGCATTTATAGGTGAGTTCTGCTTCCCAGGCACAGATAGTGCCATGCTGCTCTCCAAAGATCTAATCTTGAGCCTTCAAAAGTGTTCTTCAGAGAGCTATGGAGCGCACGCACTCTCTTATGAGGTAGACTTCTGTGCTATTATCAGAACTTTTTGAGGATTTGGGTCAAGAGGATCATGAAAGTGTTTACTTAATATAGCCGAGGCAATCAGGTCCTGGGGCTGAGCATCTTCATGTCTCTTAATGTGTCAAGTGTTTCTCTTGTTGACACTTCCATTTCAATGCTGAGTATATTAGTGTCAACCCAGTCCAGTGCCTCAAGCCTTTGTTGGCACCATGTGCATTTAATTGAATGGCTTCAGAGCAGGAAGACTTTCCTACCCCTTGACCTCTGTTTCATAGCTCCAGGAGCTGAATTTTAAGTAATGGAGGTTGTTGGCTCCAGGGTGGATGTATCCTCAACCTATCATAGAACCAGTATCCCCTGATTTGAATTTTGAAGAATTCTGGAGCTCTGGATATCTGCCACAAGAATGTTCAGAAGAGGAATATTTATTTATATTTAGCACATAGCTTTTCGTTGATAGCCCAAGGTGACTGTCCACAGAGGGTTTAAAATCTAAATGGATATTTCCCTGCCCACACAGGGTTTGAAATCTAAGTGGTATCTGAGGCAACAGAGCGTGCAGTAACCTGCCCAAGGTCACAGTGAACATCGGTAGGATTTGAATCCTAGCTTCCCTATAATTTACTTCCTAAAAGGCATCCCTCTGTTACCATTGAACAACTATTTTTCACACATTGTCCTGCTTTTACCCCATTTTGTCTTAGGCAAATGAGGTCCCACAATGATTCTCTGCATGACCATATATCCTTCTGCATCTCCAATGGGCTGTTCTTGTGTCATAAAACAAGTATAAGTCTCCACATGAGGACCTTTCCTAGTTTGTTTTTTTTCCTGAGAATAGGATGGCTGTCCTTTTTGAAAAATAGGTCAAGAATTAGTCTCTTAGCCTCCTGGATGACTGATGGCAGTGTTCATCCACATTCTAGGTATTATGGAAATGGATATAGGAGTTACCACAATCACTGTATTTCCTGTTTGTAAGACCAGCACTATGAAGTGTCATCTTATAGGCAGCTGAGAGATTTGAATACCCTGGTTGTTATACAAGAGTATGGTAACTGAATCTGCCTTTTAAAAGATAAAGAAAGCCAAGAAATCATCTTGAATCTCAGAAGAAACTAGAAAAGTAGCAGAACAAAGCAGACAAGCAAAATTTTCCAGTGATAGTGAAAAAGTATCACAAATAAAACTTGAGTGTTTCAACATCAAGTTTGGCAGGACAAAGAATGATATCTAAAGGATATTTGTCAGAAAATTGAATTGGAACATGTAAACAGACAAAACAGATTAGCATTTCAAGAGGTTAAAAGATTTCTGCAGAAATTCCAGCCTCGGTTGGGGATGTTTAAAGATGTCAATGGAATGATATTGAATGATCCAGAAAGCATTAAAAAGAGATGGAAAGAGTATACTGAAATTTAATATACTGAAATTTATACAAAAAAGACAATCAGGATATCATTGGGGAAATTTAACTGGAAATTGATGCCAAAGAAGAACCAGCTATTTTAAAAGAAGTCATAGCAGCAATTAAAGCTTTATCGAAAAACAAGTCACCTGGAATTGACAATATTCCAATTCAATTAATCAAAGGCTCAGAAGGTGCTATCATGGCTCTCATGGAAAGGAAAAGCATGGCCAATTGATCGGAGAATATCATTGTTCATACCTATACCGAAGAAAGGTTATGCCAAGGACTGTAACAACTAGAGAATAATTGCATTAATTCCACATGCCAGCAAAATATTGCGAAAATAATATAACAAAAGCTACAATCATATGTTGAGCAAGAACTACCTGAAGTTCAAGCTGGTTTCAGAAAAGGTTGAGGAACAAGCAACATTATTGCCAATGTTAGATGGATATTGGAGAAAAGCAAAGGATATCAAAAGCCCCTATACCTTTGCTTCATTGACTACAGCAAAGCTTTTGACTGTGCGGATCATGATAAACGATGGGGAACTCTAGCACAATACGTAACTTAGCTGATAAAAAGCTTCTATGAAAATTAAGAAGCTGCAGTGAGAACCAAATGTATCAATACTGATTGGATGCAACTTGTCACCTTACCTGTTTAACCTTTACGGTGAAATCATCTTCAGAAAGGCAAATTTGGAAGAAGAGAGCATTGTTTTCAAAGTTGGTGGCCAAAATATAAACAACCTGTCCTATGCAGATGATATAACATTTATCACCAGCAGCAAAGAAGCCATGCTATATCTACTGAGAAAAGTCAAAGCTGAAAGTCATAACATGGAGTTAGAACTGAACATAAAGAAGATGAAGATCATGAACACAGAAAATTATGATTTTGAGCTTGAAAGTGATAGAAGTTGTAAAGGATTTCAATCTCCTGGGCTCTTTCGTAAACAAAGAAGCAACTAGTAGGGAAGAAATACTCTGCAGAATAGCACTTGGTTGCTCATCAATGAATGCTCTCAAAAAAGTATTCAAAGGCAAGGAAATAACACTCCAGATGAAGTTCGAACTTGTCCATGCACTCATTTTCTCATTGGTCAATTACGGATGCAAAAGTTGGAAACTATGGAAACAAGAAAGAAAGAAGTTTGACTCATTTGAGCTTTGGTGCTGGACTGCCAGAAGAACTAACAAATTGATTCTGGGAGAGATCAAACCGGCTATGTCACTTGAAGCCCAAGGTACATTAGATAGATTGTGAGCCCTTTGGGACTGACAGGGAAAAAATGCTTGAGTAACTGAATAAATTAATGTAAATCATTGTGAGCTCCCCTGGGAGAACAAGATAGAAAAATTAATGAATGATAAGTTATGACAGTCTTATTTTGGTCATACCGTCAGAAGAGAAAGATCATTGGAGAAGGACATCATGTTTGGGAAGATCGAAAGAACCAGGCAAAGAGGGCGACCTGCAACCAGATGGTTGGACACATTGAAAACAACCATGGAGATGATGCTGGAGGACCTGATTTCTTTTTAGATCTGTAATTCATCAAGTCGCTAGGACTCAGAACACGAATCAATGACACCTAATTAACTATGGTAGCTGAATCTGCCTTTTAAAAGGCCTTAATGCTGGAACCCATCTGTTAGTGCCACTTGGACACAAGTTTTCGATTCTGGATCTCTGTGGGGAAAAACATTAGAACAGTAAGCTCCAGTCTTTCACAGTGTTGTCCCAGGTTACATACGTGACACAATACTAAATGGAATTCTGAAATGAGCCAGGAAATCAGTTTTCCCTGACATGAAAGAGTTCTCTCATCTGGTGGAACCTGTGAGGTATGTGCGAGAATTATCTAGTTTTTATGGCCTGTGATTTTGATATTGAGCTGCTTTGCCAGAGAGGTAAATACCTGCTGGTTCTCGATTTTTCTAAAGCTGAGTACATATCTATGAAGATAAAAAGCCATTATTCACTAGATTAATGGAGAACTTTTGTTACCTGAACCTTATTCAAATCCATAGAGTCTACCCAGGTTTGTGTTTCTTTTGACCCTAAAATACCTGGGAGTACAATGATGGTGTACAGCATTTCTAATTGTTTAGCAAATAGCACCTTCTATTATGATGAGACAGGGCTGACTTTAGAAGTACATGTCATGAACCAGTATTGCAGCTCTTATAGGTTCCTATAAAATTGTTAGGGCCCTGAAAACAATGGTCATGCATCTAAAGCAATGGTATTCAACCCACTCCTTGGGATGAATCTAGCTAGCATGTTTTTCAGGATATCCACAATGAATATGTATGAGGAAGATTTGTACACAGTGCAGGCAGTGAATGCAAATCTATCTTAGGAATATTTATTGTTGAGAATCAGTGATCTCGGGTTTAACTCCCTGGAGTGTAAAACGGCATTCATTCTACACATTCATGTTTCATTACTAGCTGGATATATTCTAACATCAGGATAGTTTGAACTGTCTATTTTCCATGATCATTGAGAGGTAGAGCCTGATTTTGTCTTCCTGTAGAGTCCATTTTTATGAATTTGCTGTCCTTTCTTGAAGAAAAATGTCAAGCAAAAAATAATCCCTGTCAGTTTCTGCTGCTGCTTCTCTTTCCATTTTTAAGACTGTGCTTGGCTATGATGGCTAAAGTAACTCTGTAACTTGAGTGAGAAGCTTGCCTTTAGAGAAAGTAAAGTTGCTTCTGTAAAGATAGCAGTTCATCAGTCACAGTCCTTCCCTACTCTCCTTAAAAGTTCTTCTCCCAATCAAATCTGATTTTATGGAACTTAGTGGAGCCATGGAAGTACTGCATGTGTAATGTCAGGCTTTTGCTTTTCCATCAAGTTACGGAAGATTCATGCCCATTTGCTTCTGAATGTAGTTACATGATCTATTTCTATAGCTGGTGATTCAACTGCTGTCTTTAAAGAGCACCTATTGAGAGGTAAGCAAATTTGCATTGGGTTTAAAAGAAAATTAAAACCAAGATGGCTTTAGTTATGCAGCAGCTGGAAGACAATGACTGTCATTTTTTCCTAATAATGGTTACATATAGATGCCATCTACAAATGAATATTGTTTGGAAATATCACTTTGGTTAGTAATTTTGTTGTTGTTTTTATTGTGCCATTCCCATATGCAATTAACTTTAAAACTCCACACCTTTCTAAGGCATGTTCCTGTAACTGAAAAATATGTTTACTAAATCCACATTGGTGGTGTGTAGTTTTTTGTTGTTGTTGTTTTTTGGGGGGAGTCTTCAGGTCTAGCTAACTATTCTCACTTATGTTTCTTTTTTCTTCTAACTTGGTCATTAAATCAAGTTGTTAGTGGCATCACCACTATTCAAATTGTCAGCTAATGCCAAATAGCATGTTCTGTTTATATTTCTAAGGTGCTCTTCAAATACGTTACCCCACTTCAATGAATACTTCAAATGGTTCTTTAAACATTTCAATAGATTTCAATAGACCTCAGAACCACCACTCCTCCGTCCCACAAATGTGTCTCAACGGGGAGATTCAAGTGGTGAACTCCTCACCGGTCTATTCAATTTAAATAATGTACAATTCTTATCATTTTTATAAAGAGATTTTAGTATGCACTTATTTCAGTAATGGTGAACTTTCAGTTCTCCATAAAGGCAAGCGGTAAGACCCGACATGTTTCACGAGAGTTTCATCAGGGGTCTACCCTTTTTAACTTCGGTGCTCTGAAGCTGAAGCGAGCACCGAAGTTAAAAAGGGTAGACCCCTGAAGAAACTCTCGTGAAACATGTCGGGTCTCACCGCTAGCCTATATGGAGAACTGAAAGTTCACCATTATTGAGAAAAGTGCATACTAAAATCTCTTTATAAAAATGATAAGAATTGCACATTATTTAAATTGAATAGACCGGTGAGGAGTTCACCACTTGAATCTCCCCGTTGAGACACATTTGTGGGACGGAGGAATGGTAGTTCTGAGGTCTATTGAAATCTATTGAAATGTTTAGAGAACCATTTGAAGCATTCATTGAAGTGGGGTAACGTATTTGAAGAGCACCTTAGAAATATATTTAGAAACGACATTGATTTTCTAAGGCAATACTCGGCCAAATATTGGTAAATAGCATGTTCTGAGCATAACTGAAAAATGGTCAGCTTATTTAACTAATGAAGGAGAGATTTAAAATGGTATAGAACTGAAAAGTAAATCAATTTAGTATTTATCAATCATCTTCAGCTAATTTTTCTGTGTACGGAGCTCTGTTTTCCAGGAATTTGTTACTGAGAAATTGGTTTTGCATCTGACATAGTGGACACTGGTATTCATGTATGCTTTAGTAAATTGGTTAGTCTATAAAATGGTCAGTTGAATCTGGAAGGGGGTGTTGTGAAGTAACCAAGTTGGCATTGATATGTTGCTGTAGATTTCCTTATAAGGTGTAGAGAAATTAATTTTTTTTCTCATTTTATCTCTGCAGGTATATATTTAGTATTTGCATTCGAAAAACACTTGTGAAAAAATATAAGAAATTGCTGGATGGAAGTGCAGAAGAATCAGGTGTTTTGTTTGGTTTTTTTTTTAAACAAAGCTCAGATCCAGAAAGTCACTACAAGATTAAAGGGTTTACATAGTGTTGAGAGGTGGTTTTTTTTTTTTAAGTTTCTTTTTCATTTATTATGTGTGCAGAGTACTGCCGGAAAAGTCACTTATTAACAAGGAATTACAGTTGCCTGCCTGAGACAGATGGACTTTTGTATGTACATAAGAGGGAAACTGACATTGGATATTTTCAAGTATTTAGAAGTATATCTGCATGCTAGGTACTAATGGAAATTGTTAGAGTATCATTTCATAGAAATCCTGTGGAAAAAATAATATATGTAAACCTTCCTCGTTCTAGTGATTAAGTATTGTCGTTATGGGCCTGAAGAAAAATTGTGACATAACTTCAGAATTAATTATACATTTGTTCTATAGAAGGTAAATGTTTTTCTGTAGTTTATCCATTACAGATATATGGTCTCATCTAATGTGTTTTATGCCAAATAAAATATTTTGGGTCATGTCATACTCTCTCTTATTCATATTAGCTTAGTTTTTTAGAAAAATGATTTGAAAATAACTTTTTTATGTCCCTTAAGAAGGCAGCTATTATATGTAATTTCAGAAATAAAATATGGACGTGGTGCTTGATAGAGAAATTGCATGCTTATGAAAAACTTCAGACCCTACAGGTCATAGAGATCAGAGGACTGTCCTGATTTATCAACTCCTCTCCCCCCCTCTACGTTTTTGTGAGTTGAGGAAACAGTTTTAATATGTTTAAGGTTGGTGATCTGGAAACACTGGCCATTTTTGGACCATTTTCCTTCTGAAACATGAAGATGGGGGACAAAAAGAATAACAAGAACATAAGCTGTAGATATAAATGGTCTGGTAACCACATGTATTTTTGTTCTCCATACCAGTTAAAAAAGCATCTATCTTCCTCTGCAAGCAGTGTGAATGTGAGCAGTATTTGCCTTTTAAATGCCCTGTCTTTCAAAACGCTTAATGTATACCTTCCTGTATTATTGAGTATCTAGAGCAGTGTTCTTCAACCTTTTTACACCTATGGACCGGTGGAAATAAAATAATTATTTTGTGGACCGGCAAACTACTAAGACTGAAATTTTTTTAAAACGTCTCTGCAAGCTCGGTCCCACAAACCATCTGATCCCATCTGCACAAGCCTCAAATAGTTATGATTTTATATTGAACGTATTTTATTAAAGTATAAAAAGAAACAATATTCTGTACAATTGTCATTTTATAAATACAAATAATACAGAGCAAGGATCAATAAAACCCCTGTCTCCCTCCCCTTCACAATATATCCCCTCTACTATCAAGAAAACTCAATAAGCCAAATTATTACAGAATGCTACACAAAAATATCATGCTAACAGAATACCGCAGTCACACATGACAGGAATAGTGTTAGGAGATTGCAACTAGGGCACCCCCTGCTCAGAGAAAGCCTTAAGCCAGTTGGAAGCTAAAGAAGCACGGCCTGGGCTTTGCAGTCCCCAGTTATGTCTTACACCAGCTCTAGCAGGATATATATTTTAAATCTGATATATTCTAATCACAAAATAGAAATAAAATTATTTTTTTTTTCTACCTTTGGTTGTCTCTGGTTTCTGCTTTCATCTTATTTTCAGTCTTTTCCTTCCAGTGTCTGCTCTCTCTGTCTCTTCAATCCAGCATCTGCCCTTCCATCCACTGTCTGCCCTCTCCCCCTTCCATATGGTATCTGCTTTCTTTCTATGCCCCTCGCCCCTTTCCATCCAGCCTGCGCCCCCTCTCTCCTTTCTACATGATTCATTCCAGCTTCACTGCTCTCTTCATTTTTATCTCTCCTACACCAGTTCTAGTATCTTTGTCCCTCTCTCCTTATTTCTCTGCTGACCCCCTTTCAGCATCAATTTCTCTTTACTTTCTCATTCCTCGGTCTCTTTCCATTCCACCCTGACCTCTTCCCTAGAGAGTTGCGCGGGGACAGAAATCCCACCCATCCCCGCAAGGAATTATCTCCATCCCCGCCCGTCCCCATAAAAAGCAGCAATTACTTCTGACAGGATCATCAATTCCAGTTTCTTTTGTGTTTGCGCTGCTGTTTTCCTTGTGGAATCTCTTTGGTGGAACCCTTTTTTTGTTTTCTGTTCAGGTAATTAACTTATAAACCCCCTCTTTTACTATGGCTGATGTGTCCATTATATTATATGGACGAACCCTGCTTCCAAAGCCTTCCATCCCCATGGGAGTCCTGTGGGCCAGAGGGAGGTCCCCGTGGGAGTCCCGTGGGTTAGGGGGGATTCCCGCGGGACCTCCACGGGAACCGCAGGATTCCCGCGATCCCCCGTTCCCGTGCAGACCTCTACTCTTCCCCTCTAATCTCCCTGCCAGCTGTTTCCTTCCTTTTTTCCTTCTCCCTTCCCTCCTCCCCCTATCCAACAGTAACTCCCTTCTCTCCTCCCCTCCCAGCAGCATCTCTTCTTCTCCCTCCCTCCAGGTCCAGTAGCAGCTCTCCCTTTATTTTCCCTTGTCCAGCAGCTTTCCAGCCTCCAACAGTGGCTTCCTCCCCTTCCCTCTGCTCTCCTCCCGGCAGTTCTCAGTACTTGCCTGCAGCAGCGCAGCAATTCACTTAGGCAGCCTTGGGTCCTTTGGGTCACGCCGGACTATGAGGAAAGAGGAAGTTGCATCATCGGAGGCGGGCCGTGACTCGGCGAAAGCCCTAAGGTTGCCTAAGTGAGTTGCTGTGCTGCTGCAGGCAAGTGCTGAATCTGACCCCCCTGATCTCACTGACCCTGCACGGACCGGCATCAGTCCGCGGACCAGCGGTCAAAGAACACTGATCTAGAACATTGGGTTTTGACGTCAGAGAAAAGGCTGCCAGTTCCAGCGCAGGATGCGTGTAGGAGCCGCCACCTGCACCTTTGTGCATTGATCTCCTCAGGCCCGAGGCACGTTCTGGCCACAGACTGGCAGGAAATTTCTGAGGACCGGCGGTTGAAGAACACTACTCTGCAACATGACACCCAAATGTTTCTCAGATGAACTTCCTCTCTATACCCCAAGGAGAGTGCTACTCTCCCAGGATGAAATACACCTATACATGCCCTCAGGACACTCCCTTCAACTCCAGACAGCCTGGAAACGATCTTACTCCCATTTCCTACCAAACCTCTGGAATAGCCTACCTCCCCAAATCAGAGCCATTAAAGGATTTCTTAACTTTAGAAAAGTCATAAAAACCTACCTCTTTTCCTAGCCATTCCCTTTACCCCTCAAACCCTATCTTCCCATATTACCTCAGTGAAATTCTCCAAAGACTGAAACTCAGGGATTAAACAATCAAAGAAACCAATCATTTATGTATCAATTTTGTTCAAGTAGGCTGGAGACTTGAACATTGAGGTCAAAAGAATTGCCAGAATGGATTCTCTCTCCCACATGATGGGCGAGAGACTCCGTTCTGTGAATTCTAATAACAGACGAGGAAAAGCCATGTAAAAACCAAATATGTTTATTGACAGAGCTTCCATAGTCTGGGAAGAGCAAGCCCTCAGAATTTCAGTGCTCTTCAAAGCGAGAAAACAAGGCAAACAGATTTATACCCTATGTGACATCATTTGTAGTAATTATCATGCTTTAGAATACAATGGCACAGTTGATCACATGACTTCCTTTCCAAAAATGCCTTATATCAATGTTAACATTAAAAGTCCATTCTGTTAAGTTTTCTTCCTAAATCACTTTTGATCTTTGACCTTTCCAAATATCAATCATGTCGGTAAAAAGCACTACTTCCTGCAGACACATCTTAACTTCTGTATGACCTTCAAAGTAGTTTTGTATTTTCTAATCTATAAGAAACAGATTCTCTGTAAAACAGCCAAATTTCCTGTTCCTCTGAGAACCTTATCCCCATATCCATATGAAGAATGGTACATAAATCTATGTCTCTTAAGAGTCACAAAATCAACCTTCTGAACTTCCTAGCATTAGCTGAAATGTAGAATCAACAATTTAGACAGGGAATGCCAATCTGTGAGCTTAATCTCTTTATTACAAGGCCTGAAGACTGAGTTTCCAATGTATTGTGCAGATACTGTATTTTAATTTATTCACGTAATTTTGATTTATTCACAATCTCAGTTTTCATATCATCGGTGACAACTGTCACACCTGTAAATTCCAGGAATCTTCAACAATTTCTATACATACACAGAACAACAAGGTATATATTGTATCAACACATTGAATGTAAACTGTATTTTGTAACACTATGAATGTAAGCTATAACCTATTATGAGTTCTTAGGGGAGGATGGGATATAAATCCAAATCAATTAATCAATGAGGCCTGCCCTAGAGGTCTTCACACACTTCAGCTGCCCCAGACATCCCCCCAGCTGCCCATTCGTTTCTAAAGGAAGGAGAAATGCTCAAACACTCCTGTTTTTGGCACCTGCAATCTTTCAAAATGGCACTTGATACTTGTTAAATAAGGCAATGCTTTAAGAATGCTGGATCTGAGGACTTAGTGGGAGTGGGGAGGAAGAGAGATGCTGGGTGAGAAGGAAGGAGAAGGAGATATGCTGGACCTGTTGGGGTGGTATGGGGATAAGGAGAAGGAAATTTGGTGGCATAAGCCTAGATAAGGAAGGGGGGGAGGGGATTTGAGAGACCAGTTGATGGAGATGGATGTTATTGGCACATATTGGTTGGTGTGCTTCCTCATGTGAAGATATTTGCAGGTTGTCCTTCAGTCCTTTTGGATCCAAAGCTGCCCTGAATTAAAAAGTAATGCACACTGACATAGAGTCAAACATGATAAAAGTTCTGCAAGAAAGACAATTGCAGCAATATTTAGGGATAGAAATTCCTTTTGCCTGTCAGGTTACCCAAGGGACCACAATTCAAGTGAAAGGCACTGGAAATGTAGGCCTTGGAAACCCTGTCCTACATTTCTGGCGCCTGCCTTTCATGAAGCCACAATTCTAAAAAGGGCATTATTGTGTGATTGATACACGATAGGCAGCTGTATTTTTGATGGATGATGGTGCTACTTATAGACTCCAGGCCTAAGTTCCCCAGCTGCTAATGCTGGGGCTACATCCAACGCTCCTCAAGTTTACATTTGTAGTGCTGAAGGCAAGTACATACTTTAAAATTTCCTTAAGATATTTTCTAAGCACTATTTCAGCTGAAAGCAAAGGTGAACAAGGAAAATTTAAAAAGCGTAGCTTATTAACACGCAAACAATTTTCCAATTGTTCCAATTTATGATGCATAATAAGTTTTCTTTCACAACTGACGTACTAATTGACCAAAGTGATTTTACTTGATTTTATCTTCTCACTAGCAGATTTAATTTTGGTAACATCATCTTGCAAGACAGATATGGAGTCACAACTTGACTAGCGAAAGAACATAACTATGCTACTTTCCGTTTAAGCAAATTCTCAATATGGGTGACCAATTCCCAAATGTCTTTTAAGAAAATATCACGCTCAGGAATATCATGAATAAAAAACATCTCAGCTGTATCAAAACTGATTGGTTGCAATTTAGGAAAGTTATCAGTCCTTGAGAAGCTACAACAGGATTTTGCACTTTTTCAGGTTTGCCCTGCAACCCATTACAGACTCCACCTGAATATTTACGAGGCAGGCAGGGGTGAAGTTGGTCTAGTTTCAGGACGCAGAGATAAAATATCCATAGAAAGAGAGGATAAAAATGTATTCACTGTTTGAGTTATTCCAGTCAGATGTTTGTCCATTGGGCCTTTAGTCACTGGTGTAGATGCAGCAAGTTTTTTCACAAATCCCCTTCATTTCCACATAATTCACCAATAAAAAAGAACTTTACCTTTCAAAATGCACCATCCCGATACATAGAATAAGTTGTGAAGGGGGGACCTTTTCTTGAAGCAGCCTGTCGGTGAAACATGTCGGATATGACAGGTCCCTTTCCCAATGAGATAAGATCATCAAGAAAAAGAATAATTGCAATTCTAATAATTACACAATCCGCTTATGCGTACTGAAGTTATAGGTCCCACCTCTATTCGTTCATGTTATGTTCACTCCAGTTAAAAGCAATCACATTCTCACGAGGATGAACCACGTGTTTCGGAACAACAGTCTAGGCCTGGCCAGGTGTTCGAACTTTCGGAACTGCACCAAGGCATTGCATGGACAAAAATCATTGTCTTTGGCCAAATATGTCGATATCTTAAAGAGACTTGACCAATGGGAGAGTCAGGTCTCTATTGTAAAACATTACAGCATTCAACCTAGCCAGATTTTGTGGATTTACAAAAAAAAAAAAAAAAAGTAAGCCATATTGAAAGACTGGCAAAAAAACAGCAATCCTACCAGAAAACGGAAAAGAATTGGGAAGGCTGGAGATGTTGAACAGATGTTGCTGATGGAGAAAGCAGCTCAGCTATTCGAAGAACTGGGTGTAGAAGACTTCAAAGCAACAAACAGATGGCTAGAGAGGTGTAAAGTTCATAATGGCATAAAATTTAAGAAAGCAGCGTGGTGATAAACAGGACACAGATGAGTTTGGTACAGAATGATGGGTCACGGAAGTGTTGCCATCAGTCATTTGTGGATATAAACCATGCGACGAGACAGGTCTGTACTGGTGTGCCATCCCTGATTGGAACATTGGCTTTTAAACTCAGCAAAACTGTTGGCTTCAAGGTGCCAAAGGAAAGATTGAAATTGCTGCTCAGTTGCAATATGGACAGTAGTGAAAAGCTCGAGCCACTGGTGATTGGGTAGAATCGAAATCCTCAGTTCTTCAAAAACCAGTTGAATATGAAAGCAACAAAAATGCATGGATGACGGCGACACTGTGGATTGAATGGTTGCAGAAACTTGACAATCTGATGAGAAGGCGTAGGAGGCACATTGTAATGCTGTTTGATAACTGTGCAGCACACAACAATGATGTATGACTAACCAGCATCAAACTCATGTTTCTTCTGCCAAATGACCTCTTTGATCCAACCGATGGACCAAGGGATAATCACAAACTTCAAATGTCATTTCAGGTCACTCGTTCTAAGATATGTGATGGCAGTGATTGAGGCAAGCATGGAATCCAGCCCCTGAGCTGCTGAGCTCGTGAGAAAAATGACAGTGCTCGACTCTCTTCACATAGTACGGGAGGCATGGAGTTGAGTCTCATCATCAACGATTTCAAATTGCTATCGACAGACGAGCTTCATTCACACATCTGATTAGGCAACTGAAGCAGACACTTCGTCCACTGAACCCCCAGTTGGACTTTCGCCACAAGAGTTTGAACTGTATGTCGCCATTGACAACGATGTGCCCACATAATCTGACAGCACTAATTCTGTACAGTCATAAAGGACAGTCATAAAGGACACTGCAGACAACCAAGAATCTGATGAGGACGGAGATACTGCTGCAGTCATCACAACTAATGAAACACCTGCAGAGATTGTTTTCTTCTCGGACGTACTGAAGTCCCTACACACGCTGAGTTGCTATCTGGGGATAAATGGATGTCATGAGTATGAACAGTTTTACATAGCCTGAATTGTGCAATCTGCGTGCAGAAAACAATGTCTGATTATTTCAGTAGAATGTTGGTTTAAAAAAAGGTTTACAGTTTATTGCATTAGACGGAACAGTGCTGTTTCTATAACTGAACCGTGTTAAATTGTATTCGGTGTGTTTTTTGCTGAATAAAAGTTTTATTGCATTTGACTACAGCATACTGTGATTTTTCATGACTAAAAAGTGGTACTCCGTTTAAGCGCACGTGGCAGTCTGGTCCGGAGGCCTTGCACTTAAACGGAGCTGACTGTAATTTCCCGGATCGCCTCTTGAACCCTTCTTTTTTTTTTTTTTTTTAAATTCTTTATTAATTTTCAAAATTTCAAAATGCAATACACAAATGCAACATATAATGATACAATAAAAGCACATCCAACTTACACATGTTCATAATCAACCATTTTTCCCCACCCACCCAATACTTATCCAATAAAACACAAAAACATATTACTACAAGAAAACCTTACCCTATTCTAAATAATGATATCTTCCCAACCATCCCAAGTGTAGAAATTTAAAAATCAATTTATGACATAAATAACCCCCGCCCCTCCCACCCTTCCCTGGATAAGTACTTAAATAAACAAAAATTGACTCACATTCAACAATTATAATGAGGTAACATAAGATGTCAATGGGCCCCATATCAATTTAAATATACTACCATGCCCCAAATTCTCAGCATTTATTCTTTCAAATCTATAACTGGAGCAAAGACTTGCCCACCAGAACGAAAAATTTAAACGATCACAGATCTTCCAGTTTCTAGTGCTCATCTGGATGGCTATCCCAGTCATTATAAGGAAAAGACGACCTCTATATTGATCTATATGGGGCTTAACATGTAATATTATACTACAAATGACTGCCTCATATGTTAAAGGAATTGATGGTTAGAAAATGTTATTAATTCTACCCCATATTAGCCTCCAAAAGCTAAGTATCAAAGGATAATAAAACAGCAGATGATCCAGTGTCCCAATGTCTTGAACCCTTCTTTAAAAATTGTCCACCCTCCAGTGTTCCGGTACTATGCTGGATTTTAAAGTTAAATTACTAATTACTAATAGCTCAGCAAGTTCATTTTTCAATTCTATCAGAAATCTGGGATATATACTATTCGGTCCAGGCAATTTGCTACTCTTCAATTTGTCAAATTGCCCCATTACAACTTCCAATGTTTTAGAGAATTGTTTCAGTTTCTCTGACTCATCAGCACTGAATACCATTTCTGACAAAGGTATTTCCTCCATATCTTCCTGGGTGAAGGCTGAATGAAAGAATTCATTTACTCCTCCCCTCCCCTTTACAAAGCCACGCCAGTGGCTGCTGCTGTGGTAACTGCTCTGAAGCCTATATAGTTTTAAGGAGCATTTGGCATGTGGCAGCTGCTAACACAGCTTTATAAAAGAGGGAGATTAATTTTCTGCTATAGTCTTGTCTTCCCTGAATGCCCCTTTTATCCCTCAGTCATTTAGTGGTCCAACAGATATTTTTACTGGTTCTGGCTTTTAACCCTTTGACTGGAAATGGACTTGTATATCACCTCTTTGTGGCTCTGGCATTTCAAAACTGACATTCAAAGTGGTGGGTAGTGGAGGATTAAGTGAATTGCCTAGTTTCATAAGAAGCAGTCCTGCGTTTTGATCTCAGAACCTCTGGGTGAAGCAGCAGTAGCTCTACCAATGAGCCACACCTGCCCCTTGGAGATTTACCTATAAAGTATGAACAATGATCTCTTTTAACTGTAATCCGCTTAGAACCGCAAGGCACAGGCGGAATAGAAATCACAAATGTAATGTAATATTTACTTTATGAAGGTCCTCTCATGCAACAAACTTTTTCTATAATGCAGAAAATAAATAAATCTTTCTCCTCTTTTTTGTATGCTAATTTTTTTTTTTTTTTTTTTTGCTTACACGAAATATGAAATGTCAGCAAGTACAATAACTTGAACCTCAGCTTTGCTGTTCTGTTTATATGTAAAGTTGAAGTGTTACATTCTGAAGTGATTGCGAGATCATTATTGTTTCAATTTTAATTTTCCTTTTGCAGAATAGACATAAGGTAATTAACTCATCTTCATGAGTGACTTGTGCACCCACTCTAATTGTAGTAAATGTCAGAATTAAGTAGACATTAATCTGTCTTGCTTACACATCTGTCTCTGCAAAGATGAATTACTTTACATTCGTATAGAATTCTGATAGTGCATGGAGGTCTTGTCTCTTTTGGAGGATTTGACTATTGTATACTTTAAAATAACCATTGGCAGAATCACAAATGCCTTCTGGAACAGATTAAGGGTGTCCTTAGGTCCTAAGTGATGCTATACCTGTACTCATCCAGTGCTATATGGGCCCTCTCTAGTCGTAGACCTCAAGTGCTACCCCAACTACACAGCCCCCCTTAACATACACTTGGGATTCCTTTTGCAAAGGTGCGCTAGGGTTTTTAACGCACACACCGGATTAGCGTGCACTAGCCGAAAATCTACCGCCTGCTCAAAAGGAGGCGGTAGTGGCTAGCGCGCGTAGCTATTCCGCGCGTTAAGGCCCTAGCGTGCCTTTGTAAAAGGAGCTCTTAATCCATCACTCAGTTTCTTGTCCTGTTATGAATAAGCTGAAGCTCTGTGTTTTGATAAGAAACAGAAGCTCTTTGTGGTTTGTGTGTTGTGAAGATTTATAATTCTTTATTAATGTTCAAAGATAACAAAAAGTGCAGAACAGTATATAAATATGAATCATAAAGTAAGCACTTATGTTCGTTCAATAACCATACATAAGAATATATCCTCTCCCTATCTCTTCCAATATATTCAATCAAAGATTAAAACGAATCAAGGAGATATCCATTCCACCTCCCTCCCGCCCTGGATGTGTGTGCAGATCCCCAAACATTGAAGATAAAGACAATTATAACGTGGTAATAAAAGACGTCAATTGGCCCCAAACCAGTTTGAATAGATTACTATGTCCCAACATATCAGCATACATTTTCTCATATCTGTAGGTTAAATATAAATTTGCCCACCAAAAAGGAAAACAAAGGCGATCATAATTTTTCCAATTACGAGTAATCATCTGCATAGCTACCCCTGTCATGACAAGGAGTAGTCGATTTTTATATCAGTCTAGAGGGGGTTTAGGAAGTAATAGCGTTCCACATACGACAATATCATATGTCAGTGGAATCGATTAATCCAATATGGTATTAATCTGTCCCCATATCGATTTCCAAAAATTAAGTATTAGAGGACAATAGAACAACAGATGATCCAATGTCCCTATATCGAGATGACAGTGCCGGCATCTGTTAGATTTAGAACTATCTAACTTTTGCAAACGAACTGGGGTCCAAAAAGTCCTTTGCAATAAAAAAAAAACAAGTTTGTCTCATTGATGCTGATGCTGTACATCTCATCCTCCAAGACCAAATTCATGGCCATTGAGTAGCAGAAATCTGTTGCTTTATTTCAATGTTTTAAATGTCTTTAAGACTAGTTTTTGGTTTTTTATTTTAAAATTCAGATATTAATTTATATCACTTGGCTGCCTGATGCCCCAGCAAATCTGTCTGGAAGCACAGACCTGGCAAAGTATACAGAGTTTTTAAATTTTGCCAATCAGGGAACCCCTTTTGAATAGCCTGCTTCAACTGCAACTACTTAAATACTTGAGATTTTGAAGGGCCGAATGTCTGTTGCAGTTGTGAAAACTTAAGCATTTTCCCATTTGATAAAACATCATCTAATGTACGTATACCCACCTGCAGTCAATGCTTCCAGAGGATCTTAGACTCACCAATTTGAATCTTGGAGTTCAACCACAGGGATTGACGTGGATTTTTCTGCTGGTTAATCTGTTAAATTGTTAATAAATTTTAAGGTTTTTCAGGTATTATCTCACATATAAGTGTGCTGATTGTGTTAACTATTTCATAGTGTCCTGAGAATTTGCTGTGGGAGATCTGATATTTTGTAAGACATAGGGCCTGTTTTACAAAGCTGCGCTAGCAGCTGCAGCACAGTAACGGCCCCGAAGCCCATAGAGATTTAAAGGTCTTCGGGGCTGTTGTTGCGCGGCTTTGTAAAACAGGCCCATAGTATCCAGCTATACTTAAAAGGCAAGTACCTTTTGCAAAATATGCATATGCATGCCCACAACCTGCTTTTTGACATAAAAGGAGCGTTCTATAATTTATCTACCTGAGTATGAAGGAAAGTAGCAAGCATGTTGAAACAAGTCTTTGCATGTTATGTCTCAAGATTACTCATTCAAATGTGCTGGGTGGAGAGGACTTACAAAGAGGTTTTAAGGGTAGAGAGGTCAAATTTGTAGACTAATAATATTGCAAGCAAGACTTCTCAATGTATAAATTGTCCATGTCGGGACCTGCAACAATTTTTTAAGTTAAGTAAATTCATTTTTCTTGCTACTGAAAATCTTTATTATTAGTACACAAAGAGCATTTTGCCTTAGCCAACATTTTTACACTAGAGCCATACACTGTGATGGGACAGTGTGTTCGGCTTTAGGAGTCTAGGCTCTTGGTCGGATCACACATTTTCTGAGTGTATGTGAAGATTGTATAGATACAATTTATATATATATTTATACTTTAAGTTCTATATACATTGAGAAGTCTTGCTTGTAGTATTATCAAGATTACTCATAACAGTTGCGGTTCAGTATGATTCTAATATTCCAAGAGACAGGATGTCTGGAGAATCCTAGTGCGAATCAAATAAGAAACTGCTAGATTTGGAACACCATTCAGTGATAAAATTTCTCACAAAAGAAAGGAAAAAGGCAAAGGAGATCCATGAATGCATAACTACAGATTATGGTGAGTCTGTCCCATTAACATACTAAGTAAAAGTTTGAAGCAAGAAGTTTAAGTGGGGTAGAGAGTCCACTGAAGATGACCCTCACGCTGAACTGCTTGTGGAAGCAACTTTTACAGAAATGAGCAAGAAAGTTGAGGATTTCATTTTGTCACATAGACAAATTAAGTTTTCCTGAATAGCTGAAGAAATGGGAATCTCTGCAGGTACAGTTTGAAAAATAATTCATGAAAAGTTGGGCATGTCCAAAGTTAGTGCAAGATGGGTTCCAAGAATGCTGACACCATGTCAGAAGTCCACAAGACTCCAGTGCTGTCAGGAGAACTTTGAGAAGCTCCATGAAGACCAAGTGAATTTTTTTTTCATCATCTGGTGACTGGAGATGAGACTTGGGTCTATCACAGAGATCCTGAGTCCAAAATGGAGTCAAGGCAGGGGCAACACAAGTCATCCCCCACCCCCCAAAATTTCAAGACAGAAAAATCTGCAGGCAAAGAATGGCAACTGTCTTCCGGGATGATGAAGGACTTTTGATTCTGGAGTTCATGCCACACAAGAAAATCATGAAAAGAACTATGGAAAGGATGTTCTTGATGCAGGTTCAATCCAGCATTTAAAGAATATATGCTCATCCACATAAAATAGATAATCACATTTAGAGAGAAACAGTTTTTGATTAATTAACATCCTGTTACTCCAACTACATATATCCTTTTAAAAATTAATATATCACTGACTGAACCACCAGGTGAACCCATCATTTCTTAAAATGGCTCTGTCTTAGAACCTTTGTCAGATTTTGTTGATTTTTTTCTACATCTATTTGTCCCAACGATTAATTCATATGTGCATGATTAATCACACATAATTCCAATCTTAGAGGAATTTGACGGGCACTAGAAAGATATTTGGTCACTCTTGATTTTGAATCCCTGTGTACAAACCTCTCACAGATCGATGCTATTAGTGTTATTGAACAGACCTTACATGAGAGAGATACCCATTCCTGTAAACCAAACAGATTTACTATACTCACTACTAACGCTTTGACTCAAAATTACTTTTGCTTGAATGAGAAATATTATCTGCAGATCAAAGGAACAACAGTGGGGGCCTCTGTGGCCCCCGATATAGCCAATTTTTATGTTGCCAAGTTTGAAAACATTTCTCAATGAACATAAATTCAAAGAGGACTTGAGACTTTACAAGCAGTATATTGATGACATTTAAAGCTACAGCCTCAGCACACTCAGGTTGAGGGCTCAAACCCATGCTGCTCCTTGTGACCCTGAGCAAGTCACACCCCCCCCCCCCCATTGCCCCAGGTACATTAGATAGATTGTGAACCCTCTGGGACAGACAGGTAAAAATGCTTGAGTACCTGAATAAATTCATGTAAACAATTCTGAGCTCAATAGGGAGAACAGTATAGAAAATGTAATAAATAAATAAATACATTTTTATATTATGGAGGGGTAATGTCAGTAGGTTGCATCTTTTTCTCACATGGCGTAATTCATACAATAAGAATTTAAGATTTAAAATGGAATATCATTCTGACCAAATATAATTTTTGGACATTTTGATTAGGAAAGAACATTACAATTTTAATATCACCATTTATTGGACATCTATTGGTAAGGCAGACAATAGTATAACCCTACCAGTATTCTTGTTACTAGAATTCTATACATGAGAATTCTAGTTTGCTATTGTAAGCAGGTGCTTACCCAGGGATGCTGGGATGATTCCTGGAGCTTGGGTGAATTGAAGGCAATGACTGCTGAGATCTGTCTTCTGTGGGGCTTAGGAACTGTTCTGGAGCTTATGTAGGCAGCTAGGGGCAGAGCCACAGGTCCTGCTGTGAACCAGGCTCATGACAGGGACCCAGGCTGCACAGAGCTCTGGCAGAGGAAGCAGGCTGTTATCAGTCCTGCTGCAGTGGCATACATTTATGCCATGCCCTGGGGAGAGGAATTGGTGTTTCAAACTTTCATGCATACGCAGAAGACTCAGGCAGGCCTGGTGGCAAAGATGTTGAGGGGCTGAAGAAGCAGCCAGGAATGACAAGTTGATCATGAAGGCCCTGAAAAGGTATTTGCTGGCTCTGGTGAAAGTCTGGCAGCAATAAAGCTGCAATATCAGTGATTTGCAGTGTGTGAGAGCATCGGAGTGTCAGGAAAAGTGTGGAATAATTGTAGGTGTCATAGTTCCACATCATTCTCTTGGTTGGGCTGAGAAGTTTTCAACGGCCCCTTGTAATAGTCAAAGCACTTTAGTATAGAAATGTACTCACACCTGTGGTTTTTAAATGACCTTGTTTTAATGTCATTTTAAAACCTATTTTGCACTTTAAAGTCTCTATGACACATCTTAAAGTTGAGTTATTTTATAACCTTTAAAAACATTTTGTGCACCTATGAGAGTTAACACATACACTCTTATCAACACAGCTGTAATGGCTGTAATGTTTGACCTACATGTGTCTCAGTTTAGGGGACACCAACACAACCGCTGTGACCAATAGCATCTTTGTTGTTGCTATCTAAACTGAGACAACACTGAAACCACAAGTGGAATCATACTATTTTCAGCTAATTTTTTATTCTGTTTGACTCAATTCCTTCTTTAATTTATAGCACCAATCCCACATCCAATTTAATCTGTCCTATCATTGTGATATAATTTGTTCCATCGGTTATCCTCCATCTACCAGATTTCTGAGATGCCTACTACCTCACATTTAGTGCTTATAGAGGGCCAGATTATGGCCTACTGATGCTCTGAGTACAGCCCAACAATGATACCCCTTGGCCCTTCTATTGCTTAATTGACAAGAGATTAACTCCCCCTGTTACAAAGCCATGGTAGTGGCTGCAGCGCGGCAAACATTCCAGCACCTATTAAATCCCTATGGATGTCAGAGCAATTACCGCAGCAGCAGCCACTACCATAGCTTTGAAAAACAAACCCTAAGACAATAAGTGTTGAGAAATATCATATATATTGTGACAGGGAAACCCCTGTCATGGGTTCAAAACCTGCCTTAAACCCTGACACTAAAGCAAATGTGCCCATTCCTAAGCCAAGGAAGCTGCCCATTAAGTCTGTTCCCAGTGCTAAGATCAGACAGGCAGGGCAGAACAGAGAAGCAGTGGCGTACCAAGGGGGGGATGGGGGAGGGGGGGAGGCCACCCTGGGTGCAGCCTTAGGGGGGGTGCACAGCGGGCCAGGTCCGGAAAATTCCTGGGCTGCAACGGTGATGGCACTCAGCGGCATCAGCGCCCTTCCCCCCGGCGACGGCACTCAGTGGCATCAGCGCCCCCCCTCCGCAACGGCACTCAGCGACATCGGCGCCCCCCCCTCCCGCGACAGCACTCAAGTTCGGCCTCCTCCTGGCATCAACAGAACTTCAGTTCGGCAACAGGTGCTCAGTCAAAAGCTTCCCCAGACTCAGCTTCCTGTTTCTGCCCAGGCAGTTCAATCAGAGGGAAGCTTTTGATTGAGCACCTGTTGCCGATCTGAAGTTCTGTTGATGCCAGGAGGAGGCGGCCGAACTTGAGTGCTGTCGCGGCGGGGGGGGGGGGCGATGCCGCTGAATGCTTTCACGGAGGGGGGGGGGGCCTTGCCGATCTTGTTACCAAAATCGGAAAGGTGAGGAAGGGAGAAAGATGGCCCTGTGGTGGATGGAGAGATTGAGAGAAGGGGACAGATGATGGAAGTAGGGAGAGAGAAGGGGCAGATGATGGAAGTGGAGAGAAGGGGGAGAGAGAAGAGGGAAGATGATGGAAGTGGGGGGGAGAGAGAATGGGCAGATGATGGAAGTGGGGAGAGAGAAGAGGGCAGATGATGGAAGTGGGGGGGAAAGAGAGAGAATGGGCAGATGATGGAAGTGGGGAGAGAGAAGAGGGCAGATGATGGAAATGGGGGGAAAGAGAGAATGGGCAGATGATGGAAGTGGGGAGAGAAGAGGGCAGATGATGGAAGTGGGGGGGAAAGAGAGAGAATGGGCAGATGATGGAAGTGGGGAGAAAAGAGGGCAGATGATGGAAGTGGGGAGAAGGGAGAGCAAATGCTAAATGGAAGTAGAGAAAGAGAACACATACTGGATGGAAGGAGGGATAAAGAAAAAAGATGCTGGATGGGGGAAGAAGATAGAGTTAGTGAGATAGTGGAGGGGTGAAGGAAAGGGGTGGCATGCTGTGGGTAGACATAGTGAAAAGAGGGAAATTGATGACTGCATAGTAAGAACAAATTTAATTTAGATGGACGCAGAAAATAAAGAAGGAAGACCAGAGAAGGAAAGGGAAGAGAGAGAGAGATGCCAGAGAACGGGGAAGGAGACAGAGATATCAGATCTGAGTGGAGGAAATGAGAAGAGAAAGATGCTAAAAACTACAGGGGGGAGGGAAAGAGAGATGAAAGGAGAAAGATGCCAGACCATGAGGGAACAGAGGGAAGATGATGGATGCCAGACCAAAGGGGGGGGGGTTAGAGGAGAGATGGCAGGGGGAGACAGACAATTTCTAGAAGGGGCAGACAGTGGATGGAATGGGCAGTTGCTGGATTGAAGAGACAGGGCAGACGCTGGAAGGAAAAGAATGAAAAGAAGATCAAAGCAGAAACCAGAGACAGCAAAAGGTAGAAAAAAATAATTTTATTTCTATTTTGTCATTATAATATATCAGATTTGAAATATGTATCCTGCTAGAGACATAACTGGGGACTGCAAAGCCCAAGCAGTGCTTATTTAGCTTCCAGTTGGCTTAGGGCTCTCTTGGACCAGGGGGCATTCCCCTAACACTATTCCTGTCAAGTGTGACTGCAGTATTCTGTTAGCATGATATTTCTGTGTAGCATTCTATAATAATTTGGCTTGTTCAGTTTTCTTGATAGATGAGGGAATTTATGTGAAGGGGAGGGGAGACAGGGGTTTTGTTGGTCCTTGCTTTGTATATTTATATTTATAAAATGACAATTGTACAGAATATTGTTTCTTTTTATACTTTAATAAAATATGTTCAATATAAAATCATAACTCAGACTTATGCGGATGGGATCAGGTGGTTTGCGGGGACTGTGCTTGCGGAGACGGGGCAGAAATGTGTTTTTTAAATTTCAGACTTAGTAGTTTGCCGGTCCACAAAATAATTATTTTATTTCTGCTGGTCCACGGGTGTAAAAAGGTTGAAAAATACTGCTGTAGAGCAGAGTCGGCAGCTGCGTTGAGGTGCAGGAAGGTCCCCTGATGACTCGTCTGCCGGCTTTGCTCCGGAAGAAGTAAGTTATGTCAGAGGGGGTGGACCCAGCAGAAGCAATCATCGCAGGTCCTTGCCGCAACTCCCTGTGTCTGCCGGGTCAACCCCCTCCGACGTAACTTACTTCTTCCGGAGCAAAGCCTGGAGTCATCGTGGGACCTTCCAGAACGCGGCTGCCGACTCTGCTCCAGAGTTAGTACGTCAGAGTGGGGTGGACCGGCTGCTGGCAGCTACAGTTATCGTGAGAAAGGAGCAGGACTGCTGGAATGAAAGAGTGGTGCAGGGAGAGAAAGGGGGGCAGGGTGGAATGGAAGGATGGTGCTGATGGAATTGATGTACAGGGAAAGGGGAAAGAGACATAAGGGGGAAGGATACTGGATGGAATTGGATTGGAGGGAAAGAAAGGGGGCAGATGCTGATTGAAGAGGGGTGGATGGAGAGAGAAAGGGCAGACATTGGATGATAGTGTGGCGGGTAGAGTGGAAGCCTATGCTGGATGGACGTGCAGATGTGAGAAATAAGGGAGCAAATGCAGGAAGGAAATGGGAGGAGAGAAAGAGGGGAGTACACGATGGAAGTGGACAGAGAGAGGAGAAGGTACTACATGGAAGGGGTAGAGAAAGAAAACATGATGGAAGGAGGGGATAAATAAAAGGAGTGCACATGATGGGGGAAAAGGATTGAGTTAGGGAAATACTGGAGGGGGTGAAAGAAAGAGGTGGTGAGCTGTAGGTAGACAGGAAAAAAGGAAATTGATGAGAGGGTAGTAAGAACATAATCTAGATGGATGCAGAAAATAAATTGAAAAGGAAAATGAGGGAAGAAAGAGATTGCAGAAGAGAGGTGTGGGAGAGGGAAGGAAAGGAGAGAGATGCCAGACCAATGAGGGTGAAAGGAGAGATGGAAGGGGGAGGCATACAGTTTCTGGAAGGGGCATAGAAGAGAAGATGCCATATAGGGGTAGAGAGATGACAGACAGTGGATGGAAGGAAGAGAGTAACAAGAAGATGAGGAAAGCAGAAACCAGAGAAGACAAAGGTAGAAAAAAAATTTATATTTATTTATTGCTTTAGGAGACATGTCACTGTTTCTGTGGTGTTGCATTGTATGCAGAGTCCAGCTTCTTGCTGGTTCAATTTAACCTTTGTCTATGTATTTCTATTTTATCCCCTTTTTACAAAACTGTGGAGCGTTTTTTAGCGCCAGCCGTGGTGGTAGCAGCTCTGATGCTCAGAATTCTATGAGCGTCAGAGCTGTTACCACCGTGGCTAAAATCCACACTACAGTTTTGTAAAAGGGGGAGGGGTTAGTTTGTGATGACATATTCCATACTAGGCGAAGGTGTGTTTTGTGTTCTGTGTGTTCGAAAGACATGGTTTTCTGTTAGGATTGACGGTGTAGGATTGATCTGTACTAGTCTGGCTTGTTTAGGTTTACAATGGGTGTATTGATGTTGTACTGCTCACTGCATATGTAAGATGCTGCCTTTTCCTATGTACTCATGTGTGACGTGTGGCTTGTTACTAAAAATCATGTTTTTCGCACAGATGGCAGGTGCCAAAAAATGATGGGCCCCGGGTGTCACATATGCTAGGTACGCCATTGCAGAGAAGGGATAGCACAGAAGAATAGAATCCCTGTTCCAAGCCATTATAATTCCTTTTATAAGCCATCTGTTAATTCTCTAGTTAAACCTCTGGTCAGGCAATCTAACACAGCAAGGGTTAAGGAAAGGGGTGGAGCTGACAGGCAGAACATGGTTAGAGCACCAGTGAAAGTTCCCCCAACAGAATAAATCAAAGCCAGTTGAGAACACCCATAAGCAATCAGGAACCTGGAGGGAAAGACATTCCTCACAGAACAGGGAACTGAAGGCTCTATCTTACTGCCTTCTGCTAAGAAACCCATCCCACAGCGCTGCCATGCTGATAAGACTCTGCTTCCTAAGCAGAGACTAATTGGAAGGGAACAGCTCCATGAGCACGGCTTGCCAAATGCTGCTTCAGAGGATAGCCTGTATCCAGTTTCAGAGAGTGAGGAGTCCCTTATGGAAGTAGAGGGAGATATCTCTGAGGGGGAATGAAATGGACTGCAGCCCAGAAGCCTTAGACTATATGTCTGAATGCAGCATGAGTGAGTAAGGTACTGTGTGGGGGAAGAGAATGAAAGTTTGTTCTATAACAATGGGCTAAAGTACTTAAAGAAACATTTCTGTCCTTATGTGGGACTGTATAATGAATGAGAGTTTGATGTGTGAATGTGAGGATTGGTTAGCAACAGAAATTAAACCAGAATCCCTGTATGCAAGCAAAGCATAGTGAGTGGGGGGATGGGTAATGCTAACTAACCGTAAAAGGAGAAATAAAGCCCAGAGTGGATTCAGTGACCTGACATTGCACATCCCTGATAGTGGGAACTTTTGTGAGGGGAATCTTAGACCATTAAAACCAGAGTGAATGGTTCCCAGCTCACTGCCCAGAAATAAGAAGGGTAGTGGGGGTATTTAGATTTCAGGCAGTCAGATGGGGAGAACTTCCTGAAGAAACAGTGGACAATACAATAATTGTGCCAAGCCTACAAAGGTGTGGAGCTAAAGCCCAGGAGGGGCTCTTGTATGTAAGTTCTTAAAACGAGAATGCTGCCCAGAACTGAGCAAAGAATGGCAGCAGGACTGTGAGAAAGAAACCCGGTTTAAAAGGGACTAGTTTTGGTTTTTGTTTTCTTTCCTGACTGAAGCAAGGACTTGCTGTAAAAGAGAACTTTTGTTTATGATAAATCTTTTCCAAGCATCATCAGCTGGTGGGGCTGTATTAGAACCAGTGCAAGCTGAACTGGAGAATAAAACTTGCAACTGGCAATTATTGGTGAAAGGGTTTTTTTTTCTTTTTATTTTTTTTTCTGCTGTGCTTATTCCAGAGTGGTCCTCCAAAGAGCACTAATACTTGTGCCTGCGGCGGGAGCCGGATTGCAAACATGACAGTAGCTAAAGGCCAAATGGCCCATCCACTCTGCCCATCCACAGCATCCACTATCTCCTCCTCTCCCTAAGAGATCCCAGGTGCTGTCCCATGCTTTCTTGAATTCAAACACAGCTTTGTCTCCACCACCTCTACCAGGAGACTTCCTTGTATCTACCATTCTTTCTGTAAAAAAAAGTATTTACATAGATTACTCCCGAGTCTATACCTCTTAACTTCATCCCATGCCCTCGCTCTGGAGTTTCCTTTCAGTTGAAAGATACTCACCTTATGCGCATTTATGCCACATCTATAGTTATTTAAATGTCTCTATCATATTTTCCCCTCTCCTGCCTTTCCTCCAAAGTATACAGTACATATTGAAATCTTTGAGTCTGTCTTCATACGCCATATTCTGTTGAGCACCGATCATTTTAGTAGCCTTCCTACTTTTTGAAGGTGCAGTCTCCAGAAATTGTTCATTTGTTTATTTATTCATTTATTTATTTAGCCTGTTCTCCCAAAAGAGCCCAGAATGGGTTACAGGAGTACATTCACAGTATAGCCAAATATAATACAGACAAGATGTATTTGGAAAGCAAGTGGTACAATAACCAAGTTATAGTAGATATAAACATCTGAGATACACTAATTAACAGTCTCCTGGAAGAGGTAGTGGAAGCAAAGACTGTGTCTGAATTCAAGAGGGCCTGGGATAGGCACTTGGGATCTCTCAGAGAGATAATGGTTACTGTGGATGGGCAGACTAGATGGGCAATTTGGCCTTATCTGCCTTCGTGTTTCTATGTTTCTAATCTGTGCTTTGGTGTAGAACTTAGACATATGGCTTAGTTGGTGTCTATTTGAGTTCTTTAAGGCTTGGTCTTTCATGGAACTGGATTTGTGAAGAGGAAGGTTTTCATGGCCTTCTTAAAGTTCCATAGGTCATCCAGTTATCTAATAGATGGGGGGATGAGGTTCCATAGTTTGGGAATGAAATGCGAGTAGGCATGTCTGCAGGCTGATTCTGTTTTGAGGGTGTATCCAGGAGGTAGGGACAGTCGTCTTTCTTTTTGGGATCTTAACGGTCAGCTAGGGCTGTAGATTGGTAGCTTGGAAATCATAAAGCCTGGTACCAATTTCTGGAAGGTTTTGAAGGCCAGGACTTGGGCTTTGAAGATACAGCACTTGATAGGCAGCCAATGAACTGATGCTAGCACTGGGGTGACGTGGTCATGGATGCTCAAGTTTTTTAATAGGCCGGCTGCAGCATTCTGCACACATTGGAGGCAGGATAGGTTTTTGACAGATTGACCTACTAGTAATGCATTACAATAGTCCATGCAAGACAACACAAAAGCATACTGTAGCTGGGCAAATTCTGATTCTGAGAAGTGTATACGGATGTTTCGCAGCTGGCGTAGGTAGTAAAAGGAGGTCGACACTATTTGGGAGACATGGTCTGTGAGTGATAGACTTTGACTCCAGTAGTACACAATATTCTAAATGAGGTCTCATCAGAGTCTTATACAGAGGCATCGCTACCTCCTTTTTCCTACTGGCCATTCCTCTCCCTATTCACCCAAACATCCTTCTAGCATTCGCCATCGCTTTTTCAACCTATTTGGCCAACTTACGATCATCACATACTATCACACCCAAGTCCCGTTCCTCTTTCGTGCACAAAAGTTCTTCACCCCCTAAACTGTACTGTTCCCTCAGGATTTTGTAGCTCAGCACTGGCTCAGCTGATCGTGACTCCACTCTCACCATGACCAACTCGGTGCTTCCAGTGAGTCCTGCTGGCTCAGCTGATCCAGGAGAGCTGTGGCTGCTGGCTCAACTGAGGGCTTGGTTGTGTTTTAGTTTGGGGTTTTTTTTAATCTAAAATGGGTACAACTGTTGTGCATGTGTTGTGTGTGGTGGACACATAGGCCCCCAACACCCGCACAAACAGTTACCGGCATCTCCAGACCTTCCAGAAAATTTTGTCTGAAAAAAGTGTGTGTTTCCTTTTGAGCATTATATGGAGTGCTCATTTTAATACAGTAGAACGCCGATTATCCAGACTAACCTCGGCAGAGAGCAGTCCGGATAATCGAAAATCCAGGTGATTGCACATTAATTATTTTTCTGTAATAACAATAATTGTTAAAAGATATGAGTAGCCTCCTGAGACTGCCACTGGAAGTCCCAGCAGGATTGCTGCATAGAGAGATGCGAAAACTGAAAAGAGAGAGGAGGAATTAAAGCCTCTGTACAAGTTGTTCATGAATAGAATGATCAAATGGTTCCAGAAAAAGGAGGATGGATTGAGGCATCCGGATTTTATTTCTATTGAAAGCAATGGAAGTAAAACCCGGATGTCTCAATCCGTCCTCCTTTTCTTGAGCCATATGGTAACCCTATTCATTAGGCGCCACATGGAGTATTACATTTAATTTTGAAGGTTGTATTTTGCTAAGGCTATAACAAGACTTGATATGATACAGAGAAGGGTGACCCCAATGGTATGGGATCTGCACCAGAAGATGTATGTGAAGATACTTGAAGACCTGAATATGTATACCTTAGAGGAGAGAAAAGACAGCGGAAATATGACATAGATGTTTAAATACTTGCAAGGATCAATGAGCAAAGAAATATTTTTCAGAGGCAGGGACGCTATTTAGCTAGACTAGAGGGAAGAAATGAAACCATAAGGAGGTAAGCTTTAAAGCAACATCAGAAAAATACTTTTCTACCATAAAGGGTGGTGGTTGCCTGGAATTCCCTTCTGGTGGAAGTGGTTGGAACAAAAACAGTGACAACATTCAAAAAGCCATGGGATAAACATAGAGGATCCTCATCTAGGAACAAAATGGGATCAAAGGAAAACAAATGACAAGGGATGTAACCTGCACAGAGCAGCAGCTATAATCTTATACAAAAGCATAAAGGAGGTAATTTGCATTTTCTGCACGGAGCAGCACTTAGGACTCCAGCTACCATGCCGAGCAGACTACACAGACTGTCCTGGTCTGTATGTGCCGTCTGTTACTATGCTACCATGAAAGCAGATGTAAAATCTAATAACAGAATCTCTACCTTGATCTAATTATGTAGGCACAAAAAGTGCTGGTTTTCAAGTGCTGTTTCCTTGCTATAATTAGCATGGAAACCAGACTGATTAATATGCAGAACTTAATTATGTTCTAAGAAACCATTCCAACTCGTGTTTCAATTATCTTACCCCTTCCCCCACCCCAAAAAAGCGTAATTCTAGACCTCTGATTCATTTCAGCCTCACTCCTTGAGTGCTGGCTTATGTACAGCTTGCTTAAGTTCCTCTGTTCCTCTGGGGGGGGGGAAAAAATCCTTCCTGGAGGAACAGATTAAATCAGCGGTCTCAAACACGCGGCCCACGGGCCGCGTGTGGCTCTCCAGGTTTTATTTGCGGCCCGCGGTCTGGAGGCCATCATTCTCTTCCTTTTAGAGCAGCAGCCGGCTCGTTCGCTCAAAGCCGCGGGTTGGCGGCTCCTTGCGCTATCCACTCCTGCATCGGAAGCCTCTCTGATGTCACAACATCAGAGAGGCTTCAGACGCAGGCGCGGATCTCGCAAGGAGCCGCCACCCGCGGCTTTGAACGAACGAGCCGGCCAGACACGCTGCTGCTCCAGTGGAAGTAAAAGGGCGAAGCAGAAACATATTCTGCCATTTTGTTTATAAACTCTACATAAAATCTCTCATCCTCCATTTTGTTATTGCAAGTATTTGTTACATCTTTTCTGCCATTAGGAGGGTGACCTGACAATTGAGTGCAGAACAATTGCGCTCTGACAAATGTGCCCTGACAATTGCGCGCATGGACAAGTGCGCACACTGACAATTGCGCAAATGGACAAGTGTGTGTATGGACAATTGCGGTGGTGGATACTATTTTGTCTTATTGAGGGTTACAAAGTAACCCTCTTTTTTGAGGGGAGGTGGAAGGACTCCCCCCCCCACTACACTTTAAAGATTGGGGCCTAAGGAGTGTCAGCAAATCACAGCCTTCCACTTACAGGCTGGGGCCTGAGGAGTGTCAGCAAATCGGGACCTTCCACTTACGGGCCGCACTTGTCCTGCACGCACTTGTCCATGTGCAAAATTGTCGGAGCGCATTTGTCCTGCACGGATTTGTCAGTGTACCCATTAGGAGACACAAGTACTACTTAGTGATTTGGAACATAAAATATTTGTTCAGTTTTGCCTACAAGGAATGCTTAAGTTAACAGGTTTTGACATAAAAGAAAATGGGCATTTTAGGAAGGGATTATCTTTTCCTTAGCTCAGTGGATGGCAGCAATCAAATGACAAAATATTGGGAATTATTTGGAAAGGAATTTCCATTCTTTTCTCCATTATTGTACCTCTGCACAGATGCATGGGTGTGTTTGCACTTTGTGTACTGTGTGCACTTCAGATCTCATCTTCAAAAACATGGAGCAAAATTAGAAAAGGTGCAGAGAAAGGTGACCAAAATGAAAAGTGGGATGGAGCAGCTTCCCCGTGAAAGGCAAAATTAGATGTTGCCCAAATCATGACTGCTGGTCAGACGCAGCCCAAAAGCTCATTTTATCAGACCACCATACTTTTGCTGTCTCAAGCTGCATCTCACCCATGGAGGAAATGTGATCAACATTTAGCTTCTTAATTTAATCAAGCAGGAGAGGCTTTTTCCCAGATAAACCATGTTGAGCAGACCAGGATCAGATATTAAGGGAGGAATTTATCAAAGGGTGCTAACTGATTTAGTGCGCTCTAAATGCTAACATGCCTATTCTACAGTATTCCTATGAACATCTTAGCATTTAGTGCACGGTAAATCAGTTAGCATCCCTTGATGAATTCCCCCCTTAGCAGTAGCATAGCGAGGGTTGGAGGCATCCAGGGCAGTGGCACCCCCCTGCCCTCTTCTCTGCTCCCACTCCTTCCCTGCTGCATGTGTGCACCCCTTCCTTTCTCCCGTACCTCTTTAATTTCATTGACGTGAGCAGCATTGCCAATCTGTTACCTTCGCCAGTCTCGGCTCTCCTTCTGACATCACTTCCTGGTCCTGTGACCAGGAAGTGACTTCAGAGGGCGGGCCAAGGCTAGTGCGAGCAGAGGTATGGGGGAGGGAAGGCGTGTATGCAGCGGAGGAGGGGTGGGGGAGGAGCAGGGGTGGGGTGGAGTAGAGAGGAGGATAGGTGTCAGCACCCCCATCAAGATGGTGCCTGGGGCTGTTAGCCCTGTCCCCCCTCCCTCACTATGCCACTGCCCCTTAGTGTCATTTAACCAGATAGTGTCACTGAAATCTATCAGCCTAAAAGAAGTCTGAGATCAGAAAACAGTATGAAATTATGTTTGGAAGGTAATATGTCAATCTCCCACATTAAGGGCTCCTTTTACTAAGGTGCACTAGCGGTTTTAGCGCGTGCTTAGCACACGCTACAATACCGCATGTGCTAAATGCTAATGCCTCCATAGAGCTTGCGTTAGTATTATTTTTTTAGCGCGTGGTTCTAAAAATGCTAGCGCACCTTAGTAAAAGGAGCCCTAAGATTGGCGCGACTATGGGCCTGTTTTACAAAGCTGTGCAGCAATGGCCCCAAAGCCCTTTAAATCTCTATGGGCTTCGGGGCCGTTACCGCGCTGCAGCCACTAGCGTGGCTTTGTAAAACAGGCCCTATGTTATCTATAGTGGGTGTAAAGCTGTGAAATACCCTGCCAGGAATTCTGCGTTTGTGTGCTGCTAGACTGAATTTTAAGAAAATGTTAAAAAAACCCAACTGTCTGTGAAGGCTTTTTTGAGTTGAAATTTTATATTCAAACTGGATTTGAAGATTTCTGATGTTTATCAACCATTTTTAAGAGTGTTGGTTTTTTAACAACTGAGTTAGGCATGTTTGTTTAACATTTTATGCTCGTTACTATGGACACCGTATAGGTAATATATGGTATATAAATTTTTAAATAAATATCTGCTCTGAACACCACAGCACTCTTTGATTAGTTCCAGGACAATTCAGGGTTGCAGTCAAGGTGGAGCCAGGAGTTATTTGGGCATTGTCAATATTCAGCAGGAGTACCTACATAATTACCTGATAACCTAGGCCAGCTCCTGGTGTCTTTTCCAGACCTGGATATTCAGAGCTAGTAATTGCTTATGGGCCAGCACTGAATATTGGTGTCTAATCCAGCTGCTGCTGAGCAACATTTAAAGAAATGATGCTTCTGGCAGCTAAATATTGACCAATTTACTTTTTATCATGTGCAATAGTGGCAAAAGCAGCAAGACTGGTAAAGTTCCCAGGCTTCTTCATTTGAAGAAAATGATGCTAGTACTGCATGGAAATAAATTCAGCAAACTCCAATAGGGACTCCCCTACCAGCCCTCTCAGCTATTAGAAAATAAATATCCCATGTGGTCCCTCTCTTGAAAAGTTTGGGGACCACTGAACTCAACAGGTTAAGGCTGTTCATCTTGGAGAAGAAGCAACAGAGGGAAATAAGAAGTCTATAATATTGTGAGTACTGAAGCGATGAAGACATGGACACCACACACTCCCCCAGTAGTCAATGACCCCCCTCCCAGAGCCCAAAGATCTGAATGAAACAGTACATATCTGTCACTATGATATCTGCAGAGAGCATGGCCAGTCCTAGTACAATGGCAAGCAAGCATCTGGAGTCGCCTGGTGGGCAGTGCAGTAGATTCCAGAAAAGGAAATCCAGGCCTATATCCCACCCAAACTAGCACACTTATGGAGTAAAGTGTGAGCCCACCAAAAATGTACTGTACTGACAAATAGATGATACCTACAGGCATAAAGGCTATTGGGGTGGTACACAGGTTTTGGAGGGCACATCATACAATGTAAGGGGTATCTGGTGAGATGCATACTTGGCACTCTTTATGTGAAGTTCACAGCAGTGCCCCCTAAGGTGCCTCACTGTTCTGCTAGCATGTCCAAAATGATTTGGTTCCGGATGTTTTCTTTTTTGTAAATGTCCCCCCAAAAAAGACAAACTAAAGGCCCGAACATCCAGATAAGTCATTTTGGGGGGAAAAAAATGGACATTTTTCTCAAAACGTCCAAAGTTGGACTTAGATGTCATATCAAAAAATCCTTCCACTTCTTTTATGAGTTAAAGGAATGGGTATGAGCAGTATGGAATTGATTCACTCTTTGGGATGTTGAAAGGGACTTTTGACCTGGATTGGCCACTGTTGAAGGTTGAATGCTGGACTTGATGGACTATTGGGGGAGGGACAGTTGGAAGAAATGGACTATTGGTTTGACCCAGTATGACATAGCTTATCCTCTATTATGTGAAGGTCTTTGGAAATCATTCTACTGTTGTGAGGGTTCTGAAGAAAAGTCTATACATTATCCCCCCTTGTACAAAACTACAGCACGGTTTTTAGCATTTTACCGTGCTCGTTTTGTAAAAAAAAGGGGATGGGGTATGTTAAAACAAATCAGACTAACATTGCAGTTTTATTCCATACTGTACCACTTTCACCCCAAATGCAAAAAGTAAAAATCAAAGACCATTATCTCTAATAAGGCTATTGTGCCCATGAGCTCATCACCGTTTATCTGCTGATCTCTTGATTAATGTTCCTTTCCATGCAGACTGCACTGTCAGAGTGTGCTTATTTATGTGTGCTTCTTTAATTTGTTCCTCACAGAAATGCACCAGTAAGCACAAATCAATCTGTCACTAATGTAAAAAGATACAAACACATCTAAGAAATGGCCAATTTTGAAACAAAAAGATAAACATTTTCTTGTTTTGAAATGGTTATGATTGCTATTGGATTTCTGGAAGTTTTCTACAAAATGTCCAAACTTGGATTTTGACATCATGTCGAAAATGCCATGTCAAATGTCACTGTATATAGATTTTTTTGTATCGAGTTTGTTTAAGGCTTGATTGTAATATAAAAGTGTTTAAAAAACAATTTGTGAAGCACTAGAAAACTATGCTGTTCATTGGCAGTGTGTCTAAATCTTAAAGTGGTGTATTGGAGGCATGGTTTGGGTGAAACTAGGGTGAGATTATGATTTGGACGTTTTTCAGCAATAATGGAACATTGTAGAAAACATCCAAGGCAAAATTTGGATGTTTGAGGCTAGACCAGTTTCAATAAGAATAGCCTTACTGGGTCAGACCAATGGTCCAACAGTGGCCAATCCAGGTCACTAGTACCTGGCAAAACCCCAAAGAGTACAACATTTCATGCAACCGATCCAGGTCAAGCAGTGGTTTCTCCCATGTCTTTCTCATTAACAGACTATGGACTTTTCGTCCAGGAAACTGTCCAAATTTTTCTTAAAACCAGCTATGCTATCCGCTCTTACCACAACCTCTGGCAAATATTCTCTGAGTGAAAAAATACTTCATCCTATTGGTTTTAAAAGTATTTCCTTGTAACTTCATTGAGTGTCCCTTAGTCTTTGTAATTTTTGATGGAGTGAAAAATTAATCCACTTGTACCTGTTCTACTCCACTCAGGATTTTGTAGTCTTCAGTTATATCTCTCCTCATCCGTCTCTTTTCCAAGCTGAAGAGCCCTAAACATTTTATTCTTTCTTCATATGAGAGGAGTTCCATCCCCTTTATTATCTTGGTCACTCTGTGAACTTTTTCTAGTGCCACTATATTTTTCTTGAGATAAGGAGACCAGTATTGAACACAATACTCCACCATGGAGTGATACAGAGGCATTATAACATTATTTGTCTTGTTAACCATCCCTTTCTAAAATAATTCCTAGCAACTTGTTTGCTTTTTTGGCCACCACTGCACATTGAGTGGAAGGAATGTCGAGATATGACCACATTGCACCATATCTTCAACAATTGCATTGGTTTCCAGTTGTATTTAAAATCCAATACAAAGCAATTATGATTTGTCACCAATTTTTATGTGGCACAATCCCAGAATTTTTTAAGAGCAAGATGTCAAGTTATCAACCAACAAGATCATTACATTCTGAAAATTCTGCATTGTTGAAAGCAATTGTTAACCCAAAATATACTGAAACTAATGCAAAGACCTTTTCATGTGCAGGAATAAAATTGTGGAAAACTCTTGTAGGGCAAATTTGGAAATGCAGTGATAGTTCTTTTAGAAAATTGCTAAAAACATAATTATTTGTGGATGGATTTCTCTGAATACTGATCTTTCTGTTGTAAGAACTGAATTCTTCTGTTCTACTTGTCTCAGTTTAAGATTTTATGTATGTAATCATTTTGTAAACTGCTTTGATATAACGGTATAAAAATTTTTTTAATAAATAAATAAAACTGTCTACAATGGAACCCAGATTCTTTTCTTGGGCGCTAACCCCCAAGGTGAACTCTAGCACTGGTAACTGTGATTTGGGTTATTCTTCTCAATGTGCATCACTTTGCATTTGTCCACATTAAATTTCATCTGCCACTTGGATGCCCAGTCTTCCAATTTCCTAAGGTCTGCCTGCAATTTTTCACAATCTGCAAGCGTTTTAACAACTTTGCATGAATAAGTACCAGAAAGCTGCCCAAAATTATAAGATGACCACTGGAAGGATTAAGGCATAACCTACCCTCCACTTTCCCCCAGTTATCACTGATCCCCTCTCACCCCCATAAAGATGTGAATGAAACAGTACATATCAGCTGTATGACAGCTTCAGATGTTATGGCCAATCCTATTAGAGCAGCAAGATCGCTGGAGTAGTCTAGTGGTCAGTGCAATGGACTATACAGATGGTGAGCCAACAAGAGCAGTGAGTTGTGAACGCTGCTGTGGCCTGAGGATGTTCATGACTGGCCTCGAAGCACCTCCTTATGGGCTGCGCCCCCCCCCCCCTTGGTACAAAACAGCAGGAAGGTTGAGGGGAAGGGAGGGAGATGGACAGAAGAGGAATTGATGCACGGGGTCACGCGAGATCCCAAAATTATTGGGGCTGCTCAGGCACCCACAGAGTAGATGCCTATGATTTAGTAACATCTAAGCCTTCAACTTCTGATGCATATTTAAATTATCTTTCAGCAGATTTTAAAGTCTCTCTACCTGGGATTCTGCTTCACAACAGCTTCAATACAAAGCATAATATACATTTGGAAAGACTTGGGGGCCTGCAAAACAATTTACATGTAGAAACATTGTAGAAAACATCCAGGGCAAAATTTGGATATTTGAGGCTATGTACTTGTGACCTAGGTTGGCCACTGTTGGAAACAGAATATTGGGCTTGATGGGCCTGCGGTCTGTCCCAGTATGGCAGCTCTTATGTTCTTATGACTCAAAATGGTGCCAAAAAATCAACGCTGATAAAATTTCACACTAGATTCTGTTCTATAAATGGCACTCAGAGTTGGGAAAGTAAAACCTTGTGGAAATTCTTGCACCTAAATCATGTGCGGATCTCCCTTATTCTATGAAACCATGTGTAAATTCTAGGAGTGCCCCTAACTCACTTATGCTCCTCCCATGGTGGTGCTCCCTTTTGGGGATGCTTGTGTAAAATTTACATGTAGAATCCAGCCCCTACATTGAACACATAAATTTTAATGAATGCTAATTAGTGCCAATAATTATTAGTGACCAATTTGGTGCTAATTGGCTTGTTATTAAATTAAATTGTGAAGGGAAATAGGGCACCTGACCAAATTTCTGTGGGCAGTTTATAGCAACATACTTGTAGGCCAGGTCTGCTGAATGTCTTTGGATCAAATCCCACACTCAGACTGACTTCATACCTTTCAAATTTCTTCTGACTTCCTTCCAGTCTGCTCTTTCACCTGCCAGACAAGACTACAATTATTTGACTCTCTTGGCTCTAACCCTTGCCGTCTCTTTGCCACATTGAACTCTCTACTCAATGTGCCCTACCTCTAACCCCTCCATCACTCCCCCCCCCCCACCCCCGACTATGGATGAGTACCTCTAAGGCAAGGTTCACAAGATTAACCGTAAATTCTTAACCAAGCCACTTCTGCCTCTCCCTCCACCAGCCTACTCTGTTAGCCCTCCTTCGGTCCCTGCTACCCTTTCTTCATTTCCTGAAATCACATGAAAAGGAAACCGCATTTTCTTTCCTCCTCTAAACTCACTATCTTCTCCTCTGATCTGATTCCCACCCATCTACTCAGCACTATCTCTACTACTTTCATCTCTTCCAACTGCAACATCCTCAGTCTATCGCTGTCCCTGATGTCTTCAAACATGCCGTTATTACACCACTCCTCAAAAAAACCTTCACTGGACACTTCCTGCCTTTCCAACTAGCACCCCATCTCCCTCCTCCTTTTTTGTCCAAGCTATTTGAGTGTGCTGTTCACTATCATTGTCGTTGCTTTTTGTCATCCCTAGCTATTTTTGACCCATACCAATCAGGCTTTTGCTCCCTGCAGTCTATGGAAATTGCCCTTGCTAAAGTCTCCAATGATCTGTTCTTGGCCAGATCCAAAGGCCTCTATTCTACCCTCATCCTTCTCAATCCATCCGCTGCTTTGAACACTGTAGACCAGTGTTCTTCAACCACCGGTCCGTGGACTGGTGCTGGGCTGCAGAAATTTTCTGCCTGTCCACAGGGCTGGCACGTCCATCAGGCCCAAGACAGCATTCTTCAGATGCTAGTCCATGATGCAATCAACACGGCATCTTTAGGCCAGCTCCCTGAGTGCTGCAGTGCACAAAGCTGTGGGAAAAGGCTCCTACCCGCGGCCCGCCTGAACCAGAAGCCTTTCCTCTGACGTTGCAACGTCAGATGGAAGGCTTCCATATGAGGCACAGAACGCGCGTGAGGAGCCGCTGCCCACAGCTTTGTGCAATGCAGCACTCAGGGAGCTGGCCCGAAGATGCTGCGTTGATCGCACAATGGACCAGCCCGAAGATAACACCGGGGGCAGGCCAGATGGCAAGGCACATGGAGGGAGAGAGACAACATCGATAGGGGAAATGCTTTTATTTTGTTTATTTAGTGACTGATTTGTCTGTTCAGGAAGAAATACATTTGTTTGTTTTCCTCTGGGGTTGTACTGCTTGCAGTCTTGCATTTTAGGGTTTGTTTGTAAATATTAGTACTTTTAGTTTTTGCATGCATTTGTATGGGGTTTTGCATTTTAGGGTTTGTTTGTAAATATTAGTACTTTTAGTTTTTGCATGCATTTGCATGGGGTTATCTGTTTTCTGGTAGGAATGAATGTTGAAAAGCATACAGTGTGCTTTCTGTATTTTAATTTTGTGGTTAACCATTATATGTTGCTAATAAAATTTTATTATGTGTATATATGAAAAATGAATGGAAAAAATGGTGTTACAATTAGTACTATTATGAGGGCGGGGTCTGGGGCAGAGATTGAGTGATGGGCACGACTTAGCCAGTGATCTTCAACTCACGGTCCATAGTCTGGTGCTGGTCCACAAAATAATTATTTTATTTCCGCCGGTCAATAGGTGTCAAAAGGTTGAAGAATACTGCTGTAGACCACCACCTTCTCCTTGATATGCTGTCCTCACTTGGATTTCAGGGTTCTATTCTTTCTTAGTTCTCTTCTTATCTTTCACATCTCACCTTTAGTATATGCAGTGGCGGATTCTCCACACTGCCATCCCACTATCAGTCGGGGAACCCCAAGACCCTATCCTAGGACCTCTTCTTTTACCCATCTATACTCATTACCTTGGGGCTTTGATCTCCTTCCATGGTTTTCTCCTGTTCTGTTTGAAAAAGGTTGCAAGGAGGGTTGCTCTAGTAATAATTTCCTCTTGCGTTACCTTCAGTGGTCTTAGCTTTTGGCACAGAAACATACCTACAATCAGAAATAATTCTTTAACTTTATCCCAAAGCAATACCTCTTTGAAATTTCTGCATAACAAGATCTCAGGTGACAGTAGATAACAAATAGGAAAATTCAATGAAGGTAATGCTTTAGCTGTCATTTGATTTTCAAGAAATTCTAATTGCCTATGTATAATCAGACTGTCTTTAACAAAAGCTGAGGAAACCGATTGATAATTAGGCAAACTTGAAGACATTTGAGACAGTCTGACACCTAACTTGCCAATCAGTATCAACCTCATGAAATTTCCCCACTGTTTGTTGAGAAAAAGTACACAGCTGTGGTATAGTAGTCTTTATGCATTCTTTGGTCCTAACAACCACTTGTCAAATATCTTTTAAGGTAATATCTTGAGGTTGGTCCAAATTTTTAGACAAATTTGGACAAATTACAGGTACTGGAAGATTACCAGTAGTGCTAGGTTGTGCCTGAAGAGAGGCATTCAAATCAGCAGATACTTTGTTCACCTGAGCTGTATCCTTTGGGGGGACCTTTTTCAGGTGGGCAAACAGAAGTAAATAGGGGGGGAGGGGGGAACATAAAAACATGATGAGCAGATAAAGTCCAAATGGCCCATCTAGTCTGCCCATTCGCAGTAACCATTATCTCTTTCTCTCGCCGAGAGATCCCACATGCCTATCCAAGGCTGCATGCCATTGGCACAGTGCTCTCTTGAACTGTTGGTCATGGCGGCAGTGTGTGACATCAAATGCTGCTGTCCTCTGTCTCAATCTGGTGCAGCCCAGGATCCTCCGGTATGCTGTCTCTTCCTGTTATGTGTGACTTTTAATATTCTTTTTCTCTTTTATTTAAATCATAAGGAAATACATTAAGAGGGGCATAATACAAGAAAAAGTCAAAGTCCCCTTTTGGTGTAACCCCCTAAATGCTGAAAGTAGCAGCAAGGAAAATGTTCATTCTAAAAAAAAAACAAAAACCTGTCTACATTGAGGGTTTTTTTTTTTTTTTTTTTTAGAATGGCCTACCTCTACGTTCAGCAGTTTAATTGCCCAGACCACACATTCCCAACCCAAAAATTTCCCAAGTCCCAAACGCCCAAAACAAGAAAGGAGGGGTCAGTCCTTTGCCTAAAAGCTGGATTCTGTAACCAGCGCCTGTCAAAAACAACACCGGTTAAAGAATCCCCTCCCCCTGCAACGATCGTGGCAGGAGAGATGCCTAATCTCTCCTGCCCTGATCAAGATCCCTCCCTGAACAGCCAGGGATCCCAAGCCCTCCTGCTGACACACCCCCCCCCCGAAGGAATCCCAAGCCTTCCTACCGACACCCCCCTAATCTCTGACAATATCAGCAGGAGGGAGCCCAAGCCCTCCTACCGGCACTCCAACCACCCCCTGAATACCGGCAGGAGGGAGCCCAAGTCCTCCTGCCGGAAGGCACCCCCTCTCAAATATGGGCAGGAGGGATCCCAGGCCCTTCTGCCCACGGCGCACCCCCTGCAACCCTCCAGATCGACTCCCTACTGCCCGGGCCCCCCCTAACCACGGGCACCCCGCTAAACTTACTTGAACATTGGATGGACGAACTGTGATCTCTCCTGCCGCGATTGTTGTGGTGGGGGTGGGCAGGTTGCCGGGGCTGCTGAACCGATTGCGGCAGCCACGATAAGCTCAGCGGCCCCTATTCGGAATTTATACCTGTTTTGACTTGGTCTAAGTCAAAACGTATAAGTTCTGACTAGACCATCTCCCTAGACTTTTGGTTATACTTGCAGTACAACTAAATCTAGGTCGGCCTATCTCCCGCCCTTTCCCCTCCTCTTAAAACGCCTCTTTTCGCTCTAGGCGTTCAGAGGAAGGATAAAGGCCTATGCTGGTTTTAGATATGTCTACAACCAGCTTTGATTTGTCTTTTTGATCGTCCAAGTACCGATTTAGACCACTTTTTGAATTTTTTATTTTTTTTTATTACGAGCCCCTATATCAGGGGTGCCCACACTTTTTGGGCTTGCGAGCTACTTTTAAAATGACCAAGTCAAAATGATCTACCAACAATAAAATTTTAAAAAAACACAACGCACACTGTACGCATAGAAAATGTTAATTATCATTCCTATTCCAGGGTTTTTCAAAGAGGTCAAAGCAGATGACTCTATGCACTATCACCTCAGTAACAACCATACAAAAATAGACAAATATACCCCCCTCCCTTTTTACTAAACCACGATAGCAGTTTTTAGAGCGCAGGGAGCTGCGCTGAATGCCCAGCGCTGCTCTCGACGCTCATAGGCTCCCTGCGCTAAAAAACTCTATTGCGGTTTAGTAAAAGGGGACCTTAGTGTAAAATATAGACAGCAGATATAAATTGAGACACATTTCGATCACTAAATTTAAAATAAAATCATTTTTCCTACCTTGTCTGGTGATTTCATGAGTCTCTGGTTGCACTTTCTTCTTCTGACTGTGCATCCAGTCTTTCTTCCCTTCTTTCAGCCTGTATGCTTCCTCTCCTCCACACCTCATTCCCTCCCCCAACTTTTCCTTCCTCTCCCCTGCCCTTTCTTTCTCTCTGCCTCCCTTTCCTTTTTTTCTGTTTCTCTTCTTTCCTTCTGTCTCCCTGCCTGCCCTTTTTCTTTCTTTCTTTCTCTCTGCCCTCCCTCAAGACACTGCCACTGCCATCGGGGACCCAAACTGCCATCGGGGACCAGGACCCAAACCTCCACCAATAACAGGCCCGAAAGCCGACGCCAATAACACGCCCAAAAGCCAACGCCGCCCCAACCTCTCCCTGCTTCGGCCGACCAGCATCGCGAGGAACTGTTGGGGGAAATGCTGCCGGGTCCTGCCTTCGCGGAAACAGAAAGTAGGCAGGACCCGGCAGGAAGAAGAGGAAATGCTTCACTAACATGTCTCCCGCCTTAGCCCGTAGCGAACGCTTGCTTCAGGGCTCTCAACATGTGCGTGCAGGCTTCCCTTCTCCCCCCCCTCCCCCTCCCCGGGCATAACTTCCGGTTTCGGAGGGAAGAGAAGAGAAGCCTGCACGCACACGTTAGAGCCCGGAGCATAAGTTCGCTAGGGGCTGAAATCTCCAAGCCGGTTTTTTTGGGGTTTTTTTTTAATGTTCAGCAGCGGCAGATGACAGCTGGGTGGACCGCCCAGCTAAAAGGCCCTAGGGAGAACACTGGAGAGGAAGGCTGATCGGCCCGTAGATCAGGACGGCAACACGAGTGCGATCGACTCGAGTTGCCTTCCTGAGCTACTGGTCGATCGCGATCGACGCGTTGGGCACCCCTGCCCTAAATGTTATCTGTGTAACCTTGTGTGCAGAAATATATATTGTATGATAATAAAGCTATATATAGAGAAAGCAGCATGACCCTGGCTAAAAGCACTGAAGGAAGTTCATGAATAGTCAGAAGATTAAAAATGCTTTAAAAATTCCTATCGTAGAAAATAAAAATAACATTCATAAAGAGCACAGCAAGTTTTAAGTTGATGCGACACATTAGGTAAAAATGAGAAAAGCACAGAAAAACACTCAAAGCCACAGTCAGAGATGAATTTAATTTACTTCTGCCTGAGGCTCCAAGGTCCTGGTGAGCTGTAAATCTGAGTGATTCAGTACTAAGAGGCTCACAATGTCTTTGCTTTGGAACATTAACACTGTCACTGCTAAGGTGTTTGCAACCTCAATAGCCTCAGGAATAAGGTTTAAATCACAATGACTATGGCCCAGATTCACTAAGCCCACCGATCGTGTCACAACCACTTTGTGACCCCAACCCGATTCACTAACCTTTTGGTCGATCCTATCCATACCCGATCCTATCCACACATGCAAATGAGGGGACATGAATTTGGCAGCGTGTCACTAAACAAACCGATTGGGCTGACCGATCCAAACATGAGCGACTGCTAAAGACCAGTCACTCACGTCCTTGCCAACTGTCCTGCTCACTTCCGTCCTGAAAAAAATAATCAAAAGTGCCCTTCGCTCTGCCACTTCTGCTTCCCCAGTTTTCCACTGCCCAAACTCCCCACTACCTGCTCAGAAGCCCCCTCTGTGAACCCATGCTTTTAACCCGCAGTTTTAATCTGCGCTGCCATCAATGGTCTTCTTTTAAAGCAGCGGTCTCAAACACGTGGCCCGCGGGCCACATGTGGCTCTCCAGGTTTTATTTGCGGCCCGTGGTCTGGAAGCAATCAACAGCATTTCTCTTTCCGTATAGTGCTAACGGGGTTAGCGTGTTGGACATTTCATCACGCGCTAACCCCCGCGGTCGGCTAAAAAACTAATGCCTGCTCAATGCAGACGTTAGCGGTTAGCACAGCAGGCGGTTTAACGCGCAGTATTATGTGCGTTAAACCCCTACCGCAGCTTGATAAAAGGACCCCTTAGTCTCATAAAGTAAGGCTGTGCAATAATATTACATTACATTACATTACATTACATTAGTGATTTCTATTCCGCCTGTGCCTTGCGGTTCTAGGCGGATTACAAATTAGAAGAGATCTGGACATTACCGAGAGAATTACATAGCAGTGATTACCGAGAGAATTACATAACAGTGATTCATGTACTTTACATGGTACGGTAGAGAATTATAGATTATGAGAGATCTAGATTTTTTCGAAAGAATTTCATAGAAGGGAATCAAGTGATAACAAGGGTACAGTGGAGAATATCAGTATATACTGGTTACAGAAGAAAAATTACCTAGTAATGAAGGAGGAAGTTTGTTGGATACTGAAGGTAGATGCTTATTTAGGAATCAGAATAGTTTTTGGAAGGTAAGGTTCTTGGAGTTGACTAATGTGTTATTCACGTGAGAATGAGCTTGTGCGAGTGGGGAGGAGATTAGTTAGTGTGGACGTGTTTTTTAAATAGAAAAGTTTTGATTTATTTTCGAAACACTTTGATGTCTGTTGTTTTGATCATCAGTTTGGTGATGGTGGGGTCAATTTTCGCTGCCTGAGTCGCTAGAAGGCTGTCGTATAGTTTCTTACGTCGGGTACCATTGTGAGGGGGGAAGGTGAATAGGTTTTGAGTTCTCCTTCATCAGTTTGAGTGGTATCGGTATAGGCGGTTGTTTAGGTAACAGGGGGCAGTACCATGGGTTACTTTAAATAGTAGACAATAGAACTTGAATTGAGTTCTTGCTTTTATCGGAAGCCAGTGAGAGTCTACATAGGCGGGGGTGATGTGGTCAAATTTGCTGAGACAGTAGATGAGTCTGATGGCTGTGTTCTGAACGGTCTGTAGTTGTTTTATCATGTTGTTTGGGCATGGTAGGTAGAGGCTGTTGCAGTAATCTAAGGTACTAAGTATGAGGGATTGTCCAATGATTTTGTAGTGTTCTTTGGTAAAGAATTTTCTTATTTTTCTTAGGTTTCGCATGGTGAAGAATGCTTTTTGTATGATTTTGTATATTTGTGTTTGCATTGTGCAGCGTCTGTCTAATTGTATTCCCAGAATTATGAGAGTGCTCTGTATAGGATATTTGATTGTGTTTACTTCCAGTTCTGTTAGTGATGGTTTTTGTTCCTTCTCTAGTAGTAGGAATTTGATTTTCTCCGCATTCAGTTTCAGCTTATGTCTCATCATCCATTTTTCCACAGTTTCCAGTGTTGTTTTCAGGCGTCCATTTGAGATGGGGTCTTGGATGTCAAAGGGGAGGATGATGGTTATGTCATCTGCGTAGCTGAAAGATGTTATATTTAGGGCATCTAGGGCAGTGCCTAAGGAAGCTATGAAGAGGTTGAATAGGATGGGCGATAGAGGGGATCCTTGTGGTACTCCGCAGGGGTTTGTCCAAGGGTCGGATAAAAGATCTTTTGACTTAACTCTGTATGATCTTGATTGAAGGAATCCTTGGAACCAGTTGTGAACTTTACCTGATATTCCTATGGCATCTAGTATCTGGATGGTCTACTAAGTCAAATGCTGCTGAAAGATCGAGTTGGATGATTAGTAACTTGTTTCCTTTGCTGAGGTGCTGTCGGGCTATATCTAGTAAAGATACCAGTAGAGTTTCTGTGCTGTGATTGGCTCTGAAACCAGATTGAGTTGGATGCAGAATGTGGTGGTCTTCTAGGTAGTTGGATAGATATTGTGCTACTAGACCCTCTATGAGTTTGATGTATAGTGGGATAGAAGCGATTGGTCTATAGTTTGTTGGGTTGTCTATTGGGCCTTTGGGGTCTTTTAGTATGGGGGTGATTATGATTTCGCCAAGTTCCGGAGGGTACTGTCCTTCTCTGAGGGTGGTTTGCAACCATAGCGTGAGACAAGCTATGAATTTAGTGGATGCTGTGGCTAGTAAGTAAGGAGGACAGTTGTTCAAATCACAGGAGGATTTGCTGTATTTTTTGTACAGCCGTTCCAGGTCTGACCATTGTGTCGCTGGGAAGTTGGTCCAAGTCCTATCTGCTGAGATGGCTTCGTCTATTGTGGGTTTTATTAGTATCTCTTCTATAATATTTTGTGAGTTGTTGAATGTTGCTCTGATTGTGATGATTTTATTTTTGAAGTGGTCCAATAGTTGTGAAGCTGTCGGAGCCTGGGATCCTTGGGTGGCGAGGAAGGGTTTGGTATCTGTGAGGTTTTTTACAATGCTGAAAAGTTTTTTGGTGTCTGGTTTTTCGGTGCCAATGAGTTTGGAGTAGTGGTCTTTACGTTTTTCTTTCAGTTTGATTTTGTATTGTTTGATTTGGGATCTCCATTCTATTTTATTGTGGTCTTGTTTCTGTTTTTTCCATGTCCTTTCTAGTTGTCTGCATTGCCTTTTTAGGTGTAGGAGTTCACCTACAGATTTCTATTCCGCCATTACCTTTTGGTTCAAAGCGGATTACAAAAAGAGTTATGGAAGAAGGGTTACAACGTTAGATCAGAGAAGGTTTCCAAGAGAGGGAAAAGTAGGATCTGGGGTTAGGGAGGGGATGGTAAGAGGGGGGTTAAGCTTTATCATGGTATTAAGCTTTATTAAGGGATTTCTTGAAGAGTATAGTTTTTATTTCCTTTCTGAACATCTTGTAGTCTGGGGTTGTTGTCAATAGGTTGGAGACTTGGTTGTCTATCTTCACTGCCTGAGTGGCCAGTAGTCCGTTGTATAGTTTTTTCCATTTTACTTCTTTGATTTGGGGGTAAGTGAATGGGGTGTGTGTTTTTCTATGCCTGGTAGAGGTGGTTTGGATGAGGCGGTCGTTTAGGTAGGTTGGGCTGTCTCCATTTATAGTTTTAAATAGTATACAGTAGAATTTAAATTGTATTCTTTCCTGGATTGGAAGTCAATGAGAATTGATGAATGCCTCAGTAATGTGATCATGTTTTTTCAATGAATAGACGAGTCTCAGAGCTGTATTCTGAATTGTTTGTAGTTGTTTAATCATTATTGCAGGGCAGGGGAGGTAGAGGATGTTGCAATAGTCTAGGATATTTAGGATTAGAGATTGTACTAGGAGCTGAAATTGTGTTTTTTCGAAGAATTTTCGGACTTGTCTAAGGTTTCTCATAACTGCGAAAGATTTCTGTATTTTGTTAATTTGTGGTTGCATATACAGTACTTTAACCCTTTTTTTCAGACAGCCAATTTTCTGGCTATTAAATACCTTGGAACCTTGAATTGTAGAAATATGCTTTCATTTTGATCATACCTTACTATTTCAATTTGTTTCTGTTACTTTTCTTATTTGTGTATACTGTATTTTGTTGAGTATATTAATACTGATAATTTTTATTATGACTTTGGTGATTTTTTTTTTAGTACATGGGACTTTTATGTTTACATTGTATAATTTTCCCCATGGTTTATATATATATATTTTTGTCTGTGTATAAATTGGGGCTCTTTAGATAACTGGGTTTTGAATGTTAATAATATGATCTTGAAGGAAATTCTATGGGTGATTGGAAACCAATGTGCTTTTTGTAAAAGGGGAGTTACATGATCATATTTTTTTTGCGTTTGTTATAAGTTTAATGGCTGTATTTTGAACAATCTGAAGACTTTTTTTTCCTTATGGGTAATGCCAATGAATAAAGAATTACAGTAGTCAAGTTTTGATATGATTAATGAATGTACACATTAAAATATTTAATAATTTAGGTTCCAAAAATTTATCTATGGATCTAATCATACGTAGACGATAAAAACATGATTTTACTACTCCACCGTGAGAATGGGCTGCTGGGCTTGATGGACAGTTGTTCTTATTTAGCTGGTTGCTGACTGATTAAATCACTTGATCAGGGCTAGCTGCTAATTTTGTTATGCAATACAAATATTTATTTATTCATTCCATTATTTAGCCCATCCTCCCAACCGTGCCAAGAATAGATTACAAGATTACATTCAAAATAATAAAAATATAATAAAATTAAACAATGTGTCAACCTTTATGAGTCAACATTTATGTGCATCCACTTAACTCATGTCTGTGGCAAATGACAGTACAGTAACACCTTGGTTTGCGAGCATAATTCGTTCCAGAAGCATACTTGTAATCCAAAGCACTCGTATATCAAAGCAAATTTCCCCATAGGAAATAATGGGAACTCAGACGATTCGTTCCACAACCTAAAAACTTTAATAGAAAATACTATACGTACTTGTATTGCAAGACCTTGCTCATTTAGAACAGTCACCACACTCCCACAGCGTCAGAGAGAGAAGAATCATCGGCTCAGTTGTGATGTATTTGTATTGTACTTGTATGTACTTGTATTGTATGTTGTATGTACTTGTATTGCAAGACATTGCTTGTATATCAAGTTAAAATTTAATAAAATGTTTTGCTTGTCTTGCCAAACCAAGTTACTTGCAATCCCAGGTTTTACTGTATTCTATAACCTAAGCACATCATTGTTTGACAGGTCCATGCCCATCCATACATCTCCCTGATTGGTAAGGCCCGACTTAGTGCAGGAAGAGGCGGTCGGCGCATACAGCGAGTGATTTCCTGCACTCGCCGGTGCTCCGGCTGCTCTCTCCTGCCTCTCCCGCTGCCCTCTCCAGTCTCCCCCATGAAAAACCGTATTCATGGTTTTTCAAGATTCGCGGGGGTTCCTGGAATGGAACCCCCGCAAATATCAGGGGAGTACTGTACTGTGAAATGTTTCTTGAGCTTGATAGGTGGTATGGTTTCAAGGGAGTTGTTTGGAAGGTTTAGATTCAGTATTCTCTGGATTTCATCTAGCCTTCTGCTTACCACCAATTCTATAACAATATCTGGGCACCAAGGTTCCAGAACAGAACAGAAGCATATAGCACCATATTCAGATAGAGAATACACGTTTAGCATACTACATGTTGGAACCTAACTTTTAGCACCCTTTATAGAATTGCTCCTCAGGGGACACAAGTGTAAAGATGGATTAATGAAGAGCCATATGTGTTCTATGAATCAAGGGAGTTAGTTAAGGTAATGGAAGAGATCTAGAAAACCAAAGTGCTGGTTGTCTTCGGCCTGCGTGGTTTCTTCAGCTATTCTATTCTTTCTTTCAAGCAGAGAGGCAAAACAAAAATAAAGCCATTGCAGGGTTATTCCTTTCATCCTTGTGGCTGACGAACCTGCCTCCTTCTGATATCATTTCTAGTTCTGGGCAGATCAAGCAGCCACGAGAATGAAAGGAACGGCCCACATCAGCTTTATTTTTGTGTATACACCACCATCGCTGCTGTTAGGGTAAACAGCAGCAGTACCAGTGGCAGATACTCCCCCATTACCATGAAAATGCCATGAGAACAGTTCCCGTGGCATTCCCAGTATTGCTGTGGTAATGGTCTTCGTATCGCTCTCTAGTACCCAGATTCCATTATAGATTTCATGCTCAGTTCTCTGCATTTTGGGTCTTATTTCTGGCATACTTTGCAAATTTGACCCCAAATATGTGCGATAATGCACACTCTTTTAGAAAAGTGCACACTCTTGACAACATCCATTCCAGAACAAATAAAAATGGGAGAGGGGGAAACACAAATTTCTGGCTTCTCACCCCTAATTATAACCCGAAACAGAGACATGGAGGGGTTAATCCTGTATGGCAAAGCAATTTCAAGCCTTAACTACATTAGTGGACAAATGGGCCACTTTTTCCTTTACAGTTAATGCAGCTTATTCAAGTTTTATTAGGATTTTATATACCGCCTATCAAGGTTATCTAAGCGGTTTTACAATCTGGTACTCAATAATTTTTCCTATCTGTCCCAGTGGGCTCACAATCTATCTAACGTACCTGGGGTTATGGAGGATTAAGTGACTTGCCCAGAGTCACAAGGAGCAGCGCGGGGTTTGAACCCACAACCCCAGGGTGCTGAGGCTGTAGCTTCAACCACTGCGCCATGCACTCATCCTTACTATGGGATTTTACCATGTGTTTGCTGTAGGTCTAATTGGCAATTGGAGATGTATATAGTATTTTTTATTCAGAACATATATTAATGCTTCCATTAGCGTATGGTACTTACTCAGAGTTTCTATGGGACCAGTTACCACCTCCTATGCTCCTACGTCACCTAACACACCTTAGTAGAAGGACCCCTTTGTTACCTGTTTCACTATTAGATTTTGGGCTGGACCTCTGTTAACTCTCGGAAATTTTTATTCAAGAAAATAGTCCTAGTGTTTTTAAAGCAAACAACTTGCACTGCCTAAGCAATTTATAAAGATATGCATGGGGCAAGAAATGCTGGATATAAGAAAGGTAATTAAACTGCATTCACATTAACAGATGCTTTTTGCTTAAGACTCAAGGCAGTATCTGCTAATATGAAGGCATTCTTGAAATGAATCAATTTATGCTGTGATGTTAACCCATTTATACTCCAAGATAAAATGCTTTATTTACAAGCTATTTTCTAGGAATTAATAAGAAAACTACACTTAACAATTTCTAACTCCAGTAAAACTCTGGAGATTTCATTCCTTATATTACTTATATTATTAAAAAGAATATACATTAGATCTGATTAATTATTCTATCATAAAAAAGATGCCATCTTTGGGGCACAGCTGATAGATAATACATATGTGGCTCTACATTTATTAACTGACATTAAATATATTCAAACAAGTCAAAAAAATAAGAAGTGTCTACCTCTTTGTAAGGGGCACCCAAGCAAGCTCCAATCAGTATTCACCAATATTAACAAATGGACCTCAAAATCCAAAGAATAGCCTCCCAAAGTACAAAGACTTAGAGCAGGGAGATAAATGACTATCACGGGTCCAGCTCCGGAAAAAGCTCAAGAGAAAAACTCCCTGCAAAGAGAAAAAAACCTCTCAGAGCTAAAAAAACAGGGCTTTAATTATTCTAGCTTAATTATACATGTTGGCACCCTACAGTGAGGGGAAATGTGAATCAAGAGATAAGTACTAGAGTCGGGAAGGCAGATCTTCAAATAGCAGTACGTTATAAACAGCAAGCAAGCAAAAAGTTAACCAAAAACTTAGCTCTTAGCTGTAAGGTAGGGTCCTTTCTCTGTTGTGGTCTGTGTAATCCAGTCTTTCTGCCTTTCACCACAGTCCCAGCATTTAGAAGGTATCCACAATGAATTGAACTGCTACCTCCCGAAAAATTTATATCAACAAGAGAACCTTGTTTCGCACAAAGATTGCTGCGTCAGGATAAACGAACATCGTTAATGAAGCAGCCAAAGTTGAACAGTGGGCAGCCCTCAATGGGGAGCCAATGGAGCTGTTTGTAGTAGGGTCTGTTGTACTATTTCTTGAGGCAGGTAAGGTAGGCAATGTTACAGTAGTCTAAGGTGCTGAAGATTAGGAATTGGGTGAAGATCCAGAAGGGGATGATGTCAAAGTATGAGCAGATAGATTGCAGTTTCCAGAGAGTGGTGAATCCTTTGCATACCACAGCATTTATCTTATCTTCCATGGTGAGTGTCTAGTCGAGTGTCACTCCTAGGATTTTGATGGTTGGTCGTAGAGCCAAGGGATTATCTCTGATGGAGATCTTGCTGAAGTTCAGTGGAGTAGGACTTGTAAAGAAGAATTTAGTTGTTTATGGAGTTTAGTTTCAATTTGTGATCTGTCATCCATTGTTCCATTATGGTGATGAGTAACGTAAGTGCCAGATTTACACTTAGAAACATGAAGGCAGTTAAAGGCCAAATGGCCTATCCAGTCTGCCCATCTGCAGCATCCACTATCTCCTTATCTCCCTAAGAGATCCCATGTGCTTGTTCAATGCTTTCTTGAATTCAGATACAATCTTTGTCTCCACCACCTTTTCTGGGATCCTATTCCATGCATCTATTACCTGGTGTAAATGCTGGCCTAAGTTAGGCGTTCTGGGGTCATATTCTATACCAGGGGTGCCCAATAGGTCGATCATGATCTACCGGTAGATCGCCAGGGCAAAGTGAGTCGATCAGACTCACTTTGCCTTGGCGATCTACCGGGCCGATCAGCCTTCCTCTCCCCGACGTCAATTCTGTCGTCGGAGAGGAAGTTCGGGCCAGCCAATCGCTGCCTGGCTGGTCGGAACTTCCTCTCCGATGGCAGAATGCTGGTCGGCCCGATGCAGGGAAGCAGAGAGAGCTTGGTGCGGCGGCTTTGGGGGCCTGTTATCCGATGGCAGCGGCGGCAGCAACTTGGGGGCCTGTTTCCCGATGGTGGTAGCAGTGGCTTGGTGGAGGGTAGGGAGAAAGAAAGAAAGGGGGCAGGCAGGGAGACAGCATGGCTTACATCGTACTTCAGTAATCGCACATCTACAGTAATCTTTAATGATTCTTCTTCTTCAATTTCACAAACATCATATGGGGTTCCTCAAGGATCAATACTTTCTCCTTTACTTTTCAATATATTCTTGGCACCTCTTTTGACATTATGTCAATCTATAGGATTTCATGTTTTTGCCTATGCCGATGATATTCAATTACTTTACCCCCTAAACAATAACAACATAAATGAAATTTTGACAATTAATGAGAAATTGGAGCAAATTCATCATTGGCTGGACAAAAACAGGTTGGCTCTCAATATAAAAAAAACAAACATCATGCTGTTTCCTTGGAAGGAAAACTTTTCTTTAGTTACTCCTATTATGATTCAAAATATTCCTCTTCAATTAGTTAAAAATACTAAAATTCTAGGAGTAATTTTTGATAATAAACTCAATTATCATGATCATATTAGTAGTATTGTTAAAACCACCTTCTATAGATTGCGGAAAATTCGATCCATTTCTAAATTCCTCTGTCCTAGAGCACTTAATATTCTTATTCACTCTTTGGTGATGTCTAAAATCGATTACTGCAATTCATTATTTACAGGAATTACGTTACAAGAAATTAAACGTCTACAAATTATTCAAAATGCTTCCATTAAATTAATAACAAAATCTAAAAAATTCGATCATGTGACACCACTCCTTAAAAAGGCTCATTGGCTGCCAGTCATACACAGAATTACACACAAATTATGTACTATTATCTTTAAAACATTAGAAAATAAGACTCCAGCATTTTTATTCAGACTACTTATTCCATATTCTGTTAAAAGAACTTTAAGATCGAGTGAACGGAACCTTTTATCAATTCCTACGTTAAAAGTAATTAATACAAGAAGACAATTTATCTTTTCATGTACAGCTCCCCAGGTCTGGAATGCGCTTCCCATGTTTTTACGGGAGGAGAAAGTGTTTGGGAAATTTAAAAGCGAATTAAAAACTTTTTTGTTTAAAGACGCATTTGCAAATTAATTAAATTTTATTACACAGTGTTATTCTAGTTAATTATTTTTTTACCCATTTTTTAATCTCCTTATGTGTTTTCCCTGTAAGTTCTTTCTTTACTATAAAAAAATGTATTTCTTTCCCTCTTACCCTTTGTTTACGTTATAATTGAAATTGTTTGTATTGTTGTTGTTTCCTTATATGTATATTTTATTGTACATCGCTTAGAATTCTGATTAAGCGATTTAACAAGCAACCTAATAAACTTGAAACTTGAAACAGAAGGAAAGAAGGGAAACAGAAAAAAAGAAAGGGGGCATGAAGAGAGAATAAAAAGAAAGGGAGACAGGGAGAAAGAAAGGGCAGGGAGAGAAGAAGAAAAAGTTGGGGGAGGGAATGAGGTCTGGAGGAGAGGAAGCATAAAGGCTGAAAGAAGGGAAGAAAGATTGGATGCACAGTCAGAAGAAGAAAGTGCAACCAGAGACTCATGAAATCACCAGACAAGGTAGGAAAAATGATTTTATTTTCAATTTAGTGATCAAAATGTGTCTGAATTTATATCTGCTGCCTATATTTTGCACTATGGCACCCTTTTACTAAACCGCAATAGTGGATTTTAGCGCAGGGAGTCTATGAGTGTCAAGAGAAGCGCGGGGCATTCAGCGCAGCTCCCTGCGCTAAAAACTGCTATTGTGGTTTAGTAAAAAGGAAGGGGGGTATATTTGTCTATTTTTGTATGGTTGTTACTGAGGTGACAGTGCATAGAGTCATCTGCCTTGACCTCTTTGAAAAAAAAACGGAATAGGAATGATAATTAACATTTTCTCAGCATGCAGTGTGCTTTGTGTTTTTAAAAATTTTATTGTTGGTAAATCATTTTGACTTGGTGATTTTAAAAGTAGCTCGCAAGCCCAAAAAGTGTGGGCACCCCTGTTCTATACTATATGCACAGCTTTTCAGAATGCCCCTGATACCCGCATGGCCATGCCCCCTTTTGAGTTATGTGGTAGTAGAGTTAGGCATCATCCGCTATAATAAAACTCTTAGTGCGCATGTGCACTTCAAACTCTGTGGTGCCATGCTCCCGCATGTGCAGTAGGACCCTGCGGCGGTTTCTCTATCGGCACTGCTGCCAGGCGCACAGACAGGGACTAGTGGCATTTCCCCAGCCCGAGGCCGTACCAGCAGCTCAAGCAGCTGCGGTTTCATCAAGCAGCCGTGGGGAATTTGCTAGGCCGGCCCACTTCAATAATGCGAGGTGGGCTGCCCTATCAAAAGCCCCGAGGCTGCCCGGGCTAGCAGATGCTGGACAGGGGGAGCAGGTAAGGGAGAAGGGGTACTACTGGATAGGGGGGGGGAAGTAAAAGTAAGGGAGAAGGGCTACTGCTGGACAGGAGGAGCAGGGAAGGGTTGCTGCTGTACAGGGCGGGAGGTAAAAGTAAGGGAGAAGGGCTGCTAGCACCTATTAATGTAACAGGCTAAAAACTAGTGCCTTATAAAATAGCACACAGTCAGATGCACGTGCAAATTTTGAGGACCAATTAACTTCAATAATTGGTTCTTAGCACCAAATTATTGATGGTTAAGGGCTTGTTAATTAAATTACATACACATCTTGGTCATGTGCACGTTTGGGAATGCAAATCTGGGTGCCATATATAGAATCTGGAGGGTAGTGTGCACTCTTTAAGAAGAGGTTGCATTATTATTGACATTTGTCAGAAATGAAAAGAAATTCCAAACAAAGATGATATGAACTTTTTCTGGGAACTTTTTAAAAGATTTGAATTGGTTACCTATTTCATTTAAAATGTATATTTATGCTTCTTGTTACTGTTTTTAAAATGATGTGGGGATCAACCCCATTTTATATTTCTGACATGATAAGGGTCCATATTGGCCAATGAACTTTGATATTGGAACATATTTTTTTTTAGTGAAGATGTCTTCAGTAACAATGTTGATATTGGCATCAACAGAAACCAGACATTAAGAGGTCCGTCATACCAAATTTGGAACAAGATATTCACATATATTCAATTAGAAAAAAATTACAAAACAATTTTCTGAGAAATTAAATACTGGCTATTTGAAAATGGTTGAAACAAACTGTCTGTTGATGGATCTGGATCTGGAGATAGTTGAAAGTTTGTTTTAGAACTGGTTTTAGAATTTACTTAGTTAGAAAATATGTACAATGTGTTAGCAGGAATCAATATCTGAGATGAGTTGAGATTTATATTAGTCAGTGAGACTCTTTTATTGTGGTACTTTTGAAAGCTGCCTTGAATCCCCTAAACTAACTCCTTTCCTCTCGTTTTCTTCTTTGTGAGTCCGACAGTGATTTGTAGTGTTAATAATTGCAGTGGCTTTTTCTAATCCTGGGCCATAGATAGAGAGATATAGATCAGGCCTGTACAACTTCGTTTCTCGAAGGCCAAATCCAGTCGGGTTTTCGGGATTTTCCCAGTGAATTTGCATGCAATCTATTTGCCTGCACTGCTTCCATTGTATGCATATTGATCTCATGCATATTCATTTGGGAAATCCTGAAAACCTGGCTTGGTGAGGGCCAGATGCTACTTTTGGCCAATCAATTGTTGGCTGTCTTCTAATCTCTACTTACATCCAGTGGTGTAGTAAGGAGGGCGCGGGGGGGGGGGGAGGGGTTCCACCCAAGACACGGTCTTCCTAAGGGTGCAGCATTCCTCATACACCTCTCCACCTCCCCAGCTCCTCTCCTTGCCAGGTGAACCCCTTGCCTTCTCCCATACCGTTTTTACTTCCCCGGCATGAGGTTGCTGCCCACATCGGCATCAGTGCACTCTCCGACATCACTTCTGGGACCCATGCTTAGGATGTGACATCAAAGGGCGAACCAAAACCAACGTGGGCATGCTGCCCATGTTGGAGAAGTTAAAAAAAGTTACGGGGAATGGGAAGGGGGCACACTCGCGGTTGGGGGGTGGGTGTAAGGAAGAGGGTGGGATGGGGCGCCATTTCCCCAGGTGCTGCTCACCCTTGCTATGCCACTGCTTACATAAGTAGATCCAAAACAAGTGTAAGCAAACTATGACTTTTGGGACACATTTAGCCCATGAAAGGCTTCCTTCTGACCCACAGTGATGACAGAATGCCACTTCTGCTTGGAAGGGACATCTACAGACTGAAAGGCTGTGGCTCAGTGTTTCCAGGTTGCATCTGAAAGGACTGTCAGAGCTTCACCAACCTTCTTGATTCAAGCCCTCAACTCTGCCAATCAAACCCCAGCTCCCCCAATCCAACCCCTACCTCCCCTCATCAAACCCCAGGCCAAGCTTCCCAAACACCAAATGGCCTTTCATCCCTAAAAGGAGCTACCAAGAGATCCCATGTTTCCTAAACATGAACCTCTAGTGGTAGGAGCACAAGTCTATGCTAGGAATGCCATTTTGGAGATGGCACCAACTAGGGCAGAAATGACTGGGGATTGCTTCTGTCCAATCACCACCTGGACAACCAGAGAGTCTCTTGGTAGGATCTTTCGAGGAGTTGGGAGCTTAAATATGGGAAGGGGTTGGGTTTTGATCTGAGGTTTGAGGCTTGGATTGGAGAAGGGGTGGAGAAGGGGAGGGAAGCTCCAACAGCCCTATCAGATGCAGCCCAGATGCATCAAGCCACACCTTTAAGTCCTGATTCTGCTTGCAAGGTCTATCGAAAGCAGCATTATTCATTTACCACAGGAGTCAGCAACATGTGGGACTGTTATCCTACAGGTTGCTGAATACTGTGATAAATCAGCATACAGTGAAAACTCTCCTTTTACTGATCCAAAACTAGAGCTGCAAAGTGTATACTGTATCAGGGGTGCCCAATACATTGAACGTGATCGACCATTACGGGCTCCGTGATAGACTCGTGTTGCTGTCCCAATCTACCGGGCGATCAGCCTTCCTCTCCCTGATGTCCCCCACCACCCTCCCTCCAGAAGCATCGGACCGACCAGCATTCTGCTCCCCGATGTCAATTCTGACATCAGAGAGAAAGTTCCGGGCCAGTCAATCGCTGCCTGGCTGGCCCGGAACTCCTCTCCGACGTCAGAATTGATGTCGGGGAGCAGGATGCTGGTCTGCACGAGCTTGGGGCAGCTGTGGCTTGAGGGCCTGTTCCCTGATGGCTGCGGCAGCGGCGGTGGCAAACCTAGTGGCTTGAGAGCCTGTTCCTCAATTGCAACAGTGGCGGAAAACCTAGTGGCTTGGGGGAGGGCAGGGAGAAAGAAAGAAAGGGGGCAGGCAGGGAGATAGAAAGCAGGGGGGCAAGGAGACAAAGAAAGAAGGGAAACAGAAAGAAAGGGGGCATGGAGAGAGAGAAAGAAAGGGAGGCAGAGAGGCAGAAAGAAAGAAGGGGGCAGGGAGAAAGAAAGAAAAAGTTGGGGGAGAGAATGAGGTCTGGAGGAGAGGAAGCATACAGGAGGCTGAAAGAAGGGAAGAAATATTGGATACACAGTTAGAAGAAGAAAGTGCAAGCAGAGACTCATGAAATCATCAGTCAACAAAAGTAGGAAAAATATTTTGCACTATGACTCCCTTTTACTAAACCGCAATAGCGTTTTTTAGCGCAGGAAGCCTATGAGCGTCGAGAGCAGAGTGGGGCATTCAGCGCAGCTACCTGCGCTAAAAACCTCTATCGCGGTTTAGTAAAATGGGAGGGGGTATATTTGTCTATTTTTATATGGTTGTTACTGAGGTGACATTTCATAGAGTCATCTGCCTTGACCTCTTTGAAAAAAACCCAGAATATAAATGATAATTAACATTTTCTCTGCATATAGTGTGTTTTGTGTTTTAAAAATTATTTTATTGTTGGTAGATCATTTTGACTTAGTCATTTTAAAAGTAGTTTGCAAGCCCAAAAAGTGTGGGCACCCCTACTATCCTATATAATAAAAAGCTAGCCGCGCATGCGCACTCAGACCTGCGTGATCTGTAATCCCTGATCCGTAGGTCCGTGGCCAGAGTGCGTATGCGGCGGACAGATCGGGAAAGCACAGCACAGCCGGTGACTCCCCCCCTCCCACCCTCACTCACTGCCAAAACCACCACCTCCTCCTTCTCGCCGGCTCACCCTCTTTTAAATGAAGACAAAAGCGCTGCACCGCGCTAACGCTGGTTTTGCTGTCTTCTGTCCACTGCGGGCCGCCCTCTCTGACTACTTCCTGTTTCCACTAGGGTTGGCCGCAGTGGATAGAAGACGCCGAAGCCAGCTGTAGCCGCCGATCTCCGTTCCTCCGGGGGGGGGGGGTCTGGGAGGAGAGGGATCGCGGCCACTCAGCGCCCCCACCGAGGAGCCCTGCAACTTTCCGCTGTCCGGGAGCCGAGTCATTTGCCGCCCCCCTCTTCCCTTACCACGGGCCCGACTGGCGATTTAAGCAGCGTGTGCAGCAGTCTTCACACGCTGCTTCGGGCCCTTCTACTGCCCTGATTTGCTCCGGACGTGCCAGAGTAAATCAGGGCAGTAGAAGGACCCGAAGCAGTGTGTGAAGACTGCTGCACACGCTGCTTGAATCGCCATGTGTAGTCAGGCACTCGGGAAGGGAAGGGAAGGGGGGGGCAGCAAAGGACTTGGGCCCACGTTTGTAGTCGCGACTGTGGGAAGGGAAAGGGGGTAGAGGAAATGCTAATGCTACTGCACAGGGAACTGGTGTGGGGGGAGGGAATGCTGCTTTGCACAGACAGAGGGAGAAAGGGAGACAGAAAGACAAGAAGAAAGACACAGGGGCAGGTGCACAGGGAACTGGTGTGGGGGAGGGAAATGGAGGGGGAGGGAATGCTGCTTTGGACAGACAGACAGAGGGAGGAAGGGAGACAGAAAGACAAGAAGAAAGACACAGGGGCAGGGAGATATACAGAAAGACAAACAGACAAAGGGGGCCAGGGACAGAGACAGACAAAAAGAAAGACAGTGGGAGTCGCATCAGGAGAGGTGCGGGATGCCACAGAGGGAACTTTTCCAATGGGTGCAACTGGGCGGCTGTCAGGAGCCTCTGATCAGGGGCAGAGCAAGGTAAGTGTATCATAGGGATAAGAAGGAGGAGGGGGGAGAAAAAGAAAGGGACGCCTACTGCTGGACAGGGGGAGAAGGAAAGAGGTGCTGATGGACAGGGGGAGAAGAAAAAGGAACGGAGGCCTAATATTGGACAGGGGGAGAAGGAAGGTGCTGCTGGACAGGGGGGAGGTAAAACAAAGGGAGAAGGGCTGCTGATGCATAAGAAGAGCTGTGAAGGGGTGGTGGTGGACACAGGGGAGGTAAAAGGAAGGGAGAATGGACAAGGGGAGCAGGCAAGGGGTGGTGATGGACAGCCAAGGAAAAAGAAAGACAGAAAGAAAGAAAGCGGCTAAAGAGAGAGAGTGAGAGAAAGAAATAAAGAGAGACACACACACATATATTCTAGCACCCGTTAATGTAACGGGCTATAAGACTAGTACATAATATAATGCTGCTACAGAAAGAACAATAAGTGTGAGAGAAATATCTCTTCATTTAACCCCCCCCAACAAACTAATATTACTATGTACAATAAAAAATGGCCTCTGCAGATTATAAGTAAAACAAATATTTAAATAAAAACCAACATGATAACAATGTAGCCTGGGGGTAAATGAATATCTAAATGATTTAATTTCTCACTGGGGTTAGCAGAGCTGTAGCAGCATGAGCAGCACAATGAAAAGCAGCCTGGAAAGGCAACCACAGGGGAGTGAAAAGCAGCAAATTAAAAAAAAAAAAAGCAAGTACAATCAGCTTTGAGTGACAGGGAAAAAGCTGATACTGCACCAGGAATGGTGGCATCAGTTTAAAAAAGAATGTAGAGTCATGAACTGATGCCGTCACCAGAGCTGTGGGAGTTGTTGAAGAGAAGCTTGCAACTGTGGGCAGAGCGAACCACAGCTATCAAGAAAGCTGTGCATGTGGGTGGGGGGGGGAGGGGAGGAGGGAGTGGAGGCGGAGAGCTGTAAAGATGAGGCAGAAGTGGCATAAAGGAAGTCTCCCTTCAAATCAATAACCTTGGAGGCATAGAAAGAAGAGGTAGTTTCAGGACACCTTCAGACAGGCTTGAAGGAGAGAGTGAGAGAGGAATTCCAGCACAGGTCTGAAGAAGAGGATCTATACAAGAAGTAGGGTTACCAGATTTTACTTTAGTAAAATCCGGACCCCCCTAGACCCGCCCCCAGGCATGCCCAGTTCCACTCATCCCCGCCCTGTTACACCCCATATTGTCTGCATATGCAAACATAGTCTCCATAGATGTGAGACAAATGTTTTTCAATGAGGTCATATAGATGATGTTAAAGAGTATCGGTGACAAAGGGGAGCCCTGAGGAACTCCACATCCAGGCTTCCAAATAGAAGATGTTTTACCATCCAAATGAACCTCATAAGATCGTAATGATAGAAATTTAGTAAAACCAATTCAAAACTACTTGATTTAGACCTATATCTGATAGCATATGGATCAAAATATCATGATGAACTACACTGAACGTGGCCAATAGATCAAATTGCAACAATATTGCATATTTGTTCTGCGCTCGTATGTTTTGAATCTTTGAAATTAATGACACTAGAAGAGTTTCGATGCTAAAGTTCAGTCTGAGCCCGTGTTGAAATGGTAAAAGGATGAAAAATTTCTCTAAGTAGTTGGAAAGTTGGTTAGAGATAATAGATTCCATCATTTTCGTCAATAATGGTATGCTTACAATTGGGCAATAATGAAAGGGAACAGAAGAGTCCAAATCAGCACCTTTCAATAAAGGTGTCGGGATTATGTGCCCCATACTTGATGAGAAATGGCCATTTTTAAGAAAATGATTCAACAGTGAGGTCAGCTATGTAATAGCTTATGGGGGATACCTCCAAAAAGATACGACGGAAAAGGATCCAATTTGCAACTACATTTTTTCAAGTTTTCACATAGCTTTAGAACTTGACTTTCAGAGACTAAGGGCTCCTATTTTACTAAGCTGCGCTAGCGTTTTTAGCGCGCGCTGCATTACCACGCACACTAGATGCTAATGCCAGCATTGAGTTGGTGTTAGTTCATGGCGCTTAGCACGAGGTTAACGCACGCGGCAATGCAGCGCGTGCTAAAAACGCTAGTGCACCTTAGTAAAAGGAGCCCTAAATCGAATATGTTCCAAAGTTGATCCACTGGAGTAGCCGCTAAATCATTAGAATCTGTAGGCAGAAAATCAAAGTTTATGACAGGAAATGTATCCATGATAAGCGTAATTTTATTTTTATAGGAATTTACTAAATCCTATGCAGTTGGAAAACAAACTTGATTTGATTTTGTGCTTCTTTTAAAATGTGCATCTTATTATGTATAGAAATATGTGAGCCACCTTGGAGAATGGCAGATTAGAAATGTTTTAAATAAATAAATACTCGGGGGTCCCGACACCAATCAATGTTTCTGGACTTCTATCCCTACCAGAACACCTGGCCTCAGTCACACATGCAGAAAACAGAAAAAAAAAAAAAAATCCTGTTTCAAATACAACCCCAAATACAATCTAAAAGTACTATTGTACAAAAACAAAGCCCTAATATGCCAGACTGCCCACAGTACACTACAAAAGAAATAGAAAGAAATGCATTTCTTCCTGAATAAAATATAAAAATGTCTTCATTTCATGCATCACTCACAATTATGTTCATATTGCTCAATTCATTCTTTATCTTTTTCTTATAAAATTGCTTCAATAAATATAACTAGTCATCTTATTTGCATTTCTTTAAATTCCTTCTTTCATGCTCATTCAATTCTTCTTATGACCTCAGGGCTACATCTGAATTACCTATTTCATGTATAATTCAGGTATATTGTAGCAAGCCTCCTCATCGGTCGAAAATTCATTCATTTATAAATCCTTAAAGGTTACTAACATGCCAACAGCACTTATCTTAGTTAGCAGCAGGGGGGAACTCTGACGTGAATTCGTGTTTCGCAAAAAGCTGTTTCAAGGAAGGTCCCCATTTAGATCAGATCACCCCATTCTCCGTGTTGTTCTAATACATGAAATAGGTAATTCAGATGTAGCCCTGAGGTCATAAGAAGAATTGAATGAGCATGAAAGAAGGAATTTAAAAGAAATGCAAATAAGATGACTAGTTATATTTATTGAAGCAATTTTATAAGAAAAAGATAAAGAATGAATTGAGCAATATGAACATTATTGTGAGTGATGCATCAATTGAAGACATAAGTTAAGCTTCACTCTAAGTTATTTTTGATACTAATAGGCTTTATATTTGGTGACTGTCAAAATATAAAAACAACATGTAAATTTTCAAAATTGACATATTTCAATCACTAAATTGAAAATAAAAACATTTTTCCTACATCTGTTATCTGGCAATTTTTTTTCTGACCATCTTGATCTCCATGTGCCCTTAATTCTGTTTCCAAGACCTCCTTATGCATTTGCTGTTTCTTTCGTCTCCTTCTTTATCTTTTGCACTACAACCATCTTTGGCACTGATTTTCTTCCATTTTTCTTCCTCCATTTCAAATCTTTCTACTTTTTATCTCTTCCTCTCTCCTCCTCTTCCACTTCCTCTATCAATGTGCACCATTTCTTCTCTCCTCTTTCCCTTCCCTCCATCCATGTGCACCATCTCTTCCCTCTTATTCCACTTCTCTCCATCTGTACACCATCTCCTTTCCCATTCCGTCTTGCCTTCCCCTGCATCCTTGTGACACCATCTCCTTCCCCTCCCCTCCATCCATGTGTCCCCATTCCCCTCCTTTCTGCCCCTCCAAATTCAGCATTCTTCCTTTTTCCTCCCTCCTTCCCCCCTTCCCCCTTCCTCCATTCTACCAAATAACCTCCCCACCCAGTTCCTAAGCATCTCCTTACCTCAAAAACTACAATGAAATTGTCGACACGAGAATGATTCTCTTACGCTACTTGTGGCCTTCTCTTCACAGTTCCTTTACCATGGTCTGCCCAACTGGAAACAGGAAGTTGCTTCACAGTGGGGGTGGATCACGGCAGAAGACCTGTGCAGAGAAGGACCCTGGCAGCACTGGAGAATCGGTGCCATGCCAAAGCCCTCTTTGCAGTTTTTGAGGTGATGGGGCCTTGGAACCCAGTGGGGAGCTATGAGCCACACAAGAGGTCCTACCACCAATTATTTTTGGGGAGGCCATGGCCCCCGTGCTCCCCCCCCTTCTGACACCTATGAGTGCTTCAAGATTGTATTTTCAACAACTAGGACAGGCAGATTCTCTGGAGTCCTGCAGAGCTTGCCTGACTCTCACTATTGAAAATGTGATGGTGAAACAGCACCCCACAATGGCAGGATAGTAGGTGGAAGGCTCCTGCTCAGCTTAGAAGGAACAGTGCTCATGAGTGGTGGTGTGATTTTTAGGTGTAATCTTCAATTTCATTGGAAGGCTCTGCAACTAGCCATCACTCCATACAAAAATCAATATTCTATTACCTTTGTAGGTTTAGGGGCAATCTTATAGAACAGTACCATAATTTGATCTTTTTAGCATATTTCCATATATAGGTGATCACTGATCTGGGCCTCCCATCACTATCCCTTCTGAGTCTCATTCTGTGCATCTGTCTACTTTTATAGAGGTTCCTACTGAACCCAGGCTTACCTAGTCAGGAAACCATGATTCCACCATGTTCCGTAGCTTGATATTTCTTATACTTTCTGGTAGATCTACCATCTAATTGTTTTTTTGGCGACTCTGATTCTCCTGGGCATCCTGAATTTTTGCCAGGTGCTTCAATTTCGCTTCCAAGACATGCATTTGAATTTCTAATACATCTGTTTTATTTTCTTGATGTGCCAGCCTTTGCATCATATGTTGGAACTGGTTTGCTTGACTTTCTAGATTCTTTTTGATGCCATCTTTGGAAGCTCAGATTTTTGACAGCTTATCATCCAAAACGGCCAAGAGATTTTCGGTCAGGTCTTCTGAAAAACTGCTCCAGTAAGAATTTGCTGCAATATCATAGATATATGGGAGTTCATTGTTTAGTCAAGTCTAAATGAGGGTATTTAGGGGGGGGGAGGATTAAGTGAAGCCCAGTTGAGGAACTGCCTCTTAGTTCCTTGTCATCACTTGACCCCCTTTACAGAAAGCTTTTAAAGTGGGTTGTTTTTTTTTTTTTTTTAAATAATCAGTTTGGCAGGTGATGCCCATATCCGAGTTTAGATATTTTTCAGAACACACATTCAAGATCAGTAGTAAACATGGCCATTTTTGAAACAGAAAAATGTCTAGAAGCAAAAATGGCTATTTCTTAGATGTGCTTGTCCTCAGTGTGTCTATGTTTTGAACCATTTTTGAAATAAACACTCCCAAAACAAAAACATACAAAACAAGCCATTGGGATATAAGAGGGGCCAACATTTTCAGTAGTCTGGCCACACAGACATGCCAACGGAGCAGTGGTGCACCCTAGGGGGCACTGCAGTGAACTTCACATAAAAAGTCCCAGGTACACATCACATCATAACTCCCTTATAGTGTGTGGTGAGTGCTCCAAAACCCACCCAAAACCTATTGGAATCAACTGAACAGCATGCCAATAGCCCTTATGCCTGCAGGGGTCACCTATATGTAGGTACAGTGGGATTTGGTTGGGGTTTGGAAAGCTCACATAATCCACCATTAGTGTAATAGTTTAAGAGTAGGATATGGGCCTGAGTCCCCATCTGTACATTCCACTGCACCACCAACTAAGTTACTCCAGAAACTTGCATGATGCTTTATTAGGACATGCCATTAGCATCTAAAGCTATCACACAGGCAGGATGTACTGTTTCATTCACATCTTTGGGGGTGGAACGAGGGTCAGTGACCTTTGGGAGAATATAGGGTGTCCTGCCTTCATCCCTCCAATGGTTATGTGGACAGTCTGGGCAACGTTTTGGCATTTATTCATTGTTAAAACAGGTCTAGCCCCAAACATCCAAATGTTTGATTATTGCAGAAAAATGTCCAAATCATAAGCCCGCCCTAGTCCTGCCCAAACCACACTTCCAACACAAGTCATCTGCCCCTTTAAGGAAAGCTCACATATTCTGCCATATGTTTAGTAGTTAGAGTAGTATATGGGCCTAAGTCCCCCATCTCTATGGTTGACTATACTGCCTACCAGGTTACTCCAGGAATCTATTTGCTGTTCTACTAGGACTGGCCATAGCATCTGAAGCTCTCCTATAGGCTGGTATGCAATGTTTTATTCATATCTTTGAGGGGTGGGAGGGGGTAAGTGACTTGGGAAGTGTGTGTGTGTGTATGGGGGGAGGGGAGGGTCATGTTTACATCCATCCAGTAGTCATCTAGTCAGTTTGGGTACCTTTTTGGTACTTATTTGTTATTAAAACAGGTCAAGCCCTAGATGTGCAAATTGTGCCCTGGACGTATTTTTAAATGTTTAATTATGACAGAAAAATGTCCAAGTCAGCCCACCCTAGTCCCACCCACACCACACCTCTAACAAGTCCCCTTCAGATTTAGATAAACTACTGATCAACAGCATGGATATCCGTCTAGAATATAGGTTTCAAAAATAGCGAATTGGAAGGGCTTTGCAAGAAAAATGTCCACCTGCCTCTTTATGTTACTTTTTGGATATTTTTCTTTTTTGAAAATGAAAATGTTTTTGCAAGACGCATACTTAAGTACTTTAAAATGAAAGGGAACTGGGATAGCTAAAAAAGAATGGTGGTTTTATTCTACTTCCAAAGAAACTTCACTCCACACCACAGGAAAGAGTTGGAAAATCAATGGGGAAAAATCATAAAAAAACTCTCTTCTACTACTGGGGTAAGACCGGTTGACTTACAAAGATCTAAAAGTGGAGAAAAAAAACCCCTCAAAGCAATACATGGGAAATACAAAACAGCATACAGCTGTATCACAGTAAACCCATTGTCATCATAGGTATAAAAAAAGCCAAAAAAAAAATTCCACTATATTACATAGTCAAAAGAATACAAGAACATAAGATTAGTAGCTGCTGGGTCAGACCAGTGGTCCATCGTGCCCAGCAGTCTGCTCACGCAACGGCCCTTAGATCAATGACTTGTGCCCTATTGAAGTCTATCCTGACCTGCGTATGTTCTGTTCCAATAGGAACTTATCCAATCTTTTCTTGAATCCCTGGTGATTTCCCCTATAACAGCCTCCAGAAGAGCGTTCCAGATTTCTACCACTCTCTGGCTGAAAAAGAACTTCCTTACGTTTGTACGGAATCTTTATCCTTCTAACTTTAGCGAGTGCCCTCTCATTCTCTTCACTTTGGAGAGGGTGAACAATCTCTCTTTCCTTAGCAGATAAATGGTATTTGCTGTGAACATTTAATATAAACAGGAAGCAGTATAACGTGATAGCACAACACTTTTTCCACAGTAACCAGTTTAGTTCATTCTAGAACATCCAAAATCCACTTATCTGTACATGCCTTCCATGCTGATAATTTGCTGATGGTGCAATGGAGCATCCATTTTGTTGACCTCATGGCTGCCACACAACTAAAGGCCAAGCGCTGCACTGTGTGTGGATGAACTATCCAACAGGCAATGCACAAGTACATATGTTGCATTTCACTAGCTCTGTTCTAGTTATCACGTAATTTAACAATTGCCTTTAATTTTTGATTCATCTTCGTATTTAACAAAAACTTGAGTGCATCAAAAACCTGCTTAGCATCAATTGTGGTAAATCTCTTTAGTGATGTCACAGAACAGATTGCCAAAGTCTTTTTTATGAAGTTACTATCCCTAAGGAGGGAAAAGCTCAGAGGAAAATGAGAAATTTGAAAAAAAAAAAAGTTTATCCACTATAGGCCCAATATTCAGCTGGCAGTATTCCAGTTTATATGGTTGTAATTAAAGTATATCTTTTGACTTGAAGGCGTGGTCTTCTCTGCTCTTTTCTGAATTTTCTACGGAGAGAATATGCAAAACATCCCTTCCTCCAACCAGATTGAACTAGAGTGTCCAATCCTGCTTTCGCTCTGGCCCCAGAAACTGTTAGAAATTTAAATTTCAGACCTCCTTCCTCCCCAATTTTCCCTATAGCTTGCAATAGCCAGTACTTACAGAGCTGTGGTGATGCCTGGCTGCTTCAGCGTAACCTGTAGCTGGAAATCATGGTGAAGATGCCTGCCTCTGGACTGGATTCTCATCAAAATGTTGTTATCTTCGGGCTGCTGGTCAGGCCGAAGCTGGACCGAGACAGCTCCCCTAAAAACCATGAGCTGCGATGGGGGGAGGGGGAGGTTAAATGCAGATGGCACCCTTTAAAGTCCTCGGACTGCCATGGGGGCCATACAGCCTGCACTCAAGCTCCTGATAAATCAGGGATGTGAGCTAGATTTTAGGGGAATGGACGCCAAGCTTAAAAAATGTATTGCAGGCTGACTACACAGGGACATAAATGATTGCCCTACTAGCTGCAGATTACTGCTGTGAGAGTCTGTGTCCTCTCCCAGCAGAGCTGCCCCAGAAGAACTGGGGTCCTCTTAGCACTGAAGCCTCAAAAGTCAGAGAACCCCTCCAAAATAATAAAAGTTGTCAGAGCAGATCAGAAAAATGTCTCATTTCGCTTGCAGAAGGGAAAAAACTGACGGTGGCAGTACAGTCTACTGGGGAAGGAGGCGGAGCTGAAAGATGTGATTGACATCCTTCTGCAAACAGTTTGTGGGAAGAGGGAGATAACCTATCGTCAGGAATTCTTTGGGCTAGATTCACAAAGCAAACTGATCATGTACTGATCGGTTTGCGACCCTTTTGTGACCCGGTTTTACTCCGGCCCGATTCACTTACCTCTCTGCCGATCCGATTCCAATCCACGCAAGCAAATGAGGGGAACACCGTGCAAAGTAGGCAGGGACGTGATTCACAAAACAAATGCTGAAAGGTTTTCCTGTTCCACTTTGCAAGTGCTCACACCAGCACCATTTCTCAACATTTTTTATTCTGATGTGAAGAATAGAACTGACTGCTTTCAAAGTGGAAAAAAAAGAGAAGTATTACATTTAACCTGAAAGGAAAGATCATTAATCTCATCTAAGTGGCTGTTTGCCACTTTGAAAGAAAAGTATGTCACGACTTTCCTCTTCTCCTACTTAAAAACAGAGTACAAAAATCTCTTATAAATTTCTTATAGTTGATACATGTACAAATGAATAAACAAAAAGAAAGGAAAAGGAAGATACAGTGGTGGTGATCCATGTGGGGACAAACAACGTGAGCAACAGGAACTACAGCAGGGAAGGACCAGTTCCAGATGCTTGGAAGGAAGCTGAAGACCAGAACGCTGAGGGTAGCATTCTCAGAGATCCTGCCGGTACCCAGGGCCGATGAGAAGAGGAAGATGGAGCTGCAAGGCACTGGTGTGAGGCAGAAGGATTCCACTTGGTGAGCAACTGGATGACATTCTGGGGGAAGAGCAAGCTATACAGGAAGGATGGACTCCACCTCAGCAGAGATGGAACAAGGCTACTTGCAAGCAACATCAAGCGAGAAATTGGGAAATTTTTAAACTAGGAAAAAGGGGAGAGCCGACAGTCGACCAAGAGTCGATGGTTCGAGAAACGGTATAACCAGAGGATACAATGCAGGAATATTGCAGGGAAACTCACCGGATCATAGGCAAGGCAGAAATCCTGACGGATCGAAAGGGAGGAAAAGCAGGAAAGTAACAGTGTAGGTACACAAACGCAAGGAGCCTAAGGAATAAGATGGGGGAATTGGAAGCTATGGCACAAAAAGATAACCTTGACATCATCGGCATCACGGAAACATGGTGGAATGAGGAAAACGTCTGGGACACTGTGCTACCAGGATACAAGCTATACCGCAGAGACAGAGTGGGTAAAAAAGGTGGGGGTATTGCCCTATATGTCAAAGAGGGAATTGAGTCTACTGGAGCGAACACACTGGAAATGAAAAATAAGGTAGAGTCTCTATGGGCCAAAATTCTGGGAACAAATGGAATGGAAACGAAGATCGGCATCTACTACCGACCCCCAGGGCAGTCCGAAGAAACGGATGGAGAAATGATGGGCGAGATTAAACGCAACTGCAAGGGAGGCAATGCAGTTATCATGGGCGACTTTAATTATTTGGGGATAGAGTGGAACCTAGGCACCTCCAGCTGTGATAGGGAGACCAAGTTCCTGGATGCTATAGGATATTGCTTCCTGGAACAACTTGTCAGGGAAAATACGAGAGGAAATGCAATTCTGAACTTAATTCTTTTTTTTTTTTTTATTCTTTATTCATTTTCAAAATTACATTAAGTGTTAAATATATTCATTCACAATAACAATAAATACATCACTTATAAACAATCATTGGAACCTTACATAAATTCTTATCCCTTAATTCTTAATGGACTACGAGGACCGGTGCAAGGTGTAGAAGTAGAAGGGACGCTGGGAAGCAGTGATCACCATATGATCCACTTCAACATGGACATGGGGGCTGAACTTCCGAAAAGGGAATTACAAAGGGATGAGACTCATGGTGGGTAAGAAGAATAAGAAGAAGATAAGCACTATAAAAACGCTAGAGCAAGCATGGTCCCTTTTTAAGGACACAGTCACCGAGGCGCAAAATCTATATATACCGCATATCATCAAGGGATCCAAGAGGAAAAAGAACAAGGAACTGGCGTGGTTCACTGTAGCAGTGAAAGAAGCAATCAGAGACAAGAAGACTTCATTTAAGGAATGGAAAAGGTCAAAAATGGACGAAAACTGGAAAAAGCACAAACAACATCAAAGCAGGTGCCATAAGTTGGTAAGAGGGGCCAAAAGAGAATATGAGGAAAAAATAGCCAAGGAGGCAAAAATCTTCTAGCAGTTCTTTCGATATATTAAGGGGAAACGACCCGCGAAGGAAGCGGTGGAGCAGTTGGATGACCATGGAATAAAGGGAGTGCTAAAGGGGACAAAGCCATCGCCGACAAACTCAACACATTTTTTGCGTCTATATTTACCGAAGAGGATATATACAATATATCGGAAGCCGACAGGCTATACGCAGGAAACGAAGACAGGAAACTGACTGGGTTGACAGTCAGTCTAGAAGAGGTACGCAGGCAGATTGATAGGCTTAAAAACCAGATGGCATCCATCCGAGGGTAATCAAAAAACTGAAAGGGGTTATAGCTGAATTGCTTCAACTAATAACCAATCTGTTGATCAAATCGGGAAGGATTCCAGAAGACTGGAAAGTGGCGAATGTTACGCCGATCTTCAAGAAAGGTTCGAGGGTGGAGATCCAGGAAACTACAGACCGGTGAATCTGACCTTGGTACCGGGAAAGATGGTAGAGGCACTGATAAAGGACCTCTTCATTGCCTACCTTGACGGACACGATCTGATGAGGACCAGCCAGCACAGCTTCAGCAAATGAAGATCTTGCTTGACGAACTTGCTGCACTTCTTCGAGGGAGTAAACAGGCAGATAGACAAGGGTGACATTGTATATTTGGATTTTCAGAAGGCAATCAACAAGGTCCCGCATGAACGACTACTTTGAAAAATTGCAAGCCATGGAATCGAGGGTGAAATACTCATGTGGATTAAAAACTGGTTGGCGAATAAGAAGCAGAGAGTGGGGAGTAAATGGACAATACTCGGACTGGAAAAGCATCACGAATGGAGTGCCGCAGGATTTGGTGCTTGGCTCATGCTCTTCAACATATTTATAAATGACCTGGAAATTGGTACGACGAGCGAGGTGATTAAATTTGCAGATGATACGAAGTTATTCAGAGTAGTGAAGATGCAGAAGGATTGCGAAGACCTGCAACGTGACATAAATGCGCTCAAGAAATGGGCTGCGACATGGCAAATGAGGTTTAATGTGGATAAGTGTAAGGTGATGCATGTCGGTAAGAAAAATCTTATACATGAATACAGGATGTCTGGTGAAGTACTCAGAGAGACCCCCCCAGAAAAGTGACTTGGAAGAACTGGTCGACAAGTTGATGAAGCCATTCGCGCAATGTGCGGCTGCGGCAAAAAGAGAGAACAGGATGCTAGGAATGATTAAGAAGGGGATCACAAACAGATCAGAGAAGGTTATCATGCTGCTGTACCGGGCCATGTTACATCCCTACCTGAAATACTGCGTCCAGCACTGGTCGCCATACTTGAGGAAGGACACAGTACTACTCGAAAAGGTCCAGAGAAGAGCGACTAAAATGGTTAAGGGGCTGGAGTTGTTGTACAGTGAGAGATTAGAGAAACTGGGTCTCTTCTCCTTTGAAAGGAGGAGACTGAGAGGGGACATGATTGAAACATTCAAGATAATGAAGGGAATAGACTTGGTAGATAAAGACAGGTTGTTCACCTCTCCAAGGTAGGGAGAACGAGAGGGCACTCTCTAAGGTTAAAAGGGGATAGATTCAGTACAAACATAAGGAAGTTCTTCTTCACCCAGAGAGTGGTGGAAAATTGGAACGCTCTTCTGGAGGCTGTTATAAGGGAAAACACCCTCCAGGGATTCAAGATGAAGTTAGACTAGTTCCAGCTTAACCAGAACGTACGCAGGTAAGGCTAGACTGAGGGCACTGGTCTTTGACCTAAGGGCCGCCGCGAGAGCTGACTGCTGGGCACGATGGACCACTGGTCTGACCCATCAATGTTCAAGGCATGGAAGATGTTCAAGGCATGGAAGATGACTCTTCAAAACCTATTGATAGTTGTGTGTAAAAACATTTAGGCCCTGATTCTATAAAAGGTGCCTAACTGCTCCTAACTTGTAGGCAACCCTATGAAAGATTTAATTCTTACCTGGATAATCTTCTTTCTGTTAATTCCCCAGAGGACCATACATTTTTGTTCTGCTTTGTAACTCATGAAAAAGAACATAAGAACATAAGAACATAAGCGTTGCCTCTGCCGGGTCAGACCAGGGGTCCATCGTGCCCGGCAGTCCGCTCCCGCGGCGGCCCCCCAGGTCCATGACCTGAAAGTGTTCCCTACCTAACTTAAAATACCCATACCCTGTTCACTCAATGTCCTGTAAGGTAAATCTCTATCTGTACCCTGTTATCCCTTTCGCTTCCAGGAAGTCATCCAGTCCCTTTTTGAACCCCAGAATTGTACTCTGTCCTATCACCTCTCCGGGAAGCGCGTTCCAGGTGTCCACCACCCTCTGAGTGAAGAAGAACCTCCTTGCATTTGTTATGAATCTGTCTCCTCTCAGTTTTTCTGAATGACCTCTTGTTTTAGTTGTCCCTGCTAGTCTAAAAAATCTGTCCCTCTCCACCTTCTCTATGCCTTTCATGATTTTATAGGTTTCTATCATGTCCCCTCTCAGTCTCCGCTTCTCCAGGGTAAAGAGCCCCAGCCTGTCCAACCGTTCGGCATATGAAAGGTTCTCCATACCCTTTATCATCCTCGTTGCCCTCCTCTGGACCCTCTCGAGTATTGCCATGTCCTTCTTGAGGTATGGTGACCAGTATTGGATGCAGTATTCCAGATGTGGGCGCACCATTGCTCGATACAGTGGCAGGATAACTTCTTTTGTTCTGGTAGTGATACCTTTTTTGATAATGCCCAGCATTCTGTTCGCTTTTTTTGAGGCCGCTGCACATTGCGCCGCCTGCTTCATTGTGTTATCCACCAATACCCCCAGATCTTTTTCTTGGCTTCCTTCCCCGAGTACCCTCCCTCCCATCGTATAGCTGTACATGTAGTTCCCCTTCCCTATGTGCAAGACCTTACATTTCTCCACATTGAAGCTCATCTGCCATTTTTTTGCCCACTCACTCAGTTTGTTCAGGTCGCTCTGCAGTTCTTTGCATTCTTCAACAGTTCCGGCCCTGCTGGAGAGTTTTGTGTCATCCGCGAATTTGATAACTTCGCACTTTGTCCCCGTTTCTAGATCATTAATAAATATATTGAACAGCAATGGTCCCAGCACTGACCCTTGCGGAACACCACTTGTGACCCCTATCCAGTCAGAGTAGTGCCCCTTTACTCCTACCCTCTGTTTCCTGTCCGCCAGCCAATTTTTGATCCATCTGTACACGTTTCCTTCCACCCCGTGACTCCACAGCTTCTTCAGTAAGCGTTCATGGGGCACCTTGTCAAAGGCTTTTTGGAAATCCAGATATATAATGTCTACTGGGTCACCTTGGTCCAATTGCTTACTTATCCCCTCAAAGAAATGCAGTAGATTTGTCTGGCATGATCGGCCTTTACAGAAACCATGCTGACTCGATCTCATCAGATTATTTTTTTCTATATGCTCGTTGATACCTTCCCTGATCATTGATTCGACCATCTTCCCCGGAACAGAGGTTAAACAATAATTATCATGAACTTGCAACATAGGTGTATCAATGAACAACTAGCATTAACACATAAGGAGCTCTGAGAGCTCAACAAACTCATTACTTTACTAGCAATCAATTAGTACATGTTCATCCCATTGACAATACCATCAGTTAAAAGGACAAAGTGAGATTTCACCCAATCAATAACTTTTTTCTATTAAGCTATTACTTTGACCAATCAGGGACTTCCTTAGGCCCTTTCTACAGTTATTGCCAAATTTTGGGGGGCATTTTGTTGAATTGCTTTTGGCAATTTTAGGTTCATTTTTAGACCTATAATTTAACATCAGTTGTACATAAAATGATAGAACAGGGTTTTCCAGAAAAATCTAAAGCCTAAAGTTGGATAAACTCCTGTGCGAATTGAAATTTTTTTAATGAATTTTATGATTGTGCTTGATCAGGAAATAAATTTTAAAACATTTTTAAAGCCCATCCTGGGGTCACTCAAAGCCACTGATTGCATAAAGCTCTGTTTTTCTTAAAATTTGTTATTATTTTTGTTTAATGGAGCACATTTCTTCATATTATAGCTATACATTGATAAAAATACATTTTATGTCAAGTTTGTTTTATTTAAAAAGAACAATAAATCATTACAGGAATAATGCTAGTCTCCAATATGGATTCCTTAGAACCTCATTAATGCTGTGTTACAACCACAAAAGAATATGAAAACATTCTCCTGTCAACAAATAATGACAAAAGGACATCTTATGCAAAAATCTAGTAGTACTTTATTAAATGTATCTTCAATATCTGCACTTTATTGTGGAAAATAACCAAAATTTAGCATGCTTTACTGATAGCTAAATACAGTGATGTTCCAAAAACTCAAGCATTCAGGCCCGGATTCTCTAAATGGTGCCATTGTCGTCGACCAACTTAAAAGCAGCTGCCAATTGCGTGTCAATCACACGATGGCACCATTTAGAGAATCCCATTGACAATACCATCAGTTAAAAGGACAAAGTGAGATTTCACCCAATCAATAACTTTTTTCTATTAAGCTATTACTTTGACCAATCAGGGACTTCCTTAGGCTCAGCCCTAAGGAAGTCCTTGATTGGCTCAGGTGCCCCAGGACCCTCCCAATGGAGGAGCCTGAGGCACCTGAGCCAATCAGGGCCTTAGGCTCCTCCATGTGCATCACATGTGCACTGGGGCGGGGCCTAAGGCCCACATTCATGGTGCGCAGGAGTAGGAGATGGAGCAGGAGGACTTTGCAGTTCTTCCTGCTCCGGAAGACAGCAGCACTGGAGGCCTAAGAAGCAGGAGGGACTGATCACCTCTCCTGCTCCCAACTTTTAGGTACAGGGAAGGTGTCGGGCTGGGTCGGGCCAGGCTCGGCCCGACCAGGGGTGGGCCAGTCCGGTCGGGGTAGTGCAGTGGGCTGGTCATGGGGTGGGCTGGGCCAGGGGGTGACTTGTGTGCCTGTTGGGGAGGGGGAAGAGGTGACTCAGTTGGTGGTAGGGCAGGAGCGAGTTTGCATCCCTCCTGCCATATTCGCGTGGGCAAGGAGGGCAGCGGCCATATTCGCGTGGGCAGGGAGGGCAGCGGCCATATTCGTGCGGGCAGGGAGGACAGCGTCAGATGGTGGCATGAAGGAATTGGTATTCCTCCTACCTTTTGTGGAGCATTGGGGAGGGGGGAATTTTTTTAGGAGTTTGGGGAGGGAGGAAGCACTTTGGGGGGGGGTTGTTTTTTTTAACCGAGCAGCTATTTTGTGTGTGTAATACACACAAACTATCTGCCTGATTAAAAAAAAAAAAAATTAAAATTAAAAAAGCCGCCAGAAGCCCTGACAGCAGTGACAGGAGGCTATTTTTTTCCTGTCACTACTGTCAAGGTCTGCGCAGGCTCCAGGATCGCTCTGTAGCAATCCGTGCAGTGAGTGTGGGGCGTGTCAACGATCGTCCCCATTTGCATGCAGGCCTTTTGTGAATTCATCAGCCTGCATGCAATTGGGAACAGATCGGAGACACAATCATGGTTTAGTGAATCTAGCAGTTAAGTTAGGCACCTACCAGCTAATTCATTTTTTAAACACTTCTTAATTGTTTTAATAATGCTTTCAATTATCAGCACCAATTAAGACAATTAAGTTTCATCTCTGCACCTAACTTTAGGCAGCATTTATAAAATCAGGGCCTAACTGTTCATAGGAGGAAAAAGCCAATACTTTCAAACACTTTAGATATGCTATCCAAGTTTCATCATTGCCTTTAAAAAAACTCTTTTAGAACAGTTACTCATTCTCTTTTTATCCTCACTGTATTTATATTTGTCTTTTAAAATTATATTTATATATTCAAAAACTAAGAATGTAGCTACTGATACTTTCCTTAGATCCATTTGATGATGGCCAGTGTTTCATGGTTAAGCTTCCGCTACTTCAAGAATTTCTGAAGGACATTACTTTTAAATTCAACATTCAAGGATAAGGACTTGTTTTTGAACTTTTTGATATATTACCAATAAAGCATACGTAACTGAAGGTTGGTTCTGACATCTCCTGTGCCTCTTCTTTTTACTGTCTGTTTTAACCCCGAGGCCTGGTTCCTTCTTTTTTGCACATACTTTAGAATGAAAAAAGCATTACCACATGCTGACATCCATTAGTATATATTAATTATCATCAATTCTACAATAGTTCATGCAATTGGACCTTTGAAAGCGGGAGAGGGGAGATATGATAGAGATTTTTAAATACCTACATAGCATAAATGCATATGAGGCGAGTCTTTCAATTTAAAGGAAACTCTGGAATGAGGGGTCATAGGCAATGTTCCCTCTAAGGATTGATGAGGTGTGTGCAAAAAAAAATATGCATGAGCGACAAGTTACATACTCCACAAATTTATGAGCAGGCGCGGAAGACGAGTGCCCGTGAGATTGTGGGAGGGTTAAATACTCAAAACTTAGAAGAATAACAATTTACTTAAAGTTTTTGCTTCGCCAGCTTTCTGGTATCTTTACATACAGTGGCATACCTAGCATATGTAACACCCGGGGCCCACATCTGTACGAAAAACATGATTTTTAGTAACAAGCCACACATCACACATGAGTACCTAGGAAAAGGCAGCATCTTACATATTGCAGTGAGCAGTACATCAATACACCCATTGTAAAACTAAACAAGCCAGACCAGCACAGATCAATACTACACCGTCAATCCTAACAGAAAACCATGTCTTTCGAATACACAGAACACAGAAAACACCTTCGCCTAGTATGGAATATGTCATCACAAACTAATTCCTCCCCCTTTTACAAAACTGTAGTGTGGATTTTAGCCACGGTGGTAACAGCTCTGACGCTCATAGAATTCTGAGCATCAGAGCTGCTACCACCACGGCTGGCGCTAAGAAACGCTCCACAGTTTTATAAAAGGGGGGATAAAATAGAAATACACAACTTCAACGTTTTAGCTCAGGGGTGCCCAAACTTTTTGTGCTTGCAAGCTACTTTAAAATGACCAAGTCAAAATGATCTACCAACAATAAAAATTTTTAAAAAACACAAAGCACACTATACGCTGAGAAAATGTTAATTATCATTCCTATTCTGGGTTTTTTTCAAAGAGGTCAAGGCAGATGACTCTATGCATTGTCACCTCAGTAACAACCATACAAAAATAGACCAAATATACCCCCCTTCCTTTTTATTAAACCACAATAGCAGTTTTTAGCGCAGGGAACTGCGCTAAATGCCCAGCGCTGCTCTCGACGCTCATAGGCTCCCTGTGCTAAAAAACACTATTGTGGTTTAGTAAAAGGGGGCCATAGCGCAAAATATAGACAGCATATATAAATTCAGACACATTTTGATCACTAAATTTAAAATAAAATCATTTTTCCTACCGTGTCTGGTGATTTCATGAGTCTCTGGTTGCACGTTCACCTTCTGACTGTGCATCCAGTCTTTCTTCCCTTCTTTCAGCCTGTATGCTTCCTCTCCTCCAGACCTCATTCCCTCCCCTAACTTTTTCTTCCTCTCTCCCTGCCCTTTCTTTCTTTTTTCTCTCTTGATGCCCCCTTTTTTTTTTCTGTTTCCCTTCTGTCTCCCTGCCTGCTCCCTTTCTTTCTTTCTTCCTACCCTCCATAAAGCCACTGCTGCCATCATCGGAGGAAACAGGCCCCAAAGCCACCGCCGCAGCTGCCCCAAGCTCTCTCTGCTTCCCACCGTCGGACCGACCAGCATTCCCCCGACGTCAATTCTGCCGTCGGAGAGGAAGTTCCACCCAGCCAGGCAGCGATTGGCTGTCCCGAACTTCCTCTCTGACGGCAGCCTTAGGGGGGGTGCACAGCCGGCCAGATCCTCCCCACTGTTCACCTCCCCAAAGACACTAGATTAGAACCAAACTACCTGAGTTTCAGAAGAAAATGGAAATAATTTCTCTACAAAAGCCACCTATCAGCATGATGATCCGTACAGACTTCCCAGAGCTTCCGAGCTCATACTGCCATAAACTTATTGCATCGAATGTCCTGCCTAATCCTCATGACGTTCTTTGACTGCTGGTTTCCACAATGTCTTATTTATTTATTTATTTAAAGTTTTTCAATACCGCTTAAGAACTAAACGGTTCACATGAGTTAAAACAAACATAACAATTATGACAAACTAAAATCTTAAAATCAACAGGGAAGAACTATCTTTTCTTTTCCAAAGAATTGGGTTTTTAGCTGTTCTTGTAAGCTCCCCTTGCCGCATTGGCTATTGTTTGAAAGCTCTCTTCTTCATTGTAATCCGCCTCCGCAGCTCTTCCGTGAGCTCCCCTTGGTTGTATGGGCCCTTGTGTAATTGTAAATCACCTTGAATCTTTTTTTTTTTTTTTTTAATTCTTTATTTATCATTTTACATTTTTAACAAAATCAAACATTTTGTACAGAAAGATTGTCTGATCATACACAAAAATAAAGAAAAGTAATTTCCATAGTACTAAAATCTCTAATCTAACAATCTCAAGTCCTCAAAAAGATGATCCAAGAATTTATGAGTGAACTTTAAGGAAATCAATTAATAAATTCTATATAAGAAAAAGGTATCTAGTGACTGGATTAAGGAGCTTATATTCTATTAATTAAGTCCATTAGTTGTTGCTATTATATTGTTGTTCCTTCCTTCTCCAAACGTTTCAGCGTCAAGTTGAGCCGGTTCAAAAAACACATATTTATTATCTCGATACCTTATTATACATTTACATGGGAAACATAAAAAGAAAATACCACCCAGCTGTGCAGCTCCTGCTTTCATCAGAAGAAATTGACCTCTATGGTTCTGAGTTTTTCTACTAACATCTGTATAGGCATAGAGCGATCCACAAATCCTAGATATGATTTACTGAGAAGGCAATATTCAATACACTGGAACATTTTAAAGTAAACAAAATTATAGGACTTGAGGGTTATTCCTCCTAGAATATTAGATTTGTTCATCGCTTTGTATTAAGATTAAGTGATCCATCAAATTTTAATAAAACATGAAGGAGGTACTAAGGGCTCCTTTTACTGAGCTGTGGTAGCGGTTTTAGTGCGCGCTTAGCGCGCACTAAATTGTTGCACGCGCTAGACGCTAACGCCACCATTGAGCTGGTGTTAGCTTTTGGCGCATAGCGCAGGGTTAGTGCACGCTAAAAACGCTACCGAAGCTTAGTAAAAGGAGCCTTAAATGTAGTCCATATAGCTTTGTTCAGGTGATTGCTTAAAACATGACAGGTGTCAAGGTAACAGAGAAGAGCAGATGTACATAGTATTGTTCTAAAACAGCAGGAATAAGGATAAAACAGAAAATGCTGATAGACCTATAATTTAACAAAATGCTAAAAAAAAAAAAAATTGGCAATAACTGAACAAAGGGCCCCACACTGTGGGGTCCTTTTATTAAGGCGCGCTAGCCATTTTAGTAAAAAGACCCCTGTGTCAGCCAAAACGGGAAGAGCGCCTGAAAATTTAAATAAATAAAGTGCAACGAAAAAAGAGATCTCAGTACTGGGGAACTGCAATCATCATTATTATAATACTTCATGAGAGAGGAGACATGGGGCTCATTTTACAAAGGTGCGCAAGCGTTTTTAGCGCACGCACCGGATTAGCGGGCACTATAGTGCGCACTACCTGAAAAACTACTGCCTTTGTAAAAGGAGCCTATAATGATGTATGGGGCAAACTCAATTTAGGTTATAGCTAGAAGATCAGTTAATATGGGGCTCCTTTTACGAAGGTGCACTAGCGTTTTTAGCGCATGCACCGGATTAGCGTGCGCTATAGTGCACACTAGCCGAAAAACTACCGCCCGCTCAAGAGGAGGCGGTAGCGGCTAGCGTGCGCAGCATTTTAACATAGAAACATAGAAGATGACGGCAGAAAAGGGCTACAGCCCATCAAGTCTGCCCACTCTGCTTACCCACCCCCTGTCTATGCCCTAATGACCCAATTTCCTTATCTTGACCCTCGTAGGGATCCCACATGGGTATCCCATTTATTCTTAAAGTCTGGCACGCTGTCTGCCTCGATCACCTGCACTGGAAGCTTGTTCCAATGATCAACCACTCTCTCTGTGAAGAAATACTTTCTGGTGTCGCCATGAAATTTTCCGCTCCTGAGTTTGAGCGGGTGCCCTCTTGTGGCCGAGGGTCCCTTGAGAAAGAAAATATCATCTTCCACTTCGACACGTCCCGTGAGGTACTTAAATTTTTCGATCATGTCTCCCCTCTTCCTACGTTCCTCAAGAGTGTAGAGCTGCAATTTGTTCAGTCTCTCTTTGTACGAGAGACCCTTGAGCCCCGAGATCATCCTGGTGGCCGTCCGTTGAACCGATTCAATTCTGCGCACATCTTTACTGTAATGTGGCCTCCAGAATTGCACACAGTACTCCAGATGAGGTCTCACCATGGCCCTGTACATCGGCATTATGACTTCAGGCTTTCGGCTGATGAAACTTCTATTGATACAACCCAATATCTGCCTTGCCTTAGATGAAGCCTTCTCCACTTGATTGGCAGTTTTCATGTCTGCACTGATGATTACTCCTAAATCTCGTTCTGCTGAAGTCCTAGTTAAAGTTTCTCCGTTCAAGAAGTACGTCCTGCATGGATTTCCGCTTCCGAGGTGCATGACCTTACATTTCTTAGCATTGAAGCCTAGCTGCCAGGTTGAGGACCAACTTTCCAATGTAAGCAGGTCCTGCGCCATATAATTCTGTAAACTGCATTCACTTACTATATTACATAGTTTGGCGTCATCGGCGAATAGTGTTATTTTACCTTGAAGCCCTTGAGTCAGATCCCCTATGAATATGTTGAAAAGGAGTGGACCCAGGACCGAGCCCTGCGGCACTCCACTGGTCACCTCCGATGTTTTAGAGAGGGTACCATTAACCACCACCCTCTGAAGTCTGCCACTCAGCCAATCATTGACCCATGCAGTTAGTGTCTCTCCTAACCCCATCGATTCCATCTTGCTTAGCAGCCTGCGGTGTGGGACACTGTCAAAAGCTTTCCTGAAGTCCAGGTACACGACGTCCAAAGACTCTCCCAAGTCCAACTTTCTTGTTACCCAGTCAAAGAAGCTGATGAGATTGGATTGGCAGGACCTACCCTTGGTGAATCCATGCTGACTGGGATCCCGAAGATTCCCTTCATTCAAGATCGTGTCCAATTTGCTTTTAATTAGTGTTTCCATGAGTTTGCACACTATTGATGTGAGACTCACCGGTCTATAATTCGCAGCCTCTGCCCTGCAACCCTTTTTATGCAGAGGAACGACATTAGCTAATTTCTCTGCGTTACTCTGCACGTTAAGGCCCTAACGCACCTTCGTAGAAGGAGCCCTATGTCTGCCCATGGTCGTACTGCTAGTTGATTGGCTGACACAGTGTGGGGCTGCGGCCCTTTCTACAGTTATTGCCAAATTTTGGGGGGCATTTTGTTGAATTGCTTTTGGCAATTTTAGGTTCATTTTTAGACCTATAATTTAACATCAGTTGTACATAAAATGATAGAACAGGGTTTTCCAGAAAAATCTAAAGCCTAAAGTTGGATAAACTCCTGTGCGAATTGAAATTTTTTTAATGAATTTTATGATTGTGCTTGATCAGGAAATAAATTTTAAAACATTTTTAAAGCCCATCCTGGGGTCACTCAAAGCCACTGATTGCATAAAGCTCTGTTTTTCTTAAAATTTGTTATTATTTTTGTTTAATGGAGCACATTTCTTCATATTATAGCTATACATTGATAAAAATACATTTTATGTCAAGTTTGTTTTATTTAAAAAGAACAATAAATCATTACAGGAATAATGCTAGTCTCCAATATGGATTCCTTAGAACCTCATTAATGCTGTGTTACAACCACAAAAGAATATGAAAACATTCTCCTGTCAACAAATAATGACAAAAGGACATCTTATGCAAAAATCTAGTAGTACTTTATTAAATGTATCTTCAATATCTGCACTTTATTGTGGAAAATAACCAAAATTTAGCATGCTTTACTGATAGCTAAATACAGTGATGTTCCAAAAACTCAAGCATTCAGGCCCGGATTCTCTAAATGGTGCCATTGTCGTCGACCAACTTAAAAGCAGCTGCCAATTGCGTGTCAATCACACGATGGCACCATTTAGAGAATCAGTTTTTGGGAAATGTGCCATAAATGTAGGCCAGGGGTTTCAAGGCCTACATTTTCAGTGGCTACCTTTGCCGTGACTCTCTCCTAGGGAGGCGCTTTATGGTGCCTAATGCCACTTCCAGCATTAGCCACGCCTACAGTGGCATTAGGCATCATAAAGCACCTCCATAGATGCAATACTAGTGCTATTTTTTTAGGTGCTGGCAGGCGCCTTGAAAATTCTTTTAAAAGGTCTTTTAAACGGCATTTCACACTTAACTTAGCCACCAGTAGGGCGCCTAAGTTAAGACGCCGTTTATAGAATATAGGCCTCAGTGTCTTCTTGAAATAGGATAAAGCTTATTCATCATCTGAGTAGCTCCTCATTCTTAATATTCCTCCCTTGCTTTAATATTGTGGTCTAAGAAAGACTTAGGGCTCCTTTTACAAAGACGCGTGAGGGCCTTAATGCGCAGAATAGCGCACGCTAAATTGCCATGCGCGCTAGCCGCTACCGCCTCCTTTTGAGCAGGCAGTAGATTTTCGGCTAGCGTGAGCTAATCCGGTGCGTGCGTTAAAAACGCTGGTGCACCTTTGTAAAAGGAGCCCTTAATATTTTTTAAAAAAAAATCTTTTTATTTATTCAGTTTTTCAAATTTCAAACAAGCAAATCAAATACTTGTATACAGATTTATACAGATTATTAACAGAAAATTTATAAACCCAATTTCACTTAACTCAGTGATCTAGGTTATTCCTTTAAATCAGCCTATTTAGTTCATCATATTTATTGAGAGAGATTTTAGAAAAATATTAATAGAAGAAAAAGAAAAAAACAAGTTATTCAACCTAGGCGAAAAAACAGTGTGACAAGGCAGTGGCTGCTGCCAGAAGGATGCTGGGCTGTATAAAGAGAGGCATAACCAGTAGACTGGATGGACCATTCGGGTCTTTATCTGCCGTCATCTACTATGTTACTATGTTAGAAGGAAGAAGGTGTTGATGCCCCTGTACAGGTCATTGGTAAGGCCCCACTTGGAGTATTGTGTTCAGTTTTGGAGACCATATCTGGCGAAGGACGTAAGAAGACTTGAAACGGTCCAGAGGAGGGCGATGAAAATGATAGGAGGTTTGCGCCAGAAGACGTATGAGGATAGACTGGAAGCCCTGAATATGTATACCCTAGAGCAGTGGTCTCAAACACGCGGCCCGCCAGGTACTATTTTGAAGCCCTCGGTATATTTATCATAATCACAAAATTAAAATAAAACAGTTTCTTGATCATATGTCTCTTTAGCTATATATTACAATATTATTATTAAGACTTAGCCAAAAGGAAAGATTTATAAACTATAAAGAGTTTTATCCCATGCAAAATTGCCATTTCTTTAATAAGACATTAACTATTTTTTCTGAGGCCCTCCAAGTATCTACAAATCCAAAATGTGGCCCTGCAAAGGGTTTGAGTTTGAGACCACTGCCCTAGAGGAAAGGAGGGACAGGGGAGATATGATTCAGACGTTCAAATACTTGAAGGGTATTAACGTAGAACATAATCTTTTCCAGAGAAAGGAAAATGGTAAAACCAGAGGACATAATTTGAGGTAGATTCAAAGGTAATGTTAGGAAATTCTATTTTACGAGAGGGTGGTGGATGCCTGAAATGCGCTCCCGAGAGAGGTGGTGGAGAGTAAAACTGTGACTGAGTTCAAAGAAGCGTGGGATGAACACAGAGGATCTAGAATCAGAAAATAATATTAAAAATTGAACTAAGGCCAGTACTGGCAGACTTGCACGGTCTGTGTCTGTATATGGCCATTTGGTGGAGGATGGGCTGGGGAGGACTTCAATGGCTAGGAGGGTGTAGATGGGCTGGAGTAGGTTTTAACGGAGATTTCGACCGTAGGAACCCAAGCACTGTACCGGGTAGAGCTTTGGATTCTTGCCCAGAAATAGCTAAGAAGAAAAAATTTAAAAAAATTTAAATTGAATCAGGTTGGGCAGACTGGATGGACCATTCGGGTCTTTATCTGCCGTCATCTACTATGTTACTATGTTACTATGTAGGAAGCGGCACTTATCTGCAGTTACTAAAGCCATTTATGACAAGTTATACACTTTTAGCTACGGACACTACTTGCTCTTTTGATTCTATAAATCCTAATAGTTGTTTAGGTTAAAAAAATAGATAACTCTTATTTTGATGGGTAACAAAACATTTTATAGGAAATTTCAACAAAAAAATTGGGTCCCAGGGCTAGGACTCAGCCTCAATGCCAAAAACTCATTTCTACGCCTCTGGGATCTTAAAGACATGGCTGGAAATATTCAAACATTAGAACCTAAAAACTGATCATTTATATGACGAAAATACAGACGTAGGACATATTCTCTATCACTTTCCAAAGCAAGAGTTATTAACAAGGTTTTTCTTTCCATTATAACCTCTAAAGAGTTTTCCAGAAAAGTTGTTAAATTAGTATCCACTTCATTTGCCCCTTGAATCTCATTTGGAGTAGACATTTCCACAGGTTTCTTTATTTGAAAATAATTAGCTCTGACTATGGGTGGCAAACTTTCTGTAGGAATAGGCAAAATTTCCTTAAAGTACTTCCTTGCCATCTCCGTTGGTGAAATTAAGGGACATTTAGGAAAATTAAGGAGTCTCTAATTGTTTTTCAAAACTTTCCATTTTCCTAGCAATAAATGTTCTTTCCTTTACTAATTCCAAATCCAAAGTTTTCATTTCACAAATTTTTATCTCCTGTGTTTCTATCTTTTCACTCATATCTTTGAGGGCCAAACCTTGTTGCTCCACTTTAGAATGGATAATCCCATAATCAGTACTTAAAGTAGAAAAAGGAAATTTGAGGTTTGCGTCCATAACTGAAATGGCCTGCCATAAAGCGTCCATGTCTATTTTCTCCGGCTTCTCCAGCACCCCAAATGTGATCTTAGTTCCACCCGAAGCTCCTCGCCCCTCTGCTGCAGTGTGGGGTAGCTGTTGCTGTTCTCCAGCCTCTTCAGCTCCTGATGTGATTGGAGTTACCAACCCTTCTTCGCTGAGGCTCGAATTCTCCTCCCGGGACATCGAATCCTCAGACACTCCCAGCACTGAATTGCTTCCTGGTTGCGGTGGTGGCTGCCTTTGCTCTGGGCTTAGCAATGCCCGAGTCTGTAGGCTGAGCTCGCCCAACGAATTCGGGCATGCCCCTGAAATAGAGGCTGCAGATTCACCCAGTCGGGCAAAAGCTCCTTCAATTGTGGTCTGCACCAGACGTGGTGCCGCTATCACCGTGGAGGGTTGCCGCGAAGGGCTCCTTTCCTCTTACACATGGCTAGGTAAGAGTAATGCTGTAAAAGAAACGCCGGCAGACCGAAAAGGATGGAACCTCCTTCTCAGGCGTCCGCTCCCGTCGCAATCTTGTTTCTCTCTCGGAAAGACTTAATATTTTTTCTCTTCTTTAAAGTTGTTAATTTGTATGAATGTTTTTCCTCTGATTTTCTTGTACAAGAGATCTCTTGTGAAATTATATTAAAATTCCAATAAATAAATTAAAAAAAAAAAAGAAAGGATAAAGCTTGTGATGCTGTTTAGCTCCTTGCAACAAGACCTCACTGCACTGGCACAAATGTTGATGGTCGTTTGACTAAAGATAATATCCTTATCATTATTATAGGATATGATGGACCTTTCCATGAACTCACAACAGTTGGAAACAGACAGCGGAAGTTAATGATCAAGAAAGAGTACTGGGCACAGCTTTGTGGACCTCCAAGGAAAACAAAAAAGAGGTAATGCATCAGCTGAAAATATTACCTATAACATACAGGAAACTGGCCGTATATTCATCAGCAGGAATCAAATCTTGCAGCTTTTGATACCTGCACTAGTAGAGGGAATCTATATATTTCCTTTCTGTAGCTTGTCAATTCCCAGCTGCAGATTCTCGGCAAAGAAATTCAGGGTCTCATCTGGATCCTCTCCTGTTCAACTCTTTTCCTGCTGTGTAATGATATGCCATTTACTTCCTTCCTGTTGAGATTTTCATTTCATTTTCAGACAGGCACTGCATAGCAGAGGGATGCCTGACAATCATTATCCAGTTTGCTTCACTTTACTTTTTGCTGCTTTGCTCTATCTCTCACCCTTGAATTAAAGTAACATTATTTTCCCTCTTGTTGGGGCTCTGACAGTGCCAAAAGCATGTACCGTTGGGCTCACAGTCACACAGTGTGTTGTTCCAAGGGGACTGGCTAAACAGGTTAATGCCAATCTCTGTTTAAGATTGGTTTTTCTATAAGTGGTACTAGGATCCTCCTTTGTATTGAAAAAAAGACAAAACAGATAAAGATATGTCAGGAGCAAAGAAATAAGAGTCCTATTGTAGCATGATATGATTTTATAATTCTACTTGGAGTTAAAATACACTATGTAGCATGATAGTTAAAGTATAAAGTTATTGCCTGACCTAAGAAATTAGTAATTTTGATGGATTTAAAGTAAAGCGATTTTCTGACTTAGGGCTCCTTTTACAAAGGTACGCTAGCGGTTTTAGCACACGCTATATTTCCGTGCATGCTACACGCTAACGCCTCCATAGAGCTTGTGTTAGCATTTTCCGTTTAGCGTGGGATTAGCGTGCGCGGCATTGTAGCGCACGCTAAAAATGCTAGCGCACTTTAATAAAAGGAGCCCTTAGTTTCTGAGCCGGCACAGCCATCTTATCCAGGTGTTGTGTTAAATGCACCTATTCAATGGAGAACAAAAGGACAGCCAGGGTGGATACCAGTGCTGATCAGATCTTTACTGCACCATAATAGGTGTATCAGTGGAACAGGGTGTAGGCCAGCATCTCTTCACACCAAATTCAACTATGAACTACCCCAGTCTGCAAGAACAATAGAATCTAATCAAACCCTACTTAGCCATTGTAAGCCACTCAAAGATAAAAGAAAATTCAATCAGATGACATTACCGAGGGAAAAACTGGACTGCTCTGACATAGCCCCTGAGGATTGGACAAATGTCCCTGGATTTTGATGCATCATGGGAACCATCCACATCTATAAAGCCAGATGATGTGCCAGTGTTCCACCTCTTTTCCTTTCCCTCGAACCAGCACTGGATCACCATGATGCAACATCTCTCCTATAACCATGTGCTTGCACCGACCATGTGCTCAGACCTCCAACTAGGCCATGCAGTCTCTTCTCTATTTTAAGAACTTTTCTACCAGCAATTGTGAGTAACTTTAATCATTTGACTATAGCAAAATCTTGTCTTGTGTGATACTATTTTCCTTGCTTAAACGATCCTATCTGTAACTACTCTACCTGCCTAATTTTATAATTAATTCTGCTCTATCCTATATAATAAAAGGCTAACTCGCGCATGCGCATTCCTATCTGCGTGCTTCCATGATCAGTAGTTCCGTGGCCGCAGGAATGCGCATGCGCGAGTCCCCAGCCTTACTTTCCCCTACCACTCACCGCCAGAGCTGGACTTCATGCTCTCCGTGTGCGACACTCCCTGCTCTCCAGCAATGGCATGGCGGTTTCCCAAAATTAAAAAAATACTAGGCCGTGCAGATAATGGGGGAAGCCGAAGAAGTCAGCTGTTTGCAATGGCCCCGCACCGTTCCTTCCCTTCCTCCATCAGGTACAGTTTAGCTCCGCCTATGTTAAAAGGAGCTGCTTTGAAATTGGAGTCCTGCCGCCACCGTAACACATTCCCTCTGCCGCGGTCCCATATGTCAGAGAAGGGGCGGGACCAAGGCAGAGGGGAAAGTGCTACGGCAGTGGCAGGGCTCCGATTTTGACGCGGCTCCTTTTAACATTGCTGGAGCTGCACTGCACCTGATGGAGGGAGGGAAGGAAAGGTGGTTGTGCGCTGTTGAGCCCCTCTTTGCCCTCAGACCCTCTCCTAACACTGTCTGCGCATTGTGGATACTCCCTCCTGTCTCAGACCACTGGGGGGAGGTGCCTGCCTTCAGCTGCCGGGATGGAGGGAGGGAAGAAGAAAGAAGGGGCCCTGGCAAGCCAGTTATCAAAAGCCAACCATAGCCTGGGACCCCTACATGATATGAATAATGACCAGACAACAAAAGGTAAAGAAAAATAATTTTATTTTCTGTTTTGTGATTACAATATGTCAGATTTGAAATGTGTCTTGAGGGAGGCTGCCGCTGCGGCTTTGGACAGAGGGGTACCATTTTTGTGGGAGCCGGCCTTCGGAGAGGCTTGGGACGCGGGGACGGATGCGGGAGGGGCTGCCGCTGCGAAGGGCTTTGGTGGGGGAGCCAGCCAGACCGCGAGTGTGGGGCCATTGTAAGCGCGGATTGGTCAAGGAGCCGCCGCTGCCGAGGCTTTGAAATTGCTCTCCCACCGTCGCTCCCTCCCGCCCCGGCTCTGCCTCTGCCCCTGCCCAGGTTCAAAAGCAGGAGAGGCGGTTATCTAGCACCCGTTAATCTAACGGGTTTAAACACTAGTAAGAAATAAAATTCTAGTTTGATTGCAAATGCTTTGAATCTTGGTCTTTTTAAAATATATTATTATTATTATAGAACTAAATGTGAAATAGGCAGAACTATATTTTTTTTCCATATTAATAGATCTTTATAAAATATATTTCTCTAAGTTTCAAGTTTCAAGCTTTAAGTTTAATAGTTCTCTTGATTAATCGCTTAATCATACTGCTAAGCGATGAACAATTTAAAATACATTCAATGGAAAACAATACCGTATAAACTTTAAATAATAACATTAGGTTAAAGACTAACACATCATTCTCATAACACAAGGTAAAAAGGGAATGTGAAATACAATTCAATAAAGAAAAGCAGTACAAAGGAAAAGTACAATAGGGAAACAAATGAAAGCATAATATAATACAATAAAATCACTGTCCTAAGGATTGTTAAATTAAGTACCAAAGGCATCTTTAAAAAGAAATGTTTTTAGATTACTTTTGAATTTTCCTAAATCCTGCTCCTTTCGTAAATAAATTGGAAGGACGTTCCAAGTCTGTGGAGCGGTTACCGAAAAGATAAACTGCCGTCTAGTATTGATAATCTTAAGCGAAGGAATAGTTAATAAATTTTGTTCATTAGATCTTAAAGCTCTGTTTGGATGATACGGAATTAATAATTTATATAAAAATGCTGGAGTTTTATTGAGAAGAGACTTACAGGTGAGCAAGCAAAGTTTATATGTTATCTGATGAATAACTGGGAGCCAATGCGCGTTTTTTAGAAGAGGTGTAACATGATCAAACTTTCTAGATTTGGTGATGAGTTTAATGGAAACATTTTGAATAATTTGAAGACGTTTAATTTCATTCAATGATATTCCCTTAAAGAGAGCATTACAATAGTCTATTTTAGAAATCACCAAAGAGTGAATAAGAATATTTAGTGATTTTGGACATAGAAATTTTGAAATTGATCGAATCCTATGTAATCTATAAAAGGTAGGTTTAACAATATTACTGATGTGGTCATGAAAATTCAGTTTGTTGTCAAAAGTCACCCCTAAAATTTTTATATTATTAACTATTTGTAGGGAGACATTTTTTATAGTAATAGGAGTAATGAGAGTGAAATTTTCTTTCCATGGGAAAAGCATCACATTAGTTTTTTTGATGTTAAGTGCCAGTTTGTTTGTGTTCAGCCAATGATGAACTAGATCAAGTTTCTCACTGATCTCTTGGATATCAGACATTTTATTAGTATCTATTGAATGCAGGAGCTGGATATCATCTGCATATGCAAAAACTTGAAAACCCACGGATTGACATAAGGTAATTAGAGGGGCAAGAAAAATATTAAATAATAACGGAGAAAGAATAGACCCTTGAGGAACCCCATGAGTAGTTAATGAAGATTTTGATGTTGAGTCTTTAAAGAAAACGGTAGAAGTGCGGTCTGTTAGGTAAGATACAAACCAAGAAAGAACTTGGTCTGTAATACCAATGGATTGAAGTCTGTCAAGAAGGAGTTGATGATCGATCGTATCGAAAGCCGCAGAGATATTAATAGAGATTAATAAAGTCGATTGGTGGTGATCTAGAGAGTATTGAATAGAGGTGGTCATACCAATCAATGAAAGTTCAGTACTATGGTGATGTCTAAAACCAGTTTGGTTAGGATGAAGAACATTAGTTTTTTCCACAAAATCTGAAATTTGTCAGAGAGTGATATATTATATTGGTGGAGATTCATCCTAATAAATAAATCCATTTAATAATAATCTATAACACTATTTTGGCTTAAAAACAGTACTGGCTCCGAGTGAAAAAAACAGAGAACCCTTACATTTCCTCACAGTAACAGATTAGAGGATTAATTCACTCCTGATTTTTTTGGGTCTCCCTGTGGAAGAATAGTAGAATATATCAGGGTTCTCCAGAACAGCACCAGTCATAAAAGGGTCTATGTGCAGGTATTTCAGTGTAGGCCAGGGGTCTCAAAGTCCCTCCTTGAGGGCTGCAATCCAGTCGGGTTTTCAGGATTTCCCCAATGAATATGCATGAGATCTATGTGCATGCACGGCTTTCAATGCATATTCATTGGGGAAATCCTGAAAACCCGACTGGATTGCGGCCCTCAAGGAGGGACTTTGAGATCCCTGGTGTAGACAAATATCTGCTGTTTTGGGCTTATCGTCCCTGACAAGGAATTTTTGATCCAGTCATTTATATGGATTTTGCCTCCCAGATGTCTCCATTCCAAACATACCCCATCTGTTACGAATGCATAGCGCGGGTTTTAGCGCCGATGCTCATAGGAATTCTATGAGTGTCGGAGCAGTTACCACCACTGCCAGCGCTAAAATCCATGCTATACATTCGTAAAAGAGGGGGATATTTAATTAATTAAATTTAATGTGGTGTCTTATACTGTATTCCACTAAATCTCCTAAAGGATACAAAGTAGTTTACAAAGCAATTAAATTGGCCAAGAATCTAATCAGATATTTTGAATTTCCCCCTCTGTCCCAACGGGATCCCAATCTATCTATAGTACCTATGAAAGAAATAATTACCTGTATAAAGAGAATGAAGAGGGAAAAGATAATACAATAAATTCAACAGAAGGGAAAACTTCAATTTCTAAGAACCCCCAAAGAAAAATCCTAAAAATAAAAGTAGGAAAAATATAGCAAAATTAAACAAGCCCAACAAAAATAAATAAAATAAAAATAAACCCCAGTCATTCTCACTACCCTCAGTCTCAGTCAGCTTCTAATTCCATGTCCACAGTTGAGCCCAGTACCACAAAAGTGACAAGAAGCAATAGTAGTGGATTGGGTTTGTAACTATGGCTTCTGGAATATTAACAAACTTTGGAAAAAGTTTTCATTTATAGTGACCTGTTTCTCCTAAAAGGTTACCCTACTTCTGAAGTTTTCTGCTACCAAGCATTTACTATATACGGTGCTCCCCTGTGAATTCACGGTCCACGGTCCGCGGTCCCAGTCATTCATGGTATTTTCCGACCACGAAGGGGAGACAGGAAAGGCAGCTGGAGAGACAGGAGAGGGCACCCGGAGCGCCGGCGAATGAAGGAAATCACTTGCTGTATGCTCCGACCGTCTCTTCCTGTACTATAGTCGGGCCTTACCAATGCGTGATTGGTGAGGCCCGACTTTAGTACAGGAAGAGGCGGTCAGAGCATACAGCGAGTGATTTCCTTCACTCGCCGGCGCTCCAGCTACCCTCTCCTGCTCTCCAGCTGCCCTCTCCTGTCTCCCCTGCCTAAAAAACGTATTTGCGGTTTTTTGAAGTTCGCAGGGATTCCCGCAAATTTTGGGGGAGTACTGTATACCCTATTATTAAAAGTAGTACTTCAATCCTAGCTCGCTAATGGGGAGTGGGAATTATCAAGCTGCATTGAGTTTTAAGTTGCATTATTTGCACCTAAATGCGACTTAAAGGGTTCTAATGCACCTTGTCCAAATTTGTGGCAGCAATAATTTGCCATAGATTAAATATTAATGAGATGTAAAACATGCAAATAGTTCATTGTAATTGTAACCCATAAACTACAGAAACATATTACCAGGGAATTCTTTCCTCCTACTACATATTGTTGGATTCTCTACTGTTTTTGCATTTCACTATTCCACTCACCTATAAAATAGAAGCCTTTAACCAGTAACAGGCCTCCATCCAAAGGCAGCAGATTGAGATATAGAATGATGAAATCTGTCCTGTCTCCTGCTAGGTCGGTTTTGAATCAAAGTATGAAGGGGTATAATACTACATTTGATAGATTTTCTGTAGGAGGGACAGCCTTTAAGAGTAGATCCCATTAGGCAAAGTGAACATAATCTACTGCTTTTTTTCCCTTTTAGCTAGAAGGCAACTAATATTATAATTAAATTATGTCCAGCATCTCCTAAGATTTAAGAAAATTAGGATTTTTCTTATTGAGTGGTCAAAAATCAGATAGTAGCTTCACAAAAGAAAGCAGATTGGTAGAGAGAACATCGCTATGTGGGACAAGAGCCTCACCATTCAAGCAAGGCCAAAGCCAAATTCAAGCAAGAAAAAGATGTCACAGAGAGCTAAATGGAGCAGGGACTTTTATAAAGGGAAAAAGGGGGTAAAAGGAAAGTAATAAAAAGCATTGGGGGTAACATCTGAGCATTCAAAAATAGTCCAGTGTGGTTTGTCCTGTAGTATTCCTGGATCTGGGTACCTGAAAAATATTAAAAAATATAAAAAAAATAATTTCTTTGGAAAGGAAAGGGAAAAGGAAAGATTTGGAAAGTAAAGAAAAAAGAAAATGTGTAAGATAATACCTATTTGATTTAGAAAATTCTGGGGTGTCATATGCTCCTGGGAAAGTTCTTGCATTTTGTTTGTTATTCATGCTGTTTGCCAAAGAAAATGAATATTGTTGTTAATATATCCTGGTAAATTCAGCTGAATTTAAAATTGTATTTCACTTAGGTTTTAATTCGCGGGAGCCATTCAGGAAGCCGCTCAGCGCCGAGTAGCGCCAAAGCAGGCTCCTGCTTGTTACCGCTCAGCCAGAACTCGTGGCAGCGAGCGACCAACCAGGTTAGCAATGGGGAAGGAGCATGGAAAGTTCACTCCTGCCCACTACACCTCTGGACCAGCAGAGATTCCAGCAGCAGAGAAGGTTCGATGGACAGGGCAGGGAGGGGCGGGGACAGGGTGCTGAGCCTGGTGGCCTGGTGGAGGCCTGCGATAAATCTGGGAGGGAATTGGGTGGGCGCTGGCCTAAATATAAACTGGGATCTCCATTTTTTGGCCAATTTTTGGGCCTCAAAATCCCAGTTTATATTCAATTATATACGGTAAATGAACTACTGATTTCTCCCCAAAATTCACATATGCACATCAAAAGCAGAAATTGGTAAATCACATCTACACAGTGTTTCAAAAATAAAACTATACAAAGCTTGTTCTTTGCATAATTCTGTCAAAACTTGACCATGTTGAGGAGGAGATCAAGATGGCGGCAGCATACCTTCGGCATCTCTGAAATCAATTAGTAGCGGGAGCAATTTGTTTCCTCTTGTGATATTTTTCCACTGGAAGTGATTATGTAATATTCCAAACATAAAGGAATAGTTCGAGCTGACCCCCCTGAGGCCCGGACATCTACTCCTTTACAATGCTCCATGCTGGAGTTCGTCGGAGTTGGTTCCCCTAGCATCGGAGGAGTGTCCAGCGGTTTCCCGGATGGAAGAGAGGCTGGGGCTTTGGACTAGGAGGTTTCACTCTCCCCCCTGATGCCAGTTCCACCACCGTACCCGGTGTCCACTGTGGCTGAGCCGGAGGAGTCTCGCGTTATGTTATTGTCTAGGGAGACCCCGGCAGCAGGGGCTGTAGCCACAAGAGTACAATCGGAGGCAGGAGAAATCATGAAGATTTTTCCTCATTTTGAAAAACCGGCAGCGGTGTCGTTAGAGAGCATATAGGAAGCTCTCATGAAGCTCAACACTACAGTTTTCAACTCTTCAAAAGAAACTGCGACGCTTGTAAGTACCGTCAATACCTTGGGTGAAAAACTCCAAGGTACTACAGAACATTTCAATATGGAACGTAATCAGGTTAAGATTAAAGTGATTGATTTACAAACTCTATAATCAGAGATGGTTAAAGACAAAGTTATCCTAAACAGAAAAATAGAGCAATTAGAAAATTACAACAGAAGATTAAGGGTTCCTTTTACTAAGGTGCGCTAGCGGTTTTAGCACGCGCTTAACGCACGCTACAATGCCGCACATGCTAGATGCTAACGCCTCCATAGAGCTTGCGTTAGTATTTTTAATTTAGCGTGGGGTTTGCGCATGCTAATCTTCAGCGCGTGCTAAAAACGCTAGCACACCTGAGTAAAAGGAGCCCTAAATGTGCATATCCTCAATTTTCCAAAATCAATGGGAATGTCCCCTATAGAAATTCTAAAAAAATACCTCACTGAAATTTTGATTTAATTCCTCCACTTAATTGTATATATTATATACCTTCAAAAAAGGAGATAGGTGACATTCCCGATGAAGGAGCACAAGCTGTGGATCCATTAAATCTTACAGAAATACTTCAATCTTCCGTCACAGATACCACAGAGTGAGCCACTTTATTAATTTCCTTTGTATTTGAGCAGGATGCTCATGCACTTTTGAGATTATATTTTCAAAATTCCCAATCGCCATTTCTGGGGAAAAGAGTTTGGATTTACCCAGATGTCGCAAGGCAGACGCAAGAGCGGCGGACACTTTTCTTGGCAATGCAAACTGAGATAGTGACACTGGGTGCAACTTTCCTACTAGCCCACCCTTGTAAATGTTTAGTGAAATACCTTGGACTTACATATGTTTTTTTTTTGGTCCTGAACACTTGGAGCATTTCTTGATATGAAGAAGTTGTCTACCCTTACCCCCTCTTCCACGAAACCGCCCTAGTGGGTTTTAGCGCGGGGAGCCACGCTGAATGGCCAGCGTTGCTCCCGATGCTCAAAGGAACTCTACAAGCATCGGAAGCAGTGCGGGCCATTCAGCACGGCTCCCCGTGCTAAAAACTTCTAGTGCGGTTTCATAGAAGAGGGTGTTAGTGTTTAATTGAATATTTGTTTGTTAATGGGAACTTTCTGTTAAGCCTATTCCTCTTTACCATATTGTTGTTATTATTGTTTCTCTTCACAATTTTCAGGATCTCTCCGAAGATTAGATGGTGGTCTAAGAAAGTTTAATTGGCTACCTGTGAGATTTGAATTAATGCTGTATTTTTTTTCTTCTGTTTTTCTTAAGCAAGGATATCTTGTGAATAATTTGAAAATTCAATAAAGAAATAATAATAATCAAAAAAACTTGACCCTGTTCAGTAAAACCTGGCATATATCATCCTGATTAAATTTGCAATAAGCCTACACTCATGCCAGCCACCTACTACTATTTATCATTTTTATAGCGCTGCTAAACATACAAAGCACTATACATTATAACAAGAGACAGTCCCTGCTCAGTACAGCTTACAATCTATACATGCAGATACAATCTCACTTTAAACATAAATAGTTATCATGGTTTTGGGACCGGAGGAACTGACCCTTATTAAAAGGTTTGCATCTGGAGAAATGTTATGGCTCTCATAGACTGGTGCAAGAATTTCCAAAAGATTGCAAAGCAGAAAAAAACCCAGAAACATTAAAAACGTCATAGCAAACAGTAAAAACACACCAATACATCTAATGCTTAGCTTTACTGTTTAGAAGAAATAAGACTGCATTGCTGACTATAAATCATCATGACCTCAGGCATTGTAATCGTTGGCTTTACACGTGGAAATTAAAGATCTTTTTAAAAGCATGGGCCACTAGATGGCGCTGGGAAATTAAAAGGTTTCTCTTAAGAGTAATGGTAAAACCTGTTAAGAAAAAAGAAATGCAAGACACTGAATGAGGAGGAGCTGCGAAGTCAGTAATTGTAGGAGAGTATAAAAAGACAGCTGAACAGTAATTTATAGGGCATCGTTGCTTTATGGAATTTAAAATTGTTTCCTCCCCCTACACTTTCAATTGTTCAGATAGCCAGGAATTGTATTTTTGGTTGAGGAAACAGACTTCCTATGCAGAAAAGAAGAGCCAGCATTTGTGTCAACCAAAGGCAGAAAAGCTAGACTTAAGGAGAAAGAAGACTGCAAGATGGTGAGTGAAAATACAGGTAAATAGATCTTTCCTTTTTCTTTTAAATCCCCAGTGGGCAGCTTAAGTAAAATTCTAGTAGGCTGACAGGATTTTGATCAGTCTGTTGTAGCCACCAGCTGAATATATGTTCAGATCAGCTGTTGCTTAAACAGTCTAATTAATTAACAAAGCTCAGGACTGCATGAACAATGATTTGATACAATAGAATACAGCTGGAGTGAGCATAAGAATGCTGTAAATATGACAAAGGACTTAGCCTCATGCTTATTTTTACCAGCAATGTATGACAAATGAATTATTATTGTTTGACACTGTACCTCTTTGCAGTTTAAAAAAAACAAAACACCCAACTTAAAAGTGCTGTGCAAAATGGTTAAGAGAAATATTCTGTTCTAGCTGAAAATACTCCTTAATTCTTGCACAATTTTTGTTTGCTTTCTGAGCATACCAGCAAAGACTGCTTCATCACAGCAGTAAACATTTTGTAGGGCAAGTGGTTGTTTCACTTTAATACTAGGAGTAGATTGGGATATTTTCTTAAAATGTGAGTTCTTAGAAGGGCAGGGGATGGGATTGCAGTCAAAGTGGTGTACATATTATATACAGCAGGAGCAATGGTGAGTTAAGTGACTTTCCCAGAATCCCAAGGAGCTGCAGTGGGTATTGGACCTGGTTCCCTTGGCTCTTGGGCCACTGCACTAATCATTAGGCTACTTCTGCCCTGAAGCTCTAGATACAGACCCATAGAAGAAGGGCTTGTGTTAAATATCTGGTAAGTGAACTTCATAAATAATATCCTAAGAAAGTTTCATTTAATTATTTTTATACCACTTGTATTCTAAGTGGTTTGCATTCAGGTATGTTATCATATTTCCCTATCTGTCCTGGCAGGCTCAAACTCTAGTGTACCTGGGGCAATGAGGGGATTAGGTGACTTGCCCAGGGTCACAAGGAACAGCAAGGGATTTGAACCCCCAACCTCAGGGTGCTAACCCTGCACCACACATTCCCCTAAAGTGATAGAACAAGGACACGATATCCTAAAATAAACAGAATGAACCTGTCAGGTGCTTTGGAGCTTGCACGTCTCATGTATTTGTTCACATTTCTTGTGTTTTCTTTTTCTTTTTAAGGATTTGGTATCTTTTTTAGGAAAAAGCATTAAATACATGGTCTGACAGCGCATCGACTTGACTGGGAAGACTTCTTTTAGCAATGAACACATCCCTCTGGCTGCATTTTTCAGAACTGAACTCAAGCTCTTGGCGTACTAACATCACTGCGCCTACGGTCCTGAGCGAATCTTCATCATGCGAACAAGTGGTCATCACAGCTCAGGTGTTTCTGATGCTTGGTATTATAAGCCTGCTGGAGAACATCTTGGTTATCTCTGCTATAATTAAGAACAAGAATTTGCACTCTCCTATGTACTTCTTTGTATGCAGCTTAGCGGTGGCCGACATGCTTGTCAGTGTGTCTAATGCCTGGGAGACAATAACGATATATTTGATAAACAATAAGCATCTTATTATGGAAGAAACCTTTGTGCGTCATATTGACAATGTTTTTGATTCCATGATCTGCATATCTGTAGTAGCTTCCATGTGCAGTTTACTGGCTATAGCAGTAGATAGGTATGTTACTATCTTTTATGCCCTACGGTATCATAACATTATGACCATGAGGCGAGCTGGGGTTATTATTGCATGCATATGGACCTTCTGCACTGGCTGTGGAATCATCTTCATCCTCTATTACGAGTCAACCTATGTCATTATTTGTCTCATTACAATGTTCTTCACCATGCTATTCCTCATGGTGTCTCTGTACATACACATGTTCCTGCTCGCCCGCACTCATGTGATGAGGATAGCTGCTCTGCCCGGCTACAACTCAGTTCATCAGAGAACCAGTATGAAGGGGGCCATGACACTGACCATATTGCTGGGCATCTTTATAGTCTGTTGGGCTCCATTTTTTCTTCACCTCATCCTGATGATTTCTTGTCCTCAGAACCTCTACTGTGTTTGCTTCATGTCTCACTTCAACATGTATCTTATCCTCATCATGTGCAACTCCATCATTGACCCTTTGATCTATGCCTTTCGCAGTCAGGAAATGAGGAAAACCTTCAAGGAAATTATTTGTTGCTACAGTTTGAGGTTGATTTGTGGGTTGCCTATCAAATATTAGGAAAATAGGAAAATTCAGCAAAATAACAGTCAGAGTCAAGCGGTACATGGATCACAATTATACGTTTACATATTGTCTTATATCTATAGCACATTATCATGGGCCCAATCAATATGCAATTCCACCAGGCTTGTGCTTGTTATAATTTCTAAAACATGTATGTGTCACCTAGACCATGATTTTCTAAGCAAATTACAATAAATATATAAAACCATAATAACATTAAAACAATAGCGTCATATTAGAACCCTCAGGCATCACTTAGAGTCCCCAATTAAAAATAATTAATATCAAAGTTATTAAAAACATGATAACAATATTTAGGGTCAGATTCACTAAGAGTTCTTTTCCCCATTGGAAAAACTTAGATACTATCATTTATTTATTTTCTTTCTTTCCTTCCTTCCTATGTTCTTGTTTGATATGAAGGCTATTATTTTCTAGTTCTCTAGTACAATGAGCTGTATAAAGAGAATAAATAATTGTGCCCTGTAACACATTTGTGATCAATCTAATGGCTCCTTTAACAAAGCTGCGCTAGCGGTTTTAGCCCGCACTTTACATGCGCTAAATTGCCGATGCTTACGCCACCATTGAGCCGGCATTAGTTTTTGGTGCGTAGCGCAGGGTTAGCGCGCACTAATATTTAGCACGCGCGAAAAACGCTAGCGCAGCTTTGTAAAAGAGCCCTAAGTGATAGTGTCATTTGAAGTAGGACATTTAAACCAAAGTCCTGCTTCAAACTGCATCCTAGGCATAGAAGACCATGTGCTTGCAGGAGGGAAACTGAATCAGCAAATTTGATTGTCCTTTTGCTGTGTGAAAATATCCCCTTTATCCAGGATCTATTATTAGCTAGACAATTTTCAGTCTGAATCTGATTGCAAAAGTTATGCAATTGGTTTTGTTTCTGGTTCCTGACTAAAAACGCATATTTGATTTCAACAATATTTGAGATATGAGTTTTGAAGTGTAAACAATAGACTGGAATTTTGAAAACCCATCCATAGTGAATTTCTAATAGTGCATTCTAATAATTATCAATAAATTCATACTGTATGGGTAAGTTAACAGGGAAGCAAAATTAATTGAACACTGTGACATTTAAAGCTTGATGGTGCTATTATATCTTTGATGAAAAAAAAAAAGTTCTGAAGTATGGGACGAAGTGAGAGTGGAGATCCTCTCACCTTCCTCTTGAGTCCTTATATTTTTTCCACGCTGTTGGCTTGCACCATCACATTCCTTTCCCCCTTTCCCTGCTTTCTTGAAATTCTTTCCTCACTTTCTCCTTTTCCCATTCCCTTTTCTCCTTCTCTTTTTCTTTTTTTTTGCTTGATTTTCTTTTTTCTTTCTCATGTTTTTCTTCCCTGTGTTCTGCCTTTTCCATGCTGTTTACTCTTCTCCTTTCTTCCTGTCCCCCCTTCCCACCTCCTCTCTCTCCCCCCCTTTCCCTGTTTTCTTGAAGTTCTTTCCTCACTTTCTCCTTTACCCTTTTCCTTTTCTCCTTCTCGCTCTCTTTTTCTTTTATACTTGTTTTTCTGTTTTCTTTTTCATGCTTTCCTTCCCTGTGTTCTGCCTTTTCCATGCTGCTTACTCTTCTCCTTTCCTCCTGTCCCCCTTCCCCACCTCCTCTCCCTTCCCTCTTTCCTGTATCTGTAGCAGAATAATAGTCTAATGGTTAGTACAGTGGCCTGAGAGCCAGGGGAGCTGGGTTCAAGTCCCACTGCAGCTCCTTGTGACTCATGGTAAACTACATAACTCTTTGTTGCCTGAGGGAGAAAGAGGGAAATTCTGTAAGAGCTACATAAAGTTAGGTGCTGGCAGGTGCTTAGATTACATCTGCCAGTGCCTAACTTAGTTGCTTTGATCATGCTATTAAAAGTAAATTTTAAAACAATTAAAAAAAAGGTGAGGCACCTCCCGGGATTGGTAACTAATACCTGGGCATTTAGTGATGCCGCACGCCTAAGTAGGTGTGTCTAGGGGTGGAGTTGGTCTTAGATGTCACTAAGTGCCAGTAGGCACTAGGGAGGAAGGGCTGTGACTCACTGGCTGAGCTGCTGCCTCTGCACCCAGGGGTTGTAAGATCAAATCCCGGTGCTGTCCCTTGTGACCCTGGGCAAGTCACTTAATCCTCCAGTGCCCGCCACTGTGAATGTCAGTTTTGAAATGCTGAAGCAACAAAAAGGCAACATACAAGTACCCATTCCTTTTTCCTTTCCCTTTCTATGACAAACCTAGGTAGGCCTTTAAAACCCTGGCCTACATTACCAGCGCCTTTGCTTGTTGTTAGATACTGTAGCGATCCTCAAAGTCAGTGTTTCTCAGCTTCTTCAAGCCAAGTACCCCCTAAGTCTAACCAATATCAACCAAGTACCCCCACCCAAGCTCCATCCTAGACTCCACCCCCATAATAATATTACTAATTGTAATGCAATTTCTTCCATCCATTTTCCATGTACACACAATATAATCTTATTAATACACTAGTATTTAAGCCCGTTATTTTAATGTCTGGTTTTTTTTCTTTGTCTCTCTCTCCTTGGACACTGTCTGTCTGTCTGTCTGTCTGTCATTCTTTCTGTCTGTGTCTCTCCCTGGCCCCTTGCCTGCCTGTATTTCTCTGTTGCGCCATGCCTGCCTGTCTCTCCGTGGCCCCCTTCTGTTTCCCCCCTCCCAGAGCAAAGCATGATTGCTGTCTGCCCTCCAGCACACCCCTCCCCCAAAGCAGCCCCCTTTCCCTCTCCCCCTGCTGTGCTATGCCTGCCTGCTCCATGGCCACCTTCTGTTTCCCCCGTCTCCCAGAGCAAAGCATGATTGCTGTCTGCCCCCCAGCACACCCGTCCCCCCAAAGTAGCCCCCTTTCCCTCGCCTCCTGACTCCCTTCTGTGCTATGCCTGCTTGCTCCAGGCCCCCTTCTGTTTCCCTCCCTCCCAGAGCAAAGCATCATTGCTGTCTGCCCCCAGCACACCCCTCCCCCACAAAGCAGCTCCCTTTCCCTCTCCCCCTGGCCCCTGGTTGTGCCATGCCTGCCCCTGTTGTGCATGCCTGGAAACCAATTTGCATCTTAAAAAATGGAAACAGATCACCTGCACTGACAACTTTGTCTACATAAACTCCAGAAAATGAAATCAGGCACTTTCAAGGACAGAAGTGGAACCTAAATTCCCACGATCGCTTTTTACGGGGGGTGGCTAGTCGCCGGTTCCTGCACTAACGAAGCTTGGCAATGCGGTATGTCTAATTCCCCTGAACAGCCACAGAGTGGATGGGGGGGCCATACCTGGGACTGGAAGTCCTGCTCAGAACCGGAGGTCGATCTTCTCCATAGGACACTGACGCTGGTGCCGCTGCTGCGCACTTCAGACATGCTCAGCCCGGGGTAGGGTAGGTAAGAGCATGAGTGTGACAGGGGGCGATCGCTAGCCCTACATTGGTCCTGGACTCTCTGTGCGTGTCTCTCAGGGGTCCCGGCTCATCCTGGCAGGGAGAGAGCTTGCCTGCCTCTGCTAAATTTCAAATAAATCACGTGGAGCCCTTTGAAACTCCGGAGAGAACTTGCCCAGAAACCACAGCTGTGGAATGTTTGTTAATGGGGGAAGTGAGAGACGGATTCCCAGTGCTCGGCCCAGTGACAGGTTGCTACTGTGACTTCTTGAAGGAGCCCAAGTGACTAATGGCAATTTGAAAGAAGAAAGCCTGATGCATAGCAATATGTAGTGTCACTTGGTGCATCCTCTATGAGGAGGAGCAGCAGCGACGGCAGCGGTTGGTGAGTGAGGGTGGGAGGGAGGAGTCGCTGGCGTGTTCCCTGCCTCCGTGTTCAAAAATGGAATTCGGCACGGACCCAGAGACCACAGTTGCAGGGAACACGCCATCCTAAGTGTGCATTCGTGCTTAGGGTTTTATTATTAGTGATAATGGTAACCACAAAATTAAAAAAAAACCCACAAGGGACACTGTACGCAGAGAAAATGTTAATTATCATTTATATTCTTTTTTTTTTTCCAAAGAGGTCAAGGCAGATGACTTTAAAATATGCAATGTCACCTCAGTAACAACTATAGAAAAATATAGTGCAAAATATAGACAGCAAATATAAATTCTCAAAACTGACACATTTCGATCACTAAATTGAAAATAAAATCATTTTTTCTACCTTTGTTGTCTGGTGATTTCATGAGTCTTTGGTTGTAGTTCCTTCTGACTATGCATCCAATATTTCTTTCTTTCTGCCTCCTGCACACTTCCTCTCCTCTTGACCTCATTCCTTTCCCCAACCAACATCTCCATGAGTCAACTTTTCTCCCTCTCTCATCCAGCCCTGTTGACATGTCTCCCTCTCTGTCTCTCACGGTCCATCTGTCTTGAGAGATCCAGGCATCCCTCCCACCCCTTCTGCCACACCCAACATTTCACCCTCTCTCATCCCCAGGATCATGTGCAGCATTTTTCACCACTGCCTATTAGCCTCATGCCCTTTAGCCATTTCTCCTTCTATCACCCCTCTCTAGCACACTGCCACTTCTCTCTCTCCATCCTATGTCCAACATTCCTCCCCCTTGCATCCCTTCAATCAATCTGTCCCTCTGTTCCCTCTCCACCACCTTAGCCAACATTTCTCCCTCTCATCCTTCTCTTCCCCATGCATTTCTACCTCTCTCTATGCCCAATTTTCCTTTCCTCCTTTACCCATGTACCCCCATCTCTTTCCCTCTCACTCACACACTCATGCCCAACAATTCTCCCTTTCTAGTCCCTCCCTCCAATGTCCCAAGTTAGTGCTCCATTCCTCCCTCCCTTCTTTGTCCCATGTTCATGCCCCTCTCTTCCTTCTGTGTCGAGTTCATGCCCCCTCCTTGCCTTCCAGCCTTTGTCCCAAAATTGTGCCCCTCCCCTCCCATGATCTCCTTACTTTGACCCTTTTTGTACCAATTCCTTGCTTACATATATTAATTGTATCTGTATCTGCTGATTGTACCCATTCGCTGACTGTATCTGCTGATTGTACCCTTTTGCTGATTGTACCCATTCGCTGATTGTCCAGCCCTTCTTTATTGTAAACCGCCTAGAACTATTACGGCTTTGGCAGTATATAAGAAATAAATTATTATTATTATTATTATTATTATTAACATGCTCCTTTCCCCCTTTGTCCCAGATCATGTCCCCTTGTTCGAGCTGCACTCGCTCCTTCTGCCTTCAATTAAACTTGAAGGGGGGACGCGCAGGCAGCAGTTCACATGCTACATGTGGCTGATTCACAAGCCTTCCTTCTGATATCAGCTCTGACATCGGAGATAAAGTTTCTGGGTCGGCTACATGCAGCATGTGAACCGCTGCCTGCACATCCCCCCAACAAGTGCCGCTGAAGGAGGTAACTGGGAAATCCCCCCCCCTGCTGACCCAGAAGGCTTTCCTCTGATGGGCAGGAAGAAGGGATCCCCGATGGCAGCTATGGCAGATGGGTGGGCAGGAAGGAGGGATCCCCGGTGGTGGCTTCGGTGGATGGGTGAGCAGGCAATATCCTCGGCAGCGGCCTGTGCCGTGTGTCCCCCAACAAGCAGCTTGCATACCTCCAGTTCCCTGTGCCCCATACCGTAAAGTTGGGAGCAAGAGGCACTGAAAACACCTTCTGCTCCTCTCTTCACGACGACACTTGGCCTTAGGCCCCTCCCCGGTGCATCAAGGTGTCTGATTGGCTCAGACACCTTGGGCTCCTCCCTTGGGAGGTGCCTGAGATATCTGAGCCAATCAGGGACTTCATTAGGAAGGAGACTAAGGAAGTCCTTGTTTGAGGCCTGATTGGCCACTCAGGGACTTCCTTAAGCTCCTTTCTAAGGAAGTCCCTGATTGGCTCAGTTGCCTCAGGAAGGAGCCTGAGGCGCCTGAGCTAATCAGGGCTTTAGGCCCCTCCCTGTGCATCACCTCCTGCTCCCAACTTTAAGGTAAGGGGCATTGGAGCCTGTAGGGGGAGAGGGGCCTCCAGTGGCAGGAGGGAGTGGGCATCCCTCCTGCCTTTTTCTTCAGAGGGAGGGAAGGGGGAGGTCTTTCCTGGCAGGAGGGAGTGGGCATCTCTTCTGCCATCTTTTTGGGGTTCAAAGGGGATGGTGGCTCGGGGGTGCTAGCGCGGGTGAGGGAGCTTTTTAATGGGACAATGGTGCATGTTTAAGTCACACAGAACATCTGTTCCATTAAAAAAAAAAAAAGAAGTAGCCCTGACAGTAGTGACAGGAGGCTGCTTCTCTTGTCACTACTGTTAGGGCTCTGCACATGTGTCAATCGCTCACTGAGCGAATGAGTCGGTGGGTTTGCATACAAATGATTTGCACCTCCATGCAAATCATATGCATGCAAACTCGATAGTGAATCAATTGCTGTTGGAAAATCAGCCAGACAATCGGCTAATAGCGATTGAGTCGCTATCTTTAGTGAATCTAGCCCTTTGTCCCATATTTGGCAAAACCGATAAGGACGGGTTGAATTTAGCTTTGACAGGAACTCCAACACTGGGGCATTGTGGTCGATTCCGGACAGACTTCTTTGAGAAATGGATCCTCTTACACAACACTGCACTAATAACAATGATTGTTTCAAATAATTTTATTGCACTGTGTTGGAGTGTTGTATATCATTTTCACGTTGAGACAATATTAAGAAGAGATTACATCAGCTAGAACAAAAATGGATTTATTCTTTAAATACAATATGGCCATGGGATTTAAATGAAACAATGGAATTGTTTACATTTTAAAAGCATGGTGCATTCTGGGATTTCTTTAAGGCATGATGCATTTTGGGAACTTTTGACTGTGGTGCTGCCCTGGAAATAGTCCCCCCCTGGAAGCAGATGCAAAGATGTTCATTTTATGACTTGCCATATTGAGAGTCAATGGTGTATGGATTTGAGTGACTTCCCCTGACACAGTCAAATAATCTAGTGAAACAAGGATTGGAATATGCATTGTTCTGGTGGAGCAGTGAAATGTTTGGAACCATTGGAGTTTTTGAGGAATTGAAGATTTTGCAAACATTTGGGGACTATGAACTGTGGGCTCCTTTTACAAAGGCGTGCTAGCGGTTTAATGCGCCTAATAGCACGCGCTAAACTGCCGGACACGCTAGCCGCTACCGCCTCCTCTTGAGCAGGCGGTAGTTTTGGGCCAGCGCGGGGGTTAGCGCATGATGAAAAGTCGCGCGCATTAACCCCGATAGCGCACCTTTGTAATTGAGCCCTGTGTGTTTGATTCTCCAGCTAAAGATAAATGATATTCCTAATTTTCCTGTGACAGACAGTGGTTTGGACCTTTTTGAGATATGGAGCAAGTTTTCTGTGGAGGTTTTTTTAAAAAAAAAATCCAGTGATAAGATTTAAGGCAGCTAGAAATTTCTTTATTTATGCTGCTACTTAATTTGAGGTTTTTTTCTCCACGTTTCTGATTGCTAGATACACTGTAGGTTCCTTCCACTGTCTCACTTGGTAATAATTTAAAATTTAGCTGTGACATTTGTTTTTGTTACTTTTTATATTGGATTGGATTTCATTATGCATGTACCATGACAGTAACAAACCTCAGTCCTACACCAATGTATGTGGAGTCTAATTTCCTGTACTGTAGTATGTACATTGTGCCAAAGAGAACTTCCTTCTGGAATTCATAGGATTCAACAGCTTATCAAAATTTGGTTGGAAATAACTTTGTAATCAAACCTGTTTTTATTTTTTGGGTCTTTGGCTACATTTTTTTTAAAATAAATTTTTACATACAATTGCAAGACAACTCTTGATCAGAAAAGATTGAAATGATTAAACATGTCATTGAACAACCATAGCTTATACATTTATGAAAATAAAAAGGAAAAAAAATCATCTTTCTAAACTGACAAAAGAAAATATGAAATTAAGAAATTTAACTTCCTCCCCCCCCACACACACACTTTTACAAAACTGTAGCACGGTTTTTAGTGCCAGTCATGGCGGTAACAGCTCCGACGTTAATAGAATTCCTATGAGCATTGGAGCTGTTACTGCTGTGGCCGGCACTAAAACCTGCTCAATGGTTTTATAAAGGGGGGGGGGGGGGGTTACTTATTCATTTCTCTCTTAATTCTGAGGGAGACTCCCGGATGGATCCTGGTTGGACTCCCTACCTGAAGACCCTGGGGACATGACCCTGGGGACATAAAAACATGTCAAGCTGAGTAAAATTGGCTTCTGGGTAACTTCATCTGCAACAGGGCATCTCACTGATACTTTGAAATGAGATGCTGCCTTTGGGTACTATGGGGAAATTTCCTCTAGCTGGAACTGCTCTTCTGTCAAGATGAAACACACAGCCTGCATGGAAGGATTTGCAATACTACCAGCTAAAGTACAGAAACTTGTGACAAGAGAGGCCCATGATGTACAGCTGTATAAGACCCTAAAAGATGTTCACTGTCTACAAAAGAATCCTGCATACTTGGATCCCATTTCCCCTGTCTACAAGAGAATCCTGCTTGGCAAAGCAATGGACAATAATCTAGGCATGAGGCCTATCCACAACAAGGACATCTGTGATCTGAAGCTGCAAAAAAAACAACCCAACAAACCCTGGCAAGCCTGCCTCACTGACAGTTGCCAACCACAAGTGGGGTAATTTCTCCTTGCAAATCACATGATCTTCAAGAATAGCACAGAAATGGCTGTTTGTGTCTTGTACCATGGAAACATAGAAACATTTGGACCCACATGTGGACAGCAGGCCCTGCACGTATGCAAAACCACTAACTGCTCTTCTAAAGAATGCAGAACCAGGACAGGGTGTGGGCCATTTTGGAAGGGAGTGGGTCATGCACATATGACCTCTGGAAAGACCCAAAAAGAAAATTAAGCCAGAATAAGCCCCATAATTGTAGAACTTTAGAATGTAATTTCAAGAAAGCCTGACGTCTTCGTTGGGTTTGTCTAGCAATATCAGGAAAAACTTCTTCGATTACATTTCATGGTATTTGAGGATCTTCTCCTCACATGATTTACGGAATAATCACTGTGGCTATGATCAAAATACGTTCATACAATGTGGATTAAAGTTTTTTAAGGTTCTTTTCCTACTCAGTTTTTAATTTTAATTTAAAAGAAACTTTTTATCTTCTATGCAGATTGGTTAGTTGTGTGAGCCAAGCTTCGCTAAGGCATGCATATATGTATCATCGTATTATATGCTTCTGCTTTTCACCTTATGTTGTGTACCTTGGTCTCCACTGTTAAGTATTAAGCATGTGTTTTTCTGCAATGCTGAAATAGCACTTTTTGCTTTAGCACCACAGGCACAATTGCTGCAACTTTATTGCTCTTTCACCATATTTAGACAGATGTAACGTTCAATGTATACAGTTTAGTAGCTCTGTTCTCTGTTACAATGACAATGGAAATCATCTCTTAGTCGCTCCAGGCCATATACAGTACATTCTAATTATGGTTTTCATGTCCTGCACGTTGGTGATTCACTTTGTATTGAATGTTTTATGTTTAAATCTTTTTTGCTTTTGTTTATTTAAAATTGGTATTTTTATTATTTTTAATCTTATTATTAAGTATGGTTTTATATTCAAGGTTATGAGATCTTTGTGTGTCTTATTTAGTTTAATTACTGAAATATGTTTTACTATTTATATTTTATTAGAGAACTTTCATTTTATCATATTTTGTTTATGCATGTTTTTTTAAACATGATTTACAGTTAATGTAGAAGTCTTATATCCTTCTGGTTACATGCAAGTCCCCTGAGGAAGGCATGGCTGAAACTGGGATCCTAGTTGAGACTTCATCAGAAATATTTGATTCACAATCAAGTAACTGTATTTGGACTTCATTTGGTGTATTTTAGTTATGGACTTGATTAAAATAAATATAATTCTCTTTTTGGTGGTTTAGACATCTCGCTTGCCTTTTTCTTATATACATTGGTTGTAGGCAATTTTTTGTCTTCTCTTTTCCTGTTTGGACTTCTCTTTTCATTGCCATTCTTGTGTTTTTCTTCTTTATACTGTCTGATTTCCTTAAATCAAGTTTTATTTTAATTGGTTGGAACAGAAACATCTCAGGTGATCACAACCTCTTCATTCTTTATAATTCTGTTAGGGTCATGATCTAAAAGCTTTTTGGGTTCAGGGCTATTGTAATGTTTACAAAGTTTCCAAAGGATGAGATGTACCCCTTACTGTACCTTTCTATATAGAAATTTTCACTTATTAGAAACTTCACAACCAGCCGCATGATTTTATGTTATGTTAATCAGGTTTTCTGTTCTGCCTTTACCTATTCAGTTCAAGGTCAGATTACATTACAAGAGGTTGAGTCAGTTACCCAGGAAATTATAATGGACAGTATGACATGGACATTCAATAGAGTTGCTAGTACAGATAGATCAGTACAGTTAATACAGTTACAAATACAAAATTACAAGTTTAAGTAGGTCATCTTTGGCTCATCGTTATGTTCCAGGAGTTGTATTTGACAGTTTAGAAATGGGCTTTTACAATTACCATTACAGTTACTCCCTGTCTTGATACAGAAATGTTTTTAAATGCTTTCTGAACCTGAGATAGTGGTCACAAGATCATAGTGCAAATGGAAGTTGGTTCCAGCATTTTGCTAATTGATATTGGATGGATAAGGTAATTTGACTGGTAGACTTTATATTGTTAAATGATGGGAATTATAAGTGGAAAAAGATTTCTGGTGGAAAATCTATTGGAGGCACCTTGGAGTAGGGTGGCCAACTCTTCTAGGTAGTCAGGGGCATTCCCTGTCAGGATCTTAAAGGCAGTAATGCCTAATTTAAACTTGATCATTGCAGTTATAGGCAGCCAATGTAGTCTCATTTACTAGGACTGTAGGTGTTCCAATTTCTATAGTCTCTATATGAGTCTTATTGCTACATTTTGAACTGGCTGTAGACACGATAGCAACATTGTAGAACAAAGAGCTAGTGTTATATTACTGTAGTCCAATCGAAATAGGATTAGGGATTTAAGCTTCTGTTTTGAAGTATTTTATGATGGATCTTAGCTTTTTCATCACATTGTTTTATCATTGATTGTATGTGGCTCTTCATGGATAGGTGGTTATCAATTTCTAATTCTAAGATTCAGGTTAGTAGCTCTAATGGAAACTCTGTGGCATCTATTTTAATCCTTGGAGTGTAGCGTTGGTCATTTGAGGGTCCTAGCCAAAAGAATTTGATTTTGTTCTTGCTTAGTTTGAGGCAGTGGGATGAGGTCCAATTTTCTATGATGTGGACACATTTTTTGACAGTGGTAAGGGTATTGGCTAATGCAGCCGTTATAGGTAGCATGATCATTAAATATTGTCTGCAAAAATGAAATGTTTTATTCATACGAGATCTTGGTTGGCTCCCAAGGATTGCATTAGAGGTTGAACACTGATAGAAAGAGTTGGGATCCTTGGGGGACCATGCTGGGAAGGTGCCAGCTGTCAGAAAGTACACCATCCTTATGTATAGCATAGTGCCGAGTATCATTGAAGATCTCAGACATTTGATCAAAGTCTATTAGGTAAAATATGCTGCTTAGGTCAAATTGAATTATGATTGCATTGTGACCCTTGCTTAGTAGTTTTTTGTTGTATATTACTTGTGCTATGACCACCGTTTTGGTGCTTTGATTTTTCCTGATTGTGAAGGGTAGAGGACATTAAAGTGTTGTAAGTAGCATTTGAGTTGTTCTGTGACATATCCTTCCATCATTTTGATAAATAGGTGGATGGAAGCTACTGACTGATAATTGGTCACATCAGAGGGGCTGAGTTTTGGATTCTTGGGAATGGGCGTTAAGATAATTCCTCCTTCTGATTTAGGGAAAAGGCCAGATTTTATGTGATAGTTGAGCCATTGGGTTATTATTCCTATGGTTATTGGGGTGGCTGCTTTGGAGTATTTTAGGAGAAGTCATTTTGTGTCTTTGAATTTAATCTCTTCAAAATCATTCCAAGATCTGTATGCTGGTATTTCCATAGGTGGATTTGTTGCAGTAGGTCTAGCTGAACTGATGTGGGGTAGCTGGTTTTGTGTGGATTGAATCTTTATTTCTGGCTTTTTCTTGCAAAATCTACTTATGTCTGTTGTACCAGCTTGATGTGAACCATTTCTTCTGTAATTCACTTCAATTATTAGTATCTCAATTTTAGGTTTCTGTTCATTTTTCTTTAAGAATTCATAAGATTAGACACATGGGGACATTCTATAACAAGTAGGAACCTCTTCTATAAAGGAACCAATATGCCTACTTTTCTTTATAGAACAGTTGCATAATAGTATAAATACAAACTAGGTCCAAGAACTTAGGCCTGGATTGTATAAATGGCACCATTGTCATCAGGACCGGATTAATAGGCTCAGTAGGCACGTGCCTAGGGCCTGAAACTATCAGGGGGGCCCAGGGCCAATGTTAGGGGGTGTGTAAGCTGAGCAGGTGTCCTCCAGCTGCATTGCTACCACTAGGGGGTGGAATATTTTCAGTCGCTAAGGACAGGTATGTTCCCTGGAGTCCTGCAGAACTTGCCTGTCCCTCACAATTGAAAAATGTGACAGTAAAACAGCACCCTCTATTGGTGAGACTGTGGGTGGAGGACTCCTGCTCAGCTTAGAGGGAACAGTGGAACCTGTGGCCAGCTTTGTCCCTGTAAAGGATAAAAGCAAAACACGGTCCCTGGTCAGAAGGGCTGACCAGGTTAAAAGTAAAGGTTTGGTTTTGGCTGACTACCCCTCAGACAATGAGGTAGGGCAGGAGATACAGGAACATAGGTACATCCAGCAGAGCGCGCCATCTCAGTACAGGTACTCTAGAAAACCTGATAGGACTCTTATTGAGAAGTGGAGTACCAGTGCTGGAAGGTATGCTCATTACCAGCCTAGGAGAAACCTGAATTATTTCCCTAGGGATTTCCTGCCTAACACAGCTGCTCCTAGGAGAGAGGGGTGGGGCTTTAACCAACATAAAAACAGAGTATGGGATCTCAATAGAGAGAGCAGGGAGAGCCGGGACAGGGCTAGAGCTAACGAGCTCAGGCAGCGGCAGAAGCAGCAAGGCTTGGAGGCAGATGAGGGGAGAAGTCTCTTTCCTCCAGCCCGCAGCAGTGAGGACGTGGAGATGACCGAGGACTACCTCAGCTCCACCCCAGAGGCTGCTGAGCAGACAGAGGCTATGGACGTCTCTGAGCCACTGCTAGAAGCTGGCTATTTCCCCACTGACATGGAGGTTAGTTGCTAAGGGGAAGGAAGCAAGTCTTTGCTTATGCTGGCTCCCGTAACCCAAGCCCAGCTGACAGTGATTAGGGGAAGAGCAGGAAAATCTCTCCGTTACACTATGTGACTGCCCGGAGAGCATTGTTTGTTCAAGGAACTTTATCTGTAGGGGTGTGAAAGCTCCATGTGAAAACCTAAGTAAAGTTCACAGCTTACCTAATGTCATGCTATGTTCCGTCGGCTAGGAAGCCCAGCTGATAGTAACGAGCTGTGAAGCCTGCTCTGCAAAACCTATCCGTGTCTCAGCAAGGTAAGCTGAGACGTTTGAGAAATTCATTGCTAGGTTTGGGAACTGTAATTACTCTGGCTGTGTTCACAAGGTGTGCAAAGTTTTAAAGTTTATTTTCCTGATATTTTTCATTTACCTTTACTGTATTTAGACTGAAAAGTCCAGGGTATTGAACTGTATGTGGCATTTGGAGCAAGCCATTCTGACAACTGCAAGCTATTTTGTGTTTTATATTTTTGCCATGACATGCGGGTGGCTGATGGTATTAAGACACCCGAGTTCAATAAAGTACAAGAACATTCTTTTGTAACAAGACTTACCTGTGTGGTCTTCTCTTTACAAGCTACTCTCAGTGTGGCCTGGCAGACTAGGCAGGCGCCTAGGTCTGTTATAACCTGAAAAGCCTTCCTCCGACCTGAGGAGGCCACGCCGACAGGCCAGAACTCAACACACCTAATCCCTCGGCTGGTTAGAGCAAGGGATAAGCGTGTCACAGGGGGAAGCAAACAGAACAGGGTGGCCCCGACTGCCTGAAGGTCAGCTTCTCCTTCCTACTCCTTCTCTGCTCTCTCTCCCGCAATGCAAGGAAACTTAATTCAAGTCACGGGACTCTAACTGCACGTGGCAGCTTTCAAGTTTCAAGTTTATTATAAATTTGATTGATTGCTTATTCAAAATGCTAAGAGATGAACACATCAGTAAAATTACAAAATTAAGGGGACAACCAAAACAAACAGAGAACCAAACCTTACAAAGCATATTGAAGACTAACTTTACAAACATAATAAAACATGAGGAAAGGATAGGAAAAGAAATACAAATTGATTGATAGAAGAGAAGACAATTATGGTAAAAAAAAAACAATAGGAAGGGAAAGAACAATGAACCTCGGAGAGGTTATGGGATTAGAATGAAACTTCTGGTCAGGCTTTCTAAACAGAAAGTTACGTCCTGTTTCGGAGGTGAAGGGAAGGCGGCGCGAGCAGTGTTAGAGCGAACGGAGGGGGGGGGCTAACATTACGCGTGCCGTCTTCCCTTCACCTCCGAAACAGGACGTAACTTTCTGTTTCAAAGAAGGGAAGCTGCCACACGCAGTTAGAGCCCCGCGACTTGAGTTAAGTTTCCCTGCATTAAGAGAGAGGGAGTAGGAAGGAGAATCTGACCTTCAGGCAGTCGGGGTCCCCCTGCCCTGTTTGCTTCTCCCCTAATGCCGGCCCTGTGCCCCCCTGAACCCGGGGAGACTCAACACTGCGCACCGGCTTCCTTTCTCCTCCGAAACAGGAAGTTACATCATTCCTGTTTCGGAGAAGAAGACGAGCCTGCACGCGCAGTTTAGAGCCCCGCAGCCTGGGTTTAGTTTCTTACCGGTGAGAGGGCAGCAAGGGAAGCTGACCTTACCAGGCAGGCAGTCGGGGGGAGGGGGGAATGCTGATGCACCAAATGGTGGGGGGATGGAGAGAGAAATGCTGATCCAGTCGGGGGATGTTGATGCATCCAATGGGGGGAAGGGAAAGAGAGAAATGCTTATGCACCCAACGGGGCAGGGTGGGGAGAGGAAAGCTGATGCACCCAATGGGGTGGGGGTGTGTGTGAAATGCTGATGCACCCAATTGGGGAGAGCGAAGGAAGGAGGGAGAAGGAAGAGCTGGAAAAGGAGAGGATAAGAAAGAGAGATGCCAAGACCATGGGCGGGAGGGGAAGGAAAGGAAGGAGACAGATGCCAGACCAGAGGCAAGGAAGGATGGAGGGAGAGAAAGGAAAGAGAGAAAATGCCAGATAATAGAGGGGGAGGGAGAGATAGGAGGGAAGGAGAGCAGAAAGATGTGAGGGCATGGGGGTAGGGAAGGGAAACTAAGGAGACAGATGCCAGACCAGAGGGGAAAGGAAGGAGAGGAGATGCCAGAGCATGAAGTGGGAGGGAGAGATAGAAGAGAAGAAAAGGAGAGTGATGTCAGGCCATGGGTTTGAGTGAGAAGGAAGGAAAGGAGAAGAGAGAGATGCCAGAGCATAGGTGACGAGGTGGAGACAGAAAAATGGAGAGGGGTTGAAGCTGAAATGAATCATGTACAAAGGAGAGAAGGGGCACAGGACAGACAGTTTATTGAAGGGACATAGAAAGAGGGAAGATACCATATGGAAAAGAGAGGTTGGGCAGATATTGGATGGAAAGGGCAGAGAGGGCAGTGGATGGAAGAGGCGAGACAGGGTGAACAGTATATGGAAGGGGTAGAGAGAGTGGGACAGACATTGAATGTAAGTGTGGAGGAGGGGGGCAGATGTTGAATGGAAGGCGGGTGAGGGGAACAGATACTGGAAGATAGTGGGGAGGAGAAAAGAAAAAGGGCACATGCTGGATTGGGGGAAGAGGATAGAATTAGATACTGGAAGGGGCGAGGGAAAGGTGGCAACAGTGAAAGAAGGAAATTGAGGATTGAATAGTAAGAAAGAATTTAGACAGAGGCAGAAAATAAATTGAGAAGGAAGACCAGGGAAGAACAGGAAGAAGGGAGTGGAGAGAGAGATGCCAGAGCAGTGGTGAAGGGGAGGAGACAGATACCAGACTTGCGAAGAGGAGGAAAGAGGAAGGAGACAGATACCAAATCTGAGAGGAGGAGAGAGAGAGATGCTAAAATCTGCTGAGAGGGAAGGAGGGAGAGATGGAAGGGAAGAAGACAGATGCCACCATGGGGGGAGTGGTGAGAAATAGATGGATGCTACACCAATGGGGGGAGGGAGAGATGGAAGGGAGAGGCAGACAGTTTCTGGAAGAGGCATATAAAAAAAGCAGATGCCATATGGAAGAGGCAGAGAGAGGGCAGACAGTGGATAGAAGGAAGAGAATGATGCGAAGATGAGGAAAGCAGAAACCAGACAACAAAGGTAAAAAAAATTCTATTTTGTTTATTTTTGCTTTAAGATAAAGTATTATTGTAGTTGCATTGATAATTGTTTATTAATAGAAAATGGAAATAAGGTGAGCCTGTTTATTGGACTAATTTTAATACATTTTTTTACTAATTCAGAGACCAAAATTCCTTTCCTCAGGTCAGGACGGGATACTGTAACAGCAGTATAGTTTACTGATCTGAAGAAAGAGGTTTTAACCTCTGAAAGCTAAGTAAGAAATGTATTAGTCCAATAAAATGATGGGCACTAAATTTTTTTCCCGTTATGCCCCATGCCTCCTACCCAAATGCAAAATATAAATTGGTGGGCTTCCCAAAGCCCTGCCAGCTGAAGATCTCTTCCTCTAGGAAGGAAGGGGAGTTTTGTTCAGAGATGTTTGGAGGTTGCATAGAAGAAAAACTGTACACTGGCACTGGTATGGTAATTGTTTGTTTTGAATTTTAAAATAAAAGAAATAAAGTGGAAATATAGAAGTAAATACATGGGGCGGGGCAGGGGGTGTGGCATGGTAGGGGTGGGGCATGGTGTAGTGGGGCGTGGCAGGGAGCCCAGTGTATTTGTGTGCCTAAGGGCCCTCGACAAATTAATCCTGCCCTGATTGTCATTGGCCGCGTATGAAGTAGCCACCGATCATCTGCCAATCACACAACAGTGCCGTGTATAGAATCACAGCTTCATGAAAGGTAGGCACCAGAAATGTAGGCCGGCATTTTTGTCACCTACCTTTCATGTGAATCACGGCTATGGAGGCGTTTTACGATACCTAATGTCACTTCTGGCATTAGCCACTCCTAGAGTGAAGTTAGGCATCGTAAAGCATCTCTGTAGCCATGATATAGGTGCCGGTTTTTTAGGCACTGGTAGGCACCTACATTTTTTTTTTTTAACCACTTTTAATCATTATTAAATCGTGTTTTCCACTGAAGTTAGATGCCAGTAGGGTGCCTACTGGTACCTAACTTAAGGTGCCATTTATAAAATATGGGCCTTAATGATAACAATAAAGCTGGCATAAGTGTTTGCATCTAAGTGCTGGAGAAATGCCAATAACTCACCCTTATGTATGTCATTCCCATGCAGTAAATGTTCCATTAACTAGGGAGATAACTAGTATTATTCTGTGATGAATACCTCAACTACCGTCTCTATAATCACAGCTCTTAAACTATTAGTCATAAGAATAAAATTAAAACTTGTCAAGTGAAGTGCTCAGACCATGTAACCATTGATTCAGTGTTATCATCGAACTGAGGTTAATAAAGGGACCATCACTGTCCCTCGCCCAACCTTTAAATATTATCAATACTGGTAGATGATAAATAAATATCACTTATCTGAAGTGGCTGGGTAGATGAACTTTCAATAACCTCAGTTGTGTTAAAGTGCAGTGCTCTGGTTAGTGCTAAAACTTTCATATAAACTCCTTTATTAAGCCATATTGTGATCCCTGGCCCCCTGACTCGAGTTTCGGCTCTTCATCAGGAGGGGACACTGTTAAAACAATAAAATTTATTTATTACAAACTATGTAAAACTAAATAAATAGTTAAACTGAATCCAGTAACTATCAAACATTTGTCACTATCTAATAATCTACTTGATCTATTGTACCGCATAATAAATCATCAAACTATCAATCTCAAACCTGTTATTGGCGTTCTAAACCGGGAAGGCAATGGAAGGAGGGCAACCTAGAGATGAACGCCGCAAACTACTCTATTTATAAAACCGTTGTACTATACTTGACTGCTATTACCCGGAAATGACATCAAATAGAAAATGCCCGACATTACATTTCTAACCAGTCTATATCCAAATTTAATCCATGTGGGATCAATGAATGCCAATTATAGATAAATCTTTGTTCTTTTTGAATTAAAAGCTTTGTTATATCTCCTGCATACTGTTTAATCTGTAATATAACTGTGTACCTCAGAGCTTCTACTGAATGGGACTCCTGCGACCAATGAGTTACCAAAGGGGCGGAGACTCTTCCTTTATGGATATTACTAAGATGTTCTGTTATCTGAACCTTAATTTTCCTACTAGTCTGGCCAATATATTTTTTACCACAAGGGCACATTATACAATATATTACACCGCTAGAATCACAATCTGTGCCGGTAGATAAAATATATTTCTTACCCCCAGAAAAAGGAATGTCAACGTACGATTGATCCAACATATACCGGCAAAGACGGCATTTCCCACATCATTGATTGGGAGGGGGGGGGGGGGGAGCCTGCAAATACTACGGTCCGTTTTCCTACGTTTCAATTTTTCGCCCAAATTTTGTGCACAGGAGAATGCATATTTTGGTTTATCTGCCAATGCAGGGTAATATCGAACTATGGGCCAGTGTTTTAAAATAATCTTCTTAATAGCGTTGCTGTTATTTGTATATGGCATGACACAGACTGTATTTTGTTCATTGTTGTTCTCCACTGGTTGCAGAAGCCACGGCCGATGACAATTTTTTGCTCTTTTCCAAGCTCTCTTAATGACTTTCCCAGGGTAACCTCGATCTAAAAATTTATAATACATTAACCTAGCTTGTTTATCAAAGTCTTCCTCCTCCGAGCAAATTCTTCTCAAATGAAGAAATTGGCCTATTGGAATACTATTTCTAAGTACTCGGGGGTGGAAACTTTGATACTGAAGTAATGAATTCCGATCTGATGGCTTCTTGTGTAGACTGGTGGTGATATGATTGTCCATTTATAAATATTTATATCTAAAAAAGATATTTGAAGTTTATCCTGTTTATGCGTGAACTTAATATTCGGGTCTTTTTGATTAATTTCTTCTAGAAATTGATTAAGCTCTCTTGCACCACCAGTCCACACAAAAAATACATCATCAATAAACCTTTTCCAACAAGTAACATATCGGAAATGTCTGGATCTGTACACGAATGTATCCTCAAACTCAGTCATATAAAGACAAGCCAAAGTGGGGGCAACAGTGGCCCCCATTGCTACTCCCTTAGTTTGAAGGTATAAATTATCCTCAAACTTAAAATAATTATTAGTAATAACTATTTCAGCTAATTGGTTCAACATATGTTGTTTAGAACTTGTTATATTGAGCTTAGATGACTGGGCTTTAACTAAGGAGACTGTTGCCGACTGTGGTACATTTGTGTACAGAGCCACCACATCCGCTGTGACAAATATAGATTCCTCCAGTATTGGTTGTTCAGATAATAGATAATACTCATTCACCATCTCACCCACACATCTAAAACCTAATATACACCGATAAAATATTACTCCTCCTCCTTCCCGCTTTCTTGATCTACATGCCCATTCCCAGCTAAAATCAGGGGGGGGGGGGGTAACATTGTCGCACCTGTACAATCTCTATCTTCAAGAACCAAGATTCTGCCAGACATAAAACATCATAGTTATCTGTCTCCACCATATCATAAACGATTGACAATTTATTCCTGGCAGACCTTACATTCACATAGCCCACCTTTATACTTTTCTTAATATCACTGTTTACATCTAACTTCAATAAACATGATGTAACACCTGGGTGTTGCCTTCTGCATGTTTTAACTGCCGGTAACTCCTCATACCTCCCAACAGTGGCGTACCTAGCATATGTGACACCCGGGGCCCATCATTTTGTGACACCCCCATCTGTACGAAAAACATGATTTTTAGTAACAAGCCACATGTTACACATGAGTACCTAGGAAAAGGCAGCATCTTACATGCTGCAGTGAGCAGTACAACATCAATACACCCATTGTAAAACTAAACAAGCCAGACTAGTACAGATCAATCCTGCAGTCAATCCTAACAAAAAAAACATGTCTTTCGAACACACAGAACACAGAAAACACCTTCGCCTAGTATGGAATATGTAATCACAAACTAACCCCTCCCTCTTTTACAAAACTGTAGTGTGGATTTTAGCCACGGTGGTAACAGCTCTGACACTCATAGAATTCTGAGCATCAGAGCTGCTACCACCACGGCTGGCGCTAAAAACGCTCCAAGGGGGAATAAAATAGAAATACATAGACAAAGGTTAAATTGAACCAGTAAGAAGCTGGACTCTGCATACAGTGCACCAGAGAAACAGTGACACATGTCTCCTAAAGCAATAAATAAATAGAAAATTTTTTTCTACCTTTGTCTTCTGTGGTTTCTGCTTTCCTCATCTTCTTGTAACACTCTTCCTTCCATCCACTGTCTGCTGTCTCTCTTCCTCATATGGCATCTTCTCTCCTTCTATGCCCCTTCCAGAAACTGTATGCCTCCCCCTTCCATCTCTCCTTTCACCCCCATTGGTCTGGCATCTCTCTCCTCTCCTTCTCTCTCCCACACCTTTCCTCTGCAATCCCTTTCCCTTTTTTCCCTCATTTTCCTTTTCAATTTATTTTCTTCATCTGTCTAGATTACGTTCTTACTACTCTCTCATCAATGTCCTTTTTTACTGTCTACCTAAAACTTGCCACCTCTTTCCCTCACCCCTCCAGTGTTTCCCTAACTCAATCCTTTTCTCCCCATCATGCAAATAATATCTTAAGTGTCTCATTTATGAAATGTGCTACTTTTGACAATCCAAAATAAAGTGAGTTAAAAAAAAAATCTTTGAAGTGTTGTACAATCAATATTAGTATTAATTTATATTTATTATTTAGTCTGAACAAGTAGGTCAAGGCGTTTTACAAAATTCGTAGTATGTTGTAAGCTTGAAACCTTTTGGTGGCCCTCAGAGCTTTCTTATATTCACACTGTGGCCTTTTACATGAAAACGGTTGGAGACCAGTGATATAATCTTGTACTTTACAATATTCTATCAAGGTACATCTATACCAGTGTGTCGCAAACTTTTTAAGCTGCGGCACACTAATCTCAGGGCTACGGCTGGAGGACACCCAGAAATGCGTGGACATCGATGTGATGATGTCACGCATATATGTGGATGTTCTCCAGCCATGGCGCTGAGCCTCCTATTACTGCCGGGGGGGGGGGGGGGGGGGGGGGGGGGAGGGTGCTGCAGAAAGAGAGGTGAGGAGAAGTAAAACCCTGATGTCTCAATCTGTCCTCTTTACTTTCATTGCTTTCAATTGAAGCAAAACCTGGATGTCTCAATCCATCCTCTTTTTTCTGGAGCTATATGGTAAACCTTTTGTTAACTGGTTCTGTTTCCAGTATTAAGGACATTTTCATGGATGTTTCAGGCAATTGTACCATCATTTTGGCTCATAGCGACAATGACTTTGCATTATCTACTGTCACTCCTATTTGAGTATGACCTGAAGAAGGAATAGGTGACAAGGCAAAGGTTATTTTATTTTGTTGCATGCACCCTGGAGGTCATATGTCTGTTGCTCTCTGCTTTTACCTCTTGTTTGTGGGTCCATCATAAATTTCTGCTTCAGCCTCAAAATATCACAAAGGCCCTCTTTTACTAAGGCACGCTAATTGATTTAGTGTGCACTAAATGCTAATGCGTGCTTGTTAGTCTATGGACGCGTTAGCTTGTAGCGTGCTCTAATTGCTTAGCACACCTTAGTAAAAGAGGGGGAAAGTCTTTCTTCCTCAAAGTATTGTCTTGATGGAATCTGCAGTTCTATACCACATAACTCATGGTGTTATATTATGTTATGTTGTAATGCCAGTCTGTGTAAAACTCTGAAAGGTAGATTTTGGAAAGGTGATAGTGATACAGAACTTAGGTTTCTTCATACTAGTACAGGGGTAGGGAACTCCGGTCCTCGAGAGCCGTATTCCAATCGGGTTTTCAGGATTTCACCAATGAATATGCATGAGATCTATTTCCATACACTGCTTTCAATGCATATTCATTGGGGAAAACCCGACTGGAATACGGCTCTCGAGGACCGGAGTTCCCTATCCCTGCACTAGTACATAAGTCAAAAGGTGACGTAGCAAACTTAATAAGTGACATTTTCAGCACATTAAGGGTAGGTATTGCACCAATGTTTAAGAAAGCCCAACCTTGGTGCTAGAGAGTCACAATCTAGTTGGGTTTTCAGGGTTTCTCCAATGAATATGCCTCCATTGTATACAAATAGATCTCATGCATATTCAGTGAGGAAATCCTGAAAACCTGACTTTGTGTGAGGGCCACGGTTGATTACCCCTGGTTTAGCTCATCTTCTGAATCCCCTGCTATAAATGTCACCGCACACCACTGTCTCTATTATTTTTCTGACCATGAAGACGAGGCATACCAGCTTGTAGTCTTTTCTATCACCAGTTTTGTGAAGAGGGCCCATATCTTCCTTTTTCCAAGAGACATTCCATTAACCTTATGTTTTCCAAGTACTTCATATGATGGAAAATATAACTTTTAGCAGAAAGTAAATGAAGAAATAAAACCCCAATCTTTTGTGAGTGGCAATAAACTTCCTTTTCTAAAATGTGCTATTTCTGTATCTGTAAAAGCTTCAGTACTATTCAGCTGTGAGATACTGACATTATGTGTACTGGGTTGTCTCCTAGCTGTGGCTATGCTGCATGGGAGGGAGAAAGGGAGTTCATTGTTGCATAGAAAGAAGGGATTAGATTTGGCTTTGCAATTAATTGACATTTTAAAATATGTGCTGGTGATTCAGCCTATTACGAGGGGTCTCATTAATTTAGACTTATGGAAAGAAATTAAGCATTTGGGACATTTCACCTCACCATCCGTCATTGTTTCTCCCCTTTTTCTTTGTATGGACTGGATTTCTAGTCATAAAACCAGGCAAGTCAGGCAGTGTAGTTGGTCTCTTTCCCAGAAGCAATCAGGAAAGAGACAAACTACACCGCATTCAGGAAAAACCTAAAGACCCACCTCTTTGGCATTTAACTGTTTCAGCTTCTGTATTGTACCCCCTACTTCTAGGCCCCTCCCCCTGCTTCTCCATGCCCCATTCTACTTTCCCACTTCCTCTTTGATCTGTCGCCTTGAGCTTGTATAGGTTTGTGCGACTCACAAATGGAAGCTTAGATTAGATTAGATTTATTGAAGTATTACAGCAAACAACTGCTTTTCCATAATTTCAAGTAAAAAACATTATCAAGTGTTTATTTCTTTCCTTGTTTCCAGGTAAATAAAACATAAAAACCTAGAGACAATTATAGAACTGCCAGTTTGTCCTGAAAGAACAATATTAATCTCTGTTTCTGCTTATAGATCTATAAGAACGTAAGAATAGCCTTACTGGGTCAGACCAATGGTCCATCTAGTCCAGTATCCAGCTTCCACAGTGGCCAATCCAGGTTAAAATTATTTGGGAAAAACCCAACTAGTATTGCCAATCCATGCTATTGATCCCAGGGCAAGCAGTGGCTTCTCCCATGCCTGTCCCAATAGCAGACTATAGACTTTTCCCCCTGGAACTTGTCCAAACCTTTTTAAACCCAGCTACGCTAACCACAGTTATCACATCCTCTGGCAATGAGTTCCAGAGCTTAAGTATTCATTGAATGGAAAAAATATTTCCACCCATTTGTTTTTAAGGTATTTCCATGTAAGTTCATTGAGTGTGTCCTAGTCTTTGTAGTTTTTAAAAGAGTAAAAAATGGATTCACTTACACCCATTCTACACTACTGAGGATTTTGTAGACCTCAATCATATTTCTCCTTAGATGTCTCTTTTCCATGCTAAAGAGCTCTAGCCTGTAGTTTTACATGTCGAGTATATTTTTCATTTATGATATATATAGTATTTACTAGTCTGAGCACATCACTGCAGAGCTATTTACTGACAAAATAGCTCATTTCTTCAAAGGCTAAATCCCGAGCAGGCTGACAGGTAATAAAAAATTGAAGGTGTTTTGATAATATGTAGTAGATTAGATTTAATCTGAGTCAGTTACTATACAAAGCAAAGTACTGAGCTGCAAAATAATGAAAAATAGAGTAGAAACAAGGTATACAGTATCAGTTGGTGTGGAGGAGTAACCTAAAGGTTAGTGCTGCAGACTTTGATCTTAGGGTCCTGGGTTCAATTCCCACTGTAGCTTCCTGTGACTCCATTGCCCCAGGTACAAAACCCAATTATGAGCCCACTAGGGACAGAGAGAGAGTACCTACATATAACATATATGGCACTGCATACATCTAGTAACACTATAGAAATGATTAGTTGTTTGGCTAAATAAATGTGATAGATATAGGGGGATTGGTATTCAGAAACCCAGTGAGTGGTGGAATATCTGGTTAAAAGCACCTGCCCAAAACTATCTGGATAATTTTTGAATATACTTAGACAGTTATCCACACATATACAGTACATGCAGAGGGATAGATTCGGTAAATGGCCCTCAAAAATCGGTGCCAAATAAAATCAGTGCTCTTCTATAATAGCTGCTCAAAGATAGAATACTGAATAGCAATGAGTATTGATTTTGGTGCCCAAATTTAGGTGCTAAAATGGGAGCCTTTGAGTTAAAAACTGGCATTAGCTACCCAATGTGGAAATGTGCTGGGCTTGGGCGCGACAAGCTGTGACAGCTAGAGCATGATTCTTTACCATCTGCTAGCTGTCATGACTGGAAGCTCTGTAATGAGAGGACATAGGATGAAGTTAAGAGGTGACAAGCTCAGGAGTATTCTAAGGACATACTCTTTTTACAGAAAGGGTGGTAGATGAGTGGAACAGTCTCCCGGAAGAGGTGCTGGAGACAAAGACTGTGTCTGAATCCATGAAAGTATGGGACAGGCACGTGGGATCTCTTAGAGAGAGGAAGAGATAATGGTTACTGCAGATGGGCAGACTGAATAGGCCATTTGGCCTTTATCTGCCATCATGTTTCTATGCTTCTACACCCAACGTTACTCCCACCATATGAGGAAGCGATAAGTACATTGGTGTTACTTGCAAACCAGTAGTGCACGAGACTTTTCAAGGGAAGTGCAGTGTCATCAGTCCTCCATCTGATTCCTTTTCTCCAATAGTAGTAGTCAGGCTGTCCCATCCTCCCTCTCAACATTGGCTAGGCAGTCCAATGTCCCCATCTTAACACTAATCAAGCTCCCAAGTCCTTCTCTTGATACCATTTAGGCTCTGAAGAAGAAATCTTGTCCACCTGCACACTGAGTCTTCCCTCATCTCCTGATCTCCTACCCCTAGATCTAGTCAGAGGTCTTCAGAGTGAGTTTGTGGTATCTGGGCAGCAACCAAACCCTCTTGCTGATTCCCAAGGCAACAGCTGGATCCAAAATGGCTGTCATGACCCCTAGCATGTACTAGGAGCCATTTTGAATGAAGACTATTCAGATAAAGAAACAGTATGAACGGAAAGCAGTTAGTGCATTTGGGAGCGCACGAATTGACATTGTTGAAGTAGTACTAATTAATCTTGCTAAATTATTGCATATATATATATATATATATATATACTAGTATTTTAGCCCGTCTGTCTGTCTGTCTTTCTTTCCCCCCACTTCCCTGTGCAGCAGCCACAGCAGCATTCCCTCTCCCTCAATGTCCCTGTGCAGCAGCATTTCCCCCCACCCTATTTCCCTGTACAGCAGCATTTCGATCCCTCCCCACTTCCCTGTGCAGCAGCCACAGCAGCAGCATTCCCTCCCCCACACCACTTCCCTATGCAGCAGTAGCATTTCCCTTACCCCCCCTTCCCTTCCCTCGGTTCCGCCCCCCACAGTACCCTGGGAAGCAGCAGCATTTCCCGGCCTTCCCTATGCAGAAGCAGCATTTCCCCCCCACACACACACTTCCCTGTGCTGCAGCAGCATTTCACGGCCTTCCCTGTGCAGAAGCAGCATTTCCCCACCACACACACACTTCCTTGTGCAGCATCAGCATTTCACGGCCTTCCCTGTGCAGAAGCAGCATTTCCCCCCCACACACACACTTCCCTGTGCTGCAGCAGCATTTCACGGCCTTCCCTGTGCAGAAGCAGCATTTCCCCACCACACACACACTTCCTTGTGCAGCATCAGCATTTCACGGCCTTCCCTGTGCAGAAGCAGCATTTCCCCACCACACACACACTTCCCTGTGCAGCATCAGCATTTCCCCCCCCACACACACACTTGCCTGTGAAGCAGCAGTATTTCCCGGCCTTCTCTGTGCAGCATCATCATTTTCCGCTGCCCCCTTCCCAGCCGCCGCGTTGAAATTAATAGAAAAGCGCTGCACCGCACTACCGCTGGCTTCGGCATCTTCTATCCACAGCGGCCAACCCTAGCAGAAACAGGAAGTAGTCAGAGAGGGCAGGCCATAGTGGACAGAAGACAACGAGGCCAGAGTTAGCGCGGTGCAGCGCTTTTCTCATAATTTAAAGGCAGGTGAGCCGGCTAGAAGGAGGAGGCTTTGGCGGTGGTGGTTTGGGCAGAGGTTGAGGGCGGGAGGGGGGAGTCGGCGGCTGTGCTGTTTCTCCGAGTTGTATGGCCGCCGCATCCACACTTCTGCTTGACACGGATCTACTGATCACGGAAGCACGCAGGTAAGTGCGCATGCGCGGCTAGGGTTTTATTATATAGGATACACACACATACATATGGATAGAGTCAGTAAATGGCACTCAAAAATCAGTGCTGAAGAAAATTGGGCACTGAAAAGACCCTTATCACTTCTGTTAGAATTTTAATAAATGCTGGAATTGTGTGATTTTCAATCATTTGTTAATAAACCCATGCATATTTTTGGACATATGTTAGACTAGATATATGTACAAAAATGGTGAAGAAAGGTTGGTACTGGTCAACAGTGAAGACACAAAAGATTTCTATGGACCAATTTTTAGTGCCAATGATGTTTTATAGGAGATGGTTGCAGGAGAAAAATATAGAGGGCTGATGAAGAGAAGATAGAGGTTGGAGGTCATTGAGGAATAAGATAAGTCAAAGATTTACGCCACATTTCCAATGGATCAATTGAGCAGAGGGGTGGTTAAAGCAGGCAGTTGAGCATCATGGGGATAGTTATGTAAAGCGATTTAAACAGCCAGCATGTCTGGAGATAACTGGATATATTCAGTGCCACTTAGGCCAGGATTCACTAACCTGCCTGATCGGGCCCGATCGGGCAGGTCCGACGAATTCTGCAAACTCTAACATGCAGATGAGGGCGATCGGAGGAACGTACCCATCTGCAGACATGGATCGCGCTATAGCGATCCCCGTGCATGTGCAGACCATCTGTAGATGGTCTGAGCATGCGTGGGACCTCCGGGCCATCAGAGGGGTTTTTTTTTCTTCTTCTATTTTTTAACCGCCAGGGAACCTTTAAAAGTGCTGCCTGCCTGTCTGTCTGCCCCGAACATGTCTGCCTTCCAGCCCCGAACCCGAACACTCTGCCTGCCTGCCTGCCCCGACTCTCCCACCCTTCCCCGCACTGCAAGCCCATGGTTTTAATCCGCGGGCTTAAGTGGGTTAAAACCACGGCCTCCCAAATGTTCCTCAATCGCCTATTAAAAAAATAATAGGCAATCGAGGAACTTTTGGGAGCCCGTGGTTTTAACCCGCTTAAGCCCGTGGGTTAAAACCATGGGCTTGCATTGCGGGGAAGGGTGGGAGAGTCGGGGCAGGCAGGCAGCGTGTTCGGGGCTGCAGGATAGGGGCTGACAATGCAGAGAGCAGTGTGGCAGAAGGCAGGGCAGCTGGAAAGGGCTTCAGCGACTGGTCCTCAGCAGTCGCTTTTTTTTGATCAGCCAGCCCAGTCGGTGTTGCAGGGTTTTCTTTAGTGAATCACATCCCTGCCTATTTTTCATGCCGTTGCCCTCATTTGCATGCGCGGATCGGAGGATGGTTGGAAGACAGGTAAGTGAATCGGGCCGGGGTCGCTAACCGATCGGTACACGATCGGTTTGCTTAGTGAATTTGGTCCTTATTTGGATAGTGATGCTGAAAATGCCCAGTTAGCTCCTAAGCTGATACTGGCTATTTTGTGGGCTCCCCAGGGTACTGAAAGAATTCACCCACTAAGGGGGGAGTTCATCAAAAGGCGCTAAGTGATTTAGTGCATGCTAACCACATTAGCGTGCACTGATTAACGCACATTAAACGCTCAGATGCCTTTTATATTTGTATGGGCATCATAGGGCTCCTTTTATGAAGGTGCGCTAACATTTTTAGTGCACGCTACAATGCCACGCACGTAGTATTTTCCGTGTAGCATGGGTTAGCGTGCATGGCATTGTAGCGTGCACTAAAAACGCTAGCGCCCCTTAGTAAAAGGAGCCCTTAGGGCTCCTTTTACAAAGGTGCATTAGGGCCTTAATGCGTGGAATTCTCCTTACCTTGGAGAGGGTGAACAATCTGTCCATATCTACTAAGTCTATTCCCTTCGGTACCATGATCGAAACATTCAAGGTACTGAAGGGAATAGACTTAGTAGATAAGGACAGGTTGTTCACCCTCTCCATGGTAGGGAGAACGAGAGGGCAATCTCTAAAATTGAAAGGGGATAGATTCCGTACGAATGTAAGAAAGTTCTTCTTCACTCAGAGAGTGGTAGAAAACTGGAACGCTCTTCCGGAGTCTGTCACAGGGGAAAACACCCTCCAGGGATTCAAGACAAAGTTAGCGGACTGCTGGGCACGATGGACCACTGGTCTGACCCAACAGCGGCAATTCTTATGTTCTTATGTTAACGCCAGCATTGAGCTGGCAGTATCCTAGAAGCATACCGTGCGGTAAATTTATGCATGCACTAAAAACGCTAGCGCACCTGAGTAAAAGGAGCCCTTAGTGTTTTTCCGTGCTAATTGTTAGCACACACTAACTTGCAGAGTGCCCATTGATGAATTCTCCCCTAAATTGCTGATCTGTAAGATGTCATCAAAATCATCTATGCCTGAAGATATGAAGGTGGCTACCGGGGTGATCTGGGAAATTACAGACTAGTAAGTCTGAGCTTAATGCCAGGCAAAATAGTGGCAAATGCTGTATTGTGAAGAATAAAGTTACCAAACACATACAGACATAATTTAATGGGACAGAGTGAACATGGATTCAGCAAAAGGAAATCTTACCTCATATTTGCTTCATTTCTTTTGAGGTGTGAATAAACATGTAGATAAAGGTGAGCTGGTTAGATAATCAGAAGCGTTGTCTCCCATGGCAGACACAGGAGAACATTAAAAAGCCATGGAATAACTATTTTTCTCAAAGGAGGAGGGTGAATATTGGATTGCCCAGAGATCTGTACTGGGACCAGTGTTAATGATGTGATAATGGGAATGACTAATAGAAACATAGAAACATAGAAAGTGACGGCAGATAAGGGCCAAGGCCCATCAAGTCTGCCCACACCAATGACCCTCCCTACCTCCCTTTGCGAAGAGATCCCACCTTTCGATCCCATTTAGCTTTAAAATCAGGCACACTGCTGGCCTCAATCACCTGCATCGGAAGACCATTCCATCGATTGGTGAAGAAATATTTCCTGGTGTCGCCATGCAATGTCCCTCCCCTGATTTTCCATGGATGCCCTCGTGTTGAAGTGGGTTCCTTGAAGAAGAAGATATCCTCCCCCACCTCGATACGGCGCGTGAGGTACTTGAATGTCTCGATCATGTCCCCCCTCTCCCTGCGTTCCTCTAGGGAGTAGAGCTGCAATTTATTCAGCCGTTCCTCATACGGGAGATCCCTGAGCCCCGTGACCATCCGTGTGGCCATTCGCTGGACCGATTCAAGTCTCGGCACATCTTTGCGGTAATGTGGTCTCCAGAATTGTACACAGTATTCCAGATGGGGTCTCACCATGGACCTATATAATGGCATTATGACTTCGGGCTTACGGCTAACGAAACTCCTTCGTATGCAACCCATGAGGAGATTAAAATTGTAGATGACAAAAAACTATTCAAATATGAAAATGATAGGGTAACAAATGGATGGCAAGTCATTTTTAGGGTTGCATTTGCCACCTTATACCACCCTGTAGCAATGCTTATGATCTAGAGGGGTCCTGCCAAATATCCAGTTACAGTAATCTGGATAACATTCTCACTCAACACCTCACTTAAAATTGGTTTCTGAGCATCAAAACTCTATCAACTTGAAAAATATCACAACTGCAAATCCTGATGAAAATCTGGGTATCTTGAGAATAAATCTCAAGAAAAAAAACCTTTTTTTTTTTTTTTTTAGCAACTGGTATCTTAAATTTGTATTTGCAACTTGTATGGCCAAACTATTAACTGTTATTAGAGAAATGATGTGGTCCTCTATTTAAAAAAAAAAAAAAAAAAAGTAATTGTTTCCGGAAAATGGACAAAATATGAGCCATGTCAAATATTTTTATATCAATTGCCAGCTAACACCTTGTACAGCACGGATAGTCACTCAAGTGACAATAGCACCTACTGTGAAACATCTATTTGAACAGGGATTTCTGTTTAAATATCTTTATTCATTTTAAAGCCAAAAATATGTGCAGCATATTATATAGACATTTTACACTTTAACAGCACTTAAATTCTATCAAATTATATTTTATGACAAATGCATATATCATCCCTCCCCTTTCTACATATCCAACAATTGTACTCAAATTAAAAGTATTTCCCCACCCTGGACTTGTATGATCAAAGGGCAAAATCAACAATCACTTCTTATAGAATTTTGTCAATGGCTCCCAAACATCCATAAATTTCCTATAATGTCCCTGCTGTATGGCCATCATATATAGATAGATTAAAAGTGTGGCATAGAGATTCCCATCAGAAAGTATAATTTAACCGATCCCAGTTTTTCCAGTTCCTCAAAATAAGTTGTATGGCAACCCCTGTCATAATAAAGAGAAGTTTATTATTATGGGAAGATATTTGACTTTTAGCCCTCATTAATGTGCCAAATAGGGATTTCAAACTGAGATTTGCTTCCAGTTGAAACTTGAGGGTGAATTTATTTTCTCTGTGAATACCATTTATTAGTACATGTGCATATTTAACTAGTGCACTCAAGAAAGAAGAAATAACAGTAGGTTTGCCAGCTGTTTAGAGACTACTGTCATCTATACTTGTAGGAATGGATGGGGTATAATTTGACTGTCAACTGATTAATGGCACAGACCTATTTGCGTGTTTCATCACTGCTAATCTGCCTAGCACAGAATTCCTATTTTTAAATTATAATTTATATTTACCTTTACTTTATATTTAATTATTCTTTAACTGATATAACCCTTTTGAACAGTCTTTTGGGCTGGGAAGGCAGTAAATAAATCCTTTGAATAAATAAATAACAAATTTGCATCTGGCTTTCTTTGCTTTCTTTATTAGAAAGTATCAACAAAAGGCTGGAGATGTGATAATTAAAGGACTTTTTTTTTTTTTTATACTAGGCTGCACTAGGTGCTAATGAATGCCTAATGCCAAATAAAAAAGAAATTTTCCTAGCCAGGGTTTTTTTTTTTTTTTTTTTTTTTAAAGGGAGCAATTGGTAGTCCCCAGTCATGCCACTAGAGCTTCCGTGCATCTGTGAAGCTGAAAGCTATGCCGTCAGTAGTTTCACTACCAGTAGGGCTTCCCAAGGTGGAGATGTCAGACTAACGATTTACCACTCATCTGAGAGCAGTAGATGGGCAGTGTTGGAGGTGGAGGATCACGTTTGATGTAACAACAATGACAACATCAAAGTTATAGTGTGCAGAAGAATGGCCCAGCAATCTACTTCTGTATTCTGCCCTGAAAACTTGATGATATTCATCAAGTTGCAAGAACCCGATCATGATTCGATGGCACCTAACAATTGGTAGTACTGAGTAATGGCACCTTCTCCATTGCCTGTTAAAATTAACCCATGGTCCTTAAGTATTAATATAAAAGTCCAGACTTTGCAACCCCAAACCCATACATATAGACTGCTTAATATTCAGCAGTATTTAGCCTGCCAGGAACGGCTTCTGGCTGGCTAACTAGTGCTAAGCCAGCTCATTGCCAATATTCAGCAGCGGATAGCCAGTTACTGTACATCTCGCTGAATATCCCAGTCACCGGCTATGTTGTGTGACATAACAGATCAGCTCCAATATTCATTGTCTGGCTAAGTCTAGAGGTCAGATAAACCCGCCTAAATAGCAGGTCTATCTTTGGAAGCTAGACCTGGTTAGACCTGGATGAACTTAGACTGGAAATTCAATGCCCGATACTGCTCCCGTGGTCTGAATATTAGCCCCAGAGTGTCTTCTGCCAACGATTTTTGGCCTATTGCCAACATGCATTGGTTTTAGGAGTGACTTTCCAGCTTCGTTATCCATGTGAATGTTTAATTTCCTTAAATAATGTTAAATATATTGTGGCACCGCCGTTGCCACTTTACACAATGGCCCCGGACAGCGCCCAGAACAGCCGACGTCCTACGTGCTTCCAATAGAGGTTGGAAGTCCTGCTGGTCACTCAATCATTCAGGAAACATCAAAGAGTCAGGAACCAAGATGTTCAAACAAAAATAAAGTCTTAATTTATTGACTTCACAAAACCTTGAACAGGTTTTAGTCCATTCATTCCATGAACCAAAAAAAAAACCCAAATAGGAACAAAAACTGGGTTGCAAAAACAAACACCCCACACTTCCCGTTCAGGATCAAAGGTAAGTAGTTCCTTAATTTGCCATGAATCAATCCTAATGTGTCTGCCTTAATAAGCAGGCAGAAATAAGGGAATGACACTTTTTTTGCAAAATGAAAGCCTTGCACCCAGGCCTTGATTGAAGCAGGCCTGGCCCCAACCAACTCAGCAGTAGTTGGTGGGGGAGGGGAGTAGCCGAATCCACTAATTTAAACTCTGTATTAAACAGAATGCCAAAAAAGCCCCACAATCCCTCCCAAGGATCTTATGTGGATTCTCCCCACAATCTAACACCCCTTTGCACACAGTCCAAATTACTGGTTTCCCTTAATGTTCAAAGGCAAACACAAAACAAAATTATTCAGTAAAATAAACTGAGTTAAAGGTTTTCAACTTCAGGCACCTTGCAGTGAGCCCAGCACTGCTCACTGGCTTCACACAGGTGCTAACAGGTTCCAAAAACCAAACTAAAAGTTCAACAACTTAAGCACAACAAACACAGGCATTGCACTTAGCTCTCTTCCATGGCACAAGGTTCTGTATCCATGCAAGAGTCCCCAAATTCCATGGACTCCGGTTCAGCTAACTGGTTGGCCTCAGAGACAGGGGCTGCTTCCAGCATTTCAACATCCAGGCAATGCTGAGGTTCAGGAGAGCTATCCTGACAACCTCCTTCCTGGGCTGACCCAGGGCAGACTGACTGCTTCCTCCTCAGTGCTGCCTCAAGAGCACTGAGGCGACCACGCCCTGTTCTCTGAGGGGGCAGGGCAACCTGAAGCTTCTGCCTAGGTTTCCTAGTGTTTCTCATAAAGCCCTGCAGCTGTGTGTTAGCTGAGCTAGTATAATCAGGCTGAGGCTGTCCAAGGCTGTTCCCCTCAGAATCCTCACCTCCCCAGGGTTCTGTAAACTGAGTTTCAAAGGGAAATGCAGAACTTTCCTTCTTCCTGGAGTCTAGCCTGTCACACTGGTTGGCTCTCTTTAAGGCTAGCCCAGGTTTAGGCAAAGCCTTCCCTGGCACAAGCCGAGCTTTAGGGCTAGGGTTGTGACAATATCTTCCTCGAACCCTCTCATCTACAATATTTTTGGAAGAACTGTAAACCTGCTGAATGATCTTGATAAGTGATTTCTGATTGTAGGGCCATATATTTAGAAGCTATGTGCATCCTCACATTTTCCTAGAATTTGTAATTTAGTCAGAGTGGAGGAGTGGCCTAGTGGTTAGAGCAGTTACTGCAACATCCTGCAGTTTTGAGTTTAATTCCCACTGTAGCTCCATGTGACTTAGGGCAAATCACTTAACACTTCATTACCCCATTTTAAACACACAAAAAAAGTAGTACATCAGGTAGCACTATCTCCTTTACCTTTGTTGTCTATTCTTTCCTAGAAATTACCTTATCTTGGACTCCTTTTACTAAATAGCAGTAGAGGTTTCTGCTGTGGGCCAGTGAGGTAAATGCTCTGACGCTCATAGGAATTCTATGAGTGTCCGAGCATTTACCTCACCAACCCGTGGTATAAACCTCTACCGCCATTTAGTAACCCCCAGCAATATTATAGAATTCAAGTATTTGCTTTGGAGGATTAAAAAAAAAAAAAGTATTTGTTTAAGCTTTGAGTACAATTGAAAATCAATAAAAACAAATTTCAGGAACACTACAAGCTAGTAGTGTGTGGACAGGAAACACTATCATCCTTAGGAATATCTGAGTATAGTCTCCAGATTTTTGTGTTATATCATTGTTGATATTACTTTCACAACTTTTTACATTGTAGCACTATAAAATAGTAAGATACTACATACTTAGGTTACTTCCTTAAGCAAGGGGAAGGGGCTTAAAAGTATTATATGGGGAGAGAAAGACTAAAGCGGCTACAGTTCTTCAGCTTGGAGAAGACGGCTCAGGGGTGATATGATAGAAGTCTATAAAATACTGAGTAGAGTGGAAAGGGCAGATGCGAACGCTTGTTCACTCTTTCCAAAAATACTAGGACTAGGGGACATGTGATGAAGCTACTAAGTAGTAGATTTTAAATAAACCACAGCAAATATTTCTTCACACAATGTGCAATTAAACTCTGGAATTCATTGTTGGAGAATGTGGTGAAATCAGTTAGCTTAGCGGGGTTTAAAAAAAGGTATGTATAATTTCCTAAGAGAGCAGTCCATAGGCCATTATTGAGATGGCTTGAGGAAATCCACTGCTTATTCTTAGGATAAGCAGCATAAAATCTGTTTACTACTTCAAATCTAGCTAGATACTTAGGACCTGGATTGGCTACTGTTGAAAACAGGATACTGGGCTTGATGGACAGTTGATCTGTCCCCGTATGGTAATTCTTATGTTCCTAAGTAGATTGGGGGATGAAGATTTGCAGTGGAAATATACACATTGTAACTGGAAGAAATCATACATGACATTTTCTTTTGCATTCTATTACTTGTCCTCTGTTACAATTCTTAACGAAAATTGAATAATAAAAAAAGAGAACTGTTACAACTTCTACCATTGAAATATTAATCTGGACAAATGATCTTATTATGTCACTGCTATAGGATTAGTGTAGAAAGCACACAACATATCTCTTCCAAAGTATGCAGCACCTTAGTATCCCAAACAAAATTGGGCATACACCACATTCAATAAATGCCTTTGAGTGTTTTTGGACATTCAGAGGTAGACTGTATACTATTCAGCATAACATAATGCATTAACATGCCTTCTTCATAGTCCATATTTGTTAAATTTGTATTTTTTTATATAAATATTTTTGAATTCTTGAAAATTATTTATCTGAAGTTTTTTTTTTTTTTTTTTTTTTTTTTTTTAGCACTTACGGTATCTTTAAAGCCATATCCAGGGAGGAGGGAGGAGAGGGTATTAGATGCATCTACCTCCCCCCCGATAAGTGCTAAAATACTTTAGATAAATAATTTTCAAAAATTCAAAAATATTTATATAAAAAAATACAAATTTAACAAATATGGACTATGTAGAAGGCATGTTAATGCATTATGTTATGCTGATCAGTATACAGTGTCTACCTCTGAATGTCCAAAAAACTCAAAGGCATTCATTGAATGTGGTTTATGCACAGTTTTGTTTGGACTGCTATAGGATTAGCCATCAATATGCCAAAGAAACTATTTTCTGTTCTAGCTGAACTGACATCATCAAGTGGCAAGCTGGGTGTCAGGTCAAAAGTGCGCCGGGACAAAGGCGCGTGCACACAATTGAACGCAGTGCGGAGGCGCGCGCTGCAGAAAATTACAGTTTTTAGGGCTCTGACGGGGGTGTGTGGGGGGAACCCCCCACTTTACTTAATAGAGATCGCGTCGTGTTGTGGGGGGTTGTAACCCCCCCCATTTTACTGAAAACTTCACTTTTTCCCTGTTTTTAGGGAAAAAGTGAAGTTTACAGTAAAATGTGGGGGTATTACAACCCCCCAAACCCCCATAACGCCGGCACGATCTCTATTAAGTAAACTGGGGGGGCTCCCCAACAAAACCCCCCGTCGGAGCCCCTAAAAACAGTAATTTTCTTCAGCGTGCGCCTCCGTCTTGCGCTCAGTTGTCGGCGCGCGCCTTTGTCTTTCGCGTTGTTGTCTATGAACCGGCAAGCTGCAATCAAGTTATATGCCAACAGCTGATAATCTATAGTTATATTAATCAACAGCACTATTCTTATCGTAGTATTAGGGTATTCAATAATGATAGCTGACAATAGGGAATATTTCTTAATAAACCCTACGGATAACACCCTTCATCAGTGTTTGTGCTCCTCAACTACACCACTTAGAGTTCAAGTAATTTCATTACTCCAAGCTTTATGTGTAAAATCTTCATCGGATCCACAATAGTATATATATATATATATATATAAATATATTAAATAAGTTTTTAAATATATTTAAATTTTTAGCTTTTTAACTTTTTTAATATTTAAATCAATATCTCATTTGTACTAAATTTATTTGTACTTAGCTTTATTCATGTGGTCTAAATCGGGGACAGACATTCACCAACATGTTTCGCTGATAGGCTTTCTCAAGGTGAAGTCCCTCTGATTTGAATCGCCAGCAGCATAGACCACTTCTTCTTCATAGAGATATTGATTTAAATGTTAAAAAAGTTAAAAAGCTAAAAATTTAAATATATTTTAAAACTATTTAATCTATTTATATATATACTATTGTGGATCCGATGAAGATTTTACACATAAAGCTTGGAGTAATGAAATTACTTGAACTCTAAGGGCTCCTTTTACGAAGGTGCGGTAGCGGTTTAACACACGTAATAGCGCACGCTAAACCGCTGGCTGTGCTAGCCGCTACCGCCTCCTCTTGAGCAGGTGGTAGTTTTTTTGGCTAGCGCGGGGGTTAGCGCGTGATGAAAAGTCACACGCGCTGAAGCCGCTAATGCAAACACTGATGAAGGTGTTATCCATAGGGTTTATTAAGAAATATTCCCTATTGTCAACTATCAGCTGATAATCTTGCACATTTTTTTTTTGTCAGAAAGTCACCACTCTGCGTCTTTCTTTCCTCCCTGTCAATTTCTTCATCTCAAGGTTCTGTTACTTCCCTAGAACAGTGTTTCTCAACTTCTTCAAGCCAAGTACCCCCTAAGTCTAACAAATATCAACTGAGTACCTCCGCCCAAGCTTCGCCCCAGACCCCGACCCCATAATAGTACTAACTGTAAAGCAATTTCCATTCATTTTTCATATGCACACAATATAATCTTATTAATACATAATGGTATCCATGAAATTAAAAAACACATACTCGTAAGCAGAGAAAATGTTAATTATCATTTATATTTGTTTCTTTTCTTATGTTCTTAGAGGACCTCACTATACTTGTTGCCCTATATTTTTGGTTTATTGTACTTAATATACCACCTATCCTATTCAATAATACATCAAAAAGAAAATATAACACCTATCCTATTCAATAATACATCAAAAAGAGGTCAAGGCAGATGACTTTAAAATATGCAATGCCACCTCAGTAACAACTATAGAAAAATAGACAAATATAGTGCAAAATATAAACAGCAGAAATAAATTCTCAAAACTGACACATTTTGATCTCTAAATTGAAATAAAATCATTTTTCCTACCTTTGTTGTCTGGTGATTTTGTGAATCTCTGGTTGCACTTTCTTATAACTGTACATCCAATATTTCGTTCTTTCTGCTTCCTGAACTCTTCTCCGGACTTCATTCCCTTCCCCAACCAACATATCTCTCTGTACCTCCATGAGTTCAACTTTTTCTCCTCTCTCCTCCACCCCTATTGGCAACATGTCTCCCTCTCTCTCTCTCACTGTCCATTTGTCTTCCTCTCATTCCCTCCTTTGCAGTAAAGGGAGTGGGGGGGGGGAGGGGGGAAGAGATCCAGGGAGCATCTCTCCCATCCCCTTTACTGCCATATCCAACATTTCTCCCTCTCTCAATCCCCGGATCATGTGCAGCATTTTTCACTACTGCCCATCACCCCCATGCCCATTTCTCCTTCTATCATCCCTCTCCAGCACCATACCACATCTTTCCTTCCATCACTATGTCCAACTTTCCACCCAGGGCAGGATTAACCAATAGGCCAAGTAGGCATGTACCTAGGGCCCAAAATGGTCAGGGGGGCCCGATGAAGGAGGGCATCAACATTGTTTTTTCCAAATGGCGATGGGCCCCTCCAGCATCGATTGGCAATGCGGCCCCCCCCCAATCAGCAATACGGGCCCCCCTCCATCGATGGAAAGTAAGACAAGCAAGCAACGTGGGTAAGAAAGGCAACGGGAACTGTAATTGTGCAAGCGGTGCTGCTTGCCCAAAGCTTCCCTCTGATGCAGCTTCCTGTTTCTGTCTGGGCACATGGTGGGGTGGGGTGGGGCAGGGGGCCCAGTGTACTTGTGTGCCTAGGGGCCCTCGACAAATTAATCCTGCCCTGATTCCACCCTCTTGCATCCTCTTCAATCTGTCCCTCTGTTCTCTCTCCACCACCATATCCAACATTTCTCCATCTCATCCTTCTATTCCACACACATCTCTACCTCACTCCTCACTCTATGCCTAATTTTCCTCTTTCTTCCTTTCCCCATGTGCACCACATCTTTCCCTCTCACTCACATACTCATGACCAACAATACTCCATTTCTGTTCTCTCCCTATGTCCCAAGTTAGTGCCCCTTCCCTTCCTTATATGTCCCAAGTTCATGCCCCCCTCCCTGCCTTCCAGCCTTGGTCCCAAATTCGTGCCCCTCCCATGTCCCAACATGCTCCTTCCCCCTCTCCCTCCTTTCTTCCTTTATACCACAATCATGTCCCCTCTCTACTTTACTTGCTCACTCCAGGGCCAAGCTCGCTTCCTTCAGGGCCGTTCAGCTGCGTTGCTCCTTCCTGCCTTCAGCCACACAGGGATGCGTCTCAGGCAGCGACTCTTACACGCTGCATGTGACTTACCCACAAGCTTTCCCTCTGATGTCATTGACCAACGGGAGGCCTAAGGGTATCTGGAAAGTATCAGATTCTCACTACTGTGTAATTGTGTACATGCGTGCCTACCTCTATTCTATAAACACTTTTCTCTTATGTTTGCATTTTTCTCTTTTATCCTGATTTCTCTAACCTATATTAAAATGGTATTCTTTTCGATGTATTATTGAATAGGATAGGTGGTATATGAAGTACAATAAACCAAAAATATAGGGCAACAAGTATAGTGAGGTCCTCTAATAAACATAAGAATAGCCTTACTTGGTCAGACCAATGGTCCATCTAGCCCAGTAGCCCATCCTTACGGTGGCCAATCCAGGTCACTAGTACTTGGCAAAGCCCCAAATAGTAGCAACATTCCATGCTACCGATCCAGGGCAAGCAGTGGCTTCCCCCATGTCTATCTCAATAGCAGACTATGGACTTTTCCTCCAGGAAATTGTCCATACCTTTCTTAAAACCAGCTACGTTAACTGCTCTTACCACAACCTGATTATTCATTTATTTAATTTAGGTAGAAACATTCAGGAATACAAAGTACACACACAGTGAAGTGGGTTTTCTTTTTTGCTTTTTTATTTGTTAGAAGCATGTACTTCACAGCCAAGTATCTGAAACGAAGATTCTGGATCTTCAGCTAAGAGAGAAAAATCCAATAAAGCTTACAGATATGATACAGATAAGTGAAAACACAGAAAAACAACACATATAGATCTCTACAACATACAGCTAAAGAAGAGACTAATAGAAAACACATCCTTACGTATCAAAGGAATGAAAAATATAATAACTTACTGGTCTATGTCCATAAAGGACATCTGCAAGACAAAAACAAAATAACATACTGTATTGTATATTGAGAAAAGACTTAGGGCTCCTTTTACTAAGCTGCGGTAGCGTTTTTAGTGCACGCAGAATATTAGCGCGCGCTAACCCTGCGCTATGCAGCTAGAACTAACCCCAGCTCAATGGTGGCATTAGCGTCTATCGCAGCTTAGTAAAAGGAGCCCTTACATTCTTAATTTAGCTAAATATTAATATTTACCTCTAAAATAAAACAGAAGTTATACTTAGCTGATATTTTCTTCTTGTGAAAGTTCTGGTTGTATTTTCACATACATAGTGATTGGTGAAAAAAATGAATTTTCAATGGGCTCCTTTTTACAAAGCTGCAGTAGAAAGTGGCTTTGGCACATTCTCATGTGGGTCTTTGCCATGTACTCAGGACTTGATTCTATAAATGCCACTGGGCACCCTAATCATGGATGTATAGTGACGCCTAATTAAACCCCCCTAGGACGGTTTTTAGCCCCAGCCGTGGCAGGAACAGCTCCTATGCTCATAGGAATTCTATGAACCCCTGTTTTATCTTACAACCCTTATTAATGTGCTGTATATTTTTTTAAACTTTTATTCATGATCCTCAGCGGCACCACTTAGAGCTCAAATATCCTCATTGCTCTAAGATTTATGTGTCAACTCGTCATCGGGTCCCACTTTTTACTCTTATATATATTGTTTAAAACTTTTAACTTTTATGTGCTTTAAACTTATTTAGATTATTTAAGCATTGCACTTAGCTTAGGATAGTGCGGTCTCTGGCTAGGGATTTTACCGCCAACATGTTTTGCCTCTCAGCTTTGTCAAGGCTCAACCCCTAACTATTCCACCGCCAGCAACTGTCACAGATATCTGAAGACTAAATGGTCACAGTTGCTGGCGGTGGAATAGTTAGGGGTTGAGCCTTGACAAAGCTGAGAGGCAAAACATGTTGGCGGTAAAATCCCTAGCCAGAGACCGCACTATCCTAAGCTAAGTGCAATGCTTAAATAATCTAAATAAGTTTAAAGCACATAAAAGTTAAAAGTTTTAAACAATATATATAAGAGTAAAAAGTGGGACCCGATGACGAGTTGACACATAAATCTTAGAGCAATGAGGATATTTGAGCTCTAAGTGGTGCCGCTGAGGATCCTGAATAAAAGTTTAAAAAAATATACAACACATTAATAAGGGTTGTAAGATAAAACAGGGGATAAGTGAACCACTGTTTTTTGATGACTGTTTCAAGAAGATTTACACCCTTTAAAAGATATCTGTAGTGCAGATTAGAGGTCTGCACGGGAACGGGGATCGCAGGAATCCCGCGGGTCCCACAGGAGTCCCACGGGAATTCCCCCTAACCCACGGGACTCCCACGGGGACCCCCCCTCTAGCCCATGGGACTCCCACGGGGATGGAAGGCTTTGAAAGCAGGGTTCATCCAAATAATATAATGGACACGTCAGCCTTAGTAAAAGAGGGGGTTTATAAGTTAATTACCTGAACAGAAAACAAAAAGAGTTCCAACAAAGAGATTCCACAAGGAAAACAGTAGCGCAAACACAAAAGAAACTGTGGAATTGATGATTCTGTCAGAAGAAATTGCTGCTTTTTATGGGGACGGGCGGGGATGGAGGTAATTCCTTGCGGGGACGGGTGGGGACGGAGAGGATCCTGACGGGGATGGGTGGGGATGGAGAGGATCCTGGCGGGGATGGGCAGGGTTGGGTGGGATTTCTGTCCCCGCTCAACTCTCTAGTGCAGATTCATTGATTGACATAGGAATTCTATGAGCATCGGAGCTTTACCACCATGGCCAGTGCTAAAAACCATACTACACTTTGGTAAAAGGGGAGAATTTGTGCCTTTAAAAAAAAAAATACATTTAATTAATTTATTTTTCTATACCATTCTCCCCAGGGAGCTCAGAACGGTTTACATGAATTTATTCAGGTACTCAAGCTTGGCTTAATTGGCATGGTAAGTGACCATGCCATTAAAAACTGATTAAAAAATTAATTTGGGTTGCGCATGGAATATCATGCTGCATCTACCATCACCTAACAAGACCTACCTGAAAAGTAGGAAGTAGTTAGGAGTGGAGAATAAGCATGGTTGTCTTAGGCATCACTAGGTGTCTGTGTTAGATGCCTATAAATTAGGCTAGGAAAACTCTCACCTAATAAACCAGTGCCTACCACAATGATGCCTAGTGACACTTAAGTATGCCTGGGCATGAAGAAAATACCTAAGAAGAGAGTATATGCTGAATGTAGAATTTAGATCAAGGATTATGAAGATTTGAAGTGATTTTTATAAGTGTGTGTTTAAAAATTTTTATGGGTATATGTGGAAGAGTTAATACACATTTGTTTTTTTTTGTGCTGTATTTTTTTTTTTTTTTTGCAGGAGTCTGTTTGCCCTGATGCAGGAAATCGAAATATAGCTATGTCGGCTACTGACTCTCTTGCACTTCCTTCAAGACAAGTTTTTGGATACATTTTTAAGTTTTGGAGTTTTCAATTTATTATTGTTATTGTGAAGATAATTCAGATGTTAAGAAAATGCACAACAGCTTTTTGGACGCATGAGGAGGTGATAGTTGGTCATTAGTTGCTGGCAGGAACAGTTTGTCGGCAACGACCGCTTCTGAGCAGTCCAATTAAGAGCTTTATAAAGTGTTGAGTGTGGGGACTGTTTAGAATTTCTTTAAATATACCCTACCAAAGGTTTTTTTTGACCTGTTTAATCTGCTGTTGTAAACACCTTTGAGGCAACCTTGTGGTAGGCACCTAGTAGTTGATTGATTACTGTTCCAACCTGCTACTACAAGTTAGGCACGGTTGGGCGCTGTTTATAGATCATGCCCTAAGACTTTTTCTGTCACAACTAGAAAATGGTTGATTTTCCATTTTTTGAATGGCCATGTACTAATTTTGCCATTAGCATGTGGCCATTCAAAATAGCAAGTGAACTGTTACAAATACCTGTTTCATAGGCGGCAAGGGCTTGCGTGCTACTGCCTTGCTAATCAGTTAGTGCATGGCAATATAGCTAGGCTGATTAGCACAAAAAAGCCTACACTTCACCCCCAGACATGCCCCCTCTATAGTAAAATAAAATATACATAAGAACTGCCATCTCCGGATCAGACCTTCGGTCCATCAAGTCTGGCGATCCACACATGCGAAGGCCCAGCCAGGTGTACACCTGGCGTAATTCTAGTCACCCATATCCCTCAATGCTTCTCGTAAGGAGATGTGCATCTAGTTTGCTTTTGAATCCTAGAACGGTGGATTCGGCAACAACCTCCTCCGGGAGAGCATTCCAGGCGTCCACCACCCGCTGCGTGAAGCAGAACTTCCTGATATTTGTCCTGGACTTGTCCCCCCTTAGCTTCAGTCCATGTCCTCTTGTCCGTGTCACATTGGACAATGTAAATACATTTTTTTCCTGCTCTATTTTGTCGATTCCTTTCAGTATTTTGAAAGTCTCGATCATATCCCCTTGCAGTCTCATTTTCTCAAGGGAGAACAATCCCAGTCTCTTAAGTCGTTCCTCGTATTCCAAGTTCTCTCAGGCAAGATGATTGAATCACTGATCAAGGATAGCATAGTTCAGCACTTGGACACACACGACTTGATGAAACCCAGTCAACATGGATTCAGGAAAGGGAAATCGTGTTTGACGAATTTACTCCAATTCTTTGAGACCGTGAACGAGCAAATTGATAGTGGAAAGCCGGTGGACATAATATACTTGGACTTCCAGAAAGCGTTCGACAAAGTTCCACACGAAAGACTTCTCAGGAAACTACAAAGCCATGGCATAGAGGGAGATATACAAAGATGGATAGGCAAATGGCTGGATAACAGGAAGCAGAGAGTGGGCATAAATGGGAAGTTCTCTGACTGGGAGATAGTGACTAGTGGTGTACCCCAGGGCTCAGTACTTGGACCGATCCTTTTTAATATTTATATCAATGACTTGGAAAACGGAACATCCAGTGAGATCATCAAGTTTGCAGATGACACAAAACTCTGCCGGGCAATCAGATCGCAGGAGGATAGTGAGGAACTCCAGAGCGATTTGTGTCGGTTAGAAAAATGGGCGGAGAAATGGCAGATGAAGTTCAACGTGGAGAAATGCAAGGTAATGCATTTAGGCAGTAAGAATAAGGAATACGAGTACAGAATGTCAGGTGCAAGTCTGGGAAAAAGTGTACAAGAAAGGGATCTGGGTGTACTGATAGATAGGACCCTGAAGCCGTCAGCACAATGCGCGGCAGCGGCAAAGAAGGCAAATAGAATGTTGGGCATGATAAAGAAAGGAATCTCGAGTAGATCGGAGAAAGTTATAATGCCGCTTTATAGGGCAATGGTCAGACCCCACTTGGAATACTGTGTCCAACATTGGTCTCCCTACCTAAAGAAGGATATAAAACTGCTGGAGAGGGTGCAGAGACGAGCAACCAAACTAGTGAAGGGTATGGAGAAACTGGTATATGAGGATCGACTTAAAACACTGGGATTGTTCTCCCTTGAGAAAAGGAGACTGCGTGGGGATATGATCGAAACCTTCAAAATACTGAAAGGAATCGACAAAATAGAGCAGAGAAGATTATTTACATTGTCCAATTTGACACGGACAAGAGGACATGAAATGAAGCTAAGGGGGGACAAGTTCAGGACTAATGTCAGAAAGTTCTGCTTCACACAGAGAGTGGTTGGCATCTGGAATACTCTCCCAGGGGAGATTATTGCAGAATCGACAGTCCTAGGCTTCAAAAGCAAACTAGATGCATATCTCCTTGAGAGAGGCATATAAAGTATGGTTGGCTATAAAATAAACCAGGTGTATACCTGGCAGGGCCTCCGCGTGTGCGGATCGCCGGACTTGATGGACCGAAGGTCTGATCCGGAGATGGCGCTTCTTATGTTCTTATGTTCTTATGTTCTCTATACCTTTTATTAGCTTCGTTGCTCATCTCTGCACCCTCTCCAGCAGTTTTATGTCCTTTTTTAAGTTGGGAGACCAATGTTGGACACAGTATTCCAAGTGTGGTCTGACCATTGCTCTGTAAAGCGGCATTTATTTTATAGCATGTCGTTCATGACCACAGATTGTGAAAGAAGTGAGAGTGCCTAAGAGGAGGCTTGAGACATGAGAGGTTGGAATGGATTGTTTGCCCAGAGATGTCTATAACATATCCCATGATGTTACATATAATTAACAAACAAAAATGAACACGGAAAATATCTTATGATAAAGTGGTGTGTGGTCAAGGCCTTCAAGGGATTCAGTGAAGGCTCTGACTGAAGGGTGTCGACTTCTGGCAGATCCTCTTCTTTGCTGAGGGCTGTGTATTCCCGGTGGCTCTTCCATGTTTCTTCCCTCTAGTTGGGATTTGGACTTCGGGCTTCCAGTGGCCCCTCCTCCTCATGTGCTGATGTCCAGTGTGTCACCAGCATCGGGCCGTCAAGGGATTCTGCAAGGCATTCTCTACAGACGCTGAATCACTTGAAGGATCTAGGCTGATGAATCCTAGGTCAGCATAGTATTTGGGTTCCTCCTCCTTAGCATGGAGCACAGGAGCAACTAGTGCTGTCGTGGGATTCAGCACTTGAACAGAATGTCCAAGGGGCATTTTGGTTTTGTTTTGATTTAATTGGTTGGATTGGCCAAACTTCTGAGCCTGCCCAGTCAATCAAATTGGAACTGAGCAAGAAGAAACTCCCCAGACTCTGAATCCTCTAATAGCTCTGTCACTTCGTGCTCTCTCTAGCCATGTCATCATACCACTTCCAGACAACAGCTGAGCAGGTGCAATTGCAAAGGAGAGGAGGTGGGGGGCAAGAGAGAGTCAGGGTAATGTAGGCTGGGGAAGGGGGGGGGAGAGAGAGACAGGGTTTCAAGTGGCCCCTCCTTCTCATGTGCTGATGTCCAGTGTGTCACCAGCATTGGGCTGTCAAGGGATTCTGCAAAGCATTCTCTACAGACGCTGAATCACTTGAAGGATCCAGGCTGATGAATCCTAGGTCAGCACAGGATGCAGGATGGGGAAGGGGTGAGAAAAAGAGAGAGAGAAGATATTGCAGGATGGGGAAATGGGAATTTCTGGGTGAGGGAAATATATGGAAAACTGTAGGTCAATGTAGTAAAAAAAAAAAAACCTGATGATTGGATAGTAAGAACAAATGAAATTTGAATGACAAAGAGGCAGAAAAATATAGGAAAACTGAAAGAAAAAGATCAGTGTCAGAGATGAATGTGTGGAGGAAGTAAAGAATACTGGAGGAGAGAAGAGAAGAAAATCTGAATTAGAGACCCTGAAGTGATAAGATAAGACAGGAAAAGAGGAACCAGCGATTAGGAGAAACATAATTTGAAAAATTAAATGGCCAGACAACAAAGGTAAAAAAATTATATATATATTTTAAAACTTATATTGAAACAGTGTTTAAAGTGAGTTCACAAAGCAGTAACAATAAATAGGCTGTGACCTTATTACTATTCTGATTCAATTAAAGTGTAAAGCAAAATGAGCTTGATTAGGCAATATAATTCTCCCTGGAAACACCAGCAATTAAAGCATTTTGAGTGTATGAAATAGACGTTGCCTATGATTAAAGTTTGTTTTTTCCAATTTATATGAATGTGTTTCCTTATTTGCATACATTTTTCTAGTGATTTTTTATTAAATCCCTTTCCCGAAACTGTTAATTTATTCAAACACTGTTTTTCCTCCTCCTCTACCAGAAATTCATTAGAAGTGGCAATAGTTCAAGGCTATAAAAGCAAGCCATGTCTTTTCTCTGATTTAGATGTTCCAGTATTTTCCTTGAGCAAGGGCTGTGCTGATTTCGTTCTCTTGATAAGCCATTTGATTCCCAGCAGTTAAAAGTTACAGTCCTTTAAGTATTAAGGTACGTATATAAAACTATATACATATATTTTTTTTCATATATCCTTAACTATAGCAAGTATAAGAAAAATCTATAAAAGTAACTTGAATAAGAAGCAATAATTGTACTATTAAAAATGTTAAACATTATATATTAGTTTATATCACTATGGTGGCACTTTATTTAATGTTTACTGTGTTCGAGATGTTGTCACTACATATATTACACAGATACCTAGCAAATAAAGAGCTGCACAATTTAGGATTGAAACAAGCAAAATTTAAGAAATTAAGGATTGTTGAAAAAAATTATTTTGCTTAATACTTTATTGGGTCCACAAGCATGGAATAGAATAATCTCAGAATAAGCTTATATAGAGCATATCACCCTAATTATTTAACTCCCCCTTTAAAAAAAAACCCTGCAGAAGCAGTTTTTAGCGTAGGCTGGCACGCTGAATGCTATGAGTGTCGGGAGCAGTGTAAAGCATTGAGCGTGCTGGCCTGCGCTAAAAAAACGCTTACACGGTTTTGTGAAAGAGATGTGTGTGTGTGTATGTGTGTAAATGATTTGGTACCATCAATGACATTTATAAGGGAACTGCAAGCAACCTGCTACTGCTGTTCATCATGAGATCATTACAAAATATTCACTGTTAATACAATACGTATCCAAAAATGTAGAAACCGAATGTTATAAAAATTTATGACACACATTGCTACTGAGGGACTCAAAGGCTCCCTTTGATCAAGCTGCGTTAGGGTTTTTATCACCAGCCGCTATGGTAAAAGCTCCGATGCTCATAGGAATTCTATGAGTGTCGGAGCTTTTACTACAGCAGCTGGTGATTAAAAAAAAAACCCTTAGCAACAAATTGTAAAGGTATTTTTTGTCAAATTTTTACTTTATATGCTAGTTATATACTAGTAGACAAAAAAAATCACTACCCTGTGAACTGTCACTGTACACAGAAAGTTAATCAAACGAGCCTCAGACACACTGACTGAATATACAATTTCAGGTCAGGTACTTTTAGCCAATAAGGCAACATGTCCTTCATCATCAGCTCCTCTTACAAGTCAGGTAGGAAATTCAGTAAAAAAAACTCAAAGTCCGAGAAAAACCTGAACCCCACCCGACTGTAGAGCAATAAATATAATTAACAGTGTACAGTCACAGAGCAGTGTATTGCTCTACAGTCGGGTGGGGTTCAGGTTTTTCTCGGACTTTGAGTTTTTTTTACTGAATTTCCTACCTGACTTGTAAGAGGAGCTGATGGTGAAGGACATGTTGCCTTATTGGCTAAAAGTACCTGACCTGAAATTGTATATTCAGTCAGTGTGTCTGAGGCTCGTTTGATTAACTTTCTGGTACAGTGACAGTTCACAGGGTAGTGATTTTTTTTGTCTACTAGTTATATACCTAAAAAGTAAAAATTTGACAAAAAATACCTTTATAATTTGTTGCTAAGGTTTTTTTTAAAAAATCACCAGCTGCTGTAGTAAAATCTCCGACACTCATAGGCTCGTTTGATTAACTTTCTGTATGCAGTGACAGTTCACAGGGTAGTGATTTTTTTTGTCTACTAGTTATAGATTTAAAAAAAAAAAAACCCTAACATGGTTTGCTAAAAGTGGGTCGAAGTGTGGCACCACAAAGACTTTTACCGGTTTTTATTTATTCTCTCTGGTACCATGCCTTGAGTGCTTCAACAGCAAAGTGTATCATACATTTTATAACAAGTACAATTTACATTTGAGACTGATCCTATATATATTGTACCTAAAAAATGAGCACCAAAAACTCACCTAATCACTATTCTTTAAATTGCCCATACACCTCCCCTTTTACAAAACTGTGATAATGGTTTTTAGTGCAAACCAATGTGCTGAATGCTATATGCAGAAAAACACTATCACAGTTTTGTAAAAGGGGGGAAAGTTAGGCACAGTTTATAGAATAGCATTTAGGCCTAGGAGCCATGTCTAACTTTAGGCATGACCATTTGTACCAATGAAAATGTGGTGGAAAACCTCACATCTAAAGTTAGGTACAGATGCCCCTTATTCTATAATTACATGCGTAACTTTGAGGATAGCCCTCAATCTGCCCGGGACCTCCCATTTCCATGGTCCCTTTTTGACGCTCTGTGTAAATTTTAGGCATGATCACACGCCTAAATTTACATGCATAAATTTGAATTCAAATCAGTTAATGTTAAAAATTGTTTGTTAAGAAACCAATTATCAGCACTAATTGTCTTGTTATTCAATTAAGTTGTGCATGCCGCTCACAGTGCCAATTATAGAATTGGGGGCTGGTTTCTACATTTTTTGGATGCATATTGCATAAATTTAGTGGAACACATGAATAGTCAGTATTCTATAGTCCATTTAATGTAATGTAGATAATAGCAAAAATTCAAAGGGCTTTGAATTTTTGCTCTTGTCTACATTACATTCAGTGGAATATAGAATTCTGACCATCCCCATGTTCCACTTTTTTTTTTTTTTTCCTGTGTACTGCTGTTTGCTACATGGGACATTTCTTCTCTTCCTTTTTTATATCATAAATTTAGCAATAAATAAATAAATAATCGTTCCATTTTAAAGTGTCTCAAACTGCAAAACAGAGGATCTAAGCTCCTGTCGATGAAACTGGATCATTAAGTAAAGACTGTGGGAAAATTTTCTACAGAGTCTGGCTTGAGACTGATAATATTTGAGGTAGACCAAGTAATATATTTCCCCAGGAGATTTTGTGTGATTGAGTTATGGCAATTTTAATGTTTTAAATTACTTTAAATAAGGATATCTTTGGGAGGATCTATACTTTAAATAAAGTAAACATCAAGCAAGAGAAAAAAGAAATATCTGGAAACAAATCTGGGATCAGTTAAGTACAGAAGCAGAAATAATCCAGGGAAGAATGTGATATGAAAATAGCAAGGATAAGAAAAAAGTGGGGAAATAAGAGGAAATTGTGTTGCTGTATTTAAAATATTTTGTATATTTTTTCTCTTAGGTGTCTTGCTGTTTTTCAGGGGATAAGGTATATCCTTATGTTTTTGCTTGACTTTCTTTAGTCTTTTAACATGTTTTTCATTCTTTTGTTCTTTCTTTTCCTTAGTAAAGGCATAAGACGTTACTCCAAAGATTTTTATTTTTACTTCCCTTGGTACTGGAAGTTATGGTATTGGATATTTTTATTAAAAAGATCTCAGATTTTCAATGGTGTGAGTCACACATATCGCAACCAATGAGATATTCTTTTAAACATTGCTAATACAAGGGATTTAGCAAAGTGGTTATAAAGTCATGGAGGTCACCTCTTATAAAATACTGACTGGCATACAAATACGCATCATGACATGAACTGTACCAAATTATCTCGTTAACTGCACAATATCACACTCTCTACCTCATAGAATCTCAAAGGTTCTATAATGCATCTCTACTGCATCGTATAAAAATAATAGAAAGTCTCATGCCCTAGTCACCTTTCCGTCAGTACAGGGCTGTAAAAGCAAGAAATTTCTGGACCATACTTTAGCATTCCAAGCAGTTTTTCGATTGTTATTGCTTGGAGCTTGTTCGTATAAAATATTTCAGAACTTAACTGAAAACTTATCTCTTTTCAAAATACTCGGTCAAATAATTCCTTTTTGTCATTCTTAAATTGTTTTTAGTTTATAATCTTTTGTAAACCGCGTAGAACTCATGGTTACGCTATTAAGAAGTTTGATGTTATGTTATGTTCTTGCACTGCACTAAACTGTATCTCCATAAATTGTACTGTAAGTCGCCTTGAAACTTTTTAGGCATAGCGTGACTCATAAATCCCATATTACATTAAATTATATATATCAACTTTCAATCAAAAAATGTTATTAGCCGAGTGGTGGAAATGCTCATTGAAAAACCATTTCATTACAGTGGAGAAAAAGCCTCAACTTTGTCTAATATGCAGACGGCAACCCAATGAGGTTTTCAGCCGTTCTTATTCTGTATCATGGGCAAACAACTCCACTATTTTTCAAAATGCAATCTTTCAAAATGGGGACATATCCCACCACTGTGCACAGGGAACAGGAAAAAGAACCTACGGAAAGGTTTCACTTATCTTCACAGCTGTTAATAACACCAGGATCGCTTAAGGCCTTAGGCCAAAAGGAGACTTAGACATTTTTTTTTATTATGCCCCCTCCATATGTGTATATTCTAACTCTGACCCTGCTATGCCCAGGAATGGCAATGTACCTAACTCTGAGTGCCATTTAAAGAATAGCACCAAGCGCTATTTTTTCAGTGCTGATTTTTTTTTAAGGATCTAGTCAAAAATGTCTTATTTTTCTCTGAATTTATTATGGGCTCCTTTTACAAAGGTGCGCTAGCGTTTTTAGTGCACGCGCCGGATTAGCGCACGCTAGCCGAAAAACTAGCACCTGCTCAAGAGGAGGCGGTAGCAGCTAGCGTGCGTGGCATTTTAGCATGCGTTATTCCGCGTGTTAAGGCCGTAACAAACCTTTGTAAAAGGAGCCCTATGTTGTGATAACTGCAATGTGCACCTCTTTGTAAAGTCTGTGGCTAATTTGTTTTCATAGATGTTACACCAATTGTCACAAGGAAACTCCCCCCCCCCTTTAATGATTAAAGATAATAACACTTATCATTATTATGGCATTACTGGATGCATTCTGTGGAACTGAGCTAGGAAAAGTATTTTCTTAGTTTATGGAATACTTACTCTATTTTTTCCTGGAATGTCTTGTCTGGCTGCTTTTATTTTCATTTTTTTCTCTCTGTGTCTTGTTTTCTCTGTAGGCTTTTATTAACTCCCTCCTTTACAAAACCATGCTAGCATTTTTAGCGCTGGCCGCTGCAGTAACAGCTCCGATGTGCATAGAATTCCTATGAGCATCTGAGCTGTTACCATGGCGGCTGGCACTAAAAATGCTAGCATGGCTTTGTAAAGGAGGTAGTTAATTAGCTGTTGGAGCAATATACCGTATTTTTCGTTCCATAAGACGTACCTGACCATACGACGCACCCTAAATTTAGAGGAGGAAAACAAGAAAAAAAACCATTCTGAACCAAATTATTTCTGCTAGGCTCTGTACCCAACCCCACATTCCTTGCCATGCTCTGAACCTTGTTCCCCCTCCCTGCCAGGCTCCGTACTCTGTTCCCCCTCTGGTAGTCTAGTGGTAGGCTGGGACAAGGCACAGGGCAGACAGGGACAGGGCAAAGGGCAGGCAGGCCTACTGGCTCGCAGGCAGGTAGGGACAGAGCACAGGGCAGGCAGGGCTAATAGCTGGCAAGCAGGGCACAGGGCAGGCAGGGCTAGTGGCTGGCAGGTAGGGACAGGGCACAGGACATGGCTAATAGCTGGAAAGCAGGGCACAGGGCAGGCAGGGCTAGTGGCCAACAGACAGGGCCCCCCATCCCAAGGCAAGCAAGCAGGCAGGCAGGCCCATGTTCTTTTTAAAAAATTCTACCATCTAGCACTGCTTGAACACATCAGGAAATACTGCTCTAATCCACTGATATGTGTAATCATAATTGAAAATCATATAGCTAATGTTTCCTTTTGTCTATGTTCCCTGTTTTATTTTGTACCTATAGTTGATTACTTTATGTTTCCTGCAAGCAGTGACAGACTACTATCTGGGATTTTTACAGTTTGCAATAACATCCACCAGTTCTTAATGATTAACTCCTGCTGGCCCTGAAAATCAAATGAAAGAATTAAATTGGTTGCCAGACAGTGGCGTACCTAGGGTATGTGGCACCCGGGGCCCATCATTTTTTGACCCCCCCCCCCCCCGTAAAAAACTTTTTTTTTTTTTTTTTTTTTGCAATAACCATGAAATGGAATAAATGGTCAGAATAGAAACAGGCAGTGAAAATTTTCTTTTATTGAACCTCATATATGTAACCATTATTCCAAACATAACATAACATAAATTATGTCTAAATTGTCATGACATTAGAAGTACATATGGAGTAGTTGCAGGTGATGCTTGGGACAGTTCTGATTGTGTTAGTTCGGTTTTATGTGTTTTTTGAATAGAAGGGTTTTTATTTCTTTTTGAAGGTTTTGCAGTCTGTGGTTGATATCAATTGGTTGTAGAGTTGGGGGTCGAGTGTTGCAGCTCGAATGGCTAGGAGGTTGTCGGAACAGTTTTTTTCTTTTGACGTTTTTGGTTGGAGGGTGTGTGAATGGTGCACAAGTTCTCCTATGTCTGTTTGAAGTGGATTGAATTATTTAGCTGAAGAAATTAGTTACCCCCCCATTCCACACACATTAATTCTCTTCCATTTTTGTTCCCATTATAAAAAACACTGATAAGTTCCCAGAAAAAAAATACATTAAAATAAGAAGTGAAAACAAAGGCCCCTACAGATGAGAACATAACATAAGAATAGCCTAACTGGGTCAGACCAATGGTCCATCATGCCCAGTAGCCCATTCTCATGGTAGCCAATCCAGGACACTAATACCTGGTCAAAACCCAAAGAGTAGCAACATTCCATGCTACCGATCCAGGGCAAGCAGACACTTCCCCCATGTCTTAATAACAGATTATGGACTTTTCCTCCAGGAATTTGTCCAAATCTTTCTTAAAACCAGCTACACTATCTGCTTTTACCATAACTTCTGGCCACTTCATTTTTAAGTTTAGATCTTTCCTTTCAAACAGAGACCTTGCTAGATGTCAAATACAGCACAAGGTAACTTCACATGGACTTAGCTGTGCAGGAAATGTGAATCTCCTCATACACCCACCATATAGTGCAAAAATGTGCAAAGGTCTGTTTTTTTCTTTCGATCACTACATAGCCTAATGCCACACAAGCAGCGCTGTTACAAACATATTCTGTAGGTCAATGCTAAGGATAACAAAGTTTCCTTCCTTGGACCAGAAGGAGATAAACCACTGGAAGAGATCCCAAAACAACACCCAAAGACCCACTCAGTGTGTGAATCAGTTGAGTGGAGTGGACTAACTGGGGGGTGGAAATGGGCCCGGAGTTTGCTCAGCAGAATTTCCCAGACCACCTCTTCCTCTCAACACATTGACACGCTGCCACCATCACCACTAGGAACACCTCACTGGGTAGGCCAGCTATGCTATAAACTTTATAAAACACATTATTATATTTTCTTATAAAGCACATATTTTAACTGACCTCTCTGACATCCTCAGCCTTTCCATTCACAAAAAATAGAAGGAAGAAAAGTTCCCATTTCCTGCTGTCTCATGTCCCCAGCCTATACAATATTTTTTTTCTGCAGACCCTTCAAAAGTCTGACCAAATCCTCGTTTCACTTGCATTATAAAGTACTGAGGATGCCATCTCTCCCCAATCCCAGGTCCTAAAGTCTAAGACAGTAGCGCAAACTAATGCTGCCAGATACAGGAAAAAAAAATTTTGATTCGATTCAGCCCTATTGAATTGGTTTTTCAATTCGATTTTCCTGCCCAGTTGGGTGATTTTTTTCAAAACTCCTGGTGGGTTTTATAGCTTTTTCACCCCCTTTGGCTTCTCCTAACCACACTGGCGCTGTGGTGTAAATAAAATAAAGAAACAAAAAGGACTTTTCCTCTTTCTGTTAAATCCTAGCTCACGTTTGCAGTCCAACACCAGCTCTGGCAGGATACACATTTCAAATCTGACATGTTATAATCACAAAACAGAAAATAAAATTAATTTTTCTACCTTTTGTTGTCTGGTTATATTTCAAATCTTGTTGGTCCAAGGCTCTGGTTTTCTTCTGATAACTTGCTTGCCAGGGTCTCCTTCTTTCTGCATGCTAACCATCCATCTGCCAACTCTGTCCTCCCTTTCCATTTCCCTTCCCTTCCCAGGAAGTCTGGTATCTTTCCTTTTTTTCATCTCCCTCCACAGATCCACCTTTTCTTAAATATCCTTTCATCCGGCATCTCTCCCTCCTTCCCCACCATCCCAGAGTCCACCATCTCTCCGTTTCTTTTCCTAATTACCCTCCTATCCAGTATCTCTATCCCTCCTCCACACCATCCCTTGTGTCCAATTTCTCTCCCTTTCTGTTCCTTCCCTCCCTAAATCCCATGGTCCATCATCTCTCTCCCTCTCCTCTATTTTCAGACCCATTATTTCTTCCCCCCCCCCAAAGTTTGGCATATGCATGTCTCTTTGAACACCCCCTTCCCTCCGTGTACTTCTAAATCATGGTCCCCCCCCAAAGGCCTGTCCCCCCTTAAAGGTCTGCCTGTCCCACCTTGAAGGCCTGCACCCCCCTTGAAGGCCTGTCCCTTCCCCTTGTAGGCCTGTCCCCCCCTTGAAGGCCTGCCTGCCTGTCCCCCCCTTGAAGGTCTGCACCCCCCGAAGGCCTGCACCCCCCCGAAGGCCTGTCCCCCACTTGAAGGCCTGTCCCCCCCCCTTGTAGCTTCTCCCCCCCCCCCTTGTAGGCCTGACCCCCTTGAAGGCCTGCCTGCCTGCCTTTCCCCCCTTGAAGGCCTGCACCCCCTTGAAGGCCTGCACCACCCCCCTCGAAGGCCTGCACTCCCTTGAAGGTCTGCACCCCCCCCCGAAGGCCTGTCCCCCACTTGAAGGCTTGTACCACCCCCTTGTAGCTTCTCCCCCCCTTGTAGGCCTGTCCCCCCCTTGAAGGCCTGCCTGCCTGCCTTTCCCCCCCTTGAAGGCCTGCACCCCCTTGAAGGACTGCACCCCCCCCGAAGGCCTGCACTCCCTTGAAGGTCTGCACCCCCCCGAAGGCCTGTCCCCCCCTTGAAGGCCTGTCCCACCCCCTTGTAGGCCTGCCCCCCCCTTGTAGGCCTGTCCCCCCTTTAAGACCTGTCTGCCTGCCTTTCCCCCCCTTGAAGGCCTGTCTCCCCCTTGAAGGCCTGCACCCCCCTTGAAGGCCTGCACCCCCCCTTGAAGGCCTGTCCCCCCCTTGTAGGCCTGTCCCCCCCCTTGTAGGCCTGTCCCCCCCCTTGTAGGCCTGTCCCCCCCCTTGAAGGCCTGCCTGCCTTTCCCCCCTTGAAGGCCTGTTCCCCCCCTTGAAGGCCTGCACCCCCTTGAAGGTCTGTACCCCCCAAAGGTCTACACCCCCCCCGAAGGCCTGCACCCCCCTGAAGGCCTGCCTGCCCCCCTTGAAGGCCTGCCCCCCTTGAAGGTCTGCACCCCCCCCGAAGGCTTGTCCCCCCTTGAAGGCCTGCCTGCCTGCCTGTCACCCCCTCCCCCTTGAAAGCCTGCTTGCCTGCCCGCCCGCCCCACCCTGAAGGCCTGATGCCCCGACCCACCCCGAAGGACCGCTCGCCCCCCTGGCCTCCCCGCACCTCCTATGAACAGCCGCAGCAGGATCGCGAAGTCAGCGTCAGCGATCCCTGCGCTGCTTCCTGCGCCACGGTCCCGCCCCTCCTCTGACGTCAGAGGAGGGGCGGGATCGCGGCGCAGGAAGCAGCGCAGGGATGCTGACGCTGACTTCGCGATCCTGCTGCGGGCTGCTTCACAGGTGGTGCAGGAAGGTCAGTGGGGCGAGCGGTCCTTCGGGGGTGGCGGGGGACTGAACGGCAAGGCCGGGAACACCCCCTTAGGGCTGGTACCCGGGGCGGCCCGCCCCCCCGCCCCCCCCTAGGTACGCCACTGTTGCCAGAGAAGGAGAAGTAATGCCAAAATTGCTGTCTTATTCTCAAAGGTGTGGGATCAGATTTAAGTTTTAGAAGCTCCAGAATACTGTGAAATTTCTTTTTTTGGTTTTTAATCTTTTTAACGTAAAAATTTTTATGCCCAAAAAATTGGCAACGTATCAATTAATAGTAGCAATCTTTTTAAACTAGTTAATGATTTATATGATACAGAGACACTCACTGATATTGTAGAAGAATCTACCCTATCTGCAAACAGTCTGGCTGATTTTTTTCAATTCCAAAATAAAAAAACTAAGATCTTCTCTCACCGATCCTGTCGATCTTCACTGGTGTTATCCTATTCTGCAAGATTCTGATGTTTTTAGAGCAGATCTCAGTTGGAACAGGTTTACAGCTTTTGATTGGCAAACCTTTAGTAAATTATATAATAAGTACGCTAAATCTTACTGTAGATTGGATACCTGCCCTCTGAATGTTATGAAAACCACCCCGGTTAATTTTAAGGCTAAACTGCTGACTTGGGTTAATTCTATATTATTCATAAGAAAATTTCCAGTGGAACAAGGTCAAATTGTGATTACAACAATTAGAAAAAAAATGTTAAATAACCATCTAATATTGCATCTAATTTTAGACCTATTGCTAGTATCCCCCTGGCCACCAAATTTAGGAGGGGGTGGTAAATGCTGAACTAATTACATATTTAGAGAAGTACAACATCTTGCCTGACAACCAATCAGGTTTCCGGTCAGGTTATAGTACTGAAACAGTCATAGCTTCTCTGTTTGATTACCTGCACTCACTATTCAGTCAAGGTTAAAGTGCTATGATCTTGCAACTTCATCTGAGTAGTGCATTTGACTTGGTCGATCACCTTATTCTTCTGGATTATTTGGAATCCATTGGGAAATCCATCGGGAAATGTCCTGAATGGGTTCCATGGGCAATAGATCTTATTAGGTGTTTAAGGATGATATTCTGTTCTACAGTTGGGATAACTCCTGTGGAGTTCCTCAGGGCTCCCCTTTGTCCCCCACCTTGTTCAACATCTTTCTTGTTTCTTTGGGAAATTTCTTACAAAGCCTAAAGCTTAAATTCTATATCTATGTGGATGACATTACCATAGTCATCCCGCTAATCTGTCTCTCATCCGGGTTCATAAATTCACTATCAATTATTTTAAATCAGATCGAACTTTGGATGGCTGCTTTCAAACTGAAATTAAATACAGAAAAAACTCCATTTTTCTTAGCAACTCCCAACGACAAAATCAAAGAAACAATGATGCATGTGAACGGGTTGGATTACAATATCAAACAATTCCTAAAAATATTGGGAGTAACTTTGGACAAACACCTCACATTGGAAAAACATTCTGATTTAACATTTAAGAAAAGTATCTTGGTGCTCTAGAAACTTTGCACCATTAAGAAGTACTTTGACGAAGCCTCTTTTTGTTTGTTAGTTCAATCTTCCATTCTGAGTATTCTTAACTATTGTAACATCATATATTTGGGTGCTTCAAGAAAATTCTCAGAAAATTGAGGGTGATCCAGAATAAGGCTGTTCGCCTCATTTTTGGCCTAAAAAAATGGAAGCATGTTACCTCCTTTTATCAAAAGCTTCATTGGTTGCCATTTGAATCCAGAGTCTTGTTTAAGTTTTCATGTATCTGCTATAAAACAGTATTTGGCATGCTACCAGGCTATCTTACCCCTCATTTTACTCTGAGTTACACTAACAAGAGCTCTCAAAGAGTACACTTGTTTGCATATCCCTCAATAAAATCCTGTCATTACAAAAGGTTCCTCGAGAGAACCTTTTCTTTTCAGGCGGCCAAACTGAATACATGGCTTGCCAACATTGTGTTAGAAGCTTCCATTTATCTTGATTTTAGAAAACAGATAAAAACACAACTATTTAACAGGCTGGGTTCTTAATGTATCTTATTTTTTAACTTAATACAAAACCCCCCCCCAGTGTGTCTCCAGTAACATCATTATCCCCCATGGCTATTTTTGCTTTTTATGAACAAAACTAACCCATTTGGAGAAAATGCCCCCCGGACACAACCTAATTTGTGCCAAAAGTCATCCTAGTAGTCTCTAGCGCAGTGGTTCCCAAACCCTGCCTTGGGGGACCCCCAGCCAGTCGGGTTTTCAAGATATCCCTAATGAATATGCATGAGAGAGATTTGCATATAATGGAAGTGACAGGTATGCAAATATCTCTCATGCATATTCATTAGGGATATCTTGAAAACCTGACTGGCTGGGGGTCCCCCAGGACAGGGTTTGGGAACCACTGCTCTAGCTTATATAAAAGCAGGCAGAACTACTGGAGTCAACCCAGTGGGGTATGCTGTAGCAGAATGGTATACATTCTGTTTTCACTAAATTGATCCTTTCTGCACCAACTTGGCATGGTACTGAAGCCAAGTGTGGACTGGCCTAGATAGGGTCCTGTAATGATCCTTACACTTAAAGATGCATCAGAATTTAGAATCTGTTGGAATGCATGCTGTGGCAGATTGATTAGAAATTTTGCATAAACAGAATTAAAGCAATCAATCTGGATACTACTAATTATTTCAACTTCGTTGTAAACTCTTCTAATGGGAGAAATCTTCTTAATCTATTCAACAGGTGTAAATTAAAGAGGCCGTTTTAGCAGCCCTTGAAATGTTTGCCACTCCATATCATGTAAAATTACCATCATAAACCACCTAAAAAAAACCAGCTTAAAAACATTAAAATTGTGGTACTGTGCACTGAACTCGACTCTATAGTTTGCTAACAAGATTTTATGGTGCATGTCCAGTACAGTGTTACAAAGGATTTTTAAATCATGAAAGCACTGATTTAAGACTTTTTTTATGTTAACTTTTTTTTTATTATTATTTTTTTTAGCTCTGGGTCATACTATTTAAAGGTGTTCCTTTTAACAAAAAAAAAAACCTTTTCATGTAAGGATTGATTATTGGATTTAGCCCTTTGATTCTGCACATCCAGGATGGGTGGGTGGGAGGGGGAGGGGTATGCAATTAATTTATTATTTGATTACAAGGTTGTTTATCTTGATCATTTGCATTACATTAAACGTTTTTACACTTTTAGGAAGGGTGGGTGGGGATGGGGAGGGGGTTATGTATTTATTCTATCATTTGAAGGAATTGAGTGCTATCTATTGAGTTAATTGATTGATAATATGTTGCACTTTGTGCTGGTTTTAAAATGAATAAAGATTAAAAAAAAACAACCCACAAACAACTTTTTAGAGTTAATTAATTATGTACGTATGACATGAGTGTAACAAATAAGCTAGACTATTGTTTCAAATGGACCCAGGGTCATGTGAGTGGAATTGTACGTTTGCCCTTGGTTTTTGCATTTGTTTGGTAGTTATTTACCATTTTAAACAGACACAGGAACTTGAGAGTGGAATTTTACTTGTTTGGTCTTGGTTTTAGTGTATGGTTTGTAATTATTTTTGTTTCACTCTTTTATGAGAGAGAACACCTTCTTAACTCAAGGCTTTTTGTTCCTTTTATCAGCTCTTTCCAATTGTGGTGAAGGTTGAGATTTTACACCAGTTGGATTGGTCATTCCTCATTTAGGACCTGCCCACCCTATGCACCGAAGCCCATAGGGATTGAATGGGCTTCGGTGCATATGCCGCACGGTACTCGCTACCGTGGCTTGATAAAAGAAGCCCTAACAGAGAACGACTATGGTAACAGCCTAACTTATATGTGATATTCATATCATACTTACATAATTAATTAACTCTTTGCTTTTTCACTTGCAGAATTTCTTATTGCAATTGGCTTTGGAGCTCATAATAATAATTAAAAAAAACCAATGTCTAAAAAGTGGCCTAAATGGGTACTTGGACAATCAAAAAGCCTGATCGTCCAAGTACCCATAATCAAAGCTGGTTTTAGACGTATCTAAAACCAGCTTAGGCCTTTCCCCTGCTTCTAAACGCATAGAGCGAAAAGAGGCGTTTTTAGAGGAGGGGAAAGGGCGGGCGGTGTGTGGAAGGTGAGCCAACCTAGACCTAGGCGTGCAGCAGGTATAACCAAAACATTAGGCAGGTTGCCTAGTCGGCACTTATACCTGTTTTGACTTGGTCTAAGTCAAAACGTATAAGTGCTGAAAAAGGGGCCGCTGAGCTCATCGCTGCAGCTCAGCGGTCCCAGCAACCTGCCTATCACTGCAGGAGAGATGGCTCATCTCTCCTGCCAGTGATGGTGATCGCCCACCCCCCTCCAAACCGCGATCCTCACCCCAAAGTGCCGCGGTTTGGAGGGGGGTGGGCGATCACCATCGCTGGCGAGAGATGAGCCATCTCTCCTGCAGCGATCAGCCCTCCCCCAGCTATTATGATCGGGCAGGAGGGAGCCCAAGCCCTTTTGCCCCGCAATCCCCTCCCCCCCCGCTGAGTCCGATGGGGCCAGGAGGGAGCACAGCCCTCATGGCCCGGCGATCTCCAACCCCCCTCCCCTCCCCATGATCCGGCCAGGAGGGAGCACAGGCCCTCCTGCCCAGCAACACCCTGAGCCCCCGACTAAGTAGGGGCAAGAGGGAGCCCAATCCCTCTTGCCCCGGCGGCACCCCAAACCCCCGATTAGGTTCGGGGCAAGAGGGAGCCCAAGCCCTCTTGCCCCGTGATCCCCCCCGCCGAGTCCGATGGGGCCAGGAGGGAGCCCAAGCCCTCATGACCCGGCGATCTCCAACCCCCCTCCCCTCCCCACCATCTGGCCAGGAGGGAGCACAAGCCCTCCTGGCCCGGCGACACCCCCTAACCCCCACCCCCCACTAAAATATGAGCAGGAGGGATCCTGTGGGCGGGGCCTTAGGCACATGGGCCGGTTGGGTGGGGGGGTAATCTGGGGTTCGGGGGGCAGTCATGGGGGGGTTGCATCAAGGGCAGGAGGGCCTGGGATCACTCCTGCCCATATTTTAGTGGGGGGTGAGGGTTAGGGGTGCCACGGGCCAGAAGGGCTTGGGCTCCCTCCTGCCCCGATGTCGTGGGGGGGGGATTCTGTAACCTGTAGGGGTGTTTCCGCATTTGCACCTGAAGTTTAGGCCTCTCTGACATCATCAAGCCTGAACCATTGTCTGCAAGAAATCTTTCCAGCATGAACTTTGCAAGAAGAAAGAACACATCTTTGCTGTTTCTGCCTGATGCATTTTGGGTATGTACCAGAATGGCATTCTACTCAAGGACATCCATCTGTGTCTTCATAATTAGACTGTGTGATTCTTGGGGGAGTTATACTCCTATCCTGTTCTTATCTGTCTAACGGCACCTATGTCTACCAGCCTATATGACACCTTACACAGAAAGGCTATTCATCTAAGTTCTGTTTCTGGATTGGTCCGAGGAAGTCATCTGACGAGATTCAAGTGAAAAGGTGCTAATGATAATTTAGTCTGTGTCGGGATGTGAGGAAGCTCACATCTTACCACAGGTGTTCTGCCCGCGACCTTTTTATTTTAATAATTAGACCTGTAAAGTTCCCTAGTGTGACTCTCTGTCTAAGAGAGAGTGATTCGGACTCTAAAACAGCTCTGAATTCCAGCACTAAAAGGAAACTTGTCTGCCAATGAGTTATAGCCTTACCAGGGGCTGACGAACACGTGTGCCTGTAACAAAGGATTTCTTACGTCTCCTCAAGCTAACAAGAAAGTTTCCATTTCACCTAATCTTCGGCGGAGTCCTAATCAGATGATAAGAATACGGAACTTATTATCTTATCAGCTGGGATTAGATAAGTATATCCGATTGTGAAACAGGACAAGGTTTGTGAAGCTACCTTGGTGATTACTGTAATCATTTGCTAATCAGGGATTTTATTATTATAAGGAATTGTTTAGTGTGTGTAACAATTAGTTTTACTTAGTTATCTAACAAGTGTATTGTGATAATTATGTACTGAGTTTCATTTATGTAATCAGATATTTTGTGAACAATATTTAGATATTGCAGCTGGCTTGTGAATTATATTTTTCTATTTTCATAATAAAAGTATTTCTCATTAGCCTGGGTCTTGTGTCATGTAAACAGGCAATAAAGCTGAACCTGGATCAGCGTTTATGGTTTTCCCTAGACAAATCTAACAGACATGTAACTTGTTTATGTAACTGATTAGTATATACCATAAATCTTGCTACAAACCGGTGTTGTTTTTGACAGACACCGGTTACAGAATCCAGCTTTTAGGCAAAGGACTGGCTCCTCCTTCGCCTTGTTTTGGATGTTTGGGGCTTAGGCTTTTTTTAGGTTGATTATAGGGTATAAGTTTAGACGTAGTGGTGGTCTGGGCGTTTAAACAGCTGAACATAGAGGCAGGCCATTATCAAAAAAACCCTCCTTTTGGACATTTTTTTTGATAATGGACATTTTCCCTGCTTCTACTTTCAACGTTTAAGACCGTAGGCCAAAAGGGGACTTAGACTTTTTTTATTATGCCCCTCCATGTGTTTATTTCAGTTTATTGAATGATTAGTAGAGGGAGGAAACATGATCAGGAGGGGAAACAAAATTGGTAAGATGATGCAGCTTGCATATCTTTAATTCAGATTCAAATGAATCATAATCTCTTTGGTAAGAATCCTATACATAACAAACAAAAGCAAAATTATACTACTTACATGCTCTACCTAGATGGCTGATTAGTTTCAGAGGAGAAATATTTCTACTACATAATCACAAAGAAACAACTTATCTGGGATACTCTTCTTCTTTTTTCTGGGCAAACAATTATCCCATCAGTGGCAGTATCCAAAGAATATTCCCAAAGATTCACTCTGTGAGCTGTACTTATTAGGTTCAAAACATGTTTGCTGTCGGAGAGGATCCTTATTCATTTCAGCACCATAAGATGAATACATTTTAGAGCTCCTCAATTTAAATCTTTTTCACAGTTTGAAACTATTTATCAGTCTGGATTTTGGACCAAATCCCAAGGCTCTCTGGATATTTATAGACAAGTCAGGCTAGTACACACCCTTAAGTATCATTCATGCGTTACATTTATTTACGTGTGCATGTGTTGCAAACTTTGTTTCACTTGAAATGAAAATATTTGGCATCTTTAAAAAGCAGTGTAATGACTTTTAGCAGGATCATTTAAACAAATACATCAAGCTGTTGTAAGATCTATCTATGTGGAAGATATCCTGATTGAGAGGAGAGTGTGGTGTAGTGGTTAGAGCTACAGTGGTTATGGGTTCAAAACCCCATTCTGCTCCTTGTGACCCTGGGCAAGTCACCTAATCCTCCACTGCCCCAGGTACATTAGATTGATTGTGAGCCCGCTGGGACAGATAGGGTGGATGTCCAGATAGATGATTTAAAAAAAAAAAAAAAAAAAATTCTAGATGTATTTTTCGACAATGGGCATTTTCCTACTGCTGACTCTGGGTGTCTAGCACCATACTTCAAAATCGAACTTAGATGTATGTTTTGATTATGCCTCTCCAAGTGCAAAATAATTCTGGTTATCCTTGAGAGACAATGGTGCTCATTTTCAAAGCAAATGGACATTCCAAAATTTTAAAATGAATGTCCATGTGCTTGAAATGTCCAAATCCCAATTTGTAAAGGCAGCATTTGGAGGTCCAACACTGCCATGTGTTCAAACAGCAAGGGGGCGTGTTTTGGGTATCCTGACCTATTAGCTCTGCCACAGTGCTAAAATATAAAATTTATTTTTTAGCACATCCTCCATATTACTCTGGGACATCTCAGCACACCCTATGGTAAGCCATATCGTGCTTACTGTTGCTTTGTAAAAGAGCTCTATTGTTTGCAATACCTTTCAAGAACTCACTTACCTCTTCTTTTACAAAACCACAATTGCATTTTTTAGTGCAGGCCGGCACACTTAATGCTCTGCGCTGTTCCTGACGCCTATAGGAACTCTATGAGCTACGGGAGCAGCGCAGAGCATTCAGTGCACTGGCCTGTGCTAAAAACTGCTATTGCGGTTTGATAAAAAAAAGGGAGGGGGGCTTATGGACTTAGGGCTCCTTTTATCAAGCCGCGCTAGCGGGGTTAACGCGCGTGACATTTCATCATGCGTTAACCTCCGCGCTGGCCTAAAAACTCCCATCTGCTCAAGGGAGGGGCTAGTGTGGCCGGTGGTATAGCACACGGTATTACGCGCATTAAACCGCTAGCGTGGCTTGATAAAAGGAGCCCTTAGGGGTAAGTGATTAACATGGGCTGCCTTTAAAACAGGGTATTACAAACTGTGTGCCATCTCCCAGCCGTATTTTGCGCAGTTTTTCAATGACGACATTCCCTATGTGCGGGCGAGCATTGCTGTGAAGAATGAGTGGCCCAGCCAAGAGCAACTGAGATCAGGTTTTGTTTATTTTTCGCAAAAAATCATGATAATACACTGCTGTGACACTTCTTCCACATGGAACATTGTCTGTGACGATGATGCCTTCATGATCATAAGCAAGAATCATCATTTGTTTGACTTTTGATTGAGCGCATCAAAATTTTTTTGGCCATGGGGAAGATGGAGCTCTCGTCATTGAAAAACTACACAAATACGGCTAGGAGGTGTTACCTCATGCTCCCTACAGACCAGACACGAGTCCACCAGACTTCGACCTTTTTCCAAAGTTGAAACAATTTATGCGTGGACATCATTTTGCATCTCTGGAAGAGCTTTTTTCCGCCGGTACCCGAGCCATACGGCAACTGAACAAAACAGTGACTTGGATAGAATAATGAAGCTTTCCCGGACATTGGGACTCGGTCATTGCAAAGCAGGGAGACTATATTGAAGGACTGTAAAGAAATATTTGAAAAACAGATAAAACATGTAAATTAAAAAAAAAATTAAAAAAATAGTGTGCATTATTTATGAAACGACCTTCGTACCTGATTTCTCTAAATCTACAAAGGTGAGACACAGAGCCTTTGTGGCTCTGCATCCTCAGGTTTTGACTACGAGGGCTATTTTTTCTTGCAATTTCCCTGCAAAAGTTGTGCTAAGATTGAGGGTAAGAATGTTGTGTTATCTGGCCCTAAACAATTGAAGAGTTTTATTGATGGTAGAAAATTTTCCCCAGGCCTATTGGTTGTTGGCACGCTTCTGGAGCAGATGATGGTGTGTGAATTTGAGCAGTTTGAACATTTGTTTAAAGCTTGTCTCTGTTTTCCACCTTTAAAGCTCAAATATCTAAAAAATTAATGGCCCCTTTTATCAAGGCATGATAGAAATTTTTAGCACAGGCCAGCGCTGTAAATGCTTTGATGTTCACACAATTCCTATGAGCATTGGAGCACTTACCTGGCCCGCCCAAGCTAAAAATCTCTAGCGCAGCATGATAAAAGGGGAGGGTAAGAACTTAAAAATTAAAAATAAAATTTGAATACTTAAAAAAAATCTAAGACCCCTCAAATTTATTATTTATGGAGAAATTGACATAATCACATGGTTTGTCTGCTAAAAATATTTCCACTTCTATTTGGTTATTTTGTGGTGAAAATTACTTTGGACTTATTTTATTTTTTCGTGTGCTCATTATCACTGTTACAATCCTTCTCTCTGCACTTCATTTCTATAATTTTCTCCCCATTATTCCTTTTCCTGAAGCCTATCCACAACCCTACAAACACACCAAACTCACCCTGGGAGAATCCCAATCAAGATGGCAGAATGATTTACTATTTTCACTGATAGGACCAGTTCCTGCATTGTTCTCATAACTATGCTAAATATTGACGTAGTGAACATAAGAACATAAGCAGTGCCTCTGCTAGGTCAGACCAGAGGTCCATCGTGCCCAGCAGTCCGCTCATGCAGCGGCCCAACAGGTCCAGAACCTGTGTAGTAATCATATATCTATACCCTTCTATCCCCTTTTCCTTCAGAAAATTGTCCAATCCCTTCTTGAACCCTAATACCGTACTCTGTCCTAACACGCCCTCTGGAAGCGCATTCCAGGTGTCCACCACTTGCTAGGTGAAGAAGAACTTCCTAGCATTGGTTTTGAATCTGTCCCCTTTCAACTTTTCCGAATGCCCTCTCGTTCTTGTAGTTTTTGAAAATTTGAAGAATCTGTCCCTCTCCACTTTCTCTATACCCTTCATGATCTTATAGGTCTCAATCATATCCCCTTTAAGTCTCCTCTTCTCCAGGAAAAAGAGCCCCAGTTTCTCCAATCTTTCAGCAGCCTGAGGTTGTGGGTTCAAACCCCACACTGCTCCTTGTGACTAGAGAACAACATGAGGACAAATTTGTCCCCATCCCTGCAGGAGCTCAATTTCTCTGTCCCGTCCCCATGAGTTTTGTCCCTGCCTCATTCCTGAAAGCAGGGCAGGATTATCCAATAGGCCAAGTAGGCACGTGCCTAGGGCCGAAAATGGTCAGGGGGGCCCAATGAAGGAGGGCATCAACATTGTTTTTTCCAAACAGCGATGGGCCCCTCCAGTATCGATTGGCAACGTGGGCCCCCCCCAATTGGCAACGCGGGCCCCACCCCAATCGGCAATGCAGCCCCCCCCATCGACGGAAAGTAAGGCAAGCAAGCAACGTGGGTAAGAAAGGCAACGGGAACTGTAATTGTGCAAGCGGTGCTGCTTGCCCAAAGCTTCCCTATGACGCAGATTCCTGTTTCCGCCTTGGCGTATGGTGGGGTGGTGCAGGGCGGGGCAGGGGGCCCAGTGTACTTGTGTGCCTAGGGGCCCTTCACAAATTAATCCTGCCCTGCTTGAAAGCTCTACCTTAACTGCACAAGCCTAGAACACTTATGATTTTAAAGTGTTTGAGGCTTGTGCAGATGAGGACAGAGTTTGCAGAAAAGGGGCAGGGACAGGAAAAGAACTTGCAGGGACGGGACAGGAAATGAATTCCCACAGGGATGGGGAAAAATTTGTCCCTGTGTCATTCTCTACTTGTGATCCTGGGCAAAATACTTAATCCTCCACTGCCCAGATAGGGCAATGCTTCAGTACCTGATTTGTAATCTGTTCTGAGCTCCTTTGGGAAGAGAGGCTAAAAATTCAAATAAATAATTTATTGTCAGAGCATGGTAGGAGGGACTCTACCTCCTGCTGGGTGACTCTGGTGCTGGTTTGGTGTGTATTGTAGAGGTACAGAAAGGTGATTGGGGGAGGGGATTGCACAAAAGCAGGAGGATCCTGACTAGCTGGATCAGGTGGGGTACAGTAAAATGAAAAAAGAGGGAGAGGGCAGGAGGTTTACAGCTCAAATGTTATCTTATTGCTTTTAGGCTTGGGGAAGGGTATTTGAGAAAAGGGGATAAATACTTTTTGCATTTAAAATTGTGTATCTCTATATAAAGTTTATGTGAAGAGCCCATGCCTTTATAGCAGCCCATTTCTTAACTACGTACTTTCATCCTAGCAATATCTTTATGAAGATACAGCCTCCAGAACTGAGAGAATCCTCAAGGTGGGGTCTCACTAGCAACCTTTCTAGAAGATCTATACAAAAGACTGGTTTTAGTGTAGAATAGATCAAATTTTAAGAACAATGTCACCAACACACTTATATTCCTTGGACACTGTATTTTGATTGCTCTTAAGTCTCGTTTGTAGACATATTTTGTATTTATTACACAGATTCATGAATCCCATAATATAATTATTGTCATGTTCTATTTCAGTTTGCTCATGACATTGTTATCAAGTCTCTGATATGCCCCAAAATAGAAGAAGAAAAAATCACCAGTTTCAGAAGTGACTGCTAATTGGACCCCCCAGCAAAGAGAAAAAATGAGGATGGACAAATCTTCTGAAATAATTAGACCCATTGGGCAGACGAGCAGTCCAGTTAATTATTCTACTTTCCTTCCTTCAAATACTACTGACTGCAGAAGGGTTTTAGTACCAGAAGAAGTCTTGTTCACCATTTCAGCTATTGGCCTATTGGAAAACCTGCTGGTCATTTTAGCCGTGCTTCGGAATAAGAACCTTCACTTGCCCATGTACTTTTTCATTTGCAGCTTGGCTGTGTCCGACATGCTGAGCAGTCTGTACAAGATTCTGGAGAATATTATGATCATCTTATCCAACATGGGGTATCTGGAGCGAACAGGGCCGCTTGAGAAAAAGATGGATGACGTCATGGACTGGATTTTCATTCTGTCTTTGCTGGGGTCTATCTTCAGCTTGTCAGCCATTGCTGCAGACCGTTACATAACCATATTTCATGCGTTACGATACCACAACATCATGACAATGAGACGTGCTACAGCCATCCTGGCTGGAATTTGGCTATTTGGTGGTGGGAGCGCCATTGCCATGATCATTTTTTTCCATGACACCGCTACAATTATTTGCTTCACTGTGATGTTTCTTTTGATGCTAGTCTTCATAATCTGCCTCTATATCCACATGTTCATTCTCGCCCGATCACATGCCAAGAAGATAGCATCGCTGCCTGGACAATGGAATGCAGTTCACCAGAGAGCCAACATGAAAGGAGCCATTACGTTAACAGTTCTACTTGGAGTCTTCATATGCTGCTGGGCCCCATTTGTACTGCACCTCCTTCTTGTAAAGTTCTGCCCACAAAACCCATACTGTGCATGCTACCTGTCAATATTCTATGTGAACTGTACACTGATTATGTGCAATTCAGTTATTGATCCGTTAATTTATGCATTTCGAAGTCCCGAACTTAGAACTACTTTTAAGAAAATGTTTTGTTGTCCGTGGCCTAGATAGACTGAGAAAAGTTCAGAATTGAGAACATAGCTGAAATATAACATTCTAGAAACCAGTGCCTAGTATTGCCATTCTGGAATTTTATCCCCTCTTTTACTAAGTCCGATTGTGAAGGCCGACGTGTTAAATGCTCTTATGCCTATAGCAGTGGTCTCAAACTCGCAGCCTGGGGGCCACATGTGGCCCGCCAGGTACTATTTTGAGGCTCTCGGTATGTTTATCGTAATCATAGAAGTAAAATAAAACAGTTTTTTGATCATATGTCTCTTTAGCTATAAATTACAATATTATTATTAAGACTTGGCTAAAAGGAAAGATTTATAAACTATAAAGAGTTTTACCGCATGCAAAATTGTCATTTCTTTAATAAGACATTAACTATTTTTTCTGAGGCCCTCCAAGTACCTACAAATCCAAAATGTGGCCTTCAAAGGGTTTGAGTTTGAGACCACTGGCCTATAGGGACTGAATGGGCGTTGGAGCATTTGTCACATGACTTATTGCTCCTGTAGCTTAGTAAAAGGAGGCCTTAAATTTTAAAGAAACATATGTGTATTATATTTTTTTTAATGACATTGTTATTTTTGATCATTATACTGAAAAAAAATATTGACAAGCTAAAGAGCAGCAAATCATTTAGACTGGATGATATACATCCAGGATCCTGAAATAACTCAAACATGAAATTGCTGATCTACTATACAAGATATATCTTGTATATCGATTATAACCTGTTATTAAAATTGTCTGTGGCACCTGAAGGTTGGAATATGGCCAATCTAGCGCCAATATTTAGAAAGGGTTCCACAGTGATCCAGGAAATTACAGACTAGTATGCTTAACATCAGTGGTGGACAAAATGATGGAAACTATTAAAAAGAATAAAAATGACCTAACATATAAAGATAGAGTTAACAGTGATTCAACCAAGGCAAATCTTGCTTCACTAAGGTTTTTTTTTGCTAAGATACAGTACACACTAACATGTTCTTATAGCAGCTTAACATGCTTTGCTGTGGGGTGTCCTGTGGTAATTTTGGCCTTGGTGCATGCTACCCACATATTAAAAAAATAGATTGTATTTTTTAGTGCTGGGAGCAGGCCTAGGGGCAGAAAGTAGGCATGTTCTGTGCTAATCAGTTAGCACAGCTTTATTGCCACATGCTAACTCCCCCTTTTACAAAACTGTAGAGTGGTTTTTAACGCCAGCCACAGCGGTAACAGCTACGGTTTTGTTACATGGGGGGGGGGGGGGGGTGTTACTGATTAGTGTGTGGTTAGTATGTATGGCTTTAGAGGCTGATTATATAAGTGGCGCCTGCCACGGCAATTGTCTAGAAAACTGGCCCTTGCTGCGTGTCAGTCACGGATAAGCACCGCTTCCAGACTTGATGGATACTGGCACGTAGTGAGGACGCTAGGCAGTGGAAATTTACTGTAGGTCATGGTTTTATAGGCCCGCATTTCCGGTGCCTAGGGTCCTTGCACAGTTGCTGCCAGCAGCGCCTAGCGATGCTGAAGTCTGGCGCCATCTCTAAATATGCCCACTTCCAGGCTTCAACATCACTAGGCACTGCTAAATGCCAAGGACCCAGGTGCCTAATTTTTATTAATGAGTTTGTAATTGTTTTTTTAATGGCATGACTCATTATCGCACCACTTAAAACCAATTAAAAACATAAGTTAGGCGCCGATAAGTGCAATCTAGCTGCTTGAAGGCACCTAACTTTCAGCAACTTTTAGAGAATCTAGGCCTTACCATCTACAAAATAAGTGGTGGTATGGGCTCTCGCTTGGTTTGTTGTTTTTTTTTAATTTGGATTTTGCTCACATTCCCCCCCTTTTACTAAGTCATGGTAGAGGTTTCTACCATGGTCCAGAGTGCTAAATGTTCCAACGCTGTGCTGATGCTCATTTTGAGCATCAGAGCAGCGTCGGAGCACTTAAGGACAAATTCTATAAGAAGTGCCCAAACGTTAGGCACCTATATAGGCACCGTTCAGTACGATTCAAGTATAAGTGGGTGCTGTTTAGTGAATTGCGCTGTTTGGGCACCTATTTTGGAGGCGCCCAAATAAATAGGCCAACTCTAGGAAGGACTAAAAGTTAGGCACCCATGCGAGCGCTTAAGCAAGCTTATGAGCAGCGATTCTGTAACAAGGCACCTAACACGAAGCCACGCCTACGCCTAACATGCACAGCGCCTATATTTTTTTGAAGGCCGCCTAAATTTTTAGAGGCGCCTTGTTACAGAGTCACTCTTTCTTGATAGGCGCCTAAGTTTCAATTATTGCTGATAAAAAAGCTTAATTGAGCTTGTTATTCAATTTAGCTAGGCGCCGGTTAGAAAATTTGGGCCTAAGCGCTTCAAGCCAAGGTAGAAACCTCTACTGTGGCTTAGTAAAAGGGTGGGATTGTCAGTAGTTGCCAAATTTCCAAACTTTTAAAAAAATTAATGGCCATGCCAATTTTTCCATAATCATCTATTCTGCCTTTCTAAAATAAATTAACAATAGGCAAATTTTTCCAATGTTGGCATAGGCACTCTGTTATAATATCACTCTCTATGTGTCTAAAGAAGGTTTTGTCTTCTTATATTTACTGAATAATGTTCTATTGATTGGCATTTGATAATTTTACTGCCTTTGTATTCCCTGATACATTTTCCTGTCCTCCTCTGCCTGCTTCTTCATTCTTGTTTTTTGAATGCTTATCTTATCTTACCATTTCTGCTACCTCTGTTCTTCTTCCCTTTGCTAATCTGCCTCAGACAGAAAGCAGATACAGTATTTTCTCAGTTTGGCTATTAATTGCTGCCCATTGTTCCTTTGGTCTTTTCCTTATCACTTTCACTCGTGAACTTGAACCGACCGCCCTTCTAGGACCTCATGATTCAGTTTAGGTCTAATACTGAATCATACAATATGATAACTACAGCTTACATTTTCCATTATCATCAAGTTTCAAGTTTATTAGGATTTTATATACCGCCTATCAAGGTTATCTAAGCGGTTTTTACAATCAGGTAATCAAGCATTTTCCTTCTCTGTCCCGGTGGGCTCACAATCTATCTAACGTACCTGGGGCTATGGAGGATTAGGTGACTTGCCCAGGGTCACAAGGAGCAGTGCAGGGTTTGAACCCACAACCCCAGGGTGCTGAGGCTGTAGATCCAAACCACTGCGCCACACACTCCTCCTCATGAGGTCTTTGTGGTTGCTGTGCTGTTGCACTTACATGCAGAGAAATAAAGGTTAGCAAATGTAAAATAAAATCCTTATAAGATGACACATTTTCATTGTGCTAACTTGCCCTCCCCCCCCAATCTTTTTACAAAACTGTAACACAATATTTAGCACCAGCTATGGAGGTTACAGCTCCAATGCTCAAAGAATTCCTATGAGTGTTAGAGCTGTTACCCCCACGGTTGGTGCTAAAAATCGCTGGGGGGAGGCGGGGAGGTAATTGGGTTTTTTAAAACTAGCATATGGCCAGTGGCATTGTCTTTATTTGTGAAAACATTCACAGGCTTGCTTTTGTAACCAGAGTATAGAAAATATATATCTGTATCTATCTATCTATATTTATAATGAGGAGGAAGGAAAGGTGCCTAGCCGGGTGTTAGAGGTCTGAGCATAGCAAACTATTCACACATGCCCAGTATAATTTAAGGAGATTGGCAAGGAAACTTTAATAAAGCTGTGGTAGCTGCTGTGGTAATCACTCCAACGTCCATAGGTATTTAATGGGTGTCTGAACATTTGCCACACAGCAGTCACCACCATAGGTTTGTAAAAAGGGGGTAAAGGTTAATTTTATTAAATTATAAAATTTTAAGGGTCCAGCAGAGGTGCTATGAGATTGCCAAGCAGGACTTAATGGTTGCAGCTCTGAAAATTTAATATTTTAAACAACTTTTTATTGTATGACGCTTTTAATTTTATGTAAAGCGTTTAATCAAATTTTAATAAACTATGAAACTATGAAAACATAAAACACGAACGTCTACAGCAGGGGTGTCCAACCTTTTGGCTTCCCTGGGCTGCATTGGCTAAAAAAATGTTTCTGGGGCCGCACAAATGCGCAAATACTGCAGCAAGACAGAAGAGGGAGCCAGCAAGACGGTAAACATCCGGGAGCAGCAGAAGAAAACACTGCATCACCCTTGACCGGGGCCGCACAAAATACTTCATGGGGCCACTTGCGGCCTTTGGGCCGCAGGTTGGACACCCCTGGTCTACAGTGAATTCAAAATGCAGCAATAAGACTACTGAGAGACCTACAAGCCCATGACCCAGTCTCTCCAGCACTGCTATCGGCCCACTGGCTGCCCATAACCAAACACTGCATTTTCAAAGGTCTAGTGTTGGCATATAAATCCCTCTACAACAGGGGTGGGCAACTCCGGTCCTCGAGGGCTGGAATCCAGTCGGGTTTTCAGGATTTCCCTCAATGAATATGCATTGAAAGCAGTGCATGCAAATAAATCTCATGCATATGCATTGGGGAAATCCTGAAAACCTGACTGGATTCTGGCCCTCGAGGACCGGAGTTGCCCACCACTGCTCTACAACATGACACCCAAATACTTCTCAGACAGACTTCCTCTCTATGTCCCAAAGAGGTATGCTCCCAAGATAAAATATGCCTACATACACCATCAGGACACTCCCTCCAACTCCAGACAGCCTGGAAATGATCCTATTCCCATTTCTTACCAAACCTCTAGAACAGCCTACCTCCTCATATCAGAGCCTTTAAAGGACTTCATAACTTTAGAACTGTAAAAAAAACTACCTTTTTTGCCTAGTCACTCTCTCAACCCTTCATCAGCATCACTAAGTAATCCTATATGGTTATATTGCAACAAACTGTATGTAAACCCTATATTGTAACACTGTGAATGTATACTATAAACCAGGGGTAGGCAATTCCGGTCCTCGAGAGCTGGAGCCAGGTCAGGTTTTCAGGATATCCACAATGAATATGTATGAGATGGATTTGCATGCACTGCCTCCTTGAGATGCAAATCTATCTCATGCATATTTATTGTGGCTATTCTGAAAACCTGACCTGGCTCCGGCTCTCAAGGACTGGAATTGCTTACCCCTGTTATAAACCATTCTGAGATCTTTGGGGAGGACAATATATAATAGGGGTCTCAAAGTCCCTCCTTGAGGGCTGCAATCCAGTCGGGTTTTCAGGATTTCCCCAATGAATATGCATGAGATCTATGTGCATGCACTGCTTTCAATGCATATTCATTGGGGAAATCCTGAAAACCTGACTGGATTGCGGCCCTCAAGGAGGGACTTTAAGATCCCTGGGATATAAATCTAAATAAATAAATAAATGTAGCCCTCATAAACCTCAGTCCTCTCTCTCAACTGTCACTAGAACAGTCAATCAGAAGCCTCCTTACAAATACACTTGAAATCCTAGACCACACATGTCAAACACAAGACCCGGGGACTGAATTAGGCCCACCTGGCCATTTTATGTGGCCCTCAGTGACTGTGCTGCATCTAAGTGCCTGACTGTTCAGCCCCAGTCCCAGTGGCACTCCAAGCACCTGAATGCATTGCCCCATTCCCAGCGGCGTTCCAAGCTCCTCACTATACTACCTCAGTAGCCATGTGCAGGCAGAAGGGCCCAGTCCCAGTGTAAAAGCTAGGCTGGAGCAGGGTGCTCCACACAAGTGCCTGACGGCACCACAGGTGTCTCAGGGTGAGGAAGGATCTATACTTCTACATGCTGAGGAAAGTGAGGTCCTGCTTCCACCAAAAACACTTTGCCGTGCTCGTTCAGTCCATCATCCTCTCCAGATTGGACTATTGCAATTCCATTTACCTTAGCTTAACAAAGAAAAGCCTCCACAAACTCCAACTAATCCAGAACACCGCGGCCAAACTAATCTTCTCAAAAAGCAAATTTGACCATGTCTCTCCGCTCCTGTCCAAGCTGCACTGGCTTCCTGTCATCTCCAGGGTCCATTTTAAATGTGCTTGCTTAACCTTCAAGATACTCCACGGCATCCTTCCACCTCTTATTCCTCTATCCTGGAGTTCCTCAAATCCACTCTCCACTAGATCCACGCAAAAATTAAAATTATCCTTCCCCTCCCCAAAAGGTATCTCCCTCGTCGGTAAACTCGGGTCCTCCCTCCACTTCAGAATCGCTCAGCTCTGGAATAGTCTCCCTTCCCCTCTCCGTAACTTGAGCCCCCTCCTACCATTCCGTAAGCTTCTGAAGACTTGGCTCTTCTCCAAAACGTAACCCGTCTCCTCCCTAGTATTATCACACCTAACCTCTCTCTTACTTACTTCTATAAATCCACTGGAGTTCCGTTCCTTCCCTAACCATGTAAACCGTGTCGAGCTCCACCTGTGGAGATGATGCGGTATATAAACCCAAGATTTAGTTTAGTTTAGTTTAGTTTACTAAGACTAAGTATCTTAATATAAAATTCAGCCCACAACTTAGCCTGGGTTTCAGATTTCGGCCCCTTATGTGATTGAGTTTGACACCCCTGTCCTAGATATTCCAATGCCCTATTTTAAATACTATTAAATTCTACTCACTGAATTCAAGGGTACTAACATCCAGAATTAATATTCTGTTGAAATGTCTGAACATTTATCTTGCAGAAACTTTATTTTTGACTCTGACCAAATTGAGCATATTCTAAGCCAGGGGTGCCCAATACGTCAATCGTGATCGACCGGCATCCACTTTAGTCTGTTTTTTGTCATTTCAGTGTGTGTGTGGGGAGGGGGGGGGGGGGGGGGGGGGGAGGGGTGGCGGCAGCAGCCTGAAAAAGAAATCATCCTGGCCGGGGTCGGTTTCATGCTACAGAGCTTCTACCTCTTCCAGCAGCCTTCTTATCTGGCCCTCTCCCTTCTACCTGCATCCGGCTACACCCCCTGCTACACGGCTTTCTTGGCAACAGCAGCGATCGACACAAGATTCTGACGTCAGGTCCTACCCTCTGCGAGTCCCGCTTGTTTCAACTTCCTTTTTCCACAAAGGCGGGACTCGCAGAGGGATAGCCTCGATGTCGGCAGCCTCTCTTGATCACCGCTGCTGACGAGTTGCTGAAGAGAGCCACAAAGCAAGAGGTGTGGCCGGGTGCAGGTAGAAGGGAGAGGGCCAGATGCAGGACTCGTGGGTGAGGGAGGAGACAAGAGAGAGAAAGAGAGAGGGGAGGGAAACAAAGGGAAATATTTCATACTAGGCTGGGCCGGAGTGGAGGGAGGGTGGAAAAATTTTGGCTACAGGAAAAGGGGGGAAAGCTGAAAATGGAGATAGTGACACAAAGAAGAGAAAGGGTATGCAGGACCTATTGAATAAGGATAGAGATACAGAGGGGACATGCTGAAAGCAGGGGTGGTAGTGGTTTAACACAGAGGGAGAAATCCTGAAAAGGGGTTACATGGGTTTACAAAGGAAGGCAATGCTGAAAAAGGCTAGATTGGCACACAGAGGGAATAATACTGAAATGGAGGGTTGATGGGGATACAGATGGAGCAATGCTGAAAAGGGGGAGAGGAGATAGGGACACAGAGAGGGAGCAATGCTGAAGGGAGGTAGTGCTGAAAAAGAGGAGGTGAAATAAAGACACAGAAGTAATGCTGAAAAAGGGGGGGAGATAAAGACATTGAAAGGGCAAATGGTGAACATGGGGCAAAGACAAGGACAGAGACAAATGAAGATTCTGAAAAAGTGGTGAGATAGGGATATAGGTGAGATGGACACAAGAAGGGTGATGTTGGAAAATAGGTGGAATGATAATTCTGACAGACACAGAAGGGAAATGCTGGATCAAGGAGAGATGGGGCTCAGGCTGGATGGAATGGGGAGAAATGCCTGGTTGGCTTGGAACTTTCTCTCCTATATCAGAATTGATGTCAGGGAGCAGAATGCTGGTCAGCGCGACGCTTCTGCAGGGAGAGCTTGGGGCGGCAGTGGCTTGGGGGCTGTTCCCCAATGGCGGCGGCGGCAAACCGAGTGGCTTGGGGAGGGCAGGGAGAAAGAAAGAAAGGGGGCAGGCAGGGAGACAGAAAGAAAAAGTTGGGGGAGAAAATGAGGTCTGGAGGAGAGGAAACATACAGGAGGCTGAAAGAAGGGAAGAAAGATTGGATGCACAGTCAGAAGAAGAAAGTGCAACCAGAGACTCATGAAATCACCAAACAACAAAGGTAGGAAAAATGATTTTATTTTCAATTTAGTGATCAAAATGTGTCCGTTTTGAGAATTTATATCTGCTGTCTATATTTTGCACTATGGCCCCCTTTTACTAAACCGCAATAGCAGTTTTTAGCACAGGGGGGCCTATGAGCATCGAGAGCAGCGTGGGGCATTCTGCAAAACTCCCTGCGCTAAAAATTGCTATCGCAGTTTAGTAAAAAGGGAGGGGGTATATTTGTCTATTTTTGTATGGTTGTTACTGAGGTGACATTGCATAGAGTCATCTGCCGTGACCTCTTTGAAAAAAACCCAGAATATGAATGATAATTAACATTTTCTCTGCCTTTCAGTGTGCTTTGTGGTTTGTTTGTTTTTATTTCATTGTTGGTAGATCATTTTGACTTGGTCATTTTAAAAGTAGCTCGCAAGCCCAATAAGTGTGGGACCCCTGTTCTAAGCTATTACAGCTGTGTGACTGTAGTTATGATTGAATCTGACAGAAACATTTATTGGAAGAAAAAGTGAGCTGAATGTGTTCACAATAAACATTGAAGTGGGTGGAATGTGGCAAATAAATTTTGTTGCAAAGTTTCTTTGGTTAACTGAAAACTGAGATAGAATACTCTGTAGAAAAGAACAGTTTCAATCTGCTTCCTTAATGTGTTTGTTTCCCTTGAGGAACTATTACCAGCTCTTACTTAAAAGCCAAATTGTTAGAAAAATCCTGTGTTATTCTCTTTATGGATAATTACTTTGAGATTGGTGGTAAAGTCACCTTTTTCTTTAATAAAAAGAAGAAAGTTATTTTTTAAACTAAGCTTAGAGAAGTGGAGGGGCATAATAAAAAAACAAACAAACGTCAAAGTCCCCTTTTGGCCTAGGCCCTAAACAATGAAAGCAGGAAAAATGTCCATTCTCAAAAAAAGAAAAAAAAAAGTCCAAAAGGAGGTTTTTTTTTTTATAATGGCCTGCCTCTACGTTCAGCTGTTTAAACGCCCAGACCACCACTACGTATACACTTACAACATATAATAAACCCCCAAAAAGCCTAAGTCCCAAATGCCCAAAACCAGAACTTTTAGGTGAAGGAGGAGCCAGTCCTTCACCTAAAAGCTGGATTCTGTAACCGGTGTCTGTCAAAAACAACACTGGTTACAGAATCCACCCCCCCCCCCTTCAGCAACGATCGCAGCAGGTGAGATGGCTCATCTCCCCTGCTGCGATAACGATCCCGAAGTGCCGTCAATCTCTCCTGCCACAATCCTCCCCCTGCCCAAGTCCTCCTGCCCCGATGCAGCCCCGCACCTGCCCGATCATGGCAGGCGTGATCCCATACCCTCCTGCCCCGACACAGCCCCCCTATGATCAGTCACCGAACCCCCACCCCCACCCGCTGATCTGCGACACCCCCCACTGACCCTGCGACAGCCGACACCTACCCCTGACACCCCCTTTAAGTTACAAAAGTTGGCTGGAAGGACGGGTCCCAAGCCTGTCTGTCTGGCAGGCCTGCCAACCGCAGACTTGAGCCTTAGGGCCTGATTGGCCCAGGTGGCTCAAGTCCCGCCCACAGGTAGGGCTTTAGGTGCCTGGGCCAACTGGAATTGGCTCAGTTGCCTTAGGACTCTCCTGTGGGCGGGACCTTAGGTACATGGGTGGGGGTGGTGGTTCGGGGGGGCCAATTGGGGGTTCGGGTGTAGTTGAGGGAGGGCTGCATAGGGGCAGGAGGACCTGGGATCCCTCCTGCCTGTATCTTAGTGGGGGTGGGGTTAGGGGGGTCATTGGGGCAGGAGTGGTTGGATTCCCCCCTACCTGAATCTTGTCATGGGGGAGTGGTGAGGGGTCACAGGGCAAGGGGTTTGGGCTCCCTCTTGCTTGGATCTTGTCACGGCTGAGGGGTGAGGGGTCGTCGGGAAGGAGGGGTTAGGCTCCCTTCTGCCCATATCAGATCGGACGGGTGCAGAGCTGCGTTTGGGCAGGAAGGGTTGGCCTCCCTCCTGCCTGATCCGATCGGGGGGGGGGGGGGGGTGGATCATGGCAGGAGAGATCGGCTATCTCTCCTGCTGCGATAGCAATCTGAATTGCCATGGTTGGCGGCATTTCGGGATCATTATTGCGGCAGGGGAGATGAACTATCTCTCCTGCCGCGAGCGTTGCAGTAGGGGGTAGACAAGTTGCCTGGGCTGCTGAGCTGATAGCAGTAGTTGTGATAAGCTCAGTGGCCCCTTTTTTGGCTCTTATACCTGTTTTGACTTGGTCTTAGTCAAAACGTATAAACTAGGCAACCTGCTAAAAGGTTTGGTTATACCTGTTATACAACTAAGTGTAGTTCGGCCCACCTCCTGCCCTTTCCCCTCCTCTAAAAATGCCTCTTTTCGCTCTATGCGTTTAGAGGCAGGGGAAAGACCTAAGCTGGTTTTAGATACGTCTAAAACCAGCTTCGGTTATGGGTACTTGGAAGATCAGGCTTTTTGATCATCCAAGTACCCATTTAGGCCAGTTTGTAGACGGTTTTTTGGGGGGATTATGAGCCCCTTATTGTTTAAACTGAAAAACTATATGAAGTCGACACAAGAATTATATAGATTACACAATTCTGCCAAGAAGTAAATTGTTTTGTACGGTGCTGAGAAGCTGCTGTATTTTGTATTTGAGTGTTAGGATCACTGAGAGTTCTTCAAATTTTCCTCAGAAAGTATCGCAGTGAGTGTGACATGTAAAAGTTTCTGAGCAGCTGAAAAATTCTAGCTCTCAGAGACCTCACTCCCTCTTTTACAAAACCGCACTAGCGGTTTTTAACGCAGACTGGCTTGCTGAATGCTCTGCACTACTTCTGACATTCATAGAGTTCCTATGAGCATCGGGAGAGCCATGGAATAGAGGTGAAATACTCCGGTGGATTAAAAACTGGCTAGCAGATAGGAAACAGAGAATGGGGGTAAATGGACAATCCTCGGACTGGAAGAATGTCACCAGTGGGGTGCCGCAGGGCTCGGTACTTGGACCTGTGCTCTTCAACATATTCATAAACGATCTGGAAATGGGTACGACGAGTGAGGTGATTAAATTTGCAGACGATACGAAGCTACACAGAGTAGTGAGGAAGCAGGGGGATTGTGAAGATCTGCAATGTGACATAACCACGCTCGAGAAATGGGCAAATGAGGTTCAACGTGGATAAGAGTAAGGTATAAAAAATCCCACACACGAATACAAGATGTCCGGGGCAGTACTAGGACAGACCCCCCCCAGGAAAGATACCTGGGAGTACTGGTCGACAAGTCAATGAAGCCGTCTGCACAATGCGCAGTGACATCGAAAAGGGCAAACAGAATGCTAGGAATGATTAAGAAGGGGATCACGAACAGGTCGGAGAGGGTTTATCATGCCGCTGTACTGGGCTATGGTACGCCCTCACCTGGAATACTGCGTCCAGCACTGGTCACCATACATGAAGAAGAACGTGGTACTACTCGAAAGGGTTCAGAGAAAAGCGACTAAAATGGTTAAGGGGTTGGGGAAGTTGCCGTACAGTGAGAGATTCTCCTTTGAGATTCTCCCTCTTCTCCCTTGAAAAGAGGAGACTGAGAGGAGACATGATCGAAACATTCAGGATAATGAAGGGAATAGACTTAGTGGATAAAGACAGGTTGTTCACCCTCTCCAATGTAGAGAGAACAAGAGGGCATTCTCTGAAGTTAAAAGGGGATAGATTCCGTACGAACGTAAGGAAGTTCTTCTTCACCCAGAGAGTGGTGGAGAACTGGAATGCTCTCCCGGAGTCTGTTAAAACACGCTCCAGGGATTCAAGACAAGGTTGGACAAGTTCTTGATGAACCAGAACGAACGCAGGTAGGGCTGGTTGCGGTTAGGGCACAGGTCTTCGACCTGGGGGCTGCCGCATGAGCGGACTGCTGGGTACGATGGACCACTGGTCTGACCCAGCAGCAGCAATTCTTATGTTCTTAGAGCATTCAGTGCTCCGGCCTGCGCTAAAAACCACTATCACGGTTCTGTAAAAAAAAAAAAAAAAAAAGGGGGGGGGAGTCAGATAGGGATCAATGATTTCAAGTACAAAGGAAATCTGATTAGGGAACCCAATTTTAAATTTTTTGTTTGAAAGCCAGAAAACCTCAGGGTTTTTTTAAAGGTAGTACTAGTATCTCACACTTAAGGAGGAAGCCTCTCTTGTTTAAGTTTAAGTCAGGTTTTGGGAGTAGAACAAGAAGCAGAGTTTAAGAACCAAACCAGATGAAACAAGAAGATTATTCAAGAGAGCCACAGATAAGTAAAACCTCAAAATGACATAACTCTCAATTTAGAGGACTAAAGGCTAGATTCACTAAACTTACCAATCCTGTAACGATGGTCGCAAAACCGGTTTTGTAATCATTTTTGTTTCTTAGGCTATTTCCTAAAGAAGTCCCAAGGGAGGAGCCCGAGGTATCTGAGCCAATCAGTGCCTTAGGCACCTCCCCAAGAATCACATGATGCACTGGGGTTGGACCTAAGGCCCACAGTTCATCGCTGGAGGCCTCTGGAGCAAGAGGGATGCACACCCCTCCTGCTCCCAACTTTTAAAGGTACGGGAAGGGGAGAAGGCGGGGCGTCCATGTCCAGTGACAGGAGGGAATGGGCATCCCTCCTGCCATTTGTTTTTTTGGGGGAAGGAAGGAGTGGGCCCAATGGCAGGAAGGAGTCGGCATCTATCCTGCCATATTTTTGAGCATGGTGGGAGGAGCACCGATGGCAGGAGGGATTGAGCATCTCTCCTGCCATTTTTTTTGGGTTCAGGGAGGAAGCATTTTGTTGGAGGAGGGGGGAGGATTTTTTCCCCATTTTTTTTATTGGCCAGATATTTTGCATGTGTAATACACGCAAAATATTAGGCCCATTAAAAAAAAAAAAAAAAAAAAAAAGCCGGCAGAAGCCTTGACAGCAGTGACAGGAGGCTGTTTTTCATGTCACTACTGTCAGCGATTGAGTCGGGGAGTTTGCATACAAATGATTTGCACCTCTGTGCAAATCATTTGCATGTAAAAAAGATAGTGAATCAATTGCTGTTTAAAAATTGGCCAGAGAATCGGCGATTGAGTCACTATCTTTAGTGAATCTTGGCCTAAGACTATTTTACAGCCTGTTCTTGACAGTACACAGTCTGCTGGTTTACCAATACAAGAACTAAATTTACTTAGACACTATTACTGTTGGGAAAATTGGTTATATTCTGAGATTTTGTATAAGTCTATATATATTAGATTGTAACATCAAAACTGGCCAGTAGGGACACTAGTAATGGATATGAAATGTTAAATGCCTTTGCACTTTGAAGTGTTAGATGGGTTACTTTGTATTTCTGTTTTACATCTGTACCTCTGCCTAACTTAGGCCCTCTCTTACTAAGGGCTCCTTTTATCAAGCTGCGGTAGGTGGTTAACACGTCGAATACTGCACGTTCAACTGCCTGTCACGCTAGTCGCTAACACCTCCATTGATGAAGCATGTTTTTTGTGTGCCGCGGGGGTTAGCGCGTGATGAAATGTCCGACGCACTAACCCCCATAGCGCACCTTGATAAAAGGAGCCCTAAGTCACAGGCTGTCTACGTTGTAAGCGCCTCCGGGAGCCTAGGGAGGCCGATAGGTCCCTCTAGGTTCGCCTAAGGTTAGGCGTGGGTATGCCTTGGCCCAGAAGAAGCCTTAGGTGTCTCTACGCGCCTCCCTAGGCCCATGGTAGGGCGCCTACATTGCTGGCCTACATTGTAATCAGACAAGACCGCTGAGCTTATCGTGACAAGGGATCACCCTGCCGCTTAGGCGGCTTCTGATAATGGGCGTCCTATATAGAATCCGGCCCTTGGCGTCTCTATCAGTTCCTACTGACTTAGACCAATAAGACCCCATAGTGAGACTCTACACATGTTACCGTATCCCCAAGGGACTGTTCCTGGTTTTAAAAATTTTTTCTTTGCGGAATCTTTCACTGCTGTTATAGTTATTCTTTCCATGTATCACTGTGATGCCTACTTGGAGTTCTGATAAAAGGCACAGCACTCCAATTTACTTAAGATTTGTAATATAACTGAGAAGCTTTCCAAATCCTTAAGCATTATTGTCTCCTTAGGACTGATATACCAAAAGGCAAACGGAGGATCTTAATACATGTATTTGCTTTACCTGTCAAATTATATAAAACAAGTTTTGTTGTACTGCTCTAATAGCAATTTTATGGGCTAGCAATCATTCCATAATTATCCTACAGTGTATTGTATAAAACAATATTTTGATATACTGCAGAAGACACATAATAAAAACATTGATGTGTGGAATATTCAAGCTAAGTTTTCAATTCAGAATAAATGAGAGATTATAGAACACGCATGCAGAGTTTGGTAATTTACTATATCTCTGCATGATATAAAATTTGTAATTCTTTGATTCTACAGCTAGATCTTTTTTTCATATAATGGCAGTACATACCATGATAATCCTTACATTGTACATAATAATACCCTGGTGGTATTATTTTTTATAATTCTTTATTGATTTTTAAACAAGAACAGTGTTATATAAATAAAAGAACAGTATATTATTGCATTCAGTCATAACACTAATATTTATATAGATAACAGAACTATCATTCAATAATTACATTATTTTGCATATAGTAATAACATAAGAACCAAGTAAATAATATAATATGAAACCAAGTTACTTAAAATATCATTATCAATATTTCCTCCCAACCACCCAGCCCCCCACCCTCCCTGGATGTGTAAAGATAAATAAACCAAGAAAAAAGTAAGACAAAATACAGTATTATATAGTATTATACAGTATTATGGTGGTATTATTGATGAAATTTACCTGTCTTCATTTCTGTTTACTCAGAGCTGTAATGAATTTTCTCCTGTAGGCTTTCTTTTTTGAAATGGTGTTATTATAAACAATAATTTTTGTGTGATTGTTTTTAATGTTGTATCTTGTCATGCCCATGCAATATTCATACAGAATGCAAGGACATGCCCATTATTATGGTTAGAATATTTTTTTATATACTTTTATTTCATTTGACAGGTGAGAAAAGCCAGCATATTAAACAGCCAATAAGTCCCACTGCCATCAAACTGGCAAGTCACCATTGTGCTTGGATATAAAATAAAAAAGGAAAAGGGGAACACCTCTTAATGAACATTTTTTTTCTCAGCTCTTTCAGTATTTGAACACCATTATACCGGCAGCCTGTGTGCAACAGATTGGTAAATGTCTGTATATTTATTAAGCTGTGTATAATGGACCAGATCCCTGCATTTTTATGGTCTTCTGTGATTAACCTTTATGAATACCTATGTTCTACAGGAGACAAAAAAATATATTCCAATCATGCTCCACTTCCAGTCCTTCTATCATCGAAGTTAACATTTGTGAGTCTCCCTGCTCAATGGCCCTGCCCCCGGTGCAGTCATAAGGAAGAGTTCCGAGGGCTGGCGTCTTCTCCTTCTGGCAGCGGTCGTGCAGCCGCAGTGTTCACAATTTTCCGCTCTGCTGGCATCGGGGCTTCCTCTCTGCTGAGTTCTGCTTTTGTGGAAACAGGAAGTAGGCGGGATTCGGCAGACAGGAAGACTCTACGCCGGCAAGAGCAGTGAATTCTGAAGGCTGTGCTGCCTACTAGGAGGTGACAAAGAGAGAGAGAAAGAGAGGGAGGGAGAGGGAGAGAATGAGACAGACCAGGGAGAAAGGAGGGAGGAAGGGAAAGGAAAGAGAGCTGCAGTAGCGATTCCCTATGTGACAAATGCAGTGCAGCCCATTCAATTTCAATGAGATTCATGCATTTGCTGTCACAGGCAGGGCGTGATTTAGGCATAGGCAAAGTATGCATGTTTAGGCCCAAATGTTTAGGAGGAATCTTCTCAGATATGCTAATTCACTGGCTCAAGACAAGTCTGATGCTGCCAGAAGATAGTGGAGGGCCATTTGACATTACCCATCAAAATGTCTATTTTCCCTACATCCTGTGCATTGTCTCAGCAGAAGGAGTTGGCAAGCTGTACTTCTTAACTTCTGCCCCCTCCTCTGCTGGCTTTTCTTTGCTGTTGGAACCATACAAGAACCATTTGTAAGAACTTGTAAAATATTTTATATCACAGTAGGGGGCACAAAATTCTTGTTTGCCCAGGGCCCAGTTAATCATGCCCTGATCACAGCTTTGTAACAGGGACCCTGAAATTTACAGCTCACTAGATAAAACAAAATGCCCAACTTTGCTCTTGCTCAGACCAATGGTCCATCAAGACCAGTAGCACGTTCTCACAGTGGCCAATCCAGGTTCCTAGCACCTGGTCAAAACCTAAGGAGTAGCAACATTCCAGCATCTCAAAGAATAGCAAGATTCTGGAATACCAATGAGAGCAACATTCCAAAGCTGAGATTGTGATGTCATAATGCCTCCTTCCACAGTGCCTCAGAGCCATCCTCATCAGTGATGTTACAATGGCTTAATTGTACTATACTTGATTCATGTAAGAACATAAAAATAACATACTAAGTCAGACCAACGGTCCATCAAGCCCAGTAGCTCATTCACATGGTGGCCAATCCAGGTCACTAGTACCTGGCCAAAATCCAAGGAGTAGCAACATTCCAGCATCTCAAAGAATAGCAGATTCCGGAACACCAATGAGAACAACATTCCAGAGTGATGTCATAATGCCTCATACCACAGTGCATCAGAGCCAACCTCATCAGTGATGTTACAATGGCTTAATTATCCTAAACATGATTCACATGAGAACATAAAAATAACCATACTGGGTCAGACCAATAGTCCATAAAGCCCAGTAGCTCATTCACATGGTGGCCAATCCAGGTCACTAGTACCTGGCCAAAACCCAAGGAGTAGCAACATTCCATGCTACCGATCCAGGGCAAGCAGAGGTTTTCCCCATGTCTTTCTCTACCCCAGTGCTAGTCCAGAGAGTGCCAGGGAGGTCAGTAATGATTTTCAGTGGCACAATCCAGAGAGATTTTTTTTCTCTCCAGCTAGAGATTTTCATGATTCCACCAGTGACAAAAGCCTCTTATTGCTTTCCTGCTTCCTCCTTACTGACTCTTTCTTAAGAATCTCTTAGCAACTCCCTGAATCTCTTTGTGGACAGCACTGATTGGCAGTGGCACAGTAAAGGGGAGGCAGGGGGGCAGTCTGCACCGGGCGCCATCTTGGTGAGGGTGCAGGTACCCATCCTCTTCTCCGTTCACTACTCCCTCCTCGTCCCCCCTCACTGCCGCACGTGAGCACCAATTCCCTTCCCCATACCTCTGCAATTGTGGCACGAGAAGCAACCACGAAGCTGCTGTTGCACCAGCATCAACTCTTCCTCTGATGTCACTTCCTGTATCCGCACCTAGAAAGTGACATCAGAGGAAGAGCTGACACTGGTGCGATAGCAGCTTCAGGGCTGCTGCTCGTGCTATGAACGTTACAGAGGTACGGGGAAGGGAAGTGGCATGCATGCGGCAGGTGGGGCGGGGAAGGAGCATGTGGCGATGGGAGGGTGAGAAGGGCCGGGGAGGGGTGCCACGCCCCAGGCACCTCTCACCCTCGCTATGCCACAGTCATTGTTTACTTTCACTTTTACCCTGTTTCCCCCAAAATAAGCCCTATCCCAAAAATAAGCCCTAGTTAAGATCAACCCCTGAAGCCCCGCTGAATGTCCCCGACACTCCCTGACTCCATTCCTGACATTAGTGTTGCCCGATTCACCGAAAAAATCGGAGTCGTCAATTCAGCGACCTCCCACCCTACTGCACAGGGGGTATGGGAAGGAGGGATAGAAAGATTCTGCACAAGGGGATGGGTGAGAGGGGAGGAAAGATGCTGCACATGGGGGGGTGAAGTAGAAAGGAAAGAGGACTAATTGGTGTGGAGGAGAGGGAGAGATGATTGTTGTACATGAAAAAAAAAAGTAAGACATCCCCCGAAAATAAGCGCTAATGCGTTTTTTTGGACCCAAAATTAATATAAGGCATTGTCTTATTTTCGGGGAAACACGGTACATCTGTGCTATATAGTCAGATCCACAGACCCAGTAAAGGAAAAAAAGTGTATTTACATACAGTATGTTTCCATTTTAATCTTAGGGCTCCTTTTACTAAGGTGCGCTAGCGTTTTTAGCGCACGCAGATTTGCGCACGCTAACCCCACGCTACATGGCTAGAACTAACGCCAGCTCATTGCTGGTGTCAGCGTCTAGCGCGTGCTATTCCACACGTTAAAGCCCTAATGCAGCTTAGTAAAAGGATCCCTTAGTATCTTTGAGGTGAAGCCTACTGTGAGGCTAAAGTCCAGGGCCCTGGTTTTGGCACTTTTGCTTTGGTTTGCTCTGATGGGTGGGATTGGGCTGTCTAACATTCTAAATGCACTTGATGATGATTTTTTTCTATTTTCTGCAGTTGCATTCTTGTTTTGTAAGCAATTTTTTTTTTTTCTGTTTGGTTATTTATATCTTTCATGTTGTTTCCCATCATCATCAATAAAAAATTCGTTCAAACTAAAATACATTTTATGTATCATGAGTCAATTGTTTTAATTATTATCCTTGGTTAAACATTTTATATTTTCTGTCATTTTTTTTTCTGTTTCTTGAGTAACTAGCAATTAATTGTTGTCTTTGGGCTGGTGGGCTGTTTTCTAATCATTGCAATCAACCAAGTGAAAATTGCAAAACATTTTATTTATGAGAAATGCTGTTTTCTAAAGTGACGAACACCGTGTACTTTTGCTATGCAATTAAACGTGTTTAAACGTGTAACACCATACGGAGACTAAATCGTTGTGAGCTCCGATGGATGTTTAAATTAAACTCGATGCCCCCTAAGGGTCTTAATGAACCTACAGATTGGCTTGCTCAAGCTAATATTTAAGACGTGCATGGTCCCTTTAACTCGATCTGTATTATAGAGTAAGTCCCCGGATATGTCGTCATAGAGGAGGGAGTATTAAAACCTTCAGAGTTAGCTAGCTGCTTCCTATTTATGATATCCGTAGGCTGTATGCTGTGTTGTTGAATAATAGGTAAGATACTATGAGTATAAGAACGGGGGAATGTTTTAGTATCCCTTAATATGGTTCTACTTTTGAAATTAACTACTTTTGAAATTACATGTTTTGATTGCTTTCTTCTTCGCTTTCAGTTCCCCATGTCGCCTTGATAAAGAATCCGAAACGCGTTGGCGTTCGGGGAAATGGTGTGAGACTGAATGGTAAGCTGAAAGCTAAGTACATTCTACTATCTAAATATGAAAAAGTCAAATAATGAAAGTTAAAGAATTAAGTTTGAAGAAGAGTATAAATATAAATATAGAAACAATTGAGAAAAAAAGAAAGGAGGAGGAGGTATCACAGGGCAAATGAAGAATCTATCCCTTCAAACTACGCTGTTTGTAGGGCTGTCTGATACCCCTAAGAACCTCTGTTAATCTTCCAGATGATATAGATTAAGTTTCTGTTGTCTGTTGCGGCACTTGAGCTGATTCTGATGTTATTGAGCAATTATCATTGTGTGATTATTAAACGGAAGTCTGTTGCAAGAAACCTTAAGAGATCCATTGCCCAAACTGTGATGTCTATAATGTTAATTATTGGGATATTTTCAGTATCTGTTTATGCAGTTCACACAGGGAGAATAAAATTCAAAGCTTGTATTAATTGCGTGGCAGATAATGCAGATGCACTTAAAATCATTAATGTTGACTTTTCCAAAGCTACGGTAGAGGTTTGTCATTTGTTTGTCATTCTCTCTGTAGCCATCTACCCTTTCTCCCTTTGTATTTCCCTACATGAGCACCTTATACTGATTCACCATTTTCTCCAGTGTGTATTTCATAATTAAGAACATAAGAACATAAGCAATGCCTCTGCTGGGTCAGACCTGAGGTCCATCGCGCCCAGCAGTCCGCTCACGCGGCGGCCCAACAGGTCCAGGACCTGTGTAGTAAACCTCTATCTATACCCTTCTATCCCCTTTTCCAGCAGGAAATTGTCCAATCCTTTCTTAAACCTCAAAACTGTTCCCTGCCCTATAACGTCCTCTGGAAGCGCGTTCCAGGTGTCGACCACACGTTGGGTAAAGAAGAACTTCCTAGCATTCGTTTTGATTCTGTCCCCTTTCAACTTAGATTATAAGCTCTTTCATGTACACACTACATGTGTCTGGTAGTGCTATAGAAATAATAAATAGTAGTAGTATTAATAGTAGTAGAAATGGGTTTCTACCATGGGCCGACGAAGGAGCCCTTATTAAGGTGGAATTAAATATTATGAGGTAAATATTCAGCCAGCAGCGGTGAACATTTTGCTGACCGCTACCGACGTTATTCCCTGATATTCAATGCTGGGCCATGTTTAGGCTTCGGCATTGAATATTAAGTTTGTGCAGTACCGGCTAAGGGATTGCAGGTTACGTCGCTATGTCAGGGTGTAATCCACTCTGACATATTATGAAGGGTGGAACATAAAATTGTTTTAAACTATTCAACTAACCAGCCATGAGTTGCCGCATAAAGCACTTTTACAAATCTACAGTAGCAATTTCCGTGCTGAAAATACAACAAAGTCCATTCAATTTCTCTCCATGACCCCACTCCTTCCCCGCCTTCCCGCTCCTTACCCCTCCCCCATGCCTCATTTGTGCCCTCCCTTCCCCCCGCATCTCTTTAAATCTTCACCAGCATGAGCAGCTTCTCTGGTCTGTTATTCGCACTGGCATTGGCTTTCCCTCTGATGTCAGTTTCTGGCCCCACGACCAGGAATTTATTTCAGAGGGGAGCCAGGCCAGCACAAGTTTCTTGCACTGGCGATGATTTAAAGAGGTATGGGGGCGGGGAAGGGAGGGCACAAGCATGGCATGGGGGCAGAGAGGTGCCGGCACCCTCACCAAGGTGGTGCCTGCATTGGTTTGCCCCCGCTCCCCCCCCTTACTAAGCTACTGCATGGGCTGTCCCCTCTGTGTGGTGGGGTAGAGTTGTAGGGGTGGTATTCCTGAATCTAGCTTCAATACAGAGCTTAACAACTTCCTGCATTGATTCAACAGGCAGTGTCTTAAAGTAGAGTGAACTAGTCTGCATTTTCTTCTTAGCAAGAACTACTCATGGCTCCCTCAGTTGATGTAACTTCTGACTTCAATTACATCATAACCTTCTTGCACAGATCACGCACTAAAGGCAAGATGATCTCCAGTTACTAAGGAGTTTTGAATAAGGTGCTTGGGTTACTGGAATTGTAACCTTGGTTGACTTAATGTGGATATTTTTGAAATGACCCAGGTCAAGAGGTGGAGAGTACATCTTATCTCCAGCAATAAGCCCTCTGCCCAAGGGGTATCAGGGGGATGCTGGGATGTGAGGGGGGATGTGGGGGGATATCATGGGGATGTCAGGGGAAGGAGTGTAGGGATCCGTGGCTCAGCTGTTCCTGACAGGGAGAATCCCTATCAGCTGAGCCTCCAGGAATCCCCTGAAAACCAGCTCAGCTGAATAGGATTCCTTCTGCCACGATCAGCTGATGGGAAGCCTACAGATTGGCTTCAGGTTTTTTTTTAACTCTTTGGATGATGGGAGGGGGTTATGACCAATGTTCCCTCTAAGCTGTGCGCTTGTGTGCGCGCACAAAACTTGCCGAATCCGCGCACACAAATTAAAATAGTGCGCACAAAAAAACAAATTTTTGCCTAAAATGATTTTCACTGCTAAAATGAAATGTTGCAGAAGACCAGCTGTTCTGATTTCCCATTTATCACATTTATTGAAGCGCTATTATATAAATTTTAAGTCATTGACGTAATTCCGTTATCTTTGGCAGTTGAACTTGACACGTCACATACCCCATAGGGCCATAGCGCACAGATGAAATTTTTTGCGCACACAGCCTATGAAAAATTAAAGGGAACATTGGTCATGACACTGGGGGAGTAAAAGGGGGGGGGGGTGTCATGTCTTAAATCCACCAATGGTCTTCTTATCAATTTGGCTACCTTTGTGGAACTTACAGTAGACGCAATTCAAAGAGGTCTAACTGCTAGCATCTAAGTTCCCTGTAGGAAAGTTCTGATTATAGCTGGGGTGTGTCCAGATTGAAGCACACCCGATTCCCACCCATAACACACTTCCCAACATGCCCCTTTGTTCTCTGGATGCACAGCAGCTTAGAAGTGCTGCTGCACATCCAGAAAGTTGTTTTTTATTATCAGAACTTGGATGTCACTTTAATTAGGACATCCAAGTGCCAACTTAGACTGGTATTTGGATGTTTTAAACTTTTGATTATGAGCCCCATAGCACATATGTTACCTGGACTTACCATGGAAAAACTGAAGGCAGGAATTTTCGATGGTCCATAGATCAGACAACCAAAAAAGGGGTTCAGAAATGGGAGGGTCATGAGCAAATCAAAGGCATATCAGACCTAAAGTGTGTGATATCTTCACACGGGAGGCATGATCCACAGTCTTGCCCTAAGCCACAGATTACCCCTTATTGGGGTTTTTTAAAATGGAGTGCTAAACTTTGAAATGACACTTCAATACAAGCAGATAAGGCAGCTTATTGGACACTGGCATTTTAGACATGTTTCCTTATAACCAGTTTCTAGCCCAGTGAATCATTTTAAGGCTCATACTGAGTTCCCTATGCAAATCCATGCTAAAATCTAGGTATATCACATTTAGTGCTCCCTCTCGAGCCAACTCTCTGGTCACACAGTCAAATTAATCAGATCTGTCTGGCAAGTCCTGCCTCTAGTAAAACCATGTTGCTTCAGGTCCTGCAAACAATTAGATTTGAGAAACCTCACTGTTCTCTGTTTCAGAAAAGTTTCCGTTTAATTTGTTCACCACAAAGGTCAAACTAACCAGCCTGTAGAGAATGACATGGTGACAAAATTCATCACCGTTCCCGTCCCCGCGGATAACCACGGGAAACCATCTTCATGTCATTCTTTAAGGAGAGAGGGAAGAATCAGAGTATAATTGGGCACAACCACTGACCCGCAAGCTTTGCTTTGAAGAATGCTGGTGTAGAAAGACTGAGGTTGAAATAGACACTAGAAAATGACATGGGATTATTTCCCGCGGTTATCCGCGGGGACGGGAACAGTGATGAATTTTGTCACCGTGTCATTCACTATTTCCAACATCATTCTTACTTCTGCATTTGTGGAGAGAGACCACATCCATCCTTTTCCAATCCTCCAGAACCACTCCAAACTCTAGAGAAGCATTGAAAAAAGTCAGATGGTGTAGCCACCAGAACTTTCCTAAGTTCTTTCAGTACCCTTGACTGTATCCCATCTGGACCTCTATTTTTTCATGCTGTAAACTGCTTTGACATGTTTATGAATTCAATATATCAAATATGTGAATAAAGAATAGCTTTGTCTACCTTTAGTGTAGGTAATTCTTCATAAACACAGACTCCGGGTCTGCAAACATCTATTTCTATTTGTAATTATCTTCTGAGGTCCAACTCCCAGCCCTTCATCTGTGAATACAGAGCAGAAGTATTTGTTAAACAATTCTTTATCAGCTCTGCACATTCCTTTTGTTTATTTTTTAGCCTCAGAATGTCATACCTCTAGTATTTTATCATCTTATCAGCTATATATTAAAAAGGGAATTGAATCAAACAAAATAAACATTCTGCATGACATAGATAGCAGTGTGGAATCCATATGGATAGAAATTTCATGTGTGAAGGGAAGGAATATATAGGTAGGGTTATACTACCGTCTCCCAGGACAGAATGAGCTAACAGATGAAAAAAAAAGTTTTCAGAGATTAGTAAAGCTTGCCATTTTTATGTTTCCAAGTGGAGTTTCAAGGTCATCATGCCTCTGCTTCGTATAAACTAATTCGTGAATACTCACCGAAAAAGCCAAAAACAGGATTACATGACATTTGGAGTTTGGAGATACAATTTAATATCTCAGTAGCTCAGTGGCCCCTACTTTGAAAGCGTAGAGTGCAATGTATGGCGTCAGCATCTATGAGACAAACTTTATATTTTTTGATGTAAAGAGTTGCTTGGACCCCAGTGAAACTGCAGAAAATAGATAAAACACTGTCTAATAGATGCTGGCATTGCCATGTAGAAGTGGGAACTTTAGATCATCTTTTATTTCACTGTCCCTTAATATTGGCCTTTTGGAAGTCTATCTAGAAAAAGATAAATTTTATTCTTGAAGTCCCCATACTGCTATCCTATGGAGCAATTTTGTTTGGAACTTCACTTATGACAAAGAATCCACTTATGACTGGAGTTGCCTTACAAATGATTATGAGGAATTGGAAAAATTGGGACAGATTAAATTTACCTTTCTGGTGGGAGACTCTTTGTTTATATTACTGGTATGAGAAAATATTAGCAGAAGAAAAAGGTGATTCCAGGAAATTTAAGGAGACTTGGGGTCCATTGGAAATTTACGTAAAAGATCTTTAAAATAATTTACGCATATGTCTCTGTCAGTTTGAAAATTTAATACAAAATCCAGAAATAGGGAGGGAGGAGATGGGAAGGAGGTTTCTTTATTCTTGTTTCATGTAAAGATTATAAGGCCCAAATTCTTTAACCAGCACCTAAAGTTAGGTGGCGCCTACCTAAATTGAAGAACAAACTCAATTAGGCTTTTTAATCAGCACTGATTGAAACATAGGTGCCTATCAAGAAAGCGCGATTCTGTAACAAGGCATCTCTAAAAATTTAGGCGGCCTTCATAAAACTAGGCGCTATGCATGTTAGGCGTGGGCGTGGCTATGTGTTGTGCGCCTTCTTACAGAATCGCTGCTCTTAAGTGTGCTTAAGCACTTGCATGGGCGCCTAACTTTTAATTGTGCCTTGAGTTGACCTATTTATTGGGTGCCTCCAAACTAGGTGCCGCTCAGCACGATTCACTAAACAGCACCCAATTATACTTGAATCGTGCTGAACAGTACCTAAGTAGGTGCCTAACTTTTGGGCGCTTCTTATAGAATTTGCCCTTAAGTGCTTTTATGGAATTATTGTTAATGTTATTTTCTTTCATGCATTATTGTATGATGTTCTTAAAGAAATTAATAAAAAGTTGAAACTTAGGAAGATACCGTCAAACATTGTATATTGCTCAGTCTTCATTCTGCTTCCTAATTGTCCTCCCCTTTTACAAAGCCGCATTATCACCAGCTGTAGTGGTTTTAGCTCTGACGCTCATAGAATTCCTATGAGCGTCGGAGCTAATACTGCTGTGGCTAGCGATAAAAAAGCCTAGCGGGGCTTCGTAAAAGGGGGTCGGGGTGGGTAAGATATTCAATTTAAACAGACTTCTGCATCAGTTTCATACACTCTCTAAAATCCTTTATTAGGGACTCCTTTGGATATTGATTCAATGTTTGTCTGTTGGACCCCTGTGCAGCTTTGAGGCTTGTTTATTAATATTTGATTTATATTGTTCATGGTCACTAACTGCAAACATAAGAAGTAGGTTGGTTGTTTATTCATAGTGTTATGCCTCAAGTATACTCAGATTCCTAAACACGATGCTAGGGGAACCTACAACCTGATAACCTAGGAGCAACGCAAGATTTGAACCCACAACCTGATAACTCAGAAAAAACAAAATTTTTTGTTGCTTCGCCACACCCGCTTGATACCAAAACATCACTATGCATCAATAAACTCAGTTATCCTATTCAATCTACTATGAAGGTATTGGGTGTAACACTGGACTAGAGACTAACTATGAAAGACTAGGTGGACTCCATAATCAGAAAGGGTTTCTTCACTCTCTGGAAGCTTTGGTCAAATAGAGCATATTTTGATGTGTCATCATTCAGAATTCTGGTACAATCTCTCATACTGAGTCAACTTGATTACTGTAATATTGTCTACCTGGCAATTTCCCAAAAGAAATACTGTAGAGTCCAGAGAAGATAGGGAAATGACATGGTAAGCAAGTTGCTTGCTTCTTTTTATTTATTTATAATTTTTAGTTTAAATACAAAACATAGACTTATGCTTGCTTCTATAAGGGAAACAAACTATATGTGCCAAAAGGGGGGGGGGACTTTCTGTTTAGATATGTTACAAAAATTCTATGATTATCAATTAACTGTCATGAGCTGATCCGTCTAGCTTAGTTCTCTGGGACAGGAATGTGCAATAACTCATCCTTTCATAGATGAGGTACAAGACACTGGTGTACTATAAACATGCTTTATTTATAATTTTTTACCAGATTGCTTCATCACGGGCTTCTTATTACTGTAGCAACATATATAGCTAACATACAATCTCCCCCATCCTTTGTACATCTTAATCTAAAGTAAAATTATAAACAATAATATAATTTAGAAACCACTGTTCTGACCCTTCATGGTCCAGCCTATGGGCTTTAATCTCCATACTTACAGTCAACTTCTACAGGAAGTTGATTTATCTACCTTGATAAAATATACACCTTAGCCTTATTGTCATTTTAATTAGGAGGTTATTTTCCCTTGGGTCTTGGTCAGTAATGACCCCAGTTTATGCACAGTCCTCTAGCAATGCTCTAAACCAGTGGTTCCCAACCCTGTCCTGGAGGACCCCCAGGCCAGTCGGGTTTTCAGGATAGCCCTAATGAATATGCATGAGAGAGATCTGCATATAATGGAGATGCCAGGTATGCAAATCTGCTACATGCATATTCATTAGAGCTATCCTGAAAACCTTGCAGGCCTGGGGGTCCTCCAGGACAGGGTTGGGAACCACTGCTCTAAACCAGGGAGTATTTCTAATGGTAATAAAGTTATATATTCTAGCTTGTCTGTTTCTCAACACTATCTGCCCAGACACTTTAAATATTGGGTAAATGTTTCCCAGTGGTTTCTAATTTGTTCTTCTGGCAGTTTACCAAAACCCTAACATTTTCTTGAATCCTTAACCCACAATTTATAATATTTTTCAAGTTTCTGACAACCAAGCCTCCAACAATCCCACTTTTTGGCTTCTGATCCTGAACCTAGTTTTGCTGCTTCGCCTCTACTGGACTCTTTAGCTGCAATGCAAACAGTTTTTCTTCCCTTCCCCTCCCTATCAGACTGAAAAATCCCTGGTGCTTAATTATTTTCATTTTTGTTTTGAACTCTAGCCAAGTTTTTGTTTTTAAATTATATTACACAGACTTCTTGTATCTGAATGCAACTGCCGACATTTTTATCAGCCCACTTTCTTTCAGACCTCTTCCATATCCTATACAGCAGTGGTCTCCAAACTTTTCGTCATGAGGGCCACTTTGGATACTTCTGCACTTTTCATCGGGCCGTAGTAAATAAAAAACAAAAAAACACCTCTAGATATATGAATTTTATTGAAAGCAGAACATTTATAAACTAATTACAGAGTATGTGAAATCAAATTATCGTATATTAATGATGACGAACACTACCAGCCAATTCTCATATTTTCACTGCACAAGTATTCTTATGGACAATTAAACTTGGAGAGACTTCCCAGGAAAATGTCTTGGGAGTTCTGATCAACAAGTTGATGAAGCCGTCTGCACAATGTGCGGCGGCGGCAAAAAGAGTGAACAGAATGCTAGGAATGATTAAGAAGGGGATCACAAATAGATCATAGAGGGTTATCATGCCGCTATACTGGGCCATGGTGCGCCCTCACCTGGAGTACTGCGTCCAGCACTGGTCGCCGTACACGAAGAAGGATACAGTACTACTCGAAAGGGTCCAGAGAAGAGCAACTAAAATGGTTAACGGGCTGGAGGAATTGCTGTACAGTGATAGATTGGAGAAACTGGGCCTCTTCTTACTTGAAAAGAAGAGACTGAGAGGGGACTTGATCAAAACGTTCAAAATACTGAAGGGAATAGACTTAGTAGATAATGACAGACTGTTCACCCTCTCCAAGGTAGGGAGAACGAGAGGGCACTCTCTAAAGTTGAAAGGGGATAGATTCCGTACAAACATAAGGAAATTCTTCTTCACCCAGAGAGTGGTGGAAAACTGGAACGCTCTTCCGGAGTCTGTTATAGGGGAAAACACCCTCCAGGGTTTCAAGACAAAGTTGGACAAGTTCCTGCTAAACTGGAACGTACGCAGGTGAGGCTGGACTCATTTAGAGCGCCGGTCTTTGACTTGAGGGCCGCGTAAGCAGACTGCTAGGCAGGATGGACCACTGGTCTAACTTAGTAGTGGCAATTCTTATGTTCTTAATGACTAGTAACAAACTTCCAGATTCAATTTAAAGATTAGTCACAGCGCCAGAGCTACCTACAATGTCACAAATTGACACCATCACTAATCAATTGAGGCCAAACAAGTACAAAGAAATACCACGAAGTATACATTTACAATTCAGTATTATATAAAGCTGTGAAAAAATTAATATTAACATAATATGGAATATCAATATATTTTGAACACAATTTTAATTGATGCATTTCAAATCTATCATCCTCCCCCTGTTATTTATTTATTATTTTTTTTTTTTTGCGGTTTCTCATTGGAAAATTAGTCAAAATGGTGCATTTCCACACAATTCTTCCATAGCCTGCCATTCAGTATATCCTATGAAGCTTCCTTTACTGTCAAATCAATTTGTAATCAGTGACATACTGGCCAAAACACCAAACCTATGCAGGATGAGGGCAGGCAAATACTTTCCACACAGCATGCTATGATGAAGGAGCAACAGGAGATAAATGAGATTCTTGATTCATTCATAGACAACTGCATTTCTAGTTGAATGGAGAGAATATTATTCAGAAGACCACATTTAGGAGCCAAGTTGACAGGAACTGAACCAGTGTTCCTAAAGAGCAGAGCCCTGGAACCTGCATTGGAGCCATCAGTGATTCAGAGTCAATAAAAGGCTAGGGAATATTTTTCCTCATGTCACCAAAGATAGGTAAGAAATCACAAAAGACCTCATTCTTCTAGTTTAATTGTGCTGTGATTGGAGGCAGTATTTAAGGAAATCTAGATCCCCTTTTACAAAGCCATGGTATCGATTCTCCTGCATCAAATGCACTGATGCCCATTCAATTTCCATGGGCTTCGGTGACTTTTTAAAATGGGCCCTTATAAGGATTTTGTTTTCCTATCACAACAAACTCTTAGGATATATCCATCAAACTCTCTGATTATCTCGCCTTTCTACTTTACATCTAGCTTCCAGTTCAGCTCTAGTTCCTGTTCCACACCAGTCCTTTTTCTCTTGTCCATTTAATCCTCTGCAGGTACACATTCCCTAGGAGTATACGATAAAATTAAACTAGATGTCCCTGATAATATTTAAAAACATACTCCAGGGAGTTTCACTCTATATCACTGAATGATGTCTAATACAGAATATATATGATCACAGTATACTTATAATCATACAATCAATAAAAATTATGTGAAGTGCTCAGAACCGCAACCATATGGATTAGTATAAAACTAACCCGGAGTTGCCGGTGGGACCATCATAGCATATCACTGTCCTGACCGCCTTCAAAGAATGCAAATGAATAAAAGCATGACAAAATAAAACAAACAAAACTTATCTGTGATTATCCTGGCGGTCGGCTGGTCTCATATGAAGGCGACAGCTGCAGTTGTGAATATTGAAGTGTAAGAAAGTGACTCTTATAGCAGTATATGCTGTGAACCCCCCCTCCCCCCCAACTCAAGTTTTCTGGCCTTCATCAGGAGGGGATACTATGAAACAATAATTGGACATAATATACATTACATAGAGTTGCTATCCTTTTCAATCTGTTTTTATATCAAACAAATATAACTTATAAACTCTGTACTATCATACCTAAATGCGGCTGCAATTACCAGACGGGCTGGCACGAAGAGGACTCGAAAGATTCATGCGAAGGCAAGCAACAGATCCTCACCTATTATAGGACTCTGGTAGCTGTCGTATTCCTATACTAGCAGAGGGGGCGGAAAGAGCTACAGCTGGAACTAATCAAAGTTGGCGTTAAGGCCGTGAGGTGTTAAAGTCTGCCATTTAAATATAAATCTATATTACTTTACTAATAAATATTGAGACAAGTCACCCGAATGATTAGTAACTTGACATAAAACAGTGTGTATTTCAAATCCTCTAAGGAATGGCCATGTTCACTCCAATGTGATACCAAAGGAGCTTGCATGCGGTTCCTACGAATGTCGCTCAGATGTTCTGCTATACGGACCTTGATATTCCTAATGGTGTGACCAATATAATATTTGTCACAAGGACGTAATATACAATACACTGCAGTTTGTGACTCACATGTAGTGTTAGTTCTTAATATAAATTGACGGCCATTCGCTTGAGGTATATCTAAAGATTTTTGTCTGAGTACATGACCACGATGCCCGCTACTTGGTGTTCCTGGCCCGTATTGGAGAATTTATGAAAACCCCTATGACATAATATTTCTTCCAGATTACGACTGCGGGAGAAAGCAAATTTGGGGAAATTTGTTAAATTGTGAAGGACCTGCAAAACGGGCCAGTGTTTTTAAATAATTTGTTGAACACGACCACTGTTAATACATATCGGGGATTTACTACGTCTGGAAGGAACAGGAAGCATGAGCCATTCACGATAACAATGTTTTTGCTCTTTTCCAAGCCCTTTTGACAGTATGTTTAGGGTATCCTCTCTGTATAAACTTGTCATTCATTATGGGCTCCTTTTACGAAGGTGCGCTAGTGTTTTTAGCACATGCTTAGCGCGTGCTACAATGCCACGCACGCTAGATGCTAACGCCTCCATACAGCTGGCATTAGTATTTTCCATGTAGCATGGGGTTAGTGCACGGGGCAGTGTAGCGCACGCTAAAAACGCTAGCGCACCTTGGTAAAAGGAGCCCTATGTGGGCTTGGGAATTAAAATCCCTTTCATCTGAACAAATTCTTCTGAGACGCAGAAACTGACCTTTTGGAATGCTGTTTCTAAGTGGTTTAGGATGAAAGCATTGGTATTGAAGAATAGTATTACAGTCCAACGATTTTCGGTATATAGTTTATTACCTTCTTTTGAAACCAATATATCAAAAAATGAATATTAACCTCGAAAGTGTTTAATTCCGTCAAAAAGGCTTTCAATTGTTCCTCTGCACCGCTCCATATAAATAACACGTCATCTAGGAATCTTCTCCATAATTTAACCTGACCAAAATGAGAAGATCCATAGACAAACTGCTCTTCAAATCGCGACATATATACACCTATATATTTACACCATATATACACCTATATATTTACCACTTTTTCCTCTAAAGAACTATTTATTTTATTATACATTTTGATTTATTATTTACATTTTCACAAATGCTTTTAATCATAATTAAGTTATTACACAGTAGGAAACCTAGGAACAACTCCCTCCCTTTTACAAAACTGCGGAAGAGATATTTTTAGCGCCCACCAGCGCTGAATGTTCTGCGCTGCTCCGAGGCTTATAGAATTCTAGGATCATCGGAGCAGCACAGAGCATTCAGCACGCCAACCAGTCCTAAAAACCTCTTATGTAGTTTTATAAAAGGGGGAAAGCGAGCATTGCGAGATGCTGTATGGAATAGAGGATTTGCTTGCTAGACAAAGCTTAGAGAAACAGAGCATTCCTCTGCTACTGAACGAGAAAATGTTGATTGATTTCTAATATTTTGCTGAAGATTCTATAAGCTGTTTCATTTATCGTTGACACCAGTGGACGTTTAGAAGCTTCTGTTCAGAACAAGCTGATCTCAGACTGATTCTCTCCTGAGAAAGGAATTGCACGGTTCATAGAACCCATATCCCTGATGTGAGAGTGAGATCTTTTAAAAGCTCTCTCTAGTAAATTCCAAACCTTGAAGTAAAGGGAAACGATTCTCATCTGTCTCATTTAAAATGGCCAAGGGTGAGTTAATGAGGCAGAAAACCAAAACTGATTTCCCAGAGCAAAATATGCTGAAAACCACTTAAAATGGAAAAGCCCAAGAAAGTCACATCTCTCTCCTGGCCACCCTTTTATGCTTTATCCCGGTGTCAGGTCAAAAGTGCGCCGGGACAAAGGCGCGAGCAGACAATTGAGCGCAGCGCAGAGGCGCGCGCTGAAGAAAATTACTGTTTTTAGGGCTCTGACCGGGGGGGGGCGTGGGGGAACCCCCCCACTTTACTTAATACAAATCGCGTCGCGTTGTGGGGGTGTTGTGGAGGGTTTGGGGGGTTGTAACCCCCCAAATTTTACTGAAAACTTCACTTTTTCCCTGTTTTTAGGGAAAAAGTTAAGTTTACAGTAAAATGTGGGGGGTTACAACCCCCCAAACCCCCCACAACGCCGGCGCAATTTGTAGTAAGTAAACTGTGGGTGCTCCCCAACAAAAACCCCCGTCGGAGCCCCTAAAAACAGTAATTTTCTTCGGTGCGCACCTCCATCTTGCGCTCAGTTGTCGGCGCGCGCCTTTGTCTTCCACGTTGTTCTCTATGAACCCTTTATCCCCCTCCATAACTAATGTGTAGTGCGGATTTTAACGCCGGCAGCAGCGGTAACTGCTCCAATACTCATAGGAATTCTATGAGAGTCGGAGCAGTTACCGCTTCTGCTGGCGCTAAAACCCGTGCTACGCATTAGGAAAGGAGGGGATATATTGCTTGTGAACAGTTTTCCCTGTCTTCATATTTTTTGCCATGTTTTGCCATCTTCCTGCCTTCCTTTTTCTTGTACTTGTCTATTCCAAGTTTCATTCTGTATTCAGTTCAGGTTTCTTCATTTCATTTTCAGGTTTGTTTCTAAAAAAAAAAAAAAAGTTAGCACCTATTGTTGAGGGTCAGTCCATTTATCTCTGTCTGATCATTTTCTGTTTATACATGCTCAAATAAACACCTGCATACAAAGTAAAAATCAGGACAGAGCAGTGAATTGTGGTGTGGTAAGAAGGCCAAGTGCCATCACTTGAAGATCCAGTACTAAAGAATATTATAACAATAAAACCTTACATGCTGCTTGTGTGATTTGTGAACTTGTACAAACAAAATGTACTTTGTTTTTATGCCATCAGTGGTAATGCATTTTATGTGAGCATACTCTAAAAAGCTCATAACTCACCTCACTCTTCATCAGACTAACATGCTTTCATTATTCAAAACTTTATCAAATAAAATTTCATTATTTACACTTACTTAGGTTTTTTTTTACAAAGCTGTGGTAGCAAATCTCCTGCAGCAAATGCACCAAAGCCCTTAGGAGCTGAATGGGTTTTGATGTATTTGCCATGGGAGAAGCACAGCTGTGGCTTTGTAAAAGGGGCCCATAGGAAATAAAATATATCCTTTGTTCTTCTAATCAACTATCAATTTTTTTTCTAATCAACTTCCAATTTTTTTCTACCTTTGTTGTCCGGTTTCTGCTTTCCTCATCTACTCCTCATTCATTTCCTTCCATCTACTGTCTCACTTCCCTTTCTCTTCCATATGCTCTGTATCTGTGCCTCTCCCTTCCATCTCTCCTTCCACCCCTGTCCAATTGGTCTGGCACCCTCTTCTTCCCTCCGCTCCCCCCATAGTCTGGAATCTCTCTCTTCCCCATTTCCCTTCAGCATCTGTTCCTCTCCACCCCACCTTTCCCAGTTGCCTTCAGCATCTGTTCCTCTCCACCAACACGTTTCATGGCCACTGCCTCAGGGAGCTGGACCCTTGAAAAGAAAATATTTTAAAGAAATGCTGTGCTAGTTAAAAGCCATGATTCGTGCTAACTAGGCAATCTATAGAGAATTACCCCCTAAATGTATTCACCACTACTTTATTCAATCATCCTACCAAAACAAAATACAAATCTAATCTGTCATCAGAAGAACATAATGCCCTCTCCTCATTACAAAATAACAGAAAAATTGTTATAAAGCATGCTGACAAGGGAGGGGCTATCACCATTGTGTTGATAATTGTTTATCAATAGAAAATGGAAATAAGGTGATCCTTTTTATTGGACTAATTTTAATACATTTTTTAATAATTCAGAGACCACAACTCCCTTCCTCAGATCAGGACAGAGATACTGTAACAGCAGTATAATTTACTGACCTGAAGAAAGAGGTTTTAACCTCTGAAAGCTAATTGAGAAATGTATTAGTCCAATAAAATGGCGGGCACTCAATTTTCTTCCCACCGTGCCCAAACGCCTCCTACCCAAATGCAAAATATAAATTGGTGGGTTTCCCAAAGCCCTGCCAGCTGAAGATCTCTTCCTTTAGGAAGGAAGGCGGGATTTGTTTAGAGATGTTTGAAGGTTGCATAGAAGAAAATCTGTACACTGGCACTGGTATGGTAATCTTTGTTGTTTGTTTTGAATTTTAAAATATGGAAATAAAGAAGTAAATAAGAAAAAAATATTGGGTAAATAAATGGGGGCAGGGCAGGGAGTGGGGCAGGGGGCAGGGTGAGGTGGGATGAGGTGGGACAGGGAGCCCAGTGGACGTGTGCCTAGGGCCCCTCGATTAATTAATCTGCCTATGTAACATCTTTTGAAAATGGAAAGGGGATCCAAATGATGAAAATAGGAAATAACATAAGTACTAGTAAGTTGGAATGCCTTTTATAAAATAGTGCTAAGTGTCAATTTTTCCCGGTGCCTAATTTTCAGTGCCATCTACTGAATCCAGTCCTGTAAGCATTGTTGATTATGGATTGAGAAATGGATCAAAACAGAACACGGAGGCGGATTAAATGGTTAATTTTCCCAATGGATGAAGATCTGCAATGGGACCAATGATTTTTAACATGCTTATAAATGATCTGAAATGGGAACAGCGCGTGAGATGACCAAATTTGCAAAGGATACCAAATCATTCAAGGTTGTTAAATCATATGCAGAGTATGAGAAATTACAGGAGGATCTTGCTAACATGGGAGACAAGAAATTTAATGTGGACAACAACAAAGTGATGCCCAAAGGGAAGAAAAACCAAATTACATCTATACAATGCTGTTTCACCTTAGTAGGCACGACCTAGGTAAAGGATTTAGGGGTCCTTTTATCAAGCCACACTAGCGGGGTTAGTGCGTCGGATATTTCATCACGCGCTAACCCCCCACGGCTGGCTAAAAAACTAATGCCTTCTCAATGCGGGTGTTAGTGGCTAGCGCGGCAGGCAGTTTAACGCGCAGTATTACGCACATTAAACCCCTACCGCAGCTTGATAAAAGGACCCCTTAAACATTACTATAGATCAGGGGTGTCCAATGTCGGTCCTCGAGGGCCGCAGTCCAGTCGGATTTTCAGGATTTCCCCAATGAATATACATGAGGTCTATTTGCATGCACTGCTTTCATTGTATGCTAATAGATCTCATGCATATTCATTGGGGAAATCCTGAAAACCCGACTGGATTGAGGCCCTTGAGGACCGACATTGGACACCCCTGATCTATAGTTCAGATCTTCTTTTTAATGTGTGATGTGCAAAAAAAAAAAGCAAACAGAATGATAAGAATTATTAGGGAAGGACTATCATAATGCCTCTATATTACTTCATAATGCAACTGCATCTTCAGAATTGTGTGCAGTTTTGATTTTTGCTTCAGAAAAATGATATAGGATGACTAAATGCTAATGAGAATGAAACAACCACCTATGAGGACAGGCTAAAGATGTTAGTGTTTTTTAGCTTGGATGGCTGAGACGAGATCTGCTAGTGGCTCATATAATCCTGAGTGGAATGGTAAGGGTTAATTCAAATCGATTTGTTTAATCTTTCAAAAAGTACAAATCTAGGGCATATCCCATGATGTTACCAAGTAGGGCATTTAAAACAAATAGGATTTTTTTTTTTCATTTAATGCATAATTAAACTCTGAAATTCATTACTAGATGTTGTGTTAAAAGCTTATGGTATTGCTGCGTTTTTTTAAAAAAAGTTTTAGACAAGTTCCAGGAGTAATGGCTCTATTTTGTCAGCTAATTTTTACTTCTATATAAGGTTTTGGAGCTGTTATTTTCCCATATACTGGTGATATACAAGTTCTGTTTAGTGTTTACTAGGATCTCCTGGTATTTCTCCTCTAAATTCCTGTTGCAACCTGGTTGGAAGTCTATATATTATAACTGACCCAGATAAAATCTGAAACTATTTGGTTTTCATGTGCACAGTGGCGTACCTAGCATATGTGACACCCGGGGCCCATCATTTTTTGCCCCCCCCCCCCCATCTGTACAAAAACATGATTTTTAGCACCAAGCCACATGTCACACATGAGTACCTAGGAAAAGGCAGCATCTTACATGCTGCAGTGAGCAATACAACATCAATACACCCATTGTAAAACTAAACAAGCAGACTAGTACAGATCAATCCTGTAATCAATCCTAACAGAAAACCATGTCTTTCGAACACAAAGAACACAGAAAACACCTTCGCCTAGTATGGAATATGTCATCACAAACTAACCCCTCCCCCTTTTACAAAACTGTAGTGTGGATTTTAGCCACGGTGGTAACAGCTCTGACGCTCATAGAATTCTGAGCATTAGAGCTGTTACCACCACGGCTGGCGCTAAAAAATGCTCCACAGTTTTGTAAAAAGGGGGATAAAATAGAAATACATAGACAAAGGTTAAATTGAACCAGCAAGAAGCTGGACTCTGCATACAATGCAACACCACAGAAACAGTGACACATGTCTCCTAAAGGAATAAATAAATAGAAAATTTTTGTTCTACCTTTGTCTTCTCTGGTTTCTGCTTTCCTCATCTTCTTGTTCCATCCACTGTCTCTCTTCTCTCTGCATCTTCCATTTGCTCTGTTACTGTGCCTCTTCCTTTCTCCCCCCTTCCAAATTGGTCTGGCACCCATCTTCTTCCCTCCGCTCCCACCATAGTCTGGCATCTCTGTCTTCTTCCCTGCCAGCGTCTTCTCCCAACTCTCTTCCCCATTTCCCTTCAGCGTCTTCTCCCCACTCTCTCTTCCCCATTTTCCTGCAGCATCTTCTCACCACTCTCTGTTCCCATATCCATTTAGCATCTTTTCCCCACTCTGTCTTCCCCATGTGCTTTCAGCGTCCTTCTCCCCCCTCTGTCTTCCCCATGTGCTTTCAGCATCCTTCTCCCCCCTCTGTTTTACCCTGTTTCCTCTCCACCCCACCTTTCCTCCCTTTCTCCAACCCTGCCCCTTACCTTCGTGGCGCTTTCTCCCCCCCCGGACAACAGGCCTGGTCCGACAAACTTCCCTGCCCTGTGGCCGGCGATTCTAAACTGCCTTCTTACAGCAGCCGGAGCGTTGTAGTTGCATATGGCTGCCGTAAAGGTCGTCTCTGATGCAACTTCCGGCTGCGTCAGAGATGACCTTTACGGCAGAAACACGCAGCTTCAATGCTCTAGCTCAGGGGTGCCCACACTTTTTGGGCTTGCAAGCTACTTTTAAAATGACCAAGTCAAAATGATCTATCAACAATAAAATTTAAAAAACCCCACAAAGCACACTGTACGCTGAGAAAATGTTAATTATCATTCCTATTATGGGGTTTTTTCAAAGAGGTCAAGGCAGATGACTCTATGCACTGTCACCTCAGTAACAACCATACAAAAATAGACAAATATACCCCCTCCCTTTTTACTAAAGCACAATAGCAGTTTTTAGCGTAGGGAGCTGTGCTGAATGCCCAGGGCTGCTCTCGACGCTCATAGGCTCCCTGCGCTAAAAAACACTATTGCGGTTTAGTAAAAGGGGACCATAGTGTAAAATATAGACAGCAGATATAAATTCAGACACATTGTGATCACTAAATTTAAAATAAAATCATTTTTCCTACCTTTGTTGTCTGGTGATTTCATGAGTCTCTGGTTGCACTTTCTCCTTCTGACTGTGCATCCAATCTTTCTTCCCTTCTTTCAGCCTTTATGCTTCCTCTCCTCCAGACCTCATTCCCTCCCCCAACTTTTTTTTCCTCTCTCCCTGCCCTTTCTTTCTCCCTGCCTCCCTTTCTTTTTTTCTCTCTTCGTGCCCCCTTTCTTTCCTTCTGTTTTCCTTCTTTCCTTCTGTCTCCCTGCTTTCTTTCTTTCTTTCTTTCTTCTGTCTCCCTGCCTGCCCCCTTTCTTTCTTTCTCCCTTCCCTCCCCCAAGCCATTGCCGCTGCCATCGGGGAACAGCCCCATGTCACCGCCATCGGGTAACAGGTCCCAAAGCTGCCGCCGCCCCAAGCTCTCCTTCCCTGCGTCTTTCCTGTGTCGGGCCGACCAGCATTCCTCTCCCCGACGTCAATTCTACCATCGGAGAGGAAGTTCCGCCCAGCTAGGCAGCGATTGGCTGGCCCGAACTTCCTCTCTGACGGCAGAATTGACGTCGGGGAGAGGAAGGCTGATCGGCCCGGTAGAATTTTCCGGACCTGACTGGCTGTGCACCCCCCCCAAGGCTGCACCCGGGGCAGACCTCCCCTCCCGCCCCCCCTTGGTACGCCACTGCATGTGCATTATAACAGAGACAAAGGACAGGAAGGTGAGAAGTCCGCCTGCAACAAAATCCCTAGAGTACAGGGAAGCCTAGCCAAAACATTTAATTCCCATATTGTCCAAGAGGCCTGGGAAATATAACACTCTAGAGCAGGGGAAGCCCACATATAAGCCATGAAAAGTGGTAAAAGAGAATGGAGTTTTTTTCATAATTGAAGAACTAGGGGAAATGGTACCCATCAAAAATTATGCTGACCTCAGTCCCAGGAAAGATGATGGAGGCACTGATTAAGGACAGCATCTGTGAACACATCGAAAACAATGAGCAGCTACAACCGAGTCAGCATGGCTTCTGCAAGGGTAGGTCATGCCTCACAAACTTATTGCACTTCTTCGAGGGGGTAAACAGCCAGGTGGATAAAGGGGAATCTATAGACATCATTTACCTTGACTTCCAAAAAGCCTTCGACAAGGTACCACACGAAAGGCTGCTTAAGAAGATATGGAACCACGGGGTACAAGGGGTGATCCACCGATGGATCAAAAACTGGCTGGCGAACAGGGAACAGAGGGTTGGCGTAAAGGGCCATTACTCGGACTGGAAAGGGGTCACGAGCGGAGTTCCGCAGGGGTCGGTGCTGGGACCGCTCCTGTTCAATATCTACATAAACGACCTAGAGGCGGGAACCAAGTGTGAGGTTATTAAATTTGCAGATGACACCAAACTATACAGCAGGGCTCAAACCAGGGGAGACTGCGAAAATCTCCAAAAGGATCTAACGCAGCTGGAAAAGTGGGCCGAAAAATGGCAAATGAGCTTCAACATAGGGAAATGCAAGGTCATGCACGTGGGGAAAAAGAACCCGATGTTCACCTACAGAATGGGGGGAACACCGCTAGGGGTCAGTAACCTGGAGAGAGACCTGGGAGTGATGGTAGACGCAACACTGAAGGCATCGGCGCAGTGCTCTACAGCCTCAAAGAAAGCTAACAGAATGTTGGGTATCATTAAGAAGGGTATTAAGACCAGGACGAAGGAAGTCATCATGCCGCTGTATCGTGCAATGGTGCGGCCGCATCTGGAGTACTGTGTCCAGTACTGGTCGCCGTACCTCAAGAAGGACATGGCAGTACTTGAGGGAGTACAGAGAAGAGCAACTAAACTGATAAAGGGAATGGAACATCTCCCATATACCGACAGGTTGAAGCAGTTGGGACTTTTCTCACTGGAAAAGCGGAGACTTAGAGGAGACATGATAGAAACCTTCAAGATCCTGAAGGGCATAGAAAAAGTTGACAGGGACAGATTTTTCAAATTAAGGACCACCACAAGTACAAGGGGGCACTCGGAGAAACTGAAAGGGGACAGGTTTAGAACAAACGCTAGGAAGTTCTTTTTTACTCAGAGGGTGGTGGATACATGGAACGTGCTTCCAGAGGCTGTTGTAGACAAGAAAACATTAAATGGTTTCAAAGAAAGTTTGGATAGATTCCTAGAAGAAAAAGGGATTGAAGGGTATAGATAGGTATAGACCACTACTCAGGCGATGGGCCTGATGGGCCGCCGCGGGAGCGGACCGCTGGGCAGGATGGACCTATGGTCTGCCTCAGCGGAGGCAACTTCTTATGTTCTTATGTTCTTTTCAGCATATCTTGAATCAGTAAGAGCCATAGAAAGCCATAAAAATTTGGTTTTACTCTTATTGAGCTTAAGGCGATAGGTATGGATGCAATTTTCTATTATGCTAACAAAATTTCAAATTTTGAATAATGTTACAGACCATGACTGGGATACAGGTAAATGTAATGTCATCTGCAAATAGAGTATATAATGTTTAATCCCAATCTGGTCATGGATATATTCAGGGGATTGCATTAAAATAAATTGAAAAGAGAGGGGGAAAGAGATAAACCCTGTAGAACTCTACTAAGAGGTCTCCAGCTTTCAGAGAAATTCCCCTCTTTTTTTATTGTATAATGTTGATCCATCAGAACACCTCTAAATCAAGTTAATACCTGACTCTGGGTTCAAGAAAGGAATGGACAATTTCCTGTTGGAAAAGGTGATAGAGGGGCATAGATAGAGGATTACTGCACAGGTCTTGGAACTGTTGGGCCGCCGCGTGAGCAGACTGCTGGGCACGATGGACCTCAGGTCTGAAACAGCGGAGGCATTGCTTATGTTCTTATGTTGGGAGTGTCTATTCTGTAACTAGCATCTGGGTGCCCAGATTCTATTATAGAATACTAACAAAACTCAGCATCAGATCCTTTCATTAAACAAGCTATATTGGTGGTGCAAGTACAGATGTATTATGCCCAGCCCATGCTTCACTCATACTCTGTCCATGTAGATGTCCCCTTGCTTTAGAACATAAGAACATAAGCAGTGCCTCCGCCGGGTCAGACCATAGGTCCATCCTGCCCAGCAGTCCGCTCCCGCGGCGGCCCAACAGGTCACGACCTGTCTGAATCACCAGAAGGGGACCCCTTGCCACCTTGGTTCCTCATTGAAGTCCTATCTTCCCATCAAAGTCCTAGCCCTCCGGTCTTGCACATGCACGACCTGGTTGGCTCTCTATATTTATTACCTGGTTAGCTTCTATACTTGTGTTACATCCCAGCACCTCTCTCAGTATCCCACGATCCCTTTATCCCTCAGGAATCCGTCCAATCCATGTTTGAATCCCTGTACCGTACTCTGCCTGATCACTTCCTCCGGTAGCGCATTCCAAGTGTCCACGACCCTTTGGGTGAAGAAAAACTTCCTTGCATTTGTTTTGAACCTATCTCCCTTCAGTTTCTCCGAATGTCCCCTCGTACCTGTTGTCCCCCTCAGTCTGAAGAATCTGTCCCTATCCACCCTCTCTATGCCCCTCATGATCTTGAAGGTCTCTATCATATCTCCCCTGAGCCTCCTTTTTTCCAGAGAGAAGAGCCCCAGCCTATCCAACCTCTCGGCGTATGGGCAGTGTTCCAGCCCTCTTACCAGTTTCGTTGCTCTCCTTTGGACTCTCTCAAGTACCGCCATGTCCTTCTTGAGGTGCGGCGACCAATACTGAACGCAGTATTCCAGATGTGGACGCACCATCGCCCGATACAATGGTATGATGACTTCCCGCGTCCTGGTTGTTATGCCCCTCTTTATGATGCCCAGCATCCTGTTGGCTTTTTTCGAGGCTGCTGCGCACTGTGCAGACGGCTTCAGTGATGCATCCACCAGTACACCCAAGTCTCTCTCAAGTCTGCTGTCTCCCAACAATGCCCCCCCCAATTTGTAGTTGAACAACAGGTTCTTTTTCCCTATATGCATGACCTTGCATTTTTCCACGTTAAAGCGCGTTTGCCATTTGTTTGCCCAGTCTTCCAGCTTGTCCAGGTCCCTTTGCAGGTCCTCACACTCCTCCCTGGACCTAACTCTGCCACACAGTTTGGTATCGTCTGCAAATTTTATAACCTCGCACTTTGCCTCCTTTTCCAGGTCATTGATAAATATGTTGAAGAGTAACGGCCCCAGCACCGATCCCTGTGGCACACCGCTCGTGACTCCTCGCCAGTCAGAATATTGGCCCTTTACTCCGACCCTCTGCAGTCTACCCGACAACCAGTGCTTGATCCATCTGTGCACATCCCCTCACACCCCGTGGTTCCACAGCTTCTTAAGCAGCCTTTCATGTGGCACCTTGTCGAAAGCCTTTTGAAAATCGAGGTAAATGATGTCTATGGGTTCCCCATTGTCCACCCGACTGCTTATTCCCTCAAAGAAGTACAGAAGGTTCGTTAGGCACGACCTTCCCTTACAGAATCCGTGCTGGCTTGTTCTTAGTAGGCCATTCCTCTCGATGTGCTCGCAGATGCCGTCTTTGATCATAGCTTCCACCATCTTCCCTATAATTGAAGTCAGGCTCACCGGTCTGTAGTTCCCGGGGTCACCCCTCGATCCCTTCTTGAAGATAGGTGTGACATTCGCCAATTTCCAGTCCTCTGGTACTTCTCCAGATTTCAAGGATAGGTTGCAAACATGCTGGATTGTGCCCGCTATTTCTTGTCTTAGTTCCTTCAGAACCCTTGGGTGGATCCCGTCCGGGCCTGGTGATTTGCCGCATTTTAATCTGTCTATCTGTTTGAGGACATCCTCCTTACTTACCTCTATGTGCTCCAATTTTTCAGCCTGTTCCCCACTCATGAGCTCCTCTGAGTCCGGTATATAAGATGTGTCTTCACTCGTGAAAACCGACGAGAAGAACGTGTTCAACCTCTCAGCTACCTCTTTATCCTCCTTAATCACTCCCTTCCTATCCCCATCGTCCAATGGCCCCACCTCCTCTCTCGCTGGTCGCTTCCCCTTTACGTAACTGAAAAATGCCTTGAAGTTTTTCGCCTCCCTGGCCAGCCCCTCTTCGTATTCCCCTTTTGCTTTTCTAACCTCTCGGTGGCATTCCTTTTGGCATTTCCTGTGCGCCTGGTGATTTTCCTCCGTTGGGTCCTTTTTCCATCTCCGGAAGGATACTTTTTTGTCATTTATTGCCCTCTTTACTTCAGTTGACATCCAAACCGGGTCCTTTGACCGCTTGTTCTTGCAGCCTTTCCTGAAACTGGGGACGTACATTCTTTGTGCTTCCTGCAGGGTGTCCCTGAATAGGGTCCAGGCGCTTCCTACAGTCTCCATCCTAAAGATGTTTCTGAGCTTCCTCCCCACCATTTCCCTCATAGCAACATAGTTCCCTTTCCTGAAGTTGAGCGCAGTTGTTGTGGTCCTCCTTACTATGGGTGTCTCCCTTTCTAATGTGAATCTGATCGCGTTGTGGTCACTGTTGCCTAATGGTCCTCCCACTTCTACCCTTCTTGCAGGCCCCCTTAATCCGTTTAAGATGAGGTCAAGAGTAGCACCCCCTCGCTTTGGTTCCGTGACTAGTTGCTCCATGAAGCAGTCCCTCACAGCTTCTACAAATCCTGTTTCCCTAGTGCAGTTGGAGTGACCCGTACTCCAGTCTATCCCCGGGTAGTTGAAGTCCCCCATCACTGTTACACTTCCAGTCCTGCATTCCTGTCTCAGTTCAGCTTCCAAGTCGTGTCCGACTCCTTCTGGCGTACCAGGTGGGCGATAGTACAGCCCCAGATTTATGTCTGCACCCTTGTTTCTCGGCAATTTGACCCATAGCGATTCCAGCCCCTCTGCCTCTGCCTTCGTTGCCATATCCATTCCGACCGAGTAGATAGAGTCCTTTATATATAGTGCTATGCCTCCCCCCTTCTTGTGGGTCCTGTCCCTCTTGTAGAGCTTGTACCCCGGCAGCGCCACATCCCATTGATTTTCCTCTGTCCACCAGGTTTCTGTAATTCCAATTATATCCAGGTCCTCCCCCTTGGCCATGACTTCTAGTTCACCCATCTTGGCCACGAGGCTTCTTGCATTTGTCTATAAGCACCGCAGGTCCCGTCGTTTTTTCTCCATCTCTGCATTTACCTCTGCATTTACCTGGGCCGCCTCCCCTTGAGTTTCGGGCAGTTCTCCCGTTCCCTGTGCTTCTGCTTTGCCCTCAGCCTGTACATAAGAACATAAGAACATAAGCAGTGCCTCTGCCGGGTCAGACCACAGGTCCATCCTGCCCAGCAGTCCGCTCCCGCGTCGGCCCAAACAGGTCACGACCTGTCTGTATCACCAGAAGGGGCTCCCTTGCCACCTTGGTTTCTCATTTAAGTCCTGTCTTCCTATCGAAGTCCTAACCCTCCGGTCTTGCACATGCACGACCTGGTTTGGTTTCTATACTCATTACCTGGTTAGCTTTCTATACTTGTGTTACATCCCAGCTCCTCCCTCAGTATCCCATGATCCCTTTATCCTTCAGGAATCCGTCCAATCCCTGTACCATAATCTGCCTGATCACTTCCTCCGGTAGCGCATTCCAAGTGTCCACGACCCTTTGGGTGAAAAAAAACTTCCTTGCGTTTGTTTTGAACCTATCTCCCTTCAGTTTCTCCGAATGCCCCCTCGTACCTGTTGTCCCCTTCAGTCTGAAGAATCTGTCCCTATCCACCCTCTCTATGCCCCTCATGATCTTGAAGGTCTCTATCATATCTCCCCTGAGCCTCCTCTTTTCCAGAGAGAAGAGCCCTAGCCTATCCAACCTCTCGGCGTATGGGCAGTGTTCCAGCCCTTTTACCATTTTCGTTGCTCTCCTTTGGACTCTCTCAAGTACCGCCATGTCCTTCTTGAGGTGCGGTGACCAATACTGAACGCAGTATTCCAGATGTGGACGCACCATCGCTCGATACAATGGCATAATGACTTCCCGTGTTCTGGTTGTTATGCCCTTCTTTATGATGCCAAGCATCCTGTTGGCTTTTTTCGAGGCTGCTGCGCACTGTGCAGATGGCTTCAGTGATACATCCACCAGCACACCCAAGTCTCTCTCAAGTCTGCTGTCTCCCAACAATACCCCCCCCCCAATTTGTAGTTGAACAACGGGTTCTTTTTCCCTATATGCATGACCTTGCATTTGTCCACGTTAAAGCGCATTTGCCATTTGTTTGCCCAGTCTTCTAGCTTGTCCAGGTCTCTTTGTAGGTCCTCACACTCCTCCCTGGTCCTAACTCTGCCGCACAGTTTGGTATCGTCTGCAAATTTTATAACCTCGCACTTTGCCTCCTTTTCCAGGTCATTGATAAATATGTTAAAGAGTAACGGCCTCAGCACCGACCCCTGTGGTACACTGCTTGTGACTTCCCGCCAGTCAGAATATTGACCCTTAACTCCGACCCTCTGCAGTCTGCCCGACAACCAGTGCTTGATCCATCTGTGCACATCCCCTCCCACCCCGTGGTTCCACAGCTTCTTAAGCAGCCTTTCATGTGGCACCTTGTCGAAAGCCTTTTGAAAATCGAGGTAAATGATGTCTATGGGTTCCCCATTGTCCACCCGACTGCTTATTCCCTCAAAGAAGTACAGAAGGTTCGTTAGGCACGACCTTCCCTTACAGAATCCGTGCTGGCTTGTTTTCAATAGGTCATTCTTCTCTCTGTACCTTCGTAACTTTCAGCTTTCCCACATTCCCGCCACCCCGCTTCCCCGCTTTTCCTCTGGGTTTTCTAGCCCTACCGGCCCTCTCCTGGGCTATCATCCCTTGAGCCTCTGTTTGATCCCCTTCGCCTTGTGGCACCCCTATATTGGAGCAAAGGATGATTGGAGCAAAGGAGTTGAAAAATCTACGCAGACTTGTGCGGTTAGAGTCTATGACTTGCGTAGGCTCCTTAACTGAGGCCCCTCTAGTTAGATAGTAATATTGTTTGCACTTTTCAAAATATAGTGGGGATTGATGAGCTTTTACCCCTATATTGCCCTCAGCTTTCGCCCTCGTGCCACTCAGTCCCCCTGTGTCTCCATGCCCCTTAGTCTCCTCCCAGCAAGCTCCCTTTACCTGATGTTTCCCTCGCTGTCTGATCACAAGATCCACCGGTCCCTCTACTTCCTCCCTGCAGTCAGCCCGTTCAGCATCTGTTCTGGATACTGTTGTCCGAAGCGTCAACATCAGATCAGCTGTCGGCTTTCCCCCTCTCCTTAGTTTAAAGCCCTCTCGATCTCCTTCCTCACATTGGCTGCCAGTAGTCTAGTTCCCGCTGTGCTCAGGTGCAGGCCGTCCCTCTGGTAGAGCTTGCTCTTTCCCCAGAAGGACGTCCAGTTCCTCACAAAGTGGAAGCCCTCCTCCTGGCACCATCTCCTCAACCATGCATTCACAGCCTGGAGGTCTGCCTGCCTCTTTGCATCTGCTCTCGGTACAGGCAGGATCTCTGAGAATGCTATCCTCCGTGTACTCCGCTTCAGCTTTCGTCCCAGGACCCTGAACTGGTCAGTCAGTGAGGCCATGCTGAAGTTCCTCCGGCTCACATCATTCGTTCCGACGTGGATTATCACCGCAGTCTCCTCTGTCTCTGCTCCGTCCAGGATCCTCTCGATCCTATCAGTGATGTCTCGTGTCTTGGCCCCTGGGAGACAAGTCACTAGCCGGTCCTCCCTTCCTCTGGCTACGTGACTATCCACCTCTCTCAAGATCGAGTCTCCCACAACAATAGCAGACTTCCCTTGTCTCAGCAACCTCTACTGTCTCAGGTCCGTGTCCCTGGTGTAGTGCGGTGTCTCTCCCTCGGGGTCCCGGTGAGTCGCGGTCTCCTCCTCTTGCGTGGTTCCTCCACTAGGTCCTTCCCCGGTGTCACCTTGTGGATCCTGGGTCTCGTCTGCCAACATCCGTCTGTGCAGCTGCTGGTCCTGTCCTTCCACCTTCCTGTAGGCCTCCTCGATGAATCTCTCGAGGTCCCTCACCTGGTCCACACTGGAGCCTGCTCCGTCTGTGTCCTTGGTTGACCAGCTCGTCTCCTCTGTGGTGCGGAGTCCCTCCAGTCCCTCCAGTTCCTGGACCCTGACCTTCAGTCTGCCGATCTCCATCCTCAGGCTTTCCAGTTCCTGACACCGACTGCATATGTACTCCCGCCTTCCCAAGGGGAGGTAGTCGTACATATTGCACTCTGTGCAGTATACCGGAAAGTACCTCTGGGATCCTGGGTCCTCCATCGCTCTTATAAAGTGCTGGTGTGCTCCTGTGGGTTAAATTACAGAAGTTAAATATTAGATATTGCTGCTGGACTGCCTGGGCTCCTTCTCAAGGCTCCTTCGCAAAGGCGCCGAACGGCTGCACGCCGTTGGCTCCTCCCCTTTTATGGGGGGGGGGGAGTTCAGCTGGTGACGTCGGGGGGTGGGTGGAGTTATCTCTCGCCTCTTCCCCTCGACTTCGTTCCCTCTGATCTGCTTCCCTTGTGCCTGTTTTGTTCAGCGCTGTTGTCTTTCTGCTGAATCTGCCTCTCTCGCTGCTATCCACCGAATCTGCCTCTCTCCGCTCTCCGCTGCTGATTCTCTCTGCCCCTCTCGCTGCTATCCACTGAATCTGCCTCTCTCCGTTCTCCGCTGCTGATTCTCTCTGCCCCTCTTGCTGTTTTCTGTTTCCTACTGCTATCGTAGCTCAACTCCGCTCAGCTTCCTCCCCACGTGCTTCGGGTCCAGTTGAGCTGCTCAGCACCGTCTAACCTCCAACAGCTGGTCTCCTCGCCGTTGGCTCCTCCCCTTTTATGGGGGGAGTTCAGCTGGTGACGTCGGGGGGTGGGCGGAGTTATCTCTCGCCTCTTCCCCTCGACTTCGTTCCCTCTGATCTGCTTCCCCTGGAGAAAAAATTTATCACCATTACTGCCCCGTCCCTGTGAGCTCATCCCCGTCTCCGTGAGCTCATCCCATCTCTGCCCCGTCCCCGCAAGCTTGGTCCCTGTCCCTGCCCTTGCCCTGTCCCCTTGAGCTCAGTCCCCACCTTGCAAACTATTAGATCCTATGCTAGAGAATGACACGGTGACAAAATTCATCACCGTTCCCGTCCCCGCGGATAACCGCGGGAAATAAACCCATGCCATTTTCTAGTGTCTATTTCATCCTCTGTCCTTCTACACCAGCATTATTCAAAGCAAAGCTTGTGGCCATTCATACTCTGATTCTTCCCTCTTTCCTTAAAGAATGACATGAAGATGGTTTCCCGCGGTTATCCGTGGGGACGGGAACGGTGATGAATTTTGTCACCGTGTCATTCTCTAGCTAGGATCTAATAGTTTGCAAGGTGGGGACTGAGCTCAAGGGGACAGGGCAGGGACAGGGACCAAGCTTGCGGGGACGGGGCAGAGACGGGATGAGCTCACGGAGACGGGGCAGTAATGGTGATAATCTCTAATCCTATCCACACAAGCCTCGAATAGTTATGATTTTATACTAAACTTATTTTATTAAAGTATAAAAAGAGACAATATTCTGTATAATTGTCATTTTATAAACACAAATAATACAGAGCAAGGATCAATAAAACCCCTGTCTCCCCTCTCTTTCACAAATATCCCCTCCACTATTGTGAAAACTGTACAAACCAAATTACTACAATTTGCTACAGAGAAAAATCAAACTAACAGAATACTTCAGTCACACATGGCAGGAATAGTGTTAGGGGAGTGCAACTAGGGCAACTGCCCCCTGGTCAGAGAGAGAGCCCTAAGCCAGCTGGAAGCTAAAGAAGCACAGCCTGGGCTTTGCGGTCCACAGTTATGTTTAATACCAGCTCTAGCAGGATAAATATTTCAAATGTGAAATATTCTAATCACACAATATAAAATAAATTAATTTTTTTCTACCTTTTATTGTCTGGTAATTTTATTCTTCAATTCACATTGGTCTCAGGCTTTGGTTTTGGATTCCTTCTCTCTTCATCGTGGCATGGCTGGCTCCTTAAAGGTAAAATGGGCACAAGAGGAGCTGGGGAGGAGATCCTGAGTCTGACATGGGTGCAATTTTTTTACCACAGATGCAAGACTTTTCACCACTCCCACAGGATGGTTAAAGGTCTTGTCCCCATTCCCGCTGGGCGGTGAAAGGTCTTGTCCCCGTTCCTGCGGTAAACCATTTGCAAATGTCTCCATTCCTGTGGATTTACTGCAGTGACCATGGTTTATCGTGGTAAACGGTCCCCGTGTTATTCTCTAATTTGTATGCCATAGCACTCACGTGTGCCTTTACAGAATAGTGCTTAGGGCACCAATGCGCATAAGTGCTATTTTTTGGCGTATACGGTATACTCAGCAAAGCCACAGGCACCCCATTATAGAACTGTCCTTCACATATGTACTTTTGAACTTATGTTTATTTTTTTTTCTTCATGGCACTGTCCTTTGCCGCATCTAGGGTCTTCATGTTGAGTAGTTTTGCAATTAAATAAAGAATTAAGTTTCATTTGTTCTTTTCTGCAATTTTCCTTGTCTTCTTTAGAATCTGTATGTCATCTTTCTATAATTAACCTATATAAATGCTAAAGGATAACCCTAGAGTTTTTAGGGATTAAAATTAATTTAAGGTTTTTTAAATTATTTTTTCCAGGGTTCTTTAGATTTTCTAACCATATTTTACAGGTTGTTTTAAATAGCTATGCTGTTTATGATCTATCATGTGATTTATAACTTGACAACAGTCAGTTCATTTTCTCCAGAATCAATAAAATGAGTACAGTTTATGAAATCTAGGTTAAAAATACTGTGCTTGACTAATAAAATGAAACCACCTGCAACTTGTTTACTGACCTTTCTTTCTTGATATGCTTTGCATTGCCTAAGCAAAGTTATTAGCTTCTGAAAGCTATTCAATGTCTCTTTCATTTGAAAGGAAGCTCTGGAATAAGAGGGCATAGGATGAAGTTAAGAGATGATAGGCTCAGGAGTAATTTAAGGAATACTTTTTTTACAGAAAGGGTGGTAGATGCATGGAACAGCCTCTTGCTAGAGGTGGTGGAGACAAATACTGTGTCTGAATTAAAGAAAGAGTGGGGCAGGCAAGAAGGATCTTTTTTCTTCTGAAAGAACATCAAGGAATAAGTACGCATATCAAGAACATTTATTAAGAACACAATTTGTATGCCCTTGTTCACATTACGCTTTTAGTATGTTCGCAAGTAATTAATTACACATTGAATTTACGTGGAGTAATGCTGGAGGTTGTCATTTTTTTTAATGCATTGCGTTCTCTCCAGCATTTCTTCCCCTCAGGTGGAAATGAAAGTCTTCATGCACAGCGGAAGTGTTTCAACTACTGCGTGTCTATTTTAAACGATTAAACCTGGATTCTGTATAGGACGCCCGGTCTCAGAAGCTAACAGGTGTCCTATATAGAATCAGGCCTAAGGCCACCTAAAATAAACCCGATTCTGTAACCGACGACCATGTTACAGACACCAGTTAGACAATCAGGTTATTGTAGACGCAGCCGCTATACTTATCGCGAAAAGGGATCTCCCTGCCAAGATAAATATAGCGGCCGCAGCTGTGGCTGCCAGTCCCCCAACCCCCCCGAATGAACATGACAGGAGGGATGCCCAATCCCTCCTGCCTGGAAGTCCCCCAACACACCCCAAACGAATGCGTCAGGAGGGATGTACAATCCCTCTTACCCGGAAGACCTCCAACCCGCCCTGAATGAACATGGCAGGAGGGATGCCCAACCCCTCCTGCCGGAAGACCCCCCCACCCCCCCTGAAGATCGCTGGCAGGAGGGTGCTCAACCTCTCCTGCCAGAACACCCCCCATGCGTGGACCCCCCCCCCCCGCTAACCCTCCCAGACCTCCTTCCTCTAACCTTAAATGTTGGCTGGCCGGCCGGGTCTTCCTACTGTCCGGCCAGCAGGCCCACCTCCGTTGAAATGAGGCAGGCATGTGGGATGCATTCGGGAGGGGCCTAAGACCTCATTTGCCCAGGCACTTAAGGCCCCTCCTATGGGTAGGGCCTTAGGCACATGGGCCAACCTAAGATTCTGGTTCTGTCCATAGGAGAGGCCTTAGGTGTCTGGGCCAATCAGGCCTTAGGCCCCTCCCCGGTGCATCCCACAATGCAACGGGAAGGGTCAGGCCCGCCTCATTTTGACGGAGGTGGGCCTGCCGGCTGGACGGTAGGAAGACCCGTCTGTCCAACATTAAGATTAGTGGAGTGGGGGTCCAGGGAGGGGGTTAGCAGGGGGGTCCGCGTGTGTGGGGTGTTCTGGAAGGAGAGGTTGGGTACCCACCTGCTGGTGATCTTTGGGGGGTGGGAGGTGCTATGGCAGGAGGGGTTGGGCGATAAGTATAGCGGCCGCGTCTACTTACCATATAAGTCAGCATTTTGCTGGCCTACATTGTAAGTGTCTCCCACTCTACTAAGGAAATACATACAGCTGCCTAAGTTCACCTAAGGCAACTTCCAGGGCAAACCACGCCCACGGCTAGCCTTATGCAAACTTAGGCGGGCATGTGGGCCTCCCTAGGCTCCCAGAGGTGCTTCCAATGTAGGTGGCCTGCCTGAGGAACATTTATTTTTTTAAACGTGCATCCTGATTGGCTGATTAGACAGCTGTAGGATGCCTACAGCTGCCTACAATTGGGCCGCATTTTACAGAATCCAGGCCTATTAATGTCTTTCAAGGTTCCTGAAGAAGGTGCCCTGTAGAAAGTTCCTGAAGAAGGACCCTGAAACCAAGCTGTGTTGAACCAGAATTATCTTATATACCAAAGGAGGCTCTAATCACAACTTAAAGCATTGATCTTCCTGGTGGAATTGAGGATGCACCTTTTTACTAAGTTAAGAGCATAAGAACATAAAAATTTGCCACTGCTGGGTCAGACCAGTGGTCCATCGCGCCCAGCAGTCCACTCACACGGCGGCCCCCCAGGTCACAGACCAGTGCCCTAACTGAGACCAGCCCTTCTTGTGTTCAATCTGGTTCAGCAGGAACATGTCCAACCTTGTCTTGAATCCCTGGAGGGTGTTTTCCCCTATAACAGATTCCAGAAGAGCATTCCAGTTCTCTACCACTCTCTGGGTGAAGAAGAACTTCCTTACATTTGTACGGAATCTATCCCCTTTTAACTTTAGAGAGTGCCCTCTCGTTCTCTCTACCTTGGAGAAGGTGAACAACTGTCTTTATCTACTAAGTCTATTCCCTTCATTATCTTGAATGTTTCGATCATGTCCCCTCTTTTCAAGAGAGAAGAGGCCCAGATTTTCTAATCTCTCACTGTACGGCAACTCCTCCAACCCCTTAACTATTTTAATTGCTCTTCTCTGGACCCTTTCGAGTAGTACCGTGTCCTTCTTCATGTACGGTGACCAGTGCTGGACGCAGTATTCCAGGTGAGGGCATGGTACAGCGGCATGATAACCTTCTCCAATCTGTTTGTGATCGCTTTTTTAATTATTCCTAACATTCTGTTCACCCTTTTCATCGCCGCTCTTTTTTGACAATTATTTTATGTTTCCTAAAACTTTGGCTGACATTTCTGGGGGGTACTTTTCACATGAATGCAATTTGCTATTATTGTTGATTATTTTGGACTCATTTATTTCACATTAATCTTTTTTTTTTGGACAACCTTCTATTCAAGATTCATCGATATACAGGGCTCCATCACAGTGGAGTCCTCCAGGACCTATGGATCCCAATATAAAAGTCTTTTGGGACCTGGTTCTCAGAGCTATAGATCAACTAGCTTCTACCAGGCAAAGAAAATATGTCAATCTATCCCAAACTCAATTTTCAGCATTGCAGGCAATATGCAAGGACTCCCATCCCTGTGCTTGTTTAAAATCTATATGCTAGTGGTTAGAGACCACCCTGTCCATTTAATTGTGATGGATTAAACATGGGGTCTTTAACCCACACCTCCTTCACTCCCTTATTTTCCCATCTACACCAGTAAGTTCAAAGCAGATTTAGGGCTAGATTCTCAGAAAATTGTGTTAAAAACCAATGGGCCGCGGTCGCGGCTGTTATTGTAGTAATTTTAGAAAAGTAAATCATTCCCCAAACAATGCTCATAGAAATGAGGCTGGTGGAGAGTAGCGAAGGCTCGCTAAATTTGCATGTGTCTATCGCTGGTGATAGTGGACTTAGGCATATTCTATTTATGCCAGGGTTTTCTTGGCCTAAATACTGATACCTAAATCCACTTTAGATGCCACTAGGCATTATTCTGTAAACAGTGCCTATCTGAAGATTGACAGGCGCTATGTGCCATATTCCTCTTCGCCTATGTCTTAGGCACCTTTTATAGAATCAGGGCCTTTGTGCCAATCCAACAGTCTGTCTTAAAGAACTAAAATCAGACGAATGCTTATCAATGGCAGAGTCCAATTTAACTAGCATAGCTCGGATAGTTTGAAAGGAGACTACAGGGCTAAGCATTGATATTAAATTACAAATGAAGCTCCTTCCTCTTTCTCCACAATTCCTTTATCAGAAGCCAAAGGATTAATCCAAGATTCTGTTTACTGTTGTCTTTCAGCAAATTCTAATGCCACGACAACATTTTTCTCCACAGATACACTACCCACAGCATTTATAACTTTAAATGCTGATACTGGATCCACAACTAGGAGTTACCACATGGGTTGAGGGAAATTTTGCCTCGAAGCAGTGCTGGCTCTCCACTTTTGATCATTACACCAGGGAACATGTCCAAACTGACTTCCAGTATCCACTGAGCATATTTGATGATTTGCAGTTGAGAGCCAATAGGAACTGAACTCATTGTTGGGTAAGCAAGGACCTCGTCTTTTCATTCAGGATCCATTGAAGAAAATAAATTTTAAGAAAGAAACACAACTCTTAGTATCTCACTGCCATTCAGTCTGATGAAGCACAGAGTGATGTATTTGTGAAGCAGAAATTCAAAAGAACTATGGGCTCCTTTTATCAAGCCGCGCTAGGGGTTAACGTGCGTAATACTGCATGCTAAACCGCTGGCCGTGCTAGCCGCTAATGCCTCCCTTGAGCAGGCGGTAGTTTTTAGGCCAGCGCAGGGGTTAACGCGGATCTTAGGGTGATAGTGTCTAAGGATGTTAAGGTGAAAACAATTTATTTAAAAATTTATAACCAGAACAATCTTTCAATTCAAGGAGGAGAATATATTGCAAATACAAAGTATATAAAAACAAACAAGACAAACTGAACATGATAAAATAAATCATCACATACAAAAGACTTCATGGAATCAGATCCTTAAAAGCTTTTGAAAGTGAAAAGGTTTTCAAGGACTTCTTAAACATGTTCATGCTCTCAAGCTCACGTCACTCAGGGTCAGGCTGTTCTACAATTTAGGGCCTGAAATGCAAAAAAAAAAAAAAAAAAAAAAAAAAGAACATCACTATACATATCAAGCCTCAAATCATGGAATGATGGAACATCCAATAAATCCTATGCAGATCTCAAGTCCCATGGTAATTTATATAATCTCAGATTAGGAGCTAACAATGTGACAAGTGGTGTTCCGCAGGGGTCGGTGCTCGGACTGCTGCTATTCAATATATTTATAAATGATATAGAAACAGAGACGAAGTGCGAAATAATAAAATTTGCGGACGACACCAAACTATTTAGTGGTGCTCGGACTAAAGAGGACTGCGAAGAATTACAAAGGGACCTGAATAAGCTAGGGGAGTGGGCGACGAGATGGCAGATGAAGTTCAATGTAGAGAAATGTAAAGTTTTGCATGTAGGAAGCAAAAACCCGAGGTACAGCTATACGATGGGAGGGACACTATTGAGTGACAGTACCCAAGAAAGGGACTTGGGGGTAATAGTGGACAAGACAATGAAGCCGTCGGCACAGTGCGCAGCGGCCGCCAAGAGAGTGAATAGAATGCTAGGTATAATCAAGAAGGGTATTACAACCAGAACGAAAGAAGTTATCCTGCCGTTGTATTGGGCGATGGTGCGTCCGCATCTGGAGTACTGCGTCAAATATTGGTTGCCGTAACTTAAGAAGAATATGGCGATACTCGAGAGGGTTCAGAGGAGAGCGACACGTTTGATAAAGGGTATGGAAAACCTTTCATACACTGAGAGATTGGAAAAACTGGGGCTCTTTTCCCTGGAGAAGAGAAGATTTAGAGGGGACATAATTGAGACATATAAGATCATGAAGAGCATAGAGAAAGTGGAGAGGGACAGATTCTTCAAACTCTCGAAAACTACAAGAACGAGAGGGCATTCGGAAAAGTTGAAAGAGGACAAATTCAAAACCAATGCTAGGAAGTTTTTCTTCACCCAGCGGGTGGTGGACACCTGGAATGCGCTTCCAGAGGGTATGATAGGACAGAGTACGGTATTAGGGTTCAAGAAGGGATTGGACAATTTTCTGAAGGAAAAGGGTATAGAAGGGTATAGATAGAGGACTACTACACAGGTCCTGGACCTGTTGGGCCGCTGCGTGAGCGGACTGCTGGGCACGATGGACCTCTGGTCTGACCCAGCAGAGGCACTTCTTATGTTCTTATGACAAGGCAGTGGTCATAGCCAGAAGGGTGTTAAACTGCATAGAGAGACATAACCATCAGAAGAAAGGAGGTGTTAATCACCCTGCACAAGTTATTAATGAGGTCTTACTTGGAGTACTGTGTTTCATTTTGGAGGCCATGTCTCACTAAGGACACAAAAATAATTGAAGTAGTTCATAGGAAGTCAACAAAATGGTGGCTCTGCTAAAAGAAGTGCGAGAAGAGACTTGAATATCTGAATATGTATACCCCAGAGGAAAGGATTAACAGAGGAGATATGATACAGATTTTTAAATATTTAACAGATGAAAACAGAGATAGGGAAATAGTAGAACTAGATGACATGAATTGAGGTTGCAGGGTGATAGACTTAGGAGTAAAACCAGGAAATATTTTTTTTCACAGAGAGGGTGGCAGATTTTTGAAATATTCTCCCAGTGGAGCTTATGGAGACAAAAAAAAAGCGACTGATTTAAAAAAAATGCATGGCATTAACACAGAAAATCCATATATAACATAACATAACATCGTACTTATAAACTGCATAACCGTAAGTTCAATGCGATGAACAAAAGATTAAAAATAACATAACCTAAGGATGATTTAAATTAGTTTGCTAAATATTTTGAAAAAAGATGAGCTTTCAATTAAGTTCTAAAGTGCTTGCAAGAGCAAGCACTACGCAACAGTGGCCTAAATTCCCTGTCATAGAAAGCAGCCTGAAATGCTAGTGTATGTTCCAAGGATTTCTTGCTCTTGAGCAGACAGAAAATTAAACAATGCATGTGATTATCTCCTATGTTTATGGAATGCTATGAGAAATCTATCGGTCATATAGTTTGGAGCAATACCATACGCAAATTTGTAACAAAGGCAGCCCAGCTTAAACAAAACACGCGCCTCCACTGGAAGCCAATGCAACTCACGGTAGAAAGGAGTCACATGATCATATTTCTTTAGACCATAAATTAATTTGACCCCCCCTGTATTTTGAATCAGTCTAAGCCTAGCCATCTCTTCCTTGGTACATGTCAAATAGACACTGTTGCAATAGTTGAGAAGACTTAGAAGTAATGACTGAAGTAAAAGTTTAAAGGCCGGAAACTAAAAATATGATTTTATGGTACACAGCTTCCACAATGTGTAATAACCCTTTTGCACCACAGCATCTACTTGCTTTTTCATGGTCAAGTGTTGATCTATAACAACTCCCAATAAAAACAAAACTTAAATGACCTTATGGCTGTTGAAATGTTATGATGGCCAGGGTGGTACTTTGATGGCAACTTCAGTAGTTGGAACCAGTCTGTGTGTGACTTTGGTTGTGAGAGGAGCTGAAGAAAGAGCTGCAACTGGGAACCAGAGGCCTGTGGAAGGTGGGAGCTGGGCCTAGCTCTGTGCCCCAGGCAGAGCTATGAAGCCTGGGGTCCCTTCCCAGGGAAGGTCCTGGTTTGGAGGGCCTACTATGGAAGGAAGGAGGGAACCAGATGGTGAAAAGCCTGGGCTATCAGGCTGGAGGAGGCCAGAAGAGCCAGACCCCAGAGCTCCTAGAGGAAGGGTTCCTGTTCCAGAATTGACACCAAGGAGCATGAAGGTACAACAGGGGTCTGGCAGGGCCTGGGAGTTGGAGGTGGAGATGGGCAGGAAGAAAGCCCAGGCTGTTACAGTGGTGGAGGATATGGAGAACTCACAAGGGTCAGAGGAGGATATTTTCAGTGGGGAGGAGGAGGTGGAGAAGGACATGGATTTGGCCACAAGAGCCATATTAACAGTTAAGGGGATGGCTGGACTGGAGAAAAAGCTGCAGGACTTACAAAAGAAAAATGTATGGTATCCACTCTGTATAAGCTGGCTCCAGAGAAGCAAAAGAAAAAGTATAAGAAAGAACAGCAATACCTTCAGCGGCAGGTGGAGAACTGCATAACAGAGATGGCTGGTATTACAAAAGATGTGTCTAACCCCATGGCTGAAGTGTATCGGAACAGAGAGAGAATGGCAGGGCTGCAGGGACACCAGGGGAAATTACAGGCAGCAGTTTCTGCAGAAAAACCCTGTGCAGAAGCAGGACAGTTGGAAGAAGTGCAGGAAACTCCCACAGCAGTGGAAGAAAAAGCTAGCACAGAGGCTACTGGAGAAAAGTTGGGAGACAGCCTGAATTGGTACAGCTGGGAAAAGAGTGCAGACACAGCAGAAACCAGAGTGGAGGAGGGGCGGACAAAGGAGCGCAGGAAGAAGAAAGCCACACAAAGAGTGAACTACCTGGAACAAGCAGGGACTGAAAAACTTCATATAGAGTTTGAGCAAGTATTAGCAGGGACTGAGAAACCACAAACAGAAATTGAGCTACCACAAACTTTAATAAAAGCACCTGAGGGAGTGCTGGAACAGCAGGCAGCTGAGACTAGTTTGCCCAGTAACTTGCTAAAATTCTTGGAGGAGGAGGAGGAGGAATGTGATTTGAAAGTGATTGATCAGCAGCCTGGATTAGAAACACCTGAGTTCCATCGGCAAGGAAAATCCCAGAATGCAGCAAAGGGGAGGAGTTCCCAAGAACTGGTGGGTGGAATCTTTTGTGTGACTGAGAATGTGACTATGTGACTGAGAAAGGGGTGGAGTCTTCTCTGAGCTGTGCTGAGGGAACTTAGCCTAATTCAAAGTGCAGAGTACAGCAAAGAGGTGTTTCCAGTGTGTTGGAAGGAGTGGAGTGGAGTCAGGAGCTGGAACCTGAGAATCTACAGAGAGAAATACAGCAGGAGGTGGCTGTAGGTGATGAAGCTGTGCTGCCACAACGGCAGCAATGGACAAAGCAAGTTTTGCCTTGTTCTAAAGAACTGCAGTTGAAAGAACTGAATGCAGGACAGATCCCTATGGATGTGAATGGGGGTGCTGGGGAGGGGGAGGGGGTGGGAGAGGGTGGGGGATCTGGTGGTGGTGGGCATGGTGCCCGGAAAGGGGTTAAACGGGGAATATCTTTTGCAGATGTGGTGGCTGGGGGATCGGGACAGGGGGGTAGGAATCGGGGGAGAGGGAATGCGCAAGGGGAGAGTGGGGGGAGGAGAGAGGATGGTGGAGGGAATGGGAATGGTGGTGGGGGGTGGGGTAGCAGGGGAGGGGGAGAGGGGGTATTTTCAAGAGAAGAAATGTGGTTCAGTTGAAGTGGGTGGGGAATATGCCAACAAGGGACAGGGTGTTGAGAATGGTTCTGGGGTTGGGCTTCATCCCTGAGGACCTGTATGCCTGTATTCATCCGGTAATGGTTCCGGAGTATGACATCAGTTTCCAGAGACAGAGGGGTTTAGAGTTATTTTGGGAAAAATATGAGGGGGTGAGGGGGAGGGAGCAGTGGGCAGAATTTAAAGCCATACCTGTGAGTAAGCCTGACCTTGTGCAAGTGACAGTGTTGGTGAGAAATGAGTCCATCCCCAGTTCAGACCTGACATACTGGTTGAATCGGTATGGGGTGCTTCGGACTCCATTAGTGAAGATCATGGACCCGAGTAGGGTCTGGGCTGGTGGATGGACAGCCAGCATGAAGCTAAGTCAAGTGAGTAATGTGATACAGCATGTTCCACCAGTGGCATACATTGGGAGAGAGCGCATCCAATGTTTTTACAAGGGGCAGCCCAGGGTATGTTTTCGATGTGGATCGTTTAGGCATCTAAGTATGGTGTGTCCTACCCTGATGTGTGTAAAATGTGGAGGGAAGTGGCATATTGGGGAGGAGTGTGACCTCATTCGGTGCAACTTGTGTGGATGTCTGGGACACCCATTCAGCAAGTGTCCGAGGGCTGCACATAACAGGTGGCGAGAGGAAAATGATGGGGGAGGGGAGGAACCGCAGGAGCGGGCCCAGGAGGAGGAACGGGATCAGGAGGGTGGTCAGGAAGATAGCCAGGAAAAGGTGAGGCAGGGTGAAGTGCTGGTGCAGGAAGCAGAGGGGGAGAGAGAGGGTGGGGGTGGGGATGAGGGTACATGGGAAAAGGTACATAGTAAGAAGGTGGGGAAACACCAGAGGAAAAGAAGGGGAGATAGGGTTGAGGATACTAATAGGTTTAGTGTATTGGCACAGGAGGAAGAGGATGGAGGTGGGGTGTCCCAGAAGAGGAAAGGGAAGAAAGGTCGGGAGGGAGGGCAGCAGGAATACCCGGCGATGATTCTGGAGAGGTTGCGGGTTGAGACAGTGGGAGAGGAAGGGGATGGGGGAGGGGCTTTTCTAAATACAGAGGTGGGTGGGAAGGAGGGTATGGAAGTAGATGGAGGGGATGTTTTGCTGGTTGGGAGGGATATGATTAAGGAAGGGGAAGATAAGGAAAGGGAAGGAATTGGGGAAGAGTTGATTCTGGCGGAGGGCGAGGCGGTCCCGCCAGGGGTGGTGGTGAAGATGGGAATGGAAGAAGGGAGCGGAGAGAAGGGAGGGAAGAAATCTAAATTAGTGTCATGATGGGGGGTCCCGGTTTGAATATTGCAACTTTGAATGTTGCTAGTCTCCGAACAGAGAGAAAGCGGTTTCTGGTGTATGAGTTCCTGGCTTCCAAACAATTGGATGTTATCATGTTGCAAGAAACAAGGGTTGACCACCCAAGTTTATTGTGGAAAGCTAAAAGGGACTGGAAATTGGGGCCGTCATACTGGGTATTAGCCCAGGAGGCTTATGGGGGGGTGGCAATTCTGTTTAACTCCAGGGCGGTGGAAGTGCATAGGGTGGTGGAATTGGGTGGGGGGAGGGGGCAGATATTGGATGTAAGGGTGGAGGGAGAGGAGGTAAGGTTGGTGAACATCTACGGTCCTCAGAGGAAGTGGGAGCGTAAAGCTCTAATCTCCCGGATCAGACCATATTTATACACGGCCAGGAGGGTAGTGTGGGGAGGGGATTTTAATGCAGTGGTGAGGCAGGAGGATAGGGAAGGGAGGAAATTTTCTTTAGGATATGATGAATTATTTTTGAAACAGGTGGGGGAGGGTGCAGGGCTGGTTGATATTTATACAGTTTTTGGGAAGCAAGGGGGGTTTACGTTTGGCAGGGGGAAATGCCGCAGTCGTATCGACAGGTTTTTTGTAAGGAGGGAAGACTGTCAGGACCCTCCCCAAGTGCAGCATGTTGAATTTACAGATCACGCTTTGGTGAGCATACAGGTAGGGGGGAAGAACCCAGTTATGGGTAGGGGTCTGTGGAGGCTCAACAATGCATGGCTCCAGGAGGAGAGTGTACAGGAGGCCTTTAGGGAGTTCTGGACAGACCAGTTGTCTACTGTAAGCGCGTACGGGTCATTGGGGGGATGGTGGGAGGTTGTGAAGGGTAGGATCAAGGGTTTTTTCAAGAAAATAAGTAGGAGGGCATCACAAAATAGGGAGGGGAGGCTGGTAGCCCTGAGGAAGGAATTAAATTGGAGGATGGAAGGGGGTGAAAAGGGGGAGAGGATTCAGGTACTCAAGGGAAAAATTGAAGCACTACAGTACGATAGATATAGGTCCTTAGTGTGGGAGAGGGACTATGGGCATTTCATCTCACCGGACCCTTTCAGGGCATGCAAAGAGAGGGTCAGGCGGCGGAAGGTGGGGAGTTTGTGGGACAATGAGGGGATAGAGCAGGAGTCACGAGAAGGGATATTGAGGGTGGTGGGAGAGCATTTTGGGGGGCTCTTTGAAGTTGGGCAAGAGGAAAGGGAGGGGTGAGAGGAATATATAGAGTGGACCCCGGGGTGGGGGGAGGGTTAACAGAGGAGCAGGCAGAAGCGCTGAATGGCCCATGGACGGTGGAGGAGGTAAGACGGGCGATAGCCGGCCTGACCAGAGGGAAATCACCCGGTCCAGATGGGTTGACAGCCGAGTTTTTTAAGACATTTTGTGAGCAGATGATACCTTTCTTGGTGCGGCTGTTTACGGAGCTTAGCTGTCAGCCTGTTCTGCCGAGGTCCATGAGGGAGGCGGTATTGGTTTTGATTGCGAAGCCAGGGAAGGAAGGGTCAAGGGTGGGAAATTGGAGGCCGATTTCTTTGCTTAATACAGATAGGAAAATTTTTAGCAAAGATGATGTGTGCAAGACTGGGAGAGGTGGCGGCATCAGTACTGGCACCAGCACAGATGTGTGGCGTGCAGGGGAGGGGGGCGATAGAAGCAGCGGTATCAGTAAGAGAGGCAGTTGAGAGGGGTCGGAGGGCCCAGGGGGGGCGGGTGCTTGTTAGTTTGGACCAAGCCACAGCCTTTGATAGGGTGCCATACAAATATTTGTGGGGAGTTCTTACAAAGTATGGGATTCCTGTGCAGTTTGTGGAGGGGTTGAAGACTCTGTATAGGGAGGCAGCAACCTTTCCCTTGGTGAATGGGTGGAGGGGGGCGTTTCTCCATTGGGAAAGGGGTGAGACAGGGCTGTCCCTTAAGTCCATTGTTATATGTATTTGCCATCGATCCATTGCTGCAGCAACTGGAGAAGGGTGGGGGTTTAACAGGGATAGATATGGGGGAAGGCACAAAGGTCAGGGTGGTGGCATATGCCGATGACATCTCTGTGTTTGTGTCTTCAAATAGAGAGTTTAGGTGGATGGAGGAAAAACTGGGAGAGTATTCAGGTGCCACAGGGGCGTGCATTAACCAGGAAAAGAGTCATTTGTTGAAACTCGGGGATCTGGCATGGGAGGTGGAGAGTACAAGTGGGTTCTTGCCTCCAGAGGGGTGGGTTAGGGTGCTGGGGGTTGTCTTCAGTGGGGATGAGGCGTATCAAATGGAGAATTGGAAGGGAAAAATCCAGGAAGGGCAGCAGAAGGTGGAAGCCTGGAAACAATGGAAGCTGACATTTCTGGAACGGGTGCGTCTAATGAAAGTATATTTGGTTCCTTTGTTCTTATTCCTTAGTTATGTGTGTTTGCTCCCGCAGGGGTTGCACGCTACGATGTATAGTCTTTTTTTTCAGTGCCTCTGGGGTAACCGCTTAAATCCAATAAAGAGGGGGGGTAACGTATTTGGCAAAAGAACAAGGGGGCTTGGGGATGGTGAACCCCATTCTTTTTTTCTCCTCCCTCTTCCTCCAGTTCCATTTGGGGGGGGGGGGGGGTTGGTGAGGGGACAGCAGGAAAGGGCGGCATGGGTAGAAAGTGTTCAAACGTGGGGTACAGTGTTTTGGAAAGACTGGTTGGGGGGAGTGGAAATAGGGAAGAAGCGGGTGGTGGGGGTTTTGGCAGGGGTGCCGGGTCAGGCGGACATGGCCCGTTTAGTTAGGAGTTGGAGGGTCACGGTTGATGAAGTGGTGGAGGGGAGGAAGACATGGATGGAAAGAGTGCTGCACCAGTGTTATGCGGTGGAACCTCTGCTGAAGGATTGCCCGGGGATACGTCAACAGCAGGCACTCCGTTATGTGGTGATGCCACGCCTGCCCCCTAAGTACTTCGATGTGGCATGGCTGGCACTGCATGGCAAGATGTATGTCCGGGCGAATCTAAAGTGTAGACCTGTGACTGACAGGGAGTGTCCAAGGGGGGAGTGCCAGGGAGTGTTAGAGACAATGGAACATTTTTTGTGTTTTTGCCCCTTTTCAGTTGAGGTGGGGAGGAGGGTGGCCAGGGATTGGGGTTTTAGGTGGGTTTGTTTGAAAGTCTGAGTTATGCGGCTTGGGTTTATGGGGGTGGTGGGGGGAAGAGGGTGTACGGTGAAACTTTTTTTATTATTTTATCCATACTGAAGTATTTCATTTGGATGGCACGTTGCCAGATGTCGCTGAGGCAACGACAGCTGGCACTGGACACAGTGGCGATGGATGTGGTGCGGGTAGTGTGCCAAGTTGCAGAAGCAGAGAGAAAAAGGAGGAGTAAACAGCAGTGGCGTTTATTGTGGAAGGGGGTGCGGCTTCAGCCTCCCTGACGAGTGTTACAGTTTTTGTTTTATCTGAGTTTTTATATTTATGTTTATTTATTGCTGGGAGGGAGGGGGGGTTTCTAGTCATTTTGTGTACAGGGTTTGGGGATGTTTAGTTTCATATGTACAGGTTTGGTGTGGGGATAGTGAAATGTCAGTTTATGTTTGTATTATTTGTATGATATTTGCTGCTGTCACTTTGTAAAGTATTGAATTGTAATGCTTTTTTGGTATAAGTCTATATAATAAAAAGAACTTTTCAGTAGTTGGAAAGTAAGACGAAAGCCAGGCAGACCTCTATGGGCTATTTGCTGAAAAAGACAAAGACATTATTAGAATCAAGTATGCATATTTTATATCACATTCATATTATGTGCTATGAATGTGGGTGCTGTGTACCTCAGTGATGAAGGGGAAAGTAGCAAGTAAAATGCTATTTTGCAATATTGTTGGATTAATCAAGCACTGATGATCAATGTGACTGTGCTGCAGCCATAATAAAACTATCCTGGACTACTGGCATGTTTTTCTGGTATTGTGATCCAAATTTGCATCATGTATAATTTGCTGGCATGATGGCAAATTGTTGTCTGCCCTGTTTATGATGCCAGCCTTTAATCAAGAAGGAGTATTATCCTTGCATATGCTTAGAGACCTTTTTGATTTCGATTCACTTCGTACGACTGTCCATGTATTCTTGATTTCAAAACCTGATTATTTTAACTCGGTTTATGCTAGCTACAAGCATATCAAATTAAACATCTTCAAACTCTACAGAACTATATAGCATTTTTCCTTTTCAAGAGAATTCGCAGGAGCCAGTAAGGAAGCCGCTCAGCGCCGAGAAGCAGCGCCAAATTGCGCTGCTGCTCGTGCCGCTTAGATGAGGAAATTCAATCGCGAAGCCGGTTATCAGCAGGGCAGGAGTTTGAAAAGCTTGCTCCTGCCCTCTGCACCTCCACCACGGATCAGCAGAGGTATGATAGGACAGGGAGGAGAAGGGGGCAGAGCCTGGCGGTGGCGTGAGCCTTAAAAAAATTTCTGGGAGAGGGCATTGACCCGAATATAAACCAGGACCCCCATTTTTGGGTCAATTTTTTAGCCCCAAAATCCTGGTTTATATTTGAGTATATACGGTATCTCCCCCTATGTTCCCCCCCTTGAGCTCCACTCAGCTGGTAAGTCCCTCCTATCTGTATCCTTCTCTTCAATTGCCAACTCCAGACTCCATCCCTTCTACCTTGGAACAAGCTGCCTGAATCCCTATGGTGGGCTCCATCTCTGGCAGTGTTCAAGGCCCAGTTAAAAGCCTACCTCTTCGAAAGTGCTTTCAACTCCTAACTCCTCTCACCTTGGGTTCTGCATCCCCAGCCTTATATGTCATGTCTGTCTGTCCAAGTTAGATTGTAAGCTCTTCTGAGCAGGGATCGTCTATTAAATATCAAAATGTACAGTGCTGCGTACGCCTTTCAGTGCTATATAAGTGATAAGTATTATTAGTAGCAATAATTATATTTACTAAAGTTAGTGACACCTTTTAGCAGAAAATTATTTATGAATTCTTAATTTGGCTGAATTAAACCTCTAAAAAGGAATAATAGTGGTTGTAGAAGCATATCACGGTTAAGCAGACCATTTCATACCATTTATCTTTCTGAAAGATGCACTCTGTTATCTAAATGGAAATCATCTTAAAATAATTGATCGGGCTTATCAAAGTTAAGGTATCTGAAGCTGAATCAAACTTTATTTGTATCAAGCAAACCTATGTTGAATCACTTAACCACATCAGCTTGTGTTGTAATCAGAGTTTGAAGTATTCACTTAACCACATCAGCTTGTGTTGTAATCAGAGTTTGAAGTATTCACTTAACCACATCAGCTTGTGTTGTAATCAGAGTTTGAAGTAAAACAAAGGTGACTAGTACAACAGTGAATCAAATAGAAAACCATGTCCCTATTGTTTGAATTTGTAAACCATCCAAAAATTCATGATCTGAAAAAGCAATGCAGGAATAATATTTTAATCCCTGAACAATGTAAATACAGGATTTCACTTACCCCCTCCTTTACTAACGCATAGTGCGGGTTTTAGCGCCGGCAGTGGCGGTAACTGCTTCGATGCTCATAGGAATTCTATGGGAGGAGCTAAACCAAGATGAAGGCTTGATGTCTACAGGGGAATGCCGTCACAGTCTTTTTTGAATAATTTCCCTGATGCCTTAATGGTGAAGCGTAAATCAAAGCTCCGGGTTTCCCCGGAAGAGTCAACGGACCAGTCCGATGGATCTCTTTGTGGACTGGGGAGCCCGAACAACACAACTGGAGGATTTTGCCTCAGCTGGAGTGAGCGAGCAGGCTGAAGCATGCAAATTCTCCTTCGAGGGAGCCATACTGTCCCCGTATGAGTGGATCCCGCCTACTCATCCTGTAGCTTTGGAGGAGCTGCTGTCGGCTGAACCGATTCGGGACGCTCTCCTGTCAATCCAACAGGGCGGATTGGTTGTCCCTGAACGGAACCAGGAGGGGCTTCAGTTACCAACAGTGCAGTTAGTGGGGGATCAGAACAAGCTCAAGGAAACCTGATGCCTATTCCAGCGATTGGCCTAGAACTGAGCTTGCCCCTTTATGGAGACCTAAGGTCTCCATAAATATAGAGTCTCTTTGGGAGGCAATTTCTGCCTTACAAATGTCTTTGGGGAATCAGATGGAACAGTTATCTTTAAAGTGCACTACAGTGCTTTCTGAAAACCTGGAATTGAAGACTAAAATAACCAGTTTGGAAAATATATCGGATGATATGGAAACCAGGAACTCGTCGTGCTCTTATTTTCTCTGTAACAGCTCCAATGACTTGGAATTCTCTTTCCCCTATATTTAAGAACTGAACGAAATCTGCAGAAGTTTAAAAGCAGTTTAAAGTGCTTTCTTTTTAAAGATGCCTTTAACTGAAAATACAATACATATCAATTTTAGCAGTTTCTAAAATTGATAATTTTAGCAGTCTCCAAAATTGACATATATCTTTGCCAGCAATCCTTCTCTTCCCACCCCCTTATGTATTTACCTTCTATGTACTTTTTCTTCAAAATTGTAGTTCTCCCCCTTTTTCCTACTGTTTCTTGTGGCTTATTAAAGTAGTTACCCAAGTATGTCCCATAATGAATCATGTACGTTTAATCTCTTAAAATGCTAATGTCCTTATTATTTTTTAATCTTTGTACAATGCTTAGTACCTTCGGATAAGCGTTTAATCAAAAAACATGAATAAACTTGAAACTTAAACTTGAATAAATAAAAACTTTGCAGATACAAACTTTGACTTGGGTCAAAGATAGTACAAGTTTGCATTTTAAACAAGAAATGATGGAGAATTCTATTAGGAGGTGTAACCTTCGGATTATTAACTTTCCAAAAATATTTCCGACAACTGCACTAGCTATGTTTAAAAGATATTTGAATGAAGTTTTGAAAGTACCAGAGACCTCGTATCCCCCTCTCTCCAAAATATATTATTTACCTAGATAACTTAAGTCTCAAAGTCCTAATCAACAGAATTTATCTGCTGATAGTTTGGACGTATCTAATTTCCTGGAGAAGTCGGATACAGATGTCCATGTTGCGGCTACACTATTGGTACAATTTGCTCTAGACTCTGATAGAGAATGGATGCTTAAACTGTTTGTTTTTGATTTTTTTTTTAAATTTATGAATTTAAAAGTTTACAATATCAAAGATACCGAGGATAAAGGTAACTTACATCAAATTTTACAATCATGTCCAAACACAAACAATCCTTTTCAAGCCCACAATAAATGGAGAGGCATACCACTATCTAACCAACAAATATTAAAGAAAACTAAGAAATGGTTTTGATTCCAAAAGAATCTTAACCATTCCATTATTTGGGAATCTGATATCCACCTATATTCTCAGTGTTGAGTCATTTGTAAACAATAAGGAAGAAAATCATTTCTGTTCTCGAGATATTAGAAATTGTTGCAATTGAATTGGATCCCAAAAAACATATTCAATGTCTTGTAATTTAACAAGACATTTACATGGGAATTTCAAGTAAAAAGATGCCGCTTAAACTGTTTTTTTAAACAAGTTTCAAGTTTATTATTTCTCTTGATTAATCGCTTAATCAGAATTCTAAGCGATGAACATTTTAAAATACATTCAATGAAAGGCAAACAATACAAACTTAAATAATAACATCGGGTAATTCTCATTACATAATGTGATGAGAATGTATCCAGATGTATCTTGTCCTACCCAAAGGAGAAGAATTGAAGGCCTCAGGTTCTTCAATTGGGAGCAACCTTTGTTCTGAGATACCCTTGTAAGTGTGTTTTGGTGTTTAAGGAAAACAGATATGTTTTTTTATGAGCCGCAGCAATTATCCAGATTTATTTCCACTAAAGGACAACTCACTGTTATTCCTTGAGTTATGTTACCGATTGTTAGCTCAGTAAAGTCAAGTTCGGGACCTGGATAGTCTCATCTTTAGCATACCTTATTTTCTCTTTTCTGATGTTGTTAAATCTCAGTAAATTTCAGCTCCTCTTCCATATATGGTGGACTAACTACAACCTGCAAATTTAAAGTATTGTTTCTTTTTTGGAATAACGAGTAGATAATGTAATACATTTGTATTGATATGTTTTTCTATCACAGGCTGTTTTTGCTTTCTTTGACTTGTAAAATTGTCAATAGTTGAAAAATGATAAATAAAGAATAATAAAAAATAATAAAAAAAAAGGAATTCTATGAGCGTCGGAGCAGTTACCGCCGCTGCCGGCACTAAAACCCATGCTTTGCGTTAGTAAAGGAAGGGGTTAATGATCATGATCAATTTTAATTAAAAGAAATAGGAACATTTTAAATATACTTTTCATTTCATCCCAATCCAGTATTGAGAAGTGAGGATGATATTACACAATAACCTCCTAATTCTATAAACCTGCCCATACAATTTTACCATTAAAACCTAATTCTATAAAAAGTGCTAAACATTGTGCACTCAAATTGGGTGTGTGTCCTAATTTGAACATACAATTTAACTGAATATCAAGCCAATTGACAATTATTGGTGCTAATTGGCTTTAGTTAAAATTTACAAGTATTAAGTTAGACACAGGATCTATGCCTAGTTCAAGTTCAAGTTTATTACCTTTTGATGAATCGCTTATACAAACTTTCTAAATTTTATGCGCGAGTCATAAAAGAGGTCCCGGAAATGGGAGGGTCATTGGCAGATCAGGGCATTCCTTGAATTTACACATGCGGTTAAAGAATATGGGAGCTCTGCATCCAATGTAGGCATGAGGATTAATAGCACGTTTCAGTTGGGGCAATTTAGATGTGATTCCCATCGTCAAGTGCTATTCTATAAACAGCACCTAATAGCAACTCCTCCTGCCCCCGAACTCCCAAACCCCTCCCACAGCAGCAGAGCAGGAGGGATTCTCACTTCCTCCTGACACTAACCTCCTGGAACTGCCTATATCCCTTCTGGAACTGCCAACACCCCCATAAAGCTGAACCCCTCCAGCCATACCTGTCTACTCCTGAACCCCCCAGACATACCTGTCTACCCTGACAACCTCCCCCCCCCCCATATCTGTACAAAGAAAGTACGGCTAGATGGATGCTCACACCCTCCAGCTGGCAGGCCCACCACTCCAAAATGGCGGGCCTTTCTCTTGCTGGTACATTCTGGGATGCACCGGGGAGGAACCTTAGATACCTGGGCCAATCAGAGTCTTAGGCCTCTTTCCCAATACATTCTGGGATGCACTGGGAGTGGCCTAAGACTCCGATTGGACAGAATGCACTGGGAAGGAGACCTAAGATAGGGAAACCTAAGTGTCTAAGTGCTTTGAAAATATGCTCCAAAAGCTACAGGGAACAACCAGGAGTATTTAATGGGACTTAAAATCCAGAATAATTAGGCTAACTATATAAGAGAATATATGAACTGAAGCAAGGCACTGAATTCTTTCAAACACAAATTTCATAAATATGGCTGATATGTCTTTGTAAAAAACAACCAACCAACCAAACAAACCTGCATGAGAGCTGGGTTTTTATTTATTTATTGAGATTTATTAACTGCCTTTATGAAGAGATCCACCCAAGGCAGTGTTTTTTGTACTAATACAGTGCAAAGAATCTAAAGCTGAAATCCAAATATTCCATCAATTACCATCACATTTTATTTCCTTGATTAACTGAACACTTTGAAATTGTAATTGACCTAATATACCTAAATGCTTCTGATTAAAATATCAACCAGTGGATTTTTCTTCATTCTCTATAATCACTCTGAGATGTTCCTTGTTATTCCTTTCAGTCTGTGAATGGCATACCATATTCATAAGAACATAAGAATAGCCTTACTTGGTCAGACCAATGATCGGTCCATCTAGCCCAGGGGTCTCAAAGTCCCTCCTTGAGGGCCGCAATCCAGTCAGGTTTTCAGGATTTCCCCAATGAATATGCATGAGATCAATGTGCATGTACTGCTTTCAATGCATATTCATTGGGGAAATCTTGAAAACCCGACTGGATTGCGGCCCTCAAGGAGGGACTTTGAGATCCCTGATCTAGCCCATTCATCGTCTTTACTCTGGCCAATTCAGGTCACAAGTACCTAGCAAAAACCCAGAAAAAGAAGAAATTGTGAGATATATTGCTTCTTTGAATGCTTTTCTAGCACTGTTATTTAAATATTCAGATATTGTTGAGGTCAGGCAAAACTCATTAGTGCCCTGATGGTCTATTTGAATACAGGCAAAGCAATAGATTCTAGACTCTTCAAAAAGAGTGAGCCTAATAAATAATATTCTCTAAACACTTTTCTCCCAATATTTACATGTCATAAGTATGTTTGTTTTGTTGGTCTATGTTTAATTATTTAATATGTTCATCTCCAATCTATTTTAAATTACTATGTACAACACTTTGTACCTCTGGAGAAGCGTTTAATCAAAAATCCAAATAAACTATGAAACTACAAAACTATATTTTTTCCATCCAGTAAATTGTTAGTGCTGGCATGGTCCTTGGGCAGAGCTTGGGTGGAGCCTGGGAGGAGACAGTACTTAACCAGTTAGTGGTGATATTCATCTGCTTACTTGTTGCACAAGTGTCTAAATTTAGGATAGAAAAAAGGCAGTCCTAAACTTAGCATGGATCTAACTGATCACCGGTCTGAATATTGGCAACTACCTGGTTAAATTCTGGAAAACAGCCTATTCCCCCTCCTTCCCCAGCCCCCCAAGTAAAAACAGTACTGGAACAGAGGTCGTCGTCCCCATTGCTCCCCATCCCTGTAGGGAGGAGAGTAAATAAGTTTTTTGCTTTGGTCTTCATAGAAGAAGATGTGGGGCGAGGGGGGGGGGGGAGAGATACGAATGCCAGAAATGGTGTTCAATACTGATGACTCAGAAACTGAATCAAATCTCTGAAACACTGGAAGATGTACTAGGGCTCTTTGACAAATTGATGAGTAGCAAATTGCCTGAACTGGATGGCATACATCCCAGAGTACTGATAGAATTGAAAAATGAACTTGTAGAGCTATTTTTAATAATTTGTAATTTATCTTTAAAATCCAGCATAGTAGCAGAAGACTGGAGGGCAGCCAACATGATGCCAATTTTTTTAAAGGGTTCCAGAGATAATTCAGGAAATAATAGACCAATGAGTATGAGGTTAGCGCCAGGCAAAATGGTAGAGACTATTATAAAGAACAAACTTACGGAGCATATACATAAGGATGGATTAATGAGTCAAAGCCAACATGGATTTAGTCAAGGAAAATCTTGCCTCACCTCCAAGGGCTGCTAAGCAGGGTGGTGTGCATCTATCAAAGAAGAGAAGTCTCTTTGGCAGTAAGTTGGCTAATCTACTAGAAGTGATGGGGCAGGGTGATCAAAGCCCTCAGGTAAGTAAATCACGGAATACTTCTACACGAATGGGAAAAGGTGGCAATGACTGGAAAGCAGTATATACTAATGCTCGAAGTATGGGAAGCACGATAGAAGCTGTGATGGAAGAAGATGAGTTGGATATAGTGGCGATCACAGAAACATGGTTCATGGAGAACCATGACTGGGATGTAGTTATACTGGGCTATATATAATCTGTTCAGGAAAGACAGGGTGGAAAGAAAAGGAGGGGGAGTAGCATTATATGTTAAAGATCATATTAAAGCCTTCTATATGGCTAATATCCTTAATGATCACACTGATATTATAAGCCAATCTCTCTATTATATGTGATCTATATAATTCACAATTCATATATCGGTTTCTTGGATCATCGGAATTTAGCACAGTAATCCTTCACATTTTGTTTGGAAAGCTGCTGAATGCAAAATGGTGCATGGTCTTCGTCATAAGGCATATGGGGACAGACTGAAAGATCTCAATCTGTATACTTTGGAGGAAAGGCGGGAGAGGGGAGATAATGCTTTAGATGGGACACACTGAAGCTTGTTCATAGGAACATAAGACTAGCCATACTAGGTCAGACCAATGGTCTCTCTAGCCCACTATCCTGTTTCCACAGTGGCCAATCCAGATCACAAGTACCTGGCAGAAATCTGAATAGTAGCAACATTACTTGCTACTGATCTCAGGGTAGGCAGTGGCTTCTTCATGTTTTTGGTGGAGTTCTGTTCAGAGGGATTGTCTTTTGGAGGATTGTTTAAGGGGGTATATGTCTTCAGGGGGAAGGATGAGCAGATTCTTTTTTTCATGTGTCACAATTTTTCAGAGACAGTCTAGGAACATCAGACTAATAATAATAATAATAATAATTTTATTCTTATATACCGCCATACCCGGCGAGTTCTAGGCGGTTTACATCAGTTAGATTAGGATCCGCGTTGACAAGCAGATTTACAACAATTTATCAGAAATAACAAATTTTAACCGAACTTGATAGAGGAGGAGGGGAGATTGGGGAAGATCGGGAATAGAGAAGCTTACCAGATCAATGTTCCCGGGCAGGAAAACATCAGCTTTGAGCTGATGTTACTGGATTTATATGATAATTTGTTCTTTTTCATACTTTGCACCTCATTAATATACATCACACAGTTATATAAATTAACACATTTTATGGAAATTTAACAGGTATTTCAGTGCAATAGGTGAGACATTCTAGGGTTATTTCCCCATACTTGCATGGACTGACACGGTGGATGTTACCCACGGCTAGCGGAGAGTAGCCGTGGGTAACCCGTCAAAATGATGGAGGGGGGAAAGATGCTCAAGGGGACAAGGTCATCCACCGCCCCATGGAGTGGCCTTGTCCCCGCAGTTAAGGGAGGGAACGTGCGTGGTCACCGATCGTGCGTGGCCCCCCTCCCTCCTTCCTACCTACCCAAATCTATCTATCTCCCTCCCTCCCCCTTACTTTCAGGGCGTGTTTTAAGGTTTGAGACTTGTTGAAAGCCGCTGGAGCATACATGCAGTTGCGTGTGTGTGTGGGCAGAAGCTTCTCCTCTGACGCAACTTCTGGTTGCATCAGAGGAGAAGCTTCCGCCCACACACGCATGCGACTGCACGAATACTCCAGCAGCTTTCAACAACCTTAAAATGCACCGTTAAGGTAAGGGGGGAGAGAGGGAGATGCACGGACCGCACGAGGGGTGCCGAAGGGCAGTGAGGTGGCAAGAGGAAAGGGTGGATACTGTGGGGACAGGGCGGTGAAGGGGAGGGCGGGGACGAGGCGGTGAAGGGGACGGTGGTCCGGTGATGGGGCAGTGACGGGGACAGATTTTTTCCCTGTGTCATTCTCTACTGCAGAAGTAATCCACTCTGGAATTTTCACTCTGCCTCCAGCGTACTTCACAGATCAGCTTAGCACCCTCTAGCAGTCTTTCCTTCTGCACATTGACACAAACACACATCAGAGCGGAGTTGACAAGTGACAAAAACTATGTTCTGGTGTGTCCCCTACAACCAGAGAAATCTTCAGGTCTTCTACTTGGCCCAAGATAACTGCCTAGGCCCGGAAGTAAAGGTAATTATTGGCATCAACCATTCAAATACCAAATTCAGGCAGAATATCTCAAGGTCAAGAATGGTCTTTATTTTAACCTCAGTGGTCAAAATGGGATAGCAAAAAGCAAAGCACTTTCAGCCTTTTCACAACAAAAAAAAAAACCAGTTTCAAAATAAAGTCAAAGAAAAACATATGTCTCTGGCAAACAATACAGAGAGTACAATGAGCTTCAAACCAGCTCTAGTCCAGCACTACAATGGTGATTCATTAGCATTCAACTCCTTGCATGAAGGCAGGGACCTCAGTCCTGGTTGCAGGGAGTTACAACCAAACGTGTTTTTGGAAAGAAAAAAACAAAACAATACATACCTTTGTATTGCCTGAGACCATCCACTCTGGCTCAGCCTTCAAATTTCACTTGCTTGCCAGAAACAAAACTTATTTTCTGGGTCAAATTATTTATAGGCAGGAACAAGATATTCACAGGACAGTACATATATGAGTGTTATAATTCCCAGCAGCATACAACTTGAATATTCTCTCTGAGGCACCAAACAACAGGGGAGCTCTGCCTCAGGCTCCCTAGTCACTGTAGTATAGTGGTCTCAAACTCAAACCCTTTCCAGGGCCATATTTTGGATTTGTAAGTACTTGGAGGGCATCAGAAAAAAATAGTTAATGTCTTATTAAAGAAATGACAATTTTGCATGAGGTAAAACTCTTTATAGTTTATAAATCTTTCCTTTTGGCTAAGTCTTAATAATAATATTGTAATTTATAGCTAAAGAGACATATGATCAAGAAACTGTTTTATTTTACTTTTGTAATTATGATAAACATACCGAGGGCCTCAAAATAGTACCTGGCGGGCTGCACGTGGCCCCCGGGCCACGAGTTTGAGACCACTGTTGTAGCACATATTGTTATGCAGCAAAGCTGAATGGGATTCTGTGATTGCTTCTTCACCATGGCAAACACAGTGAGTTTTCAGCATACAGAAACATTCACTCTATCTTAATGCCTTTTGGCCCAAACTAGACATACAGTTAGCAGATTGTAAAAGCCAGATAAGTAATTACTTCTTAGCCAGAAATAATGTCCACCAAAACACAAAGCATACAATGAAAAGAAGAAAACACTAGCTGTCTCATAGCTACTCACTCCCTCAGTTAATTTCCATGAGCTGTGCTGGAACCTCTGAGGTAAGGCAAGTTCCTTGGACTTTCACTTCTATAAAATCCTCTGGACCATGAAAGTTGGAAGTAGAGCAACTTTCTTCTACTTCCTGCATTGGCCGATCTAATACCTGAGTCTGCCTTCTCTCTCCAAGGCTCCTGCCTTGCTTCATCCTACTGGAGTGTTTCTTCCACCTCTCCACTTCCCTTCCTGCTTCATTCAGCCTGCCTTGCTTCATCCTACTGGAGTGTTTCTTCCACCTCTCCATTTCCCTTCCTGCTTCATTCAGCCTGCCTTTAACCAGCCCAAAGCCACTCCCCTTCAGTTTGTAGAGAGGGATGGGCTTTGGTTTCACTGCAGTCTGCCTCAGCTCAAGCTTCCCCTTTCTGCTTTGCCTTAATCTTACAGACACAGCCACTTGGCTTTAGCTGCCCTATCTGGTGAACTAACAGGGTGTACATGCTGTGTTTCATAACCAACCTGATTCAGATTGCCACTGTTCTTATAGCATGTACAAGGGAGGTCAGACTCAAGTTGCTCACTAGAGCTGATCTGGTCAGCTCTTCTGCACAGGATCTTCTTGGCAGCTCTAGATGCAAAACCAGCATGGGGGCTTGGTTTGTCACAACACATGGCTTCAGCTGTGTGTGTTCTGCTCTTCTCATTTTTATTATTTTACTTTGACATAGTTTCACCCCCTTTGCAAGTATTTTCTCGTCTACAGCAATTTGGAGGCTCTGCCTGCTTATGAATTCACAGACTTCAGTCTGTAGCTGACAGGCTGATCCCTTTTGGGTACCTGTTGAATTTTTAACAATCTTTTTTTCATCTTCTCCCTGCTTTTCAAAACTCATTTTTTTGCCAAGAAACTTGCTGGGATGGAGTCCTCGGAGTTTTCTCTTTTGAACTCATGCAAAGTTTAGGCAAATTTAGCACTTTTTGAGCATCTTTGCATCTTGTGCCATGTGGCACAGCAGGGGGGGGGAGGCAGTACCTACCAACTCTGCTTCCCCCTCACAGAAGCAAGTGATTCCATGCTCAACTAGCCCAGTGGGGCGGCCACTATTGCTTTCAGAGCTTGACTCGGCTGTTTTTTGGGCAGCCAGGTCGGCGGACTCTCCACAGCCTATGAAAAGCAAGTCTAAGTCATCTAAGGGTGACTCTATGCCCCAGGGACCTGATATTTTTTCTGACTTTATGACATTTTTGTGGTCCAAATTTCAAACCAGAGGTTCTGCTGCTGAAAGTTCTCCGCTTCCTCCGCCGGCGTCTGGGGGTGGTGGGGTGCCCAAGGGAAGCTCCCCTCCTTTGCCCACTCCGCCTGTTTCTATGGGATCCAGCGGCTGATCCTGACCTCTCTGATCCTTTTTTTGATAGTGTAGCCCTTCTTGGATTGGGGGATCTTAGCCCTTAGGGGCTTTGGATCCTGGTGATGATCCGACTGTGCTGCACTTATTTAAATTTGTGACTTTGCCTGATCTGATTGCTGAATATTTGCAGAAATTGAACTTGGCCAGCTACTTCCACTTCTTCTTCTCCCTGGCTTTGCAGCTGGACTCACAATCTGTGACCTTTCCTTTGCATCCGGATATGAGTTGTATGGTCTCTGAGCAGTTTGACTCTCTAGAAGGTACTTTGTGAAATGCTAGGGCTATGTCCCATTTGTATCCTATGGTGCAGGAGTGGCAGCAGCTTCTGGGACAGCCCAAGGTGGATTCCTTGGTGGCTGAGGTGACAAGGTGCACCTCTCTTCCCAGTGATGGGAGAGTGGTGTTGAACAATATGCAGGACCACCGTGTAGATGTAGTCCTCAGGAAAATTTTCGAGACAGCGAATTTAGGCATTAAGGCAGCGGTGCTGACATCCTGTGTGGCACATGCCTGTCTCAGCTGCTTACGCTGGAGACTGATGTGGTGAAGCCCCCTCCTCAGCTTCTGATGGCTGGAATAGATTGCATGGCAAATGCCTTATATGATCTTTAGAAAGTGCTGGCAAAGGTGTCAGCGTATTCTATTTCGGCACAGCAAATGCTTTGGGTTCAGTAGTGAGCTAGTGATTCCACCTCCAAGGCAACTTTAGCGCAGCTGCCTTTCAAGGGGCAGTTGTCATTTGGTAAGGGACTGGATGACCTCATGGATTTGGTAGTGGACCATCGCCTGAAGACCCTACTTGATAGTAGAGGCAGATCCTCCAGGGGTTCTAATTTTCGTGGCTCCCGCAGAAATTTTTGTGACTACAGGCCATATGTTTCTTCCTTGTTGCGGACTATAGGCATTCCAAATCTTCCACTGCCCATCCTGCATAACCTGCCTGAAAGACACAATGATGCCAGGAAGCCGCATGCCCCTCTGCGGATAGGGGAGGGGGGGTCGCCTCTTGGAGTTTCTGCCTGCCTGGATTACAGCAGACCAGTGGGTCCTGGAAATTATTCGGTCAGGCTACAAGCTAGAATTTGCCCAACCTCTGTCAGATTGGTTCATGGATTCTTTATCCGGCCTTTGCACTTACGGCATGGCTCTTGAGCGCACTGTCCTAGAACATAAAGGATATCAGATCCTGTGGTTGATACGCTTTTCAGAGCTAAGAAGTCATCCATAGTGTCAGCCTATGCTAAGGTGTGGAAGACCTTCCAGCATTGGTGTGCCCAAGACTAGGTGGATCCTTATTCGGCTCCAATCATGTGGATTCTTGCTTTTCTTCAGGCTGGTTTGGACAAAGGCCTCTGTGGGTTCAGGTGGCCAGGTATTAGATCCTGGGACAGTCGGTTCTCTTTGGCATCACATTCGGATGTCACTTGATTCTTCAAGGGGGTTCTTCAGATCCAGCCACCCGTTAAGAATCCTTTCTCGGTTTGGGACCTTAATTTGGTGCTGTCGAGCCTTGCTGGAGCTCCCTTTGAGCCTCTTCGGTATGTCTCTCTCTTGGATTTAACTCTCAAGATTGTTTCTCTTGTTGCCATCACCTCTGCCCAAAGGGTTTCTGAACTGCAGGCGTTGTCTTGTAGAGACCCTTTTCTCTGTATTTTGCTGGTGGGGGTTTGTTTGCGGATAGTTTCTTCCTTTTTGCTGAAGGTTATTTCGGCTTTCCATGTCAATCAGGAAGTGTATTTGCCAGCTTTTCAGCTGACAGGTTTAAGAACTTAGGATCGCTTGCTGAAGAAATTAGATGTGCGCGGGATGCTCCTATGTTATTTGGAGGTTACTAAAGAGTTTCGGATTTCTGAGCATCTGTTTGTGCTGATTCATTCAGTTAAGTGGGGTGTTCCCGCTTCTAAGGCCATGATATCCAGATAGATTCATAAGGCCATTTCATCAGCTTATATTTTAGCAAGGAAACAGTCTCCTGTTTCCGTTAGAGCACATTCTACCAGAAGTGAGGCTTCGTTGTGGGCCGAAACTCCATCTGTTCCTCCTGAAGAGATTGCATGGCAGCCATGTGGTCTTTGCTTCACGCATTTGCCAAGTTCTACAGAGTGGATGTTGCTGTCAGGCAGGACTTGGCCTTTGGGTCCTTGGTATTAAGGGCCAGAGCAGCAAGCCCACCCTAGCTATTTTAAGGAGGACTGCTTTTGTACATCCCTGTTGTCTAGAATGTCTCATTTATTGCACTGGAAAAAGAGATTATGTACTCACCCAGTAGATAGGTGAGACATTCTAGATTCCCCTCCGTGTCCTTTCTGTGCCTGCTTTCAGTTTTCAGTCTACTTATGATTCACCAAGCAGATTCTGGCTAGCCTTCGAGGTTGCGAAGAATCTGTACATATGTTCAACTTGTTAGGGAGTAGTTTCTGAGCTCCTTTGAAGCCTGTGTTGGTGGTTCAAGTTTCAAATTTATTTATAGCTTGATATGCCGACCATCATAGGTAACTAGCCGCTTTACAATGTTAAGAATTTAAAATAGTTTTAAAAAAATAAAATACATATAAAAATGGGGGAGATTGAGACCAGGACAAGGACAAAATTAAGACAAGTTGGATACGAGAGGTGCAGGGGGGAGGAGGGAGATTTTAATTACATTGAGAAAATAGAAATAAAAGGAAGGGAAGAGGGAGAGGAAGATGTTAAAACAGGAGGAAAAAAAGGGGATGTCGCCTCCTAAAAGCGGTTCTCTATTTATTAGTTTTTATTTTCCCTAGATCAGGGTTCTTAACTGCAATTTTGGTAACCATCTTTGAATAGAAATGTTTTAAGGTTAGTTTTAAACTTGTTAAAGGAATTTTCACAGTGGAGATGTGGTGGCATTGCATTCCAGAGGGAAGGGGCAATTGTGGAAAAAATGGTGTTTCTAGTATAATATAGGTCTTTGATTGAGGGAACTGTCAGTAAGTTCTGACTGGTGGATCTAAGGGTCCTAGAAGGGGTGTGTGGGATGAGATATTTGTCTAAGAAGGCAGGTATATGGGAGGTCTTAATTTTGAACACTAGTGGGAGTATTTTATAAGTTGTTCTCGAGAGACTATGGGAACTCATTGCAGTCATTTCCTATTGGCGATCTGCACGGGGCAGGAGCATAGGAAGTTCGCTCCTGCCCCGAAAGCCCACTAGACCACCAGGTAAGGCCGTGATGCTGGGGGGAAGGTGGGTGGGAGGCGGGGGTGGGTCAGAGCCGGATGAGAAGTTATTTGTGGTTTTTCGCACTAGCACACCTATTGTCTAAATCAGTATCACAAACTTTTTTACTCGGCGGCACAGTAAACTCCGGGCCGCGGCTGGAGGGCACTTGGAAATGGGTGGACATTGATGTGATGATGTCATGTGCATTCATGATGTCATAATGCTGATATCCGCGCATGCCCAAAGGCCCTCCAGATGGGGTCCTGAGCTGCCAGTGGGGGGTGCTGGAGCAAGAGATTCATGGAGAAGAGGAGAGGTACCGGAGAGGAGAAGAGGCACGGGTGCTGGCTGACTGCCTACAGGACATGCCTCTCGACATGAGAGGCACATCCTGTAGGAAGTCAACTGGTGCTGGCACTTCTTCTTCTCGTGGGTGTCTCATGGCACACCCAGAATCTTACCGCAGCCCGTATGCCATATACTGGTCTAGGTAGTAAGGGCTCCCACACTAACCACACTCTAATTGGGTAGTGTGCGATAAAGCCCATGCGCTAACCAGTTAGCATAGCTGTGCCCAGGTTCCATCCTCAAACATGTCCCTGCATTAAAAATATATATTTTATTTTTTAGCACATGGGTAGCATGCACATATGCAAACACTACAGTGGGATATCTGAGCATGCCCTATAGCAATGCTCTTTTACATGTGGTAAGCTGGCATTAGTGCTTACAGCAATTTAATAATAGGACCCCTTAATGAAGAAAAAACATATAGTGTATGTAGTCCTCATTGGTACTCATGCTGAATTCTTTCGCTGTGGTTTGCTTGGAAATTTACAGGTGGGACTTTCTTTTTAATGATGCATTGTTTCCCCATTCACTCACTGCTGTGCATGGGAGTGTGTCTCTGTGTAAGGTTATAATAGTTTCAGGTATATCCCTTGCCTTTCTTTTCTGTGATGCTTCAGAGCCACTACCATTTAAAACCCATCATGAAGCACTAGAATTTGATTCAGAGCTCTCTGAAATTTTTATGGGACTCTGAAGCATAACATGAAAACTGCTTTTAATCTTATGCCAATTCTTACTACTCTTTGTAGTCATCTTTAATCATATGAGATTTATATAATAACTGTCACAGTCTCTAAATGGAAGCTAGTAATTCTTTCAAGTCAAGGGTATAAAACTTTGTACAATTTCAATAAAACTAATATAATTCCTTCCTGTGGGTTTTTTTTTTTAAAGGACATATGTATGAGCAAACTTTAATGAAATAACTGTAGCTCTATATGTTAAATATTAAAAAATGACTGACTAAAACTATACATCTTTTCAAGTGCACAAACAAATCTGATCATTGCTAACTGGCACCTGATTAATACAAATCCATAAAAGAATTCACAGTTAAAGAAATTAATCTATAAAATGAAAGAAAGCAGAACAAAGTGTAGTAAGTAAAGCCCCAATTTGCAGAAATTTATTTGTCAAGGTTAGAGAAGTCACAGTTCTATTATTTTATAAAAGGTCCTTTTAAACATGAAGCTTTTTGTAAAATCCAAGTAAGGATTCCACTACTAGTGATTGGTGTGGCAGCTGTGGCTTGTTGAACACAGGGGCAGACTGAAGTTTATAAAGGTAATCCAACCTCTTTGGAACATCTGGTATTATTCCCAGTTTTTGAGCAAGGCCTCTTTCATAAGGTTGTGTAGAGGAACCTTCAGGCAGTATTTGGGTAACTCTTTGTAGTCGAGTGCCTCTCTGAATCCTGTAGTAGGTTCTGTTTCAGACTCCATCTTAATTGGAAGATCTTGCCCCATTTGTCTAATAAACTTGGTAAAGGACATATTGACAGGGGGGTAGAGTCAGATCAGATAATGAAGCTGAATCCGAAAGACTACCAACAGAAAATTCAACAGACCTGCTAGAAACAGAAAGAGAAGTCAGAATCGTAGTCCGCATCGTATTGCCCCATAGACCTGGAACAGTGATGGGAGCGACGAGGGGAATATCTAGCAGGACGTCTGGTCGTGCTATGATGTCTGGGAATAGAGCTGCAACCTCAGGGGGAGTGTTGACATGGATTCTATGAAGGATGTCGAGAGGAGTGTCAAGAGTCAGAAGATACACTCCGCCTCCCTCCCCTCCATTGTTAATGCGACCATAGACGCAGGTGATAGGCTTGTGTTACCAACACCTTTATTAAGCGTACATAATACACACGCAGGAGTCTGAGAGCGGCGGTCTGTGGTATCTTGCTTAGCTTGCTTGGATCCAGTCGAGGATAAGGGTGTGTTCACAGGATTTAGCACAGTATGCGACTGCAATAGCCTGGCTAGCCCATTCCACGGCAGCTTATTCAGATGATCTTGGAGAGCAGGGACATGTACTGTAGTCGGTACATATGACGCCTGTTGCTGGAAATGGAGCACCTGTGCAGTTGATGGCATAAAATGTGGTTGCTGCTATAGAGATAGCACTTATGTGGTAGATGGCACAAATTGCACCCATTGCTGCATAGATACTGGAACTGGTGCCTGTGGGGGAGTCGGCACAGAATGCTCATGTGCAGAGACATAGAGAAGATGCATGTGATGCAGCCAGTGGCGTACCTAGGGTATGTGGCACCCGGGGCCCATCATTTTTTGACACCCCCCCCCCCCCCATGTAAAAAATTTTTTTTTTTTTTTTTTTTGCAATAACCATGAAATGGAATAAATGGTCAGAATAGAAACAGGCAGTGAAAATTTTCTTTTATTGAACCTCATATATGTAACCATTATTCCAAACATAACATAACATAAATTATGTCTAAATTGTCATGACATTAGAAGTACATATGGAGTAGTTGCAGGTGATGCTTGGGACAGTTCTGATTGTGTTAGTTCAGTTTTATGTGTTTTTTGAATAGAAGGGTTTTTATTTCTTTTTGAAGGTTTTGCAGTCTGTGGTTGATATCAATTGGTTGTAGAGTTGGGGGTCGAGTGTTGCAGCTCGAATGGCTAGGAGGTTGTCGAACAGTTTTTTTTCTTTTGACGTTTTTGGTTGGAGGGTGTGTGAATGGTGCACAAGTTCTCCTATGTCTGTTTGAAGTGGATTGAATTATTTAGTTGAAGAAATTAGTTACCCCCCATTCCACACACATTAATTCTCTTCCATTTTTGTTCCCATTATAAAAAACACTGATAAGTTCCCAGAAAAAAAATACATTAAAATAAGAAGTGAAAACAAAGGCCCCTACAGATGAGAACATAACATAAGAATAGCCTAACTGGGTCAGACCAATGGTCCATCATGCCCAGTAGCCCATTCTCATGGTAGCCAATCCAGGACACTAATACCTGGTCAAAACCCAAAGAGTAGCAACATTCCATGCTACTGATCCAGGGCAAGCAGACACTTCCCCCATGTCTTAATAACAGATTATGGACTTTTCCTCCAGGAATTTGTCCAAATCTTTCTTAAAACCAGCTACACTATCTGCTTTTACCATAACTTCTGGCCACTTCATTTTTAAGTTTAGATCTTTCCTTTCAAACAGAGACCTTGCTAGATGTCAAATACAGCACAAGGTAACTTCACATGGACTTAGCTGTGCAGGAAATGTGAATCTCCTCATACACCCACCATATAGTGCAAAAATGTGCAAAGGTCTGTTTTTTTCTTTCGATCACTACATAGCCTAATGCCACACAAGCAGCGCTGTTACAAACATATTCTGTAGGTCAATGCTAAGGATAACAAAGTTTCCTTCCTTCGACCAGAAGGAGATAAACCACTGGAAGAGATCCCAAAACAACACCCAAAGACCCACTCAGTGTGTGAATCAGTTGAGTGGAGTGGACTAACTGGGGGGTGGAAATGGGCCCGGAGTTTGCTCAGCAGAATTTCCCAGACCACCTCTTCCTCTCAACACATTGACACGCTGCCACCATCACCACTAGGAACACCTCACTGGGTAGGCCAGCTATGCTATAAACTTTATAAAACACATTATTATATTTTCTTATAAAGCACATATTTTAACTGACCTCTCTGACATCCTCAGCCTTTCCATTCACAAAAATAGAAGGAAGAAAAGTTCCCATTTCCTGCTGTCTCATGTCCCCGGCCTATACAATATTTTTTTTCTGCAGACCCTTCAAAAGTCTGACCAAATCCTCGTTTCACTTGCATTATAAAGTACTGAGGATGCCATCTCTCCCCAATCCCAGGTCCTAAAGTCTAAGACAGTAGCGCAAACTAATGCTGCCAGATACAGGAAAAAAAAAATTTGATTCGATTCAGCCCTATTGAATTGGTTTTTCAATTCGATTTTCCTGCCCAGTTGGGTGATTTTTTTCAAAACTCCTGGTGGGTTTTATAGCTTTTTCACCCCCTTTGGCTTTTCCTAACCACACTGGCGCTGTGGTGTAAATAAAATAAAGAAACAAAAAGGACTTTTCCTCTTTCTGTTAAATCCTAGCTCACGTTTGCAGTCCAACACCAGCTCTGGCAGGATACACATTTCAAATCTGACATGTTATAATCACAAAACAGAAAATAAAATTAATTTTTCTACCTTTTGTTGTCTGGTTATATTTCAAATCTTGTTGGTCCAAGGCTCTGGTTTTCTTCTGATAACTTGCTTGCCAGGGTCTCCTTCTTTCTGCATGCTAACCATCCATCTGCCAACTCTGTCCTCCCTTTCCATTTCCCTTCCCTTCCCAGGAAGTCTGGTATCTTTCCTTTTTTTCATCTCCCTCCACAGATCCACCTTTTCTTAAATACCCTTTCATCCGGCATCTCTCCCTCCTTCCCCACCATCCCAGAGTCCACCATCTCTCCGTTTCTTTTCCTAATTACCCTCCTATCCAGTATCTCTATCCCTCCTCCACACCATCCCTTGTGTCCAATTTCTCTCCCTTTCTGTTCCTTCCCTCCCTAAATCCCATGGTCCATCATCTCTCTCCCTCTCCTCTATTTTCAGACCCATTATTTCTTCCCCCCCCCAAAGTTTGGCATATGCATGTCTCTTTGAACACCCCCTTCCCTCCGTGTACTTCTAAATCATGGTCCCCCCCCAAAGGCCTGTCCCCCCTTAAAGGTCTGCCTGTCCCACCTTGAAGGCCTGCACCCCCCTTGAAGGCCTGTCCCTTCCCCTTGTAGGCCTGTCCCCCCCTTGAAGGCCTGCCTGCCTGTCCCTCCCTTGAAGGTCTGCACCCCCCGAAGGCCTGCACCCCCCCGAAGGCCTGTCCCCCACTTGAAGGCCTGTCCCACCCCCTTGTAGCTTCTCCCCCCCCCTTGTAGGCCTGTCCCCCCTTGAAGGCCTGCCTGCCTGCCTTTCCCCCCTTGAAGGCCTGTCCCCCCTTGAAGGCCTGCACCCCCTTGAAGGCCTGCACCACCCCCCTCGAAGGCCTGCACTCCCTTGAAGGTCTGCACCCCCCCGAAGGCCTGTCCCCCACTTGAAGGCTTGTACCACCCCCTTGTAGCTTCTCCCCCCCTTGTAGGCCTGTCCCCCCCTTGAAGGCCTGCCTGCCTGCCTTTCCCCCCCTTGAAGGCCTGCACCCCCTTGAAGGACTGCAACCCCCCCGAAGGCCTGCACTCCCTTGAAGGTCTGCACACCCCCGAAGGCCTGTCCCCCCCTTGAAGGCCTGTCCCCCCCCCTTGTAGGCCTGTCCCCCCCTTGTAGGCCTGTCCCCCCCCCCTTGTAGGCCTGTCCCCCCCTTGAAGGCCTGCCTGCCTTTCCCCCCTTGAAGGCCTGTTCCCCCCCTTGAAGGCCTGCACCCCCTTGAAGGTCTGCACCCCCCCAAAGGCCTACACCCCCTCGAAGGCCTGCACCCCCCTGAAGGCCTGCCTGCCCCCCTTGAAGGCCTGCACCTCTTGAAGGTCTGCACCCCCCCCCGAAGGCCTGTCCCCCCTTGAAGGCCTGCCTGCCTGCCTGTCACCCCCTCCCCCTTGAAAGCCTGCTTGCCTGCCCGCCCGCCCCACCCTGAAGGCCTGATGCCCCGACCCACCCCGAAGGACCGCTCGCCCCCCTGGCCTCCCCGCACCACCTATGAAGCAGCCGCAGCAGGATCGCGAAGTCAGCGTCAGCGATCCCTGCGCTGCTTCCTGCGCCACGGTCCCGCCCCTCCTCTGACGTCAGAGGAGGGGCGGGATCGCGGCGCAGGAAGCAGCGCAGGGATGCTGACGCTGACTTCGCGATCCTGCTGCGGGCTGCTTCACAGGTGGTGCAGGAAGGTCAGTGGGGCGAGCGGTCCTTCGGGGGTGGCGGGGGACTGAACGGCAAGGCCGGGAACACCCCCTTAGGGCTGGTACCCGGGGCGGCCCGCCCCCCCCCGCCCCCTCCTAGGTACGCCACTGGATGCAGCGCATTGGAGGGAGAACAGTGCTTGTGCTTCTTAGCTTTCTTACTCAGTTCCCCCATTGGTGGCAGAACTGAAGTAGCTCAGGTAGAGCTAGATGTTGAAGTCAATGGCTCTGGAGTAGGGCTGTGAAGAGGAACCTTAGCGTTGGAGTTGGCCATTGTTGACACCGCTTCACAACCAACCTGAAAGTCTAAAAATCACCTGGAGGTCAACAACCCCAAGAGAAAAACCGCTGACACGAGGTTCCTCAGCAAGGAGAAGGAGGCTAATAGGCCGAGGTCTAAAAGCACTCCTTTCAGTAATACTGGCAATAAAATAAATGGAAAATAAACATAATATGGGAAGGCACAAAACATATGCAACTAATACATGTAGAATATATACACATATAAAAATCCATACGATACACACCAAAAGGCGTGTGAAGAGAAAACATAAAAATTGGCTTCTCTGCTTTGTGGAAAACAAAGAACTGATGGTCCCGTGAGCTGGCAGCAGGCGAGAAGGCACCTGTGCATGCGCGGCACAGCAGTCTTTTGATTTCTTAAAGTGACAGTTCACTATGGATGGTCCGTGCCAGGATCTGTGGATGACGTCACCCACATGTGAGAATATGCTGCCTGTTTGTTCTTGGATGATAGATGTTTCTTATATGTACTATAGAGAATAGCAGTAGGAAAAGCCAGCAAGAAGAGGAAACCAATGTTTTCTTCATATATGCAGTAGGACTTTATATCCTTATGTACCCAAAATGGCAGAAAACCAGAGGCAGAATCCTAACTAGGCAGACTGGTTAGTTACTATAAAACTGTACTACTAAAATTTATTTGTAACTTAATCTAACTACTAATTTACCTGTTCACACAGACAACATTTTACATTGCTTTTTTTGTCCTGAGGATGGAAGCATTATTTTCCAAACTTTAGCACAGTGTATAAGGTAAGCCAATAAAGGTATTAATTGCATCCTGCTTCCTGAATTTATTTCCATCTATTCAAAAACTCCAATATGTAATGCATATTACATTACATTAGAGATTTCTATTCTGCCATTGCCTTGCAGTTCAAGGCGGATTACAAAAGAATTACATAAAAAGTATTACATGAAGAAGAGATCTGGTAATTTCTAGAGGAGATACGGAGTAGATGAGGTTGCTTTGGGGAATCGGGAAGGTATTATGGAGTGGTATTGGGAAGTGGGAAGGAGCTAGCGGTATTAAGTCGTTTGCAGGAATTTCTTGAAGAGTAGAGTCTTTATTTCTTTTCTGAATGTTTTGTAGTCTGGGGTCATAATTAGTAGATTGGAGATTTGGTTGTCGAGTTTTGCTGCTTGTGTGGCTAGGAGGCCATCATATAGTTTTTTCCGTTTGACTTCTTTGATTGGAGGGTACGTGAATGGAGTGTGGGTTTTCCTATGTCTAGTTGATGTAGTTTGGTTGAGACGGTTGTTCAGGTAGATTGGGCTGTCGCCGTTTATGGTTTTAAATAGTAGACCGAAGAAATTGAATAGTATTCTTGCTGGAATTGGAAGCCAGTTTGAGTTGAGGTATGCCTCTGTGATGTGGTCATGTTTCCTCAATGAATAGATAAGTCTCAATGCTGTATTTTGGATTGTTTGTAGTTGTTTTATCATTGTTGCTGGGCAGGGGAGGTAGAGAATGTTGCAATAGTCTAAAAGACCTAGGTCTAGGGATTGTACCAAGAGCTGGAATTATGTTCTATCAAAGAATTTTTGAACTTGTCTTAAGTTTCTCATAACTGCGAATGATTTCTGTATTGTTTTATTGATTTGTGGTTGCATAGTGCAACATCTATCTATTGTCATTCCTAGTAGTTTTAGGGTGGGTTGAATGGGGTAGTTGATTGAGTTAATTTCTATATTGGTTATGGATGGGACTTTGTTATTTTTGAGGAGGATGAATTTTGTTTTGTCTGGGTTCAGCTTCAGTTTATGATCTCTCATCCATGTTACTATTGTTTCTAATGTTCAGTGTAGTGTGTCTGTCATAGAGGGCTTTGGTTGATCAAAAGATATGAGAATGGTGATGTCATCAGCATAGCTATATGAGGTTAGGCCTAGTTTGTCCAGGCAAGTGCCGAGGGAGGCAGTATAGAGATTGAAGAGAGTGGGGGATAGTGGGGATCCTTGAGGTACATCGCAGGGGTTGTACCAAGGTTCTAATTTTTCTTTGTTTGATTTTACTCTGTAGGTTCTGGATTTGAGGAATCCTTCAAACCATGAGTATACCTTATCAGTGATACTTATTGTGTCCAAGATTTGCAGTAGGATATTATGGTCTACCAGGTCAAATGCTGCAGTCAGATCCAGTTGTATGAGCAGCATTTTTTTTGCCTGTGCTGAGGTGTTATCTAGCTGTATCAGCAAGGGAGCCTAGTAGTGTCTCTGTGCTGAAGTTAGTTCTGAAGCCGGATTGCGTGGTGTGGAGTATCTTGTGGTCTTCCAGATAGTTGGTGAGGAGTTTGGCTACTAGCCCTTCTGTTAGTTTGTATGAACAGCTCATAATACATAAAAAAGTAAAAAAAAAAGGTCATCTGATTCAAGGAAATAGAGATTTTGCTTGTTTAAATAAATGAATCTTCAAATAATCTTATTAATTTATTGACAAACCTGAACTCAGAAGTTCAAAATGAATGCATTTTTTCTGTAAAAAGCTTAGCAAAATCCCATGCTTAGAAGATTCTTATAAGAACCTTGTGACCAGGCTTATCACAGGAAAAGCTTTAAAATACATCTGATTTTTCTCAGTACAGTAGATCTTCAGACTGCATATTTTTTTTGGAAATTGTCCTTTTTTGTTATTCATCCTGCAGATCCACATGGATTTGTTACTGACACACAAGACCATAACTTCTGGCCAAACCGATTTTATTAACAGACTATATATCCCATATACCCCCATCGTACATTACACTCATCTAATCAAAGCTTGCTATCTATCCCTTCTTTAAGATACATTAACACTATGGGGCTCATAATTGAAAGAGAAAAACGTCCAAAAATCGGCCTAAGTTGGTTCTTAGACGAACATTTCTCAAAAACGTCCAAGTGCCGAAAATAAAACCAGGTTTTGTACGTATTTCTAAACGACCTAGGCCTTCATATTGCCGCTCAACATCCACAGCTAAACGGGGTGTTTCGGGAGATGTGTCGAGGGCAGTAGTTGGGCGGGACGTGGGCCGGCTTAGACTTAGTTGTACTGCATGTATAACCAAAAGTTTAACAACAGAGCCTAGACGGAACTTGGACATTGTGACTTAGACCTCTGTTCTTCAACTGCCGGTCCGCAGGAAATTTCTGCCAGTCCGCGCAGGGCCAGCAAGATTAAAATGACCATAGGACCGTTTTCAGACCTCCTGTCCCGTTGTCCCCACACACAGCTTCAGGACAGCGTCCCGAAGCTGTGCTCGGGGACAACGGGACAAGCAATCATTTCCTGTCCCTCCCTCCTTCCTTTCCCCTTCTCTTACCGCCCTGCCGCTACTGCTAAAGCCGACAGGAAGTCTTTCCGATGTCAATTCTGACGTTGGAAAGGACGTTCTGAGCCAGCCAATCGCTGCCTGGCTGGCCCAGAACGTCCTCTCCGACATCAGAATTGATGTCGGAAAGAAGACTTCCTGTCAGCTTTAGCAGCAGCGGCAGGGCGGTAAGAGCAGGGGAAAGGAAGGAGGGTGGCTTTTTTTTTTTTTTTTTTTGCGGGGCAGGGAGGGAAGGTGGTAGGCAGGAAAGCAGGCTGACTTTGGCCAGGGAGGGAGGGAGAGAGGTAAACAGGCAGGCAGGCTGGCTTCGGGGGTGGAGCAAAGTGTGGAAGGTAGTGAGAGGGACATGGGAAGGATGCACTGGGGGCACTAAAGACATGGGAAGGATGCACTGGGGGTACTAAAGACATGGGAAGGAAAGAGGGAGATAATAGAAAGGGACAATTCCTGGGCTTGAGTGCAGAAAGAAAGAAATGAAAGAAAGGATGCTCAGTTAGAAGGAAACGCAACCAGAAACTCATGAAATCACCAGACAGCAAAGGTAGGAAAAATGATTTTATTTTCAATTTAGTGATCAAAACGTGTCAGTTTTGAGAATTTATATCTGCTGTTTATATTTTGCACTATATTTGTCTATTTTTCTATAGTTACTGAGGTGACCGAGCTCGTGGAGATGGGGTGGAAACGGGGTTTTTTAATTTTAGTCTTAGTAGTTTGCCGGTCCACAAAATAATTCTTTTATTTCTGCCGGTCCACGGGTGTAAAAAGATTGAAAACACTGATTTAGACCATGTAAAACATGGTCTAAGTCACAAAAACCCACCTAAATTCACCAGATAAGCACTTCAAACACATAACACAGACCCCCACACACTACCCCAGTGATCACCAACCCCCCACCACCCCCATAAAAAATATATTCACAACTTTAAATTTCAACCTCCAGACCATCATCACCTGGCCGCCTGGAATAGGAAAGCCTAGTCGTCCAGCCCAGAGGCGGCTTAAGTCATCTTGGGGGTGGGTTAGGGACCCATGGAGAGGAGGACCCATGCCAATAAGTCCCTGTAATCACCGCATTGATACTGAAACATGTGCACTCCCTTATACACCCCCAAAACCCTTTTGTACTGGCATATAAGTGGCTCCTGCAGCCATTAGGGCTATTGGGGTGGTAGATAAATGGGTCTAGGGGATTCTGGAGGTGGTTTGTGGGGCTCACCATCACCTATAAGGGAGCTGTAGTGAGGAGAAGCCATGCACCCTTTTTGTGAAGTTCACAGCAGTACCCTCTAAGGTACCCCACTATTTAGGTGCTATGTCTGGGTGTTCAGTCTATCACTTTGCAGACCTCTCCCATGTCCAACAGGACTTGTTCTAGGCGTTTTGGACTTGAATGGAAAGTTGAATGCAAATGTGGTATAAAGATGGGCGATTTAGCGGCTTGGACGATCTGATCGGTAGGATGTATAATTAGACGATTTTCGAAAGTAAAAAAAAGTTGGACGTCTCTTTCGAAAATGTGTCTTAGGCTCTTTTTAACTTTAGATGACTTGCGAGATGGACATAAATGGACTTAGATGTCCCTTTCGATTATGCCCCTCCACGCTTACTAGCATTTTTTCTGTTATGGCCCCTACCATCTGGAATTCAGCACCAAATTATATAAGAGAAATTACATCCCTTGATAAATTTAAAAGTAACTTGAAAGCCTTTCTTTTTAAAGAAGCTTTCGGTGTATAATAGTCCTTCTAAGGACGGTAATGGAAATCAGTTCCTTGCCATTTTTTAATCATTTTTAGCCTTTTGTTTTGGTTCTTCTCCCCCTCTTTTTCTTTATACAAATTGTATTTCTGCCTTTTTCCATCCTGCATCGGTAAGTTAATGTTTGTCAGTGTGTACGAATGTTTGTAGCATCATTTGTAATTTGTTTTTATCATATGCTCTTTTTATACTTTGTTTTTATATTATGTAAAACCGCTTTGAATTCTGATAAGGTGGTATATCATATTTTTAAATAAACCTGAAACCTGATTTAATCACTTAACTGTTACAAACCCAAGCTTATGGCAAGTTACTGTCCAAGGAAAGAAGGTACAACCCTGACTTCAAACCATAGGCATTAGAATGGGGGGAGCCATGGGTGCCATGGCACCTCCAACAGAGTAGACCAAGTAGCCACCTGACAAATCTCTGCAGGAGGCACTTCCCGAGACTCCACCCAGGAAGAGGTGACCCCCCTGATCGAGTGCACCTTACCGCAGGCAATGTGGAAATGGCCATGTGAATCCATCTAGTTTTAGAAGTCTTGGTCGCCAGCCTGCCCTGATGGGAGTGGCTGGTGAGTTAATGTTTGTCAGTGCGTACGAATGTTTGTAGCATCATTTGTAATTTGTTTTTATCATATGCTCTTTTTATACTTTGTTTTTATATTATGTAAAACCGCTTTGAATTCTGATAAGGTGGTATATCATATTTTTAAATAAACCTGAAACCTGATTTAATCACTTAACTGTTACAAACCCAAGCTTATGGCAAGTTACTGTCCAAGGAAAGAAGGTACAACCCTGACTTCAAACCATAGGCATTAGAATGGGGGGAGCCATGGCTACAGGTAGACTGACAGATGAAAATCATTGGTCTTGTCCAAGCCTCAGAACTGGAGCTAGAGGACTCCTGATGCAGGCTTATTAGTCAAAACATAGCCTGTGTCAAGTTCAATGTATGATTAGATGATATTCTGTATATTCTATATTGGATGTCATTAAAGTGATATTCGTTTGTAGACCTGGTCCACTCTGCTTCTTCTTTGGATTCCATGAGACTTATGCAGAGCGGACTTTCTCTGTTGTTTGGTATCTGTATTATCTGCCTGAGCCCGAATCTGCATCAGGAACAGGTTCTATAGCCCAAATGTCCAGAAGTCTTTGGAGAGTGGCTCAGACCTTGATCTCCTTCTCCAGTCTTCCGGCAGGAGAATCCAGGAACAGATTCATGCAGCTGACAAACGACCCAGGGCATCCATCTCTGCCTGCAAGGAGGTCTTCCTTCATTCCACTCAAACAGACTATCTGAAGGGGCTTCCTCAGCTGCAGCTCCTCATTTCAGAGGGCAGGTTTAGGCAAATTAGGGTCCAATGTATTCCCATCAGGATTTTCCTTCTTCTATGAGACAGTGTTTAGCTGGACCCTTAGGCCTTGATTCTGCAAAATGCGTCTAAAGTTAGGTGCCGTTTAGGCGCCTAAATTAGGCGTCCTTTGTAGAGAGCTGCACGGGAATGGGGATGACGGGAATCCCATGAGATTCGCTGGGATCCTGCGGGTTCCCTCAAAAAGTGTATGAAGATGAAAGTGAGGTTAATCAAACCTTGACAAATCCAAAACTTCACCTCACTCTACAAGAAGAGGAAATGAACAATTATCCGGCTAAATCTCCAAACTGAGAACAGCCACCTCTGATATGTTGTAGATTTTAACATTTAATGAACTCCATCATCTTCTAATCTTTTCAGAAGTAAGACAAACCAGTTGCATCAGGTAATTCATTCATTTATTTTTCTTCCATAGTGCAGAGTTACTAGCATGCCCCCCGAAGGAACCCGTTTCGCCCAAGCAGGGCTTTTTCAAGAGTTCACAGTGGGCGCTCTTTCTTTAGCTTCCTCACATTCCCGGCAGATCTGGCACCTGAAATGTGAGGACGCTAAAGAAAGAGTGCCCACTGTGAACCCTTGAAAAGCCCTGCTTGTGCGAAACGGGTCCCGTCGGGGGGCATGTTAGTAACTCTGCACTATGGAAGAAAAATAAATGAATGAATGACCTGATGCAACTGGTTTGTCTTACTTCTGAAAAGATTAGAAGATGACGGAGTACATTAAATGTTAAAATCTACAACATATCAGAGGTGGCTGATCTCAGTTTGGAGATTTAGCCGGATAATTGTTCATTTCCTCATCCTGCGGGTTCCCCCTTCGGGTCACAGGGATCCCATGGGGATGCCCCTTAGGGTCGCGGGGTTCCTTAGGGGTTGGATGCACTCGAGCCGCGAGGCTCGTCTTCTTTTCCCTACCTGCCCTGCCGAAGCACACAGCCGACCGGAAGTCTTCCACGATGTCAGTGCTGACGTCGGAGGGAGGGCTTAAGCAAAGCCCTCCCTCCCTCCGACTTCAGCGCTGACATCGGGAAGACTTCCGGTCGGCTGTGTGCTGCGGCAGGGCAGATAGGAAAAATTCAAGGCAGTGGTGTACCAAGGGGGGGGGGGGGACGGTCCGCCCTGGGGCAGCCTTAGGGGGGGTGCAGAGCCAGCTAGATCCCCTTACCATCGTGGCGCTTTCCCCCGACCAACCAACAACAGGCCCGGTCCGACAAACGTCCCTGCCCTGTAGCCGCGAATCTAAATTACCTTCTTACAGCAGCTGGATTCAGGGCAAGGAGGTTTGTCGGACTGGGCCTGTTCTGTTGTCGGACGGGCGGGGAAGTGCCACGAAGGTAAGGGGCAGGGAGGGAGAAAGGGAGGAAAGGTGGAATGGAGAGGAAAAGACGCTTAAGGGAAATGGGTAAAACTGAGGGGGGACAAGGATGCTGAAAGCACTGGGGAAGACAGAGGGGGGAGAAGGAAGCTGAAAGCACATGGGTAAGACAGAGAGGGGAGAAGGATACTAAGAGCACATGGGGAAGACAGAGGGAGGAGAAGGACGCTGACATGACATGGGGAAGATGGGGGGAGAAGGACAGTGAAAGGAAATGGGGAAGAGAGAGTGGGGAGAAGATGCTGAAGGGAAATGGGGAAGAGAGAGTGGGGAGAAGATGCTTAAGGGAAATGGGGAAGAGAGAGTGAGGAGAATACGCTGAAGGGAAATGGGGAAGAGAGAGTGGGGCGAAGATGCTGGCAGGGAAGAAGACAGAGATGCCAGACTATGGGGGGAGCGGAGGGAAGAAGATAGGTGCCAGGCCAATTTGGAAGGAGGGAGAAAGGGAGAGGCACAGTAACAGAGAAAATGGAAGATGCAGAGAGAAGAGTGGATGGAAGGAATTGAATGGGAACATGCGGAAAGCAGAAACCAGGCAACAAAGGTAGGAAAAAAATTCTATTTCTTTTTGCTTCAGGATAAAGTAGTATATTAGTTGATAAAAATTTATAAACTAATAGAGGCTCTGGTAGAAACCCGTTTACAAAGTATGTATTCTTTCCAATTAATATTTCCAAATTAATAAAGTCTCTTTGCTTATTTGTAAATGGGTTTCTACCAGAGCCTTTAATTCAGTAGCATAATTAAATGAAATAACTATTTCTGAAGTTTATAGGGACTAGCGGGGATGGAAGGGATTCCTCGTGGTGATGGGTGGGGACGGAGGGGATTCCTCGCGGAGATGGGTGGGGATGGAGGGATTCCTCACGGGGACGGGTGGGGACGGGTGGGATTCCTCACGGGGACGGGTGGGGACGGGTGGGACTTTGACGGGGACGGGTGGTATTTCTGTCCCCGCGCAACTCTCTACTCTGCATACTTTCTCTAAATTTTACATAGTAGATGTGGTGGCTTGCGAGGACGCCGCTTTTGGGTTCTCAGTCTTGAGGGCAGGCTCTTCTGTCTCACCCTAGATGTTAACCATTACTTTGGAACGTCACCATACATACAGACTCTGGAGTAGATGTATCTTCTTTTTGTTAATCTTCTATAGAGTTCGTACAACCCGCTTGCTGTATATTCTGTATTGCCTGCTTTCTGCCTCGAATATTTCTGTATTTCAGGACAGGAGTTCTTCTCCTGTCAGTCAGATGGCTAAGTGTAAAAAAAGAAAAGGGAAATCTAATATGAGTGTGTTCCTTACCAACCAGCTCCTTTATTTTAGTGCCAGTTGCACACCAGCAGGTTGTTGTTTTTTTCAATTGCTATGACATGTTGTTCTAAGTTACAGAACAGTGGAGCTCAATTGCTTTGGGCCATAACTGAAGGGTGCACTGGCTCTGCCTCTAGAAGGGAGATGCTCAAAGCTGTAAGTATTCTCACTTCTGAAAGCCCATTTCACGGAAATGGATTGATCACAAAATGTACAGACTCCATAGTAGATTAACAGAAAGAATATCCAGGTAAGAACCTAATCTTTCAATACCGCCCACCAGGCTGCTCCATGAATCTGCTTGCTCTAACAGGACTGATCATAACATCTGAAGCTGTCATTCAGGTTGGTATATACTGATTCTTTCATATCTTTGGGGTGTGGGAGAGGGTCAGTGACCACTGAGGGAGTCAAAGTGGGTCATGCCTTCATGCCTTAATCCCTCCAGTGGTTGTCTGGTCTGTTTGGGTACCTTTTTTGAATGTATTCATTATTAAAATAGGTCTAGCCTCAAACATCCAAATTGTATCCTAGATGTACTCTAAAATGTTCCATTATTGCAGAAAAGCACCCAAATCATAAGCCCTTTCTAGTGCCACCCAAACCACACCTACCACACACCTCCTTGATATTTAGACACATTACAGTCAAACAGCATAGAAATCCATCTACAAAATGGGTTTCAACAATATTGATTTGGAAGGTTTGGCAAGAAAAACCATCCTTCTGCCCCTTTATGCAACTTTTTGGATGTTTTTCTTTTTCGAAAATGAGCCCCTTAATGTATGTGAAATGTATTTATTATTTACTAGCTGATGCCCCGGCGTTGCACGGGTATTTAATTATAGCAATAACACAGTAAATGGATTGAAATAAAGATACTTTATAGTGGTGAATGAAATTATTTTTTTTACAGCTTTATAAAAAGTACAATAATCAAATTATAATGTGAAATATTTGACAAAATGAATACAATACAACTAACACAAAACTTGATTATAAACAACAATTTTAATTTCACCTCCAGGAGCAAGAACATATAAATTCTTGGGTGAACCCACCCTTGATCAAGCAACATAGAGTTGTCCATGGGAAAAACAGGGGGATCTTAAATCCACTCCACAGTATGTAATAGTCTGTCCCTGTGATTTGTTGATTGTGATAGAGAATGCAAGTCTCACTGGAATTTGCAATCTCTTAAACTGAAAAGGAAGATCTGTTGGAATAAGTGGCATCCAAAAGTTTCAGTATTGATTTAAACAACTCAATATGTGGAAACTCAGGTTGAAAAGAAACTCCATGCAGTTTGTTCCCGGTTCAGAATGGAACCTGTGTTCCTAGTTCAGGATATGTGAGTACTCATGTAATGTAATAACATTATGAACTGGGGTGCATGAAGGAAACAGTTACAAACACAGTTAGAACATACAAACTCTATATGTATGGTGTCCGTGGTAGAATAGAAAAGATGTCCCTAGTGGTTATAGTGTCATAGAAAGTGTTTTATAGTTGGAATTACTGTGAGAATGGCAGCTGTTTACATTTTTTCCATTGACATGAATGGGTGAAATCTGATTTTCAGTATGTAGCTCCGCCCACGTGTGCAGGTGGGCCGCGAGACCCCCAGAACATATCACCCCAGGTAGTGAGGGATCTGCATACCAAGTTTTGTTCAAATCGGTCAAGCCGGTTTTGAATTACAGTGAGAATGGCAGGTTTTTACATTTTTTCCATTGACATGAATGGGTGAAATAAGATTTTCTGTTTGTAGCTCCGCCCACGTGTGCAGGTGGGCCGCGAGACCCACAGAACATATCACCCCAGGTAGTGAGGGATCAGCAGACCAAGTTACGTTCAAATCGGTCAAGTCATTTTTGAATTACTGTGAGAATGGCAGCTTTTTACATTTTTTCCATTGACATGAATGGGCGAAATCCGATTTTATGTTTGTAGCTCCGCCCACGTATGCAGGTGGGCCGCGAGACCCCCAGAACATATCACCCCAGGTAGTGAGGGATCTGCATACCAAGTTTCGTTCAAATCGGTCAAGCCGTTTTTGAATTACTGTGAGAATGGCAGCTTTTTACATTTTTTCCATTGACATGAATGGGTGAAATGTGAATTTCTGTTTCTAGCTCCGCCCACGTGTGCAGGTGGGCCGCGAGACCCCCAGAACATATCATCCCAGGTAGTGAGGGATCTGCATACCAAGTTTCGTTCAAATCGGTCAAGCCGTTTTTGAATTACTGTGAGAATGGCAGCTTTTTACATTTTTTCCATTGACATGAATGGGTGAAATCTGATTTTCTGTTTATAGCTCTGCCCACGTGTGCAGGTGGGCCGCGAGACCCCCAGAACATATCATCCCAGGTAGTGAGGGATCAGCATACCAAGTTTTGTTCAAATCGGTCAAGCCGTTTTTGCGTGATCGCGGCACATACACACACACATACCTCCGATTTTATATATAGAGATTTATTTGAATATTTATATACCACTTATAGCCTAAGGAGCTCATAATTGAAAGAGAAAAATGTCCAAAAACCAGCCTAAGTCGGCACTTGGCCGAACATTTCCCAAATACGTCCAAGTGCCAATAATAAAAACGGGTTTTGGACGTATTTCTAGACGACCTAGGCCTTCATAGTGCTGTTGAACGACCAAAGCTAAACAGAGCGTTTCAGGAAGAGTGTCGAGGCCAAGAGTTGGGCGGGATGTGGGCCGGCTTAGACTTAGTCGTACAGCATGTATAACCGAAAGTTATACAGCCCACGATTGACGGAACTTGGACGTTGTGACTTAGACCATGTAAAACAGTCACAAAAACCCACATAATGTCACCAGATAAGCATTGAAAATACATAAAACAGACTCCCCCAAACTACCCCAGCCCCCACCCCCATAAAAATATTAATCACACCTTTAAAATTCAGCCTCCAGAACATCATCACCTGGCTGCCTGGCATAGGAAAGCCTAGTCGTCCAGCACAAAGGAGGCTTAAGTCATCTTGGGGGTGGGTTAGGGACCCATAGAGAGGAGAACCCATGGCCATAAGCCCCTGTAATCTCTGCATTGATATTGAAACATGTGCACTGCCATATACACCTCCACAACCCTTTTTACTGGCATATAAGTGGCTCCTGCAGCCATAAGGGCTATTGGGGTGTTAGATAAGTGGGTCTAGGGGATTCTGGAGGTGGTTTGGGGGGCTCACCCAGTGGCGTACCTAGGGTATGTGGCACCCGGGGCCCATCATTTTTTGACACCCCCCACTTATGTAAAAAAATATTTTTTGTAATGACCATGAAACAGAATAAATGGTCAGAATAGAAACAGGCAGTGAAAATTTTCTTATATTCCAAACATAACATAACATAAATTATGTCTGAATTGTCATGACATCAGAAGTACATATGGAGTAGTTGCAGGTGATGCTTGGGACAGTTCTGATTGTGTTAGTTCGGTTTTATGTGTTTTTTGAATAGAAGGGTTTTTATTTCTTTTTGAAGGTTTTGCAGTCTATGGTCGATGTCAATTGGTTGTAGAGTTGGGGGTCGAGTGTTGCAGCTCGAATGGCTAGGAGGTTGTCGAACAGTTTTTTTCTTTTGACGTTTTTGGTTGGAGGGTGTGTGAATGGTGCGTGAGTTCTCCTATGTCTGTTTGAAGTGGATTGAATTATTTAGCTGAAGAAATTAGTTACCCCCTCATCCCACACACATTAATTCTCTTCCATTTTTGTTCCCATTATAAAAAACACTGATAAGTTCCCAGAAAAAAAATACATTAAAATAAGAAGTGAAAACAAAGGCCCCTACAGATGAGAACATAACATAAGAATAGCCTAACTGGGTCAGACCAATAGTCCATCATGCCCAGTAGCCCATTCTCATGGTATCCAATCCAGGACACTAATACCTGGTCAAAATCCAAAGAGTAGCAACATTCCATGCTACCGATCCAGGGCAAGCAGCCACTTCCCCCATGTCTTAATAACAGATTATGGACTTTTCCTCCAGGAATTTGTCCAAATCTTTCTTAAAACCAGCTACACTATCTGCTTTTACCATAACTTCTGGCCACTTCATTTTTAAGTTTAGATCTTTCCTTTCAAACAGAGACCTTGCTAGATGTCAAATACAGCAGAAGGTAACTTCACATGGACTTAGCTGTGCAGGAAATGTGAATCTCCTCATACACCCACCATATAGTGCAAAAATGTGCAAAGGTCTGTTTTTTTCTTTCGATCACTACATAGCCTAATGCCACACAAGCAGCGCTGTTACAAACATATTCTGTAGGTCAATGGTAAGGATAACAAAGTTTCCTTCCTTGGACCAGAAGGAGATAAACCACTGGAAGAGATCCCAAAACAACACCCAAAGACCCACTCAGTGTGTGAACCAGTTGAGTGGAGTGGACTAACTGGGGGGTGAAAATGGGCCCGGAGTTTGCTCAGCAGAATTTCCCAGACCACCTCTTCCTCTCAACACATTGACACGCTGCCACCATCACCACTAGGAACACCTCACTGGGTAGGCCAGCTATGCTATAAACTTTATAAAACACATTATTATATTTTCTTATAAAGCACATATTTTAACTGAACTCTCCGACATCCTCAGCCTTTCCATTCACAAAAATAGAAGGAAGAAAAGTTCCCATTTCCTGCTGTCTCATGTCCCCGGGCTATACAATATTTTTTTTCTGCAGACCCTTCAAAAGTCTGACCAAATCCTCGTTTCACTTGCATTATAAAGTACTGAGGATGCCATCTCTCCCCAATCCCAGGTCCTAAAGTCTAAGACAGTAGCGCAAACTAATGCTGCCAGATACAGGAAAAAAAATTTTGATTCGATTCAGCCCTATTGAATTGGTTTTTCAATTCGATTTTCCTGCCCAGTTGGGTGATTTTTTTCAAAACTCCTGGTGGGTTTTATAGCTTTTTCACCCCCTTTGGCTTCTCCTAACCACACTGGCGCTGTGGTGTAAATAAAATAAAGAAACAAAAAGGACTTTTCCTCTCTCTGTTAAATCCTAGCTCACGTTTGCAGTCCAACACCAGCTCTGGCAGGATACACATTTCAAATCTGACATATTGTAATCACAAAACAGAAAATAAAATTAATTTTTCTACCTTTTGTTGTCTGGTTATATTTCAAATCTTGTTGGTCCAAGGCTCTGATTTTCTTCTGATAACTTGCTTGCCAGGGTCTCCTTCTTTCTGCATGCTAACCATCCATCTGCCAACTCTGTCCTCCCTTTCCATTTCCCTTCCCTTCCCTTCCCAGGAAGTCTGGTATCTTTCCTTTTTTTCATCTCCCTCCACAGATCCACCTTTTCTTAAATACCCTTTCATCCGGCATCTCTCCCTCCTTCCCCACCATCCCAGAGTCCACCATCTCTCCCTTTCTTTTCCTAATTACCCTCCTATCCAGTATCTCTATCCCTCTTCCACACCATCCCTTGTGTCCAATTTCTCTCCCTTTCTGTTCCTTCCCTCCCTAAATCCCATGGTCCATCATCTCTCTCCCTCTCCTCTATTTTCAGACCCATTATTTCTTCCCCCCTCCAAAGTTTGGCATATGCACGTCTCTTTGAACACCCCCTTCCCTCCGTGTACTTCTAAATCATGGTCCCCCCCAAAGGCCTGTCCCCCCTTAAAGGTCTGCCTGTCCCCCCTTGAAGGCCTGCACCCCCCTTGAAGGCCTGTCCCATCCCCTTGTAGGCCTGTCCCCCCCTTGAAGGCCTGCCTGCCTGTCCCCCCCTTGAAGGTCTGCACCCCCCGAAGGCCTGCACCCCCCCGAAGGCCTGTCCCCCACTTGAAGGCCTGTCCCACCCCCTTGTAGCTTCTCCCCCCCTTGAAGGCCTGTCCCCCCTTGAAGGCCTGCACCCCCTTGAAGGCCTACACCCCCCCTCGAAGGCCTGCACTCCCTTGAAGGTCTGCACCCCCCCGAAGGCCTGTCCCCCACTTGAAGGCCTGTCCCACCCCCTTGTAGCTTCTCCCCCCCTTGTAGGCCTGTCCCCCCCTTGAAGGCCTGCCTGCCTGCCTTTCCCCCCCTTGAAGGCCTGCACCCCCTTGAAGGCCTGCACCCCCCCCGAAGGCCTGCACTCCCTTGAAGGTCTGCACCCCCCCCCCCCCGAAGGCCTGTCCCCCCTTGAAGGCCTGCCCCCCCCTTGTAGGCCTGTCCCCCCTTTAAGGCCTGCCTGCCTGCCTTTCCCCCCCTTGAAGGCCTGTCTCCCCCTTGAAGGCCTGCACCCCCCCTTGAAGGTCTGCACCCCCCCTTGAAGGCCTGTCCCACCACCTTGTAGGCCTGTCCCCCCCTTGTAGGCCTGTCCCTCCCTTGAAGGCTTGCCTGCCTTTCCCCCCTTGAAGGCCTGTTCCCCCCCTTGAAGGCCTGCCCCCCCTTGAAGGTCTGCACCCCCCCACAGGCCTGCACCCCCCCTGAAGGCCTGCCTGCCCCCCTTGAAGGCCTGCACTCCCCCCCGAAGGCCTGTCCCCCCTTGAAGGCCTGCCTGCCTGCCTGTCACCCCCTTCCCCTTGAAAGCCTGCTTGCCTGCCCGCCCGCACCACCCTGAAGGCCTGATGCCCCGACCCACCCCGAAGGACCGCTTGCCCCCCTGGCCTCCCCGCACCACCTATGAAGCAGCCGCAGCAGGATCGCGAAGTCAGCGTCAGCGATCCCTGCGCTGCTTCCTGCGCCATGGTCCCGCCCCTCCTCTGATGTCAGAGGAGGGGCGGGATCGCGGCGCAGGAAGCAGCGCCTAAGCAGCGCAGGGATTGCTGACGCTGACTTCGCGATCCTGCTGCGGGCTGCTTCACAGGTGGTGCAGGAAGGTCAGTGGGGCGAGCGGTCCTTCGGGGGTGGCGGGGGACTGAACGGCAAGGCCGGGAACACCCCCTTAGGGTTGGCACCCGGGGCGCACCGCCCCCCCCGCCCCCCCCTTGGTACGCCACTGGGCTCACCATAACCTATAAGGGAGCTGTAGTGAGGAGAAGCCATGGCACCCTTTTTGTGAGGTTTATAGCAGTGCCCTGTAAAGTATCCCACTATTTAGGTAGCATGTCTGGGTGTTCAGTCCATCACTTTGCAGACCCCTCCCACGTCCAACAGGGCTTGTTCTAGGTGTTTTTGATTTGGATGAAAAGTTGGACGGAAATTTGGTATAAAGATGGACGATTTAGTGGCTTGGACAATCAGATCGGCAGGACATATAATTAGACGATTTTCGAAACAATAAAAATTTTGGACGTATTTTTTGAAAATATGTCCTAGGTTGTTTTTACTTTGGACGACTTGCGAGTTGGATGCAAATGGACTTAGACTTCCCTTTCGATTATGCCCCTCCATGTAGTTTACATTCAGGTACTCAAGCATTTTTCCCCATCTGTGCAAGTGGGCTCACACATTATAATAATTATAATAATAATTTTATTCTTATATACCGTCAAAGCCATATAAGTTCGATGAGATTGCATGAATATTTTTACCAATACATGAAGTAGACAATACTGTACCAATCAATCAATTTGGGGATCAGTTGTATATGCATATTAATAAACTATATTAATAAATATTTTTGTGCTCAGAATACCAAGTGCTTCTAATCAAAAACCTGAACAAGTAAGCTGATTTTCCATCATTGCATTTTGCTTGCATTAGCAGTCTTCAAATGGTGTATTCAGTTCATGATCTCTGAATAATATAAGTAGTATTTATTTTATTGATGTAGAAATCAGAGAATAATGAGTCCCTGATGCAGGAATCTGTTGCCAGTCCAACTAACTAATGTGCTTCAAATGACTCCACACAAATCCTCCGAAAATAACTTCCACAACAAAACTCTCTCAGAGCTTCCTCTACTCAAGCCTGTTTTTCACCATCTTGACTTTTTTAGGAGGTAGCATAAAACAAACTGATCTCAAAATAAAATAAAATTTATGCCACTCTCTGGAACATGAAACTTAGGTTCAAATTCTGTAACCAGCGCCTACAGTTAGGTACCTATTTTGGAGGTGCCCAACTAGATAGGCGCCTATCTAAACTGAATAACAAGCTCAATTAAGCTTTTTAATCAGCACTGATTGAAACATAGGCGCCTATCAAGAAAGTGCAATTCTGTAACAAGGCGCCTCTAAAAATGTAGGCAGTCTTCAAAAAAATAGGCGCTATGCATGTTAGGTATGGGCGTGGCTACATGTTAGGCGCCTTGTTGCAGAATCACTGCTCTTAAGCGTGCTTATGCACTCAGCTAGACGCCTAATTTTTAGTTGTGCCTAGAGCTGGCCTATTTCTTGGGTGCCTCCAAAATAGGTTCCGCTCAGCGTGATTTATTAAATAGCACCCAATTTTACTTGAATCGCGCTGAACAGTGCCTAATTAGGTGCCTAACTTTTGGGCGCTTCTTATAGAATTTGCCCTTCAAAGTACTATTGCACAACTTCTTCAGTTGTTTGATAGTAGTTTAAGTTTATCATTCTAGGAAGTGGCTCAATATTGTAAAAGACCATTTCTACCCACAGAAATATCGTATGTGCATCAGGTCTAATGTATGGAATGCTTCATTCTATCTCTCATTAAAATGAACAACTGATTTAGCTTTCAGTTCCGTGGAACCTGGGTTAATTTCCACATCGTGGACACATTTTTTAGTGATCATTCTAATTGACGTGTTCGGTGAATAACTCAGTCATTATAATTTTATAAGATAGAACAGTCAACATATACTGTATTGATCAACGCATTAAGACTCCTGAAGCAGGCCTTTGGGCCAAAACACATACCTGTCGAGTCTTCATATAATAAATTGAGTACCACCTGATTGCCTTCTCTGTTTACTTTAAGTATCTGCCTTGATAAGGTAGAATCTCCTGTTGCTTTGTATCAATATTGTAAAAGACCATTTCTACCCACAGAAATATCGTATGTGCATCAGGTCTAATGCATGGAATGCTTCGTTCTGTCTCTCACTAAAATGAACAACTGATTTAGCTTCTGTTCGTTTCCTTTACTTGGCCAACAAAAAAGGCAAAAGTTGAGTAAAAAAAAAGAGTAAGGGAGGAGAAAAAAAAAAAAAGAGCCATGAATCTGACTTTTTTGTTCAAGTTCAGCATTTTAATCATTACTCTCAAGATTCTAGCCCCTTAGCTTGCGGCACTATTATATTGTACAGCAACTGGAAACTGTGTTACATGCAGTAATTAAAAATGTGCCAGATGCAATGTTAGTAAAGAAGAAAGTGACATGGAAATAATAGAAGTAGCAGTGTTGCAGCACTCTAGATTTGACAGTGATGGAACGCCTCTTTAAGGTGTATTGAGAATTAAGACACATTGCTGAATGCATTCCAGTCTATTCAAGCTAAGGTCAAGTACACAGATTATTGAAGCAAAACTAATTTATTTTTACTTATAATTCAGAGCACAAAACTTTTTTTTCCCATTCCAGTTAGCCATTGTCAGCCAAAATGCAGTTCTCAACAGAAACCTGAGAAATACCAAATGAGCAAGTGCTATCACCAACAGGTTTTATCCACAGTGACAAATAGTACAATACCACCATACCAAGGCAACAAAATAAGTTATATTAGCTATTCACTATCATTTATCATTCATTTCCCTCAATTTTCAAATCGTCCTGAATACCACGCTATTTTAATGTACTTCATTTATAATTTAGATGTAATATGAACACTAATAACTATATTCTTGTATCCCGCATATAAAGTACTACTAATAGTTCAATGCATCTTACAGGTAAGAACACTTTATAAAAAAAAAAAAATCCAGAGGGAAGAGATAACATTATTCCTAATTTCAATCGTTCACCAATATTGGCAATAACAACCTGCATCACCCTTTCTCCACTAACTACTGACCAATTTCATTACTACTTTTTGTCTTAAAAAACTGACTGAACAAGCAGTTCTTCAACAGCTCAATGACTTCCTTGAAAATTCCAATGCTTTCCAATTCCACCCCTATCAGACAAGATTTAGGCCCCAACACAGTACCCAAACTGCTTTTGCTAGGTATGACATTGACAATTCTGCAATATCTCAGCCAGAATCATCTTACACTACTTATTTTCTTAGATTTATCTACTACTTTTGACTCTATAGACCAGTGGTTCCCAAACCTGTCCTGGGGGACCCCCAGCCAGTCAGGTTTTCCAGATATCCCTAATGAATATGCATGAGAGAGATTTGCATAAAATAGAAGTGACAGGTATGCAAATCTCTCTCATGCATATTCATTAGGGATATCTGGAAAACCTGACTGGCTAGGGGTCCCCCAGGACAGGTTTGGGAACCACTGCTATAGACCATAGTTTATTACTTCATTGCCTTTCTGAACTAGGGATTTTCAGTATAGCATTGCAAAGGTTTCATCAATATCCATACTATGTTCAATGAAATAGCATCTCATCCAAGTTACATGCACTAACCTGTAGAGTTCCACAGAGATCTCTATTAGCACCTACTCTTTTCAATATCTTTTGGTCCCTTTGCTGACTTTTGTTCAATCCCTGGGCTTAATATCCTTTGTTTATGCTGATGATATTCAACTAATTGTCACACTGAAAGACTCCTCTCCTTCCCCTGTCTCAGATCTTAATAAAAAATTAAATCAGATTTTTACCTGGTTTACCACTAATAGACTTAAACTGAACCCTGGTAAATCAAAAGCATTGCTTCTCAAAAGATCATCACTTGACAATCCGGTTCCTAATATAACTATAGCAGGAACACCTGTACCATTTCATTCTACTTTAAAAATTATTGAAGTTACCTTTGATGCAACTCCTTCTCATCATACTTACCGTATTTTCACACAGATAACGCGCACCCGTGTATAACGCGCACACGGGTATAACGCGCAGAAACCACGATTTTATGTATAAAACCTTTTGTATACCGCGCTCACGGGTATAACGCGCATGCAGCCCGACTGTCCTTTCGCCCGCCCCGACTCTCCTCTGGCCACCCCGACTCTCCTTTCGCCCTCCCCGACTCTCCTCTGGCCACCCCGACTCTCCTTTCGCCCGCCCCGACTCTCCTCTGGCCACCCCGACTCTCCTTTCGCCCTCCCCAACTCTCCTCTGGCCACCCCGACTCTCCTTTCGCCCGCCCCGACTCTCCTCTGGCCACCCCGACTCTCCTTTCGTCCTCCCCGACTCTCCGTGCGCTGTCCCCCTTGAAGGTCTGTCCCCCCTTGAAGGTCTGTCCCCATCCTGAAAGCCTGATGCCCCCCCCCCCGACGTTCGATACATCCACCCCCCCCCGGCAGGACCACTCGCACCCCCACCCCGAAGGACCGCCGACTCCCCGACAATATCGGGCCAGAAGGGAGCCCAAACCCTCCTGGCCACGGCGACCCCCTACCCCCACCCCGCACTACATTACGGGCAGGAGGGATCCCAGGCCCTCCTGCCCTCGACGCAAACCCCCCTCCCTCCAACGACCGCCCCCCCAGCCGACCCGCGACCCCCCTGGCCGACCCCCACGACACCCCCACCCCCCTTCCCCGTACCTTTGGTAGTTGGCCGGACAGACGGGAGCCAAACCCGCCTGTCCGGCAGGCAGCCAACGACGGAATGAGGCCGGATTGGCCCATCCGTCCCAAAGCTCCACCTACTGGTGGGGCCTAAGGCGCGTGGGCCAATCAGAATAGGCCCTGGAGCCTTAGGTCCCACCTGGGGGCGCGGCCTGAGGCACATGGTCGGGTTGGGCCCATGTGTCTCAGGCCGCGCCCCCAGGTGGGACCTAAGGCTCCAGGGCCTATTCTGATTGGCCCACGCGCCTTAGGCCCCACCAGTAGGCGGAGCTTTGGGACGGATGGGCCAATCCGGCCTCATTCCGTCGTTGGCTGCCTGCCGGACAGGCGGGTTTGGCTCCCGTCTGTCCGGCCAACTACCAAAGGTACGGGGAAGGGGGGTGGGGGTGTCGTGGGGGTCGGCCAGGGGGGTCGCGGGTCGGCTGGGGGGGCGGTCGGAGGTTCTTGAAGGGGGCGGTCGTTGGAGGGAGGGGGGTTTGCATCGAGGGCAGGAGGGCCTGGGATCCCTCCTGCCCGTAATGTAGTGCGGGGTGGGGGTAGGGGGTCGCCGTGGCCAGGAGGGTTTGGGCTCCCTCCTGGCCCGATATTGTCGGGGAGTTGGGGAGTCGGCTGGGCAAGAGGGCTTGGGCTCCCTCTTGCTCCGATCGTGGATGCGGGTGCGGGTAGGAGCGCGTGCGAGCGGTCGTTCGGGGTGGGGGTGCGAGCGGTCCTGCTGGGGGGGGGTGAATCGGGCATCGGGCGGGGTGGGAACTATGTAGAAAAACTTTTGTATACCGCGCTCACGCGTATAACGCGCGAGGGGTATGCGCGGTAGGTAAAAACGCGTATAACGCGCGCGTTATATGCGTGAAAATACGGTACATCTCTGTTGCTGTTCAACGCTGCTTTTATAAGCTCAAACTGCTTGCCAGTGTACAACACCTCTTTACTCCTCAAGCTCATCACATTTTTACCCCTTTTCTAATCATTAGTCAGATAGACTATTGCAACAGCCTATTATGTGATATCATCATCTCCAAATGTCACCAACTACAACTTATATAAAATATAGCAATACAACCTATGACAGGTACTAAAAAGTATGACCATGTTACTCCTTTATTAAAAGCTGAACATTGGCTTCCAGTCACATAGAAACATGATGGCAGATAAAGGCTGAATGGTCCATCTAGTCTGCCCTTTCACAACATCTGCTATCTCCTCCTCTTCCTAAAAGATCCCATATGCCTGTCCCATGCTATCTTGAATTCAGATACAGTCTTCATTTCCACCACCTCCATTGGGAGACTATTCTACCACCTTTTTGGTAAATAAGTATTTTCCTATATTACTCCTGAGCCTACTCCTGAGCCTATCACCTCTTAACTTCATCCTAAGCCATCTCCTTTTAGAGTTTTCCTTTATTCAAAAAAGACTTACCTCCTGTACACTAATTGTATCCATCTTTCTTTCTGTTTGTACCATTTTTTCTCTCTGTTGTACCATTTTTTTTTCTCTATCACCTAATTTTATCTGATTGTAACATTGTACCATTTTCGCTGATTGTCCAGCCCTTCTTCGTTGTAAACCGCCTAGAACTACTATGGCTTTGGCGGTATATAAGAAATAAAATTATTATTATTATTATTACACTAATACCACTGAGATATTTAAAAGTCTTTATCATAATCTCTCTCCCATCTTTCTTCCAGGGTATACTGTACATATTAAGGTCTCTAAGTCTGTCCCCATACAATTTTTGATAAAGATCACTAACCAGTTTTGTAGCAGCCCTTCTTATTTATATCTTTTTTGAAGGTGTGGTCTCCAAAATTGCACACAATATTCGAAATGGGGCCTCAACAGAGACTTATACAATGGCATTATCACCTCCATTTTCGTACTGGTCATTCCTCTCCTTATGCACCCAATCATCCTCCTGGCTTTGACTGTCACCTTTTCTACCTGTTTTGCCACCCTGAGACCATCGGACATAATCACCCCTAAATTCCGCACTCAGAATACTTTACCTTCTATACTATACTGTTGTCCTGGATTTTTGCAGCCCAAGTGCATGACTCTGCATTTTTTTTTTTAGCATTAAATTTTAGTTGCCAGATCCCACCTCATGTTATCCACACCCTTATATATTTTTTATTTATTCAATTTTCTATACCGTTCTCTCAAGGGAGCTCAGAATGGTTTACATTAATTTATTCAGGTACTCAAGCATTTTTCCCTGTCTGTCCCGGCGGGCTCACAATCTACCTAATGTACCTGGGGCAAGGGGGGGATTAAGTGACTTGCCCAGGGTCACAAGGAGCAGCGTGGGTTTGAACCCACAACCCCAGGGTGCTGAGGCTGTAGCTTTAACCACTGCACCACACACTCCCCTTAGGAGTGTCTACCCTATTATACAGCTTGGCATCATTCTCAAAAAAACAAATTTTTCCAGACAGTTCTTCCACAATATCACTCAGACAGATGCTAAATAGAACTGGCCCAAGGACAGATCCCTGTGGCACTCCACTAACAACATCCTTATCCTCTTAGCAAACTCATTTCATGACTACCCTTTGTCTCCTTCCACGTAACCAGCTTTTAATCCAGTTTGTTACTTTGGGGCCCATACCACATGCATTCAATATATTTATCAGTCACTTTTGTGGCACTGTACCAAAAGTTTTGTTAAAGTCCAAGTACACTACATCTAATGCCCCTCCCATATCCAACTGTTTGGTTACCCAGTCAAATCAATCAATCAGATTTGTCTGACAATACCTGCCTCTCATAAAACCATGTTGCCTTGGTTCCTGCAGTCCATTCAATTCTACAAATCTCACTATCCTCCGCTTAAGAAGCGTTTCCATTAGTATACTCATTACTGAGGTCAGACTAACCGGCCTGTAATTCCCAGCCTCCTCACTTCTGCTCTTGTATAGAGGGACCATATCCACTCTTCTCCAGTCCTCCAGGACCACACCGGACTCTAAGGAAGCATTAAAAAGATGAGTCAATGGAGCTACCAGAATCTCTCTGAGTTCCATGAGTACCCTTGAATGTATCCTGGCAGGCCCCATCGCTTTGTCTATTTTTAATTTAGCTAGTTCCTCACAAACACAATCATCTGAGAATCTTTTATGGTCTATTATACATCCATTCCCATTTGTGTTCATTTTTTGTGGTCGTATCCCCCTGGTCTTTCATTTGTGAGCACTGAACAGAAATAATTGTTAAGCAGTTCAGCCTTATCTTTTATCGGTTTCTGCATATTTGTCCCACTCACTCTTGAGCCTCACTCTGACATTTTGACACTTCTTCCTATCACTTACATATCTAAAAAAATGTTTTGTCTCTCAATTTTACATTATCTGCTATCTTTTATTCAATTTGCATCTTTGCTTTTCTGACAGCTTTTCCCTCTTGTAGTTTTTCTACATATTTTTGTCAGTCTTCCTCTTTCTGCGGTCTTGCAATTTATGAAAGCTAACCTTTTTACTCTAACCTTTTCAGCTACTACATTTGAGAACCAAAGCGGCCTTCTTTTCATTTTACTTTTATGTACTTTCCTAACATAAAGATTTGTCACCTTTAGGATTGCTTCTTTCAGTTTTGGCCACTGCTTTTCTACTTCATTCAAGCTGTTCCCATCCAACTAATTCTTCCTTGAGGTATTCTTCCATCTTGACAAAGTTAGTTCTTTTGAATTCTAGAACCTTCAGTCTTGAGTAAGTCCTCTCATCTGCATTTTGATATTGAACCTCACCATTCTGTGATCACTAGATGCTAAATTATCACCTACTATAACCTGAGAAATACTTCTCCCATTTGTAAGCACCAAGTCCAAAATAGTTCTATCCCACATGAGTTCCGTTACTAATTCTTCCTGTAGTGAATCCAAGATCTCTATGCTTCTAGACGATCCCACAGCTGGTATGGTCCAATCAACATCCAGCATATTAAAATCACCTACCACCTTCCCCTTCCCCTTTCCTAGCTATCTTGTGAATGTCTTCTTTGTCCATTTCTTCTGACTGTGAAGGAGGCCTGTATGTCATACCAATGTAAATACATTTTCCATTTTTTCTTTACAGATTAACCCACAGTGCTTCTTCTTTACCTCCTACGGCTCGCAATTTTGTCACTTTAATATTATTCTTAACATATAATGCCACTCCTCCACACTTTTTACCTACCCTATCCCTCCTGAATAGATTATAGTCCCAATCATGGTTCTCCATGAACCACATCTCTGTGACCTCCACTAAATCCAATTCAGCTTCTACCATTACGTCCTCTAGATCTGGAATTTGTTTCCTATATTAGGGGCATTGGTATACAAAGCTTTCCAGCTATCACTCTTTTGTCTCAATTCAATAATGGTATTTGACGTCTTATATTCCTGAGAGTTATTAATTACCTTGGGGTATTTTACACCCATTCCCAGTACATTTAATTTAAAACCCTTTTCAGTACATTAGCTAATCTGTTACTAAATAATAATAATAATAATAATAACTTTATTCTTTTATACTGCCATAACCAAAAGTTCTAGGCGGTTTATACTAAAAAGAGCTGGACAATCAGTGAAATACAATAATACAGTAAAAAATGGAAATATTTGTAAAATAGAATTTAAATAATAAAACTCACGAAGTAATAAACTTATCAAACAAAGTGGTTTTAATTAATTTCTGAAAACTGCAATAGGGTGACAAAGCTTGCTGAATAAATTTACCTAACCAAGACTGTTGCCTACCAGCTTGAAATACTAGGGTCCTATCTAAGAAGGTCTTATATCTACACCCATTAATTTTTGGATAAGCAAATAAGTAGAAGTTTCTACTTTCCCTTGATGGTCTATGCAACACAAAATGAGGAAAAAGGTAAGCTGGAAACAATCCCGATATCAGCTTAAAGCAGATACAGGAAAATTTAAATAATACTCTTGCCTCCAAAGGCAGCCAATAAAGTAAACGATAATATGGACTAATATGGTTGTTCTTTTTTAAACCAAAAATCAATCGAACAGCTGTATTCTGAATTATCCTTTATTTCCTTAGAATTTTAATGGGTGCTCCTAAATAGATGATGTTACAATAGTCTAAAATAGATAAAACTAATGCCTGCACCAATAGTCTGAACGATAAAGGATCAAAATATTTTTTTATGGTTCTTAATTTCCACAATTTAAAAAAGCATTTTTGTACCACTGCTGAGCATGTCTTGGAAAATCATTCCATGGTCTAAGAATCCAAAGCACTCCCATTGACACCATCTATGCAGCCACACATTCAGTTCTAGGATGCGAGTTTCTCTCATTTGTCCTATACCTAAGACAGGAAGGATTGATGAGAATACTACCTGTGTACTTAATTGCTTCACCCTCTGACTTAGGGTCATGAAGTCACTTTTGATGCATTCAGTGGAATGCCTAGCAGTATCATTTGTGCTAACATGGATGAGTAACATAGGATAACAGTCTTTAGGCTTGATGAGTCTCAGCAAATGTTCTGCTACATCTTAAATCTTTGCACCAGGCAGATAGTACACCTTCCTTGACATAATGTCCGGATAGCAAATGGGTGCCTCTGTACCTCAGAAGGGAATTGCCAACCATATCTTCAGTTCAACAGAAGTTGAAGTAGTGAGATTCACTTTGCAGGGTCTGGTGATCTATGTCCAGCCATCTTCTTTCAGTGCAATGTCTCCATTCCCTTTGCAGGAGATGCCCAAAGCAACAAAGTGTATATCTGGGATGGATTTCTGAATTTCACAGATGTCTCTTAATCTTACCACCTCTTCTCTTAGTTCTTATATTTCTTTCATGAGGCTTTTAATATGTATACAACTTGTATATAAAACTATTCCCTCACCTTGATCAAGCATTCAGTCTGCACCGATATCAAATGGAAATCTAGGGGAAGTGTGTTCCAGAGATCATATATCATATTACTTTTAAGCTTGTCTCCTTAGGTCACAAAACACATCATTTTGGTCTTCCACTTTTTCTCAAGACATAAGAACATAAGAACTGCCATCTCCGGATCAGACCTTTGGTCCATCAAGTCCAACGATCCGCACATGTGGAGGCCCAGCCAGGTGTACACCTGGTGTAATTTTAGTCACCCATTTCCCTCTATGCCTCTCGTAAGGAGGCATAGAGTTTGCTTTTAAATCCTAGAACGGTAGATTCCGCAATAACCTCCTCTGGGAGAGCATTCCAGGTGTCCACCACTCGTGCGTGATGCAGAACTTCCTGATATTTGTCCTGGACTTGTCCCCCCTTAGCTTTAGTCCATGTCCTCTTGTCCGTGTCACATTGGACATTGTAAATAATTTTTTTTCCTGCTCTATTTTGTCGATTCAGTATTTTGAAAGTCTCGATCATATCCCCTCGCAGTCTCCTTTTTTCAAGGGAGAACAATCCCAGTCTCTTAAGTCGTTCCTCATACTCCAAATTCTCCATACCTTTTATTAGCTTCGTTGCTCGTCTCTGCACCCTCTCCAGCAGTTTAATATCCTTCTTTAGGTTGGGAGACCAATGTTGGATGCAGTATTCCAAGTGTGGTCTGACCATTGCCCTATAAAGTGGCATTATAACTTTCTCCGATCTACTCGTGATTCCTTTCTTTATCATGCCTAACATTCTATTTGCTTTCTTTGCCACTGCCGCGCATTGTGCCAACGGCTTCAGGGTCCTATCTATCAGTGCACCCAGGTCCTTTTCCTGTTCGCTCTTACCCAGAGTTGCACCTGACATTTTATACTCGTGTTCCTTGTTCTTTCTGCCTAAATGCATTACTTTGCACTTTTCCACATTAAACTTCATCTGCCATTTCTCTGCCCATTTCTCTAACTGACACAAGTCACTCTGGAGTTCCTCGCTATCCTTCTGTGATCTGATTGCCCGGCATAGCTTTGTGTTGTCTGCAAACTTGATGATCTTGCTGGATGTTCCTTCTTCTAGGTCATTGATGAAAATATTAAATAAGATGGGCCCAAGTACCGAGCCCTGGGGCACCCCGCTAGTCACTTTCTCCCAATCTGAGAACTTCCCTTATGCCCACTCTCTGCTTTCTGTTCTCCAGCCATTTGCCTATCCATCTTAGTATATCTCCCTCTATTCCATGGCTTTGTAGTTTCCTGAGAAGTCTTTCATGTGGAACCTTGTCGAACGCTTTCTGGAAGTCTAAGTATATTATGTCCACCGGTTCTCCACTGTCAATTTGTTTGTTCATGGTCTCAAAAAATTGAAGTAAATTTGTCAAACATGATTTCCCTTTCCTGAAGCCATGTTGACTGGCTCTCATCAGGTCGTGTGTATCCAAGTGCCGGACTATGCTATCTTTAATCAGTGCTTCAACCATCTTTCCAGGGACAGATGTAAGACTCACAGGTCTGTAGTTGCCCAGTTCTCCTCTTGATCATTTTTTGAAAATTGGCGCAACGTTCGCTATCTTCCAATCGTCCGGTATCTGTCCAATTCTAATTGACAGGTTGGCAAGTTTTTGCAAAAGCTCTCCAATTTCAACCTTCAGTTCTTTTAAGACTCTTGGGTGAATTCCATCAGGTCCAGGGATTTGTCGCTTTTAAGATTGTCGATCTGGTAGTATATCTGGTCCAAGTCCACTTCTACTGTGGTGAGGCTGTCCTCTATTATTCCTTTGAACACTTTCACTGCTTCTGGTATTGTTGCGGTGTCCTCCTTCGTAAAGACAGATGCAAAGAAGGAATTTAGTCTGTCTGCAATTTGTTTGTCTTCCTTGATGTACCCTTTTATTCCCTGGTCATCCAGCGGTCCCACCGCCTCTTTTGCAGGTTTTTTTCCTTTTATGTATCTAAAGAAGGGCTTTAAATTTTTGGCCTCTTGTGCTATTTTCTCCTCATAGTCCTTTTTGGCATCCCTCACCGCCTTGTGGCATTTCTTCTGATCATCTTTGTGTTTGTTCCAAGCTTCGGTTGTTTTCATGCGTTTCCAATTTTTAAAGGAGTCCTTCTTTTCTTTTATGGCTTCCTTCACCTCTCTAGTAAGCCATGCCGGTTCTCCTTTGCCTTTAGTTTTCCTTTCTTTGGAAATCCGCAGAATGTAGAGATTTTGTGCTTCCGTGATAGTATTTTTCAGTAGGGACCATGCCTGATCTACCGTTTTAACTTTGTCCATCTTTTTCTTGAGCCGTTGTTTCACTATGGCTCTCGTGCTATGGTATCTTCTCTTTTTAAAGTTTAAGGTCGTGGTTAAGGTTTTGGTACGTTTCCCTTTCCCGATGTCAAGTTTAAAGCTGATCATGGTGTGATCGCTTGTCCCCAGCGGGACCGTGACTTCTACTTCTTTTGTCGGTCCCGTAATGCCATTTAGGACCAAGTTCAAGGTGGCGTTTCCTCTCGTCGGCTCTCCCACCATTTGTTCCAGGAAGCAGTTCCCTAATTTCATCTGCTCCTCCTCATTACCTCAGATCATCCCAGACTGGCCTACTCTATGTACCCTCTCTTCACCATATCTGTTCCAAAATTTTCAGCAATATTGGTCCTAGTCTCTGGAACATACTTCCCCTAGATTTCTATTTGATATTCTCTCATTCCAAATTTAAAACTGCCTTTAAAATCTATCTTCAGACACATTCCATGCCTAACACTTTTCTTCTCCCTCCTCCCTCCATTTGAATATTCCATGGTCTCAGATCGGTTCCTGCATGACAGCATACTAACTTACTTGAGAAGAGAGCCAGGTATGGATCTTAATGATGCAGAAGGTGAATCCAGAAAGGGGAAGTTGTGAGGCAAAGGATTTCGAACACTCAGCGATGGGTTATTCCAAAATATGCTTTACATAAAACATAAAATATAACATAAAATCAACTTATAGACCGCATAACTGTGAGAATCTAAGAATAACTTGTGATTACAAATGGAACAATGAAAAAATTTAATCACCCAAAATTCTAGAAAATAGATGGGTCTTCAAATGTCTCCTAAACAGATACAAAGAATAGTTGTCTAAAATCTTTGTTCCATAAAGCAGCCTGATATGATAATGTAAGTTCATGATGTTTTTTTAAATTTGCAACCCTTCACTGATGGATAACTGAAAAAAAGCATGAGCTTTGTAAGAATATTTTGGGTTAGGGATTGTGATTGTATTTAATAAGTAAGAGGGAGCTTGGTCAGTTATGATTCTATAGTAAATACAATATCAATGTCAATGGAAACAAGTCTACTAAATCCAAAGATCAATTGTGTCAAAGACTTGTACAACTAAGAATGTTTCAAGTACTCTACTGAACTCTCAGATGCCTGTTCTGGTGAATCATCAAAGATTTCTATCCAGAAATGCAGGAGAAGGTATCATTCATTGAGTACAGTAGGAAACTAAATTACACCCAATATCAAAATTTGTGCTTGAACAAAAATTGTGCTTTAAATAAACTAATCTTATTGCTTTTTCAAGTGCCGATGTCATTGAATTCATTGTAGTCAAATATTAGCCCTACGGGGACTCGTTTCACCATCTATGGCTTCATCAGGGGTCAAAATCTACAACGAAAAAGTGTAATCATTAAACCTTCTAATAAATCACTTTAAAACATCTTAATATAACTGTTAGATAGAAAACTTACTGTGCAGCTTAGCTCTGTTATAGAGACAAAATGGCGCTGGCAACCGGCAAACGCATGCACTTTTAACTGTTTCTCAATTATCTTAATAGAGAACTGCTGGTTTAAGCGCGCATGTGTAGTACATTAAAAATCAGAAACATTAAAAAGTTTAGAATGAAATTTTAGGAAAAAAGTTTAGAAAAAAGGAGTCCAATCTACAGTGGTATTCAGTCCTTTTGGTTTCAGCGTGTCAAGTCTGTATATCCAGCGTATTTCTTTTTGAAGTAAACGTCTTTTTCTACCTCCCCCTCAGATATTTTGTTTCTCTCTGTCTTTACAGAAGCATCTTAAATCTTCAAATCTATGGTGCAAAAGTGTGCAATGCTCTACTAGAGGAGCATTAGCTTTATTGTTTTTAAGATTCGATTTATATTCAATCATTCTTGTCCTAAAAGTTCTCATAGTCATGCCCACATAGAATTTATTACAGGGGCAAGTTATGATGTAAATTATATGGTCTGATGAACACGTTAAAAATTGTTTGATTTGATAACTCATTCCATCACTAGGATTAATAAACTGTTTATGTGATGTTGTCACTGCACATGTGCTACATTTACCACATTTGAAGAATCCTGTAGGTAACAGTTTGTTATTCTTGATCTGATCTGAGTCACTTATAGTGGGAGATAGTATTTCCTTCAAATTTCTTTCTCTGGAGAACGCAATTCTTAAATCCATCTTCTCGAAAATCGTATTGGTTTTAATTATTTTCCAGTTGTCTTTAAGAATAGTGGCGATTTCATTGCCTTGACTGGAGTATCTTAGTACACAGGCCATTTTTTGTTCATCTTGAAAATTGTTGGTTTTATTGAAGTCAACTTTCTCTTGCATGAGCCATTCTCTATGGTAATACTTGGCTCTTTTGAAAGATTTCTTTAATACACTTTTGGGATAACCTCTATGCTCTAACTTTAGTATTAGTTGTTTAGATTGTTTTGTGTAGTCCTTCATATTAGAGCAGTTGCATTTCAAACGTAACAGTTGTGAAAAGATGGGGCCTTAAGCATATGGACCCGGCCCGGCCCATGTGCCTAAGGCCCCACCCACAGGAGGAGCCTAAGGCTCCTGGGCCTATTCTGTGGGCGGGGTTTCAGCCGCCTGGGCCAATCCGGCCCCATTCATGGATTGGCTGGCCTGTCGGACGGGCGGGCTTGGCACCCGTCTGTGTGGCCAACGATTGCAAGGTACAGGGGGGTGGGATTGGGGGTGGGGGGTCGTGGGATCAGCGGGGGGTCACAGGTCGGCTGGGGGGCTGATCAGGGATTCGGGGATAGTCGTGGGGGGGGGGTGCGTCTAGGGCAGGAGGGCCTGGAATCCTTCCTGCCTGTATTTTAGTGGGGGGTCAGGGTTAGAGGATGCCCCCAGGCCAGGAGGGCTTGGGCTCCCTCCTGGCCAGATTGTGTGTGGGGGAGGGGGGTTGAAGGTCGCCGGGCCAGGAGGGCTTGGGCTCCCTCTTGGCCCCATTGGACTTGGCAGGGGGGGTGGTGGCTTGAGGATCGCGGGGCAGGAGGGCTTGTGTTCCCTCCTGCCCCGAATGTAATCGGGGAGTCGGGGTGCTGCGGGGCAGAAGGGCTTGGGATCCCTCCTGCTCCGAACCGCTGTAGAGGGGTAGGCAGGTTGCTGGGGCTGCTGAACTGATCATAGCAGCCACGATCAGCTCAGCGGCCCCTTTTCGGCACTTATACCTGTTTTGACTTGGTCTAAGTCAAAACGTATAAGTGCCGACTAGGCAACCTGCCTAAAGTTTTGGTTATACCTGCTGCACGCCTAGGTCTAGGACGGCCCACCGCCCGCCCTTTCTCCTCCTCTAAAAACGCCTCTTTTCTCTCTGTGCGTTTAGAGGCAGGGGAAAGGCCTAAGCTGGTTTTAGATACATCTAAATCCAGCTTTTATTATGGGTACTTGGACGATCAGGCTTTTTGATCGTCCAAGTACCCATTTAGGCCACTTTTTAGACGTTTGGATTTTTTTTGATTATGAACCCCATAGGATATTGCACAGTCTTGATTATAATAGTATCCTCATATAAGTTCTTATGAGGCGAGGCAAAAATTTTTTTTGTTTTTTCTGAGTTCAGCTTTAATAGAAATTCCAACATTCAACCCTCAATTAATTCAATTACTTCAGCAATAATGTGAGTAATATCGGAGCGTAAAGAGGGGCAGGAATTATAACTGTGATGTCATCAGCATAACTGAAAAGTTTCACTCCCAATTTATTCAATCTGTTTCCTAATGATGAAAGATAAACATTGAATGAAAGTGGGGAGAGTGAAGAACCCTGCGGAACACCACAAGGATTTTTCCAACCTGAAGAACAGATATTATTCATTCGAACACAGTAAGAGTGAGAAATCAAAAATCCTTGGAACCAGGCATAAGCCCTATTTTGGATTCCAAAGGCATCTAAAAATTCTAACAATTTGGGATAATCCACCAAGTCGAACACACAACTTAAGTTAAATTGGAGTATAATGGCATTGCTGCCTTTACTAAATAAATGATGTAAGAAATCTAAAACTGCTGCAAGTACCATTTCAGTACTTTATTGGAGAACAGCACGTAATCTAACAAAGGACTCAACACTGGCAGTGTTTCGGCAATCCAGGCAAATGTCAAACACTCATCGCTGAGTGTTTGACATTTGCCTCATGACTTCCCCTTTCTGGATTAGCATACTAACTTAAGCATTCTCCCTAGCTCTCCAGTCTACTATTTGGGTTTTTTCCAGGTACTTGTGACCTGTATTTGCCACTGTAGAAACAGGATATTGGGCTAGATGGACCATTGGTCTGGCTCTGTGACGGGGTATATGTCCCATCACGGAAAGCACCGGGCCCCGGAAGAAAGCTCTCCAACAGAAACAACTTGGGTCTGAGGGGAACTTGTGAGATAAGACAGTTTGGATTATTTTCCCCCAAATACTGAGGACTATTTGTCCCAAGTTCTGAACTGGATGATCTCGTTTGCATATATTTTTGCATATGACAAAAAGGACCCAGAAAGAAGACTGCTAAAAGAGGATATGGACCTTTTTCTTTGAACTCAAGTGGGAACTGGGACTGTGTGGTATAAAACTGAAAGGTACCTGGAGTTCTTTGCACTTCTTGAAATGTCCTCACCCTGAATTTATGGAGGGGCAGGAAATAAGATATCTAGTTAGTGGAATCCTAGAAAGCTGAGACTAGTCTCTGAGTTGTATCTTCTTAGAGACTACTTTCCCATAGGTGACTTTTGGGGGAATGCATGCAGGGTTAAGCCTAACCCCCAGTAAACCTGTCTGACCAGATCATTTAGTTTGACCTGAGTGCCTGGGCAGTCTACATCAGAGGCCCAGTATGTTCATATGTCCTTTTCCTCTTCCTGTCCTATAATTTATATAGTTTTCTATTTCCTCTCCTGTGATTTTATCAAATTTTAATTATATAGTTTTTTATGTTATGTACACACTCTGAAGGTATCAGCCTTAGAGTGGTATATCAAATATAAATTAAGCTTGAAACTGCAAAAATATAGCTCTCTCAAGTGATTTAGAGATGGAGTCTGTGGTTTCCAAGAAATGAACAGTCTAGGCTAGGTTATTTCAAAAGAACACAAAAAAATGGTATGTTCTAGAGAAGGTGGATCTTGTCACTCCCTAGATTGAGGTTCATCATTGTCAAGAGCAAAAGAAGACTTAGCAAAGAAAGAGAAAGCCAGGTTAATGGAACATTGTCTAGGGAGCAACTGTTGGCCTAGAGGCAGAAAGCAACTTTGAAAGAGAGAAAATATTAAGAAGATTGAAAGAGTGAAATAAAATAGAGGGATCAGAAGAGACCAGTGAAGCAGGTAGACCTGAAACAGGGGACTGTCCTCACCTAAGGATGTTAAAAAACCTGTGCTAAAGAATCAGTATCCAAGGATATCATATGGGTGACCAGATGTCAGAAAGGAGATGATGGAAAAAAAGCTTCTTGGGGCAACTGTTCCCCGAAGAGATTTCTTTAGTGTATTATGATCTCTGAGTTGTCACCAATTCAACATAGTATATAAAATCCGGACCCATAGACCTGCCCCCAGGCCCACCCAGTTCTGCCCCACCCCTTCAGCCTGTTCTCGTTGGTCAGGAGGGCATCCACGCATGCGTGGATATGACGTGATGATATAACGCACACATATGCATGAAGTCACCATGTTGCATCCATGCATGCGTGGATGCCCCCTCCCAACGTGATCTGAAGAAGAAGCTTTTCAAAATCTGGACAAAGTGCAGGATTTTGAAAAACCGTCTGGATACCTGGTCATATCCTCTACAAAGAGGGTATGTCCTAGTAAATCCGGACGTATAGTAACTTTACAGCAGCATCACCACTGCAGCTTTGTAACAGGGGCCCTAAATAATGAAGGTTGATGCTGATAACCCCTTTTTTACAAAACCGTAGCGTGTTTTTTTAGCATCGGCTGTGGCGGAATTCTATGAGCGTCAGAGCTGTTACCACTGTGGCTGGCGCTAAAAACCACACTACGGTTTTGTAAAAGCTGGGAATATGCACTTTGTACCAAAACCAATATTTTAAATCTAATTCTATAATGTACAGGCAAACAATGAAATTTACATAGTAACATAGTAGATGATGGCAGATAAAGAACCAAATGGTCCATCCAGTCTGCCCAACCTGATTCAATTTTAATTTTTTCTTCTTAGCTATTTCTGGGCTAGAATCCAAAGCTTTACCTGGTACTGTGCTTGGGTTACAAGTGCTGAAATCTCTGTTAAGACTTACTACAGCCCATCTAATATACCTAGGGCACTGGGCTTAAGTGACTTGCCCAGGGTCACAAGGAGCTGTGTAGGATTCGAACCACAACCTCAGGGTGCCGAGGCTGTAGCTCTAACCACTGCACCACAAGGATGGGCCACATCAGAGCAGTATGGAAGAAAAACTTTAGAAGGCTACATAACACCTAACTCTGAGATCATGGCAGAAATTCAGGGCGAGATTGAACCACAACTATTTGTAATACCTGCAATTTTGCGATAGGGTTCTCAGCATTTCAGAGCTTGGGTGAGGGGCCGGAGGTAAAGAGCTAGAAACCTCACCTATGTTGGAAAGGTACAAATCTATGGTGAGACTTCATCTGGAATATTGTGTTCAGTTCTGGAGGCCACATTACCAAAAGGATGTGTGGGGAATTGAGACGGTTCAGCGAATGGCAACCAGGATGGTCTCAGGTCTCAAGAATCTCCCGTACGAGGAACGGCTGGGCAAGTTGCAGCTGTACTCACTCAAGGAGCGCAGAGAGAGGGGAGACATGATTGAGATGTTCAAATATGTCACAGGCCGTATCGAGGTGGAAGAAGATATCTTTCTTCTTAAAGGACCAACGACAACAAGAGGGCATCCGTTGAAAATCAGGGGTGGGAAACTTCATGGCGACACCAGGAAGTATTTCTTCACTGAAAGGGTGGTTGATCATTGGAATGATCTTCCACTGCAGGTAATCAAGGCCAGCAGCGTGCCTGATTTTAAAAGAAAATGGGATAAGCATGTGGGATCTCTTCGAGGAAGAATTTAGGGGGGTGGGCCATTGGGGAGGGCAGACTTGGTGGGCCGTGGCCCTTTTCTGCCGTCATTTTCTATGTTTCTATCTACACCCTCCCAGCTATTGAAGCCCTCCCCAGCCCATCCTCCACCAAACGGCCATATACAGACACAGACCGTGCAAGTCAGATCTCCCCTGTCTCTCCTTTCCTCTAGGGTATACATATTCAGGGCTTCCAGTGTCTCCTCTTACGTCTTCTGGTGCATGCCTCCCGCTATATATATTGACAAATACACATTTTTGTCAGCATCCTTACATGCATTTGACAAAGAGCTCCTTGATTGAAAGAGCCTTTTATAAGGAATGATCAATATTTTATCTGCCACAGTTGGAAAGAAAAGAGTTTTCAAAACCATTTAGTTTTATTTTTCATTATAGTCCCCTGATAGCTCAATCCACTTTTCCTGCAATGGCTTTAACACCTTTGAAAAGAATTCTTCTTTTTGACCTTCAAATCAGGACATCACAGCTTCCTTGACATCTTCATCACTTGAAAAACGCTGTCCACAGAGAGATTTCTTCAAAACTTGGAACAGGAAATAATCCAAGGGAGACAGGTCAGGCTTGTAGGGTGGATGGTTCAGCTGCTGAAACCCACATGTGCACCAGCACATTGTGGTGAAGAAGCAGCATGCCTACTGTGAGTTTTTCTCATATGTTCTCCCACAAAGTGATCATTGTGTTGGCCTAACTCTTCCCGGTTATGGTTGACTTTTATGGAATGAACTCCAGAAGCAAAAGATTTTCATCAACCCAGAAGGCAGTTACTATGACTTTGCCTGTAGATTTTTCTGTCTTGAAATTTTTAGGGGTGGGAGATGACTTGTGCTTCTATTGCATTGACTCCATTTTGGACTCAGGATCTCTGTGATAGACCCAAGTCTCATCTCCCATCACCAAACAATGGAAAAAAAATCACTTGGTCTTCACGGAGCATCTCCAAGTTCTTCAGACAGCACTGGAGCTTCGTGGCCTTTTGACATGGCATCAGCATTCTTGGAACTCATTTTGCACTAATCTTAGACATGTCCAATTTATCATGAATTATTTTCCAAACTATTCTTGCCGAGAAGCCCATTTCTTCAGCTATTTGGGAAACCTTAATTTGTCTGACAAAATTAAATCCTCATCTTTCTTGCACATTTCTGTGGAAGCTGCTTCCACAGGCCGTCCAGTGTGAGGGTAATCTTCAATGGGCTCTCTACTCCACTTAAACTGCTTACTCCAAAATTTTACTTTGTAGGATGATGGTGAAGACTCATCATAAACTGCAGTCATGCATTCATGGACCTCCTTTGGCTTTTTCCCTTTTTTTGTGAGAAATTTTATCACTGAACAGTGCTCCAAATCTGGCAGCTTTTACTTAGGGCTCCATTTACAAAGGTGTGTTAGGGCCTTAACGCACGGAATAGCGCGCGCTAAAATGCCACACGCGCTAGCCGCTACCTCTTCCTCTTAAGCAGGTGGTAGTTTTTCGGGTACCGCACACTATAGCGTGCGCTAAAAATTCTAGCACACCTTTGTAAAAGGAGCCCTTAATTTGTACAAGGACTCTCCTGATATCCTGTCTCTTGCAATGTTAGAATAGCACTGAACTGCAACAGTGCATGAGTAACCTTGAGACTTGTCACAACATGCACAGGCTTGTTTCAACATGCTTGCTACTTTCTTTCATACTCAGGTAGATAAATTATTGAAGGATCCTCATATAAAATAATAGAATTGTGAATTCCCTGACCTCAACAAATGAATTCCTGCTAATTGGGGTTTACTTGCTGCACTTTGTTCTATTTTTCTTCATTTTATTTTTTTATAGATTCATCTCTTTTAACTGTGAATTGTTTTATGGATTTGTGTGAATTGCTGCCGATTAGCTATGTGCACGTGAAAAGATGCATAGAGGGCATAATCGAAAAGGACGTCTAAGTCCTTTTGCGTCCAACTCGCAAGTCGTCCAAAGTAAAAAACGAAAATACGTCCTAAATTTTTTTGGTTTCGAAAATCATCTAATTATACGTCCTGCTGATCTGATCGTCCAAGCCGCTAAATCGTCCATTTTTATACCACATTTCCATCCAAGTCAAAAATGCCTAGAACAAGCCCTGTTGGACATGGGAGGGGTCTGCAATGTGATGGACTGAACACCCAGATATGCCACCTAAATAGTGGGGTACCTTACAGGTCACTGCTGTGAACTTCACAAAAAGAGTGCCATGGCTTCTCCTCACTTATAGGTCACGATGAGTCCCCCAAACCACCTCCAGAATCTCCTAGACCCACTTATCTACCACCCCAATAGCCCTTATGGCTGCAGGAGCCACTTATATGCCAGTAAAAAAGGGTTTTGGGGATGTATAAGGGAGTGCACATGTTTAAGTATCAATGCAGTGATTACAGGGGCTTATGGGCATGGGTCCTCCTCTCCATGAATCCCTAACCCACCCCCAAGACGACTTAAGCTGCCTCTGTGCTGGACGACTAGGCTTTCCTATGCCAGGCGGCCAGGTGATGATGGTCTGGAAGCTGAATTTTAAAGGTGATTAATATTTTTATGGCGGGGTCGGTGATCACTGGGGTAGTGTGTGTGGGTCTGTTTTATGTGTTTGCAGTGCTTATCTGGTGACTTTAGGTGGGTTTTTGTGACTTAGACCATGTTTTACATGGTCTAAGTCACAACGTCCAAGTTCCGTCGATCGTGGGCTATATAACTTTCGGTTATACATGCTGTACGACTAAGTCTAAGCCGGCCTATGTCCCGCCCAACTCCTGCCCTCGACACTCCTCCCAAAATGCCCCGTTTAGCTTTGGTTGTTCAGCGGCACTATGTAGGCCTAGGTTGTCTAGAAATACGTCCAAAACCCGTTTTTATTATCGGCACTTGGATGTATTTGGGAAATGTTCATCCAAGTGCCGACTTAAGCCGGTTTTTGGACGTTTTTCTCTTTCGATTATGAGACCCATAGTAGAGAATGATACGGTGGCAGTTTACACATGGCCACCGCGTTTAGCCGCGGGTAACCCGCCGAAACGGGGAACGAAAACTAGCAGTCGCTGCGGGGATGGAGACAAGGCCATTCACTGCCCCGTAGAGCGGTGAATGGTCTTGTCCCCGCAGTGAGGCATGAAGGATCGCGCAGTCCCCGCAACCCACACCCGCCTGACCAATCGATCCTAGAGATTAGCCAGCTCTCTCCCTTCTCCTCACCTTAGTTTGTAGGTTTTCTTTTTCGGTGACCCGCATGCTATCAAAGAGCCGCGCACCTGCTGCTGCTCAGTTTTGATCTTCTGCTCTGACGCAACCGGAAACAGGAAGTTGCAGCAGAGCAGAAGATTGAACACTGAGCAGCCGCGCGTGCGCACTCTTTGGGAAAGTGTGCAGGTCGCCGAAAAAGAAAGCCTGCAAACTAAGGTGAGGAGAAGGGAGAGAGCTGGCTAAACACTAGGATCGATTGGGCAGGCGGGTGGGGCTGCGGGGACCGTGCGATCGTGCGTGTTCCCGGCTCAAACTGGAAGAAGGGAGTGAAAGGGAAAAGGATTCTGGGCCAAGGGGATGAAGACAGAAAGAAAAACCCACAGCAGGAAAGAAAGGGAAGGACAGGCAGGTGAGCCAGATGCTAGAAGCAGGGGGGGGGGGAAGAAAGAGGGAAAAAAGCTAGATGGGATTGAAAAGAAGAGACACACTGGTATGGAAGAGGAAGATAGGGGAAATCTGGATACAGGAAGGTAACAGAAAGAGGGGAAATTATGTGCATGGGGCATAGGGACAGAGACATAAAGGGGATATGCCATGGGGATGGTATATGGACATGGGGGGGGGGGGGCAATGGCAGATACGTAGGGGAGATATTAGAAATGGGGAAAATAGGAGCAGAGAAGCGAGATGGTTTGTGGGGATGGGACAGGGATCGAGCTCGCAGGCTCCAGTGGCTTGCACAAATTACATTGTAACGTGCCATGAAAATAAGAGGGAGGAAGGTAGATAGATAGGCCACGCGAGAGGAGCTGAAGGGTGGTAGAAAGGAACAGATGGTAAAGGAGGGAGGGAAGGGTGGTGGTGGAAAGGAATAGGACAGACATTGAAGGAGGGTGGAGAGGAACAGACCCTGAAGGGAAATGTGGAAGACAGAGTGGGAAGAAGGCAGATGCCAGACTATGGGGGAGCGGAGGGAAGAAGATGGGTGCTAGATCAATTGGGGGGGGGGGGGTGAAGGGAGAGGCACAGTAACAGCAAATGGAAGACGCAGAGAGAAGACACACAGTGGATGGAAGGAATTGAATGAGAAGATGTGGAAAGCAGAAACCAGACAACAAAGGTAGAAAAAAAAAATTCTATTTATTTATTTATTTTTTGCTTTAGGCTAAAGTAGTATATTAGTTGTGTTGATAAAAATTTATAAACAAAGCCCTGCCAGCTGAACATCTCTTTCTCTAGTTCAGCAGCAGGAACTTTGATTTATAAGAAAGGAATAAGCTAAATATTACAGTACTAAGACTTATATGGATGCAGCGGGGACGGTGACGGAGCGGTGAATGGGATGGCAGTGGCGGTGATGGGGTGGTGAAAGGGATGGCGGTGACGGTGAAGGGATGGTGAAGGGAACGGCGGTGACGGCGTGGTGCAGAGGATGGTGGGCTGGGGACGGGGCGGTGACGGAGACAGATTTTTTCCCCGTATCATTCTCTACCCCATAGTTTCAGTCGATCATTTTTGGATATTTAACACAGAGCTAAATTTATTTCATTAAAGCTTGCTCATGCATCTGTCCTTAAAAAAAAAAAAAAATACAACAATAAAAACAAAACACAACAACTCACAGGAAGAAATTACATTAGTTTTATTGAAATTGTACAAAGTTTTATACCCTTGACCTGAAAGAATTACTAGCTTCCATTTAGAAACTGTGACAGTTATTATATAAATCTCATATGATTGAAGATGACTGCATAGAGTAATAAGAATTGGCAGAAGATTAAAAGCAGTTTTCATGTCAGGCTTCAGGGTCCCATAAAAATTTCAGAGAGCTCTGAATCAAATTCTAATGCTTCATGATGGGTTTTCAATGGCAGTGGCTCTGAAGCATCACAGAATAGAAAGGCAAAGGATATACCTGAAACTATTATAACCTTACACAGAGGCCCTCTTTTACAAAGGTGTACTAAATCAACATGTGAGTTAACAGCTAACGCGTCCATAGCATAACATGCACACGTTAGCGTTTAGCACGTGTTTACATGCGATAATATCGCGCGCTACAAAGCATAGCACGCCATTGTTTCCCATTCACTCCCATGTGCAGCAGTGAGTGAATGGGAAACAATGCACCATTAAAAAGAAAGTCCCACCTGTAAATTTCCAAGCATACTACAGCAAAAGAAATCAGCATGAGTACCAATGAGGGCTATATTGTTTATTGGAAGCTTCTATACCGCTACTAATGACTGGGGAGTTAAATCTGAGCGATTTGCATGAGCTTCAGTAATGGTGCATTATATGTAACAAGCATATGTTTTCTTCATTAAGGGGCCTTTTTATTTTAAACCTAAGAAAATAAAAATAGTCTCACTGGGTCAGACCAATGGTCCATCAAGCCCAGTAGCCTGTTCCCACGGTGGCCAATTCAGGTCACCAGTACCTGGCCAAAACCCAAGGAGTAGCAATATTCCATGCTACCGATACAGGGCAAACAGTGGCTTCCCCCATGTCTTTCTCAATAACAGACTATGGACTTTTCTTCCAGGAACTTATTCAAACCTTTCTTAAAACCAGCTATGCTATCCGCTCTTACTACATCTTCTGGCAATACGTTCCAGAGCTTAACTATTCTCTGAGTGAAAAAAATTTCCTCCAATTGATTTTAAAAGTATTTCCCTGTAACTTCATCTTGTGTCCCCTAGTCTTCGTAATTTTTGACGGAGTGAAAAATTGATCCACTTGTACCCATTCTACTCCACTCAGGATTTTGTAGACTTCAATCATATCTCCCCTCAGACGTTTCTTTTCCAAGCTGAAGAGCCCTAATCGTTTTAGACTTTCCTCATACAAGAGGAGTTCCATCCCCTTTAACATTTTGGTCACTCTTCTTTGAACCTTTTCTAGCACCACTATATCTTTCTTGAGATAAGGAGATCAGAATTGAACGCAATACTCCAGATGAGGTTGTACCATGGAGCGATACAGGGGCATTATAACATTCTTAGTCTTGCTAACCATCCCTTTTAAAATAATTCCTAGCATCATATTTGCTTTTTTGGCTGCCGCCGCACATTGGGCGGAATATTTCATCGTATTGTCTACAATGACACCCAGATCCTTTTCTTGGCCGCTAATCTCCAAGAATCCGGTAATTGTGATTCAGGTTATTCTTCCCAATGTGCATCACTTTGCATTTGTCCACATTAAATTTCATCTGTCATTTGGAGGCCCAGTTTTCCATTTTCCTAAGGTGTGCCTGCAATTTTTCACAATCCGCATGCGTTTTACCAACCTTGAACAGTTTAGTGTCATTTGCAAATTTAATCACCTCACTTTGTCTTTCCAATTTCCAGATCATTTAGAAATAAGTTAAATAGCACCAGTCCCAGTTCAGACCCCTGCGGCACTCCACTGTTTGCTCTCCTCCATTGAGAAAAAGGAGAAGAAGGCAAAAACGGAGGAGGGGTAGCGCTATATATCAAGGAGGAAATCAATGTTACCAGAATCACAGGTGTCAAGTATACAGGGAAGTTCCTCTGGGTGAACCTTGCCAAGAGAAGTGGCCTGTATCTGAGCATTGTATACAGACTGGGCCTGTATACAATGCCTGTATCTGGGCATTGTATACAGACCTCCTAAACAACAGGATGACATAGACAAAGAATTAATAGAAGACATCGAGACCATCACTCTGCGTGGAAACATGGTACTGTTAGGGGACTTCAACATGCCAGATATAAACTGGAACAAACTTTCAGCTACGACCAGCAGCAGCAGAAGGCTACTAACTTCTATACGGAGCACGACTCAAACAAAAGATACTGGAACCCACCAGGGATCAGGTGATTCTGGACCTGATACTCACCAATGGAGATAGCGTCACAGAGGTTTCGGTAGGTGAGGCATTGGCCTCCAGTGTCCACAACATGGTGTGGTTTCACCTCAAGAAGGGATCCACGTGGTCGGACATGTCAACGAAGGTCCTAAACTTTAAGGGCACTGACTTCGAGAGCATGGGAGATTTTGTCTATGAAGCGCTGCAAAGCCATGACACAACAGATAATGTGGAGGTAATGTGGTCAGCTCTGAAATCTACCCTACAGGAAGCAACCAACCTCTTTATAAAAACCGTGAGCAAACGGCGGAGAAATAACAAACCCCAATGGTTCTCTGCCAAGATCTCGGAACTCATAAGACAGAAGAAAAGAACATTTGTATCCTACAAACAATCACAACAACCAAAAGCCAAAGAAGCTTATCTAGATAAATCTAGAACTGTTAAAACAGCGGTCAGAAACGCCAAACTCCGGATGGAAGAAAATTTAGCTAGGAATATTAGAAACGGGGATAAATCCTTTTTCAGGTATGTTAGTGATAGAAAAAGGAATACAGATGGGATAGTGCGCCTGAGAAAACCCAATGGCAACTTTGCAGAATCGGACTCTGATAAAGCCGAACTACTGAACAAATACTTCTGCTCAGTCTTTACCTGTGAGGTGCCGGGTTCTGGTCCACAGCTGCAAACAAGGGAGAGCTCAGAAGACCCATTCAGGAATTTTGAATTTTCCACCAGCAGCATCTACCAAGAATTGTCAAGGCTCAAAGTGAATAAAGCCATGGGACCGGATAAATTGCACCCCAGAGTGCTTAGGGAATTGAGAGATGTCCTGGCGGAGCCGTTAGCCGCACTTTTCAATCTTTCTCTGAGCAAAGGAAAAGTTCCATTGAAAAAATCCGATCTAAACCCCGCCACTCCTTCCAGCTATCGCCCAATAGCTAACATTCCTCTCCTGACCAAAATGCTGGAGTCCATCATAGCCACCCAACTTTCGTCCTATCTTGAGAGATTCTCCATTCTCCTACCCTATCAACATGGATTCAGACCCAACTTCAGCACTGAATCCCTTTTAGCCTCTTTAATTTCAAAGGTCCAACAACTTCACTCCTGCAACAAGTTCGCTGTCCTTCTTCAATTTGACCTTTCTGCAGCTTTCGACATTGTTCATCATGACATACTAATCCTCCAACTTTCTGAAATTGGCATAAACTCCACAGTCTTAGATTGGTTCTCAAAATTCTTACGTTCCCGCTCCTACTTCGTTAACATGAATGGAACCTCATCCTCCCCTTGGAAACCGATCTGCGGAGTCCCCCAGGGCTCACCCCTATCCCTGATTCTTTTCAATGTTTATATGTCCTCCCTGAAACTCCTCCAACTATCCACCTCGGAGACACTTTACACCTACGCCGACGACATCCTTGTCCTTCTTGAGACCAACTCTAACCTCACCAACCTCGCTGATAACATCTCATCTTGTATAACAAATCTCCAATCCTGGGCTCGCACCGTTCAAATGAAACTAAATGAGACCAAAACAAAACTACTTTGGCTCGGCCCAAAACTAGATCAGTTACCCACCCTCATCCCTCTATCCTCTGGCACCAATCTGCAGCTTGAGCACTCTAGCAAAGTTCTGGGAATCATCATCGACTCCTCACTGTCCTTCAACAACCACATCAACTCCCTAGTAAAAAAATGCTTTTTCAATCTTCACATGCTAAGAAAAGTCAGATCCTGCTTTCACCAACAACATTTCGCTGTCCTTGTTCAATCCATTATTCTATCCAGACTAGATTACTGCAACTCCATCTACTTAAGCCTAACAAAGAAAAGCCTTCTCAGACTTCAGCAGATTCAGAACACCGCAGCTAAACTAATCTTCGCAAAAAGCAAATTCGATCATGTCTCCCCGCTTCTGTCTAAGCTTCATTGGCTCCCAGTCATCCTCAGGGTTCACTACAAATGCGCCTGTCTAGCCTTCAAATCTCTCCACGGCATCCTTCCTCCCCTCTTTCCACTATCTTGGCTCTCCTCGAGTCCTGACTCCTCCAGATCCTCTCAAAATTTCAAACTATCCTTCCCTTCCTTAAAAGGCATATCCCAAACAGGAAAACTTGGAACATCCCTCCTCTTCAGGATCACCGAGCTGTGGAACAGCTTTACTGCCCATCTTCGGAGTTCGTCCTCCCTCCAACACTTCAGAAAACATCTGAAAACTTGGCTTTTCTCCAAAATGTAACTCCCTCCCTCTCCATTATTCTAAGTCCCCCTTTTCCTTTCTGTTTACCAATTCTCTTCCTCTTTCCATTGTAGTTCCCTTCTTGTTTTAATTCCTGTAAACCGTGTGGAGATGACGCGGTATATAAACTTAAGGTTTAGTTTAGTTTAGTTTAGACTAGAAAACAGCTAATGTCATTCTGCTCCACAAAAAGGGATGCAGGTTAGAGACTGCAAATTACAGTCTGGTAAGTCTCACGTCAATAGTATGTAAACTTATGGAAACATTGATTAAACACAAATTAGATATGGTTCTGGATGATGAGAGACTGAGGGATCCCCACCAACATGGATTTACAAAGGGAAGGTCCTGCCAATCCAATCTAATCGTATAAGCAAAAAAACCACTCTAGATGATACTTATAAGTATACTGTATCAATAATGTGTAAAGTATTGGTAAACTATATGCTCAGAATCATGGAGGTGGTAAACGGGGAAAGAAAACCCCGACATAACCGCCTCACCGCCCAATCATCGCATGAAAAAGATGTCAACAAAGAACTTATATTTTACTTTTATATGTTCAAGTACCACAGGGGCTAACAATTCTTGAACTGTGTACGTCGTATCTACCAAAAATAACTCAGCAAACTTATCTTTTAGCTTTCAGGTTCCGACGTGCCACGTTTCGTTCCTGCTTCAGGGAGAAAGGATTTAAAGTTGGAAAGAGGTGTCTCACATAATGCACACAGCTTCTTACAATTTGGGGGGAAATGCTGCTACTACTTCACAGGGATCTGGAGGGGAAGGGAAATATCACTGCTGCTTCTGCAAAGGAAAGTGTGGGGGGGGGAGAAGGAAATGGGGGGTGGGGGAGAATGCTGCTACTACTTCACAGGGACCTGGAGGGGAAGGGAAATACCACTGCTGCTTCTGCAAAGGAAAGTGGGGGGGGGGGGGGGGGGGGTGGAGAGACAGACAGAAATAAAGACAGACAGGGAACCAGAGAGACAGACAGAAAGACAGACAGACAGACAAAGGGTGCCAGGGAGAGAGAGAGAAAAATAGCAGGAGGAAGAGAGACAGAAAGAAAGGAAGAAAGAGACAGGAGCAGGGAGAAAGACATAAATAAAGAAAGACAGACAGGCATATATTCTTGCACCCGTTAATGTAACGGGCTTAAACACTAGTAGAAACATAGAGCATGACGGCAGAAAAGGGCCGACGGCCCAACAAGTCTGCCCACTCAAATAACCCACCCCCCTAAGCACTTCCTCGAAGTGACCCCCACATGTTTATCCCTTTTATTCTTAAAATCGAGCACGTTGCTGGCCTTTACTACCTGAAGTGGAAGATTATTCCAATGATCAACCACCCTTTCGGTGAAGAAATACTTCCTAATGTCCCGATGAAATCTCCCACCCCTGATTTTTAGCAGATGCCCTCTTGTTGTCGTAGGTCCTGTAAGGAAAAAGATGTCTTCATCCATCGCCATACGGCCAGTAATATATTTGAACGATTCTATCATGTCTCCCCTCTCTCTGTGTTCCTCGAGAGAGTATAGCTGCAGCCTACCTAGACATTCTTCATATGGGAGATCCTTGAGTCCTGAGACCATCCTAGTGGCCAATCTCTGAACCGACTCCATTCTCAGCACATCCTTTCGGTAATGTGGCCTCCAAAATTGAACACAGTATTCCAGATGTGGTCTCACCTTGGACCTGTAAAGCGGCATCACCACTTCGGGCTTTCGGCTGACAAAACTTCTCCGGATGCAACCCAGCATTTATCTAGCCTTGGATGAAGCTTTCTCCACTTGATCGGCAGCCTTCATATCTTCACTAATGATTACTCCCAAGTCCCGTTCTGTAACAGTTCTAGTTAAGGTCTCACCGTTCAGAGTGTAGGTTCTGCAAGGGTTTCCGCTACCAAGGTGCATAATTTTACACTTCTTGGCATTAAAGCTCAGCTGCCAAATAGCAGACCGTTTCTCCAGTAAAAGTAGGTCCTGTGTCATACTGTCAGGTACGTACCTCCGCCCACTTCATTGCATAATTTAGCATCGTCGGCAAATAATGCAATTTTACCCTGAAGTCCCTGAGGCAGATCTCGTAAGAAGATATTAAATAGGATTGGACCCAGGACCAAGCCCAGCGGTACTCCACTGAGCACCTCTGACGTTTCGGAGGGAGTACCGTTTACCACTACCCTTTGAAGTCTGCCACTGAGCCAGTCTTTAACCCATGCAGTTAATGTTTCTCCTAGTCCCAGCGAGCTCATCTTGTTTAATAATCTACGGTGTGGGACACTATCAAAAGCTTTACTGAAGTCCAGATACACTACATCCAGGGACTTACCCTTATCTAGTTTTTTTTTGTTACCCTGTCAAACAAGCTGATTAGATTGGATTACATCAAATATAAAAAAAAAGGGGGGTTAACTTGAAATTATCAGAAGAAGAGTGATAAAGGTAAGCATGTACAAGCAAAAACACCACTCTAGATGATACTTATAAGTATACTGTATCAATAATGTGTAAAGTGTTGGTAAACTATATGCTCAGAATCATGGAGGTGGTAAACGGGGAAAGAAAACCCTTCCCCTCCAGATCCCTGTGAAGTAGTAGAAGCATTTCCCCCCCCCCCATTCCCTTCTCTCCCCCCCACACTTTCCTTTGCAGAAGCAGCAGCGGTATTTCCCTTCCCCTCCAGGTCCCTGCTGAAGCAGTAGCAGCATTTTCCCCCACTCCATTCCCTTCTCTTACCGTGAGCTGTCCTGCTCCGTTCAGCCCCTCCCCCTTCCCTTCCCGCAGGCTGGCCTGCAAGTTTCAAAGTACCGGGCTCTTCTCACGATCCCCATGGTGGCTGATCCTCCTGTAAAGAGCAGCCTGCGATGGTGTCCGGCTTTAGCGAACCTTGCAGGCTGCTCTCCAACTCGGTAGCACGTTCCCTCTGACGCGATCCCGTGCGTCAGAGGGAACGTGCTACCGAGGGTGGAGAGCGGCCTGCGAGGTTCGCTAAAGCCGGACATCATCGCAGGCTGCTCTTTAGAGGAGGATCAGCAGCAGCAGCAGCGGCGGCGGCAGTGGCGAGTTAGGGCGGGAGGTGTGTTCCCTGCTGAGGTTGCGGCAGGGAGAGAGCTTGCCTGGCTTCCATGGCGAGTGAGGGCGGGAGGAGGGGAGTGGCCAAAATGTTCCCTGCTGCCGGATTGGCTGCAACGGATCAGAAATCACAGCGGTAGGGATCACAAAATTTCAAGAGCGCATGCACGCTCTAGGGTTTTATTATATAGGATTTAACCCTACCCTCTGTTTTCTATCCGATAACCAATTCCTAATCCACAACTGAACTTTGCCACCTATCCCATGACACTTTAATTTTATCAGGATCCTCTTGTGAGGACCTTTATCAAAAGCTTTCTGAAAATCTAGATATACTATATCAACTGGCTCACCTTTATCCACATGTTTATTCACATCTTTGAAATTTCTTTGAAATAACACAATTCCAACTTATAGTACAATCCCTAATACTAGGTATATTGGACTACTGCAACATCCTCTTCCTTCCTTGCCCTGTAACTACGATTAAACAACTCCAAACAATCCAAAATACAGCTTTGAGACTCATCTACTCATTGAGAAAACATGACCACATCACTGAAGCCTTCATCAACTCACATTGGCTTCCAATCCAAGAAAGAATCCAATTCAAATTCTACTGCATACTATTTAAAACCCTACACGGAGACAGCCCATCATACTTGAACAATCGCCTCATCCAAGCACCCACTACCAGACACAGAAAAACACACTCCCCATTCATACCCCCCCCAATCAAGGAAGTAAAAAGAACAAAACTACACGACGGCCTCCTAGCCACTCAAGCCGCAAGGCTGGACAACCAGATCTCCAACCTTCTGATGACCACCCCAGACTATAGGACGTTCAGAAAAGAAATAAAAACCACACTTTTCAAGAAATTCCTGAAGCAGCAATAACATCACGACCTCTTAGTAACTCTAAAACCGACATCTGATCTACCCATTACTGCACTAACAACAACAAAAGAACCTCCACTATGACCAACTATTAATTCTCTTACAAACCACCTCACCCTCAACAACCCGTTAATGTTTATAAAATCTACAACTTACCTCTCTAGCTAATCATTGTAACTCTGTATTTTTTAAATTAACCTTTTGTAATCCGCCTTGAACCGCAAGGTAATGGCGGAATAGAAATCCCTAATGTAATGTAATGTAATGTAATGTAATCTTCAAAGAAGTCAAGCAAATTTGTGAGGCACATGTAAAAAAGCATTACTATAGGGTGTGCTCAACCATCCCACAGTAGTTTTTACATAAGTACACGCTACCCATAAAATATATATTTTTAGCGCAGGGGCATGTTTGAGGATGGAGATTGGGCATGGCTTTGCTAATTGGCTAGTGGGTGGGCATTGCCGCACAGCACCCAATTAGAAGAGCACTTACTACCTAGACAATAGGTGTTGTAAAGGGCTAGCTTGCTACTGGAAAACTAGTGTATGGCTATTATTGTAAACATGGAAAATGCGGCATTTTACAGCCACGCTAAAAATGCCCTCAGTGCACAGGAAACCCATGCGCTAATCATTTTGCATGCTACTTTTTAGTACAGCCCCTAAAAGGAAAAACACATTTAAAATACACTATAATCCATAATTGTACAGATTAATCTTTCATTCCATAATGATGAACAGGTAATCGTAAAGTGCAATACTGCAGTAACATGTTATTTGCCTCTTAACAAGCATTTATGATGTTAAACAGCAGTAATACTTGTTATATTGCCATAACATGTGTTAGTTTAAATAACTGTGTGATGCATAATAATGAGGTGCAAAGTATGCAAATGCATGCAAAAGAACAAATTACTATGTAAATCCAGTAACACCAGCTCAAAGCTGATGTTGTTTTCTTACCCAGAAGCACTGATCTGTTAACCTGTAGCTTGATGTTCATAGGCTGTCTGTGAAAGATGGTGGCACATGAAAAAAAGAATCTGCTCACCCTTCCCCCTGAAGACATCTACCTCTTTAAACAACCCTCCAAAAGAAAATCCCTCTGAACAGAACTCCACCAAAAACATAGGGGCAGTCAGAGCTTGCTCTGGGTGTGGTAGAATAGAATATTGCTACTACTGTATTAGGTTTCTGCCAGGTACTTGTGACCTGGATTGGCCACTATAGAAACAGGATACTGGGCTAGACGAATCATTGGTCTGACTTAGTATGGCTATTCTTATGCTCTTATAATCACTCTCTGAAGATCCCCCTTCCCCCACAAAGACACCCCACTCTTCCATATGCTTTCCCAAACTTACTTTTCCCAAATCTCTTAAGGTCATTTTATACATTTAGTGCTAACACTTATGTGTTTATTATAGAGTGCATATAGGTGCATACTTTTGCATTTATGTTTGCATGTTTCTGTAAATATGCACTATCATGAGTAGCATATATTGGTATTGGGTACATTTACATGGGCAGGGTATGGGTGATATAAAGGTCAGGCTCCCACATATGCGCATGACATATAGAATGGTGTAAGTTAGGCATGTCCTTGCTACAGATGCCTGCAATTACCTCACCTCTATGGGGGCAGCTAAATGTTAGACATGTTGATACTGGGTTGACATTGGATCAGTGACATGGAATGCTGCTACTATTTGGTTTTTTGCCAAATACTTGTGACTTGGATTGGCCTCCGTGAAGACGGGATACTGGGCTAGATGGACCATTGCTCTGACCCAGTACGGCTATTCTTTTGTTTATATTCTATTATGTAACCTAGGAGTCTAGGTTCCATTGTAGAAGACCTACCACAAGGAATCAAGGCACCCAAATAGAAGTGTTCAATTATAGCGTTACCTCTCTAGTGTACTACCACTAGAGGTCAAGGTAACATATAAGGACCTTTTGCCCTTATATGACAGTTTGACCCATACTAGTAGTACTATGAGACTACCGCTATGGGTCACCAGGTCACCTGGCAAGAGCATGGGTTAGGAGCAACTAGGTATTGCTCCTGCCCTAGAAACTCATAGACCCCAGGGATTTGGAGGGAAAGGCTCTGAGTAGGGAGAGAGCTATGGAAAGGTGAGACCTTTTTTAGAGGGAAGGGGAGATCTTCAGAGAGGGATTGTATTTAAGAGGTATCTTGGAGTGGTTGTGTTCAGGAGGATGCCTCTGGGATGAGGGCTCTGTTTTGGTGGGTTTTTTTTGGCAGAAGAAGCTAGATTGTTGTTGGTTTTTTTTCTCATATGTCAGTCCTTTAAAAGTGCATGGGTCATTGTAGTATGAATAATATAGCTTGCAGGGTTGATCCCAAGCTGTGTTATCATGTTCTGTAAGAATCGCTAATCTGTAATAATGAGGAACCACAGGTTACATTATATTACATTACATTAGAGATTTCTATTCCGCCATTACCTTGCGGTTCAAGGCGGATTACAAAAGAGATGAAAAACGTTGGGTTACAATGGAAGAACATTTGTCCTTTCTAGAGAGGTAAAAAGTAGGTTATGTAGTTTCTGTGTGGCTGGAAGGGGGGGAGGAAGGACGGTAAGTTTGAAGTTAGGACTGTTTCAGGAATTTCTTGAGGAGTGTAGTTTTTATTTCTTTTCTGAACATCTTATAGTCTGGTGTTGTTATTAGTAGATTGGAGATTTGGTTATCTAGTTTAGCTGCTTGAGTGGCCAGGAGGCCATCGTATAGTTTTTTCCGTTTTACTTCTTTGATCGAGGGGTGTGTGAATGGGGTATGTGTTTTTCTATGTCTGAGGTGGTTTGGATGAGGCGGTTGTTAAGGTAGGTTGGGCTGTCTCCGTTTAAGGTTTTAAATAACATACAGTAGAATTTTAAATAGTATTCTTTCTTGGATTGGTAGCCAATGTGAGTTGATGTATGCTTCTGTAATATGGTCATGTTTTCTCAATGAGTAGATGAGTCTCAGAGCTGTATTTTGGATTGTTTATAGTTGTTTAGTCATTGTAGCAGGGCAGGGGAGGTAGAGGATGTTGCAGTAATCTAATAGATTTAGGATTAGGGATTGTACTATAAGCTGGAATTGTGTTTTTTCGAAGATTTTCCTGACTTGTCTTAGGGTTCTCATAACTGCGAATGATTTCTGAATTGTTTTATTTATTTGTGGTTGCATGGTGCAGCATCGGTCTATAGTCATTCCTAGTAGTTTTATGGTAGTTTGAATGGGATAGTTGATTGTGTTAATTTCTATATTGGTTATGGTTGGGACTTTGTCATTTTCGAGGAGGATGAATCTAGTTTTGTCTGTGTTGAGTTTCAGTTTGTGATCTTTCATCCAGGTTGCTACTGTTTCTAGTGTTCGGTGTAGTGTGTTTGTCATGGCGGTTTTTGGTTGATCAAAAGGTATGAGAATGGTAATGTCATCTGCATAACTGTAGGTGGTGATGCCTAGATTATCCAGGTATGTTCCGAGAGATGCAGTGTATAGGTTGAAGAGAGTAGGGGATAGTGGGGATCCTTGTGGTACGCCACAAGGGTTGGACCAAGGTTCAGATTTTTCTTTATCTGATTTTACTCTGTATGTTCTGGATTTTAGGAAGCTTTCAAACCAAGAGTATACTTTATCTGAGATGCCTATTGCATCCAAAATTTGCAGTAGGATGTTATGGTCTACCAGATCAAATGCTGCGGTAAGATCTAGTTGTATAAGAAGCATTTTTTTTTCCTGTGCTGAGGTATTGTCTGGCTGTGACAATGAAGGATCCTAGTAATGTCTCTGTGCTGAAGTTGGATCTGAAGCCAGATTGCATGGGGTGAAGTATATTATTGTCATCTAGATAGTTGGAGAGGTGTTTGGCTACTAGTCCTTCTGTCAGTTTGACATATAGAGGGATTGAGACAATGAGTCTGTAGTTGGATGGTTGGTCTGTTGGTCCTTTTGGATCTTTTTGGATTGGGGTGATGATGATTTCGCTGAGGTCAGTTGGGAAAAGGCCGTCAGTGAGCATGGTTTGTATCCATTGCAGAAGTAGAGTACGGAATTTTGTGCTGGAGGTTGTAAGGAGATATGGAGGGCAGTGGTTCAGGTCACAGGATGTGTGGCTGTACTTTTTGTAGAGTTTATTGAATTCATACCATTGTATGTTGGGGAACTGAGACCATGTTCTGTCAGCTGCAGTTCTGTGGGAGGAATTGTGAGTTCGTTTAGGTGGGATGGGGTACAATTGAGGGTGGCTCTGGCATCTGTAATTTTGTTCTTGAAGTGTTCTGCTAAGAGGGTGGCTGAGGGGGGTGGGGTATTGTTAGTGGTTATGTAGGGTTTGGTGTCTGTTAGGTCTTTTAATATTTGGAATAGTTTTTTGGTATCTTGGGTTTCTGTGCCTATTAGATTAGTGTAATGTTTTTTCTCTTGTCCTGTAGTAGTATTTTGTATTGTTTGTTAGTTTTTTTCCAGGCGGTTTTCATGTGATCTAGATTAGTTTTTCTCCATTTTCTTTCTAGTCGTCTGCATTGTCTTTTAAGTAGGAGTAGTTCATTGTCAAACCATTGATCTGATCTTCTGCTGATTCTAGTTTTGGTTTGTAGTGGGGCTAGTTCATCAAGGATGTTGGTAGTCAGATTGTTCCACTATGAGATGAAGTCCTTGGGGTCACAGTTCTGGATTGTTTCATCTATTTTTATCCAGAATTTGGAGGGGTCGATGTGTTTGCGTGAGGTGTAAGTTATTTTTTTTGGGTTTAGGTATGTTGATGTTGAAGGTGTATGTGTAGTGGTCTGACCAGAGGGATGGGGACCAGGTTCCATTAGGTGTTTGAATTTCTGGGGAGGATGGTTGATGGGTCATGAAGGCTGCGATGTCAAGCTGGTGTCCTTTTTCATGGGTGGTTTTGGGGGTTTAGGATTTGAAGGTTAGTGACTCCAATTGAGAATTAAGGGGCTCTTTCAGTAAAGCGCAGCAATTTTTTGCACTTACCACATGCTGACAGCAGAAATAAATATGTGGTAAATGCAAAAGCTGTGTGGTAAATGCAGGAGGCATGGCCAGCATTTTCCTTGCATTTAGCACACTGGACAGTGTATCTCAAACTGTGTGCCAAGGCATACTAGTGTGCCTCCTGAGATTTCAGGTGTGCCGCGGTACACTGGGGAGGAGGAGAGGCACTGATGCCAGCTGACTGCCTACAGGTTGTGCCTCTAGTAGAGAGAAGCACGTCCTGTAGGCAATTAGTGGGTGCCAGCACCTATCTTTCTCTCTGACACTCTTCCCTTCTGGCACCCCCCACTGGCGTCTCAGGGCCCATCTGGAGGGCCTTCGCACACACATGGACATCGACACGATGATGTCATCACAGCGATATCCAAGCACTTCCATGTGCCTCGAGCCATGACCATTACATTGAGTGTGCTGTGGCTCGAGAAAGTTTGCGGGACACTGACATAGGACAATTACTGGCAAATTCTATATTGTCCACCTAAAGTGTCTACATCAGTGCACCTAGCCAATATAGGCATCTAACTAAGGCCAGGATTCACTAAACTTCCAAATCATGCATGATCAGTTTCCTATTGCATGCCGGCCGACTGATTCAGTAAAGGCCTGCATGCAAATGGAGACGATCGTTAGAATGCCCCCTACATAGCCCCTACCCCGGCCAGAGTGATCCCCGCTCATGCGCATACCCTGACAGTAGTGACAGGAGAAACAGCCTCCTGTCACTGCTGTCAGGGCTCAGCCCAGCACAGATCTCTCTTGCATGCTCCCAGACTCTCCTGCTATCTGCTGCCGTTCCCTGCAGTGCAAGCCCGTGGTTTTAAAGTGGTCCTACACTGCGGAGAATGGCAGCAGAGAGCAGGAGAGTCTGGGAGCAGGCAAGAGAGATCTGCCTGACACCCCTCCAGGCCAGTGTGGCACTCCCCCCCGACCGGCATGGCCTTCCCCTTCATGGAACACCTGACCCGACCCCAGTTGGGAGCAGGAGGGGTACTCGGTCCCTCCTGCCCCTAGGCCACCCAACCAGCCCGGCCCACCCCAGGTAGGGCCAGGCTATCTGGCCCAGCCCATCCTGGTACCTGTTAAATTGTTGGGAGAAGGAGGGGTGCCCGGTCTCTCCTGCTCCTTGGGCAAGGCTCCCCAACATCTTCAGGAGTAGGAGGGGTGCCCGGACCCTCATTCTGCTCCTACGCATTGGCAAAATCTTTGGGAGGAAGAGGAAAGTCCTCCTCCTCCTGTTCTCCGGCCAGCTACCGCCCCAATAGGGCTTTAGGCCCTGCCCCGGCGCATCATCTGATGTATGGGGAGAGGCCTAAGGCACTGATTGGCTGAGGCGCCTCAGAGTCCCTTTGGAGGGGCCGGGGTACCTCAGCCAATCAGGGACTTCCTTAGAAAGGAGTCTAAGGAAGTCCATGATTGGCCAGTCAGATCTGAAATTTTGGGTAGTGATTTGGGTCATTGTCCAATTTGTATGCATTTCACCTCATTTGCATGCATGGTTTCGAAGCGGATCGCAGGGGAGGTGAGTGAATCAGGCCGGATGGAAATCTGATAGTTAAATGGTCGCAAACCGATCGGTACACGATCGGTTTGCTTAGTGAATATAACCCTAAATTGATTAATAGGCTTAATCGACACTTAACACCTCACAATTGACTAAAATTGGACTTAAATGAAAGGTGCCTAACTTGAAAAATATCATTTTAAAAAAAATAGGTGTCTAGTCCAAAGCACCTACCTAAAAGTAGGCATGGTCAGGGTCAGATTGTGGGTGTGTTTTTTAGTTAACCACCTAATTTAGAAGCAGGTGTTTAGGCAAAGAAACCCCAGGCAAACTTAGGTGAGCTTAAAGTTAGAACACCTAATGGTGCCTAAGCCTGCTTAGGTGACTCTAAGTGTGAGTCTACAATATATAGTGTGCCTAAAATTTTAGAACCACGCTTAGTTAGCACTGTACTAGTTGATGACGATTTTGTAGGCAGACTATAGAATCAGGCCCTTACTTAACATTATACTAGTGCATGGCTGCATAGATAGTGTTCTTTTCGTCAGTATTTACAAACATGTTCTTTTTGTCAGTATTTACAAAAGAAGACACATCCAACATACCGGAACCTGAACAAATCTTCAAAGGAGACCAAGCAGAGAAATTAACATTCATGGAAGTAAGCCTTGAGGACGTACACAGACAGATAGAAAAATTAAAATCTGACAAATCGCCGGGCCCAGACAGAATCTACCCTAGAGTATTGAAAGAACTAAAGGAGGAAATAGCGGAACTACTACAGCAGGTTTGTAATCTATCCCTGAAAACAGGCATGATCCCGGAGGTTTGGAAGATAGCTAATGTTACGCCCATCTTTAAAAAGGGATCAAGAGGTGACCCGGGGAACTACAGACTGGTAAGTCTGACCTCGGTTCTGGGGAAAATGGCAGAAGCGCTGATAAAAGATAGCATCGAGGAGCATCTAGAGTGGCATAAACTTATGAAAACAAGCCAACATGACTTCTGCAAGGGAAGATCGTGCCTGACGAACTTATTGCACTTCTTCGAAGGAATTAACAAACGGATGGACAAAGGGGACCCCATAGACATTGTATACTTAGACTTCCAAAAAGCCTTTGACAAGGTACCCCATGAATGCCTACTTCGGAAACTAAAGAACCATGGGGTGGAAGGAGATGTTCAGAACAAATACTCTGGAACAACAAATAATTAACAACAAAGTCACCTCCAAAAACAAACCACTGTGAAGGTAAATAAACTGCTTAATGTCAAGTAGAGAATGATACGGTGACAAAATTCATCACCGTCCCCGTCCCCGCGGATAACCGCGGGAAATAATCCCATGTCATTTTCTAGTGTCTATTTCAACCTCAGTCTTTCTACACCAGCATTCTTCAAAGCAAAGCTTGAGGGTCAGTGGTTGTGGCCATTCATATTCTGATTCTTCCCTCTCTCCTTAAAGAATGACATGAAGATGGTTTCCCACAGTTATCCGCGGGGACGAGAACGGTGATGAATTTTGTCACCGTGTCATTCTCTAATGCCAAGCCTCAGAGAATTTGTATTCATGCAGCGAACTGCTGAATACACATTCAGGTCAGAGTCTCAACCACTGGCTTGTGGCATGTATATCAACGTACTACTTTCTTTTAGTTTTGTGATGTTTAAATAAGTTAAGAGATTTAAGATGTGTTGAAAATATCAAACATTCAGTGAAAGTGCATATACTAAAGAATGGCACTTATCTTAAGAGTAGTAGCAATCGGCACTGCATTTAAGACCCGACGGAGCCACCATTTCACCTATACCGGCTTCATCAGGGGAAATGCAACAACAGTGCAGAACAGGATTAAACCCAGTTACAGGCAGGCTACTTTCACTGAATGTTTGATATTTTCAACACATCTTAAATGATTGAGACTCTGACCTGAATGTATATTCAGCAGTTCGCTGCATGAATACAAGTTCTCTGAGGCTTGGCATTAAGCAGTTTATTTACCTTCACAATGGTTTGTTTTTGGAGGTGACTTTGGTGGAAGGAGATGTACACAGATGGATCAGGAATTGGTTGGCGGGCAGAAAGCAGAGGGTAGGAGTGAAGGGCTACTACTCAGACTGGAGGAAGGTCACGAGTGGTGTTCCACAGGGGTCGGTGCTTGGACCACTGCTATTCAATGTATTTATAAATAATCTAGAAATGTGGGCAAAGAGCGAAGTAATAAAATTCACAAATGACACCAAGCTATTCAATGGGGCTAGGACTAAAGAGGACTGCAAAGATTTATAAAGGGACCTAAACAAACTAGGGAAGTGGGCGACGAGATGGCAGATGAAGTTCAATGTAGAGAAATGCAAAGTCTTACATGTAGGAAACAGAAACCCGAGGTACAGCTACACAATGGGAAGGCTATTATTGAGTGAGAGTTCCCAAGAAAGGGACTTGGGGGTAATAGTGGACATGGCAATGAAGTCATCGGCACAATGCGCAGCGACTGCTAAGAAAGCAAATAGAATGCTAGGAATAATCAAGAAGGATATTACAAGCAGAACGAAAGAAGTTATCCACCGTTGTATTGGGTGATGGTGCGCCCTCATCTGGAGTACTGCATCCAATATTGATCGCCGTACCTAAAGAAGGATATGGCGATACTCGAGAGGGTTCAGAAGAGAGCGACGCGTTTGATAAAAGGTATGGAAAACCTTTCATACGCTGAAAGATTAGAGAGACTGGGGCTTTTTTCGCTGGAGAAGCGGAGACTTAGAGGGGATATGATAGAGATTTATAAGATCACGAAGGGCATAGAGAAAGTGGAGAGGGACAGATTCTTCAAACTTTCGACAACTACAAGAACGAGAGGGCATTCCGAAAAATTAAAAGGGAACAGATTCAGAACCAATGCTAGGAAGTTCTTCACCCAACGGGTGATGGACACCTGGAACGTGCTTCCAGAGGGAGTGATAAGACAGGGTACGGTATTGGAGTTCAAGAAGGGACTGGACAATTTTCTGAAGGAAAAGGGGATAGAAGGGTATAGCTAGAGGGCTAGTATACAGGTCCTGGACCTGATGGGCCGCCGCGTGAGCGGACTGCTGGGCATGATGGACCTCAGGTCTAAGCCAGCAGAGGCACGGCTTATGTTCTTATGTCTTTGACAGAGTTTTGGTTTAATGAAGCATGAGATGATTTTCTAAGAGTTGCTGAGCAGAGATGGTATCTATCATAGAAGGGGAGAAGGGTCTTCAGCAGCAGACTGGCTAACTTACTGGAGAGGGCTTTAAGCTAGAATCATTCAGGCTGGATGATGAATGCCATCAGGAAATGATGCAGTAAATAGCTCTACATAAATGGGAAAAGGGGCTACATCTGCAAAGCAGTATAGGCCAACGGCCATCGTATGGGAAAATATATTTTCTGGATCTAGAGGCTGCAATATAAGAGGCTGATTTGGATTTTGTGCTAGTCACAGATACATGGGTCATGAGAACCATGAAAGCACTATAGTTACACTGATCTATAGTCTATTCAAGATAGATAAGGAACAAAGAAAATGATAATACAGAACAGAATTGCAGGACTTAGTGGGCTAATCTGTAATGGCAAGCAATGAGCAAAACTGAGATCAACTATTTTAAGGGCAACAAACTTTTTTGTAGGGAATGTAAATACTAAAAGTAAAAGAAAAAGAAATGGGGTTGGCTTTCAAAAGTAATAGCTGAGAAAGTAAGGAAAAGGGGGTTAGCTTTCATATACTACAAGTGATTACATGAAACAATATCTTAAAAGGTTGAAAGAAGCTTCTAAGGTAGTCAGGAAAGCAAAGAAGCAAATAGAAGAAAACAGGAAAGATAAGGGGACTTTTTTTAAAAAGATGTGTTAGGGTTGATATTCATCCAGCGGTGTTCAGTGTTTTGCTGATCACTGCTGGCATTAAGCCTGGAAATTTAATGCCAGACCATATCTGGGCTTCGGCATTGAATTTCACCTGGAAACATAGCCAGTTAAGAGTAATATTCAGCACTTAACCATTTATGGGGCACTGTATAAAAGATATAACTGATGTTTAGGTGAGTCTCTTTCAACTGAAGGGAAGCTCCAGAATGAGAGGGCATAGGATGAAGTTAAGAGGTGAAAGGCTCAGCAGTAATTGATGGAAATATCTTTTCACAGAAAGGGTGGTGGATGCATGGAATAGTCTCCCAATAGAGGTGGTGGAGACAATGACTATGACTGAATTCAAGACAGGCATGTGGGATCTTTTATGGAAAGGAGGAGATAGTGGATACTACGGATGGGCAGACATGATGGGCCATTTGGCCTTTATCTGCCTTCATGTTTCTATTTGGTCCCATTTATGCAGCTACCTCAACTAGTTAAGTCTGGAGTATTAGTACTTAATCAGCCAAGTGATGACTCCACCCCTAGAATGCCTCCCAAACAGCGGGTTTTGAGATAGGTGCTAACTAACATTTTCATTGTCACTAACAGGTTACATGATGATGAAAATGACCGGTTTGTCCCAAACAAGTGATTTAACTAGTTGGTTAAATTGCTTTGAATATAGACCCAGTTAGTGATAGGAGGAAGTGTAAAAGTGCAATTGTGAGCTTAAAGGGTAAGAATGTATAAATATTTCTGTTTCATGTTCACAGATTTTGGGCCAGGAGTGGGACCTCAGAAGACAGACACAAATAGGAATTGAAGTGTAAGCCCTAATGTGACTGGGTTAAGAGCTGGTTGAGTGGAAAGCAACAGTCAGAAAGGACTGATTCTTTTAAACATTTTTGTATGCAATATTGCAGAAGAGCTATCTGATAAGGTTTGCTTCTTTGCAGATGATACCTGATGGTATGGATTACATGGGGGGAGATCTAGGGAAATTTGAAGAGTGGTCTAGAATTTGGCAGCTAAGAGATAATGCAAAAAAATACCAGATCATGCATTTGGGCTACAAAAACCCAAGTGACTAGTACAGTTTAGGGCAGGGGTGTCCAATGTTGGTCCTTGAGGGCCGAAATCCAGTCGGGTTTTCAGGATTTCCCCAATGAATATGCATGAGATCTATTTGCATGCACTGCTTTCAATGCATATTCATTGGGGAAATCCTGAAAACCCGACTGGATTGCGGCCCTCGAGGACCGACATTGGACACCCCTGGTTTAGGGGGTAAAGAACTTTTATATATGAAAGGAGAGCAGAACATAGATATCATCATATGTGATGATCTTTATGTGGCCAAACAGGAAGAAAAGGTGATGGCAAAAGCCAGAAAAATGCTTATATGCATAGGAAAAGGAGTGACCAGTAGGAAAAAGATAATGATAATTCTTTCATAGAAGTCTCTGGTGAGACCTCATATAGAGTACTGTACAATTCTGGAGACCACACCTTCAAAAATACATAAACGGGATGGAGTCAGTCCAGAGGATGGCTAACAAAATGGTCAGTAGTCATCATTATAAAGCACATAGTACCTTAGACTCCTCCCTCTTGTATCATGGGATACAGAGAGAGGGGCCTTAGGCATCTGAGCCAATCAGGGCCTTAGGCCTCTCCCCATGCATCACATGATGCACCAAGGAGGGAAAGGCCCACCATTTTGGTGGACCTATGAGCAGGAAGGACTGAGCTTCCGTCCTATTCCAACGTCTCTAAAAAGGTAAAGGGTTCAGGGAGAGGGGGTGAGGGATGGCGGGGACCTCTGGTGGCAGGAGGGAGTGGGCACCCTCCTATTATTTTTTCAGGGGGGAAAGGGGGAGGGGAGGGGGAGGATGTTTTAGTGGAAAGGGGGAGAGGAGGGGAAAGATTTTTTTTGGGAAAAGGGGAGGATGTGTTTGGGGAGGGCACCTGGCGCAGTGTGGGCCTTTCATGGCAGGATGGAATGTGCTTCCCTCCTGCTATATTGCTGCCATGGGAGGGGGAGTCGCATTGGCAGGAGGAAGTGGGCATCCCTCCTGCCGTATCACTGCTGGGTAGGGGGGGTACGGGGGGAATGGCAGGAGGGAATGGCCATCCCTCCTGCCATTTTTCGCTAGTGTGTGTGTGTGTGTGTGTGGTCAACCCAGTGCCGTGTTCGTCAGTACATTGGAGAGGACTATTATAAAGGGGAGATTTTATATAGGAACATCAGAATAGCCTTAGGAATAGCCTTACTGGGTCAGACCAATGGTCCATCAAACCCAGTAGCTCGTTCTCATGGTGGACAATCCAGGTCCCTAGTACCTGGTATTCCATGCTACTGTTTCAGTCCAAACCTTTCTTAAAACCAGCTACACTATCTGCTCTTACCACAGCCTCTGACAATGTGTTCCACAGCGTAACTATTCTCTGAGTGAAAAAATATTTCCTCTTATTGGTTTTAAAAGTATTTCCCTGTAACTTCATTGAGTGTCCTCTAGTCTTTGTAATTTTTGATGGTGTGAAAAATTGATCCACTTGTACCCGTTCTACTCCATTCAGGATTTTGTAGACTTAAATCATATCTCCCCTCAGCCGTCTCTTTTCCAAGCTGAAGAGCCCTAACCTTTTTAATCATTCCTCATATGAGAGGAGTTCCATCCCCATTATCATCTTGGTCGCTCTTCTTTGAACCTTTTCCAGTGCTGCTAAATCTTTCTTGAGATAAGGAAACCAGAATTGAACACAATGCTCTAGGTGAAGTCACACCATGGAACGATACAGGGGCCTTATAACATTCTTAGTCTTGTTAACCATCCCTTTTTAAATAATTCTTTGCATTCTGTTTGCTCTCTTGGCTGCTGCCGCACATTGAGTGGAAAGTTTCATTGTATTGTCTATGCTAATACCCAGATCCTTTTCTTGGGCACTAACCCCCAAGGTGAACCCTAGCATCTGTGCCCATTAAAAAAAAGAAGAAAAAAATAGTTTTCCTGCCTCATATGGCTGAGTGGCAGGAGCCTGCTTTTGGGGCTTCCCCTGCCTCTCAGCTGTTCGGGATTCCCCTGCCGGCTCTGCACATGTGTGAAAATCACTCTCTCAGCAGTCAATGGAACTGCAGAGTCGGGGATTACAACGAACATCCGCGTGAATCATTTGCATGCAAACTTTTTAGTGCATCAATAACTCTTTCTGAATCGGCCAAAAAATCGGATTGGTACAAACCCACATGGTCTTACCGATCCTCTTAGTGCATGTAGCCCCTAGTACACAGTCCAGACCCACATATTAGCTGTAACACCCAATCCTGTTTCTGACATACCCAGATCGTGCCCGGTTCACACCCTTACCAGAGTAAAGCAGCTAACACTGGATTTTTGCTGCTAGCTGTTTGAACATGTTGTAGACATTAGTTCAGGTTCATATTAATATCTTCCAGGTGGTAAAACACACTTTAACTGCTTAATGCACTTCTATTTTCATAACTAATCCCCTATATTGGTTGTTGTCTTAAATAACATAAGGTTCAAATTACAGCAAAACAACTGCATTATTTTACTTCGATAAGTATTTTATTTTTTCAGATTCTTATTTTATTAAACTGGGTATCTACTTTAAAGTTCAATGACGCCATCTTGTGGATATCAGAAAAATCAAAATAGTAATGTGTAATTTATCTTTAAAATCAACATAGAAATATAGAATAATGAAGGCAGATAAAGACCATATGGCCTATCCAGTCTGCCTAACCATGCCATTTACAATGGCTTAGAGATCTGACATACTTATCCCATGCTTTCTTGATTTTAGATACACTTTTTGTCTCCACCATCTCCACTGGGCGGTCATTCTAAGCATTCACCATCATTTTTGTGAAAACATCTTCTGAGGTTACTTTTGAATCTATTCCCTTTCACCTTCATCCTATGTCCCCTCATTCCAGAGTTTTCTTTCAATTGAGATTAACTTCTTTCATATTTATGCCACGTAGGTGTTTAAACGCCTCAGTCATAGCTCCCCTTTCCTGCCTTTCCTCCAAAGTATGCATACACTTCCCCCTCCCCATTTGCGGTTTCGACATTCGCGGTTTCAAATATTTGATTTTTTTTTGGGGGGGGAGGAACACCCCCCCATAGTTTATGACGTTCCCTCTTCTTTCCAGCCTTCCTCCCGGCATCCCGGCCTACCTGGTAGTCTAGCAGGCTTTCGGGGCAGGAGTGATCTTCCTACGCTCCTGCCCCGTGTAGATCACCAATAGGAAATGGCTGCCATGAGCTCCCGTCGTAGTCTCGAGAGACTACTGGAACTCACGGCAGTCATTTCCTATTGGCGATCTGCATGGGGCAGGAGCGTAGGAAGATCGCTCCTGCTCCAAAAGCCTGCTAGACCACCAGGTAAGGCAGGGATGCCGAGAGGAAGGCTGGAGAGAGGCTGGGGTGGGTCAGAGCTGGACAAGAAGTTATTCACGGTTTTTCTCAATTCGCAGTCTGGCTCTGCCCCTATCCCCCACGATTACCGAGGGAGAAGTGTATTAAGATATTTAAGTCTGTCCCCATATGTCTTATGATGAAGACCATTGACCATTTTAGTGGCCTTCCTGTTTATCTTTTTAAAGGTGCAGTCTCCAATATTGTACACAATATTATAAATGAGGTCTCACCAGAGTCTTATATAGGGGTTTAATTACTTCCTTTTTCCTACTGGCCATTGCTCTCCCTATGCACCCAAGCATCCTTCTAGCTTTCGCTGTCATCTTTTCAACCTGTTTAGCTACCTTAAGATCATCACATACTATCACACCCAAGTCCTGCTCCTTTTTCATGCACAAAAGTTCTGCATCTCCTAAACCGTACTGTTCCCTCGGGCTTTTGCAGCCCAAATGCTTTTCCCTGCATTTCTTAGCATTAAACCATAGCTGCCATATTTCAGATCATTCTTCAAGCTTCACTAGGTCCTTCCTTATGCTATTCACACCACCCTGGGTGTCTACTTTAATGCCAATTTTGGTATTATCTGCAAAGAGGCAAATCTTACCAGACAGCCCTTCAGTAATATCGCTCACAAAAATGTTAAAAAGAACAGGCCCAAGAACCAAACCTTGCAGCACACTACTGGTAACATCCTTTTCTTCAATCTCCATTGACCACTATCCTCTGCCACCTTCCATTCAACCAGTTCCTGACCCAGTTTGTCTCTTGAGGCCCATACCAAGGGTACATAATCTCACAATAACCCCCTTATATTGTATAGTGAGCCCTCCAGAACCAACCAAAAACCTTCTGAACCCAACTGTACACCACATCAATAGCCCTTATGCCTTCAGGTGTCACCGATATGTAGGCACTGTGGGATTTGGGTGGATTTTGGAAGGCTCACATATTTCACCATAAGTGTTAAAGTGAGATATGGACACCACACCACCATTTGGCTACTCCAGGAACCTGCTTGTTGCTTTAATAGGACTGCCAATAACATCTGAAGCTGTCATACAGACAGGTTTGTACTGTTTCATTCACATCTTTGAGGGATGGGAGTAGGTCAGTGACTACTGGGGGAGTGTGGGAACTTGTGCCTTTGTCTTTCCAGTGGTCATCTGGTCAATTTGGGCACCTTTTTTTGGCACTTACTGTATTGTTAAAACAGGTCTAACCCTAACATCCAAATTGTGCCCTCAATGTTATAGAAATGCAGAATAATATCCAAATCATAAGCCTGCCCTAGTCCTGCCCAAACCACATCTCCTACCATTGGTGTAGTATGGAGTGGGGGCGGTCCGCCTTGAGTGCTGTCTTGGTGGGGGCTGGCACTCATTCTCCTCTTCGACCCCCCCTGCTCCCCTACTACCACATGCACGTGCCCCTTCCTTTCCCGCACACCTCTTTAACGTTCCTGGCATGAACAGCAACCCCAACCTGCTGCTCATGCCAGTGTCAGCTCTTCCTATGACATTACTTCCTAGACCCATGCCTAGGAAGTGACATCAGAGGAAGAGCTGATGCTGGTGTGAGCAGCAGGTTGGGGATCCGCAGGGGTCGGTACTCAGACCGCTGCTGTTCAATGTATTTATAAATGATCTAGAAATAGGGACGAAGCGCGAAGTAATAAAATTCGCAGACGACACCAAACTATTTAGTGGCATTGGGACTAAAGAGGACTGTGAGGATTTACAAAGGGACCTGAACAAATTAGAAGAGTGGGCAACAAGATGGCAGATGAAGTTTAATGTAGAGAAATGTAAAGTCTTGCATTTAGGAAACAGTAACCCGAAGTACAGCTATACGATGGGAGGACTAGTAATGGGTGAAAGTACCCTAGAAAAGGACTTGGGGGTAATAGAAGACAAGACAATGAAGCCGTCGGCACAGTGCGCAGCGGCCTCTAAGAAGGCGAATAGAATGCTAGGTATTATCAAGAAAGGTATTACAACCAGAATGAAAGAAGTTATCCTGCCGTTGTATTGGGCAATGGTGCGCCCGCATCTGGAGTACTGTGTCCAATATTGGTCGCCGTACCTTAAGAAGGATATGGCGATACTCGAGAGGGTCCAGAAAAGAGTGACACGATTGATAAAAGGTATGGAAAACCTTTCATATGCTGAAAGATTGGAGAAACGGGCTCATTTCCCTGGAGAAGCGGAGACTTAGAGGGGACATGATAGAGACTTACAAGATCATGAAGGGCATAGAGAAAGTGGAGAGGGACAGATTCTTCAAACTTTTGAAAACTACAAGAACGAGAGGGCATTCAGAAAAATTAAGAGGGGACAGATTTAGAACCAAAGCTAGGAAGTTCTTCTTTACCCAACAGGTGGTGGACACCTGGAACGCGCTTCCAGAGGGAGTGATAAGACAGGGTACGGTATTGGAGTTCAAGAAGGGATTGGACAATTTCCTGAAGGAAAAGGGGATAGAAGGGTATAGATAGAGGATTACTATACAGGTCCTGGACCTGATGGGCCGCTGCATGAGTGGACTGCTGGGCATGATGGACCTCTGGTCTGACCCAGCAGAGGAACTGCTTATGTTCTTAAACAGGCACAAGGGAAGGAAAGGGGTGCGCGTGAGGAAGGAGCAGATAGGGGTGGGACGGAGAGGAGGGCGGGGGAGAGGTGCCATCATATCAGGCACCTCTCACCCTCACTATGCCTTTGCCTCCTATATGCCTCCTTGAAATTTAGACACACTGAAGATGAATAGCACAGAAATCATCTACACAATGGGTTTTGAAAATAGCGAATTGGAAGGATTTGGTGAGGAAAAAACATCTATGTGCCCCTCTTTGGATGTTTTTCTTTTTTGAAAATGAGCCCTTTTGTGTCACAGCTTTGATGAGTGTCAACACTGGGAATTTTATGTGACTGTACTGGCACCAAGGGAAGCCAGATTCAAATTCTGCTTCTCCTCGTGATCTTAGGCAAATCACTTAATTTTCAAGTACAAGCTTAAAGGATACCAAGTCCTGAATTTAACTATCCTTGAATTTCAACAGAAATGGCATTGGACTAAATTTAAGTAAGTGTTTTGAGACATTGATCTATAACTCATGAATCTAAATTGTGATTAGATTTTTCCCTTTTACCCCAGCAGATAGGAGTGATATGGTACAGGGACTTGCTAAAGCTTATTTTTTTTCTATTTAAGCTTGTTGCTTAAAAATGCTTTCATAGCTGTCTAATTAATAAGCCTGGGTAAAGCCCTATTTAAAAGGCAGCTTTCTTTCCTTCATATGCTGCATAGGAAGATAGTCCTTCAGATACAGAGTACACTGGGCAAGCTCTTATACAGACAACCTAAATGCTACTATGTAGGGTTGCCATATGGCTCCAGAAAAAGGAGGACGGATTGAGACATCCAGGTTTTACTTCCATTGCTTCCAATGAAAGTCAAACCCAGATGTCTCAATCCGTCCTCCTTACTTCCATTGAGAAGACTATGAAACTGCAGGGTATCAGTAAAGGGACTGCAAATGTACTGCTTATTTTTACATTGTGCTGACTAGAACAGTGCATACACGAACCGCTGCGTGTGCTTGGTAAAACATGCTGACTATCTTGCCTGTGCCTTAGGTGAAGAGATAACATTTTGTCTTTGAAAGGGAACAAAACACCGCAGAAAAAAGAGAGCCATTATTTTTGAGAAATGCTATGCTCTATTGATGTTTTGACCTACCTGCAAGCAATCTACTTCAAGGCACAAGGATGCTGATTTATGAAGATATTGCTAATCCTCCCAGTGCAAAGGAGCAATAACCTTGCACAGTGCTCATATGAGAAATGTATTTTTTTTAAACATCCACTTCTCGCTTCTGTCAAAGAGGGGCACTGAATTAGATGAACCTTTGATTTGTGTTAGTTTAGTAGCTCTTGTGTTCTCGTGTAAATATTTTAGTTGCCATCTGGATAAGATGTCACTGTTATCCTCAGGGTGATAATACAATGAGGACACTTATTATCTGATTGAAGTTCTTTGCTGGGAGGAGTATCGGAACCTGGTACTGGGAGAAAAGGCTTCCTGTAGCCTTCTGAGGTCCCTGATCCAGCTTTTCCTGCCACTCCGGTGACATCATCTGTGTGGGCTGGCATTAGGGACAATTTTAATAAAAAAAAACCATATAAATATATATATCACAAATCTATGTGGTTTACAACATACATACATACATAAAATATATTGAGACTAATACATAACATTTCTTAAAGCATTTACAAATACAAGTTCAGTAATTAAAATCTATCATATATAAAACAATTTAATGTCATTAGAATGCTTGTGAAAACAAATATTTTTTAAAAGATTTTCTAAAATCATTCAGGGACTCGATCAATCTTAGGTCCTTTGGGAGTCCATTTCATAACTGAGGTCCCATGACCATGAAGATTGAGTCTCTATATATCTCTAGACTTATTTGCTTAAAATTGAGTAGTGCCTGATTACAGGAAGTCCCCGGGTTAAGAGCAGGTTACGTTTTTAAAGCTGTTCTTAAGTCGGATTTGTATGTAACTCAGAACTTGTAGATTTTAAGATTCTTGCTGCTCCCAGCTGACAAAAGAGCCAGCTGTCCCTACTAGTATTTCCTCTAAGGTACAGCATGTACAACCACATACTGTTTTTAATGTGGCAGGAGAAGTGTAGGAGTCTATGCCACTGGAAATACTGCTCAGTGAAATCAAATGAAGCCGCAATCGCATTCTTAAGTACGAGTCATACTTACGTCGGGCATCTGTAACTCGGGGACTGCCTTTACTTGAACGAAGAGGACGTCCTGGCACATAAACTTTTAAAGTTGCTCATGAAAAATTTTAAAGATCAATTTCAAGATCTTAAATTGAATATGCCAATAAATAGGCAGCCAATGTAAATTGTTTAAGAATCAGTGTAAAGTGGTCATAAAGAGGGCACCCTGAAATAAGTCTGGCATCAACATTTTGTGCAATCTGTACAGCTCTTAGATCATTTTTTTGGCAAGCCAACTAACAACAAATTACAATAATCAAAGAGTGGATATATATAGGCCTATACTACTGTTTGTAAAATTGCCCAGAGTCAACAATTCCTTCAAAGGTCACAACAATTTCAACTTCAAAAATACTTTCTGAGTAACTGATTTAACATATGGCTTCATGGTTAATGAAGAATCAAGAAGCACTCCAAGATATTTCATTTCCCCTACAATAGGGATCTCGGTATTTTCAAAAGAAAAAGAAGCAGGAAATTGGAGATTCAGTCTATGAGATTCAGTCTACCTGAAAGCAATAATACCTGATTTATCAATGGATTCAGTCATAATTTGTTAGCCAAAAGCCAAGATGTGGAGAAGGAGTGGCCTAGTGGTTAGATCTACAGCCTCAGCAACCTGAGGTTGTGGGTTCAAACCCTGTGCTGCTCCTTGTGACCATAGGCAAGCCACTCAATCTTCTATTGCCCCAGGTACATTAGATAGATTGTGAGCCCACCAGAACAGATAGGGACAAATAATAATAATAACATTATTCTTCTATATCACCATAGTCAGATGACTTCTAGGCGGTTCACATCGAAGAGGGCTGGACAATCAGCGAATTACAGAATTCAAGAACTGAGGGTACAACTTATTACACAAGAAATAGATAAGAGGAAAATATGAATCTCAAGTATGCAATATGGATCTCAAGTATGCAACCCAGGGAATAAAGCTGGGCAATTAGCGAATTACACAATGCAAAAAGTGAGGAACAATATGTTACTCAAGAAATAGACAGAGGGAAAATATACATTTATAAGTTTAGTGAGGCTTCTGTTAGGGGATGAATCTGTTAAACAATACGGTTTTAATTACTCTCCGAAAGACGCCTTAGGTCAGCCTGGCTCCATTGATATAATTATCCAGCCAGGATTGCTGTCTGCTTACCTGAATGTAAACCACTTAGATAATTAATAGGCAGTATATAAATAACTAAAATAAATAAATAATATCAAAAATGAAAATGTAGTGGATATCAACTCATAAACTTAAAAGTAAATCCAGATATCAAGCAACTCAGAATTTTACAGAGTGGTGGAATGTATATATTATACAATAATGCAGAGAATGAAGATCCTTGTGATACACCTGAGCAAATTTTAACCCAAGATGAACTCACAGCACTTAATTTTACTTGAAAATGATGATCCTGTAAAAATGAAGTAAACTGTTTTAACATTTGTCCAGCTATGTCAAGTGCTTTCAATCTCTTTAACAACAACTGGCGATTAATCATATCAAATGCTTTTCAGCTATGGTGGCAAAATAACGCTCAGAATTTAGGAAGTTGGTTGGGCTGAGAACTTTTCAGCACCCCCTTGTAGGAGGAAGTAGTTTTTACTGCTTAAACCTTTTTTTATTTTAAATTTACCTCTAAGGGCTCCTTTTGCAAAACTGCAGTAGTGGCCCCTGATGCGGCGCAGTTTAATGCAACAAAGTTCCTAGGAATTGAATGGGCTTTGTCACATTTGCCACGCAGGAATCGCTACTGTGGCTTTATAAAAGGAGCCCTAGTTAATTTTTCAGGAGTGAGCTATGTTTTGTTTTGTTGTTTTTTTTAAACCATACCAGTTAGAAAGACTAATATTAGAGAAGGACATTAAGTAGTAATACGAGGCAATAATATGCCATCCACCTTATTGTGTGTTCAGGTAGAATGACTATTATCTTGATTACTACAAGACTGTATTGATTTCATGGTTGTTACAAGCTCCTTTCCCATAATGTGGACTAGAAGATTATTGCTTGTACTTTGAAGTACTATACTGATAAAAATTCTGGGAAAAAAAGTTCTTTGTCATTTCTTTCCTTTCTAGTGCATTAAAGACAGGGCTGGATTAATGCATAGGCACTGTAAACTAGGCATATACCATAAGCTCAGCTGTATGGAAGAGAACCTCTCAGATGAACTAATTCAATGGCTCCTAAGGAGATTTTTGCCCATTTAAGTCACCTATTTGCAGAGGAAAGGACAAGAGCAGCCACTGCTTACAGAGGTGTGTTTATACTCCACATCCCTTGGGCACTATTCTTCAGCTGGCAAGAGAAGTTGTCAAACAGTGCTTCTTTCCTGTTTCTTCCACTTTTGCTGGGTTTTCTCTGTAGTTAGAGTCACTGATTGGGAATGCAGCATACTTGTTTGCCTAAGGCATGCTGGTTGGTTAGAGGCATATTAGGGATTCTGCGAGTACATAAACAATCTTGATATGTAAGAAGTCAAAAATTGCATGCTTTATAGGGATAGGCAGCCAGAAAAGTTTTGTTTGATGTCATTTCCTGTGTTGTCTCTTGGAATGTTTGTTTTATTCTTTTTGTCATCATTAGAGAAAAGTTGTTGCATGCACACTCTTCAGAAAAGTGAAGCTAGAATACTATGCCCAGTCGATAAATTCTCCTATAACCTTGCATAATCGGCTCACTACTTAATGTGCCTCCATTTTTACTTCCAGTGCCCCTCCCCCATCAACTCTGTCCTAACTAGTGCTGCCTGATTCACGATTCGAATCGGATTCTAATCGGTTCAAAACAAAAAAAAAATCGGCTTCCCGATTCGCCTGACCCTCCCCCCTCACCCCCTAAGCAGGAGCGGCAGCTGTCGCACCTGCTTTAGAGGGCGTGGGGGAAGGGTCAGTCAGGAAGTGCTGCTGTCGGCTTCCCCCCCCTCGGCATCAGGCTTCCACCCCCCTGGCATTCCGCTTCCCCCTGGCTTCCCCGCACTGTTTACCTTCCAAGACAGCCTGCAAACAAGATTGCGGTGTTTGCAGGCTGTTCCTGGAAGGTAAACAGTGCGGGAAGGCCAGGGGGGAAGCCGGACCCCAGTGGGAGGCCAGGGGGAACATGCAGGCCTTCCGGGGGGGGGGGGGGGGGAGTGAGCAGTCCTTCGGGGTGGGACAGGCAGGCAGGCCTTCAGGGGGGACAGGCAGGCAGGCCTTCAAAGGGGGGGAAGGAGACAGGTCTTCAAGGGGGGGACAGGCCTTTAGGGGGGACAGGCAGGCCTTCAAGGGGGGATAGACCTTCAAGGGGGGGGGACAAGCCTTCAAGGGGGGATGCAGGCCTTCAAGGGGGACAGGCAGGCCTTCAGGGGTGGGATAGGCCTTCAAAGGGGGGATAGGCCTTCAGGGGTGGGATGCAGATCTTTAAGTGTGGGGGGGGGGGATAGAGATACTGGATGGAGGGTAGTCGGGAAAAGAAAGGGAGAGATGGTGGACCCTGGGGTGATGGGGAAAGAAGGAGAGATGCTGGATGAAAGGGCAGTTAAGAAAAGATGGATCTGTGGAGGGAGATGAAAAAAAGGAAAGATGCCAGACCTCCTGGTGAGGGAAGAGAAACGGAAGGGGAGGACAGAGATGGAAGATGGATGGTTAGCAGGGAGAAAGAAGAAAGAAGGAGACCCTGGCAAGCAAGTTATCAGAAGACAACCAGAGCCTGAGACCAACAAAATTTGAATAATGACCAGACAACAAAAAGTAGAAAAACTAATTTTATTTTCTGTTTTGTGATTACAATATGTCAGATTTGAAAGGTGTATCCTGCCAGAGCTGGTGTTAGACCGCAAACGTGAGCTAGGATTTAACAGAGAGAGGAAAAGTCTTTTTCGTTTGTTTATTTTGTTTACACCACAGCGCCAGTGTGGTTAGGAGAAAGCAAAGGGGGTGAAGAGGCTGTAAAATAAACCCACCAAGATGTTTGGAAAAAAAAAACAAAAAAAAACAACAACACCCAATTGGGCAGGAAAATCGAATCGAATCAAAAAAAACAATTCAATAGGCTGAATCAAAAATCGAATCGAAATTTTTTTTCCTGAATCAGGCAGCACTAGTCCAGACTATGGCTATTTCCTTATCAAGATTAATTTTGAGCTCTCCATCAGGTCTTCTGTTTCATTACCAAACTCTTTAATTCTTTTCTACCTTCCTAGAGTTACAAAGGAAGACACTCTGCATTTTCTCTTGTCCTACAAACTCATCTGATCCCATTCCCACCCAACTGCACAGATCTGTCTCCTTTATCTCTCATCTCAATCTTGTTACTTTCTAATGCAAGTAGTCCTGCTGTTTTCAAATATTTCTCATAAACCTTAACGGAACTTTACTTGCCTTGCTAATTACAGTTCCATCTCCATCTTTCTTTTCAATTGAAAGCTATTTGAATGTGCTTTGATTTTCTTCAGTATGTAATAGTTTGCATATTGTTAAAGACCTAATTGATGGTTTAGATGTTGGAGTGGTTTTTATTACTGAAACATGGTCACTTAATGATGATGTTTACAAGTGTCAGGATTTCTGTCTCCCAGGTTAAAAAGGTCATTTTGCTTCTAGGCCCACTAAACAAGGGGAGGTTTGTCAGTTAAGTACAATTGATTAAAAAGTTCAATGTGTATGAGTGGATATGAATGATACTGCATTCTCTGTAGGGGGGGAAGGGGTGGAGGGATTGTTTTGTGCGTAAGATACAGATGTTTCCCTAGCTTATGTTTATGATTGCCTAATGGAAATATCTTGAAATGTATATTCTTCTGTCTGAATGTTATGTTCTAAAATTTTTCAAAATAAAAGTTATTTGAACTTAAAATAAAAAAGTTCAATGATCTTTGCCTTGAGTTTATGATTTTAAGCTTATCAGATGAATTAAAAAATAATTCATTGGGTATTCTTTTACTGTGAATTGGTCCTAAATCATCTATTTTGTTAGAAACCATTACTTATATGATAGCCCAGTTTTCTAGATTGTTAATTATTGGGGACCTAAACTTGCATTTATATTAGGACATAAGAATTGCCATCCTGGGACAGACTGAAGATCCATCAAGCCCCACATCCTGTTTCCAATAGTGCCAACCCAGGTCACAAGTAGTAGATGATGACTCAAATAGTAACGTTTTAGCTTTTAAATCTATTATGCACTGGTTACAATTCAAATTAACTTCTATTCACCCAACCCATGAAAAGAGACATTCCTTAGATATGATTAGTTACCTGGATTCAGGAAATAACTTTTTTCAAGTCTCTGACTGTAGCTGGGAATGTTTTCTATGGTCTGATCATTTTTATTCAATTTTAACTTGTCATTTTTACTGTATATCTAAAGTAGAACATTCTATTAAAGGGAGAACTTTACTTACTAGGCCAAAATTTTATATAGAATCTTTTTCAAATACTACTTTATCTTTGCTACCTAATATAATATCAGCTTCCGATCCCAATGATTTATTTACAGTTTGGAATCAGCAAATATTTTAGATAATCTAGCTCCAGTAACCAAGAAGAAAATCACCTATTCTCGTAAAGCTCCTTAGTTCACCGAATCTCCTCTTATTCTAAAATGTGAGTGTAGAAAACCGGAGCGAAGATGGAAGAAAACTATGGGCTCCTTTTACTAAGCTGCGCTAGCGGTTTTAGCGCGCCATTGAGCTGGCGTTAGTTTGTACGCGTAGTGCGGGGTGCAGCAAGTGCTAATCTGCAGCGCTCGCTAAAAACGCTAGCACACCTTAGTATGAGGAGCCCTAAATCTGTACAAGATAAATCATTTTGGAGAGCTAAAATCATGCTATACAAATCTAGGAAGCAGTTTTATGGTGATAAGATAAGCAGATTTATGGATCATTATGGCACTCTGTTTAAAATCTGGAGATCTTTATCAGATCCTTTAAAGAATGAGCAATATCCTCAAGCCCCTAATGCTGATGATATAGCTATTTCTTGGAAAAATCAAAATTATATGAACCTCATTTACATCTAAAACATATTTTCTATGGGGCTCATAATAATAATAAAAAAAAGTCTAAAAAGTGGCCTAAATAAGTACTTGGATGATCAAAATGCCTGATCGTCCAAGTACCCATAACCAAAGCTGGTTTTAGACGTATCTAAAGCCAGCTTAGGCCTTTCCCTTGCCTCTAAGTGCATAGAGCGAAAAGAGGTGTTTTTAGAGGAGGGGAAAGGCAGGGAGGTGGGCCGGCCTAGGCATAGGCGTACAGCAGGTATAACCAAAAATTTAGGCAGGTTGCCTAGTCGGCACTTATACGTTTTGACTTAGACCAAGTCAAAACAGGCATAAGTGCCGAATCGCTGCAGCTCAGAGGCCCCAGCAACCTGCTTACAGCCTACTGCAACTATCGCTACAGGAGAGATGGCTCATTTCTCCTGCTGCGATGGTGATCGCCCACCCACCCCGAACCGCAGCACTTTGGGGTGAGCATTACGACAGGGCATTTCTCTTGCCGGTGATCCTCACCCTGAAGTGCCGCCGTTCGGGGGTGTGGGCGATTACCATCGCGGCAGGAGAGATGAGCCATCTCTCCTGCAGTGATCCACCCCTCCCCCGTGACTCGATCCTGGCAGGAGGGACCCCAAGCCCTCCTGTCTGACGACACCCCCCTACAAGATTGGGCAGGAGGGAGCTTAACCCCTCCTGCCCAGTGACCACTCCCCCCGACAAGATTGGGCAGAAGGGAGCTCAACCTCTCCTGCCCGGCAACAGCCCCCCCTACAAGATTGGGCAAGAGGGAGCCCAACCCCTCCTGCCCGGTGACACCCCCCCTAACAGGCAGGATCAGGCAGGAGAGAGCCCAACCCCTCTTGTCCAGGTGACCCCCCTACTCCCCACCCCCACTAAGATCCGGGCAGGAGGGATCCCAGGCCCTCCTGCCCGACGCAGCCCCCCGAACCCCTGATCGGCCCACTGAACACCTCCCTCCACCTGCTGACATGCGAGACCCCCCCACCGACCCTGCGACCCCCCCTCCCCTCTGTTTTCTTCCTCCCTCCTGTTGCCTGGTCTGGAGGAAGCAAGCTGAGTTTGACTAGGAAGGCTTCTGTGATCCTGCAGCTGCCTCCCTCTTTCCTTTCCAGCAGCAGTGATTGTTATATGCTCTTTGTGCCTAACCCCAAAGCCAAAGCGTTCCTCCTAGGCTGAATAGGAAGTTGCATTAGATGGGATTGGAATGTGGAAGAGAAAAGGTTTCCGGGTCAGCCACAGGCACTCTATTGGAATCACTGTCACTGATAAGGGAGTGAAGGAGGGAGCTGCAGGACTGAGCCTTCATAGTTCAGCTCAGCTTGCTTCCCCAATAGCAATGCTATGAAATGTATTCCGTGGCTTGGTGGACCTGAGCCCAAATTGGGTCAGCCTAGTTCCATCCATGATTATGCCCTTGTAATCATCTGGGAGAGAGGAGGGATGCTGTGTACAGTGGTTTGCATACCTCTTAGAGTACATGTGGGAATCTCTGGCTTAAAATAGGTCTTGTTTCATAGTACGGTTTTTAGCAACATTTACAAAGATGCAGGAAAAAGTGATGATTACCATAGTTTAGTAAAAGGACCACTTCTTGGTAACATGTTTTGATATGGAGAGGAATCTGATTACATTTTGAACTCTATGCATAGCATTTTCCATGAAATAAACACCTGCAGAAAAAAACAGTGGCAAGTTTCAATATGTAAGTACAGTACATTATACTGACAAACTTTGTCTAATAAAAATGTTTTAAAAATTGTCCCTATTAAGCTTTTTTGCATTCAATTTTCTAGTCTCCCAAAAATATCTTATTCTTGATTTTAATGAATGTCAAACTGTTTTGTTCACCAATCTGTCAGAATAGCTATTATCTATAGATTCTTCTTCAGCTTTTGGATTAAAGATAAATATGCAAAGAGAAAAACAGGTTAGTCTTACCTAAACAACGTGTTATTTTACTACTTACATTCTCTGAGTTTCTTTACTTACAGTACAACTCTTACTCGTAGAAACAGATTTTAGGAAATAATAGGTATCAGTTTTTTTTTTTCTTTTTAACATGACCACTAGATGTCACCATTCACCTGCAGCTAAATAAACCATACCCTAGTGATGATCATAGGAAACATTTTGTTTCAGGTAAATCATTTTCAGACGCTTTTCCTCCATTTCTGGATTTATAAAAATTGGTTTATTTTACATCGGTCATATAGGGCCTAATATTCAAAAGTCTTTAACCAGACAGCCAGTTTTGGGTGGGCCTGAGCCCAGGGTGGGTAAGCACAAAAATTTCCCTGCTATGCCCTACCCTCACCTCAAAATATAAATACTTTAACTAATGAGGATCCCCAAGCTCTATCAGCTGAAGATTTTCTTTGAAGGTGCCTAGAACTCCCTTCTACCAAATTTGGCAAGGTAGCAGCAACATCCCTAAGCCTAGGGTTACCAGACGTCTGGATTTCCCCGGACATGTTTTCCTTTTCGAGGACATGTCTGGGGGTTTGGATGGCTTTTCAAATCTTTGTCCAGGTTTTGAAAAGCTTCATGTAAAAATCTTGTTGGGAAGAGGCATCCGCGCATGTACGGCAGCAACGTGGTAACATCACGTGCAGGCAGACTTGTGCGTGATGTCATCACGTCACATGCATGGATGCCATCTGGGGGTGGAACAGGGCATGACACAGGCAGAATGGGGCGGGCCTGAGGGCATGGCCATTGGTCTGGATTTCCCTTTGGGAAAATCTGGTAACCCTATCTAAGTCACTAATGCTGGCACCCCATGCATACTTAGTTGTCGGTGGCTCAAGGATGCTGTTGATGGCTTCAGAGCTTGATAGAAGGAAGCTCTAGCCTTCTTTGGAGGAGGTCCTCAGTTGTGGATGCTTGAGAATTCCCATAAGCTATATGGCAAGAGTCAGGACCAGTGTTAGGCATGCTAGAGCCCAGATCAGAAAATACAGTAGAAACTCAATTATCAGATTATCGATCAGGTATAGTCTATATAATCAAAAATCTGGTTAATCAGTGACATACTAGTGCATATATATTCATGTGCCTCATACAATCATGAAAGCAAAATAGGCAAAATGAACAAGGCGTGAGCGCACACCTCATGCTGCTCTATGATTGACTAGCGACAAGCGCAGGTGAGCATGGGTGGCACAGTAGAGTCGAGCACTGGCACAGTAACTTATTATAATTACAAATTTGGCATCAATACCAATTGGTACTCATGATTACTATAGTTGCTGAGTCACAAAATACAAGTCTGGATAACCGAAGTCCAGATAATCTAGTTTCTTCTGTAAAGGAGGGCCCCTCCCTCCTTCCCTCCCCAATCACCTCCAATTTCCCCACTTGCCATTATTATCACACTAGCAGACCATCATCAAATATAGAACAAGGGATCACAAATTAGAAATAAAAATAATTACACAAAAAATGAACTAGGAACCCCAATAAGTTAAACTTACCCCCCTTCCTTTTTACATAATTGTAGCACGGTTTTTAGCACCAGCTGTGGTGGTGGGCATCTCTCCTGCAGATCTTCAATTTGTTCTTTTTTAAAATTATTTTAATTTGCGTGGGAGTGGGGGTGGGGGTGGTCTAAGTTTTCAAACCTTACATTCCTATCAGTGCCTCAGAGGAGAAGCTTCTGCTCACCCACACGCGACTGCAGGCAGGCAGGTTAGGCCGGCTTGAGCAACTTACTTTACTAACATGCTGCGAAGGTAAGGGGGGGAGGGAGGTGGATTCTCGGGCTGCGTGAGGGGGTGCTGAAGGGCGGTGAGGTGGCGAGAGGGAAGGGTGGTATTGGGGAGAAGGCGCTGGAAGGGAAATGGGGAAGACATGAGTGGGCAGAAGACAGAGATGCCAGACTATGGGGGGAGCGGAGGGAAGAAGATGGGTGCCAGACCAATTGTGGGGAGGGGGGGGAGGAGGAAGGGAAAGGTAAAGTAACAGAACAAATGGAAGAAGACAGACAATGGATGAAAGGAATTGAATGAAAAGATGAGGAAAGCAAGAAACCAGAAAAAAAAAATTATATTTATTTCCTTTTTTTTTTTTTTTTTTTGCTTTAGGATAAAGTAGTATATTAGTCATGTTGATAAAAATTTATAAACAAAGCCCTGCCAGCTGAACATCTCTTTCTCTAGTTCAGGAGCCAGAACTTTGATTTATAAGGAAGGAATAAGCTAAATATTGCAGTACAGAGGCTTGTATGCATGCTGCGGGGATGGGGACGGGGCAGTGAAGGGGACGGCGGAGATGGGGTAGTGAAGGGGATGGCAGAGACGGGGTGGTGACGGGAACATAATTTTTCCCCGTGTCATTCTCTACTTGTGACCTGAGTTGACCACTATTTGGAAAAAGGATACTGGGCCAGATGGACCTTCAGTCTGTCCTTATATGGCAATTCTTATGTTATGCTCTTATATACCCTCTGAGTACCTATCTCATTTCATGTTTGCCTCTGGATGCTAGTATCATAGTAGAATTAATTTGTTTTTAAAGTAGGTCAGTGCTTTGAACAAGTGAAAGGTGATTTTATAAATCACTTGCATGTGTAAGATGCTGATTTACTTTACATACACAAATTGGACCTTATTAAACTAGGTACTTATTTGGTTTGGTTTATTGGAAGTTTTAATGTACGCTATCACATTTTAACCAAATAAATGCCAGCTTTTGCTAAACCGTGGTACAGCTTCTTATCTTGAGCCAGTGAGGTAAATGTTCTGACACTCATAGGAATTGAATGAGCATTGGAGCATTTACCTCACCAGCACATGGAAAGAAGCTCTACTGTGGTTTAGTAAAACGAGCTCAAAGATATAACAAAGCAGTTTACAGTTGAAAGCCAATAAGATAAATGAGAAAGAAAAAGAATGTTCTGCAATTAATAAAAAAGGAAGAAAAAGAGAGCCAGTATTCCTTGAAGACTACTGTAAAACACTCATTCACAAATAATGTGAAAAACCCCCATAGGTTTTCAAGGACATTTTAAAGCAGGTTCACTTCAACTGACCTGTTAAAAAAAGAAGAAAAAAGTTCCATTTCTGAGGAGGTTAAGCAGGGAAAAGCTCTATATCTAGTAATATCAAGATGATTAGAAGAGAGAGAGGAGGGGGAGGGGACCTCAGCAGAGGAAACAACTCAAAGCACTGCAGTGCAAAGAGCTGTAACCGCAATCTTTGGCTGAAGCTGTAAGGTAAACGGTTTGGGGAGGCCAGGGGGAACACGGAGGCCTTCCTGGGGGGTGCGCAGTTTCGGGGGGGGGGGGGCAGTCCTTTGGGGAGGTAGTCCTTCAGGGGGTGGGAAAAGCCTTGGGGGGGGGGGTGCAGGCCTTCAAGGGGTGAACAGGCCTTTAACGGGGAACAGGCCTTCAAAGGGGGGACAGGCAGGCCTGGGGGGGGGGCAGTCCTTCAGGGGGTAGGACAGGTCTTGGGGGGTGCAGGACTTTAAGGGGAGGACAGGCCAGGATGGTGGCATAGGCCTTTAGGGAGGACAGGCAGGCTTTCAAGGGGGGGACAGGCCTTCAGGGATGGGGGTATAGGCCTTCAGGGATGGGGATACAGGCCTTCAGGGGGGGACAGACCTTTAGGGGAGGGGGGTCTTGGTGTAGAAGTACACGGAGGGAGGGAAGGGGGGGTTCAAAGAGATGTGAATATGCTGGACTTTGGGGGGGAAGAAATAATGAGTCTAAAAATAGAGGAGAGGGCGAGAGACAATGGACAATGGGATTTAGGGAGGGAAGGAACAGAAATGGAGAGAAGTTGGACACAAGGGATGGTGTGGAGGGGGGATAGAGATACTGGATAGGAGGGTAGTTGGGAAAAGAAAGGGAGAGATGGTGGACCCTGGTGTGGTGGGGAAGGAGGGAGAGATGCTGGATGAAAGGGTAGTTAAGAAAAGGTAGATCTGTGGATGGAGACGAAAAAAAAGAAAGATGCCAGACCTCCGGAGGAGGGAAGGGAAACGGAAGGGGAGGACAGAAATGGCAGATGGATGTTTAGAACGGAGAAAGATGAAAGAAGAAGACCCTGGCATGCAAATTATCAGAAGACAACCAGAGCCTGGGACCAACAAGATTTGAATAATGATCAGACAACAAAAGGTAGAAAAACTAATTTTATTTTCCATTTTGTAATTACAATATGTCAGATTTGAAACGTGCATCCTGCCAGAGCTGGTATTAGACCGCAAACGTGAACTAGGATTTAACAGAGAGAGGAAAAGTCTTTTTTGTTTGTTTATTTTGTTTACACCACAACGCCAGTGTGGTTAGGAGAAGGCAAAGGGGGTGAAGAAGCTATAAAATAAACCCACCAGGATGTTTGAAAAAAAACACCCAATTGGGCAGGAAAATCGAATCGAATCGAATTGAAAAACCAATTCAGTAGGCTGAATCGAATCGAATCAAATTTTTTTTTCTTGAATCGGGCAGCACTAGTGTGAACCGTTAGCCAGTTATTGGGATAGTATAAGCTATGACTCTACTCTCGAATGCTATACAACATTGTAATTGTAATATAGCGCAGACCTTCTGCTGCTATAAGGTAGCAAAAGTAGCCCCAAGGCATAATAGCTATTAGCTCAGTATTAAGGGAGTGAGTATCTAAAGCATCAGTTTTTCTCTACTCTAATACATTTCCTGAATTTAACTTCAGAACTTCCTCCCCTCCCTCCCCCCGAAAGCAAGGAGATTCAGAAATCTTTGTTTTCTCTCTAAGATCCAGCTGTGAAATGTCCGAGCAAAATGATACTCTGCTCAAAGAATTCTTTATTTCATATTCAGCTAAAACTAAAATTGCAGGCTTTATGATATGTAGCTGCTATCTAGGATTGGCAGGTTAAAATGTGCTGAAATATAATTGATTTTGCTTCTTCCTTGACCCATCCCAATTGGCATTTCTCAGCTGGATTAGCAGAATACAATGGTGTGTATCTATTAAATTGTGGTATGTTTCCATATTTAATTGTAAAATGTAACTTATGTTAAGTGCACAGCTTGTTTGATATCTGTTGGGGTTATATGGCAGTATGTACCTTGCAGGACAGACATTTACCTCATGGTAAATGCATCATCAGTGGCTCACAGTAGTACAAAATAATAATAATAATAAAAAAAAAAGCTGAACCATGTTCAGCAATCAGAGTCCCCTATATAACTTCCCATCTGCATCCCCATAACCTCAAAGATATCCCCATGAGCATCCATTATTCTTGATGAGGTTCTGATCTTCTCTACCCCTCCCATCACTGATGAAGCTCTGTATCCCTCCATCATGGAAATGCTTCATCCCTAAACCACTCTCTTCACCCCCTGATGTGGCTCCCAATTCCCCTCCTGATGAGGCCTCAACCTTTCCTCCACCCCCAGCCCTCCCCGGCACTTACTGGGCTATTTATTGGTAAAATACAGCCAAGGCTGGACCTATCCCAGAGCTTATGCCCTGATTCAAAATGGCTGCTCCGAGCTCTAGTAGCATCATTAAACTACCACTAAGGCTTAGAGCTGCTATTTTGAACCTAGAGTACAATGATGCATGAGTATCACAGGGTAAGGCCTTGACTGAAAATGGGATATGAAGTCACATCAGGGGTGGAAGGAGCGATGGTGATAGTCTGCCTGATTTGGGCACCTATAGTCATGCCATGGTGATAAACAAAGGATGCAGGTCATAGCTAATTAGGTTAGTTAATGCCTTTGAGACGTTAATTGCACCTTTGCTATCTACAGTGGTGACAATACATGATAATACATGGGATGTTTAATAATTTATGAAAGAAAGTAGCAAGTGTGCTGAATCAATTCTGTACATGTTGTGACATGTCTCAAGGTTACTCATGCACAGCTGTGGCTTAGTGTATGTCTAACGTTCCAATAGACAGGATGTCAGGAGAGTCCTCCTGCGAATCAAGTAAGAAACTGCTAGATTTGGAGCACCGTTCAGTAATAAGATTTCTCTCAAAATAAGGGAAAAAGCCAATGGAGATCCATGAATGCATGACTGCAATTTATGGTGAGTCTGCCCCATTTTCCTACAATGTAAAATTTTAAAACAAGAAGTTAAAGGGGGCAGAGAGTCCATTGAAGATGATCCTCACACTGGACAGCCTATGGATGTAACTTTCACAGAAATGTGCAAGAAAGTCAAGGATTTAATTTTGCCAGACAGACAAATTAAGGTTTCTGAATAGCTGAAGAAATGGGCATTTTGGCAGGTATGTTGTGCAAGATGGGTTCCAAGAATGCTGATGCTATGTCAGAAAGCCACGAGGCTCCAGTGCTGTCAGGAGAACTTGATGATGCTCCATGAAGACCAAGTTAAATTTTTTTCATCACTTGGTGAATGGAGATGAGACTTGGGTCTTTCACAGAGATTATGAATCCAAAATGGAGTTAATGCAGTGAAAACACAAGTCATCCCCATCCCCAAAAGGTTCCAAAACAGAAAAATCTGCAGGCAAAGTCATGGCAACTGTCTTCTGGGATGATGATAATAATAATAATAATTTATTCTTGTATCCTGTCATACCAGAAAAGTTCAAGGTGGTTCACAAAAGTTAAAGCTAATACATACAATGCAGATAAAAATACAAAAGCAGATAAAATACATCAGATTAAAATAAGAAAAACTTATTAAGTTAAAACAGGATGCATTAAGATATCAACCTATCAAATAATTGTGTCTTTAACAGTTTTCTAAACTCAAAATATAAAGAAACCTCTAACATAATTTTTCCAAGCCATATATTCAATTTAGCGGCCTGAAAAGAGAGAGTTCTCTCAACGAACGTCTTGTAACGGCAAGATTTTATGGAAGGATATGTAAACATGTGCACTCTACGTGTGTTCTTGTTAGAGTGACTCAAAGAAAAGTGAGAAACAAGATAGCCAGGTGCCATATCAAAAACTGATTTATATTTTTATAAACCAAAAATGAGGTTAACAGCAGTGTTCTGAATCACCCTCAGTTTTCTTGAGAATTTTCTTGATGGACTTTTGCTTCTGGAATTCATGCCACACAAGACAACCATAACCGGAGAGAGTTATGCTAACGCAATGATCACTTTGTGGTAGTCAATCAAGGAGAAAAGACTAGGAAAACTTACAGCGGACGTGCTACTTCTTCATGATACTGATCTGGTGCAAATGTCACAATAATCAGAGGCTTCCATCTGAGAATGTAAGTTTCAGTAGCTAAACCATCCACTCTACAGTCCTGACCTGGCTCCCTTGGATTACTTCCTGTTCCGAGTTTTGAAGAAATCTGTACGTGAACAGCAGTTATCAAGTGATGATGACGTTAAGGAAGCTGAAACAGAAGAATTCTTTTCAAAGGGTTTAAAGTCATTGCAAGAAAAGTGTATGGAGCTATCAGGGGACTATATTGACAAATAAAACAAAAATTGTTTGACAACTCTTCTCTTACCTACTGAGGTAGATAAATTATTGAATGTCCCTCGTATCATGCATTAGCTGCAGTTTTATCCACACCTTATCTCCACGGATAGCCAACCCAATTCATAACTCATACTGCATCTAGGGGTCCTTTTACAGTGCCTGTGCTAAATGTGAAGACGTCCATAAATATAAAATATGCTTCATTTCATTTAGCGTGTGCAAATTCCATTAGCTAAAAACCTGGCTTTTCTCAAAAAATGTAAGTCTCCCTCCAATTTAGGAATCAAGGAAACTCATATCTTGGCATCCCAAGTCCTGTAAATTTTCTTCACACTTCTACCTCTAACCCTCTGTTGTAGTTCCTTCCTATTTCTCCTACTGTAAACCGCGTCGAGCTCTACGACCGTGGAGATGATGCGGTATACAAACCTAAGGATTAGATTAGATTAGATTAGCTAAACTTTAGCATGGGATTCTTTTTGCCATGCTGCCTGTGTTTAGCACAGAGTAACCAACATAAATGTGTAATCCTAAGCATGAGTTTGTATATGTGTGGGTGTGGGTATGTATAAGTGGGTGTGTGTGCAGGTGTATCTGAGAGAGAATATGACTGTGTCAATGTCTGTCTGTGTTTGAGAGAGTGTCTATGTATGTCTCTGTGTGCATGTGCCAATAAAGTTTTCTGAATCTAAACATCTGTCTGTGACTGTGCATGTATGTGCCTATGTCAGCGAAAGTAAAGGAGAAACCACCTGATATTTGGCTGACACAGTCAGTATTTTTATTTAACTCACAGTAGCTAAAATAAATCCGGATATTTGGTGCCAGTATCTGAATCCCAACTAGTGTTGAATATCTGGACAGAGCAGTGAGCATTGTCCTATCTTGACAACAGTGATATTCAGTCTGCTATTCAAAAGGTTATCTAGTGAATGAACTGAATATTGCAGCTAAAAGAATAATCGGCAACTCTGCTCGCAGATTGCCCTCTCACTATCATGACATGCAAAATGGTCTGTAAGGATATTCGGTGGCACTGTCTGGATAGCATTGCTGAATACAAGGGGGTGCTGAAAAATTCTCAGCCCAACCAACCAACTTCTTAAATTCTGAGCGTTATTTTGCCACTGTAGCTGAAAAGTGTGTCATCTTATTTCATTAAGTGCCAAATTGCAGAAACAATTCTATGCTTTGACATTATTTGGGATCATTGATTGAACCATATCCACCTCATTTTCTTCTTGTTTGGGCTGAGAACTTTTCAGCCCCCCTCCCCCCTTGTATAACTCCAGAATATACAGTATCTCACAGTTATCTAGATATTTCCCGTTGCCTATCAGGCCCATTGTGTCTATATATGAGACAGTGAGAGGCAAATTCTGTTAAGGACATCTAACTTTAGGCATCCATCAATTGTGGATGTCCATTGACTTTGGCGTCCAAATAAAGTGGACAATAAGCCCAATTAATCACTTTAACAAGCATTAATTGGAACCCAGACATCCAAACGCTGGACGTGATTCTCAAGATAGATATCCACAATTTTGTGGATGCCCTTTGGAAAAAGTCGTGCCTGCAGGATAGGCGTGGGTGTGGCTTTGAAATAGATACCCATTTACAGAATTGCATGCCGCTGAGGTCTACTTTTGAGTGTGAGCTGCGTGCTAGGTAGACTTGAGTTAGGTGGACATGACTTAGGTGTCAGGTGTGCCGGAGGTGTCCGCATATAGGCAAACAGGACTTTATTTGTTCAGCTAATAAAGGTCAAAATATGTTTAATAATGTATCACTTAAGCAAAGCAGATGAAAAAAATATATAATGCATACTAAACTTCTATTTTTGGGGTAAAGAGGACTCCTATTTGATAATAATATAAAAAGATGTTTAATAATGCATTACTCAAGTCTAAACAAAAGCTCCTATGGCTCAGTGTTTAAAGGTACTTCTTCCATCATCCACAGGTCATGGGTTCACCACCCCCTTAATAGCTTCTTTCTTGTCTCATAAGAGAACATAGATTGTGAACTTTATCATTTACATTTGCAGTCTGCCCTTTCCAGGGTCCAGAGAGAAACTTATTTTTACCCTGAGATGGTTATGCTCTCCTAAGGTATCATCTCACATGGCAGGAATCCCTACCTAAAAGAAAGCAACTGTGTCTCAGTGGTTAAAGGGACTGCTACCATCTTCCAAAGGTCACGAGTTCAAATCCCAAGTATGGTCAGATATCCCAGCCCATAGTCCTATTTTTTAGTGGTATTCTGTAATCTAGGTGCATATTGATGATGTCACAGTGATATCAAGATTGTGTATCAGACACATCCACTTGCTCTGAAGTACAGCTATTGTGAGTAGTGTATCTCTTTTCTTAACCTCTTGGAAATTAGGTTTAGTATACAATATGGGGCTCATAATCGAAAGAGAAAAACGTCCAAAAACCGGCCTAAATCGGCACTTGGACGAACATTTCTCTACAACGTTCAAGTGCCGATAATCAAACCGGGTTTTGGACGTATTTCTAAACGACTTAGGCCTTCATAGAGCAGCTCAACGTCCAAAGCTAAATGGGGTGTTTCGGGAGGCGTGTCGAGGGCGGGAGTTGGGCGGGACGTGGGTCGGCTTAGACTGTCGTACAGTATGTATAACCGAAAGTTAAACAACAGAGCCTAGAGGAAACTTGGACGTTTTGACTTAGACCATCTAAAACATGGTCTAAGTCACTAAAACCCACCTAAACTCACCAGATAATCACTGAAAACACATAACACAGACCCCCACACACTACCTCAGTGATCACTAACACCACCCCACCCCAATAAAAATTTTAATCATAACTTGAAATTTCAGCCTCCAGACCATCATGACCTGGCTGCCTAGCATAGGAAAGCCTAGTCGTCCAGCCCAGAGGCAGCTTAAGTCATCTTTGGGTTGGGTTTGGGACCCATAGAGAGATGGACCCATGCCCATAAGCTCCTGTAATCACTGCATTGTTACTGAAACATGTGAACTCCCTTATACACCCCAAAACCCTTTTGTACTGGCATATAAGTGGCTCCTGCATCCATAAGGGCTATAGGGGTGGTAGATAAGTGGGTCTAGGGGATTCTGGAGGTGGTTTGGGGGGGCTCACCGTCACCTATAAGGGAGCTGTAGTGAGGAGAAGCCATGGCACCCTGTTTGTGAAGTTCACAGCAGTGCCCTGTAAGATACCCCACTATTTAGGTGCCCTGTCTGGGTGTTCTGTCAATCACTTTGCAGACCCCTCCCACGTCCAACAGGGCTTGTTCTAGACGTTTTTGACTTGGACGGACATTTGTACGAAAATGGACTATAAAGATAGACGTTTTAGATCGGATCTGTAGGACGTATAATTTGGACGATTTTCGAAAGTCAAAAGAAGTTGGATGTCTCTTTCGAAAATGTCACTTAGGTACTTTTTGACTTTGGACGACTTGCGAAATGGACGTAAACGGACTTAGATGTCCCTTTTGATTATGCCCCTCCACATATTTCATGTGCTTTGCTTAAGTAATGCATTATTAAACATATTTCTACCTTAATATCAATCTGGAGTCCTTTAAGCCCCAAAATAAAAGCCCTGCTCATCTATATACGGACGCCTCCAGAACGACTAAGGGACATCTAAGCTGCGCCAACCTAACTTGCATCCAACTGAAGCTCAAAAGACCTAGTTTTAGAATTGACATGTGATTTAACGGCTGAGTGTGTGGTACTGTGGTTAGAGCTATAGCCTTAGCACCCTGACATTGTTGGCTCAAATCCCTCACTGTAACCAAAGAGAAATAAAATAGGATAGTGGGGCCAGTATTTCACAGCGTACAATTTTAATGAAAAACAGCGTAAAATCGACATTCTAATGACATTATGATGCGATAACATTATAGACATTATGAAGACATTTATGTGACACCTAAAAGGTGATTTTATAAAGGACTAGCTGATGCCCCGGCGTTGCACGGGTATTTAATTATAGCAATAACACTGTACGGTAAATGGATTCAAATAAAAATACTTTATAGTGGTGAATGAAATTATTTTTTAACAGCTTTATAAAAAGTACAATATTCAAATTATAATGTGAAATATTTTACAAAATGAATACAATACAACTAACACAAAACTTGTTAATAAACAACATTTTTAGTTTCACCTCCAGGAGCAAGAACATATAAATTCTTGGGTGAACCCACCCTTGATCAAGCAACATAGAGTTGTCCATGGGAAAAACAGGGGGATCTTAAATCCACTCCACAGTATGTAATAGTCTGTCCCTGTGATTTGTTGATTGTGATAGAGAATGCAAGTCTCACTGGAATTTGCAATCTCTTAAACTGAAAAGAAAGATCTGTTGGAATAAGTGGCATCCAAAAGTTTCAGTATTGATGTAAACAACTCAATATGTGGAAACTCAGGTTGAAAAGAAACTCCATGCAGTTTGTTCCCGGTTCAGAATGGAACCTGTGTTCCTAGTTCAGGATATGTGGGTACTCATGTAATGTAATAACATTATGAACTGGGGTGCATGAAGGAAACAGTTACAAACACAGTTAGAACATACAAACTCTATATGTATGGTGTCCGTGGTAGAATAGAAACGATGTCCCTAGTGGTTATAGTGTCATAGAAAGTGTTTTATAGTTGGAATTACTGTGAGAATGGCAGCTTTTTACATCCTTTCCATTGACATGAATGGGTAAAATCTCATTTTCTGTTTGTAGCTCCGCCCACGTGTGCAGCTGGGCCGCGAGACCCCCAGAACATATCACCCCAGGTAGTGAGGGATCTGCATCCCAAGTTTCGTTCAAATCGGTCAAGCCGTTTTTGCGTGATCGCGGCACATACATACATACATACCTCCGATTTTATATATATAGATATCTAACTACACTACGCATCTAGACTTGCTGAGCGACACTGAACGCGATTCTCTATAGTACGTCGTCCATGCATTATAGAATTGCGCTCATTATTTTCCTGCTGGATGTCTACACGATGCCTAACTTTCAGACGTCCTTTACAGAATTTGCCCCTGAGTGTGCATCTGTGTGTTTATGTCTCAGAAAGTATAGGGAGGTTTCGGGGACAGAGGATAGTTCATTCCTGGCTCTGGTCATGCTCGCTGCCCCTCCTCCACCACTACCAGTCTACAGCTCCTCTCTGCTAACAAATTAGGCACTATACACTGGTGTATTTGTTAGCATGTTACAGGCAAGGTACCTATGGGACTGGTGTTCAGCAGCAGTCATCACATTAACTTAAATGCCAGCATCAGCTTTTAATACATATATTCTATAACATTAAATTATTACATACTAGTTGTTTAGCCCGTTACATTAACGGGTGCTAGCAGCCCTTTTCCCTTATTTTTACCTCCTCCCTGTCCAGCAACACCTCCCCCCCTTTCCCTGCTCCCCCCATATAGCAGTAGCCCTTCTCCTTTTATCTCCCCCTGTCCAGCAGCATCCCTTCCATTCCCTCCTCCCCCTGTCCAGCAGTAGCTCTTCTCCTTTATGTCCTGCTCCCCCCCTGTCCAGCAGTAGTCCCAGGAAAAGAGTGAGGATCACAGGACCAAAGTTTTTACTCCAATCCTCTTGATGCCTGACATCCAAGTAGGGGAAATCCACTCTCCCCACCTCCTTGCTCCTGCTGCACTTCCTCCTTGGCTATACACACGCACACACACACTTACATATAGCTCTCCGGCTCCTCACGCCCCTCCTCCACCTTCCGCTTCTTCGGCGGGGGCCAACGTTTTCTTTATTTTGTTTTGTTTTCTTTTCGCGTGTTGGACCTAACAGCCCGAGCCTCCAGCAGCCTAACTCTGAAGTTGGAAAAAACTTCGGCCCGTCTCCGTGCTCAGCCGCGGCGGGCTACAGCTGCCGTGGCCTGCAGCTGCCGACAGCCGCCGCGGCCGACATCCGTCTTGACTTCGCAGCGGTGGCTCCTCTCATGATCCCCACCTGCGTCGGAAGTCCGACGCAGGCGGGGATCGTGAGAGGAGCCACCGCCGCATCTTTCAAAGAACCGTAAGCCGCGCATGCGCACTTCCTATGTGTCGCTACAGCTCACGGAAAACCGGCGCACACATAGGAAGTGCGCATGCGCGGCTTACCATTTTATTATATTAGATAGTCTGAAGCATTAGCTTTCAGATGGCAATCACTATAGATGTCAACTGGGTGCAAGAATTCTGGCTTGGTCAGTATAAAAATAAACTCCTGCCAGTTTTTCATTTATAGTAGCAAAATATGTGCTGCTCATATTATGATAGGGTCAGGATGAAGGATAAAAGAATATCAAAAGAAGAAAATATGCATCAATTACTATTATCTGAGAAGAAAGTGCAGGTGTCAAACTGTATAGCATTTTTGTAGGAAAAAATATAAAGTACTATAATCTTTATGAAAGCTAATAGTGCACTTGGTGCCTCAAAGGCTAGAGCTCATATTTCCAAATGTTAAAAATGTACTGGCATTGTGTTTTTGAAACCCAAAATATATCATTACAGACAAGAGTTTCTGTTTGTAGCAGCAATATGTGAGGAGAGGTGATAAGAATTTGGACTGGTTTCTTGAGGGATTCTATATGGGCTGACCTTATCACCAGTCCTTTTTCATTTGTTTTTAGCACCATGATTTATTGTTTTACAAGATTTGGGAAGGATATTTAAGTTTTATGTGGCTGATGTGCTGTTGGCTTTTAGGATTCCAAATAATGGTTTGAAGGTTCGTATTGTATATCAGAGCTGGTAGATTTTGATAATCTTGAGGAATTTGGGGACATGTTAGGTAGAAAATGACACGGGGAAAAAATCTGTCCCCATCACTGCCCATCACCGGACAACCGTCCCCTTCACCGCCCCGTCCCCTTCACCACCCCGTCCCCGCAACATCTACCCTTCCCTCTCGCCACCTCACTGCCCTACGGCACCTCTCGCGCGGTCCGTGCATCTCCTGAACGGACACGTATCAGAACTTTAGTAAGTGTCCTTAGGCATATGTTGTTTAAAGATGCAAAGGTAGGCCCTGTTTATCTTTCCCTTCCTTGAAGAGAATACAAGGACAGGTAATGTTTAAACAGAGATAATGTGAAGTGAATTCAATTGTTTTGTTAAGCCGTATTTACAGACAGCTTTAGTTAAGAAGCTCTGCTGGTCAAGGCTTTTTCTTACCTTTTGGACTTCAATCTCTAGATAGGAAAAATGCTGATGTGTTTAAAGTTTCATGTGACCTTACGTCACATGCTGACACATGCTGGCAAACCTGATTCGTATAAATATGTGAAACTCATAATAAAAGACGGACATATTTGAAAGATGGTTTCTGGTCTTTAAGATGTGTCCCCAGGTACCTGACTTACAAATGACAGAGACAGAGAAAGTATGGGGCAGGAATTGGGACCTGAATCCTTTTCAGTTGGGGGCTTGTCCGCGATGGGCAGATGATATCACCAATATTTTGTGAGTATTTCTGAATTTTTTCTGTTCTTTAATGCTCACTGGGTAGTGGTGACCTGTACCCACCCTTTATTTTAAGTTCAAGCTTTGGGTTCTATTATGGAGTTTTTTTGGGAAAAATCTCGGGGTACTTTCGGTAAGCGCCCCTCATAAATATAAGCAGCTGCCATTCTTTCGGAAAGAATGAAATTATTTATAGAACCCCCCTGCCCACTCTGTCATTTGTAAGGTTAAAAACTTTTATAGAGTATAAGATTTTATTGTCTCTTATTACTGTACCTCGCTTATAAGGTAAGATAAGCGAATATTTTTGCATTGTTATATTGGGTTTTGTAATGAGTCATAAAGGCACTTACTCCTAGACAAATGAGACTTGTACGGCTGTGTGTGTGTATGACATTTTTCCTTCAGCTCCCATCTTTCTGTGTCACCAATGTTTACTACTGAGGTAGGACGTGCTGTTATGTGGAATGAATTGAAAGTGCTGTTTGAATCAGTCTAAGATCTTTCCCTTGTAGTTTGTACACAAGCCCTAATTTTGTGCGTTTCTTCTACCGGCTGCTTTCTTTGTGTTCTGTGCTGGATCATAAAAAAAAAAAAAAAAAAGAAACAAGAAAAAGAAAAAATTCCGTTTTAGAGGTTTTCTTTCTTGTGCAGAGCAAAGCTAATCTGTTCTTTGCTTTCATTATCAGGGTCTGTGCATGAATGTTTTTGTCCCTTCCCCCAGACTTCTCTGTTTGGGCTTCCACTGACCCCCTATAGTGCTTCTTTGAAGTTACTCATTCTTGGTTTTATAAAGCAGTAAGGTGAGATTCCACTGCTTGTCTCTTGACTTTTCTCCGGCATTATCAAAACCACCATCTCTTCTTATAATACGCCCATCGCTCTTGTTGCCAAAGCTGATGGCATTCCCTGTTTCGTCCTAGATTTAGGGCTGTTAATGTTTTGGTAATTCTCATTGCACTTATGTTTCTTCCACCATTCCACCGGCAGCCAATGATTTTTTTTTTTCTGTCATTATCCTAAAGAATGTTTTATTTTAGTCCCTGTTGGTGAAGCTTTTCAGCTCTTTTTTTGCCTTCACCTTTAAGCAACAGTATACCTAGTGTGGAATGTCCTTCGGGCTATTCTACAAGTCATGCACTGCCCCTCATGGTCCTATTCTCATTTTGTACAACTTTTTGTGTTCCATAATTCAGGAGACCTGTCAGGCTGATAGTTTGTACCTTTTATAATGATTGTCTGTGTGTGGTCACAAGGTGTCATGAAATAAACTGCACTGGTGTACATCTGAAGTGAAATACCTGGGTTTTGTCCTGTCTCATGGTCAGAGGAAAATCTGCACTTTCTGCATTGCTGCTGTTCTGGGTCTGTCCCGCCCAGCTAACAAGAAAGACATGCTTACTTTTCTTGCTATGATTGGTCACTGCCGCCAATGGATCTCTGCTTGTTCCTTCTATGACCAGATTTTGAGACAGACCCTGGTTTCTGAAATGACTGCTCTTATCAGATGGACTTATGAAATGTTGGACATTTAAGATGTGCTTTGGTTTCTAGCTCAAGTTTGGGTTTTCCTGCTTATGCCCACATGTTTTATCTCTTTGTTTGGGACTATTGTAACACCATGAAGGGAGAACATGGCGGTAAATTACACTCTGTTGCCTTTTTTTATAGTCACTCCTGTTCAAGTTCCCTGGCTGCTTGTGCTATGGTGGTAGAGATGGTTACTTTTCTGATCCTAGGTCACCCCATTACCCTTCATACTCTTCACGATGTTCAAGCCCTTCTTTTAAATGGGTTTTTGGGTTTCACGGGTGAACAGGATTCTCTTCCTCTCTTTTTTCACAGCTCCTTCTGAATTTGATGCCTGGCGTTTGGCAGGTGCCCAAAGCCGCCCTTTTAGACGGACTTTGGTGCAAAGAGGGGAAACCCTGGATACCAGCTGCTAGCTCTCCCTTATTCATTGCCCAATATCATGGTATTGGTTATCGTAGTGCTCGCTCGACATTTTAACTTCTTGCTAGTGATATTTTCATTCTTGACCTTTTGCTCCTTGATACAGAGATATATATAGCTCAATAATTACAGCTGGCACGGTTGTGAATTGAAAATAAATTGGAAAATACAATTCCTTTCTAGTGTTTTAGCTGAAATTAGGATGTTGCTAATTTAAAATGGGTTTTTCCGGATTTATACATAGCCATCCCAGATCCATTTTGGCACAGATATTTCTAATGTTTTCCACGGGTCCTCTTTATCACTGCAGAGATAGAGACGCTCCAAAGAGACATTAGCTTTATGCCTTTTTCCAAATATGAGATGGTTATGATATACATTATTTGTAGTTTTGGTTTTTTTATATCAATGTGTTTATTTGCAGAGTTAAATTCAGCCCTGCACACTTGACAGATGGAGTAATAGCTCCACGCTTAAAAACTTTATGTTTTGTCTGTGTCATGTCTACTTGTCTTAGTTTAGTGGGTACCCCAGGATACATAATATTGGCCATTTCTAGAGCTCTTTTTCCACTTCTTACTAGCCTAACTGCGCAATGTTCTTTTACCTATAGCTTTTATATTCTGAATATAGTTTAGTTAGGGGTTATAAGAAAAAGTTTTACTTTATACAGCGTTTATTTCGTGGTGTTCCCTACATATGATCCATTCAATATACATTTCTGAATACATTCAGTACATCAGTATGGTCTCTCTGAAGTGCATAATAGTTATATGAAGCACGAAAAAACATATCCTTTTGGATTGTTCAATTAAGAACCTTAAGTAACTGAGTATTGTCGCTCTTTTGCCATGGCTATGCTAAGTGAATGAATTGGTATTGTGCATGTTGCCACATTCAGTACAGGCAACATGGTTTCTCTTGTTTTCTATCTCTTATTTGGATCACATTGGAGTACAGCTGCTGAATGATATTTGGAATGCTTTTCAAGCATTTCTTTTCAAGTATCTCTTTCTGTATGCACAGACATCTGGCTGCTCTCCCTTTGAGATTCTCACGGGATGACCTTTCCCCGCCCCATGGGTAGATTTTCCCTTGATACAGGAGGAATACGTCCAAAAGCTAATTGAAATATTAGGGCTTGTTCAAAGAAACGTGTCTTGCACTTCTCCTTTCTCTCCACAGATTCCTACCCATTTTTTCCAGCCTGGTGATTGTCCAGCAGCTTTCCAAGGATCGGAAGCAGACGGATTTCCCCTTTGGCCTTCCCACTACTGTGATCGCTGTGCCCAGGCCCGCTGCACTCACTGAGGAGTTTCCTGTTTGGATCCACGCAAGTCGCTTGAAGAGGGTTAACCTAAAACCCCAGAAGCAAGTCTTCCCTGCGCAGATTTCACCTCCTCCAGTAGAACAACATGATGATCTCATTGCAGCATTCTACCAACTTTATCATTCTCTTACTGGCACCGCTGCTGCTAGTTTTTCTCCCTGTATGGATCATTTCTAACTGGGTCTACAGGGATGATGTGTTCTGGGTCCACGACACTTTCTGCCCATACCCATCTGTAAATGACACTCCTGCTGTAAACAGCACCCCCGACACCTCTTTGCAACTAAGATATCAAGCTGGACTACTCCCTCGCAAAGGCTGTCCTTCAATTGGAATCCAGAAAAGACCGATAGTATGCTACCCTTTGGTATAATTCCAGCAGTGTGCAAGTTGCCACCTTCTCCTTTGAGTATTGTGACATTGTGGACTGTTCATCAATTGATATCCCAAGGCTGTGCCATTGGTCCTCAGAGATTCCTAAAACTAAGGACATATATGTATATGTTACTGACTTACGTTGGGGGGATAAGTGTGCATTCTGGGGAGTGGTAGGGTGGAATATTAATACTGACTGGGCTTATAAACTAGAAAATACCCTGAAAAAACAGTGGACCAAAATGGTAAATCACTGCTTACTTGTATGACCCTTCATAAGGTTGGACACTGTTATAGGAAAAGTGTTCCTGCACAAATTATTAAGCTTTCTCTTACTATTGACAACCCTAGACCTACTGATGAAGGTATGTACATTATGGACATGTGGTTTAAGGGTGGGTCTAGCTATCCGACCCATCAGTTTTCTTATGGGATCTATCTACCTCCACTCATCCTCTCCCGCCATTTTGTGGGGGCCTCAAAAAATACTAACCCACTGGCCCCTACATTCAATAAACTTACTGACATGATGGCTATTGCCAATCCCACTTTTGAAGATATTGTGGCTGTTGAGGTAGGGTTTTCAGAACGTAACCTTTGGTTAGAATGGATGAAATTCACTGCTGATCAATATAATAAGAGTAATTGTTACATATGTGCTCAAGCTAGACCCCATCTAGGAACCGTACCTCTGGACCTCCCTCCTGGTATCCAACCATGCTTTTTTGGGATCAGCACTTTAGTTGAATGCATAATCTCTTATTATTTGCACTCTTGTCTTGACTGCTCATGTACTGTGTTATTCGTATTACAGCTCCTAAAAGACCCCTCCTTGATAGACATACCTAGAGTATCACTCCCTTCCAGCTCATGCTGTGTATTTGTGACGTCATTTACATGACGTAAGAGGGGAATTGAACGGACACGTATCAGAACTTTAGTAAGTGTCCTTAGGCATATGTTGTTTAAAGATGCAAAGGTAGGCCCTGTTTATCTTTCCCTTCCTTGAAGAGAATACAAGGACAGGTAATGTTTAAACAGAGATAATGTGAAGTGAATTCAATTGTTTTGTTAAGCCGTATTTACAGACAGCTTTAGTTAAGAAGCTCTGCTGGTCAAGGCTTTTTCTTACCTTTTGGACTTCAATCTCTAGATAGGAAAAATGCTGATGTGTTTAAAGTTTCATGTGACCTTACGTCACATGCTGACACATGCTGGCAAACCTGATTCGTATAAATATGTGAAACTCATAATAAAAGACGGACATATTTGAAAGATGGTTTCTGGTCTTTAAGATGTGTCCCCAGGTACCTGACTTACAAATGACAGAGACAGAGAAAGTATGGGGCAGGAATTGGGACCTGAATCCTTTTCATCTCCCTCCTTCTCCCTTGCCTTCTTGGCGCGTTTTAAGGTTTCAGACTTGTTAAAAGCCGCCGGAGTGTTCAAGCAGTCGCATGTGTGTGTGGGCAACCAGAAGTTGCGTCAGAGGAGAAGCTTCTGCCCACACACGCACGCGACTGCACGTACACTCCGGCGGATCTCAACACGTCTGAAACCTTAAAACATACCGCAAAGGGGGAGGGAGGGAGATAGATAGATTCGGGTGGGTAGGTAGGAAGGAGGGAGGGGGCCCCGTGCGATCGCTAACCGCGCGCGTTTCCTCCCTTAACTGCGGGGACAAGTCCATTCACCGTTCCACAGGGCAGTGGATGGCCTTGTCCCCGTACCTGCGGTGAGCACCTTTCCCCCTCCACCATTTTGGTGGGTTACCCCCGGCTACTCGTGGCTAGCCGCGGATAACATCCACCGTGTCATTCTCTAATGTTAGGCTCTGGTCATGTAATCCTGCTTTTGATTGCTGCTCATTGGTTGCCAATTACTCACTGACTGACATAAAATTTTGTTTCTTACTTTTAAAATTAGAAAAGAACATTCTCCAGCTTTTATAGACAGATTACTTCTGTCATAATCCCTCACAAATATTAAGCTATAGCCAACAAAACCTCCTCACTGTTCCCTCAGCTCGTTGTATTACATACGATACTACCTGCAAATCTACTTTTTCAGTTACGGCCCCTACATTATGGAATGTTCTGTCTTCCTATCTTTGTCAAGAAACATTACTGGCTAGGTTTAAATCTAGTCTTAAAGCCTTTTTATTAAAAGACACTTATGAAATATGTGAATAAGAAGCTATATTTATTAAGGCACATTTTCTTTTGACCTAAATAAGGATGGGATAACTTTAACTTAAACTCAGACAAGAACTGGATTATTTTAAATTTATACCCGCATCGTTTTGTGATTTACTTTTGTTATCTTTTCTATCAATTGACATATGGAACATGGGTAAGAAATACAGTATCTTGTTGTTTGTCTTTTTGGTAATCGGTGTATTTGCCTTTTTAAATTACGTACTGTATATTTATTTATATGTAAACCACTCAGACATTTGATGAGCGGTATATCAAGATTTAAATAAACTTGCGAACTTGGCTCCTCCTTTACTAACGCGTAGTCCGGGTTTTCGCGTCGGCAGCAGTGGTGCTCCAACGCTTATAGAATTCCTATGAGCGTTGGAGTAGTTACCGCCACTGCTGGCGCTAAAACCCGTGCTACGCGTTAGTAAAAGAGTGGGTTGGTTTGGAAATAATGGCTTGGTATTGAATATAGAGAAGACTACATTTATTTTGTTGGATTACAATAAAGTATTTAAAACCATTTTTGAATTAGAGAAGGAATAAGAATTTAGCTCCTGCATTTGGTACTTGTAGTTCTGGTACAGTAGGTATTTTTCTATCACTTATTAATTTTTATATGCGATTTGGCCAAACACATGCTGGTGACCTTGTCAGACTGTGACTATACAGCAAAACATCAACTACAAAGAGCACCAGATTTTTTAAATTCCCAATGTCAATATTTTTAAATTTATGTAAACATATTTTTCACATTCTCCTTAAATCTCTAATAGCAGCCATATTAGCAAAAGAGTAAAACTTTCACCATCATGAGTCTAACTAGCCTACCTGTTATGCTATCATGGAATACCAAACAGTATGCGAAGGGGTGCTGAAAAGTTCTTAGCCTAGCCAAGACGAGAATGACATGGATATGGTTCGATCAATGATCTGAAAAAATGTCAAAACAGAGAATTTTGTTTCTGCAAATTGGCACATAACGAAATAAGGTAAAATGCTTTATAGCTAAAGTGGCAAAATAACAGAATTTATTAAATTGGCTGGGCTAAGAAATTTTCAGCACTCCCTCACATGCACCTATGTGGGACAGAGAACAAACTATTCCCAGGGGCTCAAAGGAACTGCATGGTGTTATGTCCTCTGCAATCTTGCCTGAGTTGTAACAGGGCTCTAGATATGCCTTATGTAATTTAGTACTGTCTTAGGACTTTATTGCCATAGTCATTTCCTGCTGGGACATGTGAGATAAGCATCATGGGCAATGTAGTCTGAGAGATGTTACACCTGCCCCCCCCCCCCCCCCCACTTACCTGTATAAACTGTGTTTCTATTGCTCTTTATTCTGTAAGACCTCTCCTCGCCCTCTCTCAGCTAAACTTGATTCCTTTGTCCCTTTGTTCTGTGTCCTGGCAATGGCCAATCAGGGACTTCCTTAGGCTGTTCACCAAGGAAGTCCCTGATTGGTCCCTGATTCTATTTATTTTCTTTTACTTTTCTTTTTTTTTTTTTTTTTGCTTTAGGATAGAGTAGTATATTAGTTGGGTTGATAAAAATGTATAAACAAAGCCCTGCCAGCTGAACATCTCTTTCTCCAGTTCAGCAGCCAGAACTTTGATTTATAAGGAAGGAATATGCTAAATACTGTAGTACTGAGGCTTGTATGGATGCTGCGGGGATGGGGACGGGGCGGTGAATGGGACGGTGGTCCGGTGATAGGGCAGTGACAGGGACAGATTTTTTTCCCCTTGTCATTCTCTAATGTACATCTACATCTCTGAATTACTTATATTACTGTATTTTCACGCAAATAACGCGCACCCATGTATAACGCGCACACGGGTATAGCGAGCAGAAACCACAATATTATGTATAAAAACTTTTGTATACCGCGCTCACGGGTATAACGCGCATGCTGCCCGACTGTCCTTTCGCCCGCCCCGACTCTCCTTTGGCCACCCCGACTCTCCTTTCGCCCGCCCCGACTCTCCTCTGGCCACCCCGACTCTCCTTTCGCCCTCCCCGACTCTCCGTGCGCTGCCCCGACTCTCCGTTTACCCGCCCTGCCCTGCCCCCCCCCCCGGCGGACCACTCGCACCCCCCACCCCGAAGGACCGCCGACTCCCCGACAATATCGGGCCAGAAGGGAGCCCAAACCCTCCTGGCCACGGCGACCCCCCTACCCCCACCCCGCCCGACGCCCGATTCACCCCCCCCCCAGCAGGACCGCTCGCACCCCCACCCCGAACGACCGCTCACACGCGCTCCCACCCGCACCCGCGATCGGAGCAAGAGGGAGCCCAAGCCCTCTTGCCCGGCCGACTCCCCGACAATATCGGGCCAGGAGGGAGCCCAAACCCTCCTGGCCACGGCGACCCCCTACCCCCACCCCGCACTACATTACGGGCAGGAGGGATCCCAGGCCCTCCTGCCCTCGACGCAAACCCCCCTCCCTCCCTCCAACGACCGCCCCCCCCAAGAACCTCCGACCGCCCCCCCAGCCGACCCGCGACCCCCCTGGCCGACCCCCACGACACCCCCACCCCCCTTCCCCGTACCTTTGCTAGTTGGCCGGACAGACGGGAGCCAAACCCGCCTGTCCGGCAGGCAGCCAACGACGGAATGAGGCCGGATTGGCCCATCCGTCCCAAAGCTCCGCCTACTGGTGGGGCCTAAGGCGCGTCGGCCAATCAGAATAGGCCCTGGAGCCTTAGGTCCCACCTGGGGGCGCGGCCTGAGGCACATGGTCGGGTTGGGCCCATGTGCCTCAGGCCACGCCCCCAGGTGGGACCTAAGGCTCCAGGGCCTATTCTGATTGGCCCACGCGCCTTAGGCCCCACCAGTAGGCGGAGCTTTGGGACGGATGGGCCAATCCGGCCTCATTCCGTCGTTGGCTGCCTGCCGGACAGGCGGGTTTGGCTCCCGTCTGTCCGGCCAACTAGCAAAGGTACGGGGAAGAGGGGTGGGGGTGTCGTGGGGGTCGGCCAGGGGGGTCGCGGGTCGGCTGGGGGGGCGGTCGGAGGTTCTTGGGGGGGGGCAGTCGTTGGAGGGAGGGAGGGGGGTTTGCGTCGAGGGCAGGAGGGCCTGGGATCCCTCCTGCCCGTAATGTAGTGCGGGGTGGGGGTAGGGGGTCGCCGTGGCCAGGAGGGTTTGGGCTCCCTCCTGGCCCAATATTGTCGGGGAGTCGGCCGGGCAAGAGGGCTTGGGCTCCCTCTTGCTCCGATCGCGGGTGCGGGTGGGAGCGCGTGCGAGCGGTCGTTCGGGGTGGGGGTGCGAGCGGTCCTGCTGGGGGGGGTGAATCGGGCGTCGGGCGGGGTGGGAACTATGTAGAAAAACTTTTGTATACCGCGCTCACGCGTATAACGCGCGAGGGGTATGCGCGGTAGGTAAAAACGCGTATAACGCGCGCGTTATATGCGTGAAAATACGGTACATTACATTACATTACATTACGGATTTCTATTCCGCCTATACCTTGCAGTTCAAGGCGGATTACAAAAGATTTGACTGGACATTTTCCAGTGAAGATACAATTTTTTTTTTTTTTTTTTGTCAGAGGAGAGATAGTTGGATAGATTCCTAAGGGGATTTAGGGGTTGGATAGTAAAATGATAGTGCCAAATTGTGTGATATAGACAAAGAGAATATAGTTAGAGTAGGTAAGATTACCATCTATTTTAGGGGTCTGTTTGCTTGGAAGGTGTTTAGGTGGGTTATTTGGGGAAGTGATATCTTGAGGTAGGTGAAGAAGGGTTAAGATATTTGGATGAATTTTTTGAAAAGCAGGGTTTTGATTTCTGCAGGTACAATTGATTTGCATGTGCAAATATGTTCTTTATATAGCTACCTTTTGTGGAAAAACAAAAATACACAAAAATTACAAAACCTTTCCTTAAAATGAAGGCAAACAACTATATTTGGTCATTCACACTTCTATTCCTCAGCTAAGTGCAAGCAGGATAAGAAGCATCTCCTGACCTGCAGTTAATGAGGACTGTTCAACTGAATACTAGGTGCTATCCTTAGGGCAGCAGCTAAAGCAAGAGCAGCAGAAGCCAATACAACAGGGTGGACTAATTCAGAAACAACCTCTTTTTCCGCTGCAAGCTATGATATTACTGAGAATTTCCATTCTAATAAATACACAGATTCCCATTTTAGCATACTGAGTGGCATACAGTAGTAAAAGTAAAAGTTACACTAGGCAAAATGTATAAGGCGATCTCACCTACAAACTGCATTAGAAGTGTTAGAAATGTTAATGCACATAAACAGTTCAGTTTAGGCTTATGATAATGTATGCCAATATTTTCTGTAGCTTTAGCATATATCAAGGTCTCTACTCTCCAAAGGGAAGTTTAAGCTGTAGAGCATAACAATGCACCAGTATTCTCATCATGCTGATATATCTAATCCTTAAATCCCCTTAAATTATTCTAACCAAAGGAACTGTTAGGAGGCAAATAAGTAGAGTGGTATTAGAGTAGGATTATTCTGAACTTTTTACTGATGCATCCAAGGACTTTTACACAAATCTTTTAATGGGCAGACGTCTAATAAGACAAATGTGGTACATTTACGAGGCGCCGCTGAAAAGTTCTTAGCCCAACCAACAAAGTTGGGGCAGTCTCCATCGAGGGCTATAAAACAAATCCAGTGATTTTCATTCCTTATTTTTCCAATGGAATGAAAAACGTGGAAAATCACTGAACTAAGTGTATAACCTAACCTTTGATGGAGACTGTCTCAGCTTTGTTAGTTGGGCTGAGAACTTTTTAGTGGCCCCTCATACTAGAGTGTGATATGATGTTTCTGCATGGAAAAGACATTTACTTCACAGCAAACATCTAGCCTTGTATAACTTACCCCTCCTGTGTGAGCTAAATGCTGAGCCACCCTTGGAAAGAATTTTAAAGAAATTAACCCAACCAGGAAATTCTATTGCCTACAAATTGCCTTTCTCTCAGGAATCAAAAGTATGTGTGCTGACACATGTGCATATTTTGCCACAGAGATAGTGGTAGGGCTGGAGTCATAACTGAGTAGAAAACGGAAGTATGGATCTGAATTTCATACCGAAATATCTGTGTGCACTTTACCATATCTACTTTTCACCTACTTTACACCTGACCAAATATGTCTAGAATTTTTCCACTTAGGATCCTTCTTCCTGACAAAGATTTAAACTATTATTACAGTATAGCTTCTTGTTTTTCCAATTATTGCCTCAGCCATTTATATATTTAAAGCCTTCACGCTTATACCAGGTTTTAAACCATGAATTGAAGCTGGTTTTTCCCTGCTACCTCTCTTCTACCTTACCATGAACAGGCAGAACTTCTGAAAATGTTATAGTGTTGACAGTAGACTTAAGTCTTTTCCCTAAAACTTGGAAGATTCTCTACATAAAAGTGACAACAGAAAAGAGAAGAGAAACTAGAGGCTGGTAAGCCTTACTTCAATGATCAGAAAAGTCATGGAGATGCTGTTGAAGAAATGGATAATGAAATGTCTAAAATGCAAAAAGTTGCATGATCTGAAATATTTTTTTTCCCCCCAAAGGTAGACCATGCAAAACAGATCTGATTGATTTCTTTGATTAGGCGACCAAAGTACTAGATTGAAAACATACATTGGATGTGATCTACTCAAGTTCAGCAAAGCCTTTGATTTAACACACATGTGGTTACTTTGGCCTGGATTCTGAAGATGGTGCCTAAATTGGCTAGCATCTAGAAAAACAGTGCCATCAAGTATCAATCATGCTTAGACACCATTAACAGAATTGTGGCTTCTGGCACCTAAGCAAAACCTTAGACACTGGTAATTTAGACCAGGGTTTTAAAGCCCTACATTACCGACACCTAAGTGTTCTAGAGAATTAGGCCTAGCAGAACCTAAGGTCATCTCTGCCCCTAACCATACCTAAATGAGCAGGTCCATACCCTTCAGCCCTTTCTTCCATCTATGAAGGAGTCCAAGGAAATAATTACTAGACATAAAAATTGTAGTTTAAACATTCAAGACCATCTGAGGGTAATCAAGGGACTGAAAGGGGTTATAGCTGAACTGCTCCAACTAATAGCCAATCTGTCGATCAAATCAGGAAGGATTCCGGAAGACTGGAAAGTAGCGAATGTTACACCGATCTTCAAGAAAGGTTCGAGGGGAGATCCGGAAAACTACAGACCAGTGAGTATGACCTCGGTACCAGGAAAGATGGTAGAAGCGCTGATAAAGGACTGCATCATTGATCACCTTGACGGACACAAGCTTCAGCAAAGGAAGATCTTGCTTGACGAACTTGCTGCACTTCTTCGAAGGAGTAAACAGGTAGATAGACTAGGGGGACCTGGTCGATATCGTATATCTGGATTTTCAGACTACTTCAAAAAATTGCGAGCCATGGAATCGAGGGTGAAATACGTAAATTAAAAACTGGTTGGCGGATAGGAAACAGAGAGTGGGGGTAAATGGACAATACTTGGACTGGAAAAGCGTCACGAGTGGAGTGCAACAGGGTTTGGTGCTCGGGCCCATGCTCTTCAACATATTTATAAATGACCTGGAAATTGGTACGACGAGAGAGGAGATTAAATTTGCAGATGATACAAAGTTATTCAGAGTAGTGAAGACACAGAAAGATTGCGAAGACCTGCAACATGACAAACACGCTCGAGAAATGGGCTGCGGCATGGCAAATGAGGTTTAACGTGGATAAGTGTAAGGTGATGTATGTCGGTAACAAAAATCTTATACATGAATACAGGATGTCTGGTGCAGTACTCGGAGAGACCCCCTAGGAAAGAGACATGTGAGCACTGATAGATAAGTCAATGAAGCCATCCGTGCAATGCGTGGTGGCAGCAAAAAGGGCAAACAGAATGCTAGGAATGATTAAGAAAGGGATCACAAACAGATCAGAGAAGGTTATCATGCTGCTATACCAGGCCATGGTACGCCCCCCACCTGGAATACTGTGTCCAGCACTCGTCACCGTACATGAAGGACATAGTACTACTCGAAAGGGTCCAGAGAAGAGCGACTAAAATGGTTAAGGAGCTGGAGGAGTTGCCATACAGTGAGAGATTAGAGAAACTGGGCCTCTTCTCCCTTGAAAAGAGGAGACTGAGAGGGGACATGATCGAAACATTCAAGATAATGAAGGAAATAGACTTAGTAGATAAAGACAGGTTGTTTACCCTCTCCAAGGTAGCGAGATTGAAAAGGCACTCTCTGAAGTTAAAAAGGGATAGATTCCGTACAAACGTAAGAAAGTTCTTCTTCACCCAGAGAGTGGTAGAAAACTGGAACGCTCTTCCGGAGGCTGTTATAGGGGAAAGCACCCTCCAGGAATTCAAGACAATGTTAGACAAGTTCCTGCTGAACCGGAACGTACGCAGGTAAGGCTAGACTCAATTAGGGCACTGGTCTTTGACCTAAGGGCCGCCGTGAGAGCGGACTACTGGCCATGATGGACCACTGGTCTGACCCAGCAATGGCAATTCTTATGTTCTTATGTCTTACTAACTGGTAGGAAACCAACCAAGAATCTCACCAGATTACAAGTGACTGGCCATTTTTATTGGATTTATGACATCACTTAATTCATTACTAAACATACATAGTTAGTACATCTTGCAATTTAATTAGATGAGCGTCGGAGCTGTTACCACCATGGCCAGCACTAAAAACACTAGCATGGTTTTGTAAAGGGGGGGGTTAGGTGAGGGAAAAGCTGGCCTAAAGGAGCAATATCTATGTCTAGGATGCCTAACGATGGCTAAGTCCGCATAGGCGCCACTAGGCATGAGTCGATACATAGTGATACTTAGTGATTGATTGATAACTGCACCAAGTGGGGCCTACAGTGTAGTCACCACTAGGTGCTATTTATAGAATCCAGGCCAAAGTAGGCATTTCTGCACTAAATAGTTAGCATGTTGGCATTACCATGTTAATTTTCAAAGGATTAGCACATGAGCCCTCAGGGACCAGTTCTATATATGTCACCTATAAAATCTGTGACAACTAGTATAACACTAAATGCATTTCTATAAAAGTTATGTGTACTATACAGACGGGGAAGGATACAATTTTGGAGCTCCTGCCTCCCTGCGCCTTGTGCAGCTGCACTGCCTGCACACAGCTCGTTATAGCTCTGCATACAAACAGCGTAATTTGTGCTTATGTGCCTGTATAAAAGAGACTTACATAACCTGCAACTGTGACCCCACCCAAACTCCACCCAGACTCCTCCCCCAAACATGTCTTCACTGACATCGAATACAAGTGAGAACAAACGTTCTCCAAACCTATTTATGCATCTTAACTCCTGGATTAATTTTATTAAAGTCAGGCAGGATTTCGAACTATACAAAGCACTGAGACAGTTTTAGCAGGTTTTCTTAGTGAAGTTCACACTATCTTGGATCATGGGAACTTCACTATGGTAGTATCTTTACATCTGAGCTCAGCATTTGATCTAGTTGACCATGAACCTCTGTTGAGATTGCTCCATGAGATAAGTTTAACAGGAGTGGTTTGGGATTGGTTTGCAGCCTTTCTCCGGGATCGTACTTTTAGAGTAGTTACAGATAGGTCAACATCCAGTGATAGATTATTGGACTGTGGGGTACCACAAGGCTCAGCCCTTTCACCTATTCTATTTAATATATTTTTGAGTCCTCTTGCAAGACGAAATCAGGAATTAGGAATCAGTACATATATCTATGCAGATGATATTTTGTTGGTCTGTGATTTATCCCCTTCAACATTGGATCTGAGCTCTCTTTTGGATGGTTTGGATAGGCTAGAAGAATGGTTGGGGGAACATGGACTAGTATTGAATATGTCAAAAACAGTAGCATGTTGTATTTCCGGTGACAAGGTAACACCACAACTAGATTTTTCACTACACCATCAGCTTATGGAGATAGTAGATAGTTTTAAGTGTTTGGGAATTATAATTGACTGTCATTTGAATTTTGAGAAGCAGGTTTCATCTACAGTTGCGAAAGGATTTACTTAGAGCTATTTGAGATTTCCTGGATGAGAAATCGTTACATACTTTAATCCATGCTTTTGTTCTATCTAAATTGGATTATGGCAACTTACGGCCTCTTTTACAAAGCCACGCTAGTGGCTGCGCTGTGCTAACGGCCCCGAAGCCCATAGAGATTTAAAGGGCTTTGGGGCTGTTGCCGTGCAGCTTTGTAAAAGAGGCCGTTAGTATAAGAGGGAATAACAGTTGGGCAACTGAAACATTTACAAACAGTACAAAATGTGGCAATTCAGCTGTTAGGTCGCGCACACATCTATGACCATGTAACTCCATTATATTTGAAATTCCATTAGTCACCAATGGAATTTAGAATTAAATTTAAAATCCTGATGCTGGCACATAGGGCATTATCTGAGTTACAACCATTATATCTTTGTAATCTAGTGTTATTCTGCACACCTAGTTGTTCATTGAGATCTTTAAATGACAATAGAGTAGCTGTTCCCCATATCTCAAAGGCTCACCTTGCCTCTACCAGAAATGGTGCATTTTTCTACTTAGTTCTAATATTGTGGAACAATTTACCAGTAGAGTTAAGGAAGGAAGAATCATTTCAAAAGTTTAAGACATCTAAAAGCACATTTTTTTCAAATGGCTCTCTCGAATTGAATAATGGAATGGAGACCTCAATCTGCATTAATTTGTATTAATTTGCATTAATTCATGTTGATTCGGATTTATTTATTTCATATAACAGTTTTAGTGGATATGTTTTAGAAATGTTAATTTCTTTCCTTTCTCTTCTTTCTTTTCCCTTTTTCTAATGGAGTTCCTTTCTTAAATATGATTAAGTTGTGATGTAAACCGCTTTGATCCTTTTTGGCTTTATAGGCGGTATAGAAAGATTTTAATAAACATAAAGTCATTTCCCACAGTAAAACAAGGTTTACCCATAAAAAGTTTATACTATAAATTACCCCTGAAGTGTTCATATATTAAGGATTCATCATTTGTAGAGCAGACCTTCAACATATATTTGAAATAGGTAGTGGATCATTTATTAAGAGATATATATTGCGCTGGAGTGAGCTTTGATGGAGACTCCAGTAGATGGAACCTAAGCACACTACTGGGCAGGGCTCTGGGTTTCTGGCCTAGAAATATCTAAGAAAAAGGACTATTTAAATTAAATTAATTTATGGAGCATGTATGGTTGGGCAGACTGGATGGACCATTCAGATCTTTATCTGCCGTCATTTACTATGTTGCTATACAAGTTTTCAAATTAAAATTAAATTGGACATTTTAGGGAAAGCCACATTATTTGTTTTGCATATAATGATACATTTTAAAGTATTTACATGTCAAACAGCTCATTGCCATACCTGTAATGTAACAGGTTTATAAGGCTAGAAAAAAATGCAACAGGTTTAATGAATAACAACTTTTGCATGTTTGGTAAGCCCTTTGAAAATAATCAAATAATTGGACGAGCCCTGCAAGAGAAAAGGGGGAAGTTCGGGAGGGGGGGGGTAGGAAGTTTGAATAATTAAGGTATTGAATGGGACTGTGGTGGGGGGTGGAAGTAATGGGAAAAGGAAGAATTCTTGGGGATTGGAAACAAGGAGTGAAGGATAGTGATTGGTGGGGAATGGGGAAAAGGTGATTGGTTGATTCGGGCGGGAGAATTGTGAGGAGTTTGTTTGTGGGAGGTTGGGGTCTGAGGAGGGTAGGTAGTAAAGAGGAGATAGAAAAGTTGGGAATTGAAAGGGTAGTTTGAGGTTTTAATTCCCGCCCTTTCCAACCCTCTTGTTCTGTGGTCACTGTCTATGTTATGGTGGGTGGGTGTGGTTTGGGGGGGGGGGGGGCGAGCTATGGCTTGGTATGTTTCCAGTGGTTTGGGGTGTTTTTGTTGGAATATGAGAGATGTGTGCTTGGGTGGGTGGGCAGGGGGTGCAACGGGGGGTTGGCGGTTGCAGCATGGGTGGTAAATGAGAAGGGATTCCTTACAGGTAGCCAGGGATTATGGGGAAATACCTATGAAATATAATGTTGAATGCTGTGTGCGGCACTGTCACAGACTGAGGTGAGGCCGGGCGACACCGCAGGTCTTGAAATGGGATATTTGGAATGAATATAATATATTGGGGTGTTGGGATAAGCAGGGATGGGAAACAGGAAGGCCACCTAGGATGAGAGATATGAATTTGAGTTGCATTGTTACTGGAGTATGTTAATTAATAAAGCTGCGGCCAAATTTCTGCCAAAGTTTCATATTGTAAGTGTTTTTATTTAAGTGGTGGAGTTATGAGTCGTCTGAATGCAGGGTGCGAGTTCCAAATATTATGATTTTTATTGCACTTATGCATTTTGATGCATAACACACATACACACACATTAGTGAAGAAACATTTTCTACAGTTTGTTTTAAATCTACTATTTAATAGCTTCATTGCATACACCCAAGTCCTAGGGCTCTTTTTACAAAGCCGCGCTAGCGGTTTTAACGCATGCACCGGATTAGCGCGCGCTATAGCACTTGGTAGCCGAAAATCTACCACCTGCTCAAAAGGAGGTGGTAGTGGCTAGCACGCGGCAATTTAGCATGCGCTACAAATCGTGCACTCAGCACTGTTGCTCATACCCTTCATGGTCTAGCGTGGCACAATGATGACACTCAGGCGCTTGTCGACTCAAGTGGAATTTATTCGGCCGCAGCCATAACAGCACAATTACATCAAACTGTTATCAACTGAACATCATAATCAAGCATGAACGGTGATGAACTATACACAGTAACCGCACTTCAGAAAATGGCATAACACACAATGTACATCACCAGGCAACGTATCAGGAACTGATGGTCAGGCGCACAGCATCTGGCTCTCTATCCCGCACAATGTGGGGCGCCGTACAAGCTTCCCCAGCTCACCGGACCCTTCCCGTTCAAGGAGGTGTCCCCTCGTCAGCTGTACGTTGTTGTGAAGATCATGGCCTGGCCCCCTGCCGTCCAAGCAAGGCGACGTGCCCCATGTCTTAACCACTGTAAAGATGTCAGCCTTCTACCCATATGCTGTGCTTACCTGCCACCTGCCAGACTGGCTGCGACAGTAGTGAAGGGTGGGCGGGAGGGAAGTCGCGTCGATCTCCCTGGACCGCCATCGGGAAAGGGGCGACCTCCCTTCCGCTTCCCCCTCATCTCCTAACCCTCCCCCCCCCCCTCCCTCGCTGATTGGCGTTTCCTATCCTCCTCCCTCCCCCCCCCCCCTCCTATCTATTCGCTCCGGCTTCAGGCCGATTTGGCCTCGCTCCTCCCTATACGGGATCGGAGCTTGTTCTCAAATCGTGCACTCAGCACTGTTGCTCATACCCTTCATGGTCTAGCGTGGCACAATGATGACACTCAGGCGCTTGTCGACTCAAGTGGAATTTATTCGGCCGCAGCCATAACAGCACAATTACATCAAACTGTTATCAACTGAACATCATAATCAAGCATGAACGGTGATGAACTATACACAGTAACCGCACTTCAGAAAATGGCATAACACACAATGTACATCACCAGGCAACGTATCAGGAACTGATGGTCAGGCGCACAGCATCTGGCTCTCTATCCCGCACAATGTGGGGCGCCGTACAAGCTTCCCCAGCTCACCGGACCCTTCCCGTTCAAGGAGGTGTCCCCTCGTCAGCTGTACGTTGTTGTGAAGATCATGGCCTGGCCCCCTGCCGTCCAAGCAAGGCGACGTGCCCCATGTCTTAACCACTGTAAAGATGTCAGCCTTCTACCCATATGCTGTGCTTACCTGCCACTACCCGTGATAGCGAAACCTCGCTTATCGCGGGTTCCCCCCAAGTGTCATGGCTGCGGCCCCGCACACGTTAACATATGCCATATATCCAGACCGATGTCGGAGCAGTGTACCCCGCCAGTACAGACGTCGACCGCTGTCCTCTAGCAATTAGACTTTTGTTTTATTATTATATATACATCCACCTATTGAGTTTCTTGCGAGTTAGTTATCTCAACGGCTGTGCGAAATCTCACACCTTTCATACTTACCGGGGTATAATAGTTATCTCCACGGCTGTGCGAGATCTCACACCTTTCATACTTACCGGGGTATAATAGTTATCTCCACGGCTGTGCGAGATCTCACACCTTTCATACTTACCGGGGTATAATAGTTATCTCCACGGCTGTGCGAGATCTCACACCTTTCATACTTACCGGGGTATAATAGTTATCTCCACCGGGGTATTATCTCCACGGCTGTGCGAGATCTCACCCTTTCATACTTCATTCGTCTACTTATATCAATAAGGTAGGGCCTGCTGGCTGAGGATAAACCATCGGTCCACATTGCTGGCTGAGGATAACCATCGGTTCGCATTTTTTGGACTAACTGTACACTGTTCGTGGTCTCTAGCGCCTACAGAATCAATGTATTGAGGAACTTCTGCTGTTAAAACCATACCCAAGGTACCTATACCCTGTAACTGTGCCCTTAAGTATCCCGTCACCACCCTAATCTCAGAATGTGAGACCAATAAATAATTTCGCAAATAATCAGGGAAGCCTTCATGTAAACCCTAATTATCTCTTGAGGTGCTGTAAGCCGTAAGTTAAACCTCGTAATGTAAAACATAAGTATGAAGGTCCTTGAGGTACTGTGCGCCATCCATCCCTCAACTTGATGTAAACCGAATAGTAACATCCATACCGAATGTATATCCAACATCCATCCCTCAACCTGATGTAAAACGAATAGTAACCTCCATAAACCGAATGTATCCATGAGTTCGAATTGTAATTTTGCTACCCATCTAGGGAAGACACTGTTGAGGTAATGTCACCTAATAAGGAAGGTTCTTCGGCAAAACTATAAGGTAAAAGATGTAACCCCACCATCAATGTAAGGTAGTGCCAGTCTTGAGGTTATGTAACCAACTATCCACGATTTAAACCCCACATTGTAACATCCATAACCCGAATGTATACCCCTGGTAAAGGCCAATTCTAGTCACCATCCATCCGAACTCTAATGTCCACCCTGTGACATCCATAACCCGAATGTAGACCCTGATTTACAACAGCAATCAACTCTATATGTGAGCCCTATGTAGCGCCCGATCATCCGCACCATAACACCCTTCATAACTTTCGTAAAACTGAGCGTTCGTTCTTACCTCGCGGATGTTGACTCTCCTCCGAGAAGGGGACTCCTTACGTTACTCTCCTTCTGAGTAGGGGACTCCTTACGTTCTTCTCTCCCAGATGCCTGTGAGTGATATAAGCTGGTCCTAATGCTAAGGTCTCTGGTAATCAGCGAGGTGATAAGTGATGATAGCAAGGCCGTGTAGTTGATGACGAGAGTTGAGTGAGGCAAGAAAAAACAATTAATAGAGGAGGTATACACACTGTTGTCAGTAGCATAACCCCGTATAAGGGCGCGGTAAGGCAAATGAAGGCTCAATGCCTACGTCTTACTTCCCGTTCTGCAGGTAATAAGGTCGTAAGCACGGTGGTATTGAGTGAGGCACAAAACAGTTAATACATGAGGTACGCATGAAGTGAGGGCAGCCCAACCCTTGCCTGTAGCACCCCGTATAAGGGGCCGCCATGGTCATGGAGAAAATCAAGGAAGCCAAATATGAGGGCTCAAAGCTGTAAGGTCTATGTCGTAGTTCCCCTCTGGCTAAGTAGGAATTCGTAGATGAATGGAGGAAGAAATTGATACCATGGAGACCAAGAGTCTTATTGAAGAGGGATTGATACTACCTGGATATGGTCCGCTCGATTGTAAGATTCAGGGAGGATGAAAGTCTTGAGTGGTGAACTGACCATGTTAAGGATGGTACCTAGATGCGTTATCTTGGCGTACTTAAGATGAGGAGCTGTTCCTGGGCCACTGGAAGAGGACATAGTAATTCGTTGGGTAACATATTAATGATGAAGCAATTATGAGCTAACATTTATGATTTGGAAAAGGCTGGGATATGAAAGCAGGTATCATTGTGTGTCTCCCATAACCTCACATAGAAGAAGTTGGTGGCTAAGGAAAGGGGTCTGTCTTTGTGACTCAACCAATCGGGACTCTCCAGCATGAGTTGAATCTCCCGGTCTCAGGATAAATAGATAATGGTTACCGCAGATGGGCAGCCTAGATGGTCCTGATGGGTCTCCCTCGCAATCCATGTTTATTGAGATATAGGGGACACATCATGGCTAGTTCCTATGTAAAAAGGGGGGCAAAGTACAGAGGAGCAGACTCGACGAGGGACTTGGGGCTGGAAGGCCGAAGGGAAGTAGATGAAGCTGTCCGTGCCATGTATAGCGGCGACGAGAAAAGGACGTACCTGTAGTACTGCGTCCAGCCCGGGTCCAGAAATGCGACAAAGATGGTTACGTGGTAGGAGGAGGTGCCGTACTGTGAAAGATTACAGAGAATCATCCTCTTCTTTCTCAAACGGAGGAGAATGAGAGGGGACATGATCGAAACATTCAAGGTACTGAAGGGGATAGACTTAGTAGCTGAAGATAGGATGTTCACCTTCTGCAAAGTAGCGAGAACGAGCGGGCACTCCCCCCAATCGAAAGGGGAGTTCCACTGAACCAGAGCATATAGAGGCAGAGCCGACCAGTCGGCCGCCACACAAGTGGGCTGCTTATGTTCTTAACTTCGGTGCTAAATTAATAAAGAAAATTACCTATGTGAGAGAACAATAAAGGCAGTTGTGTGAGGAAACCGGGTAACATGAGTCAGAAATTTTTTTTTTTTTTTTTTTTTTGATTTGATTGTTATGGACACTTAATACAAACTGTCCAGATTGCTATGTTATTAGATTTAAAGGTCCTCCGCAGTCAAATCCCCAGGATAAGAATTATAGTATCATTCTAACATGATGATTGGACAGAGGGCTAGGCTAGAGATAACCAGTGTTCCCTCTAAGCGGGCGGGTGTTGTGAGCAAACTTTTTTCACTGTGAGCTAAAAATATCGGGCGCCAGCAAGTTATGAGCCAAATAAATATGTTGCTTTCTACCACAGAACTTCCTTACGTTTGTATGGAATCTATCCCCTTTCAACTTTAGAGAGTGCCCTCTCGTTCTCCCTGCCTTAGCTACTAAGTCTATTCCCTTCAGTACCTTGAATGTTTCTATCATGTCCCCTCTCAATCTCCTCTGCTCAAGGGAGAAGAGGCCCAGTTTCTCTAATCTTTCGCTGTACGGCAACTCCTCCAGCCCCTTAACCATACGTGACAAAAAATCAATTCATGTAGCAAATGCTACATTTATCTTTTGGCATGGCCCATCATGTAGCAAATGCTATAACTGATGGGCCATGCCAAAAGATAAATATATATATACTAAAAAATAAAAAATAAAAATAAATATATACTAGGAGTAAAGGGGCATGCAATAAAGCTTTTAAGTAGTAGATTTAAAACAAACCTGGGAAAATATTTTTCATTCAACATGTAATTAAAAAAAGATTTGGATAATTTCCTTAAAAAATCTGCATGACATTATTAAGATGGACTTAGGAAAGCCCACTGCTTATTCCTAGAATAAACAGCATAAAATCTGTTTTACTCTTTTGCACTGTTGTGCTTTCAGCAAAATGTTTTAAACACAAAAACAGAAAATCACATGCACAGGCATTAGGTCACCCAGGCATCTAGAATTAGCAATCTTGCACAGCCAGCCTATGATTGACAGGAGCTGCCAAATCACATTGAAAAGGATGATAAGGAAGGCAGATAAGAGATGGTGGAAGGAAGACAAAACGAAAAGGCAAGAACAAAACTGAAGTAGAAACGAGCCAAACATACAGTATAGCATACAAAAAATGTATGTTTTCCTTTGGCTTCCAAAAACTGATTGGCATCCAAGTTCCCTAAAGTTTCACACAGTCATCTTCTAATAATGTCACCATATACAGTTGGCTTGCCAGAAATATGTTTAGGATGCCACTGCAACTCTACCAACAGCATATTAACTTAACAGTGTAGCTTCAAAATAACTGCATCTCTATCCTTCCCTCCCCCCTGTGGTTTTTAGCATATCTCTCTTCTCATTTCCTCCACTCAGATCTGATCATTCTCTGCTCTCTCTTCCCTTTTCTTCTCTGGTCTTCCTTCTCTATTTTCTGCCTCCATCTAAATTAAATTCTTTCTTACTATTTAGTCCCGTTTCCCTCTTTTCACTGTGTCTACACACAGCTTGTCACCCCTTTCCCTCACCCCTCCATTATCTTACTATTTTCTTCCCCCTTTATTTATCTCCTCCTTCCATCCAGTATGTGTTCTTTCCCCACTTCCATTCAGCATCTGCTCTCCCTTCTCAACTGACATCCATCTGCCTTCTGCTCTCTCTCCCTTCTTCTCACTTCCATCATCTGTCCCCTTCTCTCTCTCTCTCATCTCCTCCATTCCATCATCTGCCCCTTCTCTCTCTCTCTCTCTCTCTCCCCCCCCCCAACTTCCATCATCTGCCCCCCTTCCCCTCACCTTTGTGGGTCACTTTCTTTCCCCTGAGGGTGGCTCATGTCACAGGGGAAGCTTTGGCCGAGCAGAACCGCTTGATTGACAGTGGAACTTACTTGATTGATGTCGATGCTGGGGCCCGTTGCCGTTTGAAGGAAAAAAAAAAAGGTGGAAAAAAGGAACCTGTAAAGGCGAGAGGAAGGGAAACCTCCAGGACAGCTGCTTTTTGCCCTCCTTCAGCGGCCCAAGAGTTCAGACCAGCAGCGGCAGCTCTGTATGCTTTTAACTTCGGCACAGAGCTGCCCCTAATCAATAGTTTAGCGCGGTTTCATGAGGCAGCCTCGGGGCCTTTGATAGCCGGCCCGCTTCGATGATGCGATGTGGGCCGGCCTAGCAAAGGCCCCGAGGCTGCCTTATGAAACCGCGCTAAACTATTGATTAGGGGCAGCTCTGTGCCGAAGTTAAAAGCATACACAGCTGCCGCTGCTGGTCTGGAGGTGCGGAGACAAGGCAGGAGGCAAACGCGGTGGAAGGCAGGAGTCCCGGCGAAGGCAGGAGTCCCGGCACAGCGACTACAACAGGAAGTTGCAAGTCAGATGACGCCGGCCTTTCGTTGCGGCGGGGACCGAATCCTTCGCGGACCGGCAAGATTTTGTTTGCGGACCGGCGGTTGAAGAACTGTGCTCTACACTGTGTGCGCTGTGACGAGAAACTTGTGCGCTGCGAGGTAAAATTTTGTGCGCCAGCGCACCCCAGCGCAGCTTAGCGGGAACACGAAGTGATAACCCCGAAAAGTCGTGAATTAAAGACTATAGACTTTTAACAGGCTGTGGCTTACTCCATGTCTTTCTCAATATCAGACATGCGCTCTTGCCACAACCTCTGGCACTGCGCTCCAGAGCCTAGCTCTTATTCTCTGATTTGAAAATATTTCTTCCTGTTAAGTTTTAAAAGTATTTTCCTGTAACTTCATACCTCAGTCTGTAATTTTGAAATTCGATCCGCTTGTACCTGTTCTACTCCAGTCAGGGTTTTGTAGACTTCAATCATATCTCCCCTCAGCCGTCTCTTTTCAAAGCTGAAGAACCCCAATCTCTACAGTCTTTTCCCACCGGAGAGGAGCCTCCTGGTGCCATCTCCGATCTGGCGAGAAAGGAATCACCGACAAGGAAGAAAGCTGCACCCCGAGGGCAGTTCCTGCTGACCAACAACAGGGCCCAACACTGGAAACATGGGAAGAGTGCTATAAAAGAGAAAGGAAGAAGGAAAACCCACCAAAAGCTCTCCTAGATAGCCCTAAATGGGACTCAATGGCCGTGGGCGCACCCTCAGCGGCTGCTTAAATTAAGAATAGATGGAGCTTTAGGCTCTGAAGCTACTTCCCAGTTCCATAGATAATATCCCGGAATGCAATGCAATGCAATTTAAAAACAGATAACAATCTTCTTGTCAAGCTGTTACCATGGCAGAGTCTAAAACATCCCAATCTGGAGGGAACTGGAGGCAGATTCTAATGAATCGCTTGCTTGCCCACCTCGCCAGTACACGACTACAGGGAATGAATCCAAAAGAAAACCAAAATCCCTAATGCATAAAGGATTTTTTATCTATATTTCAATGCATATATTTAAAGACTATGTAAATAGAAGGAAAACCATTGAGCTTATAACTTAGCCAGTGTGTAGCTCCAGGAGAAAATCATCCCATGCCAGCAACTAAAACCAACTGCAACAACTTGTCAGGTCATTCCCGCCTGGAACAGGACTCTGGGCTGGTTAAAAGCACCGAGTCAGGACCTAATTAATATTTGGTAACATGCAATTATGTCTGCCTGCCGTGGTGCCAACTTAATAATGCCAGGATGCTCGAGAAATTATCTGGGCTCTGCCAACGTTCAGTACAGTACCTGGATAACCAATTGAGCAAGTAGGTTTTGGCATACAAACAGTCCTATATGCGTGGTTAGTTATCCAAGTACTGGCCAGACCTGGATAACTTATGTGAGCCACTGAAGCCCCAGATTTAGCCTAAGTACCTACAAATCCAAAATGTGGCCCTGCAAAGGGTTTAAGTTTGAGACCACTGATGTAGACCGTACCTTTTTTTTTTTTTTTTTTCTTACCTACCCTGTACCAATTACAAATGGTAATTTGAAATTGCTAATTTTGGAGCGCTTTTAGCTGATCCCAACTAATTCCCCTGGCCAACCCTGATTGCTTCTGGTTGAAGTATTGCAGGACAAAATCACTACTGAGCAAGGTGAAGGAAATGCAAAATGCTTACATTCCATCCAGGAGGCCGGGGGCGTACGACCCGGCAGCCGGCGGCCACCAGACCCCCACAGCTTCCCCTACCTCTTGGCCGCACCTAGGGGGCCGCCGTGTTACACGGAGGTCAGGGCATGGGTAGTAGTGTCCGGCGCCGGGCCACGTGGCGTCGCACTCGCTCCCAGCGTGCAGCCCCCCCCCCTCCCGGCGGAAGGGCACAAATCACCGCGACAACAAGGGCCCTGCAGCAGCACACCCCGGCGGGACCTGGTAGCCGACACGTCCCCCCGCCTGCCATTCCCCCATTGACCGGCACAGAGACGGATGGAGAGACGGACAAGGCCTCAGGGGATGGCGACCCGAAGACGCCAGTCATCCTCCACGCGGCACGGACTGCACTAGTCTGCGGCCGGCCGGAGACTCCCCTTGTCGTGTGCGGCGGCTCCCCTGATGAGCCGCGCGCCACTCAGTAGGAGCGAGTGCACGCCGGGAGCAGAGCTAGCCGGCGATGCACGCGGGGAGATAAACCTGGCCACCAGGAGACACGCCGCCATGGTCTCCCGCGATCTCCCTTCCGCTCCCAATGGATCGGGGACCGCTCCCCGCCGCGCGCGCAGCGGCCCCCACGTCCAGCCCCACTCGCCCACCGGACACCGGAGTCGGAGGCGCCCAAAGGACGCACCGCCCGCCTCCAGCCTCGCAGGAGCGCTCCATCAAGGTGAGAGACAAGCCAATCACTGCAGTGGGTGAGCGGAAGGGGAGCCAACATGCAAGTCGCGTCGATCTCCCTGGACCGCCATCGGGAAAGGGGCGACCTCCCTTCCGCTTCCCCCTCATCTCCTAACCCTCCCCTCCCCCCTCCCTCGCTGATTGGCGTTTCCTATCCTCCTCCCTCCCCCCCCCCCCTCCTATCTATTCGCTCCGGCTTCAGGCCGATTTGGCCTCGCTCCTCCCTATACGGGATCGGAGCTTGTTCTTTCTGTATGTTATGACCCTAGCGCGGCTTTGTAAAAGGAGCCCCTAGTGTGTGAATTGCTTGTTTAACTAAAAATACTAGGGCTAGAGGGCATGCGATGAAGCTTCTAAGTAGTAGATTTAAAACAAACCAGATAAAATATTTCTCCATTCAACGTGTAATTAAACTCTGGAATTCGATGTTGGAGAATGTGGTGACAGAAGTTAGCTTAGCAGGGTTTTAAAAAGGTTTGCATATTTTCTAAAACAATAATCTAAAATCCATTTTAAATATGGGTTTTGGGAAATCTACTGCTTATCCCTAGGATAAGCAAAATAAAATCTGTTTTATTCTTTGGGATTTGCCAGGTACTTGTGACCTGTGTTGGCCACTGTTGAAAACAGGATAATGGGTTTGGTGGACCTTCAGTCTGTCCCGGTATGGCAACTCTTATTATCTTATGTATTAATGCAACTCAGTAAATAATACTCATAATCACAATGAAATAAACACCTTTCAGAAATGTCAGCAATTTCTTAGCCAAGAACTTTAAAACTCAGAATGAATACATTGCTTTTGTTATGAAGTTAGCTTTTTTTCTCACCCTCCAGATAAATATTGGATCCAGTTGAAACGTAGTGCATTGCTTTCACTAAAGCATAGAAACATTATAAAGTAATATACTGGTTTCAGTAACCAGGTATTTTTCAAATGGATTCATGAGGCTTTCAGCAAGTATGTATTGATTTCATTAAAATGTGCTTATTGAGATAAACAAAAATTCAGCTAAAAAAGCATTGTTTTCTGTTAAAGTTCATTGACTGTAGTGAAGACCATTAAAGATTGTTATTGGATAGCCTCAGGGGTTTTATAAACACTGGATGGAAAAGGATATGTAAATAATAGAAAAGGTTATTGAAAACAAAGATAGCTTTTTAAACATAAATATGCAAATGAGCTTAAAACAAGCCATTTTATCATTCTCTTTTTATTCAACCATTTGCAAATGCAGAAATGAAAGGTGACCTACATTGACCCAAAGAAAGCTGCTGTAAGAAAAAAATGTGACGCTTGTTGATTTTTCAGCAGAATTAAATGCAATTAGCCTAAACAGAATGCGAGCTTGCAAAATATCTACTGTAAGTGATGCGTTGTGCAACTTATGATTTAAAACAAAAGTGCTATAAGAAAAGGTTTTCAAGCATTGCGCAATATAAATGTCTTGCAGAATCCTTAAACATAAATCACCGTTTGCTTTGCGATGAAATCTAGGACAAATGCAGCGAGTCCAATAGCATAGATACAACTGCTTGAAGCAAAGTCCACCGTAAGCTGTGCGGGAGGTTCACAACCTGCATATTTCCTATTGCAACGGTGCTGCCGTCTTCCGGTTTCAATTGTGTGGGGCAAGCAGGTTCTGCGATACTCCCGAGGGCCACGCCTGCCGACATTATTGAAGCTGCAAGATTGCAGTGCTACCTCAGATGGTGAGAACATGGGTAGTAGAGGGGACGCTGACAGGAAGGATGGAGTACAGCAAGTTGATCTAAAAGATGAACGGCTTCAAATTCAATTTTAAAACAAGGTTCTTCTATTCTGAAATTTTACTTTCCAACTAGAGAAAACCATTTTACTTTGAAAAATAGATTTATTGTAGAGTGAGAGCAGGCGGTCACGATTTATGCACATTCACAACTTCATTTTAGGCATGATTTGTGCAAAGTGTGTACCGATGTTTTAAAGGGCAGTGGCATACCTAACTTAGTTGCCACTCGAGGCGGAGCACCCCTCTCCTCCAGGTATATCAATCTCTCCATTCCTTCAGTACAGGGATGCATTGAGTAGTCACAACGCTATGGTCTAAACCAGTGGTCTCAAACTCACGGCCCGCCAGGTATTATTTTGAGGCTCTTGGTATGTTCATCATAATCACAAAGATTCTTCATCACATGTCTCTTTAGCTATAAATTACAATATTATTATTAAGACTTAGCAAAAGGAAAGATTTATAAACTATAAAGAATTTTACCTCATGCAAAATTGTCATTTCTTTAATAAGACATTAACTATTTTTTTCTAAGGCCCTACAAATCCAAAATGTGGCCCTGCAAAGGGTTTGAGTTTGAGACCACTGGTCTAAACGGTGTGGATGGGACTGAGGTTTTGATTGTGGGGGACATTGGCATTGTTGCTAGCCCTATAATACTTACTGTTATGGGCACACAATTATTGGTAAAGCCTGAGATATTGGTTTTTGGGGTATGGTTAGATTCTCAGCTCTCAATGAAACAACACATAGCTAAAGTGGTACAAAGAGCAGGGCAGGATTAACCAATAGGCCAAGTAGGCACGTGCCTAGGGCCCGAAATGGTCAGGGGGCCCGATGAAGGAAGGCATCAACATTGTTTTTTCCAAACGGCGATGAACCCCTCCAGCATTGATCGGCAACGCGGGCCCCACCCCGATTGGCAACGCGCCCCCCCCCCCATCAAAAGTAAGACAAGCAAGCAACGTGGGTAAGAAAGGCAACGGGAACTGTAATTGTGCAAGCGGTGCTGCTTGCCCAAAGCTTCCCTCTGACGCAGCTTCCTGTTTCCGCCTGGGCGCATGGTGGGGTGGGGCAGGGCGGGGCAGGGGGCCCAGTGTATTTGTGTGCCTAGGGGCCCTCGACGAATTAATCCTGCCCTGACAAAGAGGATATGCACAGCTTCATATCTTACTTAGATTAAAACCGTTGCTCTTGCCTGTGGATTTTCGCTCTATCGTTCAAGCTTTATTGCTATCTCAAATTGATTACTGCAATCTTTTGTATCTCGGATTGCCAAAGAAAACATGCAAACCTGTTCAACTTCTAATGAATTCAGCGGCTAGATTGATAATGGGCATTCCTACAGTTGCCCATATTACTCCAATCTTAAAAGCTCTCCACTGGTTACCTGTTCAACTGAGAATTTGCTATAAAACTCTGTCTGTTGTTCATCAAATATTACATTTCTTCTTCCTTTTCCAAAATGCATAATTCTTTTCTTACCATGCGATTTGATATGCCAGTTGAGTGCTGTATTGTTTCTTCCGGTGTATATTTTTTTGCTTTTCGGAGTGTATACACTTGTAATGTTTTGCTATTTCTAATATTATAAAATCAATAAAGCTTTGAACTTAAAAAAAAATATTGCGTGAGTCTCCTCTTCTACTTGCTTTCAAAACTTGTGGGAAATCTATCAACATGCAAGATGTTTAAGATCTGAGGGAGGGATGTTGCTCATCAGTTTAAAAGAAAATGGGATTCGTTATGTTAAAACAAGAATCTGGAATTCAATTCCAGGTATAATGAGATTATACAAAGATTGTATGTCTTGAGAAAATGTTAAAAACACAATTATTTGTGGACGCCTTTCTCTAACTCTGTGGCTATTATTTGTTTTAGATTTAAAGAATTCTGCATTAAGGAAATTTGTGGGGAAGATTAGCTTATTTGTTTATTACAGTTTTATAATGTTTGTGCTTGAAATTGTGGATGTAAATGTTTTCAACATCACTTAGACCCTCTTTTATTAAGGCGCGCTAACCGATTAGCGTGCGCTAAACGCTAACCCGTGCATGTTAATCTAAGGACGCGTTAGCGTTTAGTGCGTGCTAATCGGTTAGCGCACCTTAGTAAAAGAGGGGGTTAGATTTAAGCAATTCATAATTTTTTAAAAATAAATACATAAATAAAGACACTTGGCTGTTGTCTCTGTCTGCAGAGTTTACAACCATGTGCCTATAGACAGCGGATCCATGACAGCTTAATGCATGCCCGTACTGCCTGCACCTGGGGCAGTCCGGACCTCACTCAGCACTCCATCCTGCTTTTGGTATGCCAAATGCATAAGAGCATATGTGTCTTTATACAATAACCTACAGAGAGGCACCTATTTGACCTTGCAAACTAAACAATCTGTTGTAATTCTCCTCCGAGAGAGAAATTCTGTATAAGTTGCCTAAAGCTAGGCTCTACGATATTGTGCTAGTGTGAATTCTGTATTAGCAATTAAGCATGTACAGTAAGGGGCAAATTTTATAAAGGAGACGTCCAGAAATGTAGGCGTTCAAATAGATTGAATAAGCACAATTAACAACTTTAACAAGCAATACTTAGAAGTTAGACATCCAAAGGCTGTGCGCGATTCTCAGAAGAGCCATCTACACATTGGAAAAAGAGCATCTAATGGGATAGGCATGGGCGTGGTTTTAATATTTCCATTAGAGAATGACATGGGGACCGTTTACCGTGGTCACCGCAGTAAATCCACAGGAATGGAGACATTTGTAACTGGTTTACAGTAGGAATGGGGACAAGACCTTTCACCGCCCCACAGGAATGGGGACAAGACCTTTTACCGCCCCATGGGAGCAGTGAAAAATCTTGCTCCTGTGGTAAAAAAAATTGCGCCCATGTCAGACTCGGCATCCCCTCTCCAGCTCCTCTTATGCCTATTTTACCTTCAAGAGCCAGCCATGCCACAAAGAAGACAGAAGGAACCCAAAACCAAAGCCTGAGATCAATGTGATTTGAAGAATAAAATTACCAAACAACAAAAGTTTGAAAAAAAATGAATTTATTTTTTATTTTGTGATTAGAATATTTTAGATTTGAAATATGTATCCTGCTAGAGCTGATATTAGACATAACTGGGGACCGCAAAGCCCAGGCAGTGCTTCTTTAGCTTCCAGCTGGCTTAGGGCTCTCTTTCTGACCAGGGGGCAGTTGCCCTACTTGCACTCCCCTAACACTATTCCTGTCATGTGTGACTGAAGTATTCTGTTAGCTTGATATTTCTATGTAGCATTCTGTAGTAATTTGGTTTCTTCAGTTTTCACAATAGTAGAGGGGATATTTGTGAAAGGGAGGGGAGACGGGTTTTGTTGATCCTTGCTCTGTATTATTTGTGTTTATAAAATGACAATTGTACAGAATATTGTCTCTTTTTATACTTTAATAAAATAAGTTCAGTATCAAATCATAACTATTCGAGACTTGTTCGGATGGGATCTGACAGTTTGCAGGATGGGGACAGGGACTGAGCTCGCGGGGATGGGGTGGGAATGGTGATAAATTTTTTCCCCGTGTCATTCTTTAATGTTCATGTACAGAATTGCATGGCGCTCAGCATTCCTAAACATTCTAAGACGTCTATATTTTTGCCTAAAATGTAGGGATTGAAAAACCGATTCTGTAAAGGACACCTAACAATATAGACACGCTTAAATTTGCTGAGCACCACTGAGTGTGATTCTCTATTGGGCATCCATGCATAATAGAGTCGCGCTGAGCATTGTGCTGCTGGACATTTGAACAACGCCTAACGTTTAGGCATTATTTATAGAATTTACCCCTAATTGTCTACACTAATGGTTACACACCAACTGTTAGGTATTGCCCACTTCACTGTCAATGACCGATATAAATATCTGTGACTAAGAGCTCCTTTTACAAAGCCGCGCTAGGGCCTTAATGCGCGGAATAGTACATGCTAAATTGTCACACGCGCTAGCTGCTACCGCCTCCTTTGGAGCAGTGGTAGATTTCTGGCTAGCACGCACTAATCCGGTGCATGCATTAAAACCACTAGCGCGGCTTTGTATAAGGAGCCCTAAATGTTACTGTTGCATGTGTAAATGCATACTCTTGACCCGCCCATGTCCTTCCCATGTGCAAACCCCTTTGCAGTTATGTGCTATAGATGTTGAGTGCTAACTATATGAAACACTGAATTATACACATAACAGCAAATTAGACCCAATTAGTTCTAAGTAACCCCAATTATCACCAATTATTCTTTGTTAGTGACTAACATGCCAATTAACCCCCTTTTACTAAGCTACGTTAGAGGTTTCTACTGAGGCCCGGAGCATTAAATGTTCCGATGCTGCTCCGATGTTCATAGGAGCAACTTCAGAGCATTTAGCGCTCCGGGCTATGGTAAAAACCTCTAACACAACTTAGCAAAAGAGGGCCTAAGTTTGACAGGGGGTGGCTATGGGAGCGACCATAGCACCCTCAGTGGCAACACTTTATTTGGCAAAAATGGAGAAGACTCTGATATATGTGTTGGAAAATTTTAAGAAAGTATTGCTTTGGAAACGCTTTCTATATTATATCTTTTTTTATATAGAAAGACACGAAGATTCTTAGAAAAATTTTGTGCAGGAGTTGAATATCTTGGACCCTCAAATAAAATTTACTCTTACATATAATAATCACAGTATATATTTTTTTAGACCTCACCATCATTTGGACACATGACTGTTTGAAAACCACATTATATCACAAATCAGTTGAGTGGAACACGCTGTTACAATTCCACAGCCATCATCCCTATAGGCTTAAATTTAATCTACCAGTGGGGTAATTCTTGAGATTAAGAAGAATTTGTACAGATGAAGAAGAGTTTGTGAAACAATCAAGAAGTTTGGAGATACGCATTCGCCAGAGGGGGTACCCCAGGAAAGCAATACGGAAAGCTTTCCTGAGGGTGAAATATGCTAATCGGGATTTATTGCTAGCCGAAAAGACGCAACCCCAAGTAGAACAGCCTCAGATAGAACAACACATCCAAGAGGATAATAGCCTGGTCTGTGTGCTACCATTTTATGTTGGATCGCATAACTTGGTGACTAATATGAAGAAACACTGGCATGTGTTACAAATTATCCTGAGCTTTTTGTGGATTTCCCCACAATTGCATATAGTAGAGCTAGTAATCTTGGAGAACAACTAGCTATGCACAGGTATGATGGAGGTGATGTGGTACAAGATCAAGATCAGGACGTGGAACATGTGAAATGTGGAAACTGCCAGTAGTGCACTAATACAATTGAAGGTGGGGAATGTAAACCACCGGGAAGGGAGATTATAATCCATTCAAGAAGTAGGCCAACATGTAAATCTTGCAATGTAGTATATAGCATTATATATTGGAAGAACTAAAAGACCAGTCTATGTCAGACTAAATGAACATAAATCTCGCATTATGAATAGTGTACTGGAAGCACCGCTTGTACAACACTGGCAGGATAAACATCATAGTTTACAAGACTTCCAATGGTGATTGATAGATCATATCAAAGAAGGGTGGGAGGGAGGTAACTAAGAATGCAAGCTAAATTACTGTGAACATAACATTAGCATTCCCGTCACCTGCAACTGAAAGCTAATCACCATCAATCAATAATCACACAACTCAGTTTTATTGGAATAAATATTTGGCCGCAGCTTTATTATCTATCTGAATATTATTTTCACTTACAATGCAATCTGTGTCCAAAAACCAACAAACCCCCAATGCATATTTCACACACCCCAAGGGAGCTATTCGGTGTCGAAACTAGCTCCAGTTAAGTCTTTAAATTTATAACATTCCCCCAAACGGCCCACGGTGACGCAAGGCCATGCTTCCCCTCCCCTCCCCCCAAACATGACCCACGGTGACGCAAGGTCATGCTTCCCCTCCCCCCAAACATGATCCACGGTGACGCAAGGTCATGCTTCCCCTCGCAGCGGTATCGCATACGAGTGTCACATTTATTTATTTATTAACTGCTCATCTCCCAGATCCAACTGGGCCAAACCCCATTTTCCGCCCCACCCAAAGCTGCGACCACCTCCCCCCAACCCCATAAGCTCCACCAAACCCACTCAAGTCGACATATAACATGTAAACCCCCCACCCCACAACACTGACACAAAACATAACATCAGCACAAATGGGAGGGAGGGAGGGATAATCTTTTCCTGAAGAGACTACTCTACTGTTCCCCTTTCCTCACAGAATTCACTCCAGAGTGCCACAACATCCAACCAATCACGTGACTGCTCCACCCCATCACCTTAGCAACCTCCCTAATCATTTTTCTTTCTTACAAGCTCCATCTATTAACCCTTTCTTACCTCCTCTTATAAAATTGTCAATCCTTATTCTACAGACCCTTGATAACACCTCATATATTCCCCTCACTATCTGTCCCCCCTCCCATTTTACCCACACCATCATTCAATAAATATTACCAGCCGGTGACATCAGCTCAGCTAATGTTATATCACACCAGATGAATCTGGTGTTCTTCTAAACTGGATTTTTAGGTTGAATACGGTATACCTGGGAGGTCTAAACCAGGAAATAGAATGGATGTCTTTTATCTGATTCCTGATTCGCTACTGCTGCCCCTGATGTCAGAGAGGAGGGAGGTTTAAAAAGAGGAGCAAAAAATGCCGCAGCCATCTTTGTCACAAAATTGCCAATGATCAGGATGGTATGGAGCTAAAGTAGAAGGGGTTACTATTCAACTACTAAAAAGTTTGTCGGTTGGGAGGGACCCCTTTCTTTAAAGATGTTTTTAGAGAGGTTTGTAATAGCAGAAAGGCTTTTTTACTAAATTGATATTTTATACTGAGTTTAATGAATGTATTTTATTGCAGGGGACTTTTTTCATGATACAGCCTTCGGGCGAAACATGTCGGAAAGACAGGTCCCTTCCCGATAATTACTGAGAAAGGGAAAACTCAGAAAAAGAAAAAAATATAAGTTGAAGTATTGAAGCACTAATGCACTAAAGCACTTTATGTGAAACACAACGGTCTGATGAGAAGGCTAGTGCCACATAGTATTTGGCTACTCAAACCAATTGGCTAATACTGGCACTTCTGAAGACCAATGAATAAGTAAAAAGCTATAAGTAAACATGCTGTGAAGTACTATTTTTGGAGAACTTAAGTCAAAATGGTGGCACACTTTATTTGAAACGCCGCAGAATCTTGCTGGCCAATCACTCTGTTAAACGTAACTCAACTCCAATTGGCTCTTTCACAGTGATACCTTTCCTTATTCACAAAACCATCATTCATTCATTAGAACGTTGTTACATAATATTCTCTCAATAGAAGCATTTTCATTCTGTTCCCCCCTTTTATAAGTGGCTTGTAGCGCAGGCCAGCTTGCTGAATGCTCTGCGCTGTTTCCGATACTCATAAGAACTCTAAGAGTGTCAGGAAAAGTGCAGGGCATTCAGCGTACCAGCTGGTGCTAAAAAATGCTTTTGCGGTCTTGTAAAAGATAGGGGTGGGGGGGTTATTAGTATACACTGCTGAGCCAATCCAACTTCAGAACAATCACTCAGGCGGTTCTCCTCCCCTACCTAGACTACTGCAACTCCTTATATGCAGGCATTGCAGAATATGATTGCAAAAGATTACAACTGTTCCAGAATACATCAGCAAGACTGATTTTCCAAAAGGGGCAAATATGAAAGTGTTTCTCCACTCCTGGAGTTACACTGTCTCCCTGTGAAGAGAAGAATACAGTATAAGACAGCTTGCATGGTAGACAAAACCATCTATGGGGAGAACTCCGCAGGACTTATCATAGACATCACAGTCAGACACTCCTTCCTCAAGGCAAGACCACTCCAATGACACAAACTGCCCCCCCCTCCCCCTTTCAGGCATACATATGAAGAAGCTCACAACTCAACGTTTGCATACCAGGGACCAGGACATGGAATGGTCTCCCCCTTTACCAACAACAACAATGCCAGTACACAATTTTCAGAAAGAATCTTAAGATCCATTTGCAAGAATTTGAAATATAATAGAAAAAAAAATGCAAAGATGTGTACAATTATTGTTTACACAGTGTTTTTTGGGAGATGAATATGATGGTTGGATGACCACTGACCCATTTTTGAAGTTAGTAGTTTGAACACTTCTTAGTAAGCAGAACCTTAGGCACACCTAAGACTGACCCAGTAAAAGTGTGAGATAATGAAAATAATCCCTCTGGTTAATCATCTTAGGTTAATAGAAAAGGAAGATCTTGATTGATTTTGTGGTCAACTGTTTATTTCTGATTCAAAACATCCCCTTTCATTTGGGATCTGCTGAGTTTAATGATAAGAGACAGACTGAAATGTAGTCTTTCAAAACTAACATAATGATATAATGGCTTAAGAGGCAGGGGCCATTAAAAAAACTGGTTACATCAAAGTATAATCTTTCCCTCTATTAACAGACGGCAGGGATGGTTTTTGCCGTTTCTATAAATAATTCATTTGGCATTGTTAACAACTCCCTGCCCTCCTACTCTGCAGAGCACTGCTGTGACATGAAGACTACAACAGTTTATTTGATTAGGCCATTATTCCTTTCAGATGGATGGCCAGGAATAAAACACAGCTGCTTCGGACCAAAGTTCTTTGGAAATGAAAGTAAACCACTTTGAAAGGAGTTAATTTCAAACTGAACCACGTAATTGCCACAAACAGAATAATGATATAAGAAATGCAACCTAACCCTGGTTGGATGAAGGTTCAGCCTTCTTTGGCTTGCACTTTTGTTTACTGAAGAGATGTAAAAATGTACATCTAATCATGATTCAATTGATCATTGATTAATGAGATTCCAATTTGCCATCAATAGCGATACATTATTAGGGGCTAATTCTATAAGTGGGTCTTTCTTGGTAGTAATGCATTATGTGGATATTTCTACAAGTGGGTGTCTTTTGTAGGCACATCAATGCTGTATAGTGAAAGTTTATTCTGTAATGACACAAAGAACCCCAGATTCCATTATAAAATACTAGCATAACCTTTAGGCAGTGGCATAGTTAGGGAGGCTGGGGGGCAGTCCACCCCGGGCACCACCTTGGTGAGGGCACAGGTACCTGTCCTCCTCTCTGCCCCCCTGTACCTCCTTTGCCCACCACTTCCCTTCTCACATACCTCTGTAACGTTCCTGGCATGAGCAGTAACCCCCCAAACTGCTGTCGTGCCAGCGTTGCCTCTTCCTCTGATGTAACTTCCTGGATGATGTCAGAGGAAGAGCTGACGTTGGCTTAACAGCAGCTTGTGGGTTGCTCATGCTCATGCTTATGTGGCAGGGAAGGAGCGTGTGGGAGGGGGGGGGAGAAGATGAGGGCATGGGAGGGGCACACCCATCACGGGCTCCTCTGTAACCTTGCTACGCCAGTGACTTTAGCCACTCTCAATTACACCTGCCATAGACCTGCAGGTGCCCAAAGAGCACACACAATTTACTGTATTCTGTCATTTGCATGTTTAAGTGGCAGCCACGCCCTTACCCTTCCCATACTCTGCCACATGAATTTTTCCTTATATTTAAATGATGTGCCACTTACACAAACCTTTATAGAATAGCACTTAGGTGTTTTGCCGTCACTTACATGCAAAAATATACATGTACCCACAAAAGATACAGTACTCTGTAGACTTATGCAGTCAAGTAGCAGGTAAATGTGCACATCCTGGTATAGAATTACCCCATGTTAGTTTACCTTTCCATCTTGCTGAAGGTAAACTTTGCTACATATTTTTAGATATTCTGCATATAAGACAGTGTAAATAAGTAGAGAAATAAATTAATCTCTAAAACCATTACCAATTACCACAATTTCCGTTGCTTTACTGGGCTATTACTGCTATCTTAGGCCCTCTTTTAGTAAGCCTTGGTAGAAATTTCTACCATGGCTCGGGGCGCTAAATGCTCTGACGCTCATAAGAATTCTACAAGCGTCGTAGCAGCATTCAAGTATTTAGCACTCCAGGCCACGGTAGAAACTTCTACTATGGCTTAGTAAAAAAAAAAAAAAAATGGGGGTGGGTGGGGGTGGGTTAATTAACTAGTTTCTTGATAATATTAATTCCTCTTCTGATCCAAATCCCAAGTAGCATTCAATTTTCAGTCAAAATATTATGTACAGTATACTTTTTATTTTCCTTTAGTGTATCATTTATCATTTCTTAAGATTTGCTATGCTGCCTTATTCGAAGCACAAGCCAAGTCAGTACAATAAAATCAAATGAAAGGAGCCCCATAAATAAATTAGGAGAGAAATCAATCATCCAGAGTAGCATATGTATATTCATACAATGTTCTCTGATCACATCCACCTCCCCCTCCCCATTTCTGTATTACTGAAGCTTTCAGTCTAGTGACTAGTGTAGAATTTTCCTATTTAATCCTTAGTATACCTTTCTGTATATTCAAGTAAAACATTTCCATGAAATTCTTTGAATAATTTTAATTTTGGATCAATAAATATAGCTTTGAAGTTCTAGGCATGTAGACTCAAACCCACAATAACCCACACCAAGGGTTTGCAAATGTTTCCCACCATGTAGCCATTTTATAGCTTTTTATAATAATAATAACTTTATTCTTCTATAACGTCACAGTCAAATGACTTCTAGACAGTTCACATCGAAGAAGGCTGGACAATCAGCTAATTACAGAATGCAAGAAGTGAGGGTACAACTTATTACATTAGAAATAGATGAAAGGAAAATATGAATCTTAAGTATGTAGTATAGATCTCATGTATGCAACCCAATGAATAAAGCTGGACAATCTGCAAATTTTAGAATAGAGCTGGACAATAAGGCGACTTGCAGAATGAAGCGAATTACAGAATAAAGCGAGTTACAGAATAAAGCGAAATACTGGATAAAGCGAATTACAGAATAAAACTGGACAGTCAGCGAATTACAGAATGCAAATAGTGAGGGTACAACTTATTAACAAGAAATAGTTAAAAGGAAAATATGAATCTTAAGTATGTAATTTTAGACAAGTATGTAATTTTTAGGCATTATTAGTAGTTTAGATGTGTGCTGCTAGCACAAGATTCTAATTCTGATCAGCAAACTAGCACATCGATCTAATTGGACTACAGTGGAGCACTTAAAATATTTGGTTTTCTGAGCAGGCATGAAATGCAGCTGAGGAAGAATGTGCTAGGTTTACAAGGGGGCACTGAAAGTTCTCAGCCCAATCAAGAAGAGAATGACATGGATATGGTTCAATCAATGTTATGATACAATGTCAAAACACAGAATTTCATTTCTGCAAATTACCACTTAATGAAATAAGATAACATTCTTATCAGTTACAGTGGCATAATAACGCTCAGACAGTGGCGTAGCGAGGGTGAGTAACACTCGAGCAAGCAGTGCCCCTCTCCCGCACTATTCTCCAGCCCCTCCCACTCCTTCCCAAACCCCCTGCCGCGCGCCCCTTCCCTTCCCCTGTACCTCTTTAATTTTCCCAGCGAGAGCAGCATTATGAACTTGCTGTCCGTGTCGTGTCGATTCTCCCTCTGATGTCACTTCCTAGGCATGGGACCCGGAACTAATGTTAGAGAGAGATGATACCGACACGGGCAGCAAGATTGTGATACTGCTCGTGTTGGTAAAATTAAAGAGGTATGAGGGAAGGGAAGGGGTGTGTGGCGGGGGGGGGGGGGGCTGAGAGGAGGATGGGTGCTGGCGTCCCCACTAAGATGGTGCCCATGGCAGACTGTCCACCTGCCCCCCCTTTACTATGCCCTACAGACTCCATTATAGTTGAGTATAAGTAGCTTCAGCCCTTATTGGTTTGAATGTCTTTAAGCAGCAATGATCAGCAACATTTGGGGGGAAAGTTATCAATGTGGGCTATTCTTAAGATGTGTTATTTTACCTGTAAATTGGGCTATTTTAGCACAAGTCCTATTTTGTGCAATGAGACCTAGTTACTGACAATTGTGGTTAGCAGTAAAATGGTAGGCCACGTTGATAACTTCATACTAAGGGGGTATTTTACTAAGGCGCCCTAGCCGATTTAGAACGTGCTAAATGCTAACACACCCATTATATTCTTTGGATGCGTTAGCATTAAGCATGTGCTAAATCGGCTAGTGCGCCTTAGTAAAAGAGGGAGTTAATTATTTCTAAATAAAATAAAATAAATGAAATAAGCTTCCAGTGCATTGCAATTTAGGAAACATGTAAAAACTAAGGGGCTCATAATAAAAAAAATAAACGTCTAAAAACCGCCTAAATTGACAATTGGATGATCAGAAAGACAGGTTGTCCAAGTACTAATAATCGAACAGGGTTTTAGACATATCTAAAACCAGTTTAGGCCTTTTCCCTGCCTCTGTGCGCCCAAGGTGAAAAGGGGCATTTTTGGAGGAATGGGTAAGGCAGGAAGTGGGCGGGATGTGGGCCAACCTACACTTTCGGCCTCTTTTACAAAGCTGCACTAGCGGCTGCGCTGTGCTAACGGCCCCGAAGCCCATAGAGATTTAAAGGGCGTCGGGGTTGTTGCTGCACGGCAGTCGCTAGCGCGGCTTTGTAAAAGAGGCCATTAGTCGTCTGGCAGCCATAATCGAAAAGTTTGACAGGTTGCCTGGACAGAACTTATACGTCTTGACTTAGACTAAGTCAAAACAGGTATAAGTTCCGGATCAGGTCACTGAGCTGATCGTGGATGTCTCGTTGTAGAACTCGTTGTCCCGCCCCCGCAACAAATGCAACAGGAGGGATGCCCAATATCTCCTGCCGCGATCCCCCAAACCCTCCCGCAATGTTCCCTGGCAGAAGGGATGCCGCAATCTCCAAACTCTGCCGCAATATTCCCCCTCACAAGAATCACAGAAGAGATGCCCTAGGAGGGGCCTTAGGCACCTGGGCCAACTGGAATTGGGCCAGTTATATAATGCTCCTCCTATGTGCAGGGCCTTAGGCACATGGACCAACCTAAGATTCAGTTGGTCCATGTGCCTAAAGCCCCACCCATAGGAGGAGCATTAGGCAATTGGCCCAATTCCGGTTAGCCCAGGTGTCTAAGGCCCCTCCTATTGGCGGGGCCTTAAGTTCCTGGGCCAATCAGACCCTAAGTTCATCCCCAGTGCATCCCACAATGCATCGGGAAGGGGCAAACTTGCCATTCAGAGGAAGGTGGGCCTGCCGGCCGGCCGGAGGGAGGGGGATACTGGCAGAGTGTGGAGGAGGGCCTGGGGGGGGCTCAGTTGGGGGGAAGGGAGTTCAGGGGAAGGTTGTCCATTAGGAGGGCTTGGACTCCCTCCTGCTGATAAGCGGTGCAGGGTGGAAGGTGGTCTGGCAGGAGGGCTTGGGCTTGCTCCTGCCAGTAATCGCGGTGGTATGGGGTTCAGGGGGTTTGTGTCGTCAGGAGAGATTGGACATTTCTCCTGCCGGGGAGATTAGGTGGAATCGTTACAGGAGAGATTAGGCATCTCTCCTGCTGCGATTGGGAGGGGGACGGGACAGTTCCAGGATTTTGTAACCAGCGTTGTTTATGACAGACGCCGGTTAGAGAATCCTGCTTTTAGATGAAAGATTGGCTCCTCCTTCGCCTAAAAGGTCTTGTTTTGGGTGTTTGGGACTTGGGCGATTTTTTTATTAGGAATGTGTTTTAAGGATAGATGTAGTGGTGGTCTGGGAGATTAAACTGCTGAACGTAGAGGTAGGCCATTCTTCATAAAAACACCTCATTTTGGACGTTTTTTCCAGAATGGACATTTCCTTGCTGCCTACTTTCTGCGTCTAGGGTCATAGGACAAAAGGGGATTTAGACGTTTCTTTTGATTATGCATTTAAAATGAAATCCTCCCCCCCACACACACACAGACACACACACTGGTATTAATATAAAATGCTTTTCTCCAATTAATATCAGACTAAAATTCTCTTTAAAAACATTTTAAAAATCCATAAAGATTTAATAAAGTGCCAGTACTTTTAAAACTCTCCTTTCCTAGTAATTATAGATTCACAATTATAACTAAACAATAAGGGCTTGATTCTGAATAGCAATCACCTAAGCGGCTTTTGAGAATCGCACACAGGTGTCCTATACAGAATCACATCTATCCTACATCTTTTTTGTATCAGGCAGCATTATGGGGGTAATGAATGAGAAAAATTGCTTTCGCTTACTAATACTTATGAGGAATTTAGGAGACATCTAAAAATATATTTGTTCTTGAAGCACTTGTACAATAAATGATCTTAAGGTTTTTTGGCCCTAAATGCTTTTCCTTATAGCTCAACCAGCTCAGAATATCATCAAGAAGTTTGATTCAAACAAGTGAACTTATCAGTTAAGTATTTTTCTTCTTTCACTTAACAATGACTGTTGTGTTATTAAAGCTAGAATAAATTGTGAATGAATTGCTCTACACTGTTTTTCTTTTCAGGTGCTCAGGTGTGGACTTAAGGGGTCTCTGCACCTTCAACACAGGTAAGTGTAGCTTCTTTTGGGAAAAAAATTGAGTACTCAGTCTTTTCTTAAAACCATTGTCCGTCAAAATGAACTTAAAATAGAAATGTAAGTGTGCGCTCTAAAACAATGAATAATAATAAAACAAAAACCCTCTCTCTTCTTTCTTCAGGCCCACACTGCAGTGCTGCATCTGCTGAGATCCAAGGACAGGAACACTGGACAAGGACCATACTTAAGGAACCAGGAACCAGGAAACGTTTCACCGCCAGGTAAGTATCAGCGATTGTCGGCACCTACTACCTATTTTGAATAAAATAAATGGTGTGTAACTCTTACTCTCTTTTTATTTAAAGATGCTTTTATTATTTAAAGATTTAAAATTCTGTTTAAAAAATTTGGTTTTTCAAGCTCAACATTTTAATCTTCTAAATATTTTTTTTGCCCCTTCCCTATGTGTTTACCTTTAATGTTTCTTCCATCTTAGATTGAGAAAATTGTAACTGTTCCCTTTTTTTCCCTAATGTACCTAGTTAGTGCTGTAACCCCTTAAGTTCTAACACTGTATGTTATAAATTTTTGCTCTTTAAAAATTTTGTTAAGAATTTTTGTTTTTAATACTGTTTGTTAACTTATATGATGTTTTAATTGTACATCGCTTAGAAAGTGTTATAGGCGATTCATCAAATAAAATTGAACTTGAACTTGAACTTGTGTGTGAGCTCAGTCTTACCTCCTCCCAAAGGAACCTTGGTGACAATAACTACTTTCCTCAGAAAATAAAATAACATTTAAAAGTTGCTCTGTCTAGTGCCCTTCCTCATATTCTGGCAACACATTTTATTACAGCAGCCAAACTTCTCACACACAGAGAACATTTACTACCCAGCACAGCTTGGCACAGCCCTACTCGAAGCTCACACTGATAAAGATTCTATTACTCTGCTAGCATTATAGCTCAATAACTGTTTTTCTCTTAACTGTTGACTGAACTATAGTCAACCTTAATAAAAAGGAAGACTTTTTTTTTTATATAAATCCTTTCAGAATAATTCATGTCAGTTTCCTTTTAGACTCTATAGAAGTTAATCACATAAAAGCCTCATGAAGCAGCTTTTTCATAATACGCTAGTTTCTAACTTCTTTAAAAACTGACCAAAATAAATTCAGAAGAGTATTTTAAAAGTGGAGACCCTGGTCTACATTTTAATCTACAATCACAAAGTTGCTCAAATAATCCTTCTCAGGTCCTTAAAGAAAAAACCTGGACAATGAGATTTAAACATGTTCCTTTCAAACACATTCAATTTTCTCTAATAAATCTCTTAAAGTTTCTTAAATCTAACCTTTTTCTATCTCAAATTAACCCAAAATAATTCTCTTTCATACCCACTCACTCAGCAGCATCTAGTTTCTTTCAGAGACCAGTCCCAACTGCCAACCAGTGGCGTATCAAGGGGGGAGGGCGGGGGTGGGGGTGGGGTCCGCCCCGGGTGTACGCTCCAAGTGAGTGCACAGCTGGCCGGATCCGGAACCTCCCACGCTGCTCCAAACGGCACCTCAGCGCGACTGCCGTACTTATAACAGAGCAGAGTCAGCAGCCGTGCTGAAGTGAACGAAGGTCCCACGATGACTGCGCCGTCTACCGCCTTTGTTCTGGAAGAGGTAAGTGACGTCGGGGGGGGAGGGGGTGGCCCGGAAGCCGCAGTCATCCTGGGATCTTGCCGCAAATCCCTGTGTCTGCCGGCCCAGCCCCCTCCGACATTACTTACCTCTTTCATCCGGAGCAGAAGCAGTCATCGCGGGACCTTGCTGATTTGGAATGGAGAAAGAAAGGAGCATAGTAGGGTGGTGAAGGGAGAGAAAGAAGGTCAGGGTGTTATGGAAGGGTGTGGAGGGTGAGAAAGGGGGGTCAGGATACTATGGAAACATGGTGAAGGGTGAGAAAGGGGGTCAGGGTGTTATGGAAGGGTGTGGAGGGTGAGAAAGGATGGTCAGGTTGGTATGGAACCATGGTGAAGGGTGAGAAAGGGGTCAGGGTGTTATGGAAGGGTGTGGAGGGTGAGAAAGGGGGGTCAGGGTGTTATAGAAGGGTGTGGAGGGTGAGAAAGGATGGTCAGGGTGGTATGGAACCATGGTGAATGGTGAGAAAGGGGGTCAGGGTGTTATGGAAGGGTGTGGAGGGTGAGAAAGGGAGGTCAGGGTGGTATGGAAACATAAACATAGTGAAGGATGAGAAAGGGGGTCAAGGTGGTATGGAAACATAGTATATGGTGAGAAAGGGGTCAGGGTGTTATGGAAGGGTGTGGAGGGTGAGAAAGGGGGGTCAGGGTTGTATGGAAACATGGTGAAGGGTGAGAAAGGGGGTCAGGGTGTGGAGGGTGAGAAAGGATGGTCAGGGTGGTATGGAACCATGGTGAAGAGTGAGAAAGGGGGTCAGGGTGGTATGGAAGGATGTGGAGGGTGAGAAAGGGGGGTCAGGGTGGTATGAAGGGTGTGGAGGGAGAGAAAGGGGGTCAGGGTGGTATGGAATCATGGTGAAGGGTGAGAAAGGGGGTCAGGGTGGTATGGAAGCGTGGTAGAGGGAGAGAAAGGGGCAGATGCTGATGGAATTGCAGGAAAAGAGACATAAGGGGGAAGAATACTGCATGGAACTGGGTTGTAGGGAGAGAAAGGGGCAGATGCTTATGGAAGTGGGGGGAAGGGAGAGGAGAGAGTGAAATGCCAGACCATGTGGCTGTGGGAGAGGGAAGGGAAGAACAGGAGAGGAGAGATGCCAGATCATTGGAGGAGGGAATGGAAGAAGATGGATGCCAGATTAATGGGGGTGAAGGGAGAAATGGATGGGGGATGCATAAAGTTTCTAGAACAGGAATAGAAAGAGAGAAGATGCCATATAGAAGGGGCAGAGAGAGGCAGAGGCAGTGGATGAAGGGGGCAGAGACAGTGGATGAAAGGAAGAGAGTGATAAACAGTTGAGGAAAGCAGAAACTAGAAAGAAAAGGTAGAAAAAAATTATATTTATTTATTTATTTTTGCTTTAGGTGAGATGCATTGCTGTTTCTGTGATGTTGCATTGTATGCAAAGTCCAGCTTCTTGGTGCTTCAGTTTAACCTTTGTCTACGTATTTTTATTCTATCTCCCCATTTACAAAACTGTAGAGCGTTTTTTAGCGTTGGCATCTGAGCTGTTACCACCGCGGCTAAAAAGCACACTACAGTTTTGTAAAAGGGGAGGGGTTAGTTTGTGATTACATACTAGGCGAAGGTATTTTCTATGTTCTGTGTGTTCAAAAAGACATGGTTTTCTTTTAGGATTGACTGTGTAGGATTGATCTGTACTAGTCTGGCTTGTTTAGTTTTACAATGGTTTTATTGATGTACTGTTCACTGCAGTATGTAAGATGCTGCCTTTTTCTATTTATGTGTGACGTGTGGATTGTTACTAAAAATCATGTTTTTCATACAGATGGGGGGGTGTCAAAAAATGATGGGCTCCGGGTGTCACATATGCTAGGTACGCCACTGCTGCCAACGACTTTTTTTTAGAACTTACACATACCATTCTAAAATGGAACCTTTACCCTACATTCATGCACACACAGACCATCACAAATATGCATACAAACACTCATATACAGCAGCCTTACTTGCATTTTTTTCCAGTTGCCTGTCCCCCAAAACTACCTCTGAGTCCAATTTGTAAAATTTCAGCCTCAGCCATGGCTAAGATTGTTGCTGCCTGCCTGCTTCCCTCTCGTGTCTCCGAGCATGAGCACAACTCAGTCCTAAAGCTCCCCCCCTGCTGTTTCTGAGGCCCTCCTCCAATCAGGAGATGCAAAATTTGTGCCTCCTGACATCCAGACACTTAAGCCTGGGATGCTTAGCCCCCCCTCTGGTGAATGCACGCACGCATGGCTAATATGCATGTGCCTACCAGGCCCTCCTAGGCTAGGAAAGCCTCCCTGGATCCTGGCCTCTCACAGTCAGGGTCCTGACACGCTACTGCCACCTCAGCAGCCCCTGGAGACACTCCACACACCTACCAGGAATCTCCCCATTCTGCTGCACTTCCATGCTACTGCCAGGCCCCGCCAAGGTCTCAATGGCCTACCTTTTCTCTTTGGAACTTGGCCGCTGTCTGACCAGCTCTCTGGAGCTTTCTCCAGCCCCCTGTGTCCTCTTCTGATCTTGCCATCCCCCAAGGTGGACCCTAGCATCCGATAACTATGATTTGGATTATTCTTCCCAATGTGCATCACTTTGCATTTATCCACATTGAATATCATCTGCCATTTGGACACCCAGTCTTCCAATTTCCTAAAGTTTTCCTGAAGTTTTTCACAGTCCGCATGCATTTTAACAACTTTGAACAGTTTAGTGTCATCTGCAAATTTAATCACCTCGCTCGTAGTTCCAATTTTTAGATCATTTATAAATAAGTTAAATAGCACCAATCCCAGCACAGATCCCTGCAGCATATCACTATTTACCGTCCTCCACTGAGAAAAACGGCCATTCAACCCTACCCTCTGTTTTCCGTCCAATAACCAGCTCATAGGCAACCTAGCGCATAGTTATCAAGGTGGGCTACCATTAGGATGTGATATTTTACCACCAACAAAAAGGAGAGGGGGGGAGGGTTTACCAACATGGGCTACTGTTAAGACATGTTAATTTACCACAACATGCTATTTTTGCATATGATCCATGATATGCAGTGAGACTTAGTTATTATTTACTAGGATTAATATGAAAATAGCCCATTGTAACAATGGCCCATATTAATAATTTCCCCCCTTAGGGATGTTTTTGGCATCTTCCAGTTCACGGCATAGCCTGCTGTTCAGACATATAGTCGGCTACTGAAGCCTGGTCATAGACCATGCATAACAAGCTGACAAGTGTTCAAATGGAATTTATCTCTTGCTGACCTTGTTCACTTTCCCTTATTCTGATTCCACTTCTTAATGTCTGAGTAGTATACTGGAGATATCCGTTGTGGAATTGCATTGACCTATAAAATGAAAAGAAATGAATAATAATAATTTTTATAAAACACAACACTTGGCACTTTGATTTTGTCAGAAGCAAGCCATTATTTTAAGTTATTCATTTGTTACATTGATTAAATGCAGAATAAATATCCATAAGTGATGCCGGTGCAAGCTACAGAAATGCACTGTAAACAATGTGAAGAAATAATTTTGATACACATTTCTATACTGACCACAAGGAGGATTGATTGTTTTTTCTACTCAATTTCAGTCCATTTAGATAAGTGCTGTAAAGTACTTTCTCATTTTCATTTCCTAATCAGCCGTTAAAGCCCCCATTTGCACAGAAATAAGATGGAATATTGCAATTTAAATCTTGAGTGCAAAATGGGATAATATGCATGGTCATGAATTTCTTGCCTCCTACTTTATGTTTACCAAGGTTTTCTTTCACAGCGGAGGCGGGGGCGAAGAAAACACTTGACTGGATTCAGTCATGATAGCACTGCCTCACTCTTTATTTCCTTATTCCCCAGAGTCTTCACAAAGCATCACATTGTCAATCACGCCAGTCTCTGGTTGTACTGTGGATCATGAGGGACTGGAATTATATTTCAGGCCGGAAATTGTCTCTATTTGACTGCTGTACTTCACAAAAAGAAAACAGTACCATAACACCAGCTACTGAAATAGTGTTTTCTAATACTATGCTGTAACTGCCACTAATTCTGGTATAAGAATATAATATATTACATATAATTGGAAGGATTGGAGGAGATTAAATTATAACTTCTGGTGGAACTCATTATGCCATATCTATAAAATGGAAAGATTTATTGCTTTACAACAGGGATATTTTCAGAAATTTCAGGATGTGTGGAAACCATTAACAAAATATTGTAAGGATTAAGTAAAATTTTTTCCCTTATATTTATCAGGTTAAGGTGTAGGGAGGGGGGTATTTTATTATTATATATTTAATATGATAATGGAATATATGGTTGGGAGGGATGGGAAAGGGGAAGGGATAAGAATTTATGTGAGGTACCAATGATTGTTTATAAGTGATGTATTTATTGTTATTGTGAATGAATATATTTAACACTTAATGTAATTTTGAAAAAGAATAAAGAATAATAAAAAAAAAAGAATATATTGTAAATTTTTTTAATGAGATTTAAAATATAATAATCTACTAAAGCAGTGGTTCCCAACCCTGTCCTGGAGGACCCCCATGCCAGTCAGGTTTTCAGGATAGCCCAAATGAATATGCATGAGAGAGATCTGCATGTAATGGAGGCACCAGGCATGAAAATCTGCTCCATGCATATTCATTAGGGCTATCCTGAAAACCTGACCGGCCTGGGGGTCCTCCAGGACGAGATTGGAAATCACTGTATTAAAGTTTCAAAAAGGACCTACATTTGTTGGAGCTTTGGTCCTCGACCTGGCAGCTGGGCTTCAACGCTAAGAAATGGAAGATCATTCACCTCAGCAGCAGAAATCCGTGCAGAACTTACACCTTGAATGGTGAGACCTTAGCTAGAACTTCAACAGAACGAGACTTGGGAGTGATCATCAGCACAGACATGAAAACTGCTGATCATGTGGAGAAGGCTTCATCTAAGGCAAGACAGTTGTTAGGTTGCATCCGCAGGAGTTTTGTCAGCCGGAAGCCTGAAGTCATAATGCCATTATACAGAACCATGGTGAGACCTCATTTGGAATACTGTGTGCAATTCTGGAGGCCACACTACCGAAAAGATGTGCTGAGAGTAGAGTCGGTGCAACGGATGGCCACCAGGATGGTCTCGGGGCTCAAGGATCTATCTTACGAGGAAAGGCTGAAAAATTTGCGACTGTACTCACTCGAGGAACGTAGGGAGAGAGGAGACATGATCGAGACGTTTAAGTATATTACCGGCCGTATCGAGATGGAAGAAGAGATGCTCTTTCTCAAAGGACCCTCAGCCACAAGAGGGCATCTGCTCAAACTCAGGGGCGAGAAATTTCATGGCGACACCGGGAAATATTTCTTCACCAAGAGAGTGGTTGATCCTTGGAACGAGCTCCCGGTGCAGGTGATCGAGGCAAACAGAGTGCAAGAATTTAAGAGCAAATGGGATGCCCATGTGGGATCCCTTAGAGGGTTAAGCCAAGGGAACCTGTCACCAGGAGTGGGATCGCTAGGATAGTAGACTTGGGGGTGGGTCAGTAGAGTGGGCAGACCTGATGGGCTATGGCCCTTATCTGCCGTCATCTTCTATGTTTCTATTTTTTGAACTTAGCATCAATTAGGATCTTCAATGAATAAGAAATTGTTATCAGATTACTGTTAATATTATTTTGGATGGATCATGCCAACACACAGTGAGGAATCCACCCTATGATGTTTCATGGCAGAGTATAGAATGGTTTGTTATTGTCTTCTCCCACACAGTGTGTGGCTCCACTATGTTGCTGTGGCACAACATGGGGCCCCTCTGCCTATGGCACCTGGTATTCCCATGTGGTCCCCCATCCAGGTACTAGCCAGTCCGGAGCCTACTTAGCTTCTGGCAGTAAAAGTGGGTCTACTCAGGGCAACCAGACCATAGACATAATGGTATATTTATAACTATTTAGTAGATATATTTAAATATAATATGAGTATGGTGACCTGGTAATGTTTAGGGTCACTATGATAAGTCATCCGGTGCGCTAGCGTTTTTAGCGCATGCAGGATATTACCGTGCGCTACACCGCACGCTACACAGTTAGAACTAACACCAGTTCAATGCTGACATTAAGGTCTAGCGTGCGCGGCAATACCGCACGTGCTATTCCGCGTGTTAATACCCTAACACAGCTTAGTAAAAGGATCAGCTGCTATTTATATTACTTCAGAATATATGTATAATTTGATAACTTTATCTTTGTAACATATTTAACTCTGTACAAAATTCTGTGTTCCAATATGTTGCCTGTAACCTGCCTAGAGCTCTAATTAATGAGGATTCAGTGGGATATTAGATTGCACATAACATAACATTTGTGTGTGTGTAATGTTAGAACTAGCAAATTTAACAATAATTTCACTTAAATTGAAGTTATTCTGAAAAATGTTTGACATTTAAATGCCCTATGATTATTAAGATTCATATTATTACCCAATAGTTATGTTATTTAAATCTAATCAAGGAATATGATTGCAGTAGATGAAATGCTAAAATATGTATGACTTTTTAATCACATCACATCATTAGAAAAGATAAATTATCCTATTGATTTGACAGAAAACCAGCATGAAAAGATATATATGTGACCTATTATTTCTGACAGGGTTACTACACACAATGTACTGAATGTCTCTGCCAGACTGTAGTTCTAAAATAATACCATAGAAAGGAACTGTAACTTGGTAAATCTGTAATGGAACATAGCATTGCTTTATGCTACCAGTAGAGGGCACTTGTAGACAGTGTTATTAAAGAACAACCTTCTCAAGGGATGAAAGTCTTACACAATATATTACTGAACAATGGTTTACAGATATGAAGCCATTTAAATATTGACTCAGTTTTGCTTGTTTTCAGAAAGAAAGAGGTCCAAACTTTTTAGGACGAGCTAATACCAAGCTAAGACTGCTAATAATTTGGAAGAATCCATTCCTTTTCTAAAATAACTTTAATAACTGGAGTGACAGAGTATACTAATGGTTAGCACAGTGGTTTAGAAACTGAGTTCAGTTCCCTCTGCAGCTTCTCATGACTCAGGGTGGGTCAATTAACCCTCAACTGCCTCAGTTTCAAAAAAAGTACCATATATAATAATTAAACCACTTTGTAGTATATCAAATCCCATCCCCATTTAATGAAGTTTCCAAAAAGCACTTCACAGGGAGCTCTATGAAAAAATACAGTGTGACAGAAGTTTTATTGTCCCCAAGATGGAAATACCTGACCTGTCGCATTTATCTGCATATTGAATTTATAAAAGAAGTTATTTGAGCTGACTGCAAGGATTTACTCCTGTGCAAAATTGTTAAGTTTAATGCCAGTTTTGCAAAACTGCAGAGTTTTGCAGAATTAGTGAAACCTTCAAAAATTGCAGGCAACATAGGGCTTTATGAGAGTCAGGTTTTAATAGCCAAGCAGTTCCAGAAATATCATAAGAAATAGTCCCCTTTTTTTTTTGACTAACCATTTTCATAAATTCGCAAAGCAGATGGGTAGCAGCAGCTGTCTTTCAGTTGTGCTATATGATTTCAATAATGATATCCTATACTTATGTTAATGCTCCCTCTGTAACTCAGGGTGTGGGGATCCTTTCACAGTGAGTTTATTTGTGGCCTCTAAATTGTTCCTCTTGAAACTCTGTTATATATATTCACCAGCTGAACAGTTTTAAACCTATATTATAATCTTTAACATACACAAGTAAAGTGTGGCTGAGTGCCTAATTAGCAGTTGCCTGCATAGCTAATGGATGTGTATTTGCTATGTATTTATGCAATGATGAACCTGCATGTCATCAGTCTAAAGTGCCTTTGGAAAGTTTTTAAGTATTCAGGAAATAGAGAATTAATAGATTTAAAGACTGAACAGGACCCCTGGCGATAACGTAGCACAACATTTGGTTTGCCCACCTTAAGGAAAAGTAAGGAAACCAAGGTAAATTGTTAACATAAGAACATAAGAATTGCCACTGCTGGGTCAGACCAGTGGTCCATCCTACCCACTGCTCACGCAGCAGTCCACAGATCAAAGACCAGTGTTCTAAATGTTATCTGAGATGGCCATGAATAAGAAATATGATTTAACTTGATTTTTTAGGATTATTTGTATGCCATGATGATTTTGTTTTTAAATTATTTATGCAACTTTGTGAGCCGTTTAGCTATAAATGGCATAGAAATTTTTTAAAATAAAATAAATAAATAGCGTTAGAACCTGAGAGCAACATATATAAGTTGCGTGCCTGAATTTACACCACATCCAAAGTTGGGTGTCGGAATGCATGCTAAGCACTATTCTTTAGAAAGCATTCAGCCTGGAGTGTGCTTTATAGAATAGGGCTGGGCATGAATTATTCTCGGTACCTAATTTTCTGTGCCATTTAGTGAATCCAGCAGATGGCTTGGAAAGGAGTTGTATACTAGACAACCCATAACAGCAAAACAAAGTTATTGATGATTGTAAAGGGGCCAATATTCAGAAGAGCAGCCCTCTATCTAGTTACTTTTATTCAGGTATTCAGCAAATGTGGGGAATTGATTGGCATTGCAATAGTTATAACATATTTTGGATTTTTGATGTTAAGCGTCCCATTCCAAGAGGCCTAAAAGGATTTCTTCAAAGAACAATTTTATCAGGTTTGAAAGTCATACTTTATCTTTGAATTGGACCTTTAAGACCAACATATAGTCATTGGCGTTCTAGAAAGTTTAACACAATTTAACAATCGAAGGTATGCAATTATCAGAATGGGACACTAGACAGGGAAGACAATATTTTACTATTTGGCAACCTTATTTAGATACATTAACACCACACACTTGCAGTCGTATATTATTTAATATGTAATTACAGTTCTAAAATAGGGAAAAAAGGGGAGGGAATTGGGTACGTTTGCTTTTAGTGATAATGTTTATTATATACTAACTGTAAATTTTGTTTTCTTCTTATATTTGAAATGATTTTTTTTTTTTTACTATTTTGTTTGTATTTGAAATGTCATAAATATGATTTACATTATTCAGGTATTTATCAGCATTTCAGTATCACTCAATATAACCTATTTGGGTTTCGGGCAGGTATTTGTGACCTGGTTAGCCATCTTTGGAATCGGGATACTGGGCTAGATGGACCACTGGCCTGACCCAGTATAGCTAGTCTTATGTTTGTATGCTTATATCAAGGCACCTGGCTAAAAGTGGGTGTGGTTAGGGGGCAGAGAATGGGCCTGGAACAACTTAGGTGGCGGTAGGTGTCTGGGTTAGGCACCGGTAAATTAAGCCAGGAAAACACTGGCCTAATATACCAAAGTCTAACATTATGATGCCTACTAGTGCATAAGCTGAGTTAGGCGCCACTATAAAAGGTACATAGCAGTTGATTGACAACCATGCTGAAAGACACTCAGGCCCTCTTGTACTAAGGTGCGCTAACCGATTGGCGTACGCTAAATGCTAACGCGTACATGTTAGTCTATGGACACGTTAACATTTAGCGCGTGCTAATCGGTTAGAGCACCTTAGTACAAGAGGGGGGTTAGTATTTATGCATGGCTAGGTGCCATTTATAGAATCAGGGCCCTAGTGCCGTACCTCAATTTTTTCAGTTACAGCCCCTACAATCTGGAACACTCTTCCACTATATTTAAAAATGGAAAAAAACTTAAAAAAATTTAAAAGTAACTTAAAATGTTTCCTTTTTAACGAAGCTTTTAACTGAAAAAAAAAAAAATAAAAAAAAAGAGGCACATTTCAGAGATCAAATAATTAATACTTGTTTTTAATTTATACCCTTCCCCCTAATTCCTTTTGTGTTTACCTTAAATGTTTCTTATTTTTATTTTATCAATTGTATTTCTTACCCCCTTTACCAATCGTGTCTATTGCATGCCTGTCTATAATTACCTAATACGTCAGTCATGTTGATCTTAAAAGTTTGTATTAAATGTTTTATTGACTTTTTTCTGTAAAGTTATTTTTATTCTGTACAACGCTTTGAAGAAACGAAAAAGCGTTTAATCAAAAATTGAATAAACTATAAACTATAAACTGTGAACAGTTCATCAGCTTTGTCAGAAAAGGCGATTATCAACTAGATAAAAGCGACCACAAATAGCTGTGTCTTGAGTACTACACGGGTATATCTTTGGAATGCCCCTGATCCATCCATGCTCCTCTTATAGCCATTCCACTTTTGGGTGGATTTGAACACAGATCCTTATAGAATCATATGGAGCCAGATTTGCATACAAATCCACATTTAGAGCCAATTAATGGCACTAATGGATTAAAATCCAATTATTGATTGTTAATGACTTTAATTTATTTGTGTACAGCTCTCAGGAATGCACACAATTTTGGACACCCAAATTTAGCAACCATTTATAGAATCCAGAGGCGTGATCATATGGCAATGAGGCTAGAGACAGAGTTCAGAGCTCCTTTGCTACATTTTCTACCCAGCCACCTAGCGGTGCTGCCAAAATAAAGGGTGCACTGTTTGTTTGTTTTTAATCTCAGAGGGGGCCCCACAAGCCCATCAAACCATTTTTCCTTCATATTGAAGCAAGCTTGTAGCACTCTTGTGCCATGGGGACTCAGTGTATTTGCCCTGGTTGCCACCCCCTAATGTAAAAAAGGCAGACAAATGATTCCTAGGGAAAGTGCCTTGATAACATTTAAAAAAAACACACATTGTGTATCTTCCAAATGAATAACCACATACGGTTTGTAATTCCAAATATTCCTGTTGCGATGAACACAATTTCTGGGATGGGATATAATCTGTTAAAAAAAATACTATGCAGGATCCAGTTTATGAACTGCATTAAAAGTCAAACATAAGAATTTTTCAATTATACTCTCCTATTTTCAGGGAGCAGTACCACCAATAGAGGAGAAATATGACACCCAGCTTAGTCTGCATAGGAATCCAAGCTGCTGTATGCTGAATTATCTTTAAACTAAATAATGTTTAGATTCTTTTAGCCTAGATAGACAGGCCCTGTCAAATGAAATAGAAAGATCTTAGTTAATGAGTTTACTTTCAAGTTTAATATGTAAGAGATGATAGATGCTCTGAGCAAGATTAATGTGAGTGCTTCTTCATTCAATCCATGCACATCCTGGCTGTTAGAGTCATGTCGTGATTCTATGTAAGTGTGATTGCAGGCTGTCATTTATACTCGTTCTAAGTTTAGAGAAGGTAAACTTCCTGGTCAATAAAAAGGATAATAGATTATTTTAAAAACCATTTTAGGGGGAACCATGGGGGAGGGGAGATGCAGTTAAATAGGGATTTGGGAAAGTGGGGAGAAGGGGGTTCTCTACTACTACTACTACTAATTATTTCAATAACGCTACCAGACATACATAGCTTTTGTAAGAGTCACAAAGAAGACAGTCCCTGCTCAAAAGAGCTTACCATCTAAACAAACAAGGCAGACAAACAGGATGTCATGGATACAGTTAAGGGTCAGACCAATGGTCCATCAAGCCCAGTAGTCCATTCTCATGGTGGCCAATCCAGGCCAAAATTAAAGGTGTAGCAATATGCCATGCTACCGATACAGGGCAAGCAGTGGCTTCCCCTGTGTCTTTCTCAATAACAGACTATGGACTTTTCCTCCAGGAAGTTGTGCAAACCTTTCTTAAAACCAGCTACGTTGTCTACTCTTACCACATCCTCTGGTAATGCATTCCAGAGCTTAACTAATCTCTGAGTGAAAAAATTTTTCCTCCAATTGGTTTTAAAAGTATTTCCCTGTAACTTCATCGAGTGTCCCCAAGTCTTTGTAATTTTTGATGGAGTGAAAAATCGAATGGCTCATCTGCTGGCTGGGTTGGTGGGCGGTGGGATTAGGGTTATGAATTGAAGGCTATATCAAAAAGGTGGATTTGCAGTCTGCTTTTAAACAAGGTAAGGGAGAGAGCTTGGCGGACAAACTCGGATAATTTATTCCAGGCATAGAGGGCATTTAAATGAAAGGAACGAAGTCTGGAATTGGCAGTGGAGGAGAAGGGTACAGCTAAGAGCTGCTTATCTGAGGAATGGAGTTCTCTGGGAGGTGTATAAAGAGAGAGAAGAAGTATTTTCTTTTGGAGGGGGTATTTCTTTCCTAGAAAAAGACCAAACCCCAGAATGGGGTAAGGGAAATCCGAGAGTCTATAAACTACAAAGTCCTAGAAGTCTCCCCCTTCAAAGGGAGGTGGGGGAGGGGGGCTTGTCCACTGGGGTATGAATTCTTTAAAGGCTGCCCCTACAGTACATTCACTTGATGAATTCTCTGGGTGCCGATGAGAATCCAAAGGGGAGGACCTTGTATTGGAAGTGTTGTGCTCCTATACGAAAGCGAAGAAATTTCCGGTGAGCTGGGTGGATGGAGATGTGAGTGTAAGCTTCCTTGAGATCTAGAGAGCCTAAATTGTGGGCAAATTTGTAGGCAAAAAAAAGAAGTGGAACTATGGAGCTGGGGAGGGGGAAGGGGCAGGTAGGCCAGAAGCAGCAGCAACAGGAAAAGAAGTACAGTCAACTCCGCTAATACTATCCCTGTATTAGTAAGAGTCCACACTGCTAAGTACTATTTTAGTACTTTTATTAAGTAATGCTAAATAAGTTAAGAAATATTTAAAGATTAACACAAAAATGATCCAGTGACGAGTGGGTGCATAAAGCCATAGACCGTGAGAGATATTTGAGTCTATGGTGACATCGCTGAGGATCTAGAAGATTGCTGTGGATAATGAGGAACAGAATGGATATATGAGAATTTCTACATTCCTAATAAACACTATTTGAGGTACAGCATGAGCATACAAAATAAACATACAGATAGCATTAGATGCATATAGGAATTAAATTAAAAATTATGGGTTCCTTTTACTAAGTTGTGGTAAAAATTGGCCATAGCATGCTCTTACTTGGGTCTCTCCTGCATTCCAAGGCCATTTTTGTCATGATCACAGAAAAGCAAATTTCTGTTTATTTCATTAATGTGACTGTGTGCTAATGATCACTTAATACCTGATAGTGTAGTTCTCTATCAGCTTATTGCATCCCTTTATTCTATTTATATTATATGGGATCCTCAGCGCCACCACTCAGAGCTCAAATAGATTTCATAGCTCTAAGCTTTATGTGTCAGCTCCTCATTGGTTCCCTGTTGTTTATTTCATATTCTTAGTATATGCTTTTGTAATGTTTTAATTTTATTTTATAAATACGTTTTCATAAGTAATAAGTTATTTAAGTACTTAACTTTGACTTGTGGTCTCTGGCTAGGGGAAACATAACACCGACATGTTTCGCTCCTTGAGCTTTATCAAGGCTTGCCCCTATAGTTTTCGCCGCCAAAACCTGTGACCACTCTATCCTGCAGATCTGCAGGATAGAGTGGTCACAGGTTGTGGTGGCGAAAACTTTAGGGGCAAGCCTTGATAAAGCTCAAGGAGCGAAACATGTCGGTGTTATGTTTCCCCTAGCCAGAGACCACAAGTCAAAGTTAAGTACTTAAATAACTTATTACTTATGAAAACGTATTTATAAAATAAAATTAAAACATTACAAAAGCATATACTAAGAATATGAAATAAACAACAGGGAACCAATGAGGAGCTGACACATAAAGCTTAGAGCTATGAAATCTATTTGAGCTCTGAGTGGTGGCGCTGAGGATCCCATATAATATAAATAGAATAAAGGGATGCAATAAGCTGATAGAGAACTACACTATCAGGTATTAAGTGTTTATGTATCACAGCTCCCTATAAGTGAGTAAGTTGTGCAATTGAAGATGTGTGCTAATGATGTCATTAACATGCAGCCATTTATTAAAATTAAGCGATAAGGGCTCCAGTGTTATCTGTGCACTAAACTGTTAGAGAGGCATAATCAAAAAAAGCCCCCTTTTGGCCTGTCCCTAAACGTTTAACCCAGAAGCAGGGAAAGTGTCCATAACCAAAACAAACGTCCATGTTTTGATTATGGCCTTCCTCTGCCTAAACGCCTATTCTGATTGGCCCAGGCGCCTTAGGCCCCACCTGTGGGCGGGCCTTTGGGATGGCTGGGCCAATCCAGCCTCATTCTGCCGGTGGCTGCCTGCCGGACAGGCGGGTTTGGACACCCATCTGTCCGGCCAACTGCAAAACAGGTACGAGGAAGGGGGTTGGGGGTGGGGGGTCGGCCGGGGGGTCGCGGGTCAGCTGGGGGGGCGGTCGAGGGTTCGGGGGGGGTGGACATTGGGGGGAGGGTGGTTCGTCAAGGGCAGGAGGGCTTGGGATCCCTCCTGCTGTAATTTAGTGGGGGGTGGGGGTATAGAGTTGCCTGGGCCAGGAGGGCTTGGGCTCCCTCCTGGCCCGAACGAGTCGGGGGTGCTGCGGTTGGCCGGGGCAAGAGGGCTTGGGCTCTCTCTTGTCCCGATCGAGTCAGGGGGGGGGTCGCAGCTGCCGCGGGGCAAGAGGGCTTGGGCTCCCTCTTGACCTTATGTTGTGTGTGTGGGGGGGAGTGATGCATCGCGGCAGGAGAGATGCCTCATCTCCCCTAACGTGATGCCATCACTCCTCTACCCGAACTGCCGCGGGTTGCGGCAGTTCGGGTAGAACAGTGATGGCATTGCGGTAGGGGAGATGAGGCATCTCTTCTGCCGCGATGGTTAGGTTACCGGGCCGCTGAACTGATGGCGCCAGCGGCCATCAGCTCAGCGGCCACTTAGACCTGGTTTTCTTTCGTCTAAGTCAAACAGGTCTAAGTGCCGACTAAACTGTTTTGGTTATAGGTGTTGTACACCTAGGTGTAGGTCGGCCCACCTCCCGCCCACTGCCCGCCCTTTCCCCTCCTCTAAACACACCTCTTTTCTCTCTGTGCATTTAGAGGCAGGGGAAAGGCCTAAGCTGTTTTTAATTACGTCTAAAAATCAGCTTTGGTTATAGGTACTTGGACAATCAGGCTTTTTGATCGTCCAAGTAGCCATTTAGAACACTTTTAGGACTTTTTTTTTTATTATTACCCCCTTAGCCCACAGTAATATAGATCCATTATCTGGTTAATGGAGGTAGGCTTTCTCTCTGCTGCTTACCTTCTACCCCCCACCCCCTAATTTTTTTTTTTTTCAAAACATGTTTAGCACACAGCATACACACTTTCTAAAATCTAGACATGGTATAGGTTTCTACTGTGGCTCTGGAGCAGTTACCTCACTGGACCGCAGTAGAAACCTCTGCTGTGGCTTAACAAAAGGTGCCCTTAGAACATAGAAACATGATGGCAGATAAAGGCCAAATGGCCCATCTAGTCTGCCCATCCACAGTAACCATTATCTCTTTCTCTCTCTGAGAGATCCCAAGTGCCTATCCCAGGCCCTCTTGAATTCAGACACAGTGTCTGTCTCCACCACCTCTTCCAGGAAACTGTTCCATGCATCTACCACCCTTTCTGTAAAAAAGTATTTCCTTAGATTACTCCGGTGCCCATCACCTCTTAACTTCATCCTATGCCCTCTCGTTGCAGTTTCCTTTCAAATGAGACTTGACTCGTGCACATTTACATTACATAGGTATTTAAATATCTCTATCATATCTCCCCTCTCCCATCTTTCCTCCAAAGTATACAGATTGAGATTGTTAAGTCTGTCCCCATATACCTCATGATGAAGACCACACACCATTTTAATAGCCTTCCTCTGGACCATCCTTTTTATATCTTTTTGAAGGTGTGGCCTCCAGAATTGTACACAATATTCTAAATGAGGTTTCACCAAAGTCTTATACAGGGGCATCAATACCTCCTTTTTCCTACTGGCCATGCCACTCCCTATACACCCTAGCATCCTTCTAGCTTTCATTGTCACCTTTTCAATATGTTTGGCTACCTTAAGATCATCACATACAATCACACCCAAGTCCCGCTCTTCTGTCGTGCACATAAGTTCTTCACCCCCTAAACTGTACCGTTCCCTCAGGTTTTTGCAGCCCAAATGCATGACCTTACATTTCTTAACATTAAATTTTAGCTGCCAAATTTCAGACCATTGTTCAAACTTCGCCAGGTCTTTCTTCATGTTATTCAAACCATCTGGTGTGTCCACTCTATTGCAGATTTTAGTATCATCTGCAAAGAGGAAAATCTTACCTGACAACCCTTCAGCAATATTGTTTATAAAAATGTTATAAAAAAACAGGCCCAAAAACAGAACCTTGAGGCACACCACTGGTAACATCCCTGTTGCCTTCCACTCAACCAGTTCTTGACCCAGCCCGTCACTTTGGGACCCATTCCAAGGGCACTCAGTTTATTTATTAGACGTCTGTGTGGAACACTGTCAAAGGCTTTGCTAAAATCTAAATACATCACATCTAGCGCACATCCTCTATCCAATTTTCTGGTCACCCAGTCAAAGAAATTGATCAGATTTGTCTGACAAGACCTACCTCTAGTGAATCCATGTTGCCTCCGGTCCTGTAATCCAGAGGATTCCAGAAACTTGACCATTCTCTGTTTTAAAAATGTTTCCATTAATTTGATTACCACAGAAGTCAGACTTACTGGCCTGTAATTCCCTACTTCTTCCTTACTTCCACTTTTGTGGAGAGGGACCACATCTGCCCTTCTCCATCCTCTGGTACCAGTCCCAACTCTAGAGACTCGTTGAAAAGCTCAGTCAGCGGAGCTACCAGAACTTCCCTAAGTTCCTTCAGCACCCTCGGATGTATACCATCCAGCCCCATCGCTTTGTCTACTTTTATTTTAGTTAGCTCCTTACGAACACAACCCTCTGAAAATCGATCAGATTCTATCACTCCTCCATCCCTATTCATATTTGTCTTCTGCTGTCCCATTCCTGATGCTTTAGATGTGAGCACAGAACAGAAATGTTTGTTAAGCAATTCTGCCTTTTCTTTATCAGCTTTTACATATTCCTCCCCTTCACCTTTGTATCTCACAATGCCACTTATGCACTTCTTCCTATTACTAATATACAGTATGTAAAAAATGTCTTGACTCCCCGTTTTACCGTGTCAACTATTTTTCTTCCATTTGCATCTTTGCTTTCCTGACTACAAGTCTCTCTTAACTTATCCAGATATTTTTGCCTGTCTTCCTCTTTCTGCGATCTGTTGTAGTTTATGAAAGCTATCCTCTTATTCCTTACCTTCTCAGCTGCTACTTTTGAGAACCAAAGCGGCCTTCTTTTCCTCTTACTTTTACTTACTTGATTCAGAAAAAGGTTTGTTTTCCTTACAATCTCTCCTTTCAGTTTTGCCTACTGCATTTCTACTCCTTCCAGATATTCCCATCCAGACAATAATTCCTTGACGTAAACCCCCATCCAAACAAAGTTAGTTTTCTTAAAAGTCTAGAACCTTTGCTTTTGAATGAACCCTCTCTATACCCATCTCAATATTAAACCGTACCATGCAGTGATTACTGGATGCCAGGTGATCACCCACTGTAACATGAGAAACACTTTCCCCATTTGTAAGCACTAAGTCCAGTATGACCCCATCCTGCGTGGGTTCCATTACCAACTGCTGGAACAGTTCTCCTTGTAGAGAATCCAGAATCTCCCTACTTCTAGAAGACCCCGCAATAGGGATACCCCAATGAACAAGCCCTTAGCTTAATAAAAAGGACCTCTCTGTGACACAAACACAGCAGAAGATCTACAATTCTCTACCAATCCAGTCTTATTGTGTCAATTCACTTAAGGATCCTTTCAATAAGCTGTAATATAAAGTGGCCTCATCACATCCTTACACAGATTTTTCCCACATGGTGTGGGAAAATGATTTTTCAGTTTTCCTATTAGTGGCCATGTGTTAATGTTGCCATTAGCCCATGACCATTAAAAAAAATATTAGCACGTGAGCACTTACTGAGACCTAGGGCTCATTTTACTAAGCTGTGCGCAGAATTTAGTGTGCGCAGAATGTTAGCAAGCGCTATACCCACACTACGCAGCTAGAACTAACGCCAGCTCAATGCTTAGTAAAAGGAGTCCCTAGTTTGATGGTGGTAAGGGCTGATGTGCTTATCAATGGCACTGTATCTATGTTAACTAACTAGGGGAAAGGGAAGGGAATGGGCCTTGTACATTGCCTTTTTGTTGTTACACATTCAAAGCAATTTACAAGGAGAAGCTCTTCATATTAGGATAAGCAGCTCCTTTAAAGATGGTATTTTGAATTAAGGAAAAAGCTTAGCACAGAATTCCCACTTTATATCATTTCTCCAACCATGATATCTAGTCACTCCTAGATACCATTTTTTTCATAACCAGAAAATCTTTCAATTCTTCTGGAGCAAGAAAATGAGCATTTTACACCAAGATATTTGATTATACATTTACAAAGATATGCCACTAGAAATGTTGTACCCAATGCCAGACATGCAGATCTCATTACTGAAAAATTTTCCTAGGTTTGCCTTATAACATCAGGTAATCTTTTTACCTTAGAAAAAAGTTTGTGAATTACAAAAATAAAGCCATAGAGTGCATTCATGTCTTCATTATTAACGTTGTCCGAGTCTCACTGGGGTGGCGAAGCCTGGACAACTGCAACAATCATGATAGCAGCCAATGAAGCCTAAGAGAACTTGCATTCATGCCTTGTTCAAAAATGACTGAAGCCAGAAGGGTAGCTCTCTCAATGGTTATCAGATAAAGATAATGTGATAAACTACATTTTGAGCATTCCTCTTATGGCTATAAAGGGAGACATTGGAAGGATTATTTTTAATGTAGATTTATGTACGATGAATAGTTCTCTGAATATTAAAGCATGATTGCAGTTTTGTATCCTGAGCTAGGGCAACAGATAAAATATTTAAAGAGTTTCACGCAATATGATGCACAAGATCTCATGGTTCTTATCGTGAGACTTCAGCACCATTGCAGAAGGAAATTAAATGCTTTCAAGCTTGCTCTGCACCATATAGGGCAGGGGTGTCAAACTCAAATACACAGTGGGCCAAAATTAAACTCTTGGACAAAGTCACGGGCCAACCTTGAAAAAATGTCTAATATTGAGGAAGCCAAAAGTAGAGAACTACAAGACTAAAAGTGTGTAAACATAAAGGTGGCCAAAGAAGCATCGCGGGCACATAATAAACTAAAACCCTACAAAAATATATATATATATATATAAAAATAGTGAAAAATATATAACAACAAAACCTTGCATGCGGAAAAGTTTAAAAATGCATAAATAAAAAGTTTCTGCTGCAGAGCATGAAAAAAGTGTAGCTGTCCTCCACTAACAAACATCGCAGTGTGGCAATAGACTATAGAAAACATAAAAACCATCCCATATTTCTCATATTTTATGGGAAATTAAGATAACTTAACTATGTGCACATTAAAAATAAAAAGGGAGAATGAAATAAAGCCATGGTGGCTCTTACCTAATAGAGACAATCTTTAGCGCTCTGAGCTGAAAATAAAACCAGCTCAAAAAATGCCGGCAATTTAAAAATGGGGGGCTGCAGTCACAACCATAATCATAAGCAAAAAGTAGTACAAAAAAATGTCCAAAGATCTGAATAAAAAGGTTGGACGCTAAAGAAATTGATGGTCACATGATGAATTAAAACCGGATTAAAAATAATAAATAAATAAAAGTGAAAGATCTAAAAACAATTGACACATATTGCGAAGATAGTATAGCTGTCTTACATTGACATACCCGGCGGGCCAGCTCTAGTAGACATTTGGTATTTTCTCGTGGGTCAAATATAATTACACTGTGGGCCAGATTTGGCCCGCGGGCCTGAGTTTGACACCCCTGATATAGGGGAAGACTTTAATGGCAGGATTGGGAGGCAATGCTCCAGTACAGCTAGATGTAAATGCAGTGTGTGCTGAGCTCACCTCCTTCAACTACTACCAATAATGTCTTTTTTTTAGTTTTAAGAGCAGCAGCTGTCCCCTAACAGTAGACAGTCCCCGGCTTTTTGCTGGGTTTGCTCTATGGTAGCTACACCCCTGTACCAAGTCTTGAACTTGCAGACTAACTGAAAGAGCTAACAGTCTATCAATATATGCGTCAAAGACTCATCTGAGGCACCAATTGGATAAAGGGAAGGGGGATGGGACTCAATAAACCGTCTTTCTGTGGTTACAATCAAAGTGATCTATTCTACATATTATATATAGATACTTATTTTGTACCTGAGGCAAAGGAGGGTTAAGTGACTTGCCCAGGGTCACAAGGAGCTGCAAAGGGAATCAAACCCATTTCCATGACCACTGCACTAGCCATTTGGCTACCTACATAACACTGCCCTTTGCTCCAATAGAACTCTCTCAGGAACAACAGAGATGAATGGGTCACTTAACTCTCTATTGGCTCATGTACAAGACATAGATTGTGAGCCCAGTAGGGACAGAAGAAAAATACCTGCAATTAAAATATGTAAACCACGTTGATTGTAACCACAGAAAAGTGGAATTATCAAATCCATGACCCTTTACCTTTTTTACTTTAGAAGGGCCACTCCTCCCCTCTGACCATAGGCAAGTTGAGTTACCAGAAAGGCCAGCAATCTATCTTTTGGTTGCCCTGCTCACCATCACTGTTAGTTGTGGAGAAAAGGGTCACTGAAATGCAAGAGCTCCATAGCATTTGGGTTTTGAAGTAGGCTGCAGCATCAATGTAACCAGTACACTATCTCAGGCCTTAATATGGCCTCCAGATTAATGTTCCTTCTAATGATAATCTAAGCAGGAGTCATATACCTATAATCCTGCCAGTAGAGGGCACTGTTTCACTATTACTTTTTCAGTAGTGAGAAACAGGCAAGCTTTGCAGGACTCCAGGGAACCTGTCTGTCCCTAGTGATGGAAGACAAATATTGAAGCATCTCCATCACCTCTCTCTGCTGATACTGAGTCATCAATCCAAAGGGAACAAATGGACACATTGTTAAATGTGCCAGCATGGAGAACATTACAGATGGTGATGGATTCATTCTGGTTCTCCCCTTGCATACTACCATGCTTAAATAGATAAAAAATCAATAGAAAAAAAATAGAGTATTATAAAAAAGATACAGAGCTCTGGCATTAGCTACTCCTTCCAACAGCCATCCTCTACTATATTGTCAATTATAAAATATTGTTTCACCACTGCGTTTGCATTTGCATGGGAAAGAGAATTATTTCCAATAATATTTTCTTATGCATTTCTCTTGTGGATGGCACAAAAAGAACAACATATCAAGATTGTATTTGTTTTACATCCACCAGAATTTACCATTGGATGATGTTCTTTAAAATTTGTATATATGCAAGAGACTTGTTCAGAAGTCATGTCATGTTTTCGATGTAGTAGTGGCAAAATTCAGTCTATAACAAACATTACAAGAAAAGATGGTACATAGTCAAAGTAATAGCTTTAATATTCAGAAACAAAGAAGATCTTGTCTCAGGGGAAAAAAAAAGATGGAATGTAAAGTAACTCTGAATTGAAGAACTGAGAAGAAAAGTAATGTGCTATAAACATTTGGAAATAGGGAAGTGCCAGTACATTTATTATATAGTTTTGAAGAGTAACATTCTGAAATAAATGTGGAAATTAATATGAAATCAGCAGATTCCTTGAAAGAAGAAACTAATGCAAAAGGCGAACCAACAGAAATTGATGAGCTGAATATAAATTGAAGGGGGAGCAGATGAACTTGAGGAATACCAGATAACACATCTTTTGCTGAGAGCAAGTATAAGATCACCAAATGCATTTAACTTTTACATATTATATAGGTACATAAAGATCTAAGGGGCCCTTATAAAAAGCTGTGTTAGGAAATGGGCTTAGCACGTTTTAACACAGGACTTCCCCTTACACAAAGCCCATTTAGAAACATGATGGTAGATAAAGGCCAAATGGCCCATACAAAGCATGCACTGTTTCCTCCTCTCCCTAAGAAATCCTAAGTGCCTGTCCCACGCTTTCTTGAATTCAGATACAGTCTTTGTCTCCACCACCTCTACCGGCAGATTATTCTATGCATCTATCACCCTTTCTGTAAAAAAGTATTTCCTTAGATTACTCTTGAGCCCCTAACACCTCTTAACCTCATCTCATTCCAGAGCTTCCTTTAAAATGAATGAAACTCGTCTCATGCACATTTATGCCCTGTAGGCATTTAAACGTCTCTGTCATATCTCCCCTCTCTTGCCTTTCCTCTAAAGTATACATATTGTGATCTTTAAGTCTGTCCCCATATACCTTATGACAAAGACCATGCACCATTTTAGTAGCCTTCCTCTGGATCAAATTCATTCTTTTTATAACTTTTTAAAAGGTGTGGTCTTCAGAATTGTACGCAATATTCTAAATGAGGTCTCACCAGAGACTTAAACAGGGACATCAATACCTACTTTTCCCTATAGGCCATACCTAAGGTGACCATTTATTTTTTTCATCAAAAGGGGACATCTATTAATTGTCAGTCCTGCCCCTAATCCCACCCTAGCCCTGCCTCAATCCTGCCCTAGCCCCGCCCCAATTTCTTCCATTCATTTTTCATGCACACATAATATCTTATTAATTCATAATGGTAAACATAAAATTTTTTTAAAAACTCCAAAGCACACTATACACATAGAAAATGTTAATTATCATTTATATTGGGGGTTTTTTAAAGATATCAAGGCAGATGACTTTAAAATATACAATGTCCCCTCAGTAACTATAAAAAAAAATAGACAAATATAGTGGAAAATATAGACAACAGATATAAATTCTCAAAACTGACACATTTTGATCACTAAATTGAAAATAAAATCATTTTTCCTACCTTTGCTGTCTGGTGATTTAATGAGTCTCTGGTTGCGTTTCCTTCTGACTGAGCATCCTTTCTTTCTTTCATTTCTTTCTTTCTTTCTGCACTCAGGCCCAACAATTTAAAGAGATTGATACCCCTGCAACACCACATCCTAACCTTTTAATTTCTTGGACAGGAACTGTTTACAAGTGTTTGAGTGTAACTGGCAGCTTGTGGTTTATCGCACCCCCCACCTGGTGCCTTTAGCAGGTGCTGAGGGCCCCCTCATTACCCTCCTCGCCCAGTGCCTTTGTATTTTGATGCATGCATGTTATTTGATGTTGTTTACGGTCATGATACTGCCCCTCATACTGTTCCTCGACTGGCAGCATTATCTCAAATGTGTTCTATAGCTTAATGCCTTTAAAGCAATGCCCCTAAGAGGATACCTTCACTCATGTCTCATGTGTTATTTTCTGTTATGTTTTCCCCGTTTTTCTGCACATATGAAAGCAGACTTTGTTTTTCCTGTCACAACTAGGACAGTTTGCTGAATCTATAGATCAGACTCTTAATGTCAGCAATTGTTTTGTCTGTGGTGAGACCGGTATGGGAGAACAGTGGCTATGAACACGGCTGGATATGCTAAACCTGCCTTCATAGAACCTCTCTTTCACGTCAGCCCCACGACTTTCACTGTGGGCCTTGCAGACTTCCATTATTGTATCTTCAATTTACCAGGACCTCCTCTTCAGCACCTGCTCCATGGAACTTCCTACGCCTGATGGCCAGCACCTGATGGTTGACATGTGTACTTGGATCCATCCCAGCTCCTTTCTGCTACTGCTGGCCGACAATGAACGCCTGGGAGCCCCTGTGTTCGACACTAGGGGTTGCCAAAAGCGGTTAGCACTCTCCACCAGTGTTCCCTCTAAGCGGGCGGGTGTTGTGAGCAAACTTTTTTCACTGTGAGCTAAAAATATCGGGCGCCAGCAAGTTATGAGCCAAATAAATATGTTGCTTTCTACCACAGAACTTCCTTACGTTTGTATGGAATCTATCCCCTTTCAACTTTAGAGAGTGCCCTCTCGTTCTCCCTGCCTTAGCTACTAAGTCTATTCCCTTCAGTACCTTGAATGTTTCTATCATGTCCCCTCTCAATCTCCTCTGCTCAAGGGAGAAGAGGCCCAGTTTCTCTAATCTTTCGCTGTACGGCAACTCCTCCAGCCCCTTAACCATTTTAGTTGCTCTTCTCTGGATCCTTTCGAGTAGTACCGTGTCCTTCTTAAAGTACCAGTGCTGGACGCAGTACTCCAGGTGAGGGCGTACCATGGCCCGGTACAGCAGCATGATAACCTTCTCTGTCTCTTCAGTCCAGCATCTGCCCCTTCCATTCACTGTCTGTCTTTCCCTGCCATCTCTCCTCCTGCCCCCCCCCCACCCCCCAATTTGGTCTAGCATCCATCATCTTCCTTCTGTTCCCCTCATGGTCTGGCATCTCTATCCTTCCCTCCCCCCTGTGGTTTTTAGCATATCTCTCTTCTCATTTCCTCCACTCAGATCTGATCATTCTCTGCTCTCTCTTCCCTTTTCTTCTCTGGTCTTCCTTCTCTATTTTCTGCCTCCATCTAAATTAAATTCTTTCTTACTATTTAGTCCCGTTTCCCTCTTTTCACTGTGTCTACACACAGCTTGTCACCCCTTTCCCTCACCCCTCCATTATCTTACTATTTTCTTCCCCCTTTATTTATCTCCTCCTTCCATCCAGTATGTGTTCTTTCCCCACTTCCATTCAGCATCTGCTCTCCCTTCTCAACTGACATCCATCTGCCTTCTGCTCTCTCTCCCTTCTTCTCACTTCCATCATCTGTCCCCTTCTCTCTCTCTCTCATCTCCTCCATTCCATCATCTGCCCCTTCTCTCTCTCTCTCTCTCTCTCTCCCCCCCCCAACTTCCATCATCTGCCCCCCTTCCCCTCACCTTTGTGGGTCACTTTCTTTCCCCTGAGGGTGGCTCATGTCACAGGGGAAGCTTTGGCCGAGCAGAACCGCTTGATTGACAGTGGAACTTACTTGATTGATGTCGATGCTGGGGCCCGTTGCCGGTTGAAGGAAAAAAAAAAAGGTGGAAAAAAGGAACCTGTAAAGGCGAGAGGAAGGGAAACCTCCAGGACAGCTGCTTTTTGCCCTCCTTCAGCGGCCCAAGAGTTCAGACCAGCAGCGGCAGCTCTGTATGCTTTTAACTTCGGCACAGAGCTGCCCCTAATCAATAGTTTAGCGCGGTTTCATGAGGCAGCCTCGGGGCCTTTGATAGCCGGCCCGCTTCGATGATGCGATGTGGGCCGGCCTAGCAAAGGCCCCGAGGCTGCCTTATGAAACCGCGCTAAACTATTGATTAGGGGCAGCTCTGTGCCGAAGTTAAAAGCATACACAGCTGCCGCTGCTGGTCTGGAGGTGCGGAGACAAGGCAGGAGGCAAACGCGGTGGAAGGCAGGAGTCCCGGCGAAGGCAGGAGTCCCGGCACAGCGACTGCAACAGGAAGTTGCAAGTCAGCTGACGCCGGCCTTTCGTTGCGGCGGGGACCGAATCCTTCGCGGACCGGCAAGATTTTGTTTGCGGACCGGCGGTTGAAGAACTGTGCTCTACACTGTGTGCGCTGTGACGAGAAACTTGTGCGCTGCGAGGTAATATTTTGTGCGTGAGCGCACCCCAGCGCAGCTTAGCGGGAACACTGCTCTCCACCCCATAGAGATTGGAAAATGGGGTGACAACTGGCCTGCTGAACAGATCATTGCTGCTTATGGACCTGCTATGTGGGCCAAAGATGGCTCCTGGGGTTGTCGGCCCCCAATCTACATGCTCAACTGCATACTTCACTTGCAGGCTGTTCTTGAACTTTTGCACTGCCATGCACCAGAATCGCCTGTCTCTAGATTACTTGCTGGCTGCGGAAGGTGGCGTCTGTGGCAAGTTCTACCTCTCTACATGCTGCCTTGCCCTTGATGTTGATGGTACCGTGCATGAGGAAGATGTGGACTAACTCATGTTCTTCTCCGAACCTGGTGTGGCCTCCCTGCTGACTGACTCTTTCGCTCTTGGCTGCCTGCCTTGCCTGGTTCCTGTGATTCCATGATATAGTCAACTTTGCTGTTGATCGCTCTACTATAGCCCTGGCTAGTACCCACCGGTCCCTCCCACAGACCCCCGACCTTCCCGGCAGCTTTGACCCCCATGTCTATATTTGCTGCTCTTGGTGATTTGCATATGTGAAGGAATTATTTATTATTTATATTTCTTTTCCAAGGTTTTCTATATATATATGTGATCTCAGACACCTTAGCGGAGTACCTTTCCCTCCACGCTGCTGCCGTACGCTTATGATATAAGGGATTGTAAGGGTATATTCTTTATAAGTTTATTTTGCTATGCAGAAATCACAAAAACATTGTCTCTTTTTGTTATCTGTAACTATGACTACTTGCTGTGGAATTTCCCACCCCCTCCCTGTTTTCATGAGAAACGAAACTTATCTTTCCTTATAAGCTATACCCATTATTAGCTTGTGACTGCGCATGTACAAAGGGGGGGGGGGGGGGAACTATAAATATGTGTAGTTGTTCTGAATAAAAAACACATCTCTTTGGCTATTTGCATGTGTTTGTGTGTGTGTGTGTTTTCTGTCCCTGGATGCATCTGTAGTCAGGACAGCAGAATGAGGCTAATACAAATTGGGACCTGGTCGTTTCAAGGAGTAATCCTCCAACTGTATTGCTTCTAGTGAGGGGCAGTGCTTCAATATTGTGCTTTTCATCATTAGGGACAGACAGTTTCCCTGTAGTCCTGCAGAGCTTGCCTGTTTCTCGCTATTGAAGATGTGATAGTGAAACATTACCCTCTACTGGCAGGATTATAGGTGTAATACTCCTGCTCAGCTTACAAGGAACAGTGCCCATGACATGCCCTATCCCCAAAAAATTAGAAAAAAAAATAGCGCATAATTAGCACATGCTGACAGGCTTATTTGTGGTAAGCCCTTTTTTTCCCCAAACTAAGCTACAGTTAGGATACTAACACCAGCCTTTGAGTCGACACAAGTTCACATGCCTAAAGTTAGGGACGTCAATACAGTCTTATGCTAGTATTCTTAAATGGTGATTCTGCACGGAAACACCATAAAAGAATTGGTACCTAACCTTTGATGACCTTTCATGAATCTATCACATAATATCAAGCCCTGCTCTCAGCATGCCCCTATTTCCACATTCATAACATGGTTTGATTATAAGCAATGTGTTTTCTTACCTCTGTCTGGACCTAACAGAATAAAGCTCTGATAAGAATATAGTTAAATGAAATATTGTTTTAAAAAATGCCTGAGTACCTGAATACTGAGCTCCCCTGGGAGAACAGTATAGAAAATGGAATAAATAAATAACTAAAGAAGGCAATTCTATACCTCATATATGATGCCCATTGTATATATGATATATGAAAAAAGCCATGCCCAAATGCATGCCAGTATGCTAGGCATACACCACCCTTGCTCCAGCTCACCAAATGTCCTATACACAGATTACCTCCAAACCACTATCCCCAGCACAGCACCCTCTATCTCACTATCAGGTACCCAGAGGCAACATCAGGACACATACAACCCTAGAAGCAGGAGTGGAGGATCTATTGTAGCATGTTACCTTGACATACCTGTTGGCCATACACTTCCTCATGAAATCATCCATATGCCACATGAGACTTGGCTCACAAGTAGGCAGCACTGGGAGTCTCTGAAATGATGTAGGTTATGGTGTCTGGTGTTCCCCCATCTATCCAGCAAAGGCCAAATAGTGTATTACCCTCAGTGTAGAAGTAGTCACTCAACATCTCTCCCCATCTCCTTTTCTATACAGTTAGAAGAGCTGAAAAGACAGGCATGATATCTGAATCAGTGGTGGTCCAAATAGCTGGAGGAAGTCAGACACCAACTTGAAAAAGAGCAGGCTAGTAATTTTGTACTCTGAAATGCCAGCACATGTATGGCATTCACACTTCTCTGTCAGTGGTGGTTCGGCTACTAGGTAGTTCACGCAGCTGCCAAGGGTGACTAGGGATTAGGGACACAGCTCTGGTACACTCCTGATCTGTCACTCACTTCCTGTCTAAATGTAGCACACCAAGAAGAATCTATCAGTCTACGGTTACTAATCAAGAACCTTCTAGAAATATGAAAGTACCCAGTATGGAGGAATAGAGCAGGAAGAGAATTTGTAGTGATTTGGGCAATTTATATGCATCACCTTTTAGTAGCCCTAATGGTGAACCTCATATTAAAAATTCATCACCAGTTTCTTTTTTAGACATAATTTGGAACAAGAATTTACAGAAATCATGGAGCAATCAATACAGACAAACCACAGATCTGAGAACACGAGGGAGAGGAAGAGGCAGAGGGAGAGGGCACATTTTTTACAATCAAGACAGACTTCAAGCATTTCAGAGGAGAGACAGTTGGAGATAATAGAAGTTAATGAAAATATGGCTTTTCTTATACTCAACATTTCCAGAACAACTCTCTCCAAATCAGAGGAAGATGTACTACAAAAAGGATTACATTTTGTACCAACTTGTCATTGCAATGCTTTTCAGACAAGAGTGGACTTGTTCAAATTTACACGCAAATTGCAGATCATACACTTTTTTTTCCAACTCACACAAAGCTCCCTTAGACACCTCAGTTGTAAAGAATAACTCTAAATTGGATACCCCATGGCAATGTAGATTTGTTAATACACATGTTTAAGATCTGTGCAAAAAGGGATATTACTATTTTGGAATCAAAGAAGATAAGATTCTATAACATGACCAGGGAAGAATATAGAGTGATTCTTTCACTATCCACCAATCGCAATATTGTCATAAAACCTGCAGACAAAGGAGGGAATAGTTATTCAAAATGGACAAGATTATATTGGAGAAGTCAACAGACAATTAGCTGATAGGAATTTCTACAGACCCTTGAAAAAGATACAACACCACAACTGAATGAAGAAATTTCTGCGACCTCATCTGGAGTATTGTGCTCAATTCTGGTCTCCTTATCTCAAGAAAGACATATAGTGGCGCTAGAAAAGGTTCAAAGAAGAGCGACCAAGATGATAAAGGAGATGGAATTCCTCTTGTATGAAGAAAGACTAAAAAGGTTAGGGCTCTTTAGCATGGAAAAGAGACCGCTGAGGGGAGATATGATTGAAATTTACAAAATCCTGAGTGGAGTAGAATGGGCACAAGTGGATCGATTTTTCACTCTGCCAAAAATTACAAAGACTAGGGGACACTCGATGAAGTTATAGGGAAATACTTTTAAAACCTATAAGAGGAAATTTTTTTTCACTCAGAGAATAGTTAAGCTCTGGAATGCTAGAGGTTGTGGTAAGAGTGGATCGCATAGCTGATTTTAAGAAAGGTTTGGACAATTTCCTGTAGGAAAGTCCATAGTTTATTATTGAGAAAGACATGGGGGAAGCCTCTGTTTGCTCTGGATCAGTAGCATGGAATGTTACAACTCCTTGGGTTTTGGCCAGGTACTAGTGACCTGGATTAGTCACTGTGAGAACGGGCTACTAGGCTTGATGGACCATTTGACCTAGTAAGGCTATTCTTATGTTCTTATGCTCCTGTAGATTTTCAACACATCAAATGTGACTGAATTGAGAGGATCTAATACTCACCTGGCTCTCTTTTCAGCCTTGTACCTTCCACATTTAAAAAATACATTGAAATTATGTAATGCCCATCCTCATATGTTATTGATATGAATAGACATTATGGCCCAAATTCTGTATAGTGCAATGTAAGTTAACCTTACTTAATTGTTTTAATTGGTGATAAATGGCATGGTAAATGCATCATTTAAAACCAATTTAAAAAAAATGTAGGCACTTGCAAGCACCTACAAACGATGGTGCCCAACTCCATAAAGTTGCCTACTTCTAAAGTAGGCGTGGTTTATGTCAAAAGTGTACATAGGCATATGGTCAGCGCCTCTATGGATGTGTTTCTCATCAAAAGTAGGCGCCGGAAATATAGACCTATAAAATCCAGGCCTACATTTCTGGTGCCTACTTTTGATGTGGCAGCGATGCTCTAGATGGCACTGTCGCATGATTGACACACGATCGTGCCACTTTTCTAAGCAGCTGTCATTAAGAGTGCAGTCTAGAGAATCTAGCCCTATGAGGATTTGGATCTGTAAGCTGTTTGGAATTTGTAGATTTGCAGTCTAAAAATAATTGAAATAAATAAAGAATTTAATATTTTAGGGAAACTATCATGTGATCATGAATAGCACTGAAGAGATATCATATAACACAATTTGATATAATAGTGTTCAAAATATTTTGGTAGTAATATTGTGACCAGTCTGGCTCCGTGCCTGCCGTGGTCCTGATAGTTTTAAGTCTAGTCCTGTTTCCAGGAAGTCAGGCATTCTCCCTAACAGCCACCGGGGAAGCCCAAGAGAGTCACAGGCTAGAGCAAGCAGGTTAGGGCATGGCTCCACTCCTGAAAAGCCTGCAGAGTGGACTAGGCTGTTGGAGAGGATAGGGAAGAGGAATAGGCTAGAGAATGACACAAGGAAAAAATTTATCACCGTTCCCGCCACATCCCCGTGAGCTCGTCCACCGTCCCTGCCCCATCCCCACAAGCTCAGTCTCCGTCCCCGTCGTGCAAACTGTTAGATCTCATCCACACACGGCTCGAATAGTTATGATTTTATACTGAACTTATTTTATTAAAGTTTAAAAAGAGACAATATTCTGTACAATTGTCATTTTATAAACACAAATAATACAGAGCAAGGATCAACCAAACCCCTGTCTCCCCTCCCTTTCACAAATATCCCCTCCACTATTGTGAAAACTGAACAAACCAAATTACTACAGAATACTACACAGAAAAATCAAGCCAACAGAATACTTCAGTCACACATGGCAGGAATAGTGTTAGGGGAGTGCAAGTAGGGCAACTGCCCCCTGGTCAGAGATAGAGCCCTTAGCCTGCTGGAAGCTAAAAAAGCACAGCCCGGGCTTTGCGGTCCCCAGTTATGTCTAATATCAGCTCTAGCAGGATACATATTTCAAATCTGAAATATTCTAATCACAAAATATAAAATAAATGTATTTTTTTCTACCTTTTGTTGTCTGGTAATTTTATTCTTCAATTCACATTGGTCTCAGGCTTTGGTTTTGGGTTCCTTCTGTCTTCATCGTGGCATGGCTGGCTCTTGAAGGTAAAATAGGTGCAAGAGGAGCTGGAGAGGAGATCCGGAGTCTGACACGGGCGCAATTTTTTTTACCACAGGAGCAAGACTTTTCACTGCTGCAGTAAAAGGTTTTGTCCCCGTGGGGCAGTGAAAGGTCTTGTCCCCATTCCTATGGTAAACCAGTTGTAAATTTCTCCATTCCTGTGGATTTACTGCAGTGACCATGGTTTACTACGGTTAAAGGTCCCCGTGTCATCCTCTAGAATAGGCCTCTCCTCGAGGAGCAGCTTCCCAGACTAAGCCAGGGTAATCAGCCAGACCCTATGGAAGTAGAGGAGGCAGGTTCCTCTATTGAAGTTGCAGCTCCAGCCCAGGAGGAGCAAATGAAGATCCAAGAAATGCTGATTCCACCAGAGCTGTTTCAGGAGCCAGAACTGATGGATATAGGTTTGCCTACCAGGCATTCCTGAAGGCAGTGTTGTGAGTGTTTGTTTTTTGAGCTGGCTGATTTTGGGACATGATATTATTTTTGAAAGAACTGTTTCTTCTTTGTTGCAAATGTGCTGTTGCCTGTGAGAGAATATTTTGATGTTTTGCATTTGCTGACTGAACTGAGCTAAGGACGTTGCAGTTAAAACCCTGGCTGATTTTTTCTGTTTGGACTTTGTGTGCAGGTTGGGCACTAGTCAGTTACAAAGCCGTGCTAGGGCCTTAACGTGTGCTAAATTGCCATGCACGCTAGACGCTACCGCCTCCTTTTGAGCAGGCGGTAGATTTTCGGCTAGTGCGTACTAATCCGGTGCGTGTGCTAAAACAGCTAGCGCGGCTTTGTAAAAGGAGCCCTGTGTTTTTCTTTCATCTGGGTTTTTTTTTTTTTTTTTGCACTTGGGAGCTTAAGCCAAGAGAAAGCTGAAGTTTGCCATTAACTTTGGGGAGAAGTTTGCTGTCATCCTGGGAGGGATTTTTGGAAGCAATTTGTGAAGCTTTAAGGCAAACTTTTGGCAAACTCCCTGTTCCCAGCTGTGCTTGCTAGTAGTTGGAGGCTCCTATATGTTTGATCTGAATAAGTGTTGTAAAGTTGGACTTACCTGGAATCTGCTTTAGGCAGGCTGTTGCAGAGGACTCCTGAAAATTAGAGGACCTCTTTGGGAAGACAAAGTAAAGTTATTTTTATTTGTTTTGGAACAGGAAAATTCTGAAAGCTGTACAGGAGTGTTCCTTGGTGTTTAGTTTTGGAAGAACTTGAATTTACTGAAGGCCCATTCTGACTATTAAAACCTTTATAAGAGTTTCCTTGAAAACCAGGGTTTTGTGTTTTTGTTACTTTATTTTAGTCCCCGCAGGGCTGACTCCATCCAGAGTGGCGTGCCCAGGCCAGTAGTTTTGTCTGTGGCCACTTGAGGCACTGTTGGCCATTCTTTAAGACCCCAGTGGTTACAATATTGACAGATAAGTTGGATATATTGGACTCAATTTTCAAATGAACTTGTGTGTTCACAAGTGACTGGTGAATATATAATCCACTATACATATATTTTCAAAGGCTATAAAGATAGTGTTCTCCTACCAACCTGACAATATCCATATAGTGAAGTACCAGAGGGAAGAGCATAAAATAGTCCACATAGTGGCATTTAAATTAATACAGTGGCTTCCATAGTACAAATTACTCCCTTTGTTTGTTTCTTAATAATGTGTTAGCATAGTTCTCTTATGGTTACTGTGCAAGGTCCCTGCAACCTCTGATACTAATAACAACTAAACCTGTCCCTTGCTAACTCAGTAAAATTGTAATTATCCCTTTTTTTATTAAAAGATGAGTCAGAGATCTCTCAGGTCTCTGACTTGACTAATTTTCACTAAAGAGTAATTTTGATTTGTGCTCTGGTGCCCAGGCACAGTGGAAGCCCTGGAAAGCAGCCAGCACTTACAGACATGCTACCACAAATTAAATCTGTCCTTCAGAGAATAAAAAATACAAGATAATGCAAATTAAATATTTACAGCAGTAAGTTTAAAGGGAAAGAACAAAAAATTGGCAAATATTAGCTCTGAAATTCTTACATATTAGAGCATGTATATTATAACTGAGGAAATGAAGTTCTAAGATTTTCAGTATCAATCGCCAGAGCATATTGAATGAAGCACCTTAGGGCTCCTTTACTAAGCTGCGCTAGCGTTTTTAGTGCGCACAGAAAATTAGTGTGTGCTAACCCCGCGCTACGCGGCTAAAACTAACGCCAGCTCACGCGGCAATTCTGCATGTGCTAAGCGTGTGCTAAAATCGCTATCGCAACTTAGTAAAAGGAGTCCTTAGTTTTTTCTTAAACTGCAAGTTTTCTATAGTTTATAAACAATGTGCCCGTATTTGGCAAACTGTATCAATTAAAGATGTGTTTTTTTGGGTTTTTTTAAAAGAAAGGAAAAAAAGACCAAGTGGTAGAGCCCTGTGTGCATCTGGTAGCGCTTTAAGAATAATAAATAGTAGTAGTAGTAGTAGTAGTTTTAAGTTTAGTGGTATAAAGATGGATGACTGAAAAGTGTCTTTTATGCATGGCAGGTATACATTATTCTAGTATACATTATTTCCATGTGGAAACCACAATTTTAGAATAGCTGTGATCTATATTGGCTATGTCATGATACCCACATTTGGAAAATAGGTACAGTGGTACCTCGGTTTATGAGTGCACCGTTTTGCGAGTGTTTTGCAAGACGAGCAAAACATTCACAAAATCGGCGCCTCAGAAACCGAGCGTGCCTCGATTTATGAGCGCTCCCCCGTGATCCGGCACCCTCCCCACCGCGATCCGGCACCCTCCCTCCCGCAATCCGGCACCCCCCGCCACGATCTGAAGTCCCCCAAACCCACCCAAACCCGCTTGTTATTTTCAACTTGGCCTTGGCACCGGCACCGGCATGTCCTGTGCGTTGGTGCCGGTGCCCGAAGATCGGCCTCCTCTTCTTGCTGGGCCTTGAGCATCTGCGTATGCTCAAGGCCTGCGAGTTCATGCTCTCTCCGAGATTCTCGGAGATCTCAGAGAGAGCGTGAACTCGCAGGCCTTGAGCATGCGCAGATGCTCAAGACCCAGCAAGAAGAGGAGGCCGATCTTCGGGCACCGGCACCAACGCACAGGACATGCCGGTGTTGGTGCCGAGGCCGAGTTGAAAATAACAAGCGGGTTTGGGTGGGTCTGGGGGACTTCAGATCGCGGCGGGGGGGGGGGGGGCCTCGGGGGGGAGAAATGCCGGTTCTCGTGGGGAGGGGGAGATAGAGCAGCGCCGCCTGCCTCGGTGGGTGGGAATGTCTCAAAGCGAGTTTCCATTATTTCCTATGGGGAAACTCGCTTTGACATACGAGTATTTTGGTTTACAAGCATGCTTCTGGAACGAATTATGCTCGTAAACCAAGGTACCACTGTATATTGACTGTATAGCATGGGCAGTACTGAAGTATAATGTATGTGCATAATGCATAGTCATCAAAGACCGTACAGGAGTGGAAAATCTAAACACAGGCATCTGAACCTATGGCCTAGTTCAATCTCAGTGCTGTTCCTTGTAATTCTGGGCAAGTCACTTGAGTACCTGATTACTATTCAATGCATTGTAAACTATCTTCATGAAAAAGGTGGTTAATAAATAAATATAATTTCTAACCTGAAATGGAAGGAGTAAACCCTAAATGGCAGGTTTCTTGCCAATGTCATTACATTCCTGCATTTTTAAAAGGTATCAAGCACCTATGACCTTCAGCTTGGACAACAGCTGTCTTGAAATTCTACATAAGAACATAAGAATTGCCATAGTGGGACAGACCAAAGGTTGGTCCATCAAGCCCAGTATCCTGTTTCCAACAGTTGCCAATCTAGGTCTACCCAGGTCCCAAATACCTGCATAGCCAGCTCACACCTAGTTGTGGTACTCTTAGCTCCATTTTCCTAACTGGTTCTTTGCTTACAGGATCCTTGTGTGCGCCTATGTGCTAGATACCTATCCTGGAGTAACAATGACAAATAAGAATTACTTTGACCAATCCTACTTCTTTATTTGTTCTAGCTGAGTATTCAAGCTTCATGACTCTACGACAGAAGGAACCAGCTAAAGTATTTAAAAGAACTCATCTAATTGTGTTAAAAGCACAGGGGGGGAAAGTGTCGGGTTTCTTTCTAGTGCCATTAAATTTCAGCTTTTTTTCTCTAGTATTAATAAGAACATAAGAATAGCCTTATTGGGTTAGACCAATGGTCAATCTAGCCCAGTAGCCCATCTTCACAATGGCCAATACAGGTCACTAGTACTTGGTAAAAACCAAAATAATAATAATAATAATAATAATAACTTTATTCTTATATACTGCCAGCAATCTTGCGACTTCTAGGCGGTTTACAATAAGAGAAACTGTAAATACAATAAAGGGAAACTGTACATATGACGAATTTAAGAGTATAGCAGTGTACATCTGATAACATTAATAATGTTAACGACAGTTTGTGTGCTGCAAGGCCGGGAGGTGCCAAACTATTTATACAGAAGTAGAAATAATCCGTAGACTGAATGGAGTGTTCATGATTAGTGATTAGGGGTTAGGGTTACCAATTTACAAGTTCAGGTATGTGATGGTGTTACGAGGGGGGCTGATGTTCCGGTTCGTTACCTAGGTATTTCAAGAATAGGTAAGTTTTTAGGTGTTTTCTGAATTCTTCATATTTGTTTGTGTGCGCAGTTAGTTTTTCTAGGTCTTTACCCCATATGGTTGCTTGATACGATAGCAGTTGTTGATGGTGTCTCTTATATTTGCACCCTCTAGCCGGTGGGGAGACAAATTTCATGTGTGTTTTTCTTTCATGTCTGTTGGTTGGGAATGAGAAGAGGTCTGTAATGTATTTTGGGGCTAGACCACTTAATACTTTGAAGCAGAGACATCCTAGCTTGAACTTCGTGCGTGCCTCCATCGGCAGCCAGTGTAGGAGTCGGTAGGAAGGGGTTATGTGATCGGACTTCTTCAGCCCGAAAATCATCCTGACTGCTGCGTTTTGTATCAGTTGTAGTCTTTGCATTTGCTTCTGGGGGATTGTCAGATGGGTGATGTTGCAATAATCCAGGTGGTTTAGTATTAGTGATTGTACTAGAATTCTGAAAGCTGAGGTGTGGAAGTACGCCTTAATGGACCTAAGTTTCCAGAGGGTGAAAAACCCTTTTTTGACTAGGGAGTCTATGTGGTTTTTCATGGTTAGACTTTGGTCTAGTATTACTCTTAGAATCTTCATCGTTTGTTGAATGGGGTAGTTCAGATTGTTAATGTGTAATGATATTGTCGTGTTATGTGTGTGTGGCGAGGCTATGAAGAATTTAGCTTTATCTGGGTTGAGCTTCAGTTTGAAATCTGTGGTCCATTGTTCCATCATGTTTAGCGCTTCAGTTGCTGTGGGGGTGATTTCGGAGGGAGATGCAGTAAACGGGATTATGATTGTGAAGTCGTCTGCATAGCTGAATACTTTTATGCCTTGCTGGGTTAGCTGCGTGCCTAGTGAAGCTATATAGACGTTGAAGAGTAGTGGGGATAGTGGGGACCCCTGTGGCACGCCTGATGGGTTTCTCCATGTTTTAGAGAGATTGCAATTGAAGGGAACTTGATAGGTGCGGGTTGTAAGGAATCCTCGGAACCAGTCCAGCACTTCGCCTCCGATGCCGATTGAATCTAAACATTGTAGTAATTTTTTGTGATTCACCAAGTCGAAGGCCGAGCTCATGTAGAATTGCATCACTAAGGCTTTGTGGCCCTTGCTGAATAAGTTACGGAGGTATTCTAAGATTGCAGCAATCAGCGTCTCAGTACTAAACAGAGGTCTGAAGCCCGACTGGGTTTCGTGTAGCAGTGAGAACCGATCTAGGTAGTCCATCAGTTGGGTTTGTACCAAACCTTCCATTATTTTTATGAAAAATGGGATGGATGCTACTGGTCTGTAGTTGGTTGTTGATGTTAGGGGTAGTTTACGGTTTTTTGGGATTGGGGTGATTATAATGTGACCATTATTTGATAGGAATTTTCCGTTTTTGAAATTGTTGGACATATGAGTCCATAGTGTTATTTTAAAGTCTAAAGGGGCTGCTTTCATTATGTTGGGGGGACAGGGATCTAGGATGCAGTTTGATTTAGTATATTTGTTGTAGAGTTTTATGAAGTTTTTCCATTCTAGATCCTGAAAGGAGTTCCAGTACATGTCCACTGGTATTTCATTTTCATGTATGTTGGCTATTTGCTGTTCATTTGTATTGTTTTTTGGGCAGTTGTTCCTTAGGTTCACAATTTTTGAGTTGAAGTGTTGTGCTAGATCGTCTGCTGATGGAAGTTTTATGTCGTGTGTTGATTGACTGTGGCGTGTGGTGTCGAATAAATTTTTAACTAGATTGAACAGTTCATGGGTGTTGATTCCTTTTGAACTTGTGTTGGATATTTGTATTTTGGATGAGTAGAATGTTTTCCTTTTTTCTTTTATCAGTTGTTTATATTCCTTTATGTTTGATCTCCAATTGTTCCTGTCAGATATTTCACCTGATTTGTTCCAGATCCTTTCTAGTCGTCGTGTTGATTGTTTCATTTTTAATAGTTCGGAGTCGAACCAGTTGTTATATTTATTTGAGCGGTTTGTTCTATTTCGTTTAGGAGCTATTTTGTCTAAGATAGTTGTGCTTGTTTTTGGCCACTGTTCCCAGAATTCACCCTCTTCATTTGTCTCCTCGCGCGCTTCATAGTGGGCCCAGTATTCCTCTGGGTTAATGTGGCCCCTTGTGAGTTGTTCTTAGTAACAACGTTCCATGCTACTGGGAAGCAGTGGCTCCCCCATCTGTCTCACTAACAGACTAAGGACTTTTCCTCCAGGAAACTGTTCAAACCTTTCTCAAAACAAGCCATATTACCCACTCTTACCCGAATCTCTGGCAACATATTCCAGACCTTAAAAATTCAGAGTGAATAAAATATTTCCTCCTATAAAAAGTATTTCCCTATAACTTCATTGGGTCCCCCTAGTCTTTGTAATTTTTGATGGAGTTAAAAATCAATCCACCTGTACCCATTCTACACCACTCAAGATTTTGTAGACTTCAATCACATCACCCCATCAGTCATATGTTTTCTATGCTGAAAAGCCCTAACCTTTTTAATCTTTCCGCATACAAGAGGAGTTCCATCCCCTTTATCATCTTGGTCACTCTTCTTTGAATCTTTTTCTAGTTCCGCTATATATTTTTTGAGATAAGGTAACAAGAATTGAATGCAATACTCCAGGTGATGTTACACCATGTAGCAATACAGAGGCATTATAACATTCTTAGTCTTATTAAATCCCTTTTTAAATAATTCCAAGCATCTTGTTTACTTTTTTGGCTGCTGCCACACATTGGGCGGAATGTTTCAGCGTATTGTCTACAATGACACCCAGAACTTTTTTTGACCCCTAAGGTGGACCCTAGCATCTAGTAACTTTGATTTGGGCTATTCTTCCCAATGTGCATCACTTTGCATTTGTCCACATTAAGGGTGCCTTTTACAAAGGTGTGCTAGCATTTTTAGCGCACATACCAGATTAGCGCGCGCTACCTGAAAAACTACCGCCTGCTCAAGAGGAGGCGGTAGTGGCTAGCCCGTGTGGCATTTTAGCACATGCTATTCTGCGTGTTAAGGCCCTAACGCACCTTTGTAAAAGGAGCCCTATATTTCATCTACCATATGGACACCCAGTCTTCCAATTTACTAAGGTCTGCCTGCAATTTTTCACAATCTGCATGCGTGTTAACAATTTTGAACAGTTTAATACCATCTGAAAATTTAATCACCTCTCTCATCATTCCAATTTTCAGATCATTTATAAATAAGTTAGATTTTTTACTGCATCAAGATTTACAAAAGACTAGGGGACGCTCGATAAAGTTACAGAAAAAAACTTTTTAAAACCAATAGGAGGAAATATTATTTCACTCAGATAATAGTGAATTTCTGGAATGCATTGCCAGAGGATATGATAGGAGTTTCTGGAGGAAAAATCCATGGCCTGCTGTTGAGACAGGCATGGGGGAAGCCACTGCTTGCTCTGGATTGGTAGTATAAAATGCTGTTACTATCTGGATTTTTGCCAGGTACTTGTGACTTAGATTGGCCTCCGTGAAGACGAGATACTGGGCTAGACTGACCATTGGTCTGACCCAGTAAGGCTAGTCTTATGTTCTTTCATCGTTGTCCTTTGGGTCTTCTACTGCTGTTCAATGATATCATATTGGCTCCTACTACTGCTGCATGACTTGAGGACTGTATCAGTCATTCATTCTGTGGAATAAACATTGGACATTTACATTCATCATTACTATTTTATATATTCATAATAAAACTATTGCTTCATAGCTGCTCTAACTTTACTGCCTGATATATCTTTATCAGCACATGTATGGTCTACCTCTGCTCATCAACTCCACTCTTTTTGCTATTATTTTGTGGTTTCTCCATATTTCTAGTGGAGTATCATGGTTTTTCTTTGTTTGTGGTCTGACCACTGCACAGACCATGAACAGGGAATATGAGATAATAACTCTGAGAGTCCCTGGTAAAGAGGAAAAATAAAACACCTTCAGACATCTCTTTGATGGTAATGTGCTAATCCTTACAAGGTAAGTTAAGCTTGAAGCTCTATATTTTGCCTGAAGTTTAGAGAGAGAAGCAAAGGAGGACTTAATTCACTTGAAACACAGACACATAGAAACATAGAAAAATGAAGGCATATAAAGATCATAGAGCCTATCTAGTCTGCCTATCCATGCCGTCTACTATCCCTTCCTCTCCCTTAGAAATTCATCAATGGGCACTATCGTGTTAGAGTGCGCTAAATGCTGAGAACACCCATGGAGGGGCATAATCGAAAGGAACATCTAAGTCACAAGTCATCCAAAGTAAAAAACAATTTAGGACACATTTTTGAAAAATACGTTCAAATTTTTTTTCGTTTCAAAAATCGTCTAACTGTACATCCTGCCGATCTGATCATCCAAGCCACTAAATTGTCCATCTTTATACCACATTTTCGTCCAACTGTTCGTCAAAGTCAAAAACGACTAGAACAAGCCCTGTTGGATGTGGGAGGGGTCTGCAAAGTGATGGACTGAACACCCAGACATGGCACCTAAATTGTGGGGTACCTTACAGAGCACTGCTGTGAACTTCACAAAAAGGGTGTCATGTCTTCATCTCACTACAGCTCCCTTATAGGTCATGGTGAGCCCCCCATACCACTTCCAGAATCCTCTAGACCCACTTATCTACCACCCAATAACCCTTATGGCTGCAGGAGCCAATTATATGCCAGTACAAAAAGGTTTTTTTTGGGGGGGGTGTATAGGGGAGTGCACATGTTTCAATATCAATTCAGTGATTACAGGGGCTTATGGGCATGGGTCCTCCTCTCCATGGGTCCCTAACCCACCCCCAAGATGGCTTAAGACGCCTCTGTGCAGCACAACTAAGCTTTCCTATGCCAGGCGGCCAGGTGATAATGTTCTGGAGGCACAATTTTCAAGTTGTGATTAATATTTTTGTGGGGGTGGAGGTGGGGTCAGTGATCACTGGGGTTCCCTTAAAGCCACTGGTTACATAAAGCTATAACGCATGCTAATCCGGTCTGTGTGCTAAAAACGCTAGTGCACCTTGTAAAAGGAGCTCCCTAGAGAAATGAAAAAGTTACTGATGATAAAGTCTGTTCCTGCAAACCATGGGACAATTGCAGTCATGCATGAAGAGGTCAAATAATTAGACAACTGAGTGGTGATGTGTCTTTAATGCAAATGCAGAAGCTCCTCTTTTCACCATTCAAATATTTCCCCTTTAATCTTGGATGCACAGCTGCTAGAATGCCTTGCAAGATATCCAGAAAGACAGTTTTGAAATTCAGCACTTGAGATGTCCAAGTGCCGATTTATGCCGTTTTTGGACGTCTTTGTTTTTTGAAAATTCCTCTAATATTCTCTTATTTAGGTAGATGCAATTTCTGCTTGGTATTTTTTTTTACATATTGTCTGAATGGTCAAATTTTATAGGATAAACTTGTGTACGTGATTCCAGGCCCTGCCTAGTGCACACCACTTTCTCCCCTAAATTTGTCCTCTTTAAATGTAGATGACATGCATATGATGCATTTGTGTATATTGCTTTCCTCATTTTAGAATACTGTTGAGCATATTCCCAGCTTCTGGACAGCCTAATACTGAGTTTGTGCATATAACTGTTATAGAGATGCCACCTTAGTTTTTCTATTATGGCCTTGTCTCTTTCCCCTCTCCTCAGCATTCCTCTCAGTCCTTTCACCCATCTTCCTGTGCAACAGACTGTGGGGTCCTTTTACTAAGGTGCACTAACTGATTTAGCGTGAGCTAATTGATTTAACGTGCTAAATGCTAAGGCACCCATTATATTCTATGGGCGCTTTAGCATTTAGCGTGCGCTAATTTTTAGCACACGTTAAATCGGTTAGCGTACCTTAGTAAAAGGACCCTTGTGTGATCTAGAATCAGAAAACAATAGTAAATATTGAAGAACTAAGGCCAGTACTGGGCAGACATGCACGGTCTGTGTCTGTATATGGCCTTGTAGTTGAGGATGGGCTGTGGAGGGCTTCAATGACTGGGAGGGTGTGGATGGGCTGGAGTGAGGTATGACGGAGACTTCAGCAGTTGGAGCCCAAGCACAGTATCGGGTAGAGCTTTGGATTCTTGCCCAGAAATAGCTAAGAAGAAGAATTAAAAAAAAAAAAAATTAAATTGAATCAGGTTGGGCAGACTGGATGGACCATTCGGGTCTTTATCTGCCGTCATCTACTATGTTACTATGTTTGGTGTGTCCATCTAGCACTCTCTGTATGGGACATATGAAAATGGGATATTTGAAGATATTTGGAGGAGAGGTTCTATCCATTTTAGAAAATACAGATAGTGATTTGGTCTTGGAAATCTGGGAAGCTCAAGTGGAAAAAGTAATTGCATTTATGTTGGAACCTACTTTATATTAGCATCTCCAACAGCTTTTATACTTTGACAACAAAATTAAGGGTTTGCCTCAGGACCCAGAGTTTCAAGTTTCAGTTTTATTGGTTTCTGATATACCACTCATTGAAAATATCTGAACGGTATATAATATAACATATCATATAAGAAAAGTAATAGGGAAATAGAGGTCGGAAAAGAGGGTGGAAGAACAATAATTGATAGAAGAGAGTAGCGGGGAAAAGAGGGACAGAGAGGAGTGATACATACAGGTTATCTTCACAAATAAGACCCACTGCTTAAAACAATGTTGAAGGAGAGTCATATACTTTGGATAAAGAAAAAACATAGGTTAAATGTGTCAGTGAACAAAATAGTTTTGAGTGGTGTTTTGAATTTGTTCAGGGAGTTTTCTAGTTCAAAGAAAGTTGGCAAAGTGTTCCAAAGGGTAGATGCAGTTATTAAGAATACATCCCTAGAGGCAGTTCCACTGTTCCTTCCATCTGCTAACAAGGGGAAAAGGGAACTGTATACTACCTTTGGCATTCAAATCTGACATTCAAAATGGTGGGTACTGGAGGATTAAGTGACTTGCCCAGGGTCGCAAGGAGCAGTACTGGGATTTGACCTTATAACCTCTGGGTACAAAGGCAACTGCTCTTCCAGTGAACCATACTTTCTGCCCCATATATAGCCATCTGGGACTTGTTCAACCACGTGAGAAAGGAGGATCTTGCCTCTTTGACTCTTGCCTAGCAAAGAGTACAGCTGACAAACTGGCAAGCAAAGACCTCATTGACGGGGGCTACTAAAATGGTTAATTTCTCAATTGTGGAAAGGCAGCTGCCAAACAGCATTAAAAGGACTGTGGTGCACCCCATACTGAAAAAGAGCTTCCTTGGCAACATAAGCTAAAAAATTACCATCCAGGTATCTTACATCCCTTTTCTGGGGGAAACTTGGAAAACAGGCAGTCTGCATTCAACTCACCGATTGGCCTTAAGAAAGAAACTGACCATACCTAGGTCAATATCCCTTAAGACCTGGGTATAGAACCAAAACCATTCTAATATCACTGCTTGACAACCTTCACATAAATTGTGATGGGTATTCATCTCTGGATTTATCAGCAGCCTTCAACAATGTGGACCATAATATCAGGCCTGCACAGCTGGCAGAAACAGGTATTAATGGCACAGTATATGCATGATTCAGATTTTATCTGTCAAAAGATAACAATCGGTTCTGTTCAGTAACAGCACATCATCTCCTTGGGTACACAGAATCGGGGGTACACAGAGATTCATTCTGTCACCTATTTTATTTAATATCTACCTCAAGTCTCTGCTCAGCTCTTTTGGTTGATGGACACAAATTGTATATATGCTGATGATTCACAGTTATTTATATCTACTGAACTAGATCTACCCACAGCTCTGAGTAAATTGACTGTCTAGCAGCAACTCAGTAATGGGCAAAAAACAACATCTGCATGAACCCAAGTAAAAGAGATTCTGTGAGTTTCTAATGCAAACAGACAAATATCTAACTTCAAAATCATATTTAGAAATTATGAACTCCTCCTAAAATCACAGGTCACAAATCTAGGGATACTACTAAAATTGTCAAATTTAGTGACCATATATACTCAAATATAAACTGAGATTTTGGGGCCCAAAAAATGAACTTGGTTTATATTCAGGTCCTCAAGAGTGCGCACTCACCCTCCCCCAACCTGGACCTGTTGCAGCCCTCCTATGGGCCTGCCTAGAATAAAACTGTGACTGAGTTCAAAGAAGAGTGGGATGAACACAGAAGGTTTAGAATCAGAAAATAGTATTAAATATTGAACTAGGCCAGTACTGGGCAGACTTGCATGGTCTTGTCTGTGTATGGCCGTTTGGTGGAGGATGGGATGGGGAGGGCTTCAATGGCTGGGAGGGTGTAGATGGGCTGGAATAAGTCTTAACAGAGATTTCGGCAGTTGGAACCCAAGCATAGTACCGGGTAAAGCTTTGGATTCTTGCCCAGAAATAGCTAAGAAGAAAAAAAAAAAAAAAATTTAAATTGAATCAGGTTGGGCAGACTGGATGGACCATTCGGGTCTTTATCTGCCGTCATCTACTATGTTACTATGTTAAGCCCTGATGGTCCAGCGGTGAAAAGGGACAGGAATAATCCTTCCCGCATTCTGACCCAGCCAGCTGTTAACCACCCCGCTTCCCTCCCGTCTCCCAGACCCATTGCAAGCCTCCCATGGGCCTGCTTTAAACCCTGGTAGTCCAGCGGTGAGTTGGAACAGGAGCAATCCTATCTGCATCCTGTCCTGGCCAACTGTTAACCACCACATTTCCTTCCCACCTCCTGGAACCTTCTCCAACATACCTTTTGAACCCCGGTGGTCTAGCAGTGAAGCGGGGCAAGAACAATTTTTTACCACTCCTGCCCCGTGTAGAGCTGTGATCAGAAATGGCTGCCAAGTTCCCGGGGCAGTCTTGCAAGTTCTCATGGTCTCACGAGACTGCTTCAGGAACTTGCACCTCCATTCTGATCATGGCTCCGCATGGGGCAGGAGCAAAGATAAATCACTCTTGCTCTGCTCCATTGCTAGACTATCAGGGTTCAAAAGGTATGTTGGTGATGGGTCTGGGAGGTGGGAGGTGGAAGGGATGCAGGGTTGTTAACATTTGGCCGGGATAGGATGAAGGAAGGATCGCTGCTGTCCCGGCTCACTGCCGGGCCACAGGGATTTATGGCAGGCACGTGGGAAGCCTGTAACAGGTCCAGGAGTGAAGCGGGGTGGTTAACAGCTGACAGGACGAAGCAGGAAGTAGGAGGGAAGCGGGGTGGAGGCCCGCAGAAGGCCTGCAATGGGTCTAGGAGGGAAGCGGGGTAGTTAAGAGCTGGCCAGGACAGGATGTGGGATGGATCACCCCTGTCCTGTCTCACCTCTGGACCATCAGGGCTTAAGGCAGGCCCGTGGGAGGCCTGTAACAGGTCCAGGAGTGAAGCAGGGTGGTTAACAGCTGACCGGGACAGGATGTGGGAAGGATCACTCCTGTCTCAGCTTACCGCTGGACCACCAGGACTTAAGGGAGGCCTACAGTGGGCATCAGAGGCTGGTTGCATAGTTGGGCAGGAAGGGAAAGAAGGAGGGAAGGAGGGGGGAAGGAAAGAGGGCTGGGTACAAAGCACGGCAATTGAATATAACCCCCCACCCACCCACCCCTGGTTTATATTTCAGTGAGCACCTCTCAGGTTGAAAGTTTATATTTTCAAGTGAAGTTTACTTTATTAGTTCTTCCTGTCTAGTTCTGTTGTATGATCCAAAAAAAACAAACAGGATGCTAGGAATTATTAAAAAAGGGTTAACAAGACTAAAAATGTTATAATACCCTTGTATCGCCCCATGGTGCAACCTCACCTGGAGTATTGCGTTCAATTCTGGTCTCCTTATCTCAAAAAAGATATAGCGGCACTAGAAAAGGTTCAAAGAAGAACAACCAAGATGATAAAGGGGTGGAGCTCCTCTCGTATGAGGAAAGACTATACAGGTTAGGGCTCTTCAGCTTGGAAAAGAGATGGCTGAGGGGAGATATGACTGAAGTCTACAAAATCCTGAGTGGAGGAGAATGGGTGCAAGTGGATCGATTTTTCATTCTGTCAAAAATTACAAAGACGGGGACTCTCGATGAAGTTATAGGGAAATACTTTAAAACCTAATAGGAGGAAATATTTTTTCACTCAGAGAATAGTTAAGCTTTGGAACGTATTGCCAGAGGTTGTGGTAAGAGCGGATAGCGTAGATGGTTTTAAGAAAAGTTTGGACAATTTCCTGGAGGAAAAGTCTGTTATTGAGAATGACATGTGTGAAGCCACTGCTTGCCATGGATCGGTAGCATGGAATGTTGCTACTCTTTGAGTTTGGCCAGGTACTAGTGACCTGGATTGGCCACCATGAGAACGTGCTACTGTGCTTGATGGACCATTAGTCTGACCCAGTAAGGCTATTCTTATGTTCTTAACAGTAGAAGAATGAACAAAATGTCAATGTAAAAAGTGTTAAACTTGGAGATAGGCAATTAAATCCAATAGCAGTGGTAATATGATACAGTTTCTATAGGGGCTTGTCCCCATTAGCATTCATTCCACCTTGTTTTTCAAGGTTCTGAGCAGGAGTAGCATTGATAAGTCAGAATTAAGCAGTGCTTTAAAGGATCATCAGACTGCCATCCGAGTAGCTTAACTCGTTGTGGTTTGAATCATCATAGATCATATTTGAGCAATTTTTCTAAATTTTCTTATTGCTGTTTAATCTAGCTACTTCATTCTTTTTCATAATTACTTCATTCTTTGCATTGTAGAAAGAAAGTATTTGGACTTACCCCCTCTTTTACTAAGGTGCGCTATGCTTTTTAGTGCGCAATAAATATTAGTGCGTGCTAATCACACGCTAACTGCATGTTAACCTATGCATGCGTTAGCGGTTAGCGCACGCATTAATTTAGAGCTAAACGCGTGCTAAAACGCATAGTACACCTTAGTAAAAGAGGGCCTTAGCTTTCCATAGCATTCATCCCCTTTTCCAATGCGTTTCGAATTCCTTTGTCAAGGATGGGGAAGACTGAAGAGAGAAAAATTAGTTTAGTAATCTCTAAATCCCCAGAGCAAGAATAAAAACCCTTCACATTAAAATGTTTTTACCCTTACATACCTTAGTGAAGCTGTCTGCTTTACCCTACTCTGCAGCCGCGAGTTCAAAATGGCCACGGCGTTCTAGCAATGCCCTCAAATAGAGAAACCCCTCTGACGTCAAAAATGACGTATTACCCCGGAGCAGATTCCTACCAAACCTAACAACGAGAGGATTAATCCACTTGAGCCTTAATCCTTTTAAACCTAAATAGCAGGTTGTCACTCTATGGAAGTTTTTTGCCAATGATGTGGTGGTGGTGGTTTGAGCTTGAGCTCTGCCGACAAAACCTGAGGCTTTTCTTCTATTGGAATGGGCTTTCAGCTTTACTTAAGTGGAGATTTTGTAGTATTATATATATTTCCCCACTTCACCTTTTGCAGTATTTTAATATCAAAAGTGGCATTTGGTGCCAGTAGGCACTTCTGGAGGCATGATTCATGTCAAAAGTAGGCGTTGGAAATGTAGGCCTTGAAAACCCTGGTCTATGTTTCTGGCGGCTGCCTTTGTTAGAGGCGCAATTCTCTAAATGTTGCCATTATGCTATTGATATGCGATTAACAGCCACTTTTAAGGTGGCCACCGATAATGGCGCTGTTTAGAGATCCCGGGCTTTAGTGCACATTAATTGTTAGTACACCCTAAATCCATAGATCACCTTATTAAAGGACTACTATATCTGCTATACCCTTCCTTGGGTTAGGGTTATCAGACATCTAGATTTCCCTTTTGAGGACCTGTCCGGGGGTCTGGACGGCTTTTCAAAACCCAACACTTTGTCCGGGTTTTGAAAAGCCTCCTCTCAATCGCGTTGGGCAAGAGGCAATCCGCGCATGCACGGGTATCGCGCGCTTGCACGTGAGGTCATTGCATGACATCCGCACATGTGCAGATTGTCTCCTGCCCGATCAAAGAAGGCAGCAGGGGATGGAGCTAGGGTGGGACTGGGGCAGAAATGGGTGGGATTGGGGGCGGGTCTAGGATTTATCATTCCCCTTAACTGTATCCATAACATCCTGTTTGTCTGTCTTGCCTGTGTAGATTGTAAGCTCTTTCAAACAGGGACTGTTTTCTTACTCTTTGTGAATCTCTGTACAGTGCTGCATACATTTGGTAGTGCTATAGAAATAATTAATAGTAGTAGTACTAGGGTGTCTGGATTTTACAATTGTAAAATCTGGCAACCCTACCTTGGGTGAATCCAGTGGCGTACCAAGGGGGGGGCGGGGGGGGCGATGCGCTCCGGGTGCCAGCCCTAAGGGGGTGCTCCCGGCCTTGCCGTTCAGTCCCCCCCCACCCCCGAAGGACCGCTCGCCCCACTGACCTTCCTGCACCACCTGTGAAGCAGCCCGCAGCAGGATCGCGAAGTCAGCGTCAGTGATCCCTGCGCTGCTTAGGCGCTGCTTCCTGCGCCACAATCCCGCCCCTCCTCTGACATCAGAGGAGGGGCGGGACCGTGGCGCAGGAAGCAGCGCAATGATCGCTGACGCTGACTTCGCACTCCTGCTGCAGCTGCTTCATAGGTGGTGCGGGGAGGCCAGGGGGGCGAGCGGTCCTTCGGGGTGGGTCGGGGCATCAGGCCTTCAGGGTGGGGCGGGCGGGCAGGCAGGCAGGCTTTCAAGGGGGAGGGGGTGACAGGCAGGCAGGCAGGCCTTCAAGGGGGGACAGGCCTTCGGGGGGGGTGCAGACCTTCAAGGGGTGCAGGCCTTCAAGGGGGGGCAGGCAGGCCTTCAGGGGGGGTGCAGGCCTTCGGGGGGGGTGTAGGCCTTTGGGGGGTGCAGACCTTCAAGGGGGGGGGACAGGCCTTCAAGGGGGGAAAGGCAGGCAGGCCTTCAAGGGGGGGACAGGCCTACAAGGGGGGGGGGACAGGCCTACAAGGGGGTGGGACAGGCCTTCAAGGGGGGGACAGGCCTTCGGGGGGGTGCAGACCTTCAAGGGAGTGCAGGCCTTCAAGGGGGGGTGCAGGCCTTCAAGGGTGGGTGCAGGCCTTCAAGGGGGAGACAGGCCTTCAAGGGGGGGAAAGGCAGGCAGGCAGGCCTTCAAGCGGGGACAGGCCTACAAGGGGGGGGACAGGCCTACAAGGGGGTGGGACAGGCCTTCAAGGGGGGGACAGGCCTTCGGGTGGGTGCAGACCTTCAAGGGAGTGCAGGCCTTCGGGGGGGGTGCAGGCCTTCAAGGGGGTGCAGGCCTTCAAGGGGGGACAGGCCTTCAAGGGGGGGAAAGGCAGGCAGGCAGGCCTTCAAGGGGAGACAGGCCTACAAGGGGGGGAGAAGCTACAAGGGGTTGGGACAGGCCTTCAAGTGGGTGACAGGCCTTCGGGGGGGTGCAGGCCTTCGGGGGTGCAGACCTTCAAGGGGGGGACAGGCAGGCAGGCCTTCAAGGGGGGGACAGGCCTACAAGGGGATGGGACAGGCCTTCAAAGGGGGTGCAGGCCTTCAAGGGGGGACAGGCAGACCTTTAAGGGGGGACAGGCCTTTGGGGGGGACCATGATTTAGAAGTACACGGAGGGAAGGGGGTGTTCAAAGAGACGTGCATATGCCAAACTTTGGGGGGGGGAAGAAATAATGGGTCTGAAAATAGAGGAGAGGGAGAGAGATGATGGACCATGGGATTTAGGGAGGGAAGGAACAGAAAGGGAGAGAAATTGGACACAAGGGATGGTGTGGAGGAGGGATAGAGATACTGGATAGGAGGGTAATTAGGAAAAGAAAGGGAGAGATGGTGGACTCTGGGGTGGTGGGGAAGGAGGGAGAGATGCCGGATGAAAGGGTATTTAAGAAAAGGTGGATCTGTGGAGGGAGATGAAAAAAAGGAATGATACCAGACTTCCTGGGAAGGGAAGGGAAATGGAAAGGGAGGACAGAGTTGGCAGATGGATGGTTAGCATGCAGAAAGAAGGAGACCCTGGCAAGCAAGTTATCAGAAGAAAACCAGAGCCTTGGACTAACAAGATTTGAAATATAACCAGACAACAAAAGGTAGAAAAATTAATTTTATTTTCTGTTTTGTGATTATAATATGTCAGATTTGAAATGTGTATCCTGCCAGAGCTGGTGTTGGACTGCAAACGTGAGCTAGGATTTAACAGAGAGAGGAAAAGTCCTTTTTGTTTCTTTATTTTATTTACACCACAGCGCCAGTGTGGTTAGGAGAAGTCAAAGGGGGTGAAAAAGCTATAAAACCCACCAGGAGTTTTGAAAAAAATCACCCAACTGGGCAGGAAAATCGAATTGAAAAACCAATTCAATAGGGCTGAATCGAATCAAAATTTTTTTTCCTGTATCTGGCAGCATTAGTTTGCGCTACTGTCTTAGACTTTAGGACCTGGGATTGGGGAGAGATGGCATCCTCAGTACTTTATAACGCAAGTAAAACGAGGATTTGGTCAGACTTTTGAAGGGTCTGCAGAAAAAAAATATTGTATAGGCCGGGGACATGAGACAGCAGGAAATGGGAACTTTTCTTCCTTCTATTTTTGTGAATGGAAAGGCTGAGGATGTCAGAGAGTTCAGTTAAAATATGTGCTTTATAAGAAAATATAATAATGTGTTTTATAAAGTTTATAGCATAGCTGGCCTACCCAGTGAGGTGTTCCTAGTGGTGATGGTGGCAGCGTGTCAATGTGTTGAGAGGAAGAGGTGGTCTGGGAAATTCTGCTGAGCAAACTCCGGGCCCATTTCCACCCCCCAGTTAGTCCACTCCACTCAACTGGTTCACACACTGAGTGGGTCTTTGGGTGTTGTTTTGGGATCTCTTCCAGTGGTTTATCTCCTTCTGGTTCAAGGAAGGAAACTTTGTTATCCTTAGCATTGACCTACAGAATATGTTTGTAACAGCGCTGCTTGTGTGGCATTAGGCTATGTAGTGATCGAAAGAAAAAAACAGACCTTTGCACATTTTTGCACTATATGGTGGGTGTATGAGGAGATTCACATTTCCTGCACAGCTAAGTCCATGTGAAGTTACCTTGTGCTGTATTTGACATCTAGCAAGGTCTCTGTTTGAAAGGAAAGATCTAAACTTAAAAATGAAGTGGCCAGAAGTTATGGTAAAAGCAGATAGTGTAGCTGGTTTTAAGAAAGATTTGGACAAATTCCTGGAGGAAAAGTCCATAATCTGTTATTAAGACACGGGGGAAGTGTCTGCTTGCCCTGGATCGGTAGCATGGAATGTTGCTACTCTTTGGGTTTTGACCAGGTATTAGTGTCCTGGATTGGCTACCATGAGAATGGGCTACTGGGCATGATGGACCATTGGTCTAACCCAGTTAGGCTATTCTTATGTTATGTTCTCATCTGTAGGGGCCTTTGTTTTCACTTCTTATTTTAATGTATTTTTTTTCTGGGAACTTATCAGTGTTTTTTATAATGGGAACAAAAATGGAAGAGAATTAATGTGTGTGGGATGAGGGGGTAACTAATTTCTTCAGCTAAATAATTCAATCCACTTCAACCAGACATAGGAGAACTCACGCACCATTCACACACCCTCCAACCAAAAACGTCAAAAGAAAAAAACTGTTCGACAACCTCCTAGCCATTCGAGCTGCAACACTCGACCCCCAACTCTACAACCAATTGACATCGACCATAGACTGCAAAACCTTCAAAAAGAAATAAAAACCCTTCTATTCAAAAAACACATAAAACCGAACTAACACAATCAGAACTGTCCCAAGCATCACCTGCAACTACTCCATATGTACTTCTGATGTCATGACAATTCAGACATAATTTATGTTATGTTATGTTTGGAATATAAGAACATTTTCACTGCCTGTTTCTATTCTGACCATTTATTCTGTTTCATGGTCATTACAAAAAATATTTTTTTACATGGGGGGGGGGGGGGGTTGTCAAAAAATGATGGGCCCCGGGTGCCACATACCCTAGGTACGCCACTGGGTGAATCTCTTCATAAAGGCAGTTAATAAATCCTAATAAATAATCTGTCAATAAACCAACTTACATGCATATCCGACCTACATATTAGATGACCTGTTATAAAACTAGCCTCAAGTTGCATTTGTCGCTTCCTAGCTGGAGTAAACAATTGACAAGAAACAGGTGATGCTAGGTTGTGCTAGCCCAAGTATTACTTTGACCTAAAATAAATACTGTCTGCTGTGGGCAAGATATGCTGAAGAACAGAAGCCATATTAATTAGCTTGTTCTGGCATGATCGGTTTGCCTTAAACACATTACCTACCTCTACAGTAATTTAATTATTCCCCAATGGTTTGTTAATTTCTCCTTAACAACATTTTATAGGTTTCTGTCTGGTATGCATGCCAAACTGACTGGCTTACAATCACCATTTTATTTCCCCTCTTTTATGGGTATGTAAGTGATTACTTGTTTATCACCTATACATAAATAGAAATCCAGATAAGGCTTTTCAGTCATCAGCTAATTTTTTTTAGCTCCAACCGCTTGCCTTACAATAATTTATTTATACAACTTATGCAATATTCCTTATCCTCACAAGCTCTCCGAGTGATCATTTTAAAATGGGTATTAAAAGTCATGTTTGCCCCAGTTAACTACACTGGGGTCAATATTCAGCCAGTGACAATGAGCGTTCTGCTGACCACCGCCAGTGTTATTTTCTAGGTATTCAATGTCGGGCTATGTCTGGGCTTTGGCACAGGAATCCCCAAATCGGCTGAGCCGAAAGTCTCCCTGAAACTGTGGCTTTGGGGAGTCCTGCCAGCTTAGCTAATCAGGGAGAAATTCCTCTGCCACGATCAGCTCAGCCAGCTGCAGCGGACAGAAGATCCCCCCCAGGCACCCTTCAGAGATCAGCAGGAGGGATGCCCACTCCTTCCTGGCCTAACAAAACTCCCTGAGATTGGCATCCTACCTGCCTTGACACTCCCTCCCCTGAGATTGGCATATGGGATGCCCACTCCCTCCTGCCTGACACCTTCTAACAATCCCCATCTGAAATCAGCAGGAGGGATGCCCACTCCCTCTTGCGGCCGAGCCCCCCTCTGCTGGCTCAGCTGGTTGGGGATTCCTATACCGCAATCAGCTGATGGCAAGGGATCCCTCAGCAAAGATATGCAGTTGAGCTGCCTATCTTTGCGATGAGGCAGGTGCGATTCTCTAACCGGCGCTGTTTGATATGGGCACTGGTTATAGAATTGGGAGGTAAATGTGATTCTGTATCAGCTCCAGTGTATGATTGACACGCGATTCTCAGCTGCTTCTTAGGTGGCTGCTGAAGTTTTTCGCCTTTTAGCAAATGATCACCACATTGCAGGCATTTTCTGACTTTGCATTCGTGATTTTTTTTTTCGCTGTGAAAGAATCACACTTATTGTAAAACATTTTATTCAAGCATTCTGCCTCTTTTTTTTTTTTAATGCCAGGGTTATACGAGAACACTGCTTTAAACATTCCTTAGAATGGCAGTTCAACTGGCGGTTAGAGCACCTCTCTCTTCTGCCTGCCTGAACTGTAAATGTGTCAGATAAATACACCGTGCTTTGTATGTGTGTTTATGACTACAAGGTATCACACAATGTCTACCGAAATTTCCTTTACTGTAGAATTGTTTAATATGTAAAATGCCATAAAAATGATTATGATGGAGTAATAGATATACTGTCTTCAGGAATAGCTGATGGCTGCTTGTTTTAAAAAGGCACCAACTGTCATCGTCTATATGGTATGGGACCCTTAAGTTTATACCTAGGTGTTGTTCAAAAATTACTATGTCGCTTAACATAACTTTTCTTTGTTTTCTGACCATCCAAACTCAGCACGCAGTTTTTTGGCTTCTTGTAGCAGTTCTACATCTTTTAGCTTTACACTGGCTGTGAGTGCCTTGAGACTCCCATTAAAACCCAAGTTATTACCCACATTGCTTATATCTACTAAATGCTTCCTCCCCCCCCCCAATATGATGTGGCTGTTCAGAACCCTAGGGTTACCAAATTTTCCATTTGGAAAATCCGTACCCCTAGACTCACCCCCAGGCTCGCCCAGTTCTACCCATTCCCACCATCGGGCAGTAGAGCATCCGTGCATGCAGGGATTTGATGCAATGATGTCATCGCATGACATCCATGCATGCATGGATGCCTTGCTACCCAACACGATGCAGAGGAAAGCTTTTCAAAACCCGGACAAAGTGCTGGGTTTTGAAAAGCCGTCCGGACTCCCGTACATGTCCTCAAAAGGAGGACAAGTACAGGGAAATCCGGGCATCTGGTAACCCTACAGAACACTTTGTATAATCCTGTTATAACCACTCCGCTTCTGTTTCTGATAATTGTCACAATGAGACGCATGATCTCATTGGCATGTATTTCTCTGTATCTGTACCCTGCTTCAGATACCCCCTTCCCCAGTCTATGGCTTCTACAATACAAAGAATCTATAATAATAAAACGCTACGCGCGCATGCGCACTCTCGCCACGTGTTCCCTGATCTGTCGCGCTGTGGTGGCAAGAGTGCGCATGCGCCACAAAGGAGTCCAGGACGCCCTCGGCTGTCGGTTTCAGGCCCGTGCGGTGGTGTGGAGTGGTGGCTGCCAGGTTCTTTCGTGTAAGGCAGATCGTCGTTGTCGCCCCCTTCCCCCCCGGCGCAACCGAACCCCCGTCCGACCCTCCCTTCACGCAGTCTGGTCGCTACCCTGAGTCCCTTGCCGCCCCCCCCCCCCCACTTCCCGCGGTCCCGACAAACCTAGGCGCCTCTTCTCATGAGCCCCCAGCGCTGCTTTCAGCTCCTGCTGCATGGGGCCCATGCTGTTCAGTCTAGGACCGAGCTGGGCCGAGCCATTCGACAGTAGCGGCGGGAGATACAAACTGCAAAAAAAAGAGGCGGGAATGGCGGCCTCATGCACGGCACGCATAGATGGCGCAGGGACACAGTGAGAGGAGGCCAGCATCAGCGACCCGACTACTGCTGGATCAGAGACCAGACCTTCCCCACCCGAAGTCCTACGCCCGCTGCTCACACATACCTCTAAACTCCCATGCAGCCGACCTTGGAATCGCACATGGGAGCCCCACCCCGATCGGCTCCTCCAGGCCGATGATGCACACGGGGCTTAGATGGCCGACCGAAGCACCGGATCGACGCTGCAAAAACGCCCTGCATGTTGCTCCAAGGACCAGCAAGCCAACAAAGAGGAAAGCCCCAAGCACCGCCCATGGCACCCGACATTCAGAACCGGCCCCGCGTACTGCACAGGGAAGTGGAGGGGGAGGGAATGCTGCTGCTGCATAGGGAAGGGAGAAGGGAAATGCTGTAGCACAGGGAAGGGGGGAGAGGGATAAGGGTTCAGGGAGCGAACTTGCTTTGCTTGGGGGGGAGGGGTGTGCTGGGGGGCAGGGGAGTTTGCTTTGGAGGGGAGACAGATTTTAAGCAGTTTAAATGTTTTGGTAGTGAAATTAAATAAATAATTAAGGTGGGCAGAGGTGGCCAAGAGGTGCTCTGACCTTATTTTGGACTGTATAATATGTGAAATGCTAAAAAAACCCCAACATTAGTCACCCATAAAAGAGTTTTAAAAAATGCAAATCACTAATAATAAAACCCTAAGCGCGCATGCACACTCCTACTATTTGATCTGTGATCAAAGAAAGGCAGGCAGGCAGGCAGGGGGCCAGGGAAAGAGACAGACAGGCAGCACGCAAGAACGAAAGACAGTGGGCAGGGAGATACAGAAAAAAAGACAGACAGACGAGGGGCCAGAGAGAGAGAGATAGACAGACAGAAAGAAAAACAGACAGCGGGAGGGAGAGAGATAGAAAGAAAGAAAGATAGACAGCGGGAAGGAGACAGACAGAAAGGAAGAAAGAGACAGGGGCAGGGAGAGACACAGAAAGGAAGACAGACAGACATATTCTAGCACCCGAGGGGGAGCAGGAAAGAGGTGCTGATGGACAAGGGGGGTTGAAGAAAAAGGAAGGGAGGCCTACTGCTGGACAGGGGAAGAAGGAAAGAAGTGCTGCTGGACAGGGGGTAGGTAAAACAAAGGGAGAAGGGCTGCTTCTGGATAAGGAGAGCAGTGAAAGGGTGGTGGTAGACACAGGGGAGGTAAAAGGAAGGGAGAATGGACAGGGGAAGCAGGCAAGGGGTGGTGGTGGATAGCCAAGGAAAAAGAAAGACAGACAGAAATACAGAAAGCGGCTAAGGAGAGAGAGAGAGAAAGAAATAAAGACAGACACATATATTCTAGCACCCGTTAATGTAACGGGCTATAAGACTACCGTAGTTACAGTATATAAACTTCCAAACATAAATCTTATTTGCAAGTAATCCTTGGGTGATGCTCTACTGTTTATGATAGCTAAAGTTTGTTGGATACCCTGCTGTATGACTTTTTGAACATTGCTAAATGATTTTGTGGTATCTATGTTAATAATAATAATAATAATAATAATAATAAATAATAATAATAATAAATAAAATATGTCTTGGATTTTAATTTAGATCTGTTGGAAATATATTTTTCTCCCTCACACTCTCTTAAGATTTTATAGTTTTGGTGCTCTTTTGTTTCCTGATAATAAAGGGCCTGTAGTCTTCAAGAAATTAGATCCTCTGCCATAAATTGGTATCTATACTGTGGTAATCTAGAATATGTTCACGTTCACCTATAGAAATTAGTCCCCCATTGCTGGTAAGATGTGAGAGAGACCAAATATCTTTTGATTGATATATTTTTCATAATTCAGCTGGAATTTGGATATCAGTAGAACTGTTGAGCCATAAAGGAACGTGTCTCCTCTCAAATAGTTATTCATTAATAGTTCTATGGAATGTAGAAATGCTAATAGCAGTGGCTTTAAGTAATCTTAAAGTGGCCTTAAAAGGATATTTGTCCATAAATGGTAGCAAACATATAGGGATTGGAGATATTAAGATTTTTTTTCAAAAGACAGCCATCTAGGAGTGTTCCAGTTATCAAAGTCCTGGAACCACATTAAACCCTGGGCCAATCTGAAAGATAAATGGTATCTCTTAAAGTCTGGTAGATATAGGCCTCCTATTAATTTAAGTAATTTTAACTTATGACTTGCAATTAGTGGAGGTTTTGATCTCCAAAGAAACTTACTAATGAGGCTGTCAACTTTTTTTTTATATAGGAAAGGTGAAAATGAAAATGGTACCATACTAAGAATGTAATTAATTTTGGGGGCTAAAACCATTTTAATGGCCTCAACTCTACCCCACCAAGAAAGAATCTCTCCCACAACAACTGCTCTCATATTCTGTTAGTCACTAACATCTCTCCTGCAGCGATAGGCAGGTTGCTGGGACCGCTGAGCTGCAGCGATCAGCTCAGTGGCCCCTTTTTCGGCACTTATACCTGTTTTGACTTAGTCTACGTCAAAACGTATAAGTGTTGACTAGACAACCTGTCAAAATATTTGGTTATACCTGTTGTATGCCTAGGTGTAGGTCGGCCCACCCCCCGCCCTTTCCCTGCCTCTAAAAACGCCTCTTTTCGCTCTATGCGTTTAGAAGTAGGGGAAAAGCCTAAGCTGGTTTTAGATACGTCTAAAACCAGCTTTGATTATGGGTACTTGGATGATCAGGCTTTTTGATCGTCCAAGTAGCCATTTAGGCCACTTTTTAGACATTTTTTTTATGAGCCCCTTAATCTTTTCAGGTTCCCATTTAAAGGAAAATTGATAGATATGATGTTTTAATACCTTTGGAGTTAAGGGCAAGAGTGATGATTTACTCCAGTTAATTTTATAGCCTGAAATTTTTGAGAACTCATTGATGCAATCTAACAAGTTCGGTATTGAATCTACAGAAATGTATAAAATTATGTCATCTGCATTTATGGAAAGTTTAAAGGAGGAATCTTTATTTATTTATTTCTTTATTAATTTCCAGGTACTTTAGTTAGATTGTGAGCCTTCGGGACAGTAAGGGAATTTTTTAAGTACCTTCTTACTTCTCATTTATAATCTTAATGTATATTTTCTTCAAACCGCTTAGAACCTAACGGATGTAGCGGTATATAAGAAATAAATTACATTACATTACATTACATTTTACAGGTATACCTTTGATATCATGATTGCTTCTAATAGCATAGCTAAAGGCTCAAGAGCTAAATTGAATAGTAGAGGAGAGAGTGGGCATCCTTGTTTAGTACACCTTCCTATAGATCATCCAATTTCCTATAAAATAATGTTACTGACATACAAGACCATAACTTCTGGCCAACCTGATTTTATTAACAGGCTACTTATCCCCCATACTCCCCATCGTACATTACGTTCATCTAATCAAAACTTTCTATCCATCCCCTCTTTAAGATACATTAACACTATGCATACTAGCATCTTTTCTGTTGCAGCCCCTACCATCTAGAATTCAGCACCAAATTATATAAGAGAAATTACATCCCTTGATAAATTCAAAAGTAACTTGAAGGCCTTTCTTTTAAAAGATGCTTTCGGTGTATAATAGTCCTTCTAAGGATGGTAATGGAAATCTGTTCCTTGCCATTTTTTAATCATTCTAGCTTATTTTATATTATACTAGACTATTTATTTTATTGTTTCCCTTCCTTTTGTTTTGGTCCTTCTCTCCCTCTTTCTCTTTATACAAATTGTATTTCTGCCCTTCTCCATCCTGTATCGGTAAGTTAATGTTTGTGAGTGCGTTTGATTGTTTGTAGCATTATTTGTAATTTGTTTCTTAACGTACGCTCTTTTTATACTTTGTTTTTATATTATGTAAAACTGCTTTGAATTATAATAAGGCGGTATATCAAATTGTTAAATAAACCTGAAACCTGATAATAAGCCATTAACTGAAATGAAGCCCTGTGGATTGTTTTAAAGGGTGTCAGGTCAAAAGCGCGCCGGGACAAAGGCACGTGCAGACAATTGAGCGTAGCGCGGAGGCGCGTGCCGAAGAAAATTACTGTTTTTAGGGGCTCCGACGGGGGGGTGTGGGGGGGAACCCCCCCACTTTACTTAATACAGATCGCGCCGCATTGTGGGGGCGTTGTTGGGGGTTTGGGGGGTTGTAACCCCCCACATTTTACTGAAAACTTCACTTTTTCCCTGTTTTTCGGGAAAAAGTTAAGTTTCCAGTAAAATGTGGGGGGTTACAACCCTCCAAGCCCCCCACAACGCTGCCGCGATCTGTATTAAGTAAAGTGGGGGGGCTCCCCAACAAAACCCCCCGTCGCAGACCCTAAAAACAGTAATTTTCTTCGGCGCGCGCCTCCATCTTGCGCTCAGTTGTTGGCGCGCGCCTTTGTCTTCCGCGATTATGTCTATGAACCGTTGTAAAGAATCTTGATCATATGAATAAATTTTTGATCAAAACCAAACCATGCCAGAACTTCAGACAAGTACTCCCACTCTATCCTATCAAAGGCCTTTACGGCATCTAATGAGATTGCCACTAAGAATTCATTAGAATTAGCAACTTGAGACAATATATTGCAGAGGAGGCGAGAATTGTCACCTGGATATCTGTTCATAGTGAATCCACTTTGGCCTTTATGCAGTAAATTTGGAAGGATTTCCTGTAATCTTAAAGCTAATATTTTGGCATATATTTTATTATCAGTATTAATTAGAGAAATGGGTCTTTAATTCTCCACCTTAATATGGTCTCTTTCCGGTTTAGGAATTACTATTATAACTGATTCCAAAAAAGAACCTCTGGAAGACATCCAAAATCATGGCATTATATAAGTGTATTAATTAAGGGATTAGCAGATCTGAGAAAGCTTGGTAGAATTCTGCATTTAAACCATCTTTTCCTGGAGTTTTACCTTTAGGCATATTCCTAATAATTTGAAGGACTTCATTATATTTAAAATCTTTTTCTAAAGAGATGTTTTGTTCTCTAGATAAAACAGGATGATCAGAATTTCCAATGAAGGTATGAAACAAGGACTTAGAGAAATGGATTTTTGATGTATAGAGCTTGAATAAAAAGTTTGAAATTGAGACGCAATATCCGAGTCTGATTTGTAAATATTATTAGAAGAATGTACTATCAAGGGAACTCTATTTCTGTTTATTTAGGATTTTAAATATTGGGCAAGTGTATGACTCATTTTGTTACCTTCTACATAGAACCTAGAATTATGTAAGTTCATAAGATGAATAAGATGCCCTAACTTAATTCACAAAAATTTGGACCCCTCTTGATGAATATGTAAGGACTCATGTAAATCTCAATTAACTTTACTTTGTATATTAACTATACTTTATTTTGCATATTATTATGTATATTTTGGTATCTGCAGCTTAGGGCTCCTTTTATGAAGCCGTGGAAGCGGTTTAATGAGCGTACTAATGCGCGCTAAACTCCAGGCTGCGCTAGCCTCTACCGCCTTCTTTTGAGCAGGCGGTAGTTTTTCGGCTAGCGCGGGGGTTAGCACGTGATAAAAAGTCACGCGCGTTAAAGCTGCTACCGCGGCTTCGTAAAAGGAGCCCTTATTGTTTTGTTTTATTCTTATACTTTTGTATTTGTAAAATTTCTGTAAAATTTCAATTAAAAAAAAAAAAAAGAAAAACTAGTAACATTAAACCTTGTGGAATTTCTTGTCCACTTGTTCACAAGTTCTATATATCTCACTGGTTTAGGGGCAGCTATTATATTTTTAGATACAGTGTCTCTATAAGAATCATTACTGGTCTCGTACTCGCTACTGCTGGTCATTACTGGTCTTGGATTCGCTACTGATGATGTCCCCAGTCTCATACTCGCCTCCAATGGTGTCTCTGCTCTCTGAACAGTGCATCCTCTTTTTCCCCTCTTTTCTTGGGAGGGTGACATAGAAGTTTCTCTTTTTTTCTTGACTGATGTTTTTGGCAATGTTTGGATTTGTTTCTAGGTTTAATGTACGGTCATGCCTGTAAAAGCAGTGTATTAAAATTTTAAATTTAAATTATCCACCTTGGGAGAAAAGCTCCTGTGGCAGAGCACAGGCAGGAGCAGGTGAACAGGTTTTTCTGCTCACCTGGAGGTCCTGCCTGTTTTGGGCTCTGGATCAGCTGCGCCGCATCTGGCAGCTGTATTTTTATTTTGTGACCAAGAACGGTGCAGACGGTACCCTCCAGCAGTAGCGGCCTTTGATTTTATTAAAGCCAGCCACAGAAGGTAGAGGAAGCATGGCCCGATGCATGATGTGATTCTAGGCAGCGATGGCATTAGTTGGAATGTCAGTTGCTGAGAGGGAAAGGGAGCCTGTTCATGCATATGCACCTGGACGCACATGCGCAGAGGAGAGTAGGGGCTTGATTGGTGCACTGGTAATATGCGCCGGTAATGGAGATGCGTGCTAGCACACCAAAGACATAAATAAGGCCCGAGGGGGCTAAAGAAGGCTCGGGGAGAGGCTCCGGGGGCTATTGGGGACCTGGCTAGACAGCGACCAGGTCCCAAGCATAAGAGGTAGGCCACAAAAGGCCTGGATAGCCAGGAGAGGGCGGATAAATGCGCAAGAGTGTTTTGGGGCACCTAGATTTGTTTGGGGGCTGTTTCTGGATTTCCCAGGATCCATTAGGATCCTGGCCATGAGAAGCTAGGGTCCAGAAAGGTGTTGTGGCCTAGTAAGGCCTTCACTTAGCTGGGCTTGTGTAAGGCCAATGTGCACAAGCTTTGGGAGGTTGAGGAGAGGAAGAGTTGAGCAGACTCAGTCTTGAAGCTGGATGTTCAGGAGGTGCCTCCTGATTGGCTGAACTCCCTCAGTAACAAAAGGAGGAGTGTACGCAGGAGAGCTAACTGTTCTCATGCTGCTCTCTGCCCCTCCTTCTCACTCCTCCCCCTGCCATGCACACCCCTTCCCGCCATACCTTTATAACTTCGGCACGAGCAGCCACGAACATGCTGCTCGCGTCGGCTATGGTTCTCTCTCTGTTATCACTTCCAGGACCTGCGCCTAGGAAGTGATGTCAGAAGAGAGTGCCAAAGCTGATGCGAGCAGCCAGTTCAATGCTGCTCACGCTGAAGATAAAAAGGTATGGAGAAGGGGTGCACATTCGTGGCGGGGGGCGGGGAAGAAGGCAGGAGGTGGGTACCATCACTAGGGCGCCACTCACCCCGCTATGCCACTGACTGTTTTTTATTTGATCTCTGGGTTGGATTTTGGGTATAGGTATAGGAGAGAGACAGGTCAATTTATTTTTTATAGGAATGTGCCTGAATAAGAACATAAGAATTGCCGCTGCTGGGTCAGACCAGTGGTCCATCGTGCCCAGCAGTCCGCTCATGCGGCGGACCTTTTGGTCAAAGACCAGCACCCTAACTGAGACTAACCCAGCATACGTCCTTGTTCAGTAGGAACTTGTCTAACTTTGTCTTGAATCCCTGGAGGGTGTTTTCCCCTATGACAGACTCTGGAAGAGCATTCCAGTTTTCTACCACTCTCTGATTGAAGAACTTCCTTACGTTCGTATGAAATCTATCCCCTTTCAATTTTAGAGAGTGCCCTCTCGTTCTCCCTATCTTGGAGAGGGTGAACAACCTGTCCTTATCTACTAAGTCTATCCCCTTCAGTACCTTGAATGTTTCGATCATGTCACCTCTCAATCTCCTCTGTTCGAGGGAGAAGAGGCCCAGTTTCTCTAATCTTTCACTGTATAGCAGCTCCTCCAACCCCTTAACCATCTTAGTCGATCTTCTCTGGACCCTCTGGAGTAGTACCGTGTCTTTCTTCATGTACGGTGACCAGTGCTGGATGCAGTACTCTAGGTGAGGGTGCACCATGGCCCGGTACAGCGGCATGATAATCTTCTCCGATTTGTTCGTGATCCCCTTCTTTATCATTCCTAGCATTCTGTTCGCCCTTTTCGCTGCCAACGCACATTGTATGGACGGCTTCATCGACTTGTCAGTCAGAACTCTCAAGTCCTTTTCCTGGGAGGTATCTCCAAGTACCGCCCTGGACATCTTGTACTCGTGCTTGAGATTTTTGATACTGACATGCGTCACTTTACACTTGTCCACATTGAACCTCATCTGCCATGTCGATGCCCATTCCTCGAACCTGATTATGTCACGTTGCAGATCTTCGCAGTCCCCCTGTGTCTTCACTACTCTGTTGTCCGCAAATTTAATCACCTCGCTCATCGTACCTATGTCCAGATCGTTTATAAAGATGTTGAAGAGTACAGGTCCAAGCATCGAGCCCTGCGGCACCCCACTGGTGACTCTCTTCCAGTCCGAGTATTGCCCATTTACCCTCACTCTCTGTTGCCTATGCTCTAGCCAGTTATTAATCCACATGAGTATTTCTCCCTAGATTCCATGGCTCACAATTTTCCAAAGTAGTCGTTCATGCGGAACCTTATCGAACGCCTTCTAAAAGTCCAGATATACAATGGAAGTTTGTGTTGTGTGAGGGATGCATGTGAACATGTGTGATTCCATGGAATGCTTTGCATGAGTGAATTCCGCTAGAGACGGTTTGTCAGTTGGGGATTGGTCTTGATGAATGGTGGATGCTGTTGTGTGAGTGTGCAGAGAAAGTGATTCTTTTAAGGGTTATTAGGTTGGATTCATTTAATTTCAGGTAGGATAAAATGGGCTTCAACTAGAAAGTTACCTAGCTAAATTTGAGGTATTTTAAAGCATTTTTTTGGTGGCTTTTCTAAAAACGATTTGTAAGATAAGAAACTTTAGGGAGAGTTCCTAGCAATAGGAAAGGGAACTGGAGAAGTCCTTTTAATGTAAAAATAGTTGTGAACGTGTTTTCTGGAAGGTTTAAGCAATTTTTGTGTACTTTTTGAGAACTGAGGAGATTGACTGTTTGATTGCAATGAGAGCGAGAATGTTCTGATTTAAAGCCTGGCCTCTTGATTTGATTAGCAGCAAGCAGGAACTGGTTATAGAAAATAGCTCTTGAAAGGGGATTTTTTTTTCTATTATCCTTTAGGAAAGAGTGTACCAGCAGGAAAAAGCTTTGAGTATTTGTCAAAACTGCAGCGCTGCTCTTCAATAAAGGGTTTAAAATTAGTTGTGATGAATGTGTTTGTTCAGGATGAATGTGTGAGGCTGAATGCTTGGTGGTGGCTTGACAATTGTGTGTGTGTGTGCGTCAACCCTAGTCCTTAAGAGGGGGTTCTAGACAGAGTTTATTTTTTAGACAGCAGCAGTCACTTAGGGTCCTGAAAAGGATAGGAATACGGAGATTGCACACTAAAGGGAGACAGTTTATATATTTAAAGACATAGACGGGCATAATTGAAAAGGACGTCTAAGTCCGTTTACGTCCATCTTGCAAGTCGTCCAAAATAAAAAAAAAAAACAACTTAAGACACATTTTCGAAAGATACGTCCAACTTTTTTTTTCATTTCGAAAATCGTCTAATTATACGTCCTGCTAATCTGATCGTCCAAGCCACTAAATCGTCTATCTTTATACCACATTTTCGTCCAACTTTCCATCCAAGTCCAAAACGCCTAGAACAAACCCTGTTGGACATGGGAGGGGTCTGCAAAGTGATGGACTGTACACCCAGACATGCCACCTAAATAGTGGGGTACCTTACAGGGCACTGCTGTGAACTTCACAAAAAGGGTGCCATGTCTTCTCCTCCCTACAGCTCCCTTATAGGTTATGGTGAGCCCCCCAAACCACCTCCAGAATCCCCTAGACCCACTTATCTACCACCCTACTAGCCCTTATGGCTGCAGGAGCCACTTATATGCCAGTACAAATGGGTTTTGGGGGTGCATAAGGAAGTGCACATGTTGAAATATTCAAGCAGTGATTACAGGGGCTTATGGGCATGGGTCCTCCTCTCCATGAATCCCTAACTCATCCCTAAGACGACTTAAGCTGCCTCTGGGCTGGACGATTAGGTTTTCCTATGCCAGGCGGCCAGGTGATGATGGTCTGGAGGCTGAATTTTAAAGTTATGATTAAAATTTTTATGGGGGTGTGGAGGTTGGTGATCACTGGGGTAGTGTGTGGGGGTCTGTTTTATGTGTTTGCAGTGCTTATCTGGTGACTTTAGGTGGGTTTTTAGGACTTAGATCATGTTTTACATGGTCTAAGTCACAACGTCCAAGTTCTGTCTAGGCTTTGTTGTAAAATTTTCGGTTATACATGCTGTACAACTAAGTCTAAGCTGGCCCATGTCCCGCCCAACTCCCACCCTCGACACGCCTCTCGAAATGCCCCATTTAGCTTTGGTCGTTCAGCGGCACTATGAAGGCCTAGGTCGTTTAGAAATACATCCAAAACCCATTTTTATTATTGGCACTTGGATGTTTTTGAGAAATGATCGTCCAAGTGCCGACTTAGGCTGGTTTTTGGATGTTTTTCTCTTTCGATTATGAGCCCCATAGGGACTGGATACTTGCCTGACAAAGTATTCCAGTTCTTGTTTCTGGCTCCTATGATTCCTAGTCATCCTGATTCTGTGGCGGTTCCTGAGTCCAAGGCTGTGTTCCTGGATTCCTGGTTTGCTGGTGTTCCGGTTTCCTGAGTTAGCCATCGCAAGAAAGCTGTGGAGGGCCAGAAGAGAGATTTTTTTTTTAAGTATTATTGTTGCCAGTGTGCACACATTTTTTTAGCTTTTCATTTTTCTTTTTAAGCTGAGTACTTAAGCTAAATTTTTAAATATAACTCACATTTACTTCCCTGTGTTGAAGCAACTGATCCAATTATTCCTCATAGTGGCACCTAGAGGAAAGAAAAAAGGAAAACAATTTTCACACAGAACCAAATCGTGCACTCAGCACTTGGTGCTCGACCCCTTGGTCCGGAAAACAAAGACACTACACAAGCGTTTTCAACTAGTGTGGAATTTATTAGGCCGCAGCCATAACAGCACTATTACATCACAACTATCATCAATTGAGCAGAATAACCAATCAGGTATGACCACCACATGATCAGGTGCACAGCATATGCCTCTTCATCCTCTCCGAATGTGGGTTGCCGTAACAGCTTCCCCTGCTCGCTGGACCTATCCCGTTCAAGGATGTGTCCTCTCATCAGCAGTACGTTGCTGTGAAGATCAGGGCCTGGCCTCCCTGCCGTCCAAGCAAGGTGACATGCCCAATTTCCTAAGCAATGTAAAGGTGTATGTCGTTGACTCATATGCTGTGCTTACCCTCCACTACCCGGGATAGCGAAACCTCGCTTATCGCGGGTTCCCCCCAAGTGCTGTAGCTGGTTCCCCCCAAGTGCTGTAGCTGCGGCCTATATGATACCCACTGCATGGGTATGCAAAGGTACTGATAACTTTTCGTACTGAATCGCCTCAGGTTCTGATAACTTTTGCAATGAATCGCCTCAGTGTAATGAATTAACTTTTCGCAATGAATCGCCTCAGTGTAATGAAATATATACGCAACCCACTGCACGGGTACAGTGCTCCAACTATAGTTATATATGCAACAAACGATAGCCAGCAATAATAGCGTAAAATAGCATGTAAAGAGCATACAATAGCCAGCATACACATAGCATATAATGGCCAATCGCATATAATAGCATAAAATAGCATGTAAAGAGCATGGCCAATCGCATATAATAGCATATAAAAGCGTAAAATAGCATGTAAAGAGCATGGCCAATCGCATTTCATAGCATATAATAGCGTAAAATAGCATGTAAAGAGCATACAATAGCCAGCATACAATAGCCAGCAATAGCATATAATGGCCAATCGCATATAACCGCATAAAATAGCATGTAAAGAGCATGGCCAATCGCATATAATAGCATAAAATAGTATGTAAAGAGCATCCAATAGCCAGCAATAGCATATAATGGCCAATTGCATATAATAGCGTAAAATAGCATGTAAAGAGCATGGCCAATCGCATATAATAGCATAAAATAGCATGTAAAGATCATCCAATAGCCAGCAATAGCATATAATGGCCAATCGCATATCATAGCATAAAATAGCATGTAATCGCATATAATAGCATAAAATAGCATGTAGAGAGCATCCAGTAGCCAGCAATAGCATATAATGGCCAATTGCATATAATAGCATAAAATAGCATGTAAAGAGCATGGCCAATCGCATATAATAGCATAAAATAGCATGTAGAGAGCATCCAATAGCCAGCAATAGCATATAATGGCCAATTGCATATAATAGCATAAAATAGCATGGCCAATCGCATATCATAGCATAAAATAGCATGTAATCGCATATAATAGCATAAAATAGCATGTAGATAGCCAGCTATAGCATATAATGGCCAATTGCATATAATAGCATAAAATAGCATGTAAAGAGCATGGCCAATCGCATATAATAGCATAAAATAGCATGTAGAGAGCATCCAATAGCCAGCAATAGCATATAATGGCCAATTGCATATAATAGCATAAAATAGCATGTAAAGAGCATGGCCAATCGCATATAATAGCATAATATTAGCATGTAAAGAGCATCCAATAGCCAGCAATCGCATATAATGGCCAATCGGATATCCTAGCATGTAATAGACTTTAAATAACCATAACGCTACAATGGATCCAACTCACGCTCACAGAGGGCACATTCCCTGACAACCTCAGCGAAATTGTCATCACCCCAATCCAAAAAGACCCAAAGGCACCACAAAACCTCCCATCTAACTATAGACCTATAGCCTCAATTCCGCTATATGTCAAAATTATAGAAGGCCTAGTAGCCAAACTCCTCACCAATTACATAGAAGACCATAACCTACTCCACCCCATGCAATCAGGATTCAGAACAAACTTCAGCACAGAGACATTACTAGGCTCCCTCATGGATACCGTCAGACAACAACTTAGTACAGGGAAAAAAATGCTACTCATACAACTGGACCTATCAGCGGCATTCGACCTAGTAGACCACAACATCCTTCTACAGATCTTAGATGCAATAGGCATCTCAGACAAAGTATACTCCTGGTTCGAAGGATTCCTAAAACTCAGAACCTACAGTGTAAAATCAAACAAAAAAAAAATCAGAATCCTGGTCAAACCCCTGCGGCGTACCACAAGGATCTCCACTATCCCCCACCCTCTTCAATCTATACACTGCCTCTCTAGGAACTCACCTGGATAATCTAGGCATAACATCCTATAGCTATGCGGATGACATCACCATCCTCATCCCATACGATCATTCTAAACCTACCATGACAGACGAACTTCACCAAACACTGGAAGCAGTCACAACCTGGATGGAAAATCACAAACTTAAACTCAACCAAGACAAAACCAAATTCATCCTCCTAGAAAATGACAAGATCCAAACCACAACCATCCTAGACATAAACGCAACCAAATATCCCATCCAAACAACCATAAAACTACTTGGCATGACCATAGACAGATGCTGCACTATGCAACCGCAAATAAACAAAACAACGCAAAAATCATTCGCAATCATGAGAAACCTGAGACAAGTCCGAAAATTCTTTGAAAGTACACAATTCCTACTTATAGTACAATCCCTAATACTAGGTATATTGGACTACTGTAACATACTCTTCCTCCCATGTCCGGCAACTACGATAAGACAACTCCAAACAATCCAAAATACAGCCTTAAGACTCGTCTATTCATTGAAAAAACACGACCACATCACTGAGGCCTTCATCAACTCACACTGGCTCCCAATCCAAGAAAGAATCCAATTCAAATTCTACTGCATATTATTTAAAACCCTACACGGAGACAGTCCATCATACCTGAACAATCGCCTCATCCAAGCAACCAATACCAGACACAGAAAAACGCACTCCCCATTCATACCCCCCCCATCCAAAGAAGTAAAAAGAACAAAACTACATGACGGCCTCCTAGCCACCCAAGCTGCAAGACTAGACAACCAGATCTCCAACCTTCTGATGACCACCCCAGACTATAAGACGTTCAGAAAAGAAATAAAAACCACACTCTTCAAGAAATTCCTAAAACAGCAATAACAACACGACCTCTAAAAGCCCTTAAGATCTACATCCTACCTCTCTAGCTACTCATTATAATTCATGTAATTCTGTAATTCGGTAATTCTGTAATTCATTGTAATTCTGTCTTTAAACTAACCTTTGTAATTCTGTAATTCGGTAATTCTGTAATTCATTGTAATTCTGTCCTTAAACTAACCTTTTGTAATCCGCCTTGAACCGCAAGGTAATGGCGGAATAGAAATCCCTAATGTAATGTAATGTAATGTAATGTAATGTAAATAGCATACAATAGCCAGCCATAGCATATTGTGATAAGCCTAGCCAATGTAGAGCACATGCGATGTGCTGATAAGCGTTGCCACTGTACCGAGGAGCACATGCAATGTGCTGATAAGCGTTGCCAATGAGCCGCTGATGTTGTATATTGCTGAGCTGGCGCTGCAGTTGAGGCCGTGGAAGCCTCTGCTGTTGTATATTGCTGATATTGTGCTGCCGTAGAAGCTGCCGCTGCAGTTGAGGCCGTGGAAGCCTCTGCTGTTGTATATTGCTGATATTGTGCTGCCGTAGAAGCTGCCGCTGCAGTTGAGGCCGTGGAAGCCTCTGCTGTGAAGCATTGCCAATGTACCTAGGTGCTGAAAGCCTAGCAACTGTATGTGCTGATAAGCCTAGCCCTGCTGATAAGCCTAGCCCATGCACAGAGGAGCACATACCATATGCTGATAGGCCGTATAGAGGAGCTCATGAAATGAGCTGAGAAGCCTAGCAAATGTACAGCGGAGGAGCCCATGCAATGTGCTGATAAGCCTAGCAAATGTACAGTGGGGCACATGCAATGTGCTGATAAGCCTAGCCAATGCTAATAAGCCTAGCCAATGTATCTAAGCCTAACCAATGTGCTGATAGGCCGTATAGAGGAGCACATGCCATGTGCTGATAAGCCTAGCAAATGTACGGGGGAGCACATGCAATGTGCTGAGAAGCCTAGCCAATGTACCGAGGAGCGCATGCAATGTGCTGATAAGCCTAGCCAATAGCCAATGTATATAAGAGCAAATGCCATGCGCTGATAATGTACAGTGGAGCCAATGCAATGTGTTGATAAGCCTAGCCAATGTACTTAATGTACTGATAGGCCGAGGGGCAAATGAAATTCGCTGATAAGCCAATGTACAGAGGCAAATGCAATGTGCTGATAAGCCTAGCCCATGTAATGAGGAGCACCTCCAATGTACTGATAGGCCTATCCAATGTAGAGAGGAGCATATCCAATGTACTGATACAGAGGAGCATATCCAATGTACTGATAAGCCTATGTAGGCCTAGCATCCAATGTACTGATACAGAGGAGCATATCCAATGTACTGATAAGCCTAGCCAATGTACAGAGGAGCACATCAAATGTACTGATAGGCCTAGCCAATGTACAGAGGAGCATCACCAATGCACCGATACAGAGGAGCATATCCAATGTACTGATAAGGTTAGCCACTGTAAACCTAGCCCTTGTACAGAGGAGCATATCCAATGTACTGATACAGCGGAGAATATCCCATGTACTGAAAAAACCTACCCGATGTACAGAGGAGCATATCCAATGTACTGATAAGCCTAGCCTGTGTTTAAGGGAGGCATCGGACATAATGTCCCGTAAATGCTGTTGAGGTAAAGTAAACTCTCCTTCTGAAGGTCTTATAAATCCCATATGTAAGTCGTTAAATGGATAAAGCGAAAGTAGACCCCTTAAGGTCCCAGCTTCTATCCCTTTATAACTTTCATATAACCAAAGTAAAATTGTTCTATCTGTAGCCGATATGTGAGCACGCCGATTCCATCTATATCCCTCTAAAGCCCTGTCCCTTCGTGCATCGAACTTACTTCCCAGATTATCGTACTGCCGCTGATTGCGAGTACGGGATTCAAGATATCAGCTGTTGTGCCGTTAATATATGAGGTGTGCAGGAATTGAGGTAGAACGATCTGGTGTGTCTAATGGAGCTCGTATAGCGTCCTCGTATAATGGGCCCGCTAAGGTCAAGAAAAGAAAATTTAAGGAAGCCCCAATCAGATAACCCTGTAATGCTGTCGAAGAGAAGATAAAGTGGTACCATTGTAACATGCCTGGATCTGGTTCCATCGGTTGTAGGGTTAGTGGAAGACGAAACCACCTGACTACATGTGCTCTCGTATGGGGCCAGTGTTGTACAGTAGTGTGCATCGGAGCCGTGAATCGAAGTCTAAGGGCAGGACCTGTGAATCTAAGTCCCCGCCAAGTGGATGCCGCCCCAATCTCGGGAGATCCTATCAAAGGCTAAGCCACTGGACCATCTCATTTGTCCTCCCGCTTAGTGGGGTTAAATTCGAGGGCGGTGATAATGCAGCTAAAGTAATGTGTTGGGAACATAAGAAGAGCAGCATGTCACGAACAAATCGATGGACGAAAAACCGGATGTCTGGGGCAGTACTAGGAGAGACATCCATGAGAGAGACTTGTGTATCGGTGACGAAGAGGGAGAATGAGATTGCTAGATCGAGGGGATCCAAGAAGGTTAGGATGCCCTTATGGCGGGAGTCGGGTGTGTAGGGCTTGATGTATCTTGCCCGTAGCTTGCGGTGGCTCAGCAGCTGAGGCAGGTGCAGAACCCGCTAATAAGCATTGGGTCCGTGCGTGAACACCGAGCCTGGCTATCTGCTGTTGTACCTCAGTCATGAAGTTGGTGAGCTCCAGCTGAGATGTGCGGCCGTCGAAGCCGCGGTAGTAGCGCGTGTGCTGGCCGAGGGCCTCTTCGGTGCTGTTGGGTTGGTGAGACTGCAAGTACAAAGACTGCAAGTACAGGCAGAAGTACTTGTGGCTTCAGTGATTGGGAAGATAAGTTATATAGCAGAAACGTAATAAGAAGACCCATATTCGTGACTTGCGCTGTCGAGAACTACTTTGAGAATGAGACTGTAAGTACCGGCTTAAGGAGGGTGGAACACTTCATTGTTTTATGCGGTAAAGTTATATAGCAGAAACTTATTAAGGAAAACCCAGTGATCTCATTCTTTCCTCAAACTTTAACAAACGCTCTATTTCACCCATTGTTGATAATTATATGAATGGAGTCCTATTTGACCTCTCGGCTACATGACTACAGAGATAGAGAGACAGCAGGTGATGCTCTCAGGGGCAGGGCCGTATCACATTTTATTGTATGTGTTTACTTTAATCTGTAATTTGTTTACTTTAATCTGTAATTTGCCATCTATACAGTTCCATTCTGCCCGTCAGTGAGAGCGGTGTGGTAAGTTTTAAATAAACTATAAACTGAGCTCTGGCTCTATAGGTGGTGTATTATTATACCTAGTTTGAACGGATGGGCTGTAAGAACATAACAGACTTTGATATTTAAAACAATGTTAATAATAAGAATATGATGTTCTTGCATCGGCTGGGAGGTAGCGACCCAATTCCCCCCCCCCTCTGCCGCCGAGACTGCCGCCTCGCCGCGGCCGGAGATGGGCCTAGCAGCTAAAAGAAAAACCGGCACAGCAATGGGGCCCGTCGGAGCCCGCAGCCGCCAGAGGACGGAGACCCCAATCCCCCCCTTTCCCACCGCCGGATGCAGTGGGTAGGAGTAGTCGGCTGGCGCTACCAGGCCGAAGACCACCCCGATCCTATGAGAAAGGAACCGGGCAGCCGGGAAAGAGAGATGGGGCCTCCGGGGCCTCATTCGGAGGCCGCAGGCGAGGCCGCCCGGCGCAGGCCAACACCGAGCCTGGATAGATGTAGGAGCAGGGCGGCTGGGATACAGCGATGTGACCGTGGCCCTTTTTATTTATTTATTTAGAAGCCCGACCCGGCCGCTGGAGATAGAAAACCGGGGGAGCCCGCGGCCCGCTGCCGCATGGCCCGCCGCTGGCCGCAGACCGCGGCTGCCGCAGGCACCGCCACGTGGCAAATGCGGGCCATCTTTTTTTTTTTTTTTTTTTTTGCATTTAGCGCCGGCGCCCCGGGGCGCCGGTCGGAGGCGGTCGGTGCCGCGAGCCGCTTGCCCCAACGCGGCCCGCGGCCTAGGAGGAGGGGAGTTGTTGGCATTTAGCGCCAGGCGCCCCGGTCGGAGGCGGTCGGTGCCGCGAGCCGCTTGCCCCAACGCGGCCCGCGGCCTAGGAGGAGGGGAGTTGTTGGCATTTAGCGCCAGGCGCCCCGGTCGGAGGCGGTCGGTGCCGCGAGCCGCTTGCCCCACGCGGCCCGGTCCCAGCCCGCCCGGTGCTTCCGCCCTCCCTGTCTGCTCGGCGCGCGGGAGGTTGGGCGGCGGCCGAAGACCACCCTCGAACCGCTCCCCTGCGATCGGGCGGCTGGGAGACAGCGATGGGCCCTGTTGGAGCCCGCGTTCCGCAGCCGCGTGGCAGGAGACCCCCATCCGCGGAGCGGTGGGTAGGAGTAGTCGGCTTGCGTCGCAGGCCAAAAACCACCTTCGGGGTGTGAGTTGTGCGCCGCTCCGTAGGGGTGAGTGCACGCCGGAAGCGGAGCGAGCCGGCGATGCACGTGGAGAGACAAACCTGGCAATTAGGAGACACGTTGCCATGGCCTCCCGCGATCTCCCTTCCGCTCCCCTGGATCGGGGACTGCTCATTGCCGCGTGTGCAGCGGCCCAACGTCTCAGACCCTGTAGTCGGAGGCGCCCAAAGGACGCCCTGCCAGCCTCCTCCAGCCAGGTTAGAGACGAATCCATTGCTGCAGTGGGTGAGCGGAAGGGAAGCCGCGTCCGCCTCATGTGAAGCCGGATCGAAAGGGGCGACCTCCCCTCCGCTCACCCTAATCTATCCTACCCCCCTTCCCCCCCCCCCCTGCGCCTAGCCGATTGGCCCCCAAGGCTTCGGCCGATTTGTCATCGCTCCTCCCTAGGTGGTTCGGAGCTTGTTCTAACTTGTACTTCATTTAGAATTGACAAATTTAACTGGTGATTGCTGAAAGAAAAGTATACTTATCTGACTGAGGGGTCCTTTTATTAAGGCGCACTAATCAATTTAGTTGGTTATGTTCTGAGTGCTATCTAAGCCTTCTCTTAGAGATACATCTTTGGAGTCAAACTGCTTTTGCCACATGGTAGCTCATCCAGCAAGGACTCAGTAATTTCCTGGGGCAACATTGGGTCATCTGGTATTGTTTCAGGCATACCCTGACTGTTCTGATCACTAATGATGTTTTGTGATTCTGTCAGATCAAGTACCGACGGGTAGCCCTCAGTCTCTGCATCAAGACCTTTTAGAAATAGACTGAGGCGCTGCCCTCCTTTTCATAGTAAGGGCGGTTTACCCCTTCTGCAGTGGTGTGCAGTGAGGGCTGTCAGGGGATACAATGAATCCCCAGCTCTACAGCATTGCTTTTTTATTTTGTTGTATACTTTTTGCTTGATGCAGTTTGATTTGTAGAGTAGGCAGCCTGCTCAACCAGTCAAACTGCATCAAACAAAAAGTAAACAAAAAATATAATAAAATAAAGCCGGGATCTTGGACTAGAGATTCTCTGAACCTACCCAAAAGAACTTCAGGAAGGACATACAAAACTCCTAAAACTAATCAATTATGCCCTATGGGAAATCATAGGAGGGACCTACCTAGACACTACCAGGTCTACCCACTGCACTCATACTGAGTCCCACTCATTCACTTAACACACAAAACAAAGAAAAAAGAAAAAAAAAGTGGAGAAAAAGCCTCAGTTCATCTTCATATGGCAAAAAACTCCACTTATAAATCGCTATTAAGCAAGATCCAAAATGTATCAGTTCACTCAGCAGTGAGAAACACTATGGTAGCCCTCGTAGGAACCACTTAAAAAAAAAATCTAGCATGCCAAATTACAAAACTTCAAAAAATGTGAGTAAAGCAAGCAGCACATACCAAAAATAAATAAATAATGCTCATTTGATTGAAAATGGCCCTGTCTTGTTCATTTGAGTTCACTGATCCCTATCAAATCAATTTTCGGTTTTTTTCCTTTTGATTTTTAACAATTTTCAGTTTTCCTTGATTCGTGCTTCATATGTTCCATGTTCCTATGTTGAGAATATATTTACAGCTTCTGATCTCCCTTTTCTGTCTAGCAACTTCAGCATCAGAATGTCCTGGTAGCTTTGATCTGTCAGCTTCACAAACACTGGGCATACTCTGGGTGATGATCAGTGCTTCCCTAGTAGCATGGTGAGTGCCTTCCGACCTAGGGGGCCATTTCCAGCACTATAGGTTGATTCTTTATGTCTCATCAAGTTTTCTAGACAGATTATCGGGCCTTTCTTCTACGCAGTATAAATTCAGTGTTGTCACCATTGTCGCATCAAACGCATTCCTCTGCCTCCAACACTGCCCACCTGCTGCTGCCCAGATGGGCGGTACATCATTAGTCTGACATCTCCGCAGAAACCTGTCTACCTTGCAAGTTCCAATGGCATGAGAAGCCCATATACTATGACCAGAGTTCTGTGATTTACTTGTCTGTTTAAAAAAAAAAAAATCACTTTTTTCTTTTTGTATAAGGGAGGAGGGGTCAGACAACCGGCATTTTTTTTCTTTCTGTGGGGAAGCGGAAGGAGTAGAAGGAGGAGTGGAGATTAGGAGGGACAGAAGTGGGGAGAAGAGGCAGGGTTTATAGGGAAAGAGTAGAGTGAGAAGGGTGCAGTGCTGGTCTCTGCTTGAGCATTTTGTTAAAAGCATAAAACAGTTTTCAGTCACATATGGATGGCACAAATTATGCAATGATTTGTTAAACAACAATCCTTTAACAGGCAAGCTGTAAGGACTTCCACCTTTTTTAAAACCAGCATGGTCTGAGAGTCTGTCAGCTTTGGGTCTGTGTCCTGAGAGAGAGAAACCTAATCACAGTGCACAGATGGAGGCCAGGTTCTGAAATGCATGAGAGAAAGAGCAGAATTTACCGCACAGTAGAGAAAGAGATCCCACAGCTTTTTGCTTTTATATTTGCTTTTTTTTTTTTATGTAACACAGAGCTGTATCTAAAAAAAATAAAATAAATTCAACTTTTTAAAGGAAGGTGTTGTGAGCATTTTTACATCCATTTTCTCCTCAGGCTTATCTGTGTTCTGCATGCCTCATGTGAGATCTTTCAATGTATTGTTAAAACATGTCTAGAGGGAGAGAAACTTTTTTTTTTTTTTTTTGGGGGGGGGGGGGGGGGTCTGTTTCTTTTGCTTTTCATCAGGGCAACTGGTATTTAAGATCTGTGTCATAAAAAAGTTGATTTTATTTTTTTCTGAGAGAAAGATGGTGCTCCTAAGCATTTTTACATATTGTAGAAAACAAACAAAAAACCCAGATGATTGAAAAAAACAAGGTAGGAGGAGTGAATGGCTAAAAATAAAAAGAGTAAGAGGCATATTTTCAAAACACTTAGGGCTACATTCACTAAAGTCAGCGATCGTTGCTAAACCTGTTTTCAGAGGTTTAGCAATGATCGCTGCTAACCAACTCAATTCACTACACGGCCCATCGCATGTTTTTCCCCTCAATTGCCCATTTTCCGATACGGCCATGTAAATGAGAAAAATCCCATGCAAAATAGGCAAGCTTACATTGCTTGGCTATTTAGGATCAGGTTTTACCAGTCCTAAAACCCGATTGCTGTAGACCTGTCGATAACTGTGCTATCGACAGGTCTGCCTGTTGTGGGTTTATCAGGGGAGGGGGGCACGCGATTGTCGGGGGTCATTGGTGATGGCTGGCCGCGGCAGTGGGGGATTCTTTTCATATTTTTCAATGGCACAGATATTTTGCATGTATTACACATGCAAAATATCTGTCTAATAAAAATAAATGAAAAGAATCCCCCACCACCGTGGCCGGCCTTCCCCAATGGAGGAAATTTTTTTTCATTCAGAGAATAGTTAAGCTCTGGAATGCGTTGCCAGAGGATATGGTAAGAGCGGATAGCGTAGCTGTTTTTAAGAAAGGTTTGAACAAGTTCCTGGAGGAAAAGTCCATAGTCTGTTATTGAGAAAGACACAGGGGAAGCCACTACTTGCCCTGTATTGCCCTTGGATTTTGACCAGGTATTATTGACCTGGATTAGCCACCGTGAGAACGGGCTACTGGGCTTGATGGATCATTGGTCTGACCCAGTAAGGCTATTCTTATGTTCTAATGTTCTTAAATTCTGGAGGAAAAGTCTGTTGGTCATATTTTAAAATTCTGTCAGATTAGAGGCTGGAGACTATGAGATGGAGGGAGAAGGCATTTGCCTTTGGCCCCAGTCCTTTTTTGCACTACATTTCTTTTGCATGAACAGTTTCCATGCTTTGTTTATGGAAAACCCTTTACTCCATTGAAGTTATTAATAAAATGGAGTCTAAGGGCTCCTTTTACTAAGCCGCGCTAGCGGTTTAACGCACGTAATAGCGCCCACTAAACTGCCAGCTGCTCTAACCGCTACCGCCTCCTCTTGAGCAGGCGGTAGTTTTTGGCCAGTGCAGGGGTTAGCATGTGATGAAAAGTCGCGCGCGTTAACCCCGCTAACGCAGCTTAGTAAAAAGAGCCTGCTGCACTATCAGAGGTTTTTTTTTGACAGCTGAAAGGGTCTCTAAATTAGCTGTGTGGCCCCTTCAACTTCCCCCAGTTGGTATGTGAAAGATGAAATTTGCGGTAATGACAAAAAAGACAACATGCCATTGAAATGTCATTACATTAAAAAGAAACCCCAACAGGTCTGCATTTCCATTTTTGATCTAGGTTACAGTTTATGTTTATTTGATATATCATATATTTTACAGTAAAACAGTATATCAATGCAGTATACAATACAAAACAAATTTTGAAAGGAATTCCATTAAAACAGATAGAGCCCCACCCATAAATACACCCCAGAGAGTGCCCAAATCACATTCATGCATCTACACACACCTACCATATCCCCCCAAACATATTAATCTTCAATTATACAGTTAAATGACTTCTGAAATAAATAAGCTTTCAAAGCTTTTTTAAAATTGGGGCAAAGACGTTTCTTGTTTTATCGTCAGTGGAAGGGAATTCCATAACATTGGGCCTACATAATACTAAGCCCCATTGCATGACTTTGCATTGCCTGAACTTATTACTAATACATTTTATTTAAATGTCTCACATTTTATTTTATAACACTTTTATCAATTTTGAAAAGTTATAACAATCATGATAACTTGAAAGAGAAAAATTGTGAATATAGACTGTATAGAAGTTTATTACTATAAAACTCACTTCTGCAGAGTTTTTGCATAAAAGCTCACAAATATGCTGGCTCGTTTGCATTTTTTACAGCTTAGAAAAACAGTCTCAAAATATCTTATTCCCTTAACCAACATAGTTACAATTTACTATTTATTTTAAGTCTTCCATGCTCTCCTTTTAATAAGGCAATCAAAACTGTAGGAATGGTCTCATTAGAACCTTGTGCCATTCTGTGATATTAGCATGATTCCAGTTTGCAATTTCTTATTATGAAAACATGTATCATAGCAACTGCTAAAAACCTCTGGAATAATCTGTGGTGGTCCCACACATTTGCTAGGTACTGCTGAGGCAACTAGTGCCATTGAGCGCAAAGTAGCTAATCAAAGGTTGCTACGGCAACCACTGATAAACTGAAGAATGCCATGGATTTATTTAAGTTATAAATGTTTGGTATCTTGGCTATGATTTATATTTAATTTCTTTTGGGAAAGATAAGGTCCAAATAGGTGCACTCAGTAACATCATGCACACTTTTAATGTAAGTGTACGTTCACCAAATTCAGAACTTGGAAACACTGTGGCTCAGATTCTATAAACAGTGCCTGAAGTTTGGCTAGGCACACCTATCTAGGTGCTTAACTTAATTATTTAATTAGGTTTACTTGGTACTGTTAATTGGAAAAGCACCATTAAGCACATAAGCATTGCCTCTGCTGAGTCAGACCATAGGTCTATCACGCCCAGCAGTCCGCTCCCGCGGTGGCCCCCCAGGTCAATGACCTGTAGTGATCTATTTCTCTACTACTCTATTAATTTACAGCCTTCTATACTGTATAGTAACCCTCTAATTGTACCCATGGAGCCCCTTTTCCTTCATGAACTCGTCCAATCCCCTTTTGAACCCCAAAGTCGTACTCTGCTCTACCACCTCCTCTGGAAGCGTATTCTAGGCGTTCACCACCCTCTGCGTGAAGAAGAACTTCCTAGCATTTGTTCTGAACCTAAAAAGTAATTTAAAAACAATTAGCTGGTAGGCATCTAACTCAGTAGGTGCCTACCACTTTGAGTTAGGCATCTACTCTGAGGCACCTGCCAGAAAGTAGGCATGGTTAGGGGCAAATTCTGAGCAGACTTTGAGCATGGTTCGACTATTGGACACCCTGGAAGTTTCATCAGGCTCTTATGAATTTGTGGTACTGTATAGTCCAAGAGTCTCATCATGTAACTTATCTTATATGTAGTCTTATATCCCACCAAATCCTCGCAGAGTGGAGTTCTAGATGGGTTACAAAGAGCATAAATATTACAAAAAACTTATATACAGTACATACAGATATTACAAAGAGCTTATATACGTACAGTAGATGATACAAAAATCTGATTACTGTATTTTTCACTCTATAAGACGCACCGGACCATAAACCGCATCCACCTGTAGAGGAGAAAAACTAAGACAAAAAAATTAGGTTCAGAATTTTTTTTCTTGGTTTTTCCTCCTCTACACGTAGGTGCGTCTGGTGCTGGGAAGCCCACAACCCATAGCCCGAAGCCCGCAGCCCGCAGCCCCCAGTACCTTTATTTAACTGGCATGGTTGGTGCTAGACGACTGCCTTTCTCCCTGAAGAGCGGCACATAAGACAGAGCGCAACCTTTGTGCTTCCTGCCTGGTCCCGCTCCACTCTGTGATTGGCTTGCCGTCAGTTCTCACGATGTCCAAATAGATCATTGAAAAAAAAATTGGACATCTAGCAGTTTCAAAAATGGACATTTCCTTGCTCTAAATTTTGGGTGTCTTGCAAGAAACGCCCAAAGTCAGACTTAGACATCCTATTGAAAATGCCCCTCCACACAGGAAAAGCAGCTGACCAGCGGAGGACTCTGGGCAGCACCACCGGGAGGCAAAGGGCGATGGCGTCTGTCATCACATGCTGCCGCCGGGACCAGCCACTTTAAAACTTTGCTGCACTAGCAGCCCAGTGGAAAGGCATCTGACCAGTGGATAGGATTTCCCTAGTTTACCAATAGAAACAATGCCTTTAAGAGAAGGAAAAGACAATTTAAGTTTTTGCATAGTCCTAATCAGACCCAGGAAAGAGGAATAAGTAAAGAACATATGCCACATAGAATCTTAAAAGTTAAACAGGCACATTTAGGGCTCCTTTTAAAAAGCTGCACTAGCGGTTTTAGCGCACGCTTAGCGCACGCTAAATTGCCACGTGCACTAGACGCTAACGCCTCCATTGAGCTGTCATTAGTTTTTGTCGCGTAGCGCAGGGTTAGCACGCGCTAAAAATGCTAGCGCAGCTTAGTAAAAGGAGCCCTTAAAGTGTATCCTGGAAAATATCAGAAGCCAATGAAGTTTAGCCAGCAGCAGAGATACATGCTCAAATTTACCCTTACCAAAAATCAACCTAGCCGTGGTGTTCTGAATCAACTGGAGTCTCTGAGGGCTATTCATGCTTAAACTTAGATAGATTGAGTTGCAATAGTCTAACCGTGAAAGGATAATAGATTGAACAAGAACAGAGAAATGCTTCTGAAAATAATAATAATTTATTCTTGTATACTGCCAAAGCCATAATAGTTTGAGGTGGTTTACAATGAGAAGTACTGGACAATAAGTGAAAAAATACAATACAAGTCATCAGATACATACAAGATAAAAGGATGAAAGATTAAAAACAGTGAATCAGGTTACAAATTGATCAAACAACTGTGTTTTTACTAATTTTCTAAAAGTAAAATAAGATGGAGCACGCATAATAATATTACCCAACCAGTCATTCAATTTGCCTGCCCGAAATGCAAGAGTTCTATCTAGAAATCTTTTAAAGCGACAAGCATTTACTGTTGGGTAAGCAAACATATGGATTCTGCTTGTAGGCCTGTTAAAATGGTCTAGAAAAAAAATGAGAGACCAGGTACTGAGGAGCCATACCAAATATTGATTTAAAACAGATACAGGAAAATTTAAACAAAGCTCTTGCCTCCATCGGTAACTAATGTAGTTTTTGATAATAGGGAGTAATACGTTCCCATTTTTTCAAACCAAAAATCAGCCGAACTGCTGAATTTTGAATAACTCGAAGCCTTTTCAGTGTTTTCTTATATGTACCCAAATAGATAATATTGCAATAGTCAAGCATACTTAAGATGGAACACTGAACTAGCAGACAAAAAAGATTCTACATCAAAATATTTTTTAATGGTTTGGAGTTTTCATAAGACCGAGAAACATTTTTTGACTAGCAAATCTGTATGTTCTTCTAAAGTGAGATGCCGGTCCAATGTCACTCCCACAATTTGTATGGAATCATCTATAGGAAAATCCTGACCATTTAAAAATATCGACGAATCTTTAATTTTGTCATTAGGGCTCGTCATTAGGGTTTTTTTCAGAGTTAAGTTTCAATTTAAATTCAGTCATCCACAGTTCAATCTGGTTTAAGATATAGGATAAATGATTTTTTTTATCTCAGGAGTCAGGTTAGTAAGGGGAATAACTATAGTGATGTCATCCGCATAGATATAGAATTTCACTTTTAAACTGCAATAAATTCCCCAATGATGCAAGATAAATGTTGAACAATATCAGAAATAGCGGAGAACCCTGAGGGACTCCACAGGAATTTACCCGACAGGATTGTTTATTATCACTATAAACTTGATAAGATCTTTTGCTCAGAAATCCCTGAAACCATTTCAATACATTAACAGAACAATTGACTCCAAACAATCAGTCAGGATAGCATGATCGACTAAATCAAAGGCACTGCTTAAGTCTAGTTGCAAAACAAATGTGCTCGTACCTTGACTAAATAAACTGAGAAGAAAATCTAACAGCAAAGTGATGTGTTTCAGTACTAAAGCCAGATCGAAAACCAGACTGGTTATCCTACAGTATGCTGAATTTATCCAAATATATTACCAAATCCTGGTTAACCAGACCCTCCATCAGCTTGACAAACAAGGGAATACTTGCAATAGGTCGGTAGTTTGATGTCAACAAGATAGATTCCTTGGGAGTTTTTATAATCGGTCTAATCAAAATCTGACCTAAGTCCTCAGGAAATGTACCACTCAATAATAAAGAAGAAACCCAGTTATACAACTTGGCTTTAAAAGTGACTGGAGCAACTTTCATAATATTAGGCGGGCAACAATCTAATCTGCAATGAGAATTAACGTACTTGATGTATAATTAACAAAATTTTTGCCAATTAGAAATAGAAAAATTATACCAGTGCATATCCACCCAGCATATGAAGGCTGAAGAAACATTTTTTTTTACTAGAGAGCTAATTTGTTCATTTGCCCATCTGATACTGCTTCTGTTGACGATGTAATCCAGGTGGACAAAATATCTGCTGACTCATCCATCTTCTCAGGAACAACCTACTGTTGCCAATAATGATTTAGTAGCAGTGGTTTGTCCAAATTTATCTAAATCTTTGGACAAACCTCAAAATATTACTTTGAAAGATATTTGGTAAGTGGTTGTTAGGACTGAAGAATACATAAAGGCTACTATACCACTGGTATGTAGTTTTTCTCAACAGCGAGTAGAAAAAATTTCATGACATTGATACAAACATTGATAAGATGGAAACCAGACTATCTTTGATTTCTTTTAATTTACCTAATTACCAATCGATTTCTTCTGCTTTTGTTAAAGACAGTCTGATTATACATAGACAATTAGAATTTCTTGAAAATCGAATGAGAGCAAAAACATTAAGTTTATTGAATTTTCCTATTTGTTATTTGAGATTTTGTTATGCAGATATTCAAAACAGGTATTGCTTTTGGATAAAGTTGAAGAAGTAATTATTTCTGATTATAGGTGTGTTTCAGTTTTGTGGTCACTGTTAGGGACTGCTTTTGTCAACATGTTTCGCGACAAACACTTTTTCAAGGCTGGGTTCCTAGTAATGAAACGCCATCAATCTTGACCACAGCTTTATACAAAACATAACAAAATTTTTTTTTTTTTCCTGGATAAGAAATGCTCTTTCTTAATTGCCTATGCCATAAAAATATAGAAAATGGCTATCATTCCCCTCAAACTTTGCTTTTGTGACCAGGACATTGATATTTTAAAATTTACCTTTTTTGCAGAACATTCAGATTGATTCCAAGCTGAGTAAATGTAGGGGCCCTTTTACTAAGGTGCATTGCTACATTGCCCTGAGCTCCCCATACCCACTCCCCAAGACAGAGAGCAGCTATCTTCAGAAGAGAGCAGCAAGTCAGAAATTGAAGGAGACATTGTATATCCAGTTTACAATATCAGTGATGCAGCTGATGAGAGAAACCCATTTAATCCAAACCAAAAAGATCTCAATGACTTGATCAGAGATCTTGGCCTCACCAAGTCCAGTGCCGGGCTTTTGACATCTAGGCTCAAGCAGTAGAACTTGTTGGATGAAAGTGTGCAAGTCACAGATCAGAGGAAGCGTCACCAAGCTTTTTACACCTTCTTCACTCATCAAGATGGGCTCTGCTTATGCCACAATGTTACCAGTCTGTTTGAGGCAGTTGAAATCACTTGTACCTTAAAGAGTGGCATCTCTTAATTGATAGCTCATCCAGGTGCATCAAAGCCATGCTTCTCTATAACAAGAACAAGTACCCATCTCTTCCATAGGCTCACTCAGTGCATCTTAAAGAGGATTGCAACATCATCAAGACCTTATTAGATACCTTGAAGTATGATGACTACAACTGAGAGGTAACTGGAGACTTCAAAATGGGGACACTTTTCTTAACACTTTTCATTTCATTTGATATCATTGAAACAAAAAGTACCAAGAAAAGTATGGAATAACTGTAAGTTTCATGGCTCCACATCATTCTCTTCTTGGTTGGGCTGAGAACTTTTCAGTGGCCCCTCATATAATAATAATTACATGTTTGAATCACATTATTATGACCACCACCTACCTCTAATGTCAATGAACAAATACTTGTGTCACATGATGACTTTGTGGGTATATACGGTGGGATGTCAGCAAGTTCCAATATAGCAACTGTGGCTATCATGGGGAAAAAAGTGTAATTTATCAGACATTGAAAAAGGCATGATCGTTGGCTACTGGCCAAGGGTAGCATCATTTCGGTAATGGTGGAATTGTGGACTGTTCACGGGCTGTTGTGTTTAAGATGCATTGTGAGTGGATGAATGGAGCCTTTTTAACAACCCACTATGATAGCTGTGGGGCAACACGAGTCATCAATACAAGAGGTGAATGTTGGCAGTGCAGGTTGGTGCAGGCCAATTGGCATGCTACCATAGAGCAACTCACCATCCAAAAAAACATGTTTGTCGACTGGATCAACCACCATGCACCTGTCAGCAATTATTAACTGTAATGTACATGGCTCCAGATACCTCTAGCAACTATCCAGCATCTTATTGAGTCACTCCCACAATAATAATAATAATAATAATTTATTTTTTGTATACCGCTATACTAAAAAAGGTTCAAAGCGGTTCACAGCAAGATAAAAATACAATCAATAAAATTGAAATGACATAATAAAACAATCAATTAATTGGAATACATCAATTAAGAATCAGTTAAAATTGAAATGCATCGGCTAAGAAACAAAAATGAGTTGAACAGTTGTAGCACTAGGATACAGACATGTCAAAATGTTTTCCTAAAATCAAAATAAGAAGTGGCCTTTAGTATAGGTTTTCCTAGCCACGTATTCAGTTTGGCGGCCTGGAAAGAAAAAATTCTGTCAAAAAACTTCTTATATTGATTTTAAAGGGGGATAGTTGAATAGATTTATTCTTTTTGAGATAATTCAAAGAGAAATGGGCAGCAAGATAGTCTGGTAACATCCCAAAAACTGCTTTGTAACAAATACAGGAAAACTTAAACAGAATTCTGAACTCTACCGGCAACCAGTAAAGTTTTTGATAGAAGGGAGTAATATGCTCCCATTTTTTTAGTCCAAAAATGAGGCGAACAGCAGTGTTCTGAATCAGTCTAAGTTTTTTGAGTGTTTTTTTATATGCACCGAGGTAAACAATATTACAGTAATCTAAAATACTCAAAATAGATGACTGCACCAGTAAACGAAAAGAAGCTTCATCAAAGAACTTCTTAATGGTGCGGAGCTTCCAGAGAACTGAAATACATTTCTTAAACAATAGATCTGTATGTTTTTCCAAAGTCAGATGTTTATCCAGGGTTACACGCAGTATCTTTATGGATTGTTCAATATTATATTCCAGCCTGCTCACATAGATCGTGGTTTCTTTTAGCTGGGCGTTGCAAAAAAGAATTGTTTTTTCAGTGTTTAATTTTAGTTTAAACGTGGTCATCCAGAACTCAATCTGATTTAAAATATTTGCTAAAGAATTAGTAAAATCAGATGACAAAGAGATTAATGGAATAACGATAGTGATGTCATCTATGTAAATATAAAAGTTAAGTTTTAAACTTTGTAACAGATTGCCCAATGAAATAAGATAAATGTTAAAGAGTTAAGGACAGAGGGGAGCCCTCTGGCACCCTGCAAGAGTTATCCCAACAATAGGACAGATTGTCATCCTTAAACAATGTCTGGCTCCTATCCGTGTTGCTAGAGGTGGTTATTCTGGATATTAGCAGGTGGTCATAATAATGTGACTTGACCATGTATATCTACCTGTTTGTGCGTGTAGAGGCCATACAACTTATATAATTTATTAGTATGGCAAGTGAACTCAGTTCAGTGGGTATACATATTTAGCAAACATATTAGTACGTTTCCTAAGTCTAAAGAGAAAATGAGAGAAACATCTTTGCAATATTGCTAAAATATCTTTCTATCTATACAGGATTTAAGGGCCAAACAGGGGACCAGAAAGGGGTAGTGCACTTACAATAGGATTTAGAGGCCTGGAAACCAGTTCTTGGACTTTCATTCTGCAGAAAGATGTTCAGGTTTAAACAAGTGAACCACAGGCTTTTCCTTGTTTGTTAAGCCAATTTCATTCACAGTGACTTTGAAGTGCCGTGCATTTTCACTATAGCCATAAAGGCCCAGATTCTCAAAATGGCATCCTTTGGAACGTGCCCGTAGGGACCCGAACGGTGCATAGGTTAAGTGCTTTAATTGGCCATTAACAGTGTGGTAATTGACTGCACTATTAAAAAATAATTTAAAAAAAAAACCCTAGGTGCCACAAAGTGCCTACAAAAAGAGGCACCTGAATCACATCTATGCAGGTGCTTACCGGGGCCAAACATCAAAACAGGCATGGTTATGGGCAGGATTGACATTCAGCACCACTAAGCGTGATTCTGTGTTGAAGATAGGTGCTGGAAATGTAGGCCTACAAAACATTGGCCTACATTTACGGCACCTATCTTTGATGCAGACCATGATTCTCAAAACGGCACTGGAATCGGCCAGCATCTGATGTCACTTAAACTACAGCGCCATTTTGAGAATCTGGGCCATAGTTGTTATAAAGTCCTTTAAATGTAAAAGGGTCGCAGTTTTATACACAGAGAATCCTGTCCTTTAATTTTTCTTTCAGTTATCAGGCAGTCCTTTTAAGTTTATTCGCTCAGGCATCTGAAGAAAGGGAATATAGCTGAATGAAAAGATCTGTGTGACAAAGAGAATGTCAGAGAAGAAACATAGATTTTTAAAGCACTAAACAGCAAAAATGTATATATTTTTAATACATTTGCTTCCCCTGTGAAAGTGTGAATGATGGTGCTTCAGGCAATGAGAGCATTTATAAGAAGGTGAGATATCAATCAAAATCTCCTTTGCCCCTGTTCAAGCACCTTCATACTCTCTTCCCAAAAGGTCAAACAATTTCAGTACATTTCACGCGTCTTTGTACAATAGATGTGTTTTGATGAAAGTCTTCAACATTAAATGTTATTCTAAGTTAAACTTTCCTTTTCTCCCGACGTGCTGTGCATTATCTTTATTTCTACTGCAGTCGGTAAGACCAAATGCTTTTTTCTTGTTTTATTCTTCAGGTTTAAGCTAAAGCAATGGTATGAATTGAAGAGCAGGCCATAAAAAGGGAAGGGCAAAGTTGACTTCGCTCTTTTTTTAATTAATTGGACCAACAATATATAGCTGCTCTTTTTGGACATCCTTCTGAGGGCACACTCTACATGCTACTGAAAATCCATAAACTTGGCAACCCTGGAAGACCAGTCATATCTGGTACTGGCACACTCACAGAAGAAATATCTGAATATACTGTATAGAGAGGATTCTTAAACCCTTTGTTTCAAATAACAAAGAGTTTCATACAAGACACCACAGACTTCCTGAACAACTTAAATAATACTGAGCAGCTACCACTGGCACACTTCTAGTCACAATGGAAGTAGAATCGCTATATAGCAACATTCCCCGTACCGATAGCATTGCTGCTTGTGAAAAATTCCTAAAGACATCTACCCTGGACCACTAACACTCTCCAGAAGCTATTACAGCATAGATCAAATTTATTCTAACTCACAACTATTTAAGCTTTAATAATGCTATCCATCTTCAAATCATGGGCAATGCTATAGGCACCAGGATGGCACCACAATATGCAACTCACAACCTATTAGTGTTCAAGTGTATGAAACCAAACTCAGGCTGCCATCAGACCATCATTGCACTAGTAATGTCTGTACCACCATAATTAAACACGTGGAGGGGCATAATATAAAAAAATGTCTAAGTTCCCTTTTGGCCTAAGGCCTTAAACATTGAAAGTAGAAGCAGGGAAAATGTCCATTATAAAAAAAAAAAAAAAGTCCAAAAGGAATTTAAAAAAAAATAATGGCCTGCCTCTACGTTCAGCTGTTTAAACGCCCAGACCACCACTACGTCTACACTAACACCATATAATCAACCTAAAAAAAAGCCTAGGTCCCAAACGTCGAAAACAAGGGCTTTTAGGTGAAGGAGGAGCTTGTCCTTCGCCTAAAAGCTGGATTCTGTAACCTGTGTCTGTCAAAAACAACACCGGTTACAGAATCCCCCCCTACAACGATCGGCGCAAGAGGGAGCCCAAGCACTCTTGCTCTGCAGCACCCACAAACTGCCCAACACTATTGGGCCAGGAGGGAGCCCAAGCCCTCCTGCCCCACGGCACTCCCGAACCCCCAATGAAGACCAGGGCAAGAGGGAACCCAAGCTCTCTTGCCCTGCGGCACCCCCGAACTCCACGACACTATCGGGGCAGGAGGGAGCCCAAGCCCTCTTGCCTGCGGCACCCCCGAACCTCCCTGACATGATCGGCAGGAGGGAGCCCAAGCCCTCCTGCCCTCGATGCCCAACCTGGCCCATGTGCCTAAGGCCCCACCCACAGGAGGGGCTTAAGCTACTGGGCCTATTCCGGTTGACCCAGGCATTTCAGGCCCCACCTGTGGACGGGATTTGAGCCGCCTGGGCCAATCAGATCCTAAGGCCAGCCATTCAACGAATGGCTGGCCTGTTGGACGGACGGGCTTGACACCCATCCGTCCAACCATTTTTGAAGGTAAGGGGAGGGGTTTGTGGGGGTCGGCGGGGGGGGGGTCATGGGTCAGCAGCGGGTTTGCCCGATCATGTTATGGGGGTTTGGGGGTACCGTGGGGCAGGAGGGCTTAGGCTCCCTCCTGCTCCGATAGTGTCGGGGAGTTCGGGGGTGCCGCGGGGCAGGAGGGCTTGGGCTCCCTCTTGCCCTGATTGCTGGGGGGGGGGAGGGTGGATCGCGGCAGGGGAGATGAGATATCTCTCCTGCCACGATCGTTGCTTAGGGGGTAGGCAGGTTGCTGGGGCCGCTGAGCTGATTGCAGCAGCCATGATCAGCTCAGCAGCCCCTTTTCGGCACTTATACCTGTTTTGACTTGGTCTATGTCAAAACGTATAAGTGCTGACTAGGCAACCTGCCTATAGTTTTGGTTATACCTGCTGCACGCCTAGGTCTAGGTCGGCTTTTTGATTGTCCAAGTACCTATTTAAGCCACTTTTTAGACATTTTTTTTTTTTATTATGAGCACCATTGTTTTTTATGATTTTTTGTATTTTTTTTTAATTATTTATTTATCATTTTCATAAACATGAACATATCAAGTATACACTTGTACAGAAAGGTGGAGCTAATTAAAGAAACAAAATTTTTCAATTAACATTAACCACAATCAAGACAAAATAATCTTAAACTCCACCTCAAGTCCTCAAATCTTGGATCCAAGAAGTAGAGCAGCGAGCCAACTAAAGTAAAACATAGAAATATAAAGAAAGGAAAACAGGGATACAATCAACTGAAGAAAGTGACCAAATTAATCAATGAGCACTCATGTTGTTATCCCAGCTTTCAGGTGTGCAGCTGACAGGAAGGTTGTCAATTGTGTAGGATCAAAGAAAACATATTTTTGCTTTTGATATAATATCACACATTTACATGGGTGTCGTAAGAAGAAGGAAGCTCTAAGAGCAATAACTCCTGGGTTCAAAATCAAAAATTCACGTCGACGCTTCTGGGTATCTCGTGCCAGATCCGGGAACATTTGTATTCTAAATCCCAAGAATTCTTTTAACTTAGTTTTTGTATTTTAGAATTCCCTTCCTGAGGAAGCACGCTTGTCGCGAAACTCGAGTCGAAGGGAAGACTTGTATTTCTCAGCTTCCAGGAGCACTTTATGACACAGTACTGCCTGTTTTGTGACCATCTAGTTCGAGATTACCACCATTAAGATAAGTGATTCTGTAATTACGATTTAGATTGTGAATAGTGGTTTAATTATGGTGGTACAGACATTACTAGTGCAATGATGGTCTGATGGCAGCCTGTGTTTGGTTTTATACACTTGAACCCTAATAGGTTGTGGGTCTAAGCACTATTTATAAAGGCATATAATGAACATTTATAGTATAGAAATTTATGTAAGTTTAATTATTGATGTAATATCACTGTTAAATATTATCATTTATCCCAGGATGTAGTTAACCACAATATGCAAACCATGGCAGATCTAGAGGAGATATTTTTAAATACATATCAGACTAATCCAGTATATTGATGATATTTTTATGATTTGGACTGATAGAGAAGAGACTCTCAAACAATTTTACAATCTTTCAATACATACTACCCTACAATCAAATTCAAAATTGACTCTTACCCAGACAAAGTCAATTTTTTAGACACTACAGTCTCTATCAACAATGGATACATCCAAACATCTATATACAGTACATAAAATCTACAGACAGCTGCAGCTACTTCCACAACTCCAGCTTCCACCCTCACATATAAAAAGATCCATTATACACAGCCAAGTCACATGATATCACAGTATCTGCTCTGACCCAAGAGAAAGAAATAAACCATTCTTGCTTGTTGCTACCTTCATCTTGTTTTCAAAAGTTTCCTGTCCTTGAAGGGTTAGGATTTGCTTGTATCCAAATGAACCTATAATAGTAGCATGTGTGTGGGAAGGGAAGGGGAAATAATTCCAGCTAAATCTGGTTCCTTTTATTCTAATTCATATCATGTTTTCTATCTCCTCTTAACAGTTTCCAGCCTTGAACTCTCAACCAGTATCCCCTTGAATACACATCTACTACTCTAGAATCAGCTTCAAGTCTCTCTCTTCTCCTCATCTCCCAGGCTCCCGCTATCTGCTTTCTTCTAACCCAGGGGTAGGGAACTCCGGTCCTCGAGAGCCATATTCCAGTCGGGTTTTCAGGATTTCCCCAATGAATATGCATGAGATCTATGTGCATGCACTGCTTTCAATGCATATTCATTGAGGAAATCCTGAAAACCCGACTGGAATACGGCTCTCGAGGACCGGAGTTCCCTACCTTTGTTCTAACCCATTCCAGAGTGTCCTGCTCCCTCCTTGCCTCTATTCCACATCCTTATCCTCTTCCATGCTGAATCCTTCCCCTATTCACCCTAACATTGATCTCTAACTATTCATATCCTTTTCTTAATCTTCTCTTACATGTTGTGCTGAGATTGCAGAGTTCATACTGCAGGGCTAAGTCATCAGGTCTTTTGTGATACTCTATAGTTCATATTGCAAAAACAGAGCTGCACAGCAAAGAAGATGTTATTATTGTATGAAATGCACTATCTAAATATTAGAGTGTCAAAGCTTAATGTAGGGTGCTTCAGATCAAACCAATCTTCAAAATATTAAACAAAAGGACCTCCCTGGAGCACATAAGACTTAAAAAAGGGAGACATTCAGATTATCACTGGTCCGCTCTGGGAAAACCCACAATGGGGAAAAAAACTCTCAAACTCAAAAAACCCAGGCTACACATTAGGAGTAGAGGTAGGTTATAGGGATAGGATTAGAGACAGTACAGAATTAGTCAGGGACACTGTTCAGGCAACTAGGCCTGATGGGCCGCCGCGGGAGCGGACCGCTGGGCGAGATGGACCTCTGGTCTGACTTGGCGGAGGCAACCTCTTATGTTAAACATAAACCTCTTATGTTAAACATTAAGGAGCCCCCAACATTAAGGCAAGATATCATCAGGTTGTAAGTTGTTAAAAAACCAGAGTTGGCAATTTTCAAACAGCATCCTAAAATTCAACTACCAATAAATGCTAGAAATTTTTTACTAGTTTTCACTGCATGTCTTATCGCTGTCCTGTGTAGTGCAGTGTACAGCCTCTTAGCCACAGTCCAATGAGGAAAAAAAAATCCAAATAACGCCATTAGCTGCCCATTACCCGAGTGTACTTTTAATCCTTCAACAAGAGAATCCTTGTTTTGCCATCAAGTTGCTGCATCAGGAAGAGCCAACCTCTCTGTTAATCGCTGCACTAGGTGTGAGAAGGGTGGAACGCCATAAAAATCAACCCCAGTGATGTCATTAAGGTGCAAAAAATTCAAAGTACAAAATTTAAAGAGACCTACTGAAAAAAATTGGGGCAACAAATCCAGAGCAGCCACTACCTATGAAAAAGTGAAAATATATCAGAGAGTGAAAGAAACTTTTTATTTTATTTTGTTGTTTTTATCCTATTTTATTTTATTTTATTTATTTATTTATTTATTTATATTTTCAATCAAAGAATACAAACCTTAGACAAAGAAAAAATAATACACTCAATTAACAAATACAAGCTTCGAAAAAAGAAAAGTAACAGCTTGTTTTACAATGTCGCGCTAGCCCAAAGCCCAAAGCCCTTTAAATCTCTATGGGCTTCGGGGCCGTTACTGCGCAGCAGCCTCTAGCACAGCTTTGTAAAGCAGGCCCTAAGAAAGGGAGAAATTATCCCAATCTTCACAAATAATACCATGAATATAGTCCACATTATGAGAGAAAAACCACACTCAGTCAAGGGAAGTTGATTTAACAAATAAAAAAATTGAGGAAGATACAGAGTTCTTTGGATTAATAATTCATGTAGCCTGATTAGCAGATGTCATGGTTGGTTCCGGAGTCCTTATGGATGCCTTGCCTTCCAGGAAGTATTGCAGTTGATCCAGTTCATAAAAAATATATCTATTTGTCTGATAAGTAATGCAACATTTACAAGGAAAATGAAGCTGGAAGGTAGCTCCCTAACTTAAAACTGATTGACGATATGTCAGGAATTTCTTCCGCCTTGACTGTGTCCATCTTGAGACATCAGGAAAAATGTCAATCTTATGACCATAAAATTCAATATTTTCAGTCCCATAAAAAAGACGAAGTACTGCTTCTTTATCTTGCAAAAACACAAAATTCACCAACAAAGTGTCTCTTGAGGAAATTTCAATTTGAGAAGATTCTAACATCTCAGTAAGATCCAAGTCCTCGGGATGTGAAGTTAATTTATATTTTTCTTCTTTTAATTGGTTCAGGTAATATAATTTCTGTAGTGGAGGCATATTGGACTCAGAATACTTTAAGACCGAAGTCAAAAAGGACTGAAAAAGTTCCTTAGGAGAAAGCATTCTCGACACTGGAAAATTAAGCAATCTTAAATTCAAATTTCTGTTTGCGTTCTCCAAATTTTCAATTTTTCTTATCAATATATTTTTGTCTTTTAGTTGTGAATTAGAAGAAACTTTTAAATCTGAGACCAAGGGCTCTTTTTAAAAAGGTGCGCTAGTGTTTTTAGCGCATGCACAAGATTAGTGTGCGCTATAGTGCACACTAGCTGAAAAATTACTGCCTGCTTAAAAGGAGGCGGTAGCATCTATCGCGCGTGAGCTAAAACCGCTAGCATACCTTTGTAAAAGGAGCCCCAAGCCCTCAACTTTGTCTAGTCTATTAGACTGATGTTGAATTTTTTCTTCACATTCGTTAAGCTGAACAACAGTGTTTTGATTAGAGGTAATGAAGTGGGTGCATGCATGATGAAGGCTTTTCATAGCCCCCCACAACACTTCCATATCCACAACCGCTGGTTTTAGCAAAGGTCTCAAAGGGAGAACTGGAGGATTCAAACCCTCTAGTTGTTGCACTGAGGGTGATTGCACTCCATTCTCCCTACTCATCTCTCCTCGAATGGCTTCTCCTGCCGCTTGAGAGCCGGCAGGGAGCGATTGAACTACCTCCGGGGTCAGGGGTGAAATTGGTGGTTCCATTTGAGATACCAATTCCAGTGCTTCCTGGTGAGTCGCCGAAAGTCCTGTCTCCATCCGGGGCTGAGGAGAAACTACAGGCCAAATCGGGCTCAGCGAAACGTTGCTGTCCAAATCCGAGGTCAGACCCCCTCAGATTGCGGATCCTCCCGCACCCAAAGGCACAGCAAAGGTGGTAATTGCTGTCTGCCGTGATGTCATCGGAGAGGAGGCAGTAAGATCACTCCTCTGTTTTCCCCTGCATTTGGGCATTTCCCAAGGAAAAAATCCAAAGTCGAAAGTAGGTATAAATAAGAAAACGTTGAAATTGCAGGAGCCTCTCACATTGCGTACTCCTCTATTGACATCTTGGTTTTTCATTTTTATTCTATTTTAGATTTCTATTTTTACTTTTAAAAATAAATTCCAACTCACCCACCACAACATTATTAAAAAATCAGATAATTAAATATATGAAAAGTCCAAGGGAGAGAATTTCACTTGAAAAATGCCCTCCATTCCACCATCGTGTTCAAGCCGTATGGTTCTGTAGTTTGTAACTCAAAAATCAGCCTTTGTTCTCTTCTGCGTAACCATTTTTTGATGTCTCCCCCTCTTTTTGACATCCATAATTGGAGAATTGTACATCAGAGATCATCAAACTTATGTCCTAAGTCCTAAGTCTTGACAAGCGGGGCTTCAAGCCTCTCTCTTCTTATACATGAACGATGTTCAATCATTCTAGTGTTGAAAGAATGGGAAGTCTAGCCAATGAAAATCTTCTCATATGGGCATCTAATCAAATAGATCACATTTTTTGAATTACAGGTAAAAGATCCTTGTATCTGGCTACATTTATTACCCTGAGCCCATGCAATGTTAGTGCCCTCAATAATAACATTACAGATTGAGAAATGGCCACAGTTTTGAAATCTCTTGTAATCCCAACTTGCTCTCGGAGTCCAGACATCAGCATTACACAGACGATTTGTTAAATTGCTATTTCTGGAATAAGTGATCATGCAATAGTGTTGAGCAAGAAAAGGATATTCAGACCAGTGCCCAGATAATACCTCACCACTTAAAGTGAGGACAGCTGTTTTGCTATGTTAACTTTATTCATTTACTTATGAATAGCCAGTTAGTGGACTGAAAGGCCTTGATTCTGCAAAGTGCATCTAACGTTAGGCGCTGTTTGGACATCCAAAATAGGCATCCTTTATAGAATCGTGCTCAGCGGCACTCAGCTGTGCTCAGCACTGTTTAGACATCTAAATTTTGAGGCATCCTTTAGAGAATCAGGTTTTAGGTGAGAGTTAGATGTCCAAACAATGTCCTTAATGTTATAATATTTTATTATTATGACGTTATTAGAATGGCGATTTTATGGTGTTTTTCATTATAATTATGAAAATGGGAGTTGGATCTGTTTAATGCTTTTATTTATTTCTCTTCCATCAGAGAGAGTTACTGGGATTTGAACCAGCAACATTAGGGTAGAAGGCTGTAGGTTTAACCGGTGTGCTGCACAATGAGCTAACAAGTTGCATAGCAATTGTAATTAACACTCGTTAAGGCTCTTAAATGGCTCATTATCCACTTCGTTTGGACGCCGAAGTCACGCTCAGCATTAGGCATGATTTAGGGGCCCTTTATAGAATCGAGGCCACAATCTCTGCAAACTAGATACGTTTCTGTTCCAGCGAATTCCACTCCCGGATTGCCCTCAAACTAGCCAGTTTCAGAATGGGCGATTAGAGGGGAAATTCAGAGACACTATCCAGTTAAGTGATGTTGTATATCCCTGGATAACCCTGCACAAATGATTTAAACAGTGAGGAACCTCTCTTGGTGATTTAAATCACTTTGAATATTGACTCCAGAAGTTTCTAGTAGATATGAGTATGATTAAAAAAAATAATAATAATAATTCTGGAATTATCTTTTGAAAAAATCTGAGATAAGAATGATTCAGAGGTAGTGAACATTTTCACTACAAAAATTATAGCTGGAGAGTAAACAATTACTTTTAAATTATCTCTATTTAGAATATGAGTCTGGGTTTTCTTATTTTGCATCCTACTTTCTTGACTATATAGAAAAGTATTATATGGGTTTAAATTCTTGTTGCAATATTGCTATTATTTTCTATGCTGATAAGTTTTTGTTTGTTTTATAAGTTGTATAAATAAAACATTTTTTTTTTAAAGAAAGTGACACGTTGATGTATCTGGTTCATTTTGAGATAACCTGAACACGTCTTTCTTGATTATACTCACAGTGGTTCATCTCAGTATGCATTCAGGTTGAACTGTGTAACTGCAGCAGGAGATAGACAATAACAAATCATTGGTGACTCAGTATACTTAATATCAAATACAATAAATGCTGCTGGTCTAACACAACTCCACATTTATAGCAAGGTCAATAAATTTTGCCCTTGCCATGGAATTGCAGGGATAGTAGTATGGTTCCTGGCTACAGCAAAACAGACAGTGGGCCCCAACTCAGGCATTTTATTTGTCAAAGGAGCTGGAAGTAGGATCAAGTTAGCTCTCAATCCCCAAATCTTTTAATGGCATTTTCAATTATCATGCCATTTAAGCAAATAATTAAAAAAAAAAAAAACCTTCTATGAGGAAATTGGCTAGGTACCACTTAGAGACTCAGGGCCAAAGGGATCAATTGTGTAGAAGATGGCCACATTTGGGAACCAAACACTGTGTACTAAGCACTATTCTATAAATGGTATTCCAGGTTGGGTGTTGTTTATAGAATAGCACTTAGTATCGGAATCCATGCCCAATTGTGGGCATGAGGATTTATACCAACTGAGCCCTAGTTTAAATGTTGTTGTTAGCTACCATCGACTCATGTTCAAGTCCTAATAACTTGATAAATTGCTTTGTGCTAGTCTGGAAAGATCCTCCAGTGTCATTCCCATGGTTGTTTTCAACATGTCCAGCCATCTGATTGCAGGTTGCCCTCTTCGCCTGGTTCTTTCGATCTTCCTAAACATGATGTCCTTCTCCGGTGATCTCTTCTGATAGTATGACCAAAATAAGATAGTTATAACCTCATCATTTGGGCTTCGAGTGACATAGCCAGTTTGATTTCTTCCAGAATCGATTTGTTAGTTCTTCTGGCGGTCCATGGCATGCCTAAAATCCTTCTCCAGCACCAAATCTCAAATGATTCAATCTTTCTGTCATGTTTCTGTGGTGTCCAGCTTTCACACCTGTAAATATCTATGCCTAAATTAGATGCAGATCACCTGAATTCTATAATTGTGCGCAAGTTCTCAAAACATTCCTGGCCTGCCCATACCCCTCCCATGGCCATGCCATCTTTTTAGATTTATGTAGAAAAATATGTGTGTTCTATGTTTCTTCTATAAATTAATCTCTCAGTTTCTTGTATCCCACTTAATTTTGTTGTGATTACAATATTTTAAAAATGTTAATACAGAAAAAAATGTATACATTTTGATAGAATAGTGACAACAAATGCAATTATTGCCAACTAGTGCCAATAATTGATTGTTAGCATCCAATTATTGGTGGTATTTGGCTCATCAAGCAACCAAATTGCATTCACAATATAGCATGTGCCCAAATTTGCATATGCAATTTTGAACACTCTACAAGTATACAAGTATAGTGTTAGGGGGATATTGTGTGGCTTGACCATATAAGATATTAAAGACCATGGTACATACTTTATTTCTTAATGATTATGCATGGGACTATTTAAGTGTGCATGTAAGGAGATGTGTAAGCAAATCCAAATTACTTTTTCAAATTAAGTGCCTTTTTGGATATTAATTATTGTGAAAGATATTTTGTGTTTTTCATGAGTATTTAGCTAAACAATATTTGAACCTATGAAGAGCTAGACGAATCATGGCCAGAGTGGCTTATGTGAAACTATTCACCACTGTGGCTTCTGAAGACTATATCCTGCATGAAGATTGTAACTGGGTTGTTTATTAAGGTATAGCTGTGCAGGCATAATTACACATTCAGCATTGAGCTCCTGCCAGTAAGAAAAATTATTTGATCTGATCAACTTAATTAAATAATTGATTGTTGAAACCTGCCAGTCCAAATTTGGGCATCCTATAGAGAATCCAAGGGTTACTGATCAAAATACAGCCATTTATATGCCTTCTTGCCATCTGCAACTAAGTAGCTCCCTGTAACTTCATTAAGTGTCCCCTAGTCTTTCAAATTTTTGATGGAGTAAAATCAATTCACTTGTATTCATTTTATACCAGTCAGGATTTTGTACACTTCAATCTTAGCTCCCCTCAGCTGCCTCTTTTCCAAGATGAAGAGCTCTAACCTCTTTAGTCTTTCCTCAAATGAAAAGAATTCCATTCCCTTTATCATCTTGGTCACTCTTCTTTGAACTTTTTTAAATTCCACTATATTTTTTTGAGATACAGTGACCAGAACAGAACGCAATACTCAAGGTAGATCACATCATGGAGCAATACAGAGGCATTATAATATTTTTAATTTTAATTACCATCCATTTTCTAATAATTCTAGCATCTTGTTTGCTTTTGTGGCTGCCACCACACATTGGGTGGATGGTTTCAGCATATTGTCTACGATGATACCTAGTTCTTTTTCTTGAGTGCTGATCCCTAAGGCAGGCCCTGGCATCTAGTAACTATGATTTAGATTAGGGGTGCACAATAGGTCGTTTGCGATCGACCGGTAGATCGCCAAGGCAAAGTGAGTCGATCGAGGAGCCCATCCCGGGCTTCGTGATTGACTCACTTTGTCTTGGTGATCTACCGGGCCAATCAGCCTTCCTCTCCCCGAAGTCAATTCTGCTGTCGAAGAGGAAGTTCTAGCCAGCCAATCACTGCCTGGCTGGGCCGGCACTTCCTCTCCGACGGCAGAATTGACGTCGGGGAGAGGAATGCTAGTCGGCCCGACGCAGGGAAGCAGGGAGAGCTTGGGGCTGCGGCGGCGGCAGCTTTGGGGCCTGTTATTGGATTGCAGCGGCGGCTTGGGGGCCTGTTCCCCAATGGCAGTGGCAGTGGCAGCAGTTTGGGGGAGGGTAGCGAGAAAGAAAGAAAGAGGGCAGGCAGGGAGACAGAAGGAAAGAAGAGAAACAGCAAAAAAGAAAGGGGGCATGAAGAGAGAAAAAAAGAAAAGCAGGCAGGGAGAGAGGAAGAAAAAGTTGTGGGAGGGAATGAGGTCTGGAGGAGAGGAAGCATACAGGCTGAAAGAAGGGAAGAAAGATTGGATGCACAGTCAGAAGAAGAAAGTGCAACCAGAGACTCATGAAATCACCAGACAACAAAGGTAGGAAAAATTATTTTATTTTAAATGTAGTAATCAAAATGTGTCTGAATTTATATCTGCTGTCTATATTTTACACTATGGTCCCCTTTTACTAAACTGCAATAGCGGTTTTTAGCGCAGGGAGCCTATGAGCTTCGAGAGCAGCGCTGGGCATTCAGCGCAGCTCCCTGCGCTAAAAACTGCTATCGTGGTTTAGTAAAAAGGGAGGGGGGTATATGTCTATTTTTGTATGGTTGTTACTGAGGTGACAGTGCATAGAGTCATCTGCTTTGACCTCTTTGAAAAAATCCCAGAATAGGAATAATAATTAACATTTTCTATGCATACAGTGTGCTTTGTGGTTTTTTTTAAATTTTATTGTTGGTAGATCATTTTGACTTGGTCATTTTAAAAGTAGCTCGCAAGCCCAAAAAGTGTGGGAATCCCTGATTTAGACTATTCATACCAATGTGCATCACTTGGCATTTGTCCACATAAATTTCATTTGCCATTTGGATGCCTAGTCTTCCAATCTCCTAAGGTCTATCTGCAATTTTTCAGTCTGCATGCATTTTAACAACTTTGAACAGTTAACTGTCATCTGCAAATTTAATCATCTCACTTGTTGCACCAATTTCTAAATAATTTCTAAATATGTTAAATAACACTGATCTCAGTACAGATCCCTGAGGCACTTCACCGTTTACCCTCCTCCTGTGAGAAAAATGAGCATTTAACCCTACCTTCTGTTTTCTGTCAAATAACCAATTCCTAATCCACAACAAAACATTGCCTCCTATCCCATAACTCTTTAATTTTCTCAGGTGGTGTGAGTATTACCTATTTATGATTTTATCTCCTCCACTGAGTCAATAAGGGGAATAAGAATGGAAAGACTAGGTTTTATTCATTTGAGCCTAATCAGGGTTTCACGAAGATCCAGGGTTATTAAGCTCAACTGTTTAACCGTGTTCATCCAGTTTTTTATAGATCACAGCTTGGATGGGAGTTTGCTGAGTCTTAAAATGAGAATGGCTCCATCATAATCTAGAAGTGATTGCTGTGCTGTGTTGACGTGATCTTCATTTAGTATTGGTAGTCAGCTATGGAGATCATTTCTTTAGGGGCTGCTTGCAGCTGCAACCTCTCTCTTGAGGGGCACCAGTTGATCAAAGCGAGTTCAGCAAATCAATTCTACTGTAAATTTGTATGTTAAGAGAGTGATTCAGGATGTGATAGTGTGTGGTATAGGACTGAGTTGTTGTGACCTTAGAACCACTTTGGGGCACAATACAGGGCTTAATCTCCTCCTTATTGTCTATAGCTAGCAAATTTGTGGATGATATTGCTGATATTTTGAGGACAGCTGCTGTACAGACTAATGAGCTGGAAACATGTTACTAGGATGGGAACTGAAGAATCTAGAATCTCTGCAATTCAACATGGTTATGTGGCTCTGAAAAAAGGAAAAAAAAAATCTGCATAGTAATGTGGAATACAGTCAAACTCATTTAATTTCACATTCAAGGGAGCATTCAAATCATGTAACATTAAGTGGAGTTGACGTTAACAGAAGTTTTAATCTTAGACACATTTACAGTGCACAAAAAAACAGAGAAGGCAGAGCCAGAGGTTAGTTTTCATATGTCTACTTTTATTCAACAGAGTTGACATACTCATACGGTATTCAGAACATGTAAATGAAGTAACATTCAAATCAAATATGTTGATCTTGAGCAAAAAAAGACTTGGCTGTTAATTAAAAGTCCTGAATATAAGCCACAGGACTGAAAACATCCCCCTCTACATCTGTCAAACTGCCAATAAAAGCACATACAATTTCAAAAGCAACCACAGACTGAACAAGTGTAACTGGTCATTTCTGCATGTTGTTTTGTCCATGTAATCTCCAAAACATTCTACATCCTCCAGAACACAGTCATTGTTTTTACAGTAACTAGCTGTGATTTCTTCAATGGACTGTGTTTCAGTTGTAATTAATTCATCATCAGCTGTTACAAACTCTTCAAAGGTCTCTGAAATCATTGAATACCTCTACACGGATGGGAAAAGAAGGCGATGTCTGGAAAGCAGAATAAACTAATGTTCAAAGTATGGCAAACAAGATTCTAGACCTAGAATTTGTGACGTGGTTCACAGAGACCCATGACTGAGATGTAGTTATACTATAACTATAATCTGTTCAGAAAGACAGGGAAGGAAGAAAAGGAGGGGGAGTAGCGTTATATGTTAAAGATCATATTAAAGCCACATAATTGCTGTATCTGCAGGCCAAGGAAAAAGCACTGTGAATCAATTTGGAAAGAGGGAATGGTAAATATATTTACATTGGTGTGATAAACAGGCCTCCTTCAGAGACGGAGGAAGTGCACAGAAATTTAATAGTAGACATTGAGAATATACTAAAAAAAGAGGAATTTATACTAATAGGCGATTTAAACATAGAAACTTGATGGCAGATAAAGGCCAAATGGCCCATCTAGTCTGCCCATTCACAGTAACCATTATCTCTTTCTCTCTCTGATAGATACCATGTGCCTATCCCATGTCGGAGGTTGATTGGGGGGTCTTCTAGAAATAGGGAGATCCTGGATTCTCTACAAGGAGAACTGTTCCAATAGTGGTAACGGAACCCACATGGGATGAGGTCATACTGGACTTAGTGCTTACAAATGGGGAAAGTGTTTCTGATGTTACAGTGGAGTGATCATCTGGCATCCGGTGATCACTGCATGGTACAGTTTAATACGATGGGTATAGAGAGGGCTCATTCAAAAGTAAAAGTTCTAGACTTAAAAAAAAACAAACTTTGTTCAGATGGGGGATTATGTCAAGGAATTGTTATCTGGAAGGAATAGAAATGCAGTGAGTAAAACTGAAAGGAGTTATTATAAGGGTGACAGAAATTTTTGTGAGGTTAGTAAGTAAAAGTAAGAGGAAAAGAAGGCCGCTTTGGTTCTCAAATGTAGTAGCTGAGAAGGTAAGGAATAAGAGGTTAGCTACAAAAGATCACAGAAAGAGGAAGACAGGCAAAAATATCTGGAAAAGTAAAGAGAGGCTGGTCAGGAAAGCAACGATGCAAATGGAAGAAAAAAATAGCTGACACGGTAAAATGGGAAGACAAGATATTTTTTTAGATATATCGGTGATAGGAAGAAGTGCATAAGTAGCATTGTGAAACTCAAAGGTGAAGGGGAGAAATATGAAGAAGCTGATTAAGGCTGAATTGCTTAACAAATATTTATGTTCTGTGTTCACGGCTGAAGCTTCAGGAGTGGGACCACAGAAGACAAACATGAATAGGGATGGATTGGCAGCATTGGATGTTGCTACTCCTTGGGTTTTGGCCAGGTACTAGGGACATGGATTGGCCACCGTGAGAACAGGCTACTGGGCTTGATAGACCATTGGTCTGACCCAGTAAGGCTATTTTTATGAAGGGTTGGGTAAGATTTGCTTCTTTGCGGATGATACCAAAATCTGAAATAGAATAGACACACCGGATGGTGTGAATAACATGAAGAAAGACCTGGCGAAGCTTGAAGAATGGTCTGAAATTTGGCAGCTAAAATTTAATGCTAAGAAATGCAAGGCTCCATTCTCTGTTTTAAAAGTGTTTCCATAATTTGCTTACCACAGAATCCAGACTTACCGGCCTGTAATTTCCTTCTTCCTTACTTCCACTTTTGTTTAATTATTCAAACTTGTCCTTCCCCCCTAAAAAAACCAAACAAACAAACAAGCAACAGGGACTGCGCTTCTCCAGTGCTCATGGGAACTTTATAAATGTTGGAGCAGTGTAGAGCTCCAGCACTTTAACCAGTACTAAAAACCTTTTGTGCGGTTTTGTTAAAAAAAAAAATAAAAAAGGGGGAGGCAGTTCATAAGGTATTAGGAATATTAGAGTAATATAAAGAGCCTTAGATGTGGTTTTCTTTCTTTCTTTTTCTTTTTTTTCATTTCATAGCCCACAATCTGAATACAGGTAGTTTGGCTTCAAGTTGTTGAAACTTATAGCTGAGCATTGCCACACCAAGTAGTTCTCATTATAATCAATGGAAGCAACTTTTTCAATGCTATTCTTTCTTGAAAAGGAAGAAAATGAAGCATTGCATTAAAAGTCTTATGTACCATTACACATATACTTTTTACAGCTCAGAAAGGTTTTACAATAAGATAAACCAGCCATCCTTGGGAACTTACAAATGATTAAACTAACAGCAGTTAAGATAAGATAGTACATACTTCTGAAATAAACTGAGTGACTTTTTATTTTTTTATAATCTAATAGCATTCTTATACTTTCTGGAAGAGCATTTTATATTTTTGCTGCATAACTAAACAATTTTGGATCAGATGGATCAATAGCTAACTGTTTTGGGCCAGAAAATTGACTAAACATTTGCTGTTTGGTCATCTACTGGCTATAACATATCAGAAATATCTATTTTGTTTATCATATCACATTGTTTATTAAAAAAAAAAAGAGGCTTATATTTAAAATGCAAATCTACTGTGGAAAATATTTTGCAAATCAACAAAAAATCCAAAGAGCTAACTTCAAAGTATGGCAATGCACTGATTTAGCATCATGTATGGAAGGAATATCCTCTGTAATTGCACTTGCCTTTTGGGTTTTCAGTGCAACTCTGCTACGTAATTGCCTATACTGAGTTACAATCACAAGAATACCCACACTAAAGCTACTCAATATAATTTTTTTTTAAAAAATAGCTGGCAATTACTTAAAATATGAGCTGTCAAAAGCTTCCTAGACTGTGAAATTAAATATATGGGTAATCCCTATTTTCTTTGGATTCATCTGTGTGTCTTACAAGCTTGCATAAAATCAAATTTATTTTGCCTGGTTGGGTGATGATACCATATACTTTCACCTCCAGAGTGAGTTCTTCAACAAGGGGAATGGATTTCCTTCAAGATTTAAGATGTCTCTTCCAGACTTGCTATTAAATGCAATGCCCTTTTTTTTTTTTGTGTACTCCAATAATATGTATTGCAAATTATGCAAATAAAAAAGTCATTTTGGGGAAGACATTCTCTCATTTGTACAGCATTAGCTACTCATTGATCCATCCTCTGATACAGAAACATTTTTTATTTATTATTTTTATTTATTTATTTATTTTTAATTAACTTCTAACAATGTAACTTTTCCCTTCCTCGCTTTCTTCCTTACCATCACTATCTAGTATGTCCAGTTAAAGTCTGAATGTTCACAACCCCACTCTAAATATCTTTTTTATTAGTATTAGTTTTATCCTATCTTAATTTGTAAACCGGCTAGATACTTGTTGATGGTCGGTATATTAAAATTTAATAAAACTTGAAAACTTGAAACTTGAAACATCTCGTTTGCATCTATGATCTCTTTTCCCCACAGTTCTTTGGGATTTTAGAGTTTTCTGGCTCTTGGGTAAACCTAGTCACTTGAAATGGTTATTCCTCATATCGTTCTCCTTATGCTTAACTCTAGATAATGTAGGGGCTCTTTCTCTCTTTCACTCATTTACTCATGCATGAAGACAGGATCATTATAGTCTCTACACCACATTGGACTGAACCCATGAGATATTCTTTCATAAGACTGAAACACACTATCTGTACATGCAGAACAGAGAAAAACAACATAAAAATACAAACAAACAAAGAACTATTGAAAGATCACACCTAACATTTGGGGATCACTGGTTTCATATAGAGTTAGAAAGGGAAGGGAAAGATTCAGAGAGATGGATAGTTGCCAGAGCTGAGGGCAGGAGAGGGGCAGATGCCAGATCTAGAGGTAAAAAATATGGAGAAAAGGGAGTGAGGTGGCTGCCATTGAGGTGTTTAAGGCCAGAATGGGTGGACCTGAACCAAGAATGTCCTGTTCCCACCCAGGCCCACATGTAGCTATGCCACTGCTTTGAGGGTTATTTTAGGAGACAATTTAAGATTTCTATGTGGATATACCAGCATTTACGCATGTACAGTATATTACATTCACATGTAAAAAATGATTTCAGAAAGCTGCTATTTACATGTGGAACTTTAACCGAACCTCTAAGAAGTTACACTTTGCATGCAGAACACCAGAGAAATAGGAGCTGAAACTGGAAAACTTGAATGCCTTTCTGGAGGCTGTCGTAGGGGAAAACACCCTCCAGGGATTCAAGACAAAGTTAGATGAGTTCCTGCTGAACTGGAATGCACGCAGGTAGGGCTGGTCTCAGTTAAGGCACTGGTCTTTCACCTAGGGACCACTGTGGGAGCAGACTGCTGGGCACGATGGACCACTGGTTTGACCCAGCAGCGGCAATTCTTAAGTTCTTATATTTAAATTTTTAAAAACTCAACATTTTCAAATAACCAAACTGAAAATCATTTTTTCTACCTTTGTTGTGTGGCAATTTTATTTTATTTTTTTAGTTTAAAAAAATTGTATTGACTTTACTGGGCACAGAATATATATCACAACAAAAGAAAATAACAACCCCAAATAGTATAGAACCTCAGCAATTAGGAACAGAAAACTATAAAATCTTACCAGTGTGACAAACCCAAGTCCGTTTCAGGTTTTGTCCATAACAAACCCGAATCCGTCCCGGGTTTTGCCCAAGAATCAGGAGAAAACACAGTGAGCCTAGATGCAGGAGAGCTGATCAGGTAGGTGACAGACCTATTAACAGATCAAGCTGACTGCTGCTCTGACAATGATATGGAGTTAGAAGAGGCAGGGCAGGAAAAGTTTAGGACGGAAAGCTGCACCCAGTGCAAACCCGTCCCTGCCACTGTCAGAAGTCTGATACCGTTTGAGCAGTCTGTTAGAACTGGGGCTAGAGAGAAACCTGCCTGTAGTAATAGGAAGCAGGCTGGTGTATGGAAAACCCTTCCCCCACCTACTCAGAGGAGGAGTGGCTCTCCACAGTATATAATGTGGCTTCTCAGAACAGGAGGAGGAGGGAGGCAAACAGGAGAATAGAAATCTGGGGAGAGTCAGTCACTCTCAGACTGGCCTATGGTAGAGGCAGAGGAGTTGTCTCCTACCTGGAATCCTTGGGAGCAGCTGGAGAAAGAAGCTATGGAGGTGCAGGAAAGCCGTGTAGGAACAGAGACCCAGTCAATCGCATTCCATTCTATTTCTCTATTTAAACTTCCAGGTTCAACAGTGTCCCACTGATAAATCAATCACTGTTCTTTATTGAGCAAAACAGCAGATACATTACCACCCCGTTCCAAATGAATTTTGATCAGGACCACAAATCTCAAATCCTCTAACACTGTCATTCGCACATCTCAGCTAATATTTCCCTCAACCATAATAATAACACCAGTTAATCAATGGCAAAATTTGGGCCACAGCTTTATTAACTCCCAAAGTACTTTAAATCCATCAGTGATAACCATACATCAAAAAACAGTGTAGCATAACAGTGTAGCATAACAATCACAACCCCTGGAGATAACAATCACAACCCCTGGAGCTAGTCGGTGACAACTAGCTCCATACACAAAAATGTCCCCACAATCCCAATACCCCATCCCAGCAGGGCTCATGTTGACACAAAGTCCTTCCGCCACCCATGGCGGTATCGCACATGAGCACCTCAAAAACAAATCCCCCCAAATTTTCCTAGCCACACTGGTCCATATTTTTCCCCAAAACATCAATTTTTCGCAAGAACTCTATGACCAACCCAACCATCCACCCCGTCACGAACCCACAAACCCCAGCCCCAAACCCCTAATGACAACAAAAAGAGGGGGGGGGGGGAATGGGCAGGAAACTTTTCCCCTACAAAAACCCTCACCCTACCGACCTCCCTCTCAAACCAAAAATACCACGACCCGCCAAAACTTTCTTTCTAAAACCCCACTCCTCACAAAACCTCCCACCAATCAAACCTCAACTTTCCACCAGTTCCCTCCCACTTTTCTCCACCCCACCAATCCCGCTAATCCTTTACATGAATATCAATCCCACTACCTCCCTATTCCCCCCGCCTCCCACAGCCCGCTACTTTAACCCTTAACTACCCCTTCCCTAACCAACTGGCTCAGCCAGTGTTACGTGCTCATAGCCAAAACTGTGAGCATACTAATCGATGACCTCTATCATGCCAGTAAATTTTCACTAAAAAATTTTGTGAGTTTATTGTAAATTGTTATTGATATTTAACAGACTTTTTTTTAATGAATTCTTGAAATAAGAGGCTGTATATTTATGTAATACCCTAATTGGTTTTTTATTAATAAATTTGCATGAAACATATTTACATACTTGTTTCCTCCATTATATGACAATCTCTCTCAGCTAGGGATATCCTGAAAACCTGATTGGTTGGGGTTCCCCCAGGACAGGGTTAAGATAAACCACTGTTCTAGGGCCACTTACCAGTACAGTTTAGTAAAAGGACCCCTTTGTAATTTATCACGTAAGATGTAAAGGACATTACTTCCCTCATATACTAAAAGAAATATATGTGACCTCATTGCTATATCAAAATATCATAATATACAGAACATACATACAGCTAAAACATTGCTCTCATATAAAAAGCTAACATATAAAAGCGTAACACATACAATTAAATACATAAAAAATTATTATATTAAAACAGCATAAAAATTATTAACATTTTGACCCAATTAATATTGAACTAATCTATAATAAAGACAAGGTATTAAAATAACTTACATATATCAACATATCTCCCCCCCCCCTTTTACAAAAGCACAAAAGCACTCTGGCTGGTGTGCTGAATGCTCTGCGATGCTCCGACACTCATAAGAGCTCTATGCCCATTGGAGCAGCACAGAGCAATCAGCGCGCCAGCTGACACTGAAAACCTCTTCCGTGCTTTATTGGAGTTCTTGCTATTTAATTTTCATATATGTTCCATCACATTTCCTGTTCTACAATTTGAACTTGAATGTGGGGAGTATGTGGTGCAGTGGTTAGAGCTACGGCCTCAACACCTTGAGGTTGTGGGTTCATAGCCCATGCTGCTTCTTGTGACCCTAGGCAAGTCACTTAAATCCCCATTGTCCCAGGTACATTAGATAGAGTGTGAGCCTACCAAGACAGATAGGGAAAAATGCTTGAGAACCTAAATATAAACCACGTGGAGGGGTATAATCAAAACATAAATCTAAGTCTAATTTGGAGGGATGATGCTAGACACCCAAAGTCAGCAGAAGGAAAATGCCCATTTTTGAAAAATACATCTAGAATTTTTTTTCCGAAAATAGTCTATCAGGACATCCAGGATGTTTATGTTTATACCACATTTTTGACAAAAATTTCATCCAAGTCCCAAATACCCAGAACAAGACCATTTGGACATGAAAGGGGCTAATCTTATAATGGACTGGCCACTCAGACAAGGCAACAGAGCCATGGAGCACCTTAGAGGTCATGCTGTGAACTTTACAAAAAGGGTGCCAGATAAACAGCTCACCAGTACTCCCTTATAGGTTATGGTGAGCCCCCAAAACACTTCCCAGATCTACTATATCCACCTGACTACAACCCCAATAGCCCTTATGGCTGTAGGTGGCACCTATATAGCAGTAGAGAGGGGTTTGGGAGGATTTGGTGGGTGTACATGTTCCACCATAAATGTAAGAGTAGCTTATGGGTCCCAGGCTATTTAAGACACCTGTGTGCAGTTATACTAGGCTTTCCTATACCAGGTGCTGATGTTCTGGAGACAGGTATGTACTTTTTTATATCTTTGTGGGAATGTGAGGGGGGGTGTCTGTGAACACTGAGGGAGTGTGTGTGGGTCTGTACTTTGTCTCTGCAGTAATTATCTGGTCACTTTGGATACCTTTTGGTACTTATACTTGTTTTTACATCATATAACTCACAACGTTTAAGTTTCATCCAGGATGTCTAGTAAAACATTCTATTATCGCTGCAAGACGACTAAGTCTAGATCGGCCCCCTTCCCGCCCTAATTACTCCTCCAGATACGCCCCTTTCAGCTCTGGGCACACAGCAGCATTCAGAGGCATAAAAAATTCCGCAACACATCCAGAAAGTCGGTTTGATTATTGGCACCTGTCTTTTAGGTTTGATTATATGAACTGTCTTTTAGGTCGTTCAGGTGCTGACTTGGGTGGGTTTTTAGACATGTTTAAGTTTTGTTTATGAGCCCCATAGGCTATAAGTGGCATATACAGTAAATACTAAAAATAAATACATATTGCCAGTACAAGTATTTTATAAAAACAAAGGTCCCAATATTCAAAAGGAATTACCTGAATAATGGCAGTCATTATCTGGTTAATTGCCCTAGTCGGCACTGTTGATTTATAGTGCTGATTGAAAAATCAATACAGATTACCTCAAAAATATCCAAACAGGACTGGAACACAATGATGGCATTCTCTACAATCATTCATATAGTACCAGCTGTGATATTTAAATGCCTGATTGAAAATTTACAGAAAATAGCTAAAATAGAAGGCAGGGACATTAATGAAAACATATATGTATTGTACAGTTTACCAAGGAATCACATACAGGGACAGATAAATTTAGCCTAGGCTAGAACTATGAAAAAAAAGTATTTATATGGTCCATTCTCTCATGTTTCTTTAGCTGGTATAATTTTTATACAAGTAAAAAGACAACAATATTTACATGTTGAATTGTTTTCTTTTGGAAAGTGTCAGGTTATATGAAATACACAGAGTGCATAAAAGCATGTTTTATCATTTAGATAAGCAGTCAAAGAAGGAAAGGAAGAAGGATACAGCATATGGTGTCTAACACAGAAGGAGCTCAGAAATATGACAACATTAACTGTGTTAAGTGCATCATACAAAATGTGTATTCTTAGGATTCATTGACTCTCTATATTGTATATATAATTCAGTTTAAAGTGCGACTTGATGATTTAATAATCCTGCTCAAATCTTTTTATTATCAAGATGATAATACTTCCATAAGGATAAAACATATATATTGAGACATTTCTGCATTATGAGGAACTTATTAATCACAATAAAATAAATTCAAACACAGGTAGTTTTATCTAGATTTCTTTTATTTCAATGAATTTTCAAAGTTTTAGACGTTTCTTAATCCTGTGCAATCTTCTGAATTTACAAAAATACAATAGACTCTCAGTTAACCAGCACCCATGGGGATTGATAGATGCCGGAAACTGATTTTATTTTCATTTTCATTTAAAGTATTACAGTATGGGCCTCTTCTATCAAACTGCGCTAGCAGTTTTTAGCGCAGAGAGCCGTGCTGAATGGTCTGTGCTGCTCCCGATGCTAATAGGAACTCAATGAGCGTCGGGAACAGCGCAGCCCATTCAGCGAATTCTGGACAGATTGGAGGGGAGTAAGATGGCTAAGTGGAAGGCCTTAGAGTAGCCAGTTGAGTAGTCTAAGTACAAGGTGATGAGGGTATGGATAAGTGTTTTGTTAGTGTGCTCAGAGAGGAAGGGTCGGATTTTGGTAATATTATAGAGGAAGAAGTGGCAGGCTTTAAAGATATGTTGTATCTGGGCAGTGAAGGAGAGAAAGGAGTCAAAGATGACCCCAAGATTACAAGCATACAAAACAGGAAGGATGTGAGTGTTGTCCACAGAGATGGAAAATGAGGGAAGTGGCGAGTTGGGTTTAGGCGGGAAGATGAGCATCTTTGTTATAGCCATATTCAATTTTAGATGGTGAGACATCCAGGTAGTAATGTCAGACAGGTGGGCAGAGACTTTGGTCTGGGTTTCAGTAGAGAAATTTGGCACAGAGAGGTAAATCTTGGAATCGTCAGCATAGAGGCGATACTGGAAGCCTTGGGTGGAGATAAATGTAAATGTAACTCTTACTTTTTCCAGCTAAGTTGACACTGGAGATCCACAGATGAAACAAAAATCCAAAACAAATGACTGGAGACTGATGTTACTGATGAAGACTTTTATTTGATAAAAAGAGTCAATAAACCATCCACAACTTCATATAGGAAACCCAACATAGAATGTGTTTTGACCTAAGAGTCTTCCTCAGGGGTCCCATGGGTATAAATGATAAATGTTTGTAAACATATATAATAGATGTTACTATGAATAGATTATGGTGTTGAAAATAGGTGATATATGCAAGTGGTTGTGATGTATAGTGATCACAATAGAAAATGAGGACCATTATAGTGTTTACTATGGTTTCTACACTCTATATTGACACAATACCATAGTGCAACACTCGTAAAGTATTACATTTAATAAGTGTTATATTAAATAAAGGAACGAGGTAAAGAGACAATCCAGTGTGCATAGTGTGTCTATATATAAATATGCCATTGTGAGATATATAAAGTGAATACATTGCCCAGACCAAAAAGGTATGTCTAATAGAAAGGATAAGCCTAACAAAAAGAAAAACATACCACGTGGTTTCTTCAAAAATATGTAGATGTAAAACCTTAAGAGAAAACATATATAATTTAGTAAAAACAGATTTTTGTAGAAAGATAAAAAACTGAAATAAAGACAAAACGTAAGACCAAGATTAATGAACAAAATGGATGGATAAAGTGAAAAGTATAAATATAAAACCAAAAATGTAAATATAAAACCTTCATCCTAAGAATCAACATTTCTGATTTTGATAAAAAATGGGAGACTAAAATGAAACCAATAACGGTGACAAGACCAGAGTAAGTAATTAAAATGGACAGAGAATGCCGAAAAAAGGACAAAAAAAACAGGTATAGACGACCATGCCTAAATAAAAGGACCATGCCACACATATAGCAGAGCTGCTGGCAGTTCAGAGAAAAATGTATGGACGCCAGCAATCTTATACAAAGAGGGCTCAAAGAGACATGATAAACCAGCCTAATGTGACGCGAGCTAATACTGCATGTGTGGCATAAAAAGCCACAAGATAATAATGAATAATCTAAGGACAAGTGAAATACAAAGCTGTATATAGAAGCTCCGGAAATGAAATTAAACATAAACTCTTACACGAAACATACATGTCCCACTGCTGGCTAATGGGCATGAAAGAAAAATGAAAAGAAGCAGGAAAAAACATAGGAACCATAATTTTTATTTTAAAACAAAGAAATATAGAACCAGTCCAAGTGAAACCCAAATGGCACTCATCAAGCATTGGTCAAAGTATCCTCTGGCATTGCTGCTGAGAAAAGATAAGATGTGCATTTGTGGTGTGGGATTTAAGAATGCACTGGATGATGACATCATGAGTTGATTGTGAAATGTTTACTTGGCACCCTTAATGTGAAGTTCACAGCCATGTTCCCTAGGATGCCCCACTGCTCTGCTGGCATGTCTGTGTGGCCAGTCCATAAAAAATTTTGGCCTTTACTATATGCAGATGGTTTGTTTTGGACATTTTATTTTTCAGTAATTGCAAAAAAGTTAGACTTCTAGCTGGACAAAGCAACTAACTGGGAAATAAAAAAAAAAAAAAAAAAAAAGCCTAGATATCTTGCGGGTTCAAAAATGGCCATTTCTTCCACCTGATATTTGGATGTCTAGTGGAAAACATGTAAAATAAAACTTAGATGTCCTATCGAAAAGGCCCCTCTATGTATTGTCATAGGCACCTACAGGGCAATGGGTCCTGAGGCACCAGTGACAAGTAAATACTCCTGTGAGCCACTGCGGGCTGCACAAGGAAAGAAAACCAGAAAAAACACCTCACCACCAGTTAAGAACACAATTTATTCAAAACTCCCTTCAAAATATTCCACTTGCAAGAGGGTTTAAGCAGTTCAACAGTCAAAAGATGAAAAACAAGCAAAAAAGAAACAAAGATGTTAGAATGCTTCAAGCCACAAAAGTTAGGTCTTTCTATCAGTTCAAACAATGCAAAAAAATGTATTTTTAAATATAGTCTCTGTCTTTCTGAAGCTCATTAAAGTTCCTTGCACACTTCAGTGGGAGTTCCCCAATACAAGGAATGCCACAAACAAAACTAACAATCCTGGCTTTCCAAAGCCATCAAAACTTCTCCAGGTTCTCTTATCACATAGCAAACAGTTTAAACAAACAGATCCTCGAGCTTTTGTCATTTGACTCAGCCTATACTATTGCTAAGACACTAGTCACCAGCATATGATGTGCTAGTCGGGAAGTATGCTCTGTGTGGTCTTAATATGCAAAAAAATTATGCCCTCAAACCCACCTCAGAAAATACACAGAGCAGTCCCCACTTCCAGGGACTATCAAGAGCCCTTCCCCCACCCAGAGGGAAAGGGACCCCCTCCAGAAAACAAAAAAACTCTGTTCTTTCAGGTGCCAAAAATCACCACTTTTCTCAAGGGTTACACAGCAGTAAGCATCAGGTAAGCTTATCCAAAAATATTCATAAACTCAGTTCTCCATAAGCAAACCAAAACAGAAGTAAAGCAAAAACTTCTAGTCCAAAACAATGAGGCACTTTTTAATTCACTTGCCTTTAGTGTAGCAGACTTCCATAGGGAGTACCTCACTGGGCAGTTCCTGGTTTGGCTCCAACTCCATGGCTATTCTGACTCACCTTCTATCAGCTCTATGCTTTCTGGCTGCACCTTGCCAATCAGAACTCTCAATCCTGAGTACTCCTGCCTCTGCTGCTCCTTTTCTCTCTATCTCTCTAACTGTTCTGCTTTCTGGTATAAAAGCCAGCAGCCACATCTCAAACCCTCAGGTGCAAAGGCTTTCCTAATGGTTCTAGCCTCAGCTTGCATGTGACTGCTAGGAACAGAGCTAATATGTTGTGTGTGTGGTGTGGAGTAGACTGATCTGCTCTCCTTCTCCCTCTTGAAGTCATAGAAGGAACATCCTCAAAATTATTTGATTGGGGTTTAAAATGTGCTGTTTCTGATGAATCAGGCTTTGACATGTGCACTGCTCTGGGGACATACCTAGCAGGCATAGGTTGTATACCACAATATGCCAAGTGGAAATATATCATTCCCCAATCCTTCTTTACCTGTTGTTCCCAAGGAGCTACCCGGGTTTTATTTCCAAATATATTTTTGTTTTTCTACTGAATAATCTTATGCCAGGCTTTTAATAAATGTCTTATACCCAAAAACTTTGAGTTTGTCGTTATTTGCCAATCACCTAGAAAAATATCCCTAGAATTCTTTAGAACAGTGTTTCCATAGGCACTAAAATGCCAAACATGCATACATAACTCTTTACAAGGGGATTATTCCAATTAGCTTGTCTAATAAAATGCTTGGAGCTCATCTTTAGAAATAGTTCTTGTATTCGGTGAAGCTATTTTCTAGACAGCTAATCAATACAGGTCTTCTTTCAACCCTAATTATGCACCTAAATGCCAATATATAGCAAGCACAGCTAGGACATGGGCTATGTATCACATTTTATTATTAGAGAGTTGCTCTCCCTAATCATGCCATCTACCTTCCTAAATTTTAATTTATTAAGAGCTTCACCTGGAAAGCAATCACCCTTGTACTCAATTCCCAAAATAAAATGAATGTCTTTTCAATTTGAGCAACCTATGAAAAAGAAATACCAAGGGATAAGGCCTTATGAATTATTTTAGAAAGTAGAGATGTTTTACTGAAACATTACTCAGACAATAGTCAACTCGCTTTGCATTATGAATGTTTGCTCTTTTCTTTGGTATGGACAGAGCAATTAGCATACATTTTTCTAGCTCAGTTGCCAACAAAGTATACTTTAATTCCTGCTTTCTCAATCCTCCTTTTTCTGCTAATTGACCTTTCCATGGGCTATTTGAGACTTAAAAGCATTTCAGTTCATGGCTTTTTAGTTTCATTATAGTTATTTGTTATCATGACAGTTATGATTTCAATGTGGTCTCAAAAAGTGCATTTTAAGATTCCTGCTAAACTGAACCAGTAATACAAAGGTAGTTTGAAAAGTTTGATAAAAAAAGAAAGTTTAACAATGCAGTCTTCTTCAAGGGCTATATACTCATGAGGGAAATTCTAGATACGGAGCCTATATTTAGGCATCGGTAGGTGCCATACCAGCGCCTAAGTTAAGTAACAAATGTTGTTTAAAACAGCAAAAATTGGCACCATTAAATTGCCTACTGGTTCCTAAATAATATGGGGTTCATAATAAAAAAAAAAACAAACAAACGCCAAAAAAGTGTCCTAAATGGCTACTTGGACGATCAAAAAGCCTGATCGTCCAAGTACCAATAACCAAAGCTAGTTTTTAGACGTATCTTAAACCAGCTTGGCCTTTCCCCTGTCTCTAAATGCACAGAGAGAAAAGAGACGTGTTTAGAGGAGGGGAAAGGGCGGGACGTGGGCCGACCTACACCTAGGCATGCAGCAGATATAACCAAAACCATAGGCAGGTTGCCTAGTCGGCACTTATACCTTTTTGACTTAAACAAAGTCAAACCAGGTCTAAGTGCTGAAAAAGGGGCCACTGAGCTGATGGCCGCTGGCGCGATCAATTCAGCGGCTCGGCAACCTACCCACTCATCCACCGCAACTGAGTCACGGCAGTTCGGGTAGAGGAGTGATGGCATTGCGGTAGGGGAGATGAGGCATCTCTCCTGCCGCGATACATCATCCCCCCCCACACACACAACATCGAGGCAAGAGGGAGCCCAAGCCCTCTTGCCCTGCGGCAGCCGCGGCACCCCCGACGATATCGGGGCAAGAGGGAGCCCAAACCCTCTTGCCCCAGCGATCGTGCCCCCCCCCCACTGAGTACGATCGGGCCAGGAGGGTGCCCAAACCCTCCTGGCCCCGGCGACCCCCCTCCCGAGTACGATCGGGCCAGGAGGGAGCCCAAGCCCACCTGGCCTCGGTGAGCCCCCCCTCCCAAGTACGATCGGGCCATGAGGGAGCCCAAGCCCTCCTGGCCCCGGCGACCCCCCCGACTGGATCTGGCCAGGAGGGAGCCCAAGCCCTCCTGGCCCCGGTGACCCCCTACCCCTCACCCCCCACTACAATATGGGCAGGAGGGCCTGGGATCCCAGGTCCTCCTGCCCTCGACACAAACCCCCTCCCCCCAACAACCGCCCCCCCGAACCCCCAATCGTCCCCCCACCAACCCCCATGTGCTTAAGGCCCTGCCCACAGGAGGAGCCTAAGGCTCCCGGGCCTATTCTGATTGGCCCAGGTGCCTCAGGCCCCACCTGTGGGCAGGGTTTCAGCCGCCTGGGCCAATCTGGCCCCATTCTGGAACCAGTTGGCCTGCCAGACGGGCGGGCTTGGCACCCGTCCGTCTGGCCAACGTTGAAAGGTACGGGGAAGGGGGGTTGGGGATGGGGGGGTCGTGAGGTCGGCTGGGGGGGGTGCGGGTCAGCGCGGGGGGGGGGTGATCGGGGGTTCGTGGGAGCGGTCATTGGGGGAGGGGGGTTGTGTCGAGGGCAGGAAGGCCTAGGATACCTCCTTCCCGTATTGTAGTGGGGGGTGGGGGGTAGGGGGTCACCGAGGGGGTCTAGTCGGGGGGGGGGGTCACCAGGGCCAGGAGGGCTTGGGCTTCCTCCTGTACCGATCGTACTCAGGGGGGGTCGCCGGGTCCAGGAGGGTTTGGGCTCCCTCCTGTCCCAATCCTACTCGGCGGGGGTGGGGGGGAGGTACGATCGCCGAGGTAAGACGGATTGGGCTCCCTCATGCCCCGATATCGTCGGGGAGTGCCGCCGGTGCCCGGGGCAGGGGGGCTTGGGTTCTCTCCTGCCCCGATGTTGTGTGTGTGTGTATGGTTGGGGGTGTTGGGGGGATTCTGTAACCGGTGTTGTTTTTGACAGACACCGGTTACAGAATCCAGCTTTAAGCGATGAACTGGCTCCTCTTTCGCCTAAAAGCCCTTGTGTTGGATGTTTTGGGCTTATGCGTTTTTTTTGTTCATTATGGGGTATAAGTGTAGACGTTGTGGGGGTGTACTTGAAGACGTAGTGGTTGGCTGGGCGTTTAAAAAGCTGAAGGTAGAGGCAGGCCATAATCAAAACAAGGACGTTTGTTTTAGTTATGGACACTTTCCCTGCTTCTGCTTTCAACGTTTAAGGCTTTAGGCCAAAAAGGGACTTAGATGGTTTTTTTGATTATGCCCCTCCACATGTCAGAATCATGCCTACTTAGTCACTTTAATGCCAGAAGTGGAAATAGGTGGCCTTAAGCACCTATGTAGGCAAGATTCACAGCATAGATAGGCACCTGAAATGTAGGCCCAGAAAACCCTGTCTCACATTTCCAGTGCCTATCTTTTGCGAAGGTGTGATTCTCTATAGGGCACCATCCTGTGATTGACACATGATTGGCGGCCACTTTTTAGGCAGCTGCCAATATCTGTGCCCCATAGAGTATCCGAGCCTTAGTCCAACGTGTTTCTAGTTTTTTTGTAAGCAATTTTTCCTAATCTGTTTTAACCTAAAATAGGATTTCTGTACTACTGTGGTTATATGTAATTGAAACAACAAACTGGAATCAAAAATTACTCCAAGTAATGATGAACAGAAAGGTAAATTTCTGTCACAAATAAAAAGCGATAAGGGAGTGAAGGTTGGCATACATTGAGGAAAAAAAATTTGGATCTACATTCAATAAATATATACCTGAATTACCACAAACCAGAAATAAAGAAAACAAAAAAACTACTAAGAAAAATGATTTTAGGCCACAATATTTGGGGAGTTTAAGGAAATAGTTATACAAATAGGAATTTTTGTTATTTCAATCTGAACAGAAAAATATTATTTTACAGAGTAAAACTGGTAACTACATCCAGATGTACTAACCCAAGGGAACTATTAATGAAATAAAAACATCCACATGAGCAATTAAAAATTGCAGCAACTGTTTTGGATAAACCCCTCCACCAAAAAAAACCCATAAAGCACTATAGGGCACATAATCAAAACGTTAAAATGTCCAGAAACCAGCCTAAATCTGTACTTGGACGTCCTAATAGCAGGGACGTCAAGTGCTGATAATCAAAACCAACTTTCTGGATGTGCAGTAGTACTCCTAAGCTACTTTGCATGCAGAGAGCAAAGGGGCATGTTTGGAGGTGAGTTATAGATGAGAATTGGGCAGGCTTCAACCTGGATGTACCCCAATCATAATAAATGTTTTCCTAGAAGGAACTTAGATGCCAGCAGTTAGACCTGTTTGAGTTGTGTCTGAGTTCCACAAAGGTGCCCAAACTGACAAGAAGACCATTGGAGGATTTAAGGCATGACCACCCCTTACTTCCCCAGTGGTCACAACCCCTTCCCACCACCCAAAGAGAACCCCCTCAAAAAAAAAATTAAAAAACCCTATAGGCTTCCCATCAGCTGATCGTGGCAGAAGGAATCCACAACAGGTGAACTAGTTTCGAGGATTCCTGGCAGCTCAGCTGATGGGGATTCCCTCTGCTAGGATCAGCTGAGTCACAGAGCCTTACTCCCCTCCCCCTGACATCCCTGACATCCCGGACCTTCTCTTGACATCCTCGATATCCCGCTGACATCCCTCACATTCTCCTGACATCCCCGATATCCCGCTGACATCTCAGACCTCCCCTGATATGGTCTGATATCTCTGCCCCTCCCCCACACACATCCCTCCAACATTCCTGGGCCCACATTCCGTACCTTCGGAAGAGCAAATGGCAAGAGGGAAGCTCACTCCCACCTTCCTACAGGGCCACGTGCTGCAAATGATAGGATTTCCCCTCCTATTGCATCTTGTGATGCAGTGGGAGGGTGAAAGGCCTTGATTGGCTCAATTTTGAGTCAATCAGAGCCTTCAGCCCCTCCTACTGTAGCAGTTTCTTGAGTGATCAGTGGGTTCCCACAAAATTCTTGGGATGGCAAACTTCATGTCTTTCTTTCCCCCTTTGTACCATCATGTAGAAGCAAAAAAAAAAAAAAAAATGAAATTGTGGTAATAAAAATACATTTATTTCACCTATGACTAATGTGTATGAAATTCTCGTAAAATATAAAATCAATTACATACCACTCATTGAGGAAAGTACATCTAACAGCTCTCAGCTAGTCTTACAGGCCTCAGAGTTGGAGCCTACGCACAGTTGTGATATCACAAACTGAGATCCTCAGCATAGTGTTCTTACTCCTGCTCCAATCATCGGCCAGGGGATCTGATGTTATTTCTACTTTTTTTGTAAAATTTTTGTTTTTTTATATATCTATATTCTCAAACTTCATGAGTATTCTATTAAACCATTAAATCTTATTTGCAACGGTATTTTCTTCATCATATTTCTTCACCACTGTCCATATATTCAACAATTTGTTAGTATGCACTTATCCAACTGGTTGAAAAAGACTGACAAGAAAACTACTTATCTTCAGTAATGCTGCTTGTTCTTAAAAATGCCATTGCATTGCTGAAGATAAGTGCACGCTAACAAATTGTTGAATATGTGGACACTGGTGAAGAAATATAGTGAAGAAAATACCTTGGCAAATAAGATTTAAAAATGGTTTAGAATACTCATGAAGTTTGAGAATATAGATATATAAAAAAACAAAAATTTTACAAAAAAAGTAGAAATAACATCAGGTCCCCTTGCCGATGATTGGAGCAGGAGTAAGAACATTACGCTGAGAATCTCAGTTTGTGATATCACAACTGTGCGTAGGCTCCAACTCTGAGGCCTGTAAAAAATACCTGTAAGACTAGCTGAGAGCTGTTAGATGAACTTTCCTCAATGAGTGGTTGATTTTGTATTTTGGGTTATCTAAACCACTCGGGTTAGTTAATTTAAGTTATGAAATTCTCACAACATATTTCATATTGTATATGATATATTTTCAAATAACATTGAAACTTTTAAATATTTTTTTTAAATTAAACATTCTAAGAAATTTTATAGCAGAAAATTTTGCCATCCTAGTGAGAAACAAAATTGTCTTACCTTGTAGAATTTTTTTTGTCAGTGCTCTCATGTGAAGTGAGGTGCCCAAGGTTTGTCTTCATCCCCAACAGGCATGCCAAAATATGCCTTGCAGGCATCAAACATCTTAGCAGATGCTTCTATGGAGTTCTTCTTCACCTCTTATTTTGATAAATTGGCCAGATACACAGAAAAATGCATCTAACAGATATTTGCAGCCTCTGGGTCCTTCAGTAAATGGAAGTTTGACTACTCAGAACTTGAAGGCCTCTTATGCTTCTTTTTTGTGCTTGTTAGTTGTTTTGTAATTTGATTCCCTCTCTATTTTGACTATCTGCAGCCTCTGGATGCCATCCAAAACAATGCAGATATATTACTACTTAGTCAGTTGGAACTGAGATGGTGAGTTTAGTTATACTGTACTACTATTTGTATTGGTGGAAAGTTCTAGAAATTTCTTGAAGTTACTCTAAGGGGTACTTTTATTAAAGCCTAGGGCCAAAATTCATGCAAAAAAAGGTAAATTTCAAAATATCAATGTCCTGGTCACAAAAGCAAAGTTTGAAGGGAATGATAACCATGTTCTATAATTTTGTGGCCCAGGCAATTAAGAAAGAACACTTATTATGCAGGAACAGCAAAAAATAAAATTTTGTTGTCTAGTGAATTATTACCACCATAGCCAATACAAGAAATCACAGGAAATGTCAATATATATGACACTCTAAGCTTATCTGGCTCAAAAGCAAAGGTTAATAGCTTTGTGGTTCTAGCGGTCACTATTTCAAGAAAACTTTCAAAGAATGTTGTTATATCCAAGTGTTCAATATTTCAACCTGCCCTTTCTGAAAGACTCCAAAGGCTCCTTTTACTAAGCTGCGATAGAGGTTTTAGCGTGTGTAGAATTGCCACACGCGCTAGACACTAACACCAGCATTGAGCTGGCATTAATTCTAGCTGTGTAGCGCGGGTTTAGTGTGTGGGGCAATTCTGCGTGCGCTAAAATCGCTATCGCAGCTTAGTAAAAGGAGCCCCAAGTGAAATATATTGGGCTCTTATTATATGTGGTATAGAGTGGCATTTCAATATTACATCTAAATTTGATTATGGACTTTTGGGGTAAAACACCCAAAAACCAGTAAAGAAAATAACCATTTTGAAACCAGAAAAAAAATCTTTTTGTTTTAAAAGACCATTTTCTTGATGTTTTTGAGCACAGTGCATCTATCTTTTAGGAGCATTAAAAAAAAAAAAAAAAAAAAAAAGGCCACAAGAAAAACATATAAACAAGCCATTTTGATGTAGGAAGTTCCAGCATTCTTAGGGCTACTTTTGCAAAGGTGTGGTAAGCATTTTAGCGCATGTTTAGCGCACACTAAATCAGCATGTGTGCTAACCGCTAACGTATCCATAGGATAACATTCACGTGTTAGGGTTTAGCGCATGTTTAGTGCGCGATAATATTTATCAAGCACTAAAAAGCATAGTGTACCTTTGTAAAAGAGGGGTTAGTATACTAGCCATACAGACACCCCGGTAGAGCAGAGGGGTACCCTAGGGAGTACTACAGTGAACTTCACATAAAAGGTCTCAGGTACACATCTCACCATTACCCACTTATATTGTATGGTGAGCCCTCCAAAAACCCATCCAAAAGTTATTATACCCACCTGTACACAACAACAGTTGCCCTTGTACCTGCAGGTATCATCTTTATGTATGTATAGTAGATTTTGGAGGGCTCACAAATTTCACTGGGAGTGTGGTTATGGGCCTGGTTCTCCATCTCTATAGTCCAGTGGTTCCCAACCCTGTCCTGGATGACCACCAGGCCAGTCATGTTTTCAGGATAGTTCTAATGAATATGCATTAGAGAGAACTGCATATAATGGCATGCAAATCTGCTCCATGCATATTCATTAGGGTGATCCTGAAAACCCGACTGGCCTGGTGGTCCTCCAGGACAGGGTTGGAAATCACTGCTATAGTCCACTGAACCAACCACTAGGCTACTCTGGGAACCTGATTGTTGCTCTAATGCAGGGATCTCAAAGTCCCTCCTTGAATCCAGTTGGGTTTTCAGGATTTCCCCAATGAATATGCATGAGATCTATGTGCATGCACTGCTTTCAATGCATATTCATTGGGGAAATCTTGAAAACCCGACTGGATTGCGGCCCTCAAGGAGGGACTTTGAGATCCCTGCTCTAATGGCCATAACATCTGAAGCTGCATACAGACTGGTATGTACTGTTTCTTTCACATCTTTGAGTAGTGAAAGGGGGTCGGTGACCACTGAGGAAGTGTGTGGAGGGTCATGCTTACGTCCCTTCATTTGTCATCTGGTTAGTTTTGGCATCTTATTGGCACTTATTTGTTATTGAAACAGTCTAGCCTAAAACATCCAATTTTTGCCTTGGATGTTTTCTACAATGCTCCATTAATGCAAAAAAAAAAAAAAAAAAATCATAAGCCTACCCTAGTCCCACCCAAACTATTCCCCCAACACCCCCCTCCTTGAGATTTAGATGTGCTGAAGTGCATAGAAATTATTTTGAAACATGCGTGTGTCGGTAGAGGCGCTCCCGAATATTTACTACATTGATTAAGATAAGTAAAAGTCTACATGATAAGTTTGTCAATACTTTATAAGAAGATTCCTATAAACATATATAATATTGATCCTATGATGATCGGGTAATTGTGATTTGGTTCACAATACCAAATGGGCTTTGGAGCCCTCTGAGGATCATTACAAGGATATAATGAAAAATTGATAGGACTGGATTTTGGTTATTGATGTTATATTTTGGAACCAGCCAATGAATAGCCAGTGAAATTGAACTGCATAGAAAAGCATCTGAAATATGGATTTCAAAAATAGTGATGTCGCTTTATGCCATTTTTCTATTTTGAAAATGAGCACCATAGTCTTATTAGAGAACTAATACTTCTCACAGATATTTTCTAACCATTTCTAAAGAGCGATATTGAAGGAAATCTTGGGAAATTTATACTGTATATATCAAATTGTTCAGATGAGATAGATTTTCTAAATATTCAATTTTACTCAGCAAATACTTCTTTTTCTTTTATAGCAGCTAATTCTATTTTTTTTTATATCCCCAGTTTGAGAGTCCATTCTAGTTAATTTTCTTTCTGTTCAGACTGATCTTGGACCTGTTAATCAACATTTGCCCTTATTTGGCCAGAAAGTACTTGCTCAATTTTTTGACTTTGGCTGGCTTTTGCAATTTCCCAAACCGGATAATTTCCACATCCTTTGCTATAGTTACATCCACTCCAGACAGCTTCTCCCAGTTCAACCTGGATGAAGAACAACTTTGCAATACTTATTTTCCTGCTGGAGAGGCTGGAGTCAACTGGTGCAAACAATGGAGCTTTGCTCCTTGGTATTGAGGAACCTGCCTCTCTTCCAGGCTAAGAGAAGCCCGAGAGCTCCTGATACATTTGGGAGGCTCCCTGTAGTAATGATCTCTTTTTTAGGGAGTAAGACACTAACATCATGAATCACTGATTGCACCAGCTTCAGAGCAGAACATGAAGCCTGTGTGTAAATTCAAGCTGTACCCTTCCTTTTTTTCCCCTTTAGCTCACACACTTAGGGTGTCAAATGCTATATAAACAACTGCTGCCTTGATAGTGTTTTCACTTTTGCTCTGACATGCCACCATTTTGAACTTCCATCAAAAAACTTTCTTATTCCTTTATACCAAATCCTGAATATTTATTCAAATATCTGTACAATTTCTTTCATTTTTATATCAAATAATATAGAATTGTTATTGACATTTAGCCCAGGGTGCTAAATGCGCTGATGCTCATAAGAATTCAATGAGAGTCGGAGCAGTGTTGGAGCATTTAGTGCTCTGGGCCATGGTAGATACCTCTACCGTGATTAGTAAAAGAAGGCCTAAAGAAGCTTTTTCTCAAAATGGTTATTACTGTATATAATGATACAATTTTAAACAATCAACTGTCGAAGAAACTGTTATATCACTGTTTGTGTAGGTATTTTCACTGCAGTTGAATTCATCCAAGCAATATTGACTTGACCTTTAATTAATTAATTAATTTTAAAAATTTCTTCTCCACTTAGTACTTAAGTGGATTACAATAAAACACATATTCAAATACATACTGACATGAATCTGTGGAACTGAATATCTCATGATAACCAGTTAACAGAATAGCAATTTTCCAACTAAATTTAACTGATTATATTTAATCACATAACACTGCCAATCCAAAATATGTTGAGACCAGCACAATGACCTTCTGTTGTGCAGGGGTTAAACTGTGGAATTCACTCAAGAGTCAATTATGAAAATGTGGTGAAAAAGGCAATTCCAGGAAATTACTCAGAATGCAGTTATTTGTAAATGCCTTTTTTTAGATATTGATCCCTCATGACTGCTGACTTTTGAAAATATTTTTAATGATTGTTTGTATAAGCCTTCTCTGGCTTTCATCCTTTCACTTCTGATTTTCTGAGGATTATTTGTTTATGCATGTCTGATTTTATTTGTTTTATAGAATCATGTATGTAATATTATGTAAACTGTTTAGGTTTTAAATGGTATACAACATTTTAAAACAAATAAATAGCCATGCCCTTAGCACATCTCCCATCCCTCTTCCTTAAAACTGCTCATTTTTTGGCAAAAAATTTCATTCTGTGGACAAAAGATACATGGTCAAAGAGATCAAAAATTCAACAGTGAAGATTTCTTTGTTTATATAAATGTTTATACAATTTTTGTACTGCCTTCCTAGGCAGTCATTCAAAGTGGTTTACAGAAACTAATGCAACTTATTACACTGATTGCACAAGCTCTGCCAATGCACTAATAAGGTGACCTGACCACATAATCCATGCCATGATAACATTATGACTGGACTTGCAACTAACAGAGAATTGAAAGGCATGATAATAATTGATCAGGAGAGAGACCTTGGGAAGATCCTTTTGCCTGGTCCCACCCTTTCGTTCCTTTGTCAACTACCGCTGATTTTTCTTCCTTCTCTGAAATCACAGAGGAAAAAATGCACAAATTCTGTCTTCAACCAAGTCTACTACATGCACCTCAGACCCTATTCCTACCCTTCTACTTGACCCCATCTCACACACTGTCATCCCTCCCATCTGCCATATTATCAACCTATCCATTTCCACTGCAACTGTTGATTTACAGACTACGCAGCTCAGGCATACTTTGACTTGTGTTTTTATTATTATTTTTTAAAATTATTATTATTTTTTGCATTTTTATTTGTGGCTCTTAGCAAGACTTCTATCTCTACAACATCATCAAAATTCACCCCTTCCTCTCTGAGCACACTACCCATGCCCATACTCTCATAATCTCATGCTTAGATTACACTGCACAACAAAGTTTTTGCTTCCTGAACACTGCTGGGTGTTTCTTATAGAATTTTGGGTGCTGATCATGAATATTACATCAAAAATTACCCATCACGTACCATTTCAGAGAAATCTTCAATTTTGTCGTGATTTTTTCTTATATTTGGATGCAAACAATTTTTTCTCCCATAAGTGTCTTATCAACAACGGTTTGTGCCGCCTGGGTATGTCCATGCATAAAATCTAGCCAGGTTGGAAGCTGTTTTATGGAAGATGACATCCTGGGCATGTCTGGGCAGGTCTGAACGAGCTTGCGCTGTCTCACCATGCTATAATGGTGGCTTCCATACACCGATCCTGCTCATTTGGTTAATATAGATAGTCCGTGTGTGTATATAGTATCAGTATAGTAAAGTATAGTAGTATAGTAGCTGTAGCAATATAACAGTAAGTAAGCTTGATGCTATAGACGTTTTGGTGTCGGGCAATATGTCTCGTCGGTGTCGTAACAGCCGCGACACATTCTGCTATATCTGTGGGGAATATACACTTACGCCTCAGAGACGTTCGATGACTGCCCTTGTAAAGAAAGCCTATCATCTGTATTTTGGCTGCAAAATAGGTGATCAAGACAAGCAATGGGCGCCTCACATTTGCTGTGCGACATGTGCTGTTAGTCTGAGAGCCTGGCTCAGAGGTACTCGAAAGACGATGCCATTTGCTGTTCCGATGATATGGCGAGAACAGAAAGACCATGTGACGGACTGTTATTTCTGTTTGACTAATGTGTCTGGTTTCTCTGCCAAAAACAAGAAGTCAATTGAATATCCTAATCTGCCTTCAGCAATGAGACCCATGCCACATGATGACAGTCTTCCAGTTCCGAAACCACCAGAGGATTGGACCTTAGACGAACCAGATGAAGAAACTGCAGTGCAGGGTTCTAACAGTGACATTGACCCGGATTTTGAACCATCCTCATCAGGCGATCCACATCTGATAACACAGTCCGAATTGAACGATTTGGTCAGAGATTTGGGTCTGTCAAAAGCAAAAGCTGAGCTGCTAGGTTCGAGACTGCAGGAATGGTGTTTGCTATCACCAGGTACGAAAATTTCTGTGTTTCGAGACCGGCATCATGATATAACCAAATTTTTTGCACAAGTCGACAGTCTCTGTTTCTGTTGTGACATTGAAGGATTGTTCTCGGTCTTTGGTTGTGATCACAACCCGGAAGAGTGGCGTCTTTTCATTGATTCGTCAATGTTAAGCCTGAAAGCTGTTCTGTTGCACAATGGCAACGTTTATCCTTCAGTACCTGTTGGCTATGCAGCACATATGAAAGAAACATATGAGAATATGGAAATGTTACTAAAGTATGTCCAGTATACCAGGTATAACTGGAATATCTGTGGAGACCTCAAAGTCGTTGCTCTGTTACTAGGACTGCAGCTTGGCTATACAAAGTACTGCTGTTTCATCTGCGAATGGGACAGCCGAGACAGAGAGTCGCACTATTCTAGAAAGAACTGGCCACTCCGTAAAAAGTTAGTTCCAGGACAGAAAAATGTAGCACATGAATCGCTTGTTGACCCGACAAAGATATTTTTGCCTCCTCTTCACATTAAACTGGGACTCATGAAGAATTTTGTGAAAGCAATGAACAAGGAAGGGGAAGGTTTTCGTTATTTAAGACAGATGTTCCCAAGAATAACTGATGCCAAGATCAAAGAGGGTATTTTTGTTGGCCCCCAGATCAGACATGTTATGAGTGACAAGCGATTTGAAGATCTGTTAGTTGGGCCGGAAAAAATTGGCTGGAAAGCCTTGAAAGACGTTGTTGACAATTTTCTGGGCAATTACAGAGCCCCAAACTACATTCAGCTGGTAGACAAACTTCTCAAAGCATACAAGAGAATGAAGTGCAATATGTCACTCAAGATTCATTTCCTCCATTCACACTTGGACTTCTTCCCCGCAAATCTCGGTGCTGTGAGTGACGAGCACGGTGAAAGGTTTCATCAAGACATAGCTACGATGGAGAAACGATACCAGGGCAATTGGAATCCGTCAATGCTTGCCGACTATTGTTGGATGCTACAACGTGATGCACCAGACACTGAATATAAAAGAAACTCGGGAGCAAAACACTTTTAATTCTGTTTCATTTAGTCGCTTGTGCGAAACGTAAACTTGACTATATATTTTATTGTCAGTAAACATAAAAATGTCTATTTCTCATAGTTCTTACGTGATGCAGTAAAACCAAAACCATATTTGAGCATACCAAGTTGGTACCTGTCATAATCACCAAAAACTTTTCAGGAATCAAGACTTAACCAAAAAATTGTTGTGCAGTGTTACTGCAATCTACTTCTAACTGGTCTCCCGCAGTGTTGCCTCTTCCCCTTGCAATCTGCAAATCTCTGCTGCATGACTCATCTTCTACTAACATCGCTACACTCATGCCACCGTTCTCCTTAAATTACTTCAGTGTCTCCCTATCTGCCTTCACATACAGTTCAAGCTCCTATTGCTGACCTACAAGTGTGTTCATTCTGCTGCCCCTCAGTCTCTCTCCTCTCTCCTTATACACCTCCCAGAGAACTCCGTTCCTTAGATAAATTGCTCTTAGCTGTACCCTTCTTCTTCATTGCCAATTCTAGATTTTATTCCTTTCATCTAGCTGCCCCTTATGCCTAGAATAAATTACCTGCCAAGCCTCTTCCCTTACCTCATTTAAAAGCAGATTGAAAACCCACCTTTTTGATATAGCCTTCAATCCACAACCCTACTCCCCACTGTCCACCAACCTAGTCAGTGGATTAACCATTCCCCTTAACTGCATCCAAGACACTCTGTTTGTCTGTCTTGTCTGTTTAGATTGTAAGCTCTTTAGAGAAGGGACTGTCTTTGTGATTCTGTATAGCGCTGCATATGTCTGGTAGCGCTATAGAAATAATTAGTAGTAGTGATGATGTCAGAGGATCTCAAAGTGACAAGGTGATGGTTGTAGTCAAAAGAATGCTAATCTGCACAGAGAGAGGCATAAACAGAAGAAGAAAGGAAGAGTAGATGTTCCTGTATAAGACATTGGTGAGACCCCTGTATAAGTCATTGGAGTTTTCTCCAATGAAATAAAAAGACGAGATAATCTAGAGGAAGATGTCAAAAATGGTATGAGGTTTGCACCATAAGACATATGAGAAGAGACCAGAAGGCCTGAATAGGTAAACACTAGTGGAAAGAAGAGAGAGAAGATATATGATAGAGACATTTGGTGAGGAGGAATTCATCAATGTGTGCTACAGTTAAGATGGATAATTTTACCACACGGTCTCTTTAGATAAAATGAGACCCTATGCTAAAATAGCATGACTTGTGGGGGGCAGTCCGGCAGGGAGTGGGGGTGATGTCCGGCAGGAGTAATTGGGCATTTCTCCTGCCGGTGAAGATCATGCAGGTTCGGAGGTTCCAGCAGGAGAGATTGGGCCTGCCACAATCGTTGCGGGGGTGGGGGTGGTGGTGAGGTGGTTCCACGATTCTCTAACTGACATTTTTTATGAAGACGCCAGTTAGAAAATCAGGCTTTTAGGCAAAGGACTGGCCCCTCCTTCGCCTAAAAGGTCTTGTTTTGGGCGTTTGGGACTTGGGCAATTTTTTGGTCGGGAATGTGTTCTAAACATACATGTAGTGGCGGTCTGGGCAATTAAACTGATGAAAGTACAGGTAGGCCATTTGGGGCTTTTTTTTTTTTAGAATGGACATTTCCCTGCTGCCTACTTTGTGCGCCTAGGGCCTTAGGCCATAAGGGGAGTTAGACGTTATTTTTTGATTTTGCCCCTCCACATATATTGGTATTAGATGTATGTGTCGAATTATGATAAAACTTGTATATAAAAAAACTTATACTATAACTATGGCAAGTTGCAATCTGTTAACTATATATTATGTATTTCAACCTATAGCCCATTCTGAGCTCTTTGGTGAGAACGGGATGGAAAATGAATTAAATAAATATGATTGGAGATTGCAGGGAAGTAGACTTTAGGGTAAATTATATCTACAGCACAGCTCAGTACGCACAGCTTCTGCAAACTTAATACAAGAATGTTCCTGAAATGATACAATCAGCTTTAAAGGTAATTATTTCTTCCACTAGAACTAGCAGCCTTAAGCTGTATCTAATTTTGAACAACATCTCTCTGTTTTACTTAAAATCTGTTCTACAATCTCAGACACTTTTTTTTAAAAAAATTTACTTTATACCTCAATTTAATTTTCTAGTCACAACAGAAGCTTCTCAGGATTTTTCCTGTCCAACCTTTCCTAGGCTACTTAAATCTCTGCTCTCCATTTTCAAACCCTTCCTAAACTTTTTTACTCTCTGAAAATCTTCTGTATATTAGAAGTTTATGTCTCTTCCAGTTTCCAGATCCCAGCATGTTCTGGTTTTGAAGTCCAACATCCATTGCCCTGTGGAGCTCAGCATCTGACTGACAGGGTTTTGTGTATTTGTCAAGCATTTCAGATGAATAGCCCCACAGTGCCCTGAAAGTCTGGATTTCTTTTTTCTTATATATAATATTTTAAATGTTTATCTAGTTTAGCCCTGGAATACCTGCATTTCACTCAACTCATTACTGGCAGATGCCACAATTACTTCCAAATGAATTTAATTTTCCCCCCTTATAAGGTTTTCTTACCCACCCTTTATGTTTGTAAGAGTCCTGAGGAAAATGGTAATTGGAAGAAATGTGGAGACAGAGGTCCAGCATCTCCAAACACAATGCTGTGATTCCTGGATATTCTAATTGCTATAGGGGTGGGATATACTGAGAAAGGCTAGCTCAACTCAGAAGATAATGGTACAGGTTCAGATATATGTATATTTGGGCAGCAGCCAAGCTCCTAGGATTAATGCAGAACGTAAGAACATAAGAATTGCCATACAGGAACAGACTGAAGGTCCATCAAGTCCAGTATCCTGTTTTGAAAAGTGGCCAACCCAGGTCCTAAGTATCTAGCTAGATCCTCAGTAATAAAACAGATTTTACACTGCTTTTCCTAGAAATAAACAGTGGATTTCCCCAAGACTGTGGACTTCTCTTTTAAGAAATTAACCAAATCTTTTTTAAACCCCGCTAAGTTAACTGATTTTACCACATTCTGTGGCAAAGAATTCCAGAGTTTAATGACACATGTGAAAAATATTTTCTCCAGTTTGTTTAAAATCTACTACTTAGTAGCTTCATTGCATGCCCCCTAGTCCTAGTATTTTGGGAAAGAGTGAACAAGCAATTCACATTTACCCTTTCCACTCCACTCATTATGTTATAGACCTCTATCATATCACCCATGAGCCATCTCTTCTCTAAGCTGAAGAGCCCTAGCCGCTTTAGCCTTTCCTCTTAGGGAAGTCGTCCCATCCCTTTTATCACCCTTCTCTGTACCTTTTCTAATTCTGCTATATTTTTGTTGAGATACAGCAACCAGAACTGCATACAATATTAAAGTTGTGGCCATACCATAGAGCAGTGTTTTTCAACCGCTGTTCCGCGGCACACTAGTGTGCCGCGAGATGTTGCCTGGTGTGCCGTACGGTCAGGGCCGCCATCAGGGCAGTACCACCAGTCTAGGGAGAGGGGCGGTCCGCCCCACGTGGACAGGAGAGAGCTGGACGGGGGACCCACGGAGTTCAATACATCTCGAGCCGCGAGGCTCGTCTTCTGTTCTTGCCTGCCCTGCAGCTAACATATAGCCGATCGCAAGCGTTCCCCGATGTCAGTGCTGACGTCGGAGGGAGGGCTTAAGCAAAGCCTGCCCTCCGACGTCAGCGCTGACGTCGGAGAATACTTCCGTTCGGCTATTTGTGCGCGGCAGGGCAGGCAGGAAGCAGAAGACAAGCCTCGCGGCTTGAGCTTCGTTTTGCTGAGAAAGTTGCAAAGATGGGCTGGGAGGCAAACACGGAACACAAAAGGGGGGAGGGAGTGCGTTTTGGACACAAGGCATGAACTTGGGAGAGAGGAAGGGAGGGAAAGAGATGCTGAAGTGGGGGAGGGAATGCGTTTTTGGACACAGAAGAAATGGACTTGGGAGAGAGGAAGGGAGGGAAAGAGATGCTGAGGTGGGGGAGGGAATGGGTTTTTGGACACAGAAGGCATGGACTTGGGAAAGAGGAAGGGAGGGAAAGAGATGCTGAGGTGGGGGAGGGAATGCGTTTTTGGACACAGAAGAAATGGACTTGGGAGAGAGGAAGGGAGGGAAAGAGATGCTGAGGTGGGGGAGGGAATGAGTGTTTGGACACAGAAGGCATGGACTTTGGGGAGAGGAAGGGAGGGAAAGAGATGGTTGTGTACATGGGGAATAGAAGAAAGGAGAATTTTTGGTCATAGGGAGGGAGTGAGGTACAGATAGTGGCATACCAGGGTGGGGGGGGGGGGGCGGTCTGTCCCACCCCGGGTTTACGTCCCAAGGGGGTACACAGCTGGCCACCCTCCAGTGTTGTCCCTAGGCCGGCAAACTGCGGCTCTTTAGCCACTTGAGTGCCACCGCCGCCATCGGGAACAGGCCGGCGCCAAGTTCTCCCTGCTTTTCCCTGTGGGGCCGGCCAACTCTCGCCACTTGCGTCAATTCTGACGTCGGAGAGGACGTTCTGGGCCAGCCAATCGCTGCCTGGCTGGCCTAGAACGTCCTCTCTGACGTTAGAATTGACGACGGGTGGCGAGAGTTGGTCGGCCCTGCGGGGAAGAGAAGCAGGGAGAACTCGGTGCCGGCCTGTTCCCGATGGCGGCAGTGGCAGCCTATTCCCCAGTGGCGGTGGCAGCATTATAAAATACTTTTTTTGTGTTTATTTGATTCCTATATATTTATATATAGTCAATATAGGCACAGTTAAATTTTTTAACTTTTTCTAATGGTGGTGTGCCTCGTGATTTTTTTCATGAAACAAGTGTGCCTTTGCCCAAAAAAGGTTGAAAAACACTGCCATAGAGCAATACAAGGACATTATAACATTTTCTTCTTTGCTTTCCATTCTTTTCCTGATAATTCCTAACATTTTATTTCTTAGCCACCGCCCATGTAATACTCCTAACCAGTTAATCTACAGCTAGAAGCCAGGAAGAGAAAAAAAACAGTACTAAGCATGGAGGAGCCTGTTTTCCAGGAAGTTGTGTCATGGCAGGTTATTTTTTTTTTTTTTTTTTTTTTTAGAACTCCAGACCAGTATAACAGTGTCATTTGTGCCCAAGGTAATTCATAGGTCCAGAGCCTAAAGGACCTAGAAGAAAGTTTTCTCCATTACTGAATGAGCCCTGGCATTCCATGGAGTATCAGATTGCATCACAACTAGCTGCTCCTAGGGAAAATTAGAACAAAGGTTCACAAAGACAAATATTGTATATTAATGTGTTTAAAAAAGGATTTAAAAAAACATCTGATAAATTATCTCGTGTTTTTCATTTTTATGTGCACTTTTATTGTCCCTTTTATGACTCTGTTCAAGTTTAGGGCTGGATTTACTAATGTGTTAAAATGTTAATGCACATTAATATGCATTAATGCAATTTAGCACATGATATTTAGCACTAGACCTATTATTGTCAATGAGATCTATCTACTAATGTCATAATTTGCATTAGCATGTTAATGTGTATTAATGCATATCACATTAAAGCAGATTAGTAAATCTGACCCTTTGTTTATGTCACAAGTCATCTTCAGCCTTTTATCTTTTCTTGCTATTTCTGTGTTATTTTGTCGTCATTGAATCTTCTACTTATTGCCTTATTCTCTTTATTAACTATGCCCTGGTTCTCTTCCTTTCATCGAACACCATTTTTGTGCTTACTTAACCTCCATTCTTATCTTTGCATTTATTTTCACTATTCCTTGTCATATCCACCTAATACAAGCACGATTGTCAGTTCTTGCTTTTAGGATACCTCAATCTAGTTCTTTCTCTCTGGAATCATATAGTACTGACCTGTGACCAGTAAGGGGGCGGACATCGCCAGGCACCATCTTGGAGGGAGACACTAGCATCTCTCTGCCCCCATACGCCGCACTCACGCCCGCCCTTCCTCTCCCCATACCTCTTTAAATCTTCACCAGCATGAACAACTTCTCTGGCCTGCTGCTTGCGCCGGCCTGGCTCCCCTCTTAAATCACTTCCAGTCACGGGGCCAGGAAGTGACATCAGAGGGAAAGTCAACACCGGCACGAGTAGGAGGCTTTGAGAACCTGCTTGTGCTGGTGAAGATTTAAAGAGGTATGGGGGAAGGGAGATTGCGAGTATGACATGGGGAAGGAGCGGGAAGGGGTGGGGGGCACAGAAGGAGTTGGGGAAGGAACGGGAAGGGGTGGGGGGTACAGAAGGAGTAGGGGAGTAGAGAAGAGGGTGCATGGGAATGCTACCGCCCAGGATGCCTCCTACCCTCAATATGTCACTGCCTGTCACCAACCCTTCTGCCAGAGTAAAATGATGCCTATTTTCTTCCCTCTTATGGCAATAAGCCATCCCGTTACAGTTACAGTTATGCCTTTTATATTCCGCTAATTCCTAAGTGGATTGCAAATCAGAAGACCAGATTATATATCTACACAAAGATGTACACTTTGCTCGAGTCATGAATACTTGCTGTAAATACCATCTTTCAAAGACATCAAATGCAAAAGTATCAGGAAAAGAATGTTCTCAGTGGTGGTTCTAATGTGGCGGAACTCCCTACCAAAGGAATTAAAACTAGAGAAAGAGACCAAAAATTTCAAGAAAGGAATGAAGAACTTCCTTGTCTCAGACTACTTTTAATTAATATAAGAATCATCCGGTGTGGGGTGGGGGTAATTAATATGGTGGAATTAGCTCACTACTTCACAGTTCATACATGAAAGAATGAAGCAAGATATACAAAGGAAGTTTAAAATATGATACATTTAAATGGCAGCTCAAAGTTTGAATATGTATATTTATAGAGGCTAATTATATAAATAAGTATAATGAAGGGATATAGGGTTATAGTATTCTTTATTGTTGAGTCAATCAAAAGATAGCAATCTAATTCTGTATGTAACACCATTACTAGGCTATTTTAGCATAACTCCAGCAGGGTTGTGTTACTCTTTGACTAGAGTCCATATATTGTAGCTTGTGTACGAGGGCTGTTCAAAAAGTATCAGACCTTAATTTTTCTTGCGTAAACAAATAAAGCTAGGGAGGCATGGTTTGGTGCACATATGTAGGCGACCCTAATGCACATGCTTGAATTTTTTCCTGCCTACAGAAGCTGTCAGTTGCCAGCAGAACGCCAATGAGTGAGGAAGTGTAAGTGAGTGCCGTCCGATTTTTCATTTTTGACAAAATGACAGAGAAAGTTGAAAAATGCTACTGCATTAAATTTTGTGTAAAGCTTGGCAATTCCCAAGTGGAAACGATTCACAAGATTTAACAGGTCTTTGGGGATGAAGCAATGGGCACCACATAGATAAAGGAGTGGTACAACCGCTTCAGAGATGGCTGCACATCAGTGGAGAGTGAAGCATGTTCTGGTACGCCCTCAACATCCAGAAATGATGGTGATGCAGGATTATCAAATCACCAAGGGATACTACCAAAAAGTTCTGCATCACCTTTGTAATGCTGTGAGAAGCAAATGGCTGGACCTGTGGGCAGCGGGTAATTGACAGCTCCATCACGATAATACACCTACCCATTCTTCACAATTGATGAGGAGTTTCCTGGTCAAACACAACACACCTGTGATTTCTCAGGCTCCCAACTCTCCCGACATGTCTCTGTGTGACTTCTGGCTTTTCTCCAAGCTGAAAATGCCCCTGAAAAGGACCAGATTTGGATGATTCAAGATGGCTGCTGACTAGATACTTTTGGTAACATGCATCTGGATCGTGCTGTGATCCGCTATTTTCTTACCTTCTCTAGGTGGCTTGTGGTGCCGGGGAGAAAAATTTTCCTTTTTGCTGCAATGCCGAAAAGGAGAGGCAGGAACGCTGCTGATGCCTCGTCGCGCTCTGGAGTACCGATTTTTGACAACATTGAGGAGCTGGTTCGGCAGATGCAGGGAGCTTCAGCGATACCATTGGAGACATGCCCACTGAGGATGCCAGATATTGGCGAGACCGAAGGGATTCCTCTTGGGCCTGACATCACCTTGAGTCCCTAGGTTAGATCGCCACCTCCACAGCCCCAGACTGCCAGTTCTCCCAGGGGTGAGAAAACCCAGGAGGACGGGGCGGCCCTCTCTCCATAAGCAAGCAGTGTAACATTAGAGAGTCTGATAGGCGAGTTTCCTGTACAGGGAAACTCTGAAGAGAAGTCTGGGGCAATTCCAGCTTTAGGAGGTGGTTCAATTCAGAGGGAACAAGGCCAAGAAACTTCAACAGATGGTTAGCACCTCTGTCCTCAAATATAAGCTTCCTTTTGGGAAAGGCCTCCTGATGTGACTTTAGAGTCCCCATGGGACTTGGTAGCTAATTTTGGCAAGGCAATTAGTCCTTAATTTCCAGTGAATAGAAAAAAAAATTATCCCAGCATTCAGAAGAGTTGGAAATAATAAAATCCAATATGACTGTCTCTAAAATCTCAGTTCAAAAAATTGAACAAGACATGAAGTCCGCTAAACAATTACAGGAGTCTTTAATTAAGGACAATTTGAATCTTAGAAGGAAAGTAGAGAAACTTGAAAAATATTCTCGTAATAATAATCCGAGACAAATAAATTTTCCAAGAGTAAAAATGGTGACCCCTAAAGAAATGCTTCGGAGATATTTGATGGAAATTTTGGAAGTCTCAGAGGAAAATTTGCCTCCATTTTCTCAGGTGTACTACTTACCTACTAAATCTTTACCTCAACAACAAGTAAAATCCACTGAACAACAAGTATTGAATATCTCAGAGATTTTGGAGACATCAGATGCAGAAGTAGCAACTCCTGCAACATTGATCCTAACACTAGCTCTTCCTATAGACAAAGCGTGGATATTGAGACATTTCTTTAAAAATAAACATAAAGAATTTCTTGCTTGTAAAATTCAAATGTTTCCTGATCTTTCAAGAGAAACACAAAAACTCTGACGTGAGTTTCTTCTTTTAAGACCAGGGGTCATCTCATTAGGGGCTACATTTTACTTAAGGCACCTTTGTAAATGTATAATTTGCTACCATTCTATTAAGTGTGTTTTCTTTGAGCCTCAGCAATTAACTACTTTCTTGGCTTATCTCATTTGGATGGAAATAACTCTTGAGCTCTATAGCATGAAAGTGCAACTCCAGTTCCAGCTGTATAGTCTATAGCATATCCTATGTTGTATAGAATTATACTTTTCCTTTTGACTCGCTTGTAAGAACCTCTTGGATCTAAATGGAGGACATGAGCTAATTTGACCGTTATGGTATCTCTTTTGTTTTCTTTCTAAGTTTTGTTAAAGTGTGGCTATTCCACACCTTAATACTGTAAAAGTTATTGGTTAAATATGCTTTCTGTACAAGTTATACTTGGTATTAAATTTGAAAAATCAATCAAGAAATTTTTTTAAAAAGGGACCAGATTTCAGTCAAGAGAAGACATCATTCAGAATGCGATGGACCAGTTGCGAGCAATCTCAAAAGGGGCGTTCCAGCGCTGCTTTCGACAATGGCAGAACCGTTGGAAGAAGTGTATGGCAGCCCAAGGGACTACTTTGAAGGAGATTAGTATAAGATTGTTGTATCTGAATATAAATATTTTTTATAAATAAAGGTCTGATACTTTTTGAACAGCCCTCGTATTTGTGGGGGCTCCTTTGTGAAAGGGCTCCTTTCACAAAGCCGCGTTAGCAGTTTAACGTGCATAATAACATGCGCTAAATTGCTGGCCGCACTAGACACTAACGCCAGCATTGAGCTGGCGTTAGTTCTAGCCGTGTAGTGTGGGTTTAGCGCGCCAAAAAGCTGCGTGAGCTAAAACCGCTAACGCGGCTTCATAAAAGGAGCCCTAAGTTGAAGCATTTACTTTAGCACCATGCCGTAAAGGATCTAAATATCAGACAGTAAAGATTATAAAGAACTGAGTTCAAAGGGGAGCCAATGCAGTAAAACAAAATAGGGGTTATCTTATCATATTTTTTAAGAGAAAAGATTAATGGGCTCTTTATGAAAACAGAAAAATGTCCAAAATGTGGCACAAAGCAGCAGATAGACTTTTATTTTTTACTCAAAACATCCAAATTGCTATTTTCAAAGCCCATTTTTAAATGGTTTTCTATACAGTTTCTATACAATATGTATGAGATTGCATTTGTATATTGTACTTTGTTTTAATATTGTAACTTGCTTCAGTTTTTTTTTTTTTGGGGGGGGGAAAGAGAAATCATATTTAGGTACATAAATAAAAAAAATAATATACAAATCTTTTGTATCTACCTTTAATAATATAGGGATCCTTTTAATAAGGCGTGCTAGCCATTTTAGCACGCCTTAGTAAAAGGACCCCATAATCAGTGCTGTAGGAATTGAATAAACATCAGAGTATTTACTTCACTGGCCCGTGGGAAAAAGCTCTACCACAGTTTGATAAAAGGGGCCCTAAATCTTATTATTATTATTTTTTTCTGTAATAGATTCTCCATTAGAAAGAAATATCATCTTATGAGGGGTCGTTGAAAAGTTTTCAGCCCAACCAAGAGCATGAAATTTACAAGTTATTTCACACTTTTCTTGATACTTTTCATTTCATTAGATATCACTGAAATGGTAAGTGTCAAGAAAAGTGTGGAATAATTTGTAAGTTTCATGGCTTCACATCATTCTCTTCTTGGTTGGGCTGAGAACTTTTCAGCGGCCCCTTGTAGATTAGCTCACTATAAATGAAAGTAAGAAAGTAGGCTGAAAATTAGAAGAAGAGTTGATTTCACTCCATGTTTATGTTAATAGGGTATTTGACTTTTGAATGCTTCATAAACCTTGTTATGTTCAGTGCTATTTGAGGTAGTAAAACAGCTGGAATGCTGCCAGAAGCCTTAATTGGAATCAGCTTAGCAGGAGCTGACAAGGTTTCCTAGTGTTTAGTTTCAGACATTTTATAAAAATGCAAAATGATGTGCTATTTATTTTCCATTTTCTTTTTTGTTCGGGATCATAAAGGTGAGGTATGGTGGTGTTAGACATCAAAATTACTGACATTGAGTGTACCTCTGGCCATTATATTCAATGAGGTATCCGGAGAAGTGCCTCTTATAATTAGACATCTTTCCACTTTATATGTTGTAAAGAGTGTTCTGAATTCATTTTAAAGGCTGAGTCTTCATTGTTGACCATGTTGCCGGGTCAGATGCGCATATTTCAGCTGTAGAAAATGGGTCATTCTGAATCCTAATCAAACTGCTATCATATGACAAAAATACAGTACTGTACAAAATGTGAATGTAGCAGAATCAGAATTTATATGAATATAAGGTAAAGGACAAAATAAAAATGTTATATATTCCACAGTATAAATATTTAGTTGAGGAACATAATGGAATTTTCTAGAAGCAAACTACACTTCATCTGTACTCAAACTAAAATATTCAGTCAACTGTCAATACTTTAAATCATTGCTTGTTGCTATTATTATTAGTATAGCCCCATTTATCAAGCCACGTTAGGGTTTTTATTTTTTATCACCAGCTGCCGCAGTAAAAGCTCCGACATTCATAGAATTCCTATGAGTGTCAGAGCTTTTCCACAGTGACCGGTGATAAAAGAAAAAAACAACCCTAAAGCGTCTTGATAAAACGGGGGCCTATGTCCTTGTGTGTGATACAGCTAATGTTGGCTGATTTTAGCTCCATTAATTCAGGTCCCACGCAAAGACCTGGGAATCATAGAGACAGGCCCAGATTTTATAAACAGCGCCTGAAGTTAGGCCCTAGATTGACAAACCTAGAAGTTCTAGCTGCCTAACATTTTTTTTAATTGGCTTAATTGGTGCTGTTAACTTAGTAACATAGTAAATGACGGCAGATAAAGACCTGAATGGCCTATCCAGTCTGCCCATTAGTTATACCCATTACAAATACATGAATAAAAAAAAATTGTCTCTTCTTTGATATTTTAGGGTCATAGACTGTAAAGTCCACCTGCTATTTTCCTAGGTTCCAAATGCTGAAGTTGCCATCCAAGATCACTCCAGCCTATTCAACCATCCTGTTTGCAGGATATCTACCATAAAGTCTGGCTAGTAACTGTAAGCCTAGCTATCGCTACCATTCAGCATTTTTAGTTGGCATTACTTATGTCAGCGAAGGCCTATGGGAAATTATATCAATCTGACTCTGGCATGGGAATGCAGATAGACCCTGAGGGCAGGGAAACTGATTTAAGTATCCCTGATATGTTTTAAGTAGCCCTGATTGAATCATGACTAGCTAAAAGGTGTTAATGTCTGATTAAGAGGGTGCTTAGGACAATGGGTCCAGGTGCACAGATCAAGCAGATAGGCTGCATGAATGGGACAAAGAAGCCAGAGACTAATCCCATCTTCCATGCTTGCAAGTATCACACCCTCCTTTATCAATTAAATTAACCATTGTTTCAAACAGTTTACAAATTCTAAACAGAAAGATACTGGGACATACAATAGTTTCTATATTCAGCCAAGTTATAAAAGCCTGCTCTCTGCAAAACACATCTATCTATCAATCTATCTTTCTATCTCTGGAGGAGAGGGGTCTTGACTCTCTTTCTCTCTCTGGCTCTTCCTAGAACTTCTGACTCTCTGTCTCTTTGTTTCTGGACTCTGTAAGGCAGGGAAACTGCTTTGCTCTCTGCTTAATTGTAATGCTTAATTTTAATGCTTATAAATATTGCTTTTCTATAAGCCTATTTCTAGAATATATTCTTTATGCAACCACCTCTGGCTGTGCCTATTATTTGATTCTACTTCCTGGTGAAACTTCAGTGAGGGAACTGAACCTGGGACTGGCGTTTCAGAGCGCGTCTCACTTAACCCCTACCACCTAATTTTGGGGGGGCCACTAGCAAACCTGACAGTAACATCCTCATTTTCCAAGTTACTGGAGTTCCCATTGATGCCCTCCCCAGCCCATTCTATACCAAATCACCACATATGGGACAGAAACCGTGCAAATCTGTCCACTATTGACTTTAGTTTTTTAATTTACATCTTTTGTTTTTTAATTAGAGATCCTCTATATTTATCCCAAGCTTTTTTGTAAATTGAAAGCACCATTAAAAATAAATTAAAATGATTAACAAAAATAATTAGTCTGTAGGCGCCTAACCTAATAGGTGTCTATTACTTTGAGGTAAGTGTAATTAAGGTAGGTGTGGTTAAGGGCAGATTCTGGGTAGATTTCAGTTGTCCTAATCCTGTGAAAACATAAATGTTGCAATAAGAGTTGGGTAGATGTAAAATTTTTTCAATGTATTTATGTAAGACTTCTCCAGCAGACATAATAGGATGGTTTGGAAATTTTTTAAAAATGCACATTTAAATAAGAACATAAGAATAGCCTTACTAAATCAGACCAGTGGTCCATCCAGCCCTGTATCCCATCTTCACGGAGGCCAATCCAAGTTACAAGTGCCTGGCAAAAACCCAAATAGTAGTAGCATTCCATGCCACCAATCCAGGGCAAACAGTGGCTTCTCTCATGTCTGTCTGAACAGCAGTTTATGGACTTTTCCTCCAGGAACTTGTCCAAACCCTTTTTAAAACCATCTACATTGACTGATAGCTTGCTCCTTACTAACACAACCCTCTGAAAATTGATCAGGGACTATTAATCCTCTATCCTTAGTCACATTTGTCTTCTGTGGTCCCGCTCCCAGCGCTTCAGCCGTGAACGCAGAACAGAAATATCTGTTAAGCAATTCGGTCTTTTCTTTATCAGCTTCTACATATTCCTCCCCTTCACCTTTGAGTCTCACAATGCCACTTTTACACTTCTTCCTATCACTAATATATCTAAAAAATGTCTTGTCTCCCCATTTTACTGTGTCAGCTATTTTTTCTTCCATTAGCATCTTTGCTTTCCTTACTACAAGAGCAGCCTCTCTTAACTTTTCCAGATATTTTTGCCTTTCTTCTTCTTTCTGCGATCTTTTGTAGTTTATGAAAGCTAACCTCGTATTCCTCACCTTCTTAGCTACTACTTTTGAGAAACAAAGTAGCCTTCTTTTGCTCTTACTTTTACTTACTTGCCTCACAAAAAGGTTTGTCACCCTTACAATCACTCCTTTCAGTTTTGCACACTGCATTTCCACTCCTTCTAGATGTTCCCATCCAGACAATAATTTCTTGACATAAACCCCCATCCGAACAAAGTTAGTTTTTTAAAAGTCTAGAATCTTTGCTTTTGAATGAGACCTCTCTATACTCATCTTAATATTAAACTGTACCATGCAGTGATCACTGGATGCCAGATGATCACCCACTGTAACAGAAACATTTTCCTCGTTTGTAAGCACTAAGTCCAGTATGACCCCATCCAGTGTGGGTTCCATTATCAACTGCTGGAACAGTTCTCCTTATTAAGAATCCAGAATCTCCCTGCTTCTAGAAGACCCAGCAATAGGGATACCCCAATCAACATCTGGCATGTTAAAATCACCTATTAGCAAGCTTTCCCCTTTATTAGATATATTCTGAATGTCCACTATTAAATCTCTATTTACTTCTTCCATCTGTGAAGGAGGCCCGTATAACATACCAATGTAAATATCTTCACCATTTAATCTTTTGCACAAATGGCCTAAGGAAAAAAAAATCTACAAATTTAAACAAGGGTTCAAGAATTGACCCATTACCAGTGAATATTGGTATGCCTGGGGGATCAATAATGTGTATTTTGCATTAAGGGTGGGGATAGTGGGTACCTTGACAGTGAGAAAATATCTTTCTGTTGAAATAATAGCGCCAGCATTGGATGCAAATGTACCAGTTCTTGGATTTCAGTCTGCAGGGATGGTATAGGATCTTCATCTAGCACTACATAATATATAGGATCAAAAATGCATCTTTTAATCTCAACACTCATTTGCAAACAATTATTTCTACTGTAGTGAAAGATAATTTAAACATACATAAGCATATAGAACATATATGAAGAACACACAATGTTAAGGTAAGGAAGAGGCACTGTGGTGAATCTGGAAAGAGGGAATTGAAAATGTATTTACATTGATGTGATGTATAGGCCTCCTTCACAGATAGAAGATATGGACAGAGATTTAATTGAAGAGAGTGGTTGACACCTGGAATGCTATCCCAGAGGAGGTTATTGCGGAATCGACCGTCCTAGGATTCAAAAGCAAACTAGATACACATCTCCAAATGAGAGGCATAGAAGGATATGGGTGACTAAAATTTACGCCAGGTGTACACCTGGCAGGGCCTCCGCGTGTGCAAATCGCCAGACTTGATGGACCGAAGGTCTGATCCGGAGATAGCGCTTCTTATGTTCTTATGTAAGACATTTAAAATATAGTTGTAAAAGGGAAATAATTACTAATAAGTGATTTTAATATGACAGATATTGATTGGGGTGTCCCTATTGCAGGGTCTCTTGGAAGTAGGGAGATCCTAGATCCTCTCTAGGTAGAACTGTTCCAGCAGTTGGTAATAGAACTCTTGTGGGATAGTGCCATATAGGACTTATCCCCTTTTACAAAACTGTGAAAGTGGTTTATAGTGCAGACCGGTGCGCTGTATTGTCTGTGCTGCTCCCGACGTTCATAGGAACTTTATGAGTATTGGGAGCAGCGCAGAGAATTGAGTGCGCTGGCCTGCGCTAAAAACCACTTTCACGGTTTTGTAAAAGGGGGAGCGGGGCTAGTGCAGAATCATTTGTGCCAATATGGATACTAATTATTGATGTCAAGCAGAACATAAAATAAGAGCACATCCAAAATTGTGCTCTGTGTAAAATTATATGGATGTATATGCATTGCTCATGGCATCAAGAGCACATGTAGTTATACATAGACCATATGTAAGAATTTTGAATGTGAAACTGATAGAGCCTTGTGAGATACACCTGTACTTTATCCAAAAATGTGCAATTTGCACTAAGTATACCAAGAAAATTTAAACCAAATTTAATTTTGTGCGAGAGCATTTGTGAACCTGTTTTACAAAGGAATACATATGTACACATTTGTTGCCTTATATGAAGTATTCAATCAAAGCATTTGAAAAATAATTAAAATATTTTTCTTAGCCCTTTTTCTTATGATAGGGTTTTTTTTAATTAAAAATTTTTTTATAGATGTCTTTTTATAAAAATTGTCCTAAAGTCATATTTTTTTAAATTTACTTTTTTTTTTTTCAATAAATGCCTTTGATCCTATTTGTCAGACATAAAAAGTCATTTGTTTTCTAACCTTGTTTTAATTTATGCAACAGATTTTCCCTTGAACAAATACTAGCTCTTGTAAAAACACTCCAATGCTGTGAAAAGTCACACCTTGTACTTTATTAACTGGTACAACAAAAGCTGTAATAAGCAGCAATTATCATCTTTTCAAGGCAAATTTGCATTGTTTGGTGCCAGATCTATTTGAGGAATGAAAACTTGTATCTCTTTGTTATTGTATGTTAAAAGTTGAGCATTCATTAACCCCACCCCCAAAAAAAAAACCAAAAAAAACACTACCCTGAATAATTCCTTCATATTAATTTTTACTTAAAAGCATTAAGTCCTTAATGTGGTTTAAACGCAGCAAAACAGGCTACCATAAAATGCATTATTTTCTGGTATTTTGTACTAAGCGAGCATTATTAAATAATAAAAAAATTAGTGGTAGCATGACATGGGTAGAGAGTAGTATTCCTGTCTTATCCAAACTGATGTGTTAGGATTTCCAGGTGCTAACTGAACAACACAGGGTTAATGTCAGAGCATTTAGCACTTCCTATATAGGAGGCGGTAAGTGCTCTCACATTATTTTATTTGCAGGTGCCATGCTTTAACGGGAACATTCATACATGACCTGCTAAATATAAATAAAGAAAAAAGAAAATGCCTAATGCTATGATAAATCTGGGATTAGTGCTCATGAAAATTCTGTTTTAGAATGCACTAAGCACAGATTTCACTGCACCTTAATAAAGGGTCCCTTGGGGTCTCTTTTACATAGCCACAGTAGAAATGCTGCTGTGGTAAATGCACCAAAGCACATTCAATTCCTATGGGCTTTGGTGCATTTACCACAGCAGCTCAATTCCTATGGGCTTCGGTGCATTTACCGCAGCAGCTCAATTCCTATGAGCTTTGGTGCATTTACCGCAGCAGCTCAATTCCTAATCTAATCTAATCTAATCCTTAGGTTTGTATACCGCATCATCTCCACGTTCGTAGAGCTCGACGCGGTTTACAGTAGGAGAAATAGGAAGGAACTACAACAGAGGGTTAGAGAAGAAGTTTGAAGAAAATTTAGAGGACTTGGGATGCCAAAATAAGAGTTTCCTTGATTCCTAAGTTGGAGGGAGACTTACATTTTTGAGAAAAGCCAGGTTTTCAGATGTTTGCGGAAAACTTGGAGAGAGCTCAAGTTCCGAAGAGGGAAGGTAAGGTTGTTCCAGAGCTCAGTGATTTTGAAGTGGAGGGAGGTCCCTAGCTTTCCTGTGTGGGAAATGCCTTTTAGCGAGGGGAAGGATAGTTTTAATTTGTGGGAGGATCTGGTGGTATTAGGGTTTGAGGAATTCCAAGAAAGAGGGATAAAGGGAGGGAGAATACCATATAGGATTTTGAAAGCTAAACAGGCGCATTTATAGTGGACCCTGGCGATTATTGGAAGCATTTACCGCAGCAGCATTGCTACCTCAACTTTGTAAAATGTTTTATTGCATTGGCCTAGAGCTGTATTTAGATTTCTGATCAAGATCACTACCAAAGCAATGTTTCATTTTAGTATACAGTAAAGCATTAAAGAGTGTGTCTAGATATTAGGAAATTCAAATGTAAAGTCAAGTAAATTTTTGAGATGGTCACTATGCAACCTTTACTTTTAAATATTGAATTTGACTTTTTCAGCCTCTTTTACAAAGCCGGACTAGTGGCTGGCGTGCGGCAACAGCCCCGAAGCCCTTTAAATCTCTGTGGGCTTCGGGGCCGTTTGCGCAGCGCAGCTGCTAGTGCGGCTTTGTAAAAGAGGCTGTTTGTTTTTGGAGAAAATGGTGGAGACAATGCATTCTGTGACCTGAAATGCAACATATCACTAAAAATTTGTTTTCTCCACTCGCATCTGGATTTTTTTTCTTCGATAATCTTGATAGTGTTAGTGATGAGCATGGGAAATGGTTTCACCAGGACATTGCTACAATGGAAAAATTATATCAGGGCAGATGGAATTCATCAATGCTGACTAACTATTGTTAGACATTAATTAGAGATGCTCCTAATCTCATTTATAAAATCCACTTCAACAGCAAAACGATTCTAGAAAATAATATTTATAGGAACTCTTAAAATTGAAACATTATGACTTCTCTTGCTATAAATATTTGCGATTTGCTCAAAAAACTATGGGCTCCTTTTACAAAGGTGTGTTAAGGCCTTAATGCACGGAATAGCGCAAGTTAAATTGCCGCGCGCATTAGATCTTAAGGCCAGCATTGAGCTGACGCTAGTTCTAGAAGCGTAGCGTGGGTTTAGCATGCGCTAAAATGCTGTGTGCGCTAAAAACGCTAGCGTACCTTAGTAAAAGGAGCCCCATATGTGATAGGAGAAAACTGAGGCTATTTTCATACAGAGGAGGTCAAATTCTATAAAGTAAACCTCATTTTCTTCTTGCCCCAGAAAATGTTAAAATCTGTTGCGCAGTGTAATACATACTATAAATTACACTGGTCAACACTCACCTTGGTGCCTCAAATGTTAAACCTGTTTCTGGGTATATTTGACCTGCTGATTCCAAAAATGGCATCAGCTTTCTTGTATCAGCTCTAGTCTTTGAGACATATGTGCCATATACCACTCTTCTCTCAGCTCGCCCATTAACAAATCAGGATATTTTAGTGCAGTGTTTAAATTAATATCTTTTAAGCATGAAGGAAACGTACAACTTGAAAAATCTATGTATTTCATACCGCTAATCATACAAAAGTGGTGCTGAATGATATGTATTAGAGCAGGGCTGCCCAAGTCCGATCCTTGAGATCTACTGACAGGCCAGGTTTTCAAGATATCCACAATGAATATGCGTGAGAGAGATTTGCATACCAAGAAGGCAGTGCAGGCAAATCTTTCTCATGCATATTCATTGTGGATATCCTGAAAACCTGGCCTGCAAATAGGACTTGGGCAGCCCTGTATTAGAGTAACTCCTGGTACCAGCACTTAACTTAAAACAGTGACTGCACTGACTAAACCAGGGGTGTCCAATGTCGGTTCTCGAGGGCCGCAGTCCAGTCGGGTTTTCAGGATTTCCCCAATGAATATGCATGAGATCTATTAGCATACAATGAAAGCAGTGCATGCAAATAGATCTCATGAATATTCATTGGGGAAATCTTGAAAACCCGACTGGACTGCGGCCCTCGAGGACCGACATTGGACACCCCTGGACTAAACATTTACCCCAGAATGAATTTACATACACAAATTGTTGTTGTGTTTTTTTAAAAAATATTTGAATTGTATCATCAAAATATTGCTTCATACTTTATGTTCATAACCATCAGTTTTCATATTTAGTTTTTGTCTTGGCTCAGTATAAATGGATTGAGAGTGATTTAACTGGCCAGAAATGGCTACTGGCTGGTTAAATCACTTGTTCAGGGTTAATAGCTAATTTTCAGCTACACTTAACCAGTTGATACCACTGAAAATAACCGGTTAGCACTAAATTCAAAACCAGCTGTTTGTGGGCTTTCCGAGGGCAGAGCAGGCACTTGGCTGTTTAAATGCTGATATTGAGTATTTAACAGGCTACATTAACTGCATCAAGTCAGTCCTATTTGTGGTGTGGCATAATGATTAGAGCAGCTGCTCTAGCACCCTAGGGCTGTGAGTTTGATTCCCATTGTATCTCCTTGTGACTCTGGGCAAGTCATTCGACATTTTATTGCCCCAGGTACAAAACAAGTACCTGTCTAAAATATGAAAACAAAGAGTTACCAGACCTCTGGGAAAACCCAAACATGTCCTTGTTTCCTGGATGGACTTTCCTAAAACCTGGCAGTTTGTCTGGGTTTTGGAAAGCCCCAAACTCTGGAAGGCCTTCAACAAGCATGCACAGATGACATCGTACGCATCCGCGCATGCTAGAAGCCTCATGAATATCGGACCAATGTTCATGACTTAACATAAGGTGAATTCATTATGTTTATTAAAAACTTTATATACCGTATATATAGCCAAAAAGGATCCCAGCGGTTTACAGTATAATACAAAACAAATTTGAAAAGAACTCTATTCAAAATAGAAAAGGAAAGAATAAAAGAAAAATATTTTTTTAAAATACATAATATTCTATACAATAAAATTATCAATAATAAAAACTAACTACTTAATATAAACTTAAATTAAAAAAAAAAAAAAATAACTGAAGAAATACAGATTGCAGTCCCAAGCTTGTTTCTTCAATTTAAAAAAGCCAATTGAAAAATAAAAAAAGTGCTTTTAGATGTCTTTTAAAATTTATACACAATTCTTCTTTTCTCAGTTCTATAGGCAAATTGTTCCATAACTGTGGAACCAAATAAAAAAAATGCACAATCTCTAGTTGAGGCAAGATGGACCTTCGAAATATGGGGAACGGCTACCCTATTGTCATTCAAAGGTTGTAGTAAATGTCTCGGTGCATAAAATAACACCAAGTTAGAAAGATATAATGGTTGTAACTCATCCATGACACAATCTTTGGGCTCCTTTTACAAAGACGCGCTAGAGCCTTAATGCGCCGAATAGCACGCGCTAAATTGCCATGCGCGCTAGCCGCTACTGCCTCCTTTTGAGCAGGCAGTAGATTTTCAGCTAACCTGGTGCGTGTGCTAAAACGCTTAGCGCACCTTCGTAAAAGGAGCCCTATGTGTTATCCAAGTTGTTAAGGTTTTTTTTTTACATTTTGAGAATAATAAACATTTGGACCAGAAGCTACCTGAGCTTCCAGGAACTTTTGTTCCACCTTTGTGTTTTTGGATTCATCCCTATGTAAACAACTTTGATTGTGTAAACCACACAGAAAAAGCAGTATACGAGTCCCATCCCCCTTATGCAGTAACCCTTAGCCCGGGGGTCGGCAACCTGCGGCTCCAGAGCCGCATGCGGCTCTTTTCCACCTTTGCTGCGGCTCCGGTAGTGTGTCACGCAGGCATGCAGTTACAAGTCCGGCGTCGCGGCGGGAAATAGCCATGCTGAGCAGTGAGCTCAGCACATACACAGATGAAAGCCTTGCTTGTTGATTGGTCCGACGGCCCCGCCCCGCCGTGCCGCCGGACCAATCAGCAAGCAAGGCTTTCATCTGTGTAGTGCTGAGCTCCATGCTCAGCATGGCTATTTCCCGCCGCGACGCCGGACTTGTAAGGTGCACGTCTGAAAAAGAAATCATCCTGGCCGGGGTCGGTGTCATGCTCCGGAGATCTACAGCCTTCCTATCTCCCTCTCCCTTCTACCTGCGGCTCTCTTCGGCAACTCAGCAGCAACGATCGACACAAGCTTCTGACGTCGGGGCCTACCCTCTGCGAGTCCCGCTTGTTTCAACTTCCTTTTTCCACAAAGGCGGGACTCGTAGAGGGAAGGCCCCGACGTCAGAAGCTTGTGTCGATCACCGCTGCTGACAAGTTGCTGAAGAGAGCCGCGGAGCAGGGGGGTGTTGCCAGGTGCAGGTAGAAGGGAGAGGGCCAGATGCAGGACTCGTGGGTGAGGGAGCAGAAGAGAGAGAGAAAGAGAGAGGGGAGGGAAACAAAAGGAAATATTTCATACTGGGCTGGGCCGGAGTGGAGGGAGGGTGGAAAGATTCTAGCTACAGGGTGCAGTAACAAAGGAAAAGGGGGGAAAGCTGAAAATGGAGATAGTGACACAAAGAAGAGAAAGGGTAAGCAGGACCTACTGAATAAGGATAGAGATACAGAGGGGACATGAAGAGGAGGTGAAATAGAGACATAGAAGTAATGCTGAAAAAGTGTGTGGAGGGAGATAAAGACATTGAAAGGGCAAATGGTGAACATGGCGTAAAGATAAGGACAGAGACAAATGAAGATTCTGAAAAAGTGGTGAGATAGGGATATAGGTGAGATGGACACAAAGAAGGGTGATGCTGGAAAATAGGTGAAATGGTAATTCTGACAGACACAGAAGGGAAATGCTGGATCAAGGAGAGATGGGGCTCAGGCTGGATGGAATGAGGAGAAATGCCTTGTTGGCCCGGAACTTCCTCTCCTACGTCAGAATTGACGTCAGGGAGCGGAATGCTGGTCAGCGCAACACTTCTGCAGGGAAAGCTTGGGACGGTGGTGGCTTGGGGGCTGTTCCCCGATTGCGGTGGCAGCAAACCGAGTGGCTTGGGGGACGGCACGGAGACAGAAAGAAGGGGGAACAGGGAGACAGAAAAAAAAAGTTGGGGGAGAGAATGAGGTCTGGAGGAGAGGAAACATACAGGAGGCTGAAAGAAAGGAAGAAAGATTGGATGCACAGTCAGAAGAAGAAAGTGCAACCAGAGACTCATGAAATCACCAAATAGCAAAGGTAGGAAAAATGATTTTATTTTCAATTTAGTGATCCTGTATATAGCATTAAGATAAGAAACAATATATGCAGTGTTAGATTTGTTTTATAATGGTTTTGCGGCTCCAAGTTTTTTTTTTCTTTTCGAAAACGGGTCCAAGTGGCTCTTTATGTCTTAAAGGTTGCAGACCCCTGCCTTAGCCAGTTAAAAGCTCAATATTGCACTTAATGGGCTCCAGAAGTTCAATGCTCGTGCCCAGACGTGGCTCAGCATTGAATTTCAGAGTTTTTGATTGGCAACTGGTGACAGTCAGCAAAATGCTGACCATAGCCTAGTAAATATTAATAATAATAATAATTTATTTCTTATATACCGCTATACCGTGAAGTTTGAAGCGGTTTACAATAAAGATACATTTGACAGTACATGGGATAGAAACAGTTACAATAAAGATACGTTTAGTCAGTACATGGGATGCAAGTGGGTTACAGTAAAGATATATTTTGTCAGTACATGGGATGCAAGTGGTTTACAATACAAGTGGTTTACTATCAAGGTGCATTTTGTCAGTGTAAGGGATACAGGTGGGTTACCATAAAGATACATTTAGTCAGTACATGGGTTACAATAAAGATACGTTTTGTCAGTACATGGGGTGCAGGTGGGTTACAATAAAGATACGTTATGTCAGTACATGAGATTCAAGGTGGAAAGTATAATTAGTTTCGGGCCTTGGAATTAGGGGACGAGGTGGAAGGGTCATGGCGAGGAAGAGTTGGGTATGGGAATTTAGAATTAGGCCCAAAGATAAAAGATTATGTAAATCATTGAATCCAAGTTTAGAGTCAAACTAAGGGCTCCTTTTACGAAGGTGCACTAGCGTTTTTAGCGCGCGCTACAATGCCACGCGCGCTAACCCTGCGCTACACGGAAAATACTAACGCCAGCTCTATGGAGGCGTTAGCGTCTAGCACGTGTGGCATTGTAGCATGCGGTAAGTGTGCACTAAATCCGCTAGCGCACCTTCATAAAAGGAGCCCTAAGATCCAGGTGTTCAGCACTGAGTGAGTATATTCCTATATTTCTCAGAATATATGACTCTCCATCATAATTTCTAAGTCATTGTAAGTTTATTCTCTTAAATTAATAATAAAGTCCCTGGTCAGAATTTCTGTCACGTCTAAAAGACATATTTACATTTGGAATAGGATGATTTTCATTAACGTTTTTCAGTTCTTCATGTTCTACTTTGCCTGATGTTTTATATCCTCTGGTAAACAATTCATCAAAATAATATACTAGTACGAGAATTGGTTTTTATTATCATCAGTGTTGGATTGTCTGTGCTATATTTATTCATTAGTTTTAAAGCAATATAGACCATGGCATGGAATATCTGTCATTTTGGCACCAGTGATACAAAAGATAAGTCACTGTTATATCATTTGTAACTTTTAAATTGCTGCTATGCTCATGGGCCCGGATTCTCAAAATGGTGCCATTCAGAAGGCACCAGTAGGCACCCGAACAGCACCTAAGTTGTGTTTTAATTGGTCATTAATGGTGCAGTAATTGACTGTGGCATTTAATAAAATGAAAAACTAATTAAGAAAAAAAAGTAGGTGTTGCAAGGCACCTACAAAAAAAAAGGCACCTGAATTGTGTCTACGCCAGGGGTGTCAAACTCATTCACATAAGGGGCCGAAATCTAAAACAAAGCCGCGTTAATGGCCCCAAAGCCCATAGAGATTTAAAGGGCTTCGGGGCTGTTGCTGCATGGCAGGTGCTAGCGCGGCTTTGTAAAAGAGGAAGATAGTCTAAGTCAGTGTTCTTCAACCACCGGTCCATGGACCAGTGCCGGTCCACAGAAATTTCCTGCCGGTACACAGGGCCAGCACGTGTATCAGGCCCAAAACAGTGTTCTTCAACTGCCAGTTCACGGTGTGATCGATGCGGCGTTATCTTCGAGCCAGCTCCCTCCTCCTAACTGATTCAGTACACAAAGTCCTGGGCAGTGGCTCCTATGGGCATCCTGCGCCTGAACCGGAAGCCTTAGAAACATAGAATATGACGGCAGAAAAGGGCCTACGGCCCAACAAGTCTGCCCACTCAAATAACCCTCCCCTCTAAGTTCCTCTTTGAAGTGAGCCCACGTGTTGATCCCATTTGATCTTAAAATCAGTCACGTTACTGGCCTCAACTACCTGAAGTGGAAGATTATTCCAACGGTCGACCACTCTTTCGGTGAAGAAGTACTTCCTAGTGTCACCATGGAATCTCCCTCCCCTGATTTTCAGCGGATGCCCCCTTATCGCCGTAGGGCCTGTTAGGAAGAAGATATCTTCTTCCACCTCAATGCGGCCAGTAACGTATTTGAACGTCTCTATCATGTCACCCCTCTCTCTGCGTTCCTCGAGAGAGTAAAGGTGCAACCTAACTAGTCGTTCTTCATAAGGGACATCCTTGAGCCCTGAGACCATCTTGGTGGCCAATCGTTGAACCGATTCCATTCTTAGCACATCCTTCCGATAGTGTGGCCTCCAAAACTGTACACAGTACTCCAGGTGTGGTCTCACCATGGACCTGTACAGCGGCATCACCACCTCGGGCCTTCGGCTGACAAAGCTTCTCCGGATGCAACCCAGCATTTGTCTAGCTTTAGATGAGGCTTTCTCCACCTGATTGGCTGCCTTCATATCTTCACTAATGATTACTCCCAGGTCTCGTTCTGCCACAGTTCTGGTTAAGGTCTCACCATTCAGAGGGAAGGCTTCCAGATGAGGCACGGGACGTGCAAGATGCAAATAGTACTATTATGGGGGCGGGGTCTGGGGTGGAGATTGGGTAGAGATGGGCGGGGTCTGGCCCACAACTTAGCCCAGTGTTCTTCAACCACCGGTCCACGGACCGATACCGGTCCATATTATAATTCTTTTATTTCTGCCGGTCCATAGGTGTAAAAACACCTGGTCTAAGTCACGGGCCAAATTTTTTATTAAGATACTTAGGGGTCCTTTTATTAGGGTACGCTAACTGATTTAGCGCTCCCTAAATGCACACCTTAATAAAAGCACCCCTTAGTCTTAGTAGAAGTATAGGGTCACAACCTCTCCAATCCCACGCCGGCTCTGTGATAGGCCAGAATTAAAATCCAGGCTTCAGCATTTACACCACCTCATGGCTCCACAACATTGCCCATATATAATTAGATTCTCACAATCACAAAGCCACAAAAAGGTGGTATACAAGTCCCCATTCCCCTTCCCTTTTGAATGTAGCCACAGAAATGCACTTTATTACAACTTCATTTACCGTGGGAGTTAGCAACTTGCAGTATCTCAATACCAGCAAGACAACCTGTGTTAGAGCCTTTTAAGTCACATTAAGGAGCTAATAATGCAGATTGATACCCTAGCACAGCTTGAAAACTCCCCCCCCCCAATTAAATTACAATTTTACCAAGTACATCTGAAATGCAAATACATGCATATGGAAAGGGGACACGATCTGGGTGTGTTTTAGTAGGATGGTGGAAGGGGATGTACATCAATATCAAACAGATCGATGTCCTGATTTACACCTACTACCTGTTAAGAAGTCGTTTCAGAAAGGTGCTCATATAATCCTCCAGTGGTTTATGTCTCCCCACACCCCCAAAAGCCAAACTGAAAGGGATACTGAGTTCTGGTACAGCTTCCAGAAAAATACAGTCATGTGTTAGATAAAAAGAACACAATGTCACCAGTTAAATAAATACCTGGGATATCAGCTTATCAACGCAATTCAGAAGAGGCAGCCAGATTTACACCATAGACAAGTTCAACAAGTATGGTCCAACAGAGCGTAGGTGGGAGCACAGCATCAGAAAGCGTGGCTGCCGCGAGGCGCACAAATCTACAGCTGATGCCTTCTGGTGGGCCAGCTTTATTGCAAATTGTGAATTGTGTGGCAGGCCAAATTCTATTACACCACGGGCCAGATTTGGCCCATGGGCCAGAGTTTGACACGTCTGGTCTACGCGGATGCTTACCGGCACCAAACGTCAAGAGACATGGTCAGAGATTTTACAGCAGCGGCCAGCAATAATAAAAAAAACTCTAGCACATCTCGATAAAAGCTGATCTAAATGTTGACCACTGCTGGACTGCCCCAAAAATAACTGATTTGAGCTGTGGCAGTAACCAAGCATTTTCAGTGGCATTATCCAGTTAGCCCCAGACAATTTAAATGGCCAGAAGCCTCTCCTTGCCATTTAAATCATTTTGAATTTTATGCTCTTTGAGTAAAAATGTTTGCCCTCAGCCTTAGTAAATTTTCAAAGACCCCAATTCATAACTTACAACTCAAAAATCCCTTGAATATCAGGCCCCATATTTCTGTTGCTTCAGTATTTTCTAGTGATCTTTTCTTTTCCTCTCTAATTCCAGCTCTGCATTTATAGTCCTCTCTGCTTAGCAGCTCTTTGTAGTCTTTTATTTACATTTCTCTTCTTGTTATTCTATAATCTGATTTATCCTTGCTATAAAGCTTCTTGTCCTCTTTTTTGCTTGCTGTTTATGGAAACAGATACCTAGGTCAAGGTTTAATTCAAATCTTTCTTCTTACTGTCCCCCTGTTATTGTAACTATCACTTGGGTTTTATGGACCTTAACTTCTAACTAGAGGGTAATCATTGGTTATAGTTTCACAATGCCATGATAGCAGTTTTATGGTTCTGACCTGTTATGGATCTATCTCCGACATGCTACAGCTTCTGTTATTTAGGGCACTTGAAATCAATATAAACCCTGAAGAAAACAGCCCCTGCATTCTGTAACTCAAATGCTTCCCCTATATTATTCTAATGTCTTTGCATTATGCAGCAAAGACATTAGAATAATATAGGAGAAGCATGTGAGTTACAGAATACAGAGGCTGTTTTCTTCATGGATTATATTGATTTCAAGTGCCCTAAATAACAGAAGCTGTAGCATGTCGGAGATAGAATTTTAAAAAAAGTCAGGCTAAAAAAAAACCCCCACATTTTCCATTCGGTCTTGTGCTTTCGTACCTTCTTTGTTTCCTATTTTGTTCCCCTTTTTCCTTTGCAGCACGTTTGAATTAGAGAATGACACGGTGAAAAAATTGGTCCCCGTCACCGCCCCGTCCCCGTCTCACCATCCCCGTCACCGCCCCGTCCCCGTCTCACCATCCCCGTCACCGCCCCGTCTCACCATCCTCTTCACCGCCCCGTCACCGCCACTGCCATCCCATTCACCGCCCCGTCACCGCCACTGCAATCCCATTCACTTTTCTTTATTTACGTATAAAGGAAACATTCTTTAAAACTTTAAAACTTTAAAACTTAGTTAAATATTAGTTAATAACTATACAAAAACAAAACACGCAGAGAAAAAATTAATTAATATAAATTCTCAAAACTGACACATTTTGATCACTAAATTTAAAATAGTTATTTTTCATACAGTTTTTCAATCACTAATCTTCCACCACCCCTGGGGCTAGCAATGCAAAAACAAACACGACATGTACTTTAAATGTACCTAATCGCGGCAAAGATCTCCCTGCCGTGATTAGCATAGTGACCGCGGCTACGGCTGCAAGTCTCCCCTCCCCCCAGCGATCACGGCAGGAGGGCACCCAACCCCTCCTGTAGACCCCCCCCACGGCCCTCCCGACAATCGCAGCAGAAGGGTACCCAACCCCTCCTGCCGGTCCTCCCAATGGCCTCCCCTAAGATCGCCGGCAGGAGGGTACCCAACCCCTCCTGCTGGACCCCCCCCCAACGAACCCTCCCACCCCGGAACCCCCTTAGTCTTACTTTCCAAGTTGGACCGGACGGCTCCTCACACGTATGGCCAGCAGGCTTGCCTCCGTCCAAATGAGGCGGGCCCGCCCCTACCCTGCCCAACCCACAGGATCCTAGGGCCTGATTGGTCTAGGCACCTAAAGCCACTCCCGCTATAGGAGGGGCCTTAGGTGCTTGGGCCAATCAGGCCCTAGGATCCTGTGGGTTAGGCAGGGGAGGGGAGGGGCGGGCCCGCCTCATTTGGACGGAGGCAGGCCTGCTGGCCAGACGAGCGAGGAGCTGTCCGGTCCAACTTGGAAAGTAAGACTAAGGGGGTTCCGGGGTGGGAGGGTTCGTTGGGGGGGGGGTCCAGCAGGAGGGGTTGGGTACCCTCCTGCCGGCGATCTTAGGGGAGGCCATTGGGAGGCAGGGGAGGGGAGGGGCGGGCCCGCCTCATTTGGACGGAGGCAGGCCTGCTGGCCAGACGAGCGAGGAGCTGTCCGGTCCAACTTGGAAAGTAAGACTAAGGGGGTTCCGGGGTGGGAGGGTTCGTTGGGGGGGGGTCCAGCAGGAGGGGTTGGGTACCCTCCTGCCGGCGATCTTAGGGGAGGCCATTGGGAGGACCGGCAGGAGGGGTTGGGTACCCTTCTGCTGCGATTGGCAGGAAGGGTTGATCTGACAAATGAGGAGCACGGTGAAACACAGGTAAATAGCGGTTCCTAGAAGGGGGTACATTGGCCCGCGGGGACAAACCTGTTCACCGTTTCCGCGGTCGGTGAATGGCCTTGTCCCCGTCACCGCAGCGACTGCTAGTTTTCTTCCCCGTTTTCGGCGGTGACCCGCGGCTTAAATGCGGTGGCCGCGGGTAAACCGTCACCGTGTCATTCTCTAGTTTGAATCTTAACCCCCCCCCTCCCCAAGCACTGGAACTCATTGCCAGAGCATATGATAACAGCACCTATTTCAAATCTTCAGGCAAAGGCAACGAGTGTGCTTGATGCCGTCAGCTTGCTCTAGAAGTCTTCATTCTGCAGCATCCAGTTGCTGTAGAATGAAGACTTTCAGGGAAGGACAACAGCAGCAGGCTCACTCGTTACCACTGCTGGAAGATTTAAAATGAGTGTGGCCAGGGAGGAGGTAGATGGGGGAGTTGGGAGAGGGAGAGAGAGGTCTAGGGCGGAGCTTTTAGGCTCCTCCCCCAAACTAAAAGTGTTCTGCTGCTTATGCCTCATATAAAAATAGTGGCGAAGGCCAGAGCCTTTGCCAACTGTACTTCTACTTCACAGCAACAGAATATTGAAAGATTTACTTAGTGCCACAATCCCTGCCTTTGAATTTGGAGTTTGAGAGCCCACAAATATCTCAGGAGGAAGTGTGATTGAAGTTATGGGCTTTGATGTCTTTCTATCTCCTCTGGTTTGTACAACACCCCCCACCCTCACCCCCCATCCAGCAGAATTGAAGGGAGCTGCTGTGGTGATGTCAACTATGTCAGATAAAACTCCTCTTCTTGCTTCCAGCTTTGCCATGAACCCACTCATTTGAGGTGTTGGAACGTCTTCCCCCTCTTTTACAAAGGCATGTTAGCTGTTTTAGCACGTACTAAACGCTAACGCATCCATAGACTTATAATGAGCACATTAGCATTTAGCGCGCATGTATATTTGGCGTGCGCTAAAACGCATAGCGCACCTTAGTAAAAGGAGCCTAAGTTTCTGAGTAGAGTAACCCTTGAAGGGATTTGGAGGATGTTGATAAGAATGGAGGCTTCAAGGACCATAACTACAGCTGATGTGTCATTGCTTGTAAATAAAATTAACTTATTAACAAAGAATGCAGAGACTAAAAAAAGATCACATGCTACAAATTCCACAAGTTAAGGAAGAGGTAAAAGCTGTTTGTGAAGTTACATCCACATTGATAAAATATAATTTGGCGATTCATAAAAAATTTAAATTCTTTGAGAACTTTAATCAAAGATTACAACTGTATTTAATATATTTTTTCCATGTTTGTGCATCTTACACCTGGAGATGTCTTTAAAAAATATTTAGTAGAAATTTTGAAATATTCTCCTGATCATATTCCACCATTAAAAATAATTTATTATATTACCTTTTCTTCAAAAAAGACCCTATAAATAGGGAAGGAAATCTTGATATGCAAGTGGAAGCACAGAATAATCGATCATTAGAGGAAGTAGTTTTTCCACATTTAAACAATTTGACTGATTTTTTTGAGAGTTCTCAGTGTGAGGTGGTATTGAGATCAACTCAATTGGTGATATTTGTCTTTGAGCAGAATTTGAACAATCTTTTAAGACAATATTTCATGAAATCTATGGAACTTTTTTATGATAGAAGATCTGGAATTTTCCTGATGTAAAGAAAAAGAATCAGGAGAGATTTTAAAAAAAATATATATATATCTTATAGAGAAGTCTAAAATCTTGGTGGTACTTCTTTGTTATCATATCCCTTCAAATGTTAGGGATTAAGTATATTTTTCTATGAGCCAGATCAGCTGAAGGATTTTTTAGACATGAAGATCTCCACAAGTACATGTAATGCCCCCTTCAGAGAGACTGTGGGTCTGTGGCCCAACCTGGCTGGAGTCCCCAAAGGCAGTTTTCATTGGTCCCTCACTTGGTTAGCGCTCAGTGCCTCCACCTGAGGAAAAAAGTTTTAGCGGGAGGTTCACCCTCTCCACCCCACCTTGGAAAAATTTTTAAAAAACTGTGAACAAGGTTAGCTAATAAATTACACTGATTTTTTTTCAAACTATGTACATAGGCCTAATTATAAAACAAATTGTCAAGAATAGCTTTTAACAATTCCAATACTTCCACACTTAAACCAATACTTGTGCAGTTAATTCAACAGCATTTATATACTATTCAGATATTCAAGTCTCTTGAACCTTTAACTCTCCGATCAAATTCAGCATTTTTTTTTTAAACCCTTTTGTACCACTCTCAGTTCTGACTGTCAACATTAAGTTTCTTAACTTACCCCCTCTTTTACTAAGATGTGCTAACCGATTAGCACGCACTAATCAAATTAACGCACGTTAAATGCTAACGCGTCCATAGACTAACATGCATGCATTAGCGTTTAGTGCGCACTAATCGGTTAGCACGCCTCAGTATAAGAGGGCCTTAGTCACTAGGTGGGCATGGCTTTGTACCTAGATCCATCATTTCCTTTCTAATCCACCCTCGCCGTGTTTCCAAGTTCTCACCCAATCCATGGAAGCTCTTAAGATGCTTGCTATTTCACATTTATACACTTCCACTCGCTGTTTATGCAACATCTCTTTTATTTAATCACTCATATATAGTATTATTTTAGTCAGTCTATGAATTTCATTCTGCCCATTTCATTCTTCACTTAGTAGCATAAACTTGTCACTCAGATACAGGCACAGCTTACACTTGTGGTTCGGTAACCCCACATTTTTTGACACCAACTCACACTCATTCATGTCTATCTCCAATATCAATAAAGCACCATCTATGCACATTACCTAACATGTTCATTATTCAGGGAATATTCACATATGTATTCATATTTATAAGACCCCTGAGGAAGACCATTTTGGTTGAAACACAGATCTTGTTGGATCCTCTTCATCAACCATGATTGTGGATATACTTCAGGGTTGTTAAAATTGAGAATTTTTCATTCTAATGAAAGCCTACATCAGCAACATTGAATTACAAAGTCTTTTTTGTTTTGGGTTTTCTATATTTCCGATGCCTACCTTTCATGAAGCTGTGATTCTATAAATAGTGCCATTGTATGACTGACATATGATCAGTGACCATTTTTTAGGTGACCGACGATGATGGTACTGCTTATAGAATCCTTAGTAGATAAAAAAATCCATTTATACAATTAGGGCCTGATTCTATAAATGATGCCTAAGCACACCTACATTGTAAGTATCACTCGGCATGGTTGGAAATCAACCGCTAGGTGCCACTTATAGTATTCTAAGCATCGCTAGGCATTCTAGAGGTAGGTGCCCATATAGTAGGCCAGATTTTACTTGGCTTAATTTACCAGTGTCTAACATGGACACCTATCAATGTCTAAGTCAAAGACGCCTATTCTCCGCCCCAGACCATGCTCACTTTTCAGATAGATATCTTTAGGTGTTGGAGTGTGCCTCCATTTAGTTGTTGCTAGGCATCCTAAGACTTCAGCACAGATCTCTTAGGAGAATATTTTATAAATGGCACTTAAAAGTTAGGTATCATTTAGGTATCCAGTACTACAATGCTCTGCGTGATTTTATTATGCATAGATGCATAATAGAGAATCGTGCTCAGTGACGATCAGCAAATCTAAGTGCGCCTATATTGTTAGGTGTCTTTTACAAAATTGGGTGGGTTTTTTATGCATGCTTTGGAGAATTACAATCTCTCCCTCAATGTTCATACCAATATAATGCTAAGGGGCTCATAACAATAAAAAAAAGTCCAAAAATCAACCTAAGTTGGTACTTAGATGATCAAAAGCACAGGTCATCCAAGTACCAAAAATCTAATGGCAAGGAATTCCATACATAGGGTACAGAAGCTAAAAAAGGCAGAATTATGTGTAAAGGTTAATCTCACTAGATGGACCAAAAACAAGGACAATTGATGATTATTAGAAGAATGCAAGTTTCCAGCAAGCCTAAACAGGATCCAAAGCTTAGCTAAATATTCTGGTTGTCCTGTCCATAATGCTTTAAAAGTAAGGTCAAAGCTTTATGCATCAATCAAGATTTTATCTGGAGCCAATGAGAATCTTTCAAAAGCAGAGTAATGTGGCCATATCTATGAGCATTGGTCAACATCATAATGGCAGTATTTTGTACAGTCTGTAATTTTTTGAGAGCTATTTTCGTAAGCACTGGGGAGAAGTGTCCTATTGGCATGGATACACTTTTGTAGACTCTTTTGAAGCAGTTTATCTGTGTTATTGCAATTTGACTATGATGGAGGGTGATTGTACAAGAAATTTTGATTGAGTCCTTCAAGTACATCTCATTCTGAGAAAATGAGTGACTGGAAAGTTTAATTTGAGATGCCAAAAATGACAAATTGTACAATTAAGGAAAGTATTTCTGTTGCATATTTCTCAAAGATTCATTGTTTGAATGTCATCATATCTTGGCACTTTTTCATTTACAAATGGTCTAGCTTTTTTTCACATGGTTTTGTTCTTTGTTTATGATCTTGTAATCATTTTTCACACCATGAATTCTGAAAAGTCTTTTGAATTTTGTTTTTGCTCTTATCCTTGTTTTTTTTTAGTTCAATTTTTTTATTTTATTACTAGCTGATGCCCCGGCGTTGCACGGGTATTTAATTATAGCAATAACACTGTAAATGGATTCAAATAAAGATACTTTATAGTGGTGAATGAAATTATTTTTTAACAGCTTTATAAAAAGCACAAATCCGTGCAGTCTATGCTGTTTGCCCATTTTTCATTCTTGTATATGTACAATTCTTATGAAAAATTATTTCTTAGTAAATGTTTTATTTTGGGGAAGAAATGTATCTTGTGTTGCTGGCTGTCTTCTGAACCACCTTCATTCTGGTACTGGAGGAATCGCCTCCATGAACTTATGGGTTGGGAGGCCCGTTTGGCTCGTTCTTCTAGACGCCGGAGCAGAGACTTTGTTCACACTTGGACTCCATATTTGAACATTTTGACTCCTGAGAGTCGTAGCCGGGTCTTGAATAGACTCCACCTCTGAAACTGTGCTTCTAGGTGTCTCTGCTGTTCCCTGCTTACGAGTTTTTCTGTATCTGTGGGGGGATGGGGAGGGGTGGGTGGGAAGTAGGGGCTTCTTTGTCGGGGGGTGAGGGTATGGTGGGTCCGGGGAGGACATAAGAGTCCAGTCCTCCGCGGGTGTTTGATGAAAATGCATACCATGGATGTTATTGCTGTTGTATTTACTGTTGCTTAATAAAATAGATTTAAACATAAAAAGTACAATATTCAAATTATAATGTGAAATATTTGACAAAATGAATACAATACAACTAACACAAAACTTGATTATAAACAACATTTTTAGTTTCACCTCCAGGAGCAAGAACATATAAATTCTTGGGTGAACCCACCCTTGAGCAAGCAACATAGAGTTGTCCATGGGAAAAACAGGGGGATCTTAAATCCACTCCACAGTATGTAATAGTCTGTCCCTGTGATTTGTTGATTGTGATAGAGAATGCAAGTCTCACTGGAATTTGCAATCTCTTAAACTGAAAAGGAAGATATGTTGGAATAAGTGGCATCCAAAAGTTTCAGTATTGATTTAAACAACTCAATATGTGGAAACTCAGGTTGAAAAGAAACAACATGCAGTTTTTTCCCGGTTCAGAATGGAACCTGTGTTCCTAGTTCAGCATATGTGAGAACTCATGTAATGTAATAACATTATGAACTGGGGTGCATGAAGGAAACAGTTACAAACACAGTTAGAACATACAAACTCTATATGTATGGTGTCCGTGGTAGAATAGAAACGATGTCCCTAGTGGTTATAGTGTCATAGAAAGTGTTTTATAGTTGGAATTGCTGTGAGAATGGCAGCTTTTTACATCCTTTCCATTGACATGAATGGGTGAAATCTCATTTTCTGTTTGTAGCTCCGCCCATGTGTGCAGGTGGGCCGCGAGACCCCCAGAACATATCACCCCAGGTAGTGAGGGATCTGCATACCAAGTTTCGTTCAATTCGGTCAAGCCGTTTTTGAATTACTGTGAGAATGGCAGCTTTTTACATTTTTTCCATTGACATGAATGGGTGAAATCTGATGTTCTGTTTGTAGCTCCGCCCACGTGTGCAGGTGGGCCGTGAGACCCCCAGAACATATCACCCCAGGTAGTTGGAATTACTGTGAGAATGGCAGATTTTTACATTTTTTCCACTGACATGAATGGGTGAAATATGATTTTATGTTTGTAGCTCCGCCCACGTGAGCAGGTTGGCCGCGAGACCCCCAGAACATATCACCCCAGGTAGTTGGAATTACTGTGAGAATGGCAGCTTTTTACATTTTTTCCATTGACATGAATGGGTGAAATCTGATTTTCTGTTTGTAGCTCCGCCCACGTGTGCAGGTGGGCCATGAGACCCCCAGAACATATCATCCCAGGTAGTGAGGGATCAGCATACCAAGTTTCGTTCAAATCGGTCAAGCCGTTTTTGCGTGATCGCGGCACATACATACATACACACATACATACCTCCTATTTTATATATATAGATATATCAAAGAAACAAGAAAAAATAAATCAATCAAATACAGCAGCAAGAGCAAACAATCTTACTGTTATGGATCAACAAAATATACTAATCATCAAAATGAAGTAACACGTCCTGTAGGTTAGCACATTAACAACTGTACTAGAAGGAGAGAGCATTAATAAGAAAAAGTGTAAAGGGGAAAAGTATAAACAGTCATAAATCCATGTTCCTCATATTTTACATTAATGTAGAACTCTGGACCATACTTTATCATAGGTAGATAGTGAGTTCGTTTTTTCAGCAATATATTTTTCATATTTAGAGTATAAACAAACCATGTTCCACCATGGATTATAGTGGAGTGCTGAAAAATCCTTCCAACAAGACAAAATGACTTAACGCAATTAAAAGCAAACATCTTAATAACTTGGCTTCATATTTGTCCAAAGTGGATGTGATAGCGTGCTCACCAAATATTAATATAGCATATGATAAATTGTCTTTGATGGGCAAAAACTTGCAAATGGTGCGCCAAATCTCTGACCAAAATAGTTGTAATTGGGAACGATGAAAAATCATATGATCAAATGTACCAATTTGCTGTTGACAAGACCAGCACCTATTAGAAAGTGATGTTCCAAATTTGGACAATTTATGTGGTGTCCAATAGGCTTTGTGATAAAGAACAAGTACTAGCTATTGAAATGCAGAAGATTTTAGGGTCTTAAACGAAGACATCCAGTTGGTCGTCCAGGTCTGTACCTTTATCTCTGCCTTAGTGTCATGGGTTCCACACATCATACAGTGCTATTGGAGGAGTAAATTTCTTCTGTTTCAGAAGCTTATACCATGCAGATGCTTCGCCAGGAGACGATTGAAAAACTGCACAGCACTGTAGTATGGTAGGGGAAACATCTAACAATACAGTTTACTTTAAATAAGTTGCTAAACAATGTCTCAATTGTAGCCATTGGTAGTACTGAGATGAGTCGAGATTGTAATTGGAAGCCAATGTGGAGAAGCCCTGAAAAGTGCCGTTTGAGAGCAATTGAGAGATAGACCAAATGCCCTTTCTTCTCTAAGACTTCCATTCCATGTATTGTCCCTGGATTTTCTGTTTCGGGTTACGCCAAAGTGATGTCAGTAATGTAGTGTTCCATAGAACTTCAGTAATGTTGTCTACTTCCAAGAGAGCAATTTTAGTAGAAGACAGTACAAGGTTCTTTTTGATCACTTCATCTGAGATTGTAAAAGAGGAGCATTGCAAGTAGTGCTTACCATATACTTTGTATTCTAGCTGTAACCAAGTAGGAATATTCAAAAAATTAGAGTCAAATAACCATCGTGACCCCTGTCTGCACAGAAAGGCTAGGTGGTAGTCATAAATACTAGGGAAGTTAACTCTTCCGTTTTCTTTAGTACATTTTAACTTTTTAAGAGCTATGCGAGGAACTTTATTATTCCATAGATAGTAGACCATTAAGGTTTCAATTTTACGATATGAGGACACAGGTAGTAAAAAGGGAATCATTGAAAGAATACATTTTATTTTTGGAACCAGTACCATTTTCAGTGAATCCAATCTCCCCCACCATGAAAGTTTGAGGGGGGATCAATGCGTGGTGATGGATTTAATAATCTGAAGTATATATTCAGTATTAATGTCCCTGGTCTTTTCCATAGATGTCCCAAAATACACCCCCAAATATTTTAATTTAGTTATTGTATATATCAGTTTCAAACTGGAAATGATATTTCTACAGGGTACATTATTGATGGGCATGACTTCTGTTTTCATGATATTGAGCTTATACCCAGATACTGCAGCATATGAGCGGATCGTCTTCAAGATATGATGTAGTGATTCTAAATACGTGTACAGCAAGATATCATCCGCATATGCAGATAATTTGATTGACAAGTCCGCTATCTGAAGTCCCTTGATGTCTGGGTTAGATCTGATGGCCAGTAGAAGAGGCTCCAATGCCATATAAAGAGTAACGGTGACAATGGACACCCTTGCCTCATGCCTTTTGATGGGGTAAATGCTTCAGAGAGTACATCATTTATTCGTAGCCTAGTAGTACAAAACCTTAACCATTTGGATGAATCGATCATGTATACCAAACCAAGACATGACTTTAAATAAAAATGTCCATTCCACATGATTGAAAGCCTTTTCCACATCCAAAGTCATAGCAAGGAATGGTTCCTTTATAGTTTGTGCATGAAGAATTACTTGGGAAAAAAGCCTGGTGTTATCACTTGATAATCGACCTTTCATAAAGCCAGACTGATCAGTATGTATGATTTTAGGCAAAATTGTTTGTAAACGTAAAGCCAAGAGTTATGAATAGAGTATAGCGTCTACATTTATAAGAGACAGCGGTCGATAGTTCGATACCTGAAGTGGGTCTTTGTCAGGTTTGGGTAGTACAATTATAATTGCCTCAGTGAACGAGCCTCTTGCAGATCCTTCTGTTACAAGATGATTAAAAAAACTCACCAAAAATGGAAGAAGTAGAGATCGAAAAGCTAAATAAAATTCTACAGTGAGACCATCCGGTCCCAGTGATTTTCCCTTGGCCATAGAAAGTAAAGCCTCTTCCAAATGGATTTGTTGTATTGAAGCAATAAGAGACTTATTATCCTCTTCTGTGATGGTTGGTCTCTGTAGGTCCCACAAAAAGGAATCAGAGTCAGCAGAATCTGGAGAGTTGGTAGAATAAAATTCCTTATAAAAGGACTGAAACTGATTACATATGTCAATGCCATTCAGATGGGTAGTCTCCGATTCATCTATGATGGCTGGAACAGATGTTTTTTCCGAACAGATCTTCAAATAAGAGGCCAGCTGATGTCCACACTTATTTTCTGTGGAGTAGTAATGCGCTGATTGAATAAATATCTCCTTGGAAGCATTAGTACTAAGTAACAGATTATATTCATACCGCAGGTTGCGGATTGACTCTAAAAGTGACATATTTGTCTAATCGTTGAAGTGAAGCTTTTCCTTAGCAGCAATCTGTTGTTCTAGAGTTGCTAATAGCAGGTTATTATCCTTCTTCTTTTTCGATGTATAGGAAATGTTGATGCCCCTGATATATGATTTAAATGCATCCCAAGTATTATGTCATGATGTGTCTGAAACTTGATTAAATTCAAAAAAGTTATTCGCATATTTTGTAATGTGCTCAATAAAGGTAGGATCTGACAACAAAGCTGTATTGAATCTCCAAAGCCCTTTATTTCTAGGTGTACCTATGTTTTTAAAGGTTACTAAAATGGATGCATGATCAGAGACAGTAATTTGATGAATCTCAGAATTCTCTAATTTATCCACCAATGAATAACTAGATAGAAAAAAATCAATCTGGGAATAGGATGAGTGCGGAGGAGAAAAGAACGTATATGCCGACTCATCTGGGTGCATTAGTCTCCATAGGTCAGTCATCTTCATTTGGTACAATAGGTCCTGCAAGTAATGGCAAGAATTTGATTTTTTGTAGCTTGCTAAAGATTTCCTATCTTTGTCTGGATTAAGAACCAGGTTGAAATCACCCCCTAATAAATAGGGCGTATCGCCAACAGTTAGAATGTCATTAGCAAAGTGTTCAAAAAATATTGGTGAATCATGATTAGGTGCATAGATGTTATACAGTCGAAAGGGAGTATCAGCAATGGTTAAATCAACTCTTACCCATTGGCCTTCCACATCAGTAGTAGAAGAGATTATTTTAATATCAGCACGTTTTCTGATCAAGGTGAGAACGCCATTTTTTCTCACAATGGCTGGTGAAATGATGGGAGGATAGGCCCAGGCGGGAGCAACTTTTGTGGGAGATACGTCTCATGAAAAATAACTATGTCAGGATTGTATTGTTCAGCATAACGTAGAAGTTTATGCCTTCACAGGGTTATTAAACCCCATTACATTTAGGGGAAAGCATATTAGAGACATAGGTTAAAGACATACCAGATTTTCAGCACTACAATGTAAAGCATCCAATTATATATCATACTGGTACATATAAGCTGATGAAAAGCTAACCTAGTAGAAACATTATTAATGTAAATGTATAAAAAAACCATGTGTATCAGAACAAGTAAGAAAACTAGTAGCCACCGTAAATAAGCCAATAGACCCTCGGGTCAGCAGGAAACTGTAGTCATAGAAACATAGAAACATAGAAAGATGACGGCAGAAAAGGGCTATAGCCCATCAAGTCTGCCCACTCTACTGACCCACCCCATTAAGTCTGAGTACTAATGACCTAGTTCCTTAACTTGACCCTCGTAAGGATCCTACTAGGGCATCCCATTTATTCTTAAAGTCAATAACGCTGGTGGCCTTGATCACCTGCTCTGGAAGTTTGTTCCAGTGATCTACCACCCTTTCTGTGAAGAAATACTTCCTTATGTCACTATCGAATTTCCCTCCTCTGAGTTTGAATGGATGCCCCCTTGTGACCGAGGGTCCCCTGAGAAAGAAGATGTCTTCTTCCACCTCGACACGTCCCGTGATGTATTTAAATGTCTCAATCATGTCCCCCCTCTCCCTGCGCTCCTCTAGAGTGTAGAGCTGCAATTTGTTCAGTCTTTCTTCGTACGAGAGACCCTTGAGCCCCGAGATCATCCTGGTGGCCATCCGCTGAACCGACTCAATTCTAAGCACGTCTTTACGGTAATGTGGCCTCCAGAATTGCACACAGTACTCCAGATGAGGTCTCACCATGGTTCTGTACAGTGGCATTATGACTTCAGATTTGCGGCTAACGAAGCTTCTATTGATACATCCCATAAGTTGCCTTGCTTTGGATGAGGCCTTCTCCACTTGTTTGGCGGCCTTCATGTCTGCACTGATGATTATTCCCAAGTCTCTTTCTTCTGAAGTCCTAGCTAGTGTTTCTCCATTTAAGGTGTAAGGTTTGCATGGATTTCTGCTACCGAGATGCATAACCTTACATTTCTTAGCGTTGAAGCCCAGCTGCCATGTCGAGGACCAGTTTTCCAACGTAAGCAGATCCTGCGTCATACTATCCTGCAGATTGCTTTCACTTACTATATTACATAGTTTGGCATCATCAGCGAACAGAGTTACTTTACCCTGAAGCCCTTGGGTCAAGTCTCTTATGAATATGTTAAAAAGGAGTGGACCCAGGACCGAGCCCTGTGGCACTCCGCTGGTCACCTCCGATGTCTCAGAGAGGGTGCCGTTGACCACCACCCTCTGATGTCTTCCACTCAGCCAATCCTTGACCCATGCAATTAGTATCTCACCTAACCCCATTGATTTCATCTTGTTTAATAGTCTACGGTGTGGGACGCTGTCGAAAGCTTTACTGAAGTCCAAGTACACTATGTCCAGAGACTCTCCCGAGTCCAGCTTTCCTGTTACCCAATCAAAGAAGCTGATAAGATTGGATTGGCATGACCTACCCCTAGTGAATCCATGTTGACTAGGATCTCTTAGATTCCCCTCATCCAAAATCGTGTCTAATTTACATTTAAGTAGTGTTTCCATGAGTTTACACACTATTGATGTGAGACTTATTGGTCTGTAATTTGCAGCCTCTGCTCTGCAACCCTTTTTGTGCAGTGGAACGACGTTAGCTGTTTTCCAGTCCAGGGGGACTCTCCCTGTACTTAGGGAGAGATTGAAGAGCATGGTTAATGGTTCCGCCAGGACATCGCACAGCTCCCTGAGTACTCGTGGGTGCAATTTGTCTGGTCCCATGGCTTTGTTTACCTTGAGTCTTGACAGTTCGCTGTAAACATCAGCTGGTGAGAATCCAAAATTCTGAAATGGATCTTCCTTGCTTGGCTTTGCTTCCAGCTGTGGCCCGTGTCCAGGTGCCTCGCAGGTAAAGACTGAGCAGAAGTAATCGTTCAGTAGTTTGGCTTTTTCGGAATCTGTTTCCACATAAATCCCATCTGCTGTTCTAAGACGTACTATCCCGTTTGTGTTCTTCTGCCTGTCACTAATATACCTGAAGAAGGATTTGTCCCCTTTCTTAATGTTCTTTGCTAGAGTTTCTTCCACTCGAAGTTTGGCCTCCCTGACTGCTGTTTTGACCACTGCAGACCATGTCTTGTATTCAATTTTAGCTTCTTTCTCCCCGGTGCGTTTGTATGAAAGAAATGCTCTTTTCTTGTCCTTGACTAGGTGTGAGATCTCATCAGTGAACCAACGGGGTTTCTTCTTTCTTTGTTGTTTATTTACCGATTTTATGTAGCGGATAGTTGCTTCGTGTAGTGTCCTTTTCAGTGTTGACCACATAGCTTCCACATCATCCGTTGTTTCTTGAGCCTGTAGCGTCTGATGGACGAAATCACCCATGCTTGCGAAGTCAGTGCCCCGGAAATTGAGTACCTTCGTTTTTGTTTGTGATCTAGGGAAGCCCTTTCTAAGGTTGAACCATACCATGTTATGGTCACTGGTTGCCAGCGTTTCTCCCACCAAGACTTCCGTGACGCTTTCCCCGTTCGTAAGTATCAGGTCCAGGATGGCCTGGGCCCTAGTGGGCTCCAGTACCATTTGTTTGAGCTGTACTCCCTTCATGGATGTTAATATCCTCTTGCTACTACAAGTTATTGCTGAGAATGTGTTCCAGTCTACATCAGGCATGTTGAAGTCCCCCAACAGGACAACGTCCCCCCGTAAGGTGATATTCTCAATGTCTTCAATTAATTCTTTGTCTTTGTCCTCCGATTGTCTTGGAGGTCTGTATACCACACCGAGGTATAGGCATTTCTCTCCGCCTCTGGCCAGATTTACCCAGATGGATTCCCCAGTGTACTTGACATCTGTGATCCTAGTTGTCTTGATGTTCTCTTTGATGTAAAGTGCTACCCCACCTCCCAACTTACCCTCCCTATCTTGGCGAAGCAGGTTATATCCTGGTATAGTTATATCCCACCCATGAGAGTCAGTGAACCATGTTTCGGATATTGCCACCACGTCCAGGTCTGCATTTACTATTTCTGTTTCTAGTTCTAGAAATTTATTCCCTAGGCTGTGTGCATTTACATACATAGCTCTCCACTCTTTGTGTCTAAACTCTTTTAGAGAGTTACCCATCTGAATTAGAGTGTCTCCTAGCGAATCTTTTGCAGCAAGGGTACTTACCTCTGACCTAGAAGTGGAGTTTTGGTTCGCCTTATCAGGATTGTTACTTACTGCTCCGGTATATAAATGGGTACCCTCCCCCAACTTACCTAGTTTAAAGCCCTTCGAAGCAGGCGGGCTACTCGGTGTCCGAAGACGTTCTTACCTCTGTTGGTCAGGTGGAGTCCGTCCGATCCCTGGAGTCCCTGTAGTGCCTCCCCGTGATTCAGGAATCCGAAGTTCATTTCCCAGCACCATCGTTGTAGCCACTCATTTGTCTTCAGAATACGGTCGTCCCTGTGTTAACCAGTGAAAGAAAGAAGATTAAACATTGGAGAGAGAAAACATCATTAGTAATAACAAGGGAAAGTCTATCACACATTTTCTAAGCAATGTTGTGATCTTGCAAGTAGTAGACTTTATAGACACAGTATGATAAATCATCACTATAATACTTACAAAGTGATAACCTGCAAATATAATGATCAGTTCAAGTTTTGTCAATGTTAGTAGGTTGAATAGTTTCAATAAATTCAGCCAATTCTGCAGGGTTAGTAAAGTCCTTTGTAGAATTATTGATTGTGACTCGCATACGAACTGGATACAGCATGCCAAATTTGGTGCCAATAGATTTCAACTTGGGCCTGTACGAAAGCAGCAATTTCCTCTTTTTAGCCGTTTCCTTTGAAATATCTGGAACAATGAGTAATTTGTTCCCTTCAAATGTAATTGGAGCATGTAGTTTGGCATGTTGCATTATCTTTAGCACTTGATGGAATAGTAGCAACGTGACGATGATAGGTCTGGGATACTTCTTTTGAAAAACAGTCTGCTGCGAGATCCGATAAGCGCTGTCAAAATCTAATTTGGTATCATCATTCATTTTCAGGATTTGCGGCAGTAATACTGTAAGAAAATCAATCAAATCGCAAGCCTCCCTCCCTTCCGGCAGCCCTAAAAGGCGAAAGCTGTTTCTCCGAGCGTAATTACCGGAATCCTCAAGGGCGCGTTCTAGTAAGGAGATTCGCGTGGCCTGCCTTTATAGCTGTTTGATCGATGTATCAGCAGTTTGCATCTGAACTTCCAAAATGTCCGTTCTTGATTTGATTGTGCCAAGTTCGCCTTTGATGTTAGCAAGATCTTCTTTTATGTCAGCAATATCCTGTTTGCTGTCTACTAATAATTCTCTAATCGATCGAAGCTCCTCCAAGATGGCGGCGATAGCCGGGTCATCAGAATTAGCGGAGCTATTCTTCAATGGTGAAGAAGGCTCAATGCTTTTTCTCTTGTTAGATTTTGCCATGGCCATATGAGCAATAGAAAATCCACCTTTATTAGAATTACTGTGGCGGTTAAAGATGTTATTCTCGGTTGTTGATTGATTCCCTCACCGGAGCACACACACCAAGCGTCTTATCCCATCAGTGCTCACTAGCGCCCCCCTTGCTCTTATCCTTGTTAATTTGGCTGTTCTTTTTTGTTTCTGGAACCTGTAACACCACTGTATTAATTTCATAGGATAGAGATTTATTGGGGGGAAAATATGAGATTCATATTAAGAAGTACAGAAATTGAGCTTTGATTAACTTCTAGAGTTTCATTTTCTGTGTATGATTTTCTATTAATTATTTAAAGCCCTGTTTTTACAAAACCGTAGCACAGTTTTTAGTACTGGCCATGGCGGTAACAGCTATCGCGACGCAGTGCTGCACTGTACTTTGGAGCCGGAACGGAATTTGTTTGATTTGGTCAATGCGGTTTGTATATACTTTATCCACCACGGACCCCTGAGGAAGGTGTCTGAAACACGGACCGTGTTGGGTCCACTGGTTTGTAATAAGGTGGTATATTTACCATACTGCATTAATATTGTAATAAACAGTGCCTACATCTTGCACATGGTCTGCAGTTTTTGTTTTTGTTTTTGCTTGCTGTTTGTTTACTGCAGATTCCGTTGGATTTTCTTTTCATGTCCATCTTTTAGTCCACAATATGAAGAAACTTTTTAAACATTTAAACTATTTTTATAAACCCAATAAACATATGGTAAATATTACCAACCTACTTTGAAAAACTTCTGTAAGAAAATCTTCATGATTTAAAAATAAATATATTTCACAATATGTTCCTAAGTGTTAAAATAGCGAATCTTGAGAAATTCTGTCATCAGCAACTTATAGTTTTGTATGCACTGTTCAAAGATTATGATGAAAGCCTAGACTCCTCAATCTGCTACATTGACAAGGAAGTCTCTAGAACACGGGTGTCAAAGTCCCTCTTCGAAGGCCGCAATCCAGTCGGGTTTTCAGGATTTCCCCAATGAATATGCATGAGATCTATTTGCATGCACTGCTTTCATGGTATGCTAATAGATCTCATGCATATTCATTGGGGGAAATCCTGAAAGCCAGCAAATCTAAAGCCTATCAACATAAAAAAGAGAGCATTTTATTACAGTACCACTAAATACCACTGTTCATATGGCCAAAAGGAAGATGCTTGACTGGAGAGCTAGGGCTGACTGGGACCCAAATGTTACAGCATTAGCACGTAATACTAAAAATACCTAATCTGCTTAATATATGAATTGCATTATATTTGATCTGTAATGTTTTTATTTTTTGGCACATAATTTCTTGGAGTATATTCAGTGCAAATGATACCATTGGTACAGAGGCACTAGGGGAATACAGCTGGTGCAGTTACACCTGAGATACAGTGAAAAAATCCTTCTCTGCTCTGTTTATTTGTTCATTGATTTATATTCCGCCTTTATCCACGATGGATAACAAAGTTTACATACATAATAAAAAAAATCATACAAAAACACAATATATAAACCAGCAAGATATAAAGAAGTCCAAGTGCTGAAGCCTCAACGGGCTGCTGTCATCAGACAACAAAGGTGTCATTTTAACAGTTTCTTAAATACATTCAAGTCCTAATGGAGCCTCTGGTTAAAAAATCATCTATTGTCCCTTTATTGCTACCATAGACTTTTCTTTCACACTGTACCCTAGCATCACCCCTCTTAGCCATACCTACTCTAGCCTCCTCCATCTTAACCTCCTTAAGGGCAAGATTCACTAACCTGGAGATCCATGTCCGATCCGTGGGTGATTGCAGGCAGGCCAACAAATTTACTAAAGGCCTGCATACAAATGGGGGCGATCGTTGGCACGCCTCCTGCTGACCGCAGAGATCGATGGAGAGCGATCCTTGAGCATACACAGATCATCTTCCTTGACTGTAGATGGTCTGCGCATGCGCTGGCCCTTCGTGCCCAGCAGAGCTTTTTTTTTTACTTTTTTTACTTAGTTGACTGTAAATTTATGGTAAATTTTATGTGATGATTTCACATTATATTACATTGTTGCATCATATTGAATTTCACTGTATTGTATTCCACTGAATTCTAGTGTATTTTGTGTCTTCGCTGATATGTCTCAGTTCTCTTGCTGTGAACCGCCTGGAACTTCCGGTTGGGCGGTATATAAGAAAATAAATTATTATTATTATTACTTCGCAAGCCCTTGGTTTTAAACCGCTTTAAACCCATGGGTTAAAACCACAGGCTCGCACTGCGGGGAAGGGCAGGCGAGTCAGGGCTGAGCAGGGCAGGCAAGTTGGGGCTGAACAGGGCAGGCGAGTCAGGACAGAAAGGCAGGAGAAGTCGGCAGAGAGCAGGAAAGGTCGTGAGCGACTGGTCCCCACCATTTGCTGCTTTTTGGATCTACCAGCCAGTCGGTGTTCCTGGAAAAGCTTAGTGAATTGCGTCCTTCCTGCTTTGCATGCCGTTTACCCTCATTTGCACGCACAGATTGGAATTGGGTCGGGGGTGCAAACCTATCGGTACACAATCGGTTTGCTTAGTGAATCTAGCCCTAAGTCACGGAACCCTTTTAGCCATAGACAGTTAGGGCTCCTTTTACAGGCGGTAGTTTATCGGGTAGCGCGTGCTAATCCGGTGTGTGCGCTAAAAACACTAGCGCACCTTTGTAAAAGGAGCCCTTAGTTGTAGGGGGCAGGATAGGGAAAGTGTACCGCAATAGGTGTGGCGAGTGACTTAGAGTGGGGCATGAGGGTGAAATTAGGGAGTAGTATGGATCAGGGCAAGCATCAGGTTTTCTCTGTCAAAATGTTGGCAATTCTATTATGCATATTTATTTATTTTAAAACATCTATTCCACTTAAAACCTAAGCAGGTTGCATTAGAACATGTCTCTCTGTCTCCATCTCCCTCTTCCCATTCGAAGCTTTATTGATCACACCCCAATCTATATGCTTCTTCTCTTTTGACTTTTGACTTTTTTCATGGTGTTTTTTTTTTTTTTTTACCTCCATATGTCATCTCTTTTCTTTCTTACTGTTATGGGTTTTTTTTAAGCTTCTTACATAAAACTTATTTTCTGCTACCAAAACTGTCTACTTTTGCCTGATTAAACTATCTAAATAATTTTTAAACCTCTGAGACACATTTTCCCCCACCTGGAGCAGCCTGAAGAGATCTGCCACAGTTTGTCTCTAAAACTCACAAGCTGCTATTTTTTTTTTTTTCTTAATTAGGAATAAGTAACAGCTGTATTCCCCCTTTGCCTGCCTGTACACAGGTAAATTAATGTCCTCTGCTCAACAAATTGATTTAACTATTCCCCCTTTTTGTAGGCTGCCTCATTAATGCATTTACAATCTTTGCCACAAGGTTTAATAATTTCTTTAGAAATGCAAATGAGTGCTTAATTTTCTGAGCTACCTTTATATTTGCTGAGTCAAATATAATCAAATTACAATAGGTTAAGTCTTTGTTCAGAAGGCTTACTTTAATATTAGTTTTGCAAGATGTATAGGAGGAATATGACAGAAGGATGAGGCAACCAAACAATAGAGTTGAAGAAAATAACCACAGACTTGACCGTTTTATTCTGAAAGTGGATTGTGAGTGAATAATTGTAAAGTACAGGCACATTAAGCAAAATAATAGAATAGCAAAACATGTTGGAGCTTTTAGAAGAGTTATGTCATTTGCATGTGCAAATAGTGAGTTTATACTTGTAAATGCCTGTATGCATTTAAGAATCAATTTTAGAAAATTTGTAACTTACACATATATATCCATGGCATGTTCCATTTTGAAGGTGGGGGGGGGGGGGAGAGGGCATGACTCAGATATGGACAGACTAGAAAATTATGCATGCATTATTTTTTTTATTATTTTCAATTGTAATACATGCATACTTGAAAAGAGAAACAAATGCTTGGCAGCATTTTTACCTGCCCCAACTAACATAAGTACACAGGAACAAGGTCAAACCAAGGGTTCAATCAAGCCTAGTACCCTGTTCAAACAGTGGCTAATGCAGGTCATAGGTACTTGTCAGAGTCCAAAAGGTAGCAAAAAGAGGCCATTTAACCTTTTCACTGTTCTTCTCTCTTTTGAGTAGAGGTAGAGGATACTGTATGCTCATATATGAAAACCAATATCAAAACGGCTGAAATGCAGGAAACCTGGGGAAAAAAATGTGATATGGAATTATGGATCATCTTGGAAAGAGAAGATGGAACCTGTGTCTACATGAGGGTTGTCTACAGACCCCAGCACAAATGGAGAAGTGAGACAAAGATCTGATCAAAGATATCCATGTTTGGAATGAAAGGGGAGTTACTGTTGCTGTGAAATTTCAACTTACCCGAAGTGGATTGGAAAGTCCCACCAGCAGAATCAGAAAGATTGTGGATGCCTGTCAAAGTGCTTTGCTCAGACAAATGGTGACACTGGATCTAGTGTTCACAAATGGAGGTAGTGTTCCAATATCTGGATGGGTGTCCACCTAGGCAATAGTATGGTTTGATACAACTATTTACCAATTTATAATCCACCTAGTTCCATTAAAAGATTCAAGTTGGCGTACAAATTAAGAAATTTACTATATACCAAAGAGATGTAACAGTATCCAACATAATACAAATTATTAATCATGAGAAAACAGGAAGTCAATTTGGTTCTCCAAACAAGTGGCTGAAAAAATAAGGGCAAATGAGGCTGTGTTCAAAAAATATAGAAGAACTTGACAAGAGGACCATGGAAAAGATTACCAAATTAAATTCAAAGAATAGAGGGAAATATGAGGAGCAAAGGTACAGGTGGAAGAAAAAATGGCTAAAGATGCTGAAAGTGATTGCATTTCCATCAGACTGAATGGTTTTCTCTTCAATTTCAATCCCTCAGAATATGTCTTTAAAAGCCATTTTGGAAGTTGTAAGTAAGATGAAATTTCTTCTGTGGGGGACTGTAAAGCAGAGATATATATTTTTTAAACCAACAAAGCTGTGGCAAAATTTGCTAACATGTGCAGCTTATTTTGTATGTTAATTGTAAATTGCAACTTTTTAGGTCTGACCCAGCAGCAGCAATTCTTATGTTCTTATGTGACATGAATATTTTGGTATCAACTGGGATAGAAGATTTAACAGATTTTTTTTTTTTTTACAGTTTATAGTTTTATCTAAGCTTGATATATCACTTGATCATCATAGCAATCTAAGCAGTTTCCAATATAAAACCAGAAATCAGAAAAGGAAGTACAGCATAAATAAGGCAAGTGCAAATGCACCATACATTAAGGGCCTGATTCTCTAAAAGTGTGTCCCGATTTTAGGCAGCTGTAGGCGTCCTACATCCTGTCTCTTGGAATGTTAGACTCACACTGAGCCACAACTGTGCATGAGTAACCTTGAGATGTGTCACAACATGAACAGATTTGTTTCAACAAGCATGCTCTCACAAATGCTGGAGTGGGGGGAGGGAAAAAGAGAGGGAGAATGAGACTGAGGAGAGGAAGAGAGGTGGGAAAGTCATTGGACCCAAGAGGGAAAGAGGGGGCAGGACTGGGCAGGGTAGGGTGAGGAAGAGAGAAGCAGAGAGATAATGGCCCCAGGGTAGGGATATGAGTTGTGAGAGGAAGGGAAAAGAGAAAGAAGAGACAAGGAGACAGAGAAGCGATAATGGACATAGAGGGAACAAAGGGACAAGGACACAGAAGAGCAACACTATAGAGAGGAAACAGGGTTATGCAGGGACAATGGAGGATTGTTTAGAGCAGTGATTCCCAACCCTGTCCTGGAGGACCACCAGGCCAGTCGGGTTTTCAGGCTAGCCCTAATGAATATGCATGAGAGAGATTTGCATATAATGGAAGTGAGAGACATGCAAATTTGCTCATGCATATTCATTAAGGCTAGCCTGAAAACCCGATTGGCCTGGTGGTCCTCCAGGACAGGGTTGGGAACCACTGGTTTAGAGATTACGGTGATTTCTTGTTCAAAAGGTTTGCTTAATATGGTTATTTATTATTCCATTGTAGAGCGGGGAAAGGAGCTCTAAAAGTTAAAGCTATTCAGCTAATATGAGAGTGATGATTTGTGATTTGATAATGGTAGATCATGCAGGACTTTGTATGCATGATGGGGTCCATCACTCTGATATTGGTTCAGACATATTTTAAGTAGATTTCAGGATCTTTTAAAGTTAGATAGGCAGTATATTAAGGCCACAGCTGTTTGTAGGAACTAAAGATATATGAGTTGCTGTCTTCACTTTTGGTGGTTGGTGATTATGAGCCCATTTGAGTTCTAGTTGAATAAGAATTGGATTTGGAATACTAAACATGCATGGCCTAGGCTCTCAGATGTTATCACAAGAGACCTGTAAAGAAAGCAACTTGAAAAAGAGAAACTATTAACATCTTGGTTTTGGTCTGAAATTGCTAGCTTGAAAAGATAGCAAAGCAGACTGTGCATTGTTGGAGGAACTTCAAAATGGTTATTAAATAATTATCTTTTATATCCTTGCTATAAGTGCCTAGATGTGCAATTAATGCTGTGGATGTTTCTTGGCCAGAAAATTCAGACATCCTTGAACTGCTCTTGTGGGTTATTTGCAATAGCCAAAGGTCTATTATCTAGGCCTTCTTTAAGAGCATTTGAAAGTGAGCCTGATTAAGAGGAAATAGCTGATGTTTTGGAACTAAAATTCAGGCCATCTGTAACACTTTGAAGTTGATTGAATTAGTTAAGAAAGTTAATTAAATGGCCTATAGGGAATTAATTTGACTAAAATAAGGTTAGTAAACAATTCTGTAGTATGCAATCAGCTACTTTGGTCACTTGTCTATCATGGAATATAAAAGCATTTACTGTACAGAGCTAAAGGTAAACAAATTAATACAAACATATAAGGGAAATTAATTTTTTGGATTCACTTAAAACATTTTCAACTAGATTCTGAGAACTAATGCTCTTTTATTTCAGATCAGAAGAAAATAAGGAGGAAATGGCATTACCAGAAAATATATGTGATTTATAACAAAGTATTGCCATGATACCTGGAAGGGGAAAGATATTTAGGTGTAGGGAGGAGGTGATATGTGCTCAGAAGGTAAGATGCAGTAGACTTTTATACTGATTCTCATAATTAATTAAAAAGCCCATATAACTCTTGGGTCTTTTAGAATCAGAAACATAGAAAAATGACGGCAGATAAGGGCCATAGCCCATCAAGTCTGCCCACTCCACAGACCCACCCCCCTAGTCTGCTCTCCTGGAGATCCCGCTCCTAATGACCCATCCTTAACTCTTCCCTCTTAGGGATCCCACATGGGCATCCCATTTACCCTTAAAATCTTCACTGTTCCAAAGCATCTAATCATTTTCAGTTCACATCAAAAATCTTATATTTCAGGACTGAGCAAAATATTCTGAACATTTCATGATCTTGTGTCATTAATGCATAGGTCTAGTCCTAAAAAGTGCTTCCCATGAAGGGGTTACCTTGGTCAGCTTTGTAAAACATCTAATTTTGGGGATCTTTTACTAAGGCGCGCTAAATGCTAACATCTCCATGGAATATAATGGGCGTGTTAGCATTTAGCACATGCTAATATTTAGCGTATACTAAATCAGCTAGCATGCCTTAGTAAAAGACCCCTTATGTGCATGTGAGTTAATATTTGCCTTTTTAACATCTTATTTATCTTCCCAGTGAAACCTTCTACTTAGCAATTTCTTGATCGAATAATGAATATTCCATTAGTGGAAGAATTTGAGAAGTATTTCTTGTTAAATGTTTTTCCAATTGCATGATACATGGGTAAAGTTTGCAGCCTCATTTTTTTTTTTTCTTTCTTTCTTGGTTTCTGTAAGAATTTTGCCAGAACCAGTTGAGTAGAGAATATCTCTCTCAGGAATTTATCATCTAGAAGTAATGACTATAGGGTTTTAAATTATTTTTCAGCTTTCCCAGCACTGTATTTTATACAATACAAAGTAGGAGTATCCGACTGCAAAACATGAACATCAATACATGCAGAGTAATTGAAAAATGCAAAACAATGTAAAAGCAATCAAACATAATAATCCTTTTATTCACATTGGTCATATAAAACATAAATTAACATATAGAAATAAATGATATGGCGGGTTGCCAAAATTCCAGATAAGTGCTGCCATAAGAGAAGTCATTATTGTAAATTCTATGGGCCCGATATTCAGCCAACAGTGATTAGCATTTTGCTGCCAGTCAATGGTGTTAGACCCGGAAATTGAATTCTCAGCTATGTCCAGGCTCTGGCATTGAATTTCTGGCTTTCTGGAACCAGCTAATATTCAGCACTTAACTGGTTATGGGTTACCATATCAAAATAGGAACAACTTTTATGGGGTTCTGTTTATGGAGTTAACCTGGCTGGTTAAGTGCTGATTATCATCATGTAACTGGCCAAATGATGACTCTGCCCCAGTTTTAAAATTACACTCGTATTAATACAAATTCTTGAGATAAGCTGTAATACAACATGTCCTTTCTAGCAAAATTAAATGGATGTCTAAGCTGGAAAGGACATGCATCGCATCTTATCTCAAGAATTTGTATTAATATAATTTTAAAGCTATACGCTGGTTTTCAGTTTGGCAATAAACGGTTATTTTTAGCAGCACTAATCAGTTAAGTCCTGCTAAAAATTAATGGTTAGCATTGAACATGAAATTTAACTGACCAGCAGCCATTTCTGGACATTGATTGTTTTGAATATGGACTTCCTTATTGTTAACATTCCATACAATAAGGCCCATATTCTATAAATGGTGCCTTAATCCTACTGGTGCCTAACTTAAGTTGAAAATGCTGTTTAAACCCCCCCCCCCCAAATTTAAATCAAAATATGTAGGCGTCTACTGGTACGTTAAGAAACAGTGCCTGCATTACACCTACAGAGGTGCTTTACGATACCTAATGCCACTATAGGTATAGCTTTCACCAGAAGTGGCATTAGGTGTCATAAAGCGCCTTCGTAGGTACAATTCATGTGAAAGGCGCAATACTCAGCTGTAGCTGTGAGATTACTTCTAGAGGTCTTAGCAGCTTTTTCTCACCCCATCATCCCACTGGGCTACTAGGGCCTAAGGTAGGCCCACGGGGTCTGTTATAACAAGAGGAGGTCAGAGATTGTGTTAGGGAATGGGTTGAGTGATCGGAGTGTTTCAGGGGTGATGGTGGGGGTGACCAGAAATTGTCAGGTGGGAGAGAGAAAGGGAGATCTTTGTACTTTGCAGACTTGAGACCTGGAAGTTATATACGTGCTGGCCAATATTGAATGTTGCATCCACATAACTAACCAGGCATAGCTAGGACTGCTTTTAATATGGTCCTGCTTGCCTGGTTATCTATATGGGCACTGACACTGAATATTACTGGCACCCAAATTACTCCCAACTCTTCCCCGGCTCTACCTCTTGTACCATCGCTCATCTCCACACTTCCAAAATGGCCGATGAGTGATGACATTTATCAGCAACCAGGCAGGCACACACAATTTAAACAGGCAGGAGGCTCACCTACCCATTTAAATCATTTTGAATATTGACACAATATTACTATTAACTGCAAATCAACTGATTGGTTATATTGTCAATAATACAGATGACCTTCTGAACTGCAAATCCCATGATTGTCACTGAGCTGCTTTTATTTACAGGATACATTTTTAATTATAAGTCCTAACACAATAGGAAGGCATGACATGAAGGACAGAGCCTTGGAAAATATCATACATTAGCTGGTACTGTGATTAATCTAGGTATTATTTACTGCCCAAAACACTTTATTTGAAGCTAATAAGGAAATGTGCTTATTTATGCTTTGTGTCCTGTGCTTACCAATAACTATAAAATGTTTTCTATCTCCATAGCAACTACACTGATAATACAAGTCTACTGATAATTCAAGTCTACCCCTTGTATTTATTTTTGCTCCAAACTCATTTTGTTTTACGAAGACTAAGTGGCACAAAATGGTATGCATTGAAAATTTCAGCATTCTAGAATTATAAAGGGGTTGTGATATACAAATCATATCAACATAATTACAATTTCTGATGATCTTTACAAAGTCAATTTGCTTTGTTCCATAGCTAGTACGTTTGGGGAATTATCTGTCAACATTCTCATAAAAGAATGCTACTGTGGACTAAAACATAGTGAATTTTTTATGTACTTATCTAGACTTGATATCATTATTTTCTACTGATATTTATGATCTATGAATGGCTCGTTGGCCTCAGAGCTGCTCTTATACCCCACTCAATTAACTTTAAATAACCTTTTACGCAGCCCCACACCCGAAATATTGATAAACAAACCAATTATATTAAATCACACAAACATTCTATAAAAACGCAGATTGAAATATAAGCTGATGCTTCTTTGAGTTCATTTGACTGTCAGGTGTGATCCTGAAGTGCTCTCACCAGGCTGCCAGTAGTGGGGAAGACCCCACCCATGCCTTCTGCACCCCCCCCTCCCCAACCAAATCTGAAAGTCCATACTTCCTTTTCCATATATCGCTCAGGTAGGCAGCTTAACAAGCATATATCGCCTTCTGTCCTTATAGGGTCTTCACTTTCCCTAGACTACTTCTTTCAGCAGTCTAGGGACTGTGCATGCTAGGATCACCTTTCTTTCCCAGGTGTATCCCTATCCCCCTTGGTTCAGCTGCAGACTTCCAGCAATACCTGTCTCTCCCAAACAGACAGTTAACAGGATTTCCCAGCACAGCATCATAAAGGCTGGTGCATATTGTTTCTTTCACCTCTTTGGGTGTTGGGATCATCTGGTGACTTTGGGAACCGTTTTGATACTTATTCAAAATTGAAACAGGTCTAGCTTAAAACATCCAATTTTTGCACTGTACATGTTCTATAATGTTCCATTATTGCAGAAAAATGTCCAAGTCATAAGCCCGCACTAGTCCGACCCAAACCATGCCACCAACATGCTCCCTTAAGATTTAGATGCACTGCAAATGAACTGCATATAAAAGTATTTAAAAGATGGGTTTCAAAAATAGTGTTTTTGAAAGTTTTAGCAAGAAAAACATCCAAATGTCACTTTATGCCATAGCAAAATTAGAAAAGGTTCAAAGAAGAACAATCTAAATGATAAAGGGGATGGAACTCCTCTCATATAAGAAAAGGCCAAAATGTTTAGGGCCCTTCACCTTGGAAAAGAGACAGCTGGGGGCGGTAGGTGATATGATTGAGATCTACAAAATCTCTAGTGGTATAGAATGGGTAAAAGTGAATCATTTTTTACTCTTTCAAAATGTATAAAGACTAAGGGTCTCTTCTATCAAACTGCGCTAGCAGTTTGGAGTGTGGTGAGCCATGTTGAATGGCCCATGCTGCTCCCAACGCTCATAGAGTTTCTATGAGTGTCTGGAGCAGCGCGGGCCATTCAGTGCTGCTCTCTGTGCTAAAAACTGTTAGTGCAGTTTGATAGAAGAGGCCCTAAGGGACAATCATTGAAATTACATGGAAATAGAACAAAAAACCCTATTTTTTCACTTTTCCACTCAAAGAATAGTTAAGCCAGGGGTCTCAAAGTCCCTCCTTGAGGGCCGTAATCAAGTTGGGTTTTCAGGATTTCCCCAATGAATATGCAATGAAAGCAGTGCATGCACATTGATCTCATGCATATTCATTGAGAAAATCCTGAAAACCTGACTGGATTGCGGCCCTCAAGGAGGGACTTTGAGATCCCTGAGTTAAGCTCTAGAACTCATTGCTAGAGTATGTAGTAACAGTGGTTAGTATATCTGGGTTTAAAAAAGGTTTAAAGAAAACAGAGAATTAAATTATTAATAAAGTAGTCTTTTATTCACATCTTTTAAATCAGGGCTGCCCAAGTCCGGTCCTCGAGATCTACTGGCAGGCCAGATTTTCAGGATATCCACAATGAATATGCATGAGAGAGAGAGATTTGCATACCAAGAAGGCGGTGCAGGCAAATCTCTCTTATGCATATTTATTGTGGATATCCTGAAAACCTGGCCTGCCAGTAGATCTCAAGGACTGGACTTGGGCAGCCCTGTTTTAAATACTCTGATCAACTGCCTTCTTGTTTTCTTTGCCCAGCTTTTAAAAAGGGGTCGGACAAGTTCCCAGAGGAAAATTCCATAGACTGCTATTGAAATAGATAAGGGGAATGCCACTGCTTGTCCTGGGATTGGTAACATGGAATGTTGCAACTATTTGGGTTTTTGCCAGGTACTTGTGACCTGGATTGGCCACTGCTGGAAGCAGGATACTGGGCTAGATTGGCTACTGGTCTGACCTAATATGGCTAGTCTTATTTAGCATTCGTATGCAAGATGGACATCTTTATCCTGCGTTCTGCTCCTTCATATTGGTTCTACTTATTAGTTCCACATGGTCCTTATAAATGCAAACTTTGCAGACTGAAGAACATCAGAGTAAGATTCTGAAGCTCTATATTCTGATTCTCTTCCTTGCCTTGGCAAAGATCATTCTGCTCGGTTGTGAATAAAGCAACTAATCTTGTAAATTTTTGAGACTCGTTCTTTTTTTTTTTATATATATTATTTTTATTGAAAATGGCACGACGGCCCAGACAGGCAAATACAATCAATAAAGTAACAGTAACATGACAGAGATCCGCTCTTATGCTAACCCTCATAGACAGGACACGAGGCATCATATTGCTCTATGGGAGGGCCTGTTGGATCTCTTAGCTCCCTAATTAGCCCCCTCCTTACTTTCTGAGTACCTCCTCTCACCTGGGTTTTTTTAGGTCTCTGAGTGTCGGCCTCCTCGCTAGCTCTACCTGCACTCCAGGGGTGGGCGGGGGGAGGCGGGGCTGGTTTTGGTAGGGATGGTGTAAATGGACTGTTTGCTGTGCTGGCCGGGGTACGATTGTTGTGTGTTCTGGCATGTCTGGTTTTTGGTTGCCTCATTCTTTTCACTGCATCCCTACTCTACAGTTGTGCACAGCATAGCACTTCATTACAAAGTTAATTGTGAAAACTGTGCTAATGATAAACTGCTCTTCAAAGAGATTTGTTGGCAATAACTCATTATTTACCCCCTCTTTTACAAAGGTACGCTATGCTTTTTAGTGCGCAGTAAATAGCACATGCTAAACGCTAACGCATGCATGTTATCCTATGGACACGTTAGCGGTTAGCACATGTGTTGATTTAGCGTGCGCTAAAACGCTTAGCGCGCTTTTGTAAGAGGGCCTTAAAGTTAAGCATATAATCAATCAGATGCAAAATACTGAATTTTCTAAAATTTGAAATGTGCCAGAAAATTAGCTTGCTTTTCAAAGTATTTAATATACAGCCTTTTATGGGCCAACAGTCAAACCCACAATGTTGTTGTAATGCCTTCTCTTGTATTATCCTGGATCATCCCAGATAGAAAATCTTGGAGCCAGGCTATAAAAGCAATTCCAGACTCATACTGCTTGGCTTTGAATGGCTAAAAATGATTTCTACCTGCTATAAATTATCATGCTTAATAACAGCTCTTATTGCCTTCTCTACCTTCTGCTGCTAAAATTGCAACAATTAGAAAAGGCTGAATGCCAAGAAAATATGAATCATGTGAGTTATGATAAGGAGCTGCACCATTTCTGGAAACTTCTTTTTTCCAAATTTCCAAGCATATCTGTCAACCCATTTACTGTGCTTGTTTTTATCAGCAACTGATTTATCACAAAATGAAAGAGTGACATTTTGTTCCTTTTTATTATCTTGCAATTTTAGTTCCCCTTTTACAAAGCCGCGTTGGAGCATTTACCACATCGGCCCACACTGCCAGCTTTTGTAAAAGAGGGAGTTCAATTCCAAGTATTGCCACTTGAACAGAAAAATCTGTAAATAATACAAAGACGTCTAACTAAATATAAAGAAAAGAATAATTAGAAATTAAAGTTCCCAACATGGGTAGAAGAATCAACTCAATGATCAAAGAAGTATTGGAAAAAACAAAAAGAAGGAGAAAAGCAACGATACAAGATTATTCCAAACCATACTTTCTAAACAAAGAGGATTAACACAATTTAACTAAGTGAGATACGGAGGGGTGCGGAAACGTCCCCAGCCCAATCAACCTACTTCCTAAATTCTGAGGGTTATTTTGTCACTGTAGCTGAAAAGAGTATTATCTTACGCTGGGTTTTACTAAACTGCAGAAGAGCTTCTTACTGCCGGCTGGTAAGGTCAATGCTCCAATACTAATAGGAATTGAATGAGCTTCAGAGCATTTTCCCTTGCTGGCCCACGGTAAGAAGCTCTTCCACAGTTTAGTAAAAGGAGCCCTTATTTCATTAAGTGTCAATTTGCTGAAACAAAATTCTCTGTTTTGACATTGATTCAGATCATTGATTGAACCGTATCCACGTTATTCTCTTGGTTGAGCTGAGAACTTTTCAGCACCCCCTTGTATATGGAGACGAGGTTCTACCATTTCCCTTTGCAGCTTCTCAACCATAGATAAGAGCTTATAACTGCGTTAAAATTAAAAACAAAACAAAACACGTGATTAACAGATTTTTAATTTTACAATGCAGTTGCAGAGAAATTTAAAAAGAACATAAGAAGAGCTTTACTAGGTCCATCTAGCCCAGTATCCCCTCTTCGCGGAGACCAATCCAAATCACAAGTACCTGGCAAAAACCCAGATAGTAGCAGCATTTCATGTCTGTCTCAACAGCAGACTATGGACTTTTCCTCCAGAAATTTGTTCAAACCTTTTTTAAAACCAGTTACGCTATCCGCTCTTACCAAATCCAGAGCTTAACTATGTTCTAAGGGCTCCTTTTACAAAGCCACGCTGGTGGTTTAATGCGCATAATAGCGTGCGCTAAACCGCCGGCCTCTAAACCGCGCGCTATCGCCTCCTCTTTTTTTTATATATCTTTATTCAGTTTAAAACTTATAAGTGTGATAATAAGTAAACACATTTTAACATTGAATATATCACTTAGTATTCAGCAATAATACAATCATATCATCTTATCTCCCTCCCTTCCCACCCTTTTATAACAAGTAATTAAATACTTTATATAAGATGTTATGCTAACCCCCTCCCTGAAAATTGAACTTGTAAAATTCAAGGGAAAAATGCCATCTATTCATTACAATATTTTGTTAATGGCTCCCAGACATCTTGAAATGTCTTTAAATACCCTCGCTGTGCTGCTATTACTCTCTCCATTTTATAAACATGACATAATGAATTCTACCTCTTGAGCAGGCGGTAGTTTTTAGGCCAGCGCGGGGGTTAGTGCGTGATGAAAAGTCACGCGCATTAACCCCGCTAGCGCGGCTTTGTAAAAGGAGCCCTAAGTGAAAAAATATTTCCTCCTATTGGTTTTAAAAGTTGAGTGTCCTCTAGTCTTTATAAATCTTGATGCAGTAAAAAATCGATCCACTTGTACCTGTTCTACACCACTCAGGATTTTATACACTTCAATCATATCTCCCCTTAGCCATCTCTTTCCAAGCTGATGAGCCCTAACCTTAATAGCACTGAATAGCCCTAATTTTAATGGCACTGAAAAATCTGTGTCAACAAAAAACATGCCATGCAATATTCTATAAATGGCACTCAAAGTTAGGTGCCATTTATAGAATAGGGCTTAGCATCTCCCTTGTTGGTAAACTTGGCTCTTCCCTCCCTTTCAGAATCACTCAGCTCTGGAACAGTCTCCCTTCCCCTCTCCGCAATTTGAGCCCCCTTCTACCATTCCGTAAGCATCTGAAGACCTGGCTCTTCTCCAGAACGTAACCCCGTCCCGCTCCTGGCACTCTCACACCAACCTCTCTTCTCTCATACTTATATAATTCCACTGTAGTTCCGTTCCTTCCCTAACCATGTAAACCGTGTCGAGCTCCATCTGCGGAGATGATGCGGTATATAAACCCAAGATTTAGATTAGATTAGATTAGATTAGCATCAGGATCCGCAACTAACTATAGACATGAGGATTTACTCAAACTAAACTCAGGTATAAATCATTTTGCCTAAATTAGGCATAGGTCTCCCTTACTCTATAACAGTGCACATAAATTGAAGGAGTACCCTTGATCCACCCATGACTCTCCAATGGCCGCACCCCATTTTGGGAACTACACATAAAATTTATACATAAATCCCTGCAACTACAAATGCTTGTGTAATTTTAATTAATGTCAATTAGCATACATAATTGATTATTAGAACCCTTCAGCGTGTAAATCTCTACACTGACCAAGGGCTAAATTCATTAACCTTCTGATCCGTGTCCGATCCGTGGGCGATTGGAGGCAGGCCGACCGATTCACCAATCATCTTCATGCAAACGGGGGAAATCTGAGGCACACCCCCAACCGACTGCACGGATCACTAGAGCCCTGAAGTAGTGACAGGAGAAGCAGCCTTCTGTAACTGCTGTCAGGGCTTCTGCCGGCTTTTTAAAAAATTTTTTTAAATCGGGCAGATATTTTGTGTGTTTTACACATGCAAAATAGCCCAATTTTTAAAAAAGATCAACCCCCTCCCTCTCCCAACAAGTGCCCCTTACCCCTCCCTCCCCGAACTAAAAAATAATTTGTGCCCCCCATCGCCAATGCCTGACGTTGCTTTTAAAATTATGGCAGAAGGGTTCCCACTCCCTCCTACTATCTCTACTATTTCTCCCACCCCCAAAAACAAATGGCAAGAGGGATGCCAATGCCCTCCTGCCACCCAAGGGACGCCCTCTCCTGCTTCCCGGCCAGACCCACAACCACTCCCCGTACCTTTAAAAACGTTGGGAGCAGGAGGGGTGCCCAGTCCCTCCTGCTCCTTAGGCCTCCAGTGATCTTCGGGAGCAGGATGAAGCACAAAGTCCTCCTGCTGCTCTGCTGGCCGAGACGCAATACCGACCTTAGGCCTGACCCGGTGCATCATGTGATGCACGGGGAGGGGCTTAAGACCCTGATTGGGTGAGGTACCTCAGGCTCTTCCCTTGGTAGGGGCCTGGGGCACCTCAGCCAATCAGGGACTTCCTGCCCAATCGGTTTTGTAGTGAATCGCTGCCTTCCAAAATTTGCATGCCATTTCCCTCATTTGCATGTGCTGATCAGATTGGATGCTGATTGGATCAGGAGGAAGGTTAGTGAATCGGGTCGGGGAACAATCAGGTTGCAAAGGGATCGCAAACTGATTGGTACACGGTTTGCTTAGTGAATCTAGCCCCAAGTCTTCTTTCTTGGCATTTCAACCCCAAATTCTGTTAGATTGCTCTTTGATGTAAGTGATGCTCATGTGGTAATCCATATGTTGGTCACTAGTCAAAGTTATTATAGCACACTTTACCGTGGCTTCCTTGATATTTCCTTAAAATTACTATAACTCAGTCAGAGCATGGCAGTCATGCTTCTATTTGTAGTTCAACATTTTTTATATTTATCTGAAAACAAAGTACGTTTTACAAACAGTACACTTGCTAAAGGAATAGAGAATGAATCCAAGAATAGAAACTACAAAAACAAAAAAACAACCATGAAATAGCTAAAGGAAATGAAATATAGCAGAGTCTTCAGTATTGTAGAACATTATAATACTTCACAACTAGAGGAGATTGGATGTATACTCACATTCCAACACAATATCCAATCTTAACAGACTCATCCACTACACACACTGACAGTGGGGGGAAAAAAGCCTCAGATTTAAAGAGCTGAAAACCTGTTGAACCCTAAGTGGAGTATGTAAAACATGTCAGCTCACCTTTAATCATTGGCTGAAAAAACTCCACTGGACAGCAGACTGACTTGCACGCTCCTATTAAATGTCAAACACTCTGAATAGAGAAAATGAAGAAAAATGTCTAAACCAGATATAATTAGAGTGCTTTACCCATCCCTTAAGTATAAAGTCAGTCCTTTAGAGTTCTAGTAGCACGGTTCTTGAAATCCAAATGGTTGGTCTTGAAGGCTCAGGGCAGAACATTCAAACAATGACAAAGCCTTCAGAAAAATCCACTAGAAGTCACAACACATTTATCAAAACTCAGAATAAGTCATCACATATCCAAAATAAACAGAATTTATCATTCAAATGGCATTTCTATCTAGCTGTAACTGCTGCTCAAAACTCATTGTATATCATTGAAACAAAAAGCGTCAAGAAAAGTGTGGAATGACTTGTAAATTTCATGTCTCCACATCATTCTCTTCTTGGTTAGGCTGAGAACTTTTCAGCAGACCCTCCTATTGTGATGTCATAATGCCTCATTCCACAAATGCCTAAGAGCCAACCTCATCAGTGATGTCACAATGGCTTGGTTTCCCTGTTTCTCTATGCTTGTGCCAATTACTAGATGCATTTGCTTCATTGAAATGAAAAAGTGTCAAGAGAAGTGTGGAATAACTTGTAAGATTCATGGCTACTAATCTTTCTCTTCTTAGTTGGGCTGAGACCTTTTCAGCGGCCCCTCGTTCGTTACACACAATCTAATTAGCTTTAATTATATTTAATTTATAAATTTAAATAGAGGATATAGTACAGTGGTCTCAAACTCGCGGCCCAGGGGCCAGATGCGGCCCGCCAGGTCCTATTTTGAGGCCCTTGGTATGTTTCTCATAATCACAATGGATCATATGTTGGAGCTACAGCCTCAGCACCTGGGGGTTGTGGGTTCAAACCCCATGCTGCTCCTTGTGACCCTGGGCAAGTCACTCAGTCCTCCATAGCCCCAGGTACGTTAGACAGATTGTGAGTCCACCGGGACCTAGGGAAAAATACTCAAATACCTGATTGTAAAACCACTTAGATAACCTTGATAGGCGGTATATAAAAACATAATAAACTTGAAACTTGAAACTTTAGCTATAAATTACAGTATTATTATTAAAACTTAGCCAAAAGGAAAGATTTATCAAGAGTTTTACCTCATGCAAAATTGTCATTTCTTTAATAAGACATAACTATTTTTTTTTAGGCCCTCCAAGTACCAACAAATCCAAAATGTGGCCCTGCAAATGAGTTTGAGACCACTGGTATAGTATTTGGATTTTGTGTATATTTGATACATATTTGATATAGTTTTATATATTATACTCCTGGAAGTTAATAATTAGTAGGACATATTAAGTGCAAAAACATTACATGCTTTAGTAAAAGCCCCCCTAATTTTCAAAGAGAATCTGCACCCATAATTTATTGGGGGGTTGAATCTACATACTAAAAGTACCCCTGTAATTTAAAAATGTGTGAGCTTTTCAATATTGTTCCTAAAGGTTTACAGTCATGCAAAGGTGTATTTTTTGAAGCATGAAATCAAGGAAAAGTAAGTCTTTAGTTACAGCAATGTACAGAAGCCTTAAAATGGATTTGCGTTTAAAACAGGAAAGTTGATCATGAAATGAACAAAAAGGCACACAATTATAAACTAGACAATAATGATTTAAGGTTAAAAAAATCTTGGAAACATTTCTTTAAAAAAACTAAACCTTTTGTTGCCATATTCATGTCAAAATTAATGCAAACTAATACAGCTTTGGAAATGAGAAATATTTAAATTACAAAGACCACAAAGGGGGACAAATAGGAAATTTAAAAAACCCTAAACAGAGAACTAATGAAACAAATCTTCTGGAAACATTCCCCCTTTTACAAAGCCGTGTTAGGCTTTTTTATCACCAACCGTGGCGGTATTAACTCCGATGTTCATACGAATTCTATGAGCGTCAGAGCTAATACTACTGCGGCTGGTGATAAATTAAACTAAACTAAACCTTAGGTTTGTATACCGCATCCTCTCCACGAACGTAGAGCTTGGCACGGTTTACAGGAATTGGGATAGAAAGGAACTACAATGAAGGTTAAAGGTCAGAGTAAGAAGAATATTTAAAGGGCTTAGTATGCCTGAGATGGAGTAAGTATCACATTTTTGAGCATAACCAGGTTTTCAGATGCTTGCGGAAAAGTTGGAGAGAGCTCAGGTTCCGAAGAGGGGAGGTAAGGTTGTTTCAGAGCTCAGTGATTCTGAAGGGGAGGGAGGTCCCAAGTTTTCCTGCATGTGAAATGCCTTTTAATGAGGAGAAGGATAGTTTTAATTTGTGGGTGGGTCTGGTGGTAATAGGGTTTGGGGAGTTCCAAGAGAGTGGGATTAAGGGAGGGAGGATGCATGAAGGATTTTGAAAGCTAGATAGGCGCATTTAAAGTGGACCCTGGTGATTATCGGAAGCCAGTGAAGTTTGGACAAGAGCGGAGAGACATGGTCGAATTTGCTTTTTATGAAGATAAGCTTAGCCGCGGCATTCTGGATCCGCTGAAGTCTGTGAAGGTTTTTCTTAGTTAGGCTTAAGTAGATAGAGTTGCAATATTCCAATCTGGAAAGGATGATGGATTGGACAAGGATGGAAAAGTGTTTTTGATGGAAACAGGATCTTACTTTCCACAGTATGTGGAGGCTGAAAAAGCATTTTTTTTTACTAAGGAATTGAGGTGGTCGTTGAAGGACAATGTAGAGTCAATGATGATGCCCAGGACCTTGCTTGAGAACTCAAGCTGCAGAGTGGAGCCAGAGGGCAGTGGGATGGAGGTGGGTAGTTGGTCAAGTTTTGGGCCAAGCCAAAATAGTTTTGTTTTGGACTCGTTCAGTTTCATTTGCACAATGTGGACCCAGGATTGGAGGTTCATTATACAGGATTTTAAAAAAAGCCAAACGTGGCTTTGTAAAAGGAGCCCATTTTATTTACCATCCCTTTTCCTGAAAATGACAAATTCACAAAAAATAGGACTGGTTAAACACTGTAAAGGAGGTTTTAATTCAGAGAATCTTTCAATAAATTTGATCCTAGTTTGCATACTCTTTGAAAACTGTGAGGTTTGTTAAGCTGAATAATATTCTAGAAAGGACATAATTAAAGGTCCTTAAGTTTTAAAAAAATCTATACGAGAATGTTGCAACTTTTAAAGTATTTCTTTTTTCAGTTTTTCATTTTAATATATTAGTTGTGAATAGCACTAAGCAATTATCTTTGGTAAAGGACAGTGCTGGTCTGTTTCCCTAAGAATGTGAATTGCATTTGTAACTGACTCAGCTGCAGTTAATTAGTAATACAAGTTGTACCCATGGCTGTACTTCTCTGATGGGCATTAAACGATGCAAATGAAGACTGGAGCACCTTAGCTATTAACAATTAAGGTAGAAGATCTGAGTAGGAGGCAGTCATCTAACTATATTTCAATAAGACTGCAGCACACTAAATATGATTAATTCATTATTTTAATATTTTTTTTTTAAGAAAAAGGAAGAATTAACAAGTCTAGAGATGCATGGCAATTTCAAGTAACAGGATTTATGGTCTATAAGCAGCATGTACTCCTTGTGGTTGCTTATGTGAAAAGGGAGATTGCTGAAGGGAATCTATGTATATGAGAGTGGAGAAGTTGTGGATGTGGCAGGAGTGAGGGGAAATGTCTGGGTCATAGAATATATTTCAGGGTAGAGACAGAGGATGTCCAACATTCTCTTCCAGTCTTTCCCACTGACTCCAATTAATAACCTTCACTCCTTTCTTTCTTCCTCCCCAGCCTTTTTCACAGTTCCTGTAGAGCAAGACCTGGGTATGACTCAGTGGCGTGCGGTGACATTTATAGCAGGGGATTCAGTGGATGAGCTAAACCAGGCATGACCAACCTCGGCTCTCACCGTCAGGTTTTAAGGATTTCCACAATAAATATACATAAGATCTGTTTGCATACATTGGAGGCAATGCATGCAAACAAATCTCATGCATAGTAATTGGAGAAATCCTGAAAACCCAACTAGACCAAGACTTTTGAGGCCGAGGTTGGACAGTCCTGTGCTAAACATTAGCGCAATATGTACCCTTAACCGAGGTTTATGTTTTCACCGATTGTGCTAAACAATGTCACGTCATGGTCTCTGAGAGTCACCTATAACATTTGCTACTTCTCCAAGTTTATTAAAACTTTTTAGCCCGCAACAAGGGTCATAGCCTTCTGGGTGGCTTACAGTCCAAAAGGCCAAATATTAGCTTTACATAAAACAATAAAAGAAAATAGTACAATCAAATTTAAATCAGTGTAAAAGATACATAAAGCATATCAATCTATATTTCTAATGTCTCCAGGGCTCTCTCCATATCAAACCGTTTTTAACCGTTCTCATACGCATCAGAGAGAAGGAATGCTTTTAGGTCTGATTTAAATTTGTCGTGATTCTCTAATAGTCTGATTTGTAGTGGTAAACCATTCCAAAGTTGGGGGACCTTCTCCTTTCGACTTCTGTATTGATGTGGAAAAGCAAGCTCTGTATCTCTACCACCTTCCTAAAATCTATCCTTCAGAGCTACACACAGACTGACATTATGGGCTCCTTTTACTAAGCTGCGCTAGCGGTTTTAGCGCACATCTAGTGTGCGCTGCATTGCCGCACGTGCTAGACGCTAATGGCAGCATTGATATCCTAACCCTCCTTTTGCAAGAGGTTTTTAGCACCGGCCAGTGTTCTGAATGCTCTGCGCTGCTCCACAGTAATAGAGTTCCTATGAGCTTCGGAGCAGTGCTGAGCATTGTGCGCATTGGCAAGCACTAAAAACCTCTTACGTAGTTTTGTAAAAAAGGTGTGTGTGTGTGTTTAAATTTGTTGCTGAAGTCTAGATTGAAAAGGGAAGGGGTCAAAGAAGAAACTTGTGGGACTCCATGTATCATATGCTAAGGGTTTGAGAAGGTTTTCTGCCGTGATCTATTTTCTTAGAATCTGGAACTCTATCAGACAGAAAAAAAAGATTTCACTGCATCACAAATACTTACGGCCTTTTTTAGAAAGCCATGCAGCAACAGCCCTGAAGCCCTTTAAATCTCTATGGGCTTCGGACCCGTTAGCGCAGCACAGCCGCTAGTGCGGCTTTGTAAAAGAGGCCGTTAGTATCTGCCAAGACTGTCTCTACTGTATATTAAAGGTCAGGAAAGTGTTGCCAGAGCTTGTGCTACGAGTGGTTAACGTAGCTGGTTTTCAGAAAGGTTTGGCCAATTTCCTGGAGAAAGTTCATAGTCTGTTATTGAGATTGACATGAGGGAAGCCACTGCTTGCCTTAGATCGATAGCAAAGGTTTTTGCTAGGTACTAGTGACCTGGATTGGCCACTCTGAAGACAAGCTTCTGGTCTAGATGTACCATTGATCTGACCCAGTAAGGCTATTATGTTCTTATGAAAACCCAACTGTATAGAATCTAGAATTTGATGACTGTCTACACAATTATGAAATTGAGTAGTAGCTTCTGCTTCCATTATTTTTTTAATGTATAGAGATTATCTATTGACCAATAATTATTACAGAATTTATTATCACAGTTTTCTCCTTTCAGTAAAGAGGATATATTTAAAAGATGTGATTATTATTGTATGTACTGTATTTTAAACCACATAGGAATTATAAGATATAGGGTATTTATCTGTACGAAGTGAAATGTAATGCTTTTGAGGAAAATTTAATGATCTGGATCTAATTGGAGAATAGTTGTACATTGCTTTCAATTACCATATTATGTAAATACTTGTTAAACTATTTACGCTTACTGGTCTAATAGGCAAATTAAAAATGATTACATCTTGCTGTCATGTTTCTTAAGAAACAGCTTATGTCTTCTGATGTTTATAGAGCAGTGATTTCTAAATCTAGTCCTGGAAGCATCCCAGACAGTCAGATTTTCAGGATATCCACAATGAATATTCATGAGAGATATTTGCAGGGATCTGTACATGATCTGTCAACTGGTCATGTTGGACACCTTTGAGGCACTCAGATTCTTCTAAAACAGGTCTAGTTTCAAACGTGTAAGTTCCATCTAGGATATGTTGTAAAACATTTGATTATCACTGCAAGATGTCCAAGACTAACCCGCCTTAAGACACACCCAAAGCCCGCCTATAACATGGCTCCACCATGCCCATCTTGGGACATCTCGCTAGAAGCTGGGACATCTCGCTAGACTTCCAGAAAGGCATTCAATTATTGGCACTTGGATGCCCTGGTGATTAAGATGTCCTAGTGCAAATTTAGGATGCGTTTTGAACATCTGTGTTTTTTGATTATGAGCCCGAAAGCATACAAATACACATAGAGCAAACCTCATTTTTATGTAAAACAGTTTTCTTTCTTTCAAGTCAAATGTTACTATTACTGTTAAAGAATGTCCCTTATACCTGCAATTATTCCAGCTATTCTAGACTGGTTCTCCTCACTTTTCCTTGGCATGTATGCCCATTTAAAAGTCGCACTTACCATATAGATTTCTTCTTCACCGCAGAATGTGAATATAGCTGAATAGTTTTGGAGTTCTAGTATGCCATTGGAAATTCTTAAATTCCAAAAAATGGACAAAAATATACAACTGGGTGAGGATTCAGCTAATTCCCCTGTGAGAAAATAAATAAGAGAAACTCACCCACTCCTAAAACTCAGTATAAAAGTGAAAATATATGCATTTTGTGTGAAAAGACAGTAGGCTTCTTCCCACTGAGAAAAGGAAGATGTGACGAAACATCTAGAGCAGTGATCATCACTAATTTTTAAGTTGGGGCCATTTTAGATTCTAACAAGCTGTAGTAGAGCCACCATATAGATCCATGACAGTGCCGACTAGTATGCATCAATGACATCCATCCCCACCATCTCATGTTCAGACTTTTTTAATTGAGGGTATCCTCAGGGAGATATGAATTAGACAATGACATGGGGAAAAAATTTATCACCGTTCCCACCCCGTCCCTATCCCTGCCCTGTCCCCGTGAGCTTAGTCCCCATCCCCGCCCGCAAACTGTCAGATCCCATCTGCACAAGCCTTGAATAGTTATAATTTTATACTAAACTTATTTTATTAAAGTATAAAAAGAGACAATATTCTGTACAATTGTCATTTTATAAACACAAATAATACAGGGCAGCAAGGATCAACCAACCCCTGTCTCCCCTCCCTTTCACAAATATCCCCTCCACTAAAACTGAACAAACCAAATTACTACAGAATGCTACATAGAAAAATCAAGCTAACAGAATACTTCAGTCACACATGGCAGGAATAGTGTTAGGGGAGGGCAACTGCCCCCTGGTCAGAGAGAGAGCCCTAAGCCAGCTGGAAGATAAAGAAGCACAGCTTGGGCTTTGCGTTTACCAGTTATGTCTAATACCAGCTCTAGCAGGATACATATTTCAAATCTGAAATATTCTAATCACAAAATATAAAATAAATTTATTTTTTTCTACCTTTTGTTGTCTTGTAATTTTATTCTTCAAATCACATTGGTCTCGGGCTTTGGTTTGGAGTTCCTTCTGTCTTCATCGTGGCATACTTGGCGCTTGAAGATAAAATAGGTGCAAGAGGAACTGGGGAGGAGATGCCGAGTCTGACACGGGCGCAATTTTTTTAACCACAGGAGCAAGACTTTTCACTGCTCCCACAGGGCGGTGAAAGGTCTTGTCCCCATTCCTGCGGTAAACCAGTTGCAAATGTCTCCATTCCTGCAGATTTACTGCAGTGACCACGGTTTACTGCGGTAAACGGTCCCCGTGTCATTCTCTAATATGAATTTCCAAATGAATTTTCTTCATCAATTGGGAAATTCCTTGTCCTTCAAGTAAGTGACTCTCCCTTCTCATCCACTTCCCCCTTTCTATCCTGATCTTGTGTACAGAAACAGAAAGTAGCAGAAGAAAAACCATAAAGATGATGGGGGGCTACCAAAGAGCTCTCTGGGGACTGCCATTGGCCCCCTAACCTTACATTGAAGAACACTGATCTAGAGAGAGGTCAGAACTTTTGCTGTTTCTCCTAGATTTTCTGCAGCCTTCCAGAATAACAGTTTCTGAGAAGGCTGCTCTAAAACTCCTTTTATATTCCCCACTGGACCTTTTTTTCTTATTGAGTGAAGAAACAACTCTCTCACAAGGATGGATTAGTTAAACAAACCCTTACATACCCCAAACAAACTCCAACATCCACTAAAATTGCCTAGAACCTGATGGATCTTTCAAACATATTGGGGTCCTTTTACTAAGGCGCGCTAGCCGATTTAGGATATAATGGACACGTTAGCGTTTAGCGCGCGCTAATATTTAGCATGTGTTAAAACGGCTAGCGCACCTTAGTAAAAGGACCTCAATTGTTATTTAATTGTTATTGCACAGCCCTTTTTAGTTCTCATATACTCCAACTTCTACAATGGTGGTAATAGGATGATTTTCTTGTAAGTACCGTATTTTCACGCATATAACGCGCGCGTTATACGCGTTTTTACCTACCGCGCATACCCCTCGCGCGTTATATGCGTGAGCGCGGTATACCAAAGTTTTAAAACATAGTTCCCACCCCGCCCGACGCCTGATTCACCCCCCCAGCAGGACCGCTCGCACCCCCACCCCGAACGACCGCTCGCACGCGCTCCCATCCGCACCCGCATCCACGATCGGAGCAAGAGGGAGCCCAAGCCCTCTTGCCCGGCCGACTCCCCGACGTCCGATACATCCCCCCCCCCGGCAGGACCACTCGCACCCCCACCCCGAACGACCGCTCGCACGCGCTCCCACCCACACCCGCATCCACGATCGGAGCAAGAGGGAGCCCAAGCCCTCTTGCCCGGCCGACTCCCCGACGTCCGATACATCCCCCCCCCCCGGCAGGACCACTCGCACCCCCACCCCGAACGACCGCCGACTTCCCGACAATATCGGGCCAGAAGGGAGCCCAAACCCTCCTGGCCACGGCGACCCCCTAACCCCACACCGCACTACATTACGGGCAGGAGGGATCCCAGGCCCTCCTGCCCTCGACGCAAACCCCCCTCCCCCCCAAGAACCTCCGACCGCCTCCCAGCCGACCCGCGATCCCCCTGGCGACCCCCACGACCCCCCCACCCCCCTTCCCCGTACCTTTGGTAGTTGGGCCAGAAGGGAGCCCAAACCCTCCTGGCCACGGCGACCCCCTAACCCCACCCCGCACTACATTATGGGCAGGAGGGATCCCAGGCCCTCCTGCCCTCGACGCAAACCCCCCTCCCCCCCAAGAACCTCCGACCGCCCCCCAGCCGACCCGCGATCCCCCTGGCGACCCCCACGACCCCCCCACCCCCCTTCCCCGTACCTTTAGTAGTTGGCCGGACAGACGGGAGCCAAACCCGCCTGTCCGGCAGGCAGCCAACGAAGGAATGAGGCCGGATTGGCCCATCCATCCTAAAGCTCCGCCTACTGGTGGGGCCTAAGGCGCGTGGGCCAATCAGAATAGGCCCTGGAGCCTTAGGTCCCACCTGGGGGCGCGGCCTGAGGCACATGGTCGGGTTGGGCCCATGTGCCTCAGGCCGCGCCCCCAGGTGGGACCTAAGGCTCCAGGGCCTATTCTGATTGGCCCACGCGCCTTAGGCCCCACCAGTAGGCGGAGCTTTAGGATGGATGGGCCAATCCGGCCTCATTCCTTCGTTGGCTGCCTGCCGGACAGGCGGGTTTGGCTCCCGTCTGTCCGGCCAACTACTAAAGGTACGGGGAAGGGGGGTGGGGGGGTCGTGGGGGTCGCCAGGGGGATCGCGGGTCGGCTGGGGGGCGGTCGGAGGTTCTTGGGGGGGAGGGGGGTTTGCGTCGAGGGCAGGAGGGCCTGGGATCCCTCCTGCCCGTAATGTAGTGCGGGGTGGGGTTAGGGGGTCGCCGTGGCCAGGAGGGTTTGGGCTCCCTTCTGGCCCAACTACCAAAGGTACGGGGAAGGGGGGTGGGGGGGGTCGTGGGGGTCGCCAGGGGGATCGCGGGTCGGCTGGGAGGCGGTCGGAGGTTCTTGGGGGGGAGGGGGGTTTGCGTCGAGGGCAGGAGGGCCTGGGATCCCTCCTGCCCGTAATGTAGTGCGGTGTGGGGTTAGGGGGTCGCCGTGGCCAGGAGGGTTTGGGCTCCCTTCTGGCCCGATATTGTCGGGAAGTCGGCGGTGTTGTCGGGAAGTCGGGAAGTCGGCGGTGTAAGGGGGGTGGGGGGGTCGTGGGGGTCGCCAGGGGGATCGCGGGTCGGCTGGGGGGCGGTCGGAGGTTCTTGGGGGGGAGGGGGGTTTGCGTCGAGGGCAGGAGGGCCTGGGATCCCTCCTGCCCGTAATGTAGTGCGGGGTGGGGTTAGGGGGTCGCCGTGGCCAGGAGGATTTGGGCTCCCTCCTGGCCCGATATTGTTGGGGAGTCGGCGGTCCTTCGGGGGGGGGGAGGGATGTATCGGACGTCGGGGGGGGGCATCAGGCTTTCAGGATGGGGACAGACCGTCAAGGGGGGACAGTGCACGGAAGTCAGGGGGGGTGAACTGGAGAGTCGGGACAGCGCACGGAAAGTCAGGGCGGGCGAAAGGAGCGTCGGGCAGCATGCGCGGTATACCCGTGAGCGCGGTATATCAAAGTTTTTGTGCAAATCATCGTGATTTCTGCGCGCTATATTCGTGTGCGCGTTTTATACGGGTGCGTGTTATTTGCGTGAAAATACGGTAATAAGTAATATCTAATTTTTGAACTTGACCTTTTGAACCATTTTCAAATGAGATATTCGCTTTTCTGTTCTGTCAGCGGTATTTTTGAGATTCCCAGAAATAAATACATTTCTATAAAGTGTATCATGTTTAGTTAGAAGGTAGATAGATTCAAAGCACTAAATCAAAATCTTTGAGACATCTAGAATAACTTGGATAATTGATCACAAGTTTTTTCTTTTTAACAGAAATGCTATCTAAATCTCATTCTTTTGATGCGAATTTCTCCAGGTGCTAAACAACTGAATGTTCCGTCACACTGATATAGAGGTTAGACAATAAAATAGATTGACATGTCCATCAAATCATCTAGAAATAAATTTTTGAGACTATTAAGGTAGGAATGACACACACACACAAAAAATGGAGCAAAGGCCATTTGGAATTTGAGAAGTTCAAGCATCAATTATTTTTAAAAAATCTGATATACCAGATGAAAGTGATGCTTTCCTTTAGTGTAAAAATAACTTGCCCTATAAAAGGTAGAGAATGGAGAGGAGGGATTTGTGAATTACATGCCCTTGCAAGTTCTTTGGTTATTGTTTGATCTCAAATCACAAATACACAGTAATAAAAATGATCAGTGAAAATGTAATAGCATTGTTAATTAATTCTTGGCTTTTAGCCTTTAGGAAAATGATATTAAATCTTTTATATAAAAAAAAAAGATCTGCATTCTGTTTCTATAAGGTTTATAGCAATTTTGATTTATTAATTTAATGTACTGCTTGCCATAAATGCATTAGAGCAGTTTACAATAACAGTTTAGCTTGGAACTAGGCTACACTGTCAAAAATAAAAATAAGTACCAACCCAGTAGTTCTGCAGTAGTACCGAGCATAAAGGAAAAGGGTTCAATTCCCATGTGAGATCTTCCATTTTCCAGAAGGCTGAGGATGCTAAGGGATGAATTCACAGTTGCTGGAGTGGCAGGGAGGGGGAAGAGAGGCAATCATTATGTAATCCTGACATTCAGTAGTCCAATTTACATATCAGGAATGAAGAATTCCAGATGATACACACTTGTCACTGCAGTGACCAGACTAAGTACCATATTTTCACGTATATAACGAGCGCGTTATACATGATTTTTACAAACTGAGTATAACCATGCGCGTTATATTCGTGAGCGCGTTATCCCCTTTTTTTATTACATAGTTCCTCCCCCCGACTGCCCTTCTCCAGTTCTCTAGTACCACTGGTCTACATTGTAAGTAGACGCGGCCGCTATACTTATCGCGACAAGGGATCTCTCTGCCGCTATAAGTATAGCGGGCCGCGGCCTGTCCGATCGCAGGCAGGAGGGTGCCCAATCCCTCCTGCCCGAAGACGCACCCTCCCCCCCCCCGACAATATTGATCGCTGGCAGGAGGGTGCCCAATCCCTCCTGCCTGAAGACGCACCCTCCCCCCCGGCGCTAACAACCCCCAAACCTCCACCCCACCAAAATAACCTGTTCTTATGGCCAGATGGGTCTTGCCCGTCCAGCCGGCAGGCACGTCGGGTCGAAATGAGGTGGGCCCGCCCCTTCCCGGCCCATCCCGCCGAAGTCTAAGGCCTGATTGGCCCAGGCTCTAGAAGCCTGGACCAATCAGGCCTTAGGCATAGCGGGTCCGCCCATCCCCACTTAATCTAAGGTCTGATTGGCCAATCACCATTCACATACCCTCCAATCAGAGACATCAAATGGAAAAATCTGTACGATGGCCTTCTAGCCACATAGACAGCAAAACTAGACCACCAACTCTCCAATCTACTAATCGCGACCCCAGACTACAAAACTTTCAGAAAAGAAATATAAACCTTGCTATTCAAGAACTCCATGAAGACTAACATCGAATGAAACATTTCAATCCTCTGAAGCAACCCGCTCTACTCTGTAACACCTCTGGACATGTCCAGAAATCCTCTTCTGTAATCCGCCTTGAACCGCAAGGTAATGGCGGAATAAAAATCACTAATGTAATGTAATCTAATAACTGATTCAATCTTAAGGTAAGCCACATGATTCTTTGTAGAAAATTGCAGGATATAAGAAACTATATGGTATGGTATGGCAAGAGCATCTTCAAAAAAATAGACTTTTAGCCTGGATTTGAATACTGCTAGGGATAGGACGTGACATACTGAATCAGGCAATCTTTTCCAAACAAACATCTAGGCTGCAATTCAGTTTGCTTTTACAGTCTAAAAATGAGTCTTCTGGATTTCTATGAAATGAAAATAATACATAAAAAATGTAAGCAAAAGTTCTGCAAAAAATACAGTAAAACATTTTCTAGATTTTTTTTCTTTAATTCGGTAATTAAATTTGTCCCTGGGAATTTGAAAACCAGGCGACAGATTGAGTGATAAAATGCTCCATCTTCAAACTGTCTTTAGTTTAACAAAAATCATCCTCCATGCTTCCTTCAAGCTGGAGTTTCTCACATGTCTCACTGAGTGCAAATTGTACACAACTATTTCTGTATTACTGTTCTACACATTGCATTCGATGAGTGAGTCACTTTAGATGGCCACTCCTAGAAGCCAGGACTGGAGATATCAATTGTATGTGATATGTGCTTATAGATGCAAATTAAAAGAACTGTGTAAAAAAAAAAATGTTCTTAAAAATATACTTGCCTTGTGTAACTCTCCATTGGTGTATTTGTAACAAGGTGGGTGATTAGTATAAACCCATTTGAGAAGGGACAAGGGCATATGATCACATGTCTTGGTTGAGGGTCAAGGCCAGGACTGGTTTGTACTAGGTGGCTGAATAAGCAGATCTGACTTTTACAGCTATTCACACAAATATCTCACCACATATCTGAACCAAAACTCTTTACTATCTTCTTCAATCAATAATAACAGTAGCACAGCATATAACAAGTGGTCAACTATTTCCAGAGTCTCTCCTTCACTCCAGTTCAAGATTTGCATATTTCTTTCCCCTTCTTTACTCCTAAACCTCACCACCTAGGCAGGATATTAATTTTTCTCTTCTCATTTAATTCATATCAATACTGTTTATAGATTGTTAACCAAAAAAAACTCTGTGGAGTGACGATGTTCCTAAATGGACTTTATATGAAAGTATCAAAGTATCAAAGTTGCTTTTCCATTGCAAATGCAAGCAGTGTCTCACTTCCGGTTCACCACTCAATTGTTTCCCACGTACATACCTTTATAGGACCCCCAGGGACCCCTGAAGAAGACTTTTTGTCAAAACGCGGACCGTGTTGGGTCCTGTATCCCTAGCGGACTAGGTCCTTTAAGGCTTTTATGTGGATGATTTACTTTTATGTGGATGGAATTATTTTATGTGGATGATTTCAGTGTACCTTTGGAACTTTGATACTTTCATATAAAGTCCATTTAGGAACATCATCACTCCACAGAGTTTTTTTTTGGTTTTCTCTGGATTTTCTTCTTTGTGGATATTTTGGGGTCAATTCCTTTTGTTTTTTGTTTATAGATTGTTATCATGTCATTAGCAGACATCTGGCTAGAAATGTAGTGACTCTGCTGGAAGTTGTTAGAGGTCCTGTTTGTACCTGAAACTCTGGAAATCTTGCTGGCAATCAGTGTTTTTTTTCTTCTGCTCTAGATGGTACCTGTATCAGAAATTTTATGGACAGAGCACCTGGTTGTTACAACAAATTGGATCAAGAAACTCCTTCTCCTTTCCTGTGACTTGAGGGCTGCAGTGGATTCCCCAGTTCCTCCAAAATAAACAAGCCAGCAACTATCTAGATGCTGATGCTTGCCCTCTATCACTTTATTCCCTTATTGGTGCTAGTCAGGGTGACATACAAGGCTATCTACTTTTTCCTGAGTCTTATATTTGCCACGGGCTTGGCAAAATGGTTTCCCTATGGACTATGGATCAGCGGCAAGAGAGATGACCTAAAACATTGTCTCTGGGCAGAGGGTTAATTTTGTATGCATAAAAAGATCTTTGCTGCCACCAGATCCATCTTACTCATTTTAATGGGCACTCCTATCTTTCTACAAATTTCCTGAATGCCCTGAAACTTTCCTGACCTTTCCATCCTTCTCCAGAAAGACAGGAATTCAGAAAGGTGACCTAATGGGCACTACATTGCCTGACTGCTGATGATGTCGGAGATAGATTTATGCTATTGGTGGATTACCTTAGCAGCAATGAACATTATAGTGACAGCAGGGAAGACACTGACACACTGATGAAAATGAAAACAGCATTGAGGATTCAAGCAGGTTCATTACTGCTGAATTCTTGGTGCTACATATGTATACCTAGATTTCTGTGTGTGGGTGTATGTGAATGTTGCTATAGAGCTGTAATCAGCTTGTTCAGAATGTGCAAGAAAATCACTTACTGGCATTAAAAAAAATATGAGAAACGTACATATGCTTATAGTGCATTGTGATCCATAAATCATTAAGAAGAATGATCAAAGTGAGGCACTTAACATCATTCATAACTGCCAGTGACAGCAAAATTAAATGCTATCTGGACAAACTTAATTTAAACCCCGCATAATCTCTACTACTTTTAAAATGGAACTTTTTTTCTATATTTGTCCATAAAGCAAATCAAGAAGAGGTCATATGTGTCAGTGATGGCTCCTGCATACTGTATAATCCAGTTATATGTTAAAAGAAGGTAAAGAGAGTAATTTGTTTTCATAATGGCTCCATCACAGCAGTTCATGGCATCACCAAGAAATGGCCATGCATTGCAAGTGTTACGCTGCAATGATTTTTAGCAAAAGAAATTGACCTGCTCTTATTGTGGAGAAGTTACTATACTAGTACACTTAAGAGTCAGCGCTGTAATATTTTTCACTGAATTTAATTAACTAAATTCAAACAAGGATTTATTTATTATTGTAAAAGTGAGCCCAGAGTTTCATATACGGTGAGAAACCCATTGCACATTACAGAAATATTTCTAAATCATTGCAATCTTCACTACTGCTAAATGATTTTATCCATTATATTAATTTCCTTTCCTATAAGGAGATTTATATATTTTTATCTTCCATAAATACTAGTTTATAAGATTAGATAATCCTTCTTTCCTTGACTGGTCTATCATAGAAATGATAGAAGGGGAACATGATGGCTTTGTTGAAGGCAACAAATAAAGAACTGCAGACATAACCTTTTTCAGGTCCAAAATAGTGTAGAAATGCAAAATGTAATCAAAATTTCCTACTGCTTGATTATTACACCTAGGGCTTTTTTTACTAAGCTGCGCTAGTGGTTTTAGCGCAAACTTAGTGCACGCGGCAATGCTGCGTGCACTAGACGCTAACGCCTCCATTGACCTGTCATTAGTTTTTAGTGCGTAGCGCAGGGTTAGCGCACACGGCAATTTAGCGCGTGCTAAAAACGCTAGCACACCTTAGTAAAAGGAGCCCCTAATGTCTGATTCTGGAGGGTAAATATCTTATTTACTTCAGATAATCACTGAGGCCCCTGTTAACAAAATCATATTAAGCTGTTGCAGTTAAGATTTGTGCAAAAAAAACTACACAATAATTTTGGAGGACATTCCTGGATCTTTGGGAAAGTAGCTCAAAATGATGACAAAACTTTTTTTAAAATTTTGTAAATTTCCAATAAAAAATTTTAATTCACAGGATCTAAACTGAACACTTATCTTTAATAACACTATGGGGCTCATAATCAAAACTTAAATATGTCTAAAAACCCACCCAAGTCAGCATTTGGATGATCTAAAAGACAGGCCACCCAAGTTTAATAATCAAAACAGCTTTTTTGGAAGTATCCAGGGACATTGTAGGCCTCTGAAGTCCACTGTGTGTCCAGAGCTGAAAGGGGCATTTTTGGAGGAGTAGTTAGGGCAGAACATAGGTGGGATGTGGGCTGACCTAGACTTAGGGCTCCTTTTACTAAGCAGCGATAGCATTTTTAGCGCGCACAGAATTTTAGCGCATACTAAACTCTCGCTACGCGGCTAGAACTAACACCAGCTCAATGCTGGCATTATCATCTAGTACACGCTAAGCATGCGCTAAAACCGCTATTGCAGCTTAGTAAAAGGAGCCCTTAGTCGTCCTGCAGGGATAATCATATGTTTGACGAAACTGACTAAGCAAAACTTATATGTTGTGTTAGACGATGTAAAGACAGATATAAGTGCCCAAAAGTATCAAAATTAACCAGATAACCATTGCAGAGACAAAGTAAAGACACCCCCCCCACACTCCCCCATGTTCACTGACCCCCATTGCACCCCTACAAAGTTCTTTATGTGGCACCCTTTTTTGTGAAGTTAACAGCAGTGCCCTTTATGGTGCCCCATCTATGTCATGACATTAACAAATAAAAAATAAAGCTACATTTGCATATTTTATTTTCTACAAGGCTCAGTCAGTCATTTTCCAGATACCTCATGTGAACTGCAAAACCAACTGCTGAAAAATAACATATTGCAAACATGTTTCCCTGAGTAATATTTTTCCCCCCCAATTATTCTGCTCTCAGATTCTTTTGAAAATAAGCTAACTTCTAACCAACTAAAAGAGTTGCCACACACACAACTAAAAAAAAATAAGACCCTGCCAAAATTGAGTTCTGTAATATCATCCATTGTAGTTTATATTTGATATAATTTATCAGAAGGATTTTTCCCCCTTAGAATAGCATCCTGCTCTTACCAGAAATTTGATTTAATTTTCTTTTCAGCAAAGTAATTCATATCTAAACTAATTCAGAATTCATTTAAGCGATCAGCTTCTTAAAACTCACTTGTCACTGTTCCATGTAGATTGTTCTTTCTGTGACTGACACTGTACTTGTGTCAGCACAAGCATTCTGTCAGTTCAAGATCAGAGATAGATTTTTTTTTCTTCTGTCTTTGTTAATTCAGAGCCAAACTTTAATTTCAGCAAAGATAAAATCAGCTCACTTCAGCTTTTGTATACAAAGAGTATTTTCACTCATACACCTACTTCACACTGCCTCTGCAGTTATTTCACAGGATTTCTTGTTTCAAAAGAATAAGCTGACAACACATTTTAGTTTGATTCTTCCACCCCAAATTTTCTGTCACTCAGGCCAATAATTAAAACAACTAATCAGTGACAGTTTATTTCTCTGCAGTCAATATTCTGAAGTTTCACTCAATTTTTACTCACTCAACATTGCAGAAGAATACATTAAAAAATTCACTTATGCTCAAAGCTCACTGTGTCTTTAATGATCAACGCTAAACCAGTTTTAACTGATTTAGTGTTTAAGTATTTCAGTTATCATTGCCCAAAATGGCAAATTGTGGTCTTTCCGGTGGTTTGAAGCAGCCTCTTATTCTAATGAATTACAACAAGCTCATCAATATTAAAATGAGCACTCTGATTGATGCCCAAATAATGCACAAAATGAAGCGCTAGTATTTAATGCTCAAAAATCTCTGACAGATCTGGAGGTGCCAGTAGTGTTAAAAAAGCACAATATCTGTCCCCATTAAAAATAATAATTAGAAAAAGGTGTACCAGGACCCCCCCAATGATGAACCCCCCACCCCATCCCTGAACTTAAAAAAAAAAAATTGGCAGAGCAGAAGGGAGTGGGCATTCCTCCTGCCAATCTTCATGATGGAGGGGGGTATCTGGGTATCCAAGGCAGGAGGGAGTTGGCATCCCTTCTGCCCTGTTGATTTTTTAAGTTTGGGGTGGGAGGCCGAAGCAGGAGGGAGTGGGCATCCCTCCTGATTTTTTTAAAGTATTGGTGGGGGAGAGAGGCTGTCATCAGGAGGGGGGCGGGGGTCCTGACACAACGTCTTCTTTTTTTGAATGGGTACAAATGTTGTGCATATGTTACACATACATAACATCTGTGCCCATTTTAAAAAAAACAAAAACAAACTACTCTTCCTGCCCTGAACAGCTGAGTGGCTGCCGAAAATCTGTTCGGGCTTCCCCTGCCAGCTCTGCACATGTGGTAGCTTCCCCTGCTGGGGCTCTGTGCATGTGTCAGTTGCTTTCACCAATGACAGAATGGAAGGAATTATGGCAGACCTCTGCAAAATTCATTTGCATACAAAATTGTTCAATATTTATTCTCTCAGGGTTTCTACAGCTGGCATTGTGCTTGTTGCAGGTTTCCGATTCTCGCTACATCTTGTCAGGTAGACACCGACATTTCATCCACTATGCTGTGGATTTCTTCAGGGTATGCTGTGAGGTCTGCAGTTTGTCTTTGTTTGCCTCGCATAACGGACGCCTCGCACAGCGAACGCTGCGCACAACGAACTTTATGTCTTGATCCGTACAACGAACTTCGTTTCACACAACGAAGTCGCCCGAGCTGTATCCTTCCGCGCAGGCACTGCGCTTAACTGCCCTCTCTCCGCCTGGCTCCCTCTTGCCGCCCCGACTCCCCGACACGATCGGGGCAAAAAGGAGCCCAAGCCCTCTTGCCCCGCCGATTCCCCAACTCCCCACACAATATCGGGCCAGGAGGGAGCCCAAGTCCTCCTGGCCACGGCGACCCCCTAACCCCACCCTGCACTACATTACGGGCAGGAGGGATCCCAGGCCCTCCTGCCCTCGACGCAAACCCCCCTCCCCCCCAACGACCGCCCCCCCCAAGAACCTCCGACCGCCCCCCCAGCTGACCCGCGACCCCCCTGGCCGACCCCCACGACACCCCCAACCCCCTTCCCCGTACCTTTCTGTAGTTGGCCGGACAGACGGGAGCCAAACCCGCCTGTCCGGCAGGCAGCCAACGACGGAATGAGGCCGGATTGGCCCATCCGTCCCAAAGCTCCGCCTACTGGTGGGGCCTAAGGCGCCTGGGCCAATCAGAATAGGCCCGGGAGCCTTAGGTCCCTCCTGGGGGCGGGGCCTGAGGCACATGGGCCCAACCCGACCATGTGCCTCAGGCCCTGCCCCCAGGAGGGACCTAAGGCTCCCGGGCCTATTCTGATTGGCCCAGGCGCCTTAGGCCCCACCAGTAGGCGGAGCTTTGGGACGGATGGGCCAATCCGGCCTCATTCCGTCGATGGCTGCCTGCCGGACAGGCGGGTTTGGCTCCCGTCTGTCCGGCCAACTACAGAAAGGTACGGGGAAGGGGGTTGGGGGTGTCGTGGGGGTCGGCCAGGGGGGTCGCGGGTCGGCTGGGAGGGCGGTCGGAGGTTCTTGGGGGGGCGGTCGTTGGGGGGAGGGGGGTTTGCGTCGAGGGCAGGAGGGCCTGGGATCCCTCCTGCCCGTAATGTAGTGCAGGGTGGGGTTAGGGGGTCGCCGTGGCCAGGAGGACTTGGGCTCCCTCCTGGCCCGATATTGTGTGGGGAGTTGGGGAATCGGCGAGGCAAGAGGGCTTGGGCTCCCTTTTGCCCCGATCGTGTCGGGGAGTCGGGGGGCAAGAGGGCTTGAGCTCCCTCTTGCCCCGATCGTGTCGGGGAGTCGGGGGGGCAAGAGGGCTTGAGCTCCCTCTTGCCCCGATCGTGTCGGGGAGTCGGGGGGGCAAGAGGGCTTGAGCTCCCTCTTGCCCCGATCGTGTCGGGGGTGCCAGGGACCACACGGAGTCACCCACCGTACCACCCGATTCGGGTAAGCGCAGGTATCGGTGGGTGGCTTATTTGCGGGGGGGTGCCTTATTTTACATTTTTTTCTAAAAAGGGGGGGCTGTCTTATTTGATGGCCCTGCCTTATCATCGGGGAAACACGGTAGAAAAAAAAAAAAAAATGAACAGTTAAGTCCCAGTTTTTGCCGCTGAGACTCTGCCCTCTCTCACTGTAAAATTAGACTCTACTTAGTCTGTCTTTAAATTTAAAAAATGTGTGTTGTTTTAAAAAACAATTATGTTTTTAGATGTATCTAAATAAAAATAATAACCAAAAATTTATCTTTTTTTATGTCATCTTAGCATATTTTATGCTACAGAACGAATTATTTTTTTTTACATGTATTGTTATGGGAAAACGCGTTTCACATAACGAACTTTTCGCATAACAAACTTGCTCCTGGAACGAATTAAGTTCGTTGTGTGAGGCACCACTGTAGTGGGTTCACTGACCTGATTGGTAACAGGGCAGTCCACCAATTTGAATTTTAGTGGGACTGCCAGTTGGTCAGAAATTTGAATTTTGTTGTTAAAGTCAGTTGGTCTCTTTATCCACAGAATGGAAAAATGGTGGGTTTGAAGATATTCACCCTGTAAAGCTGGGTTACATGTTCTCTCAGGGTTTCCACTGCTGGCTTTGTGCTCATTGCAGGTTTATTGCATGTGTCCTGTCAGGTAGAAACCGTTTTCAAATCAGACAATTTACCAGCACCTCAACTACCCATAGGATTATAACAGCAGTTTTAGAGCATCCAGCCTTCAGTCCTTTCTTCTTATTTGGTATCATTTGGGACCATGAGAAATCTAAGACAAATCCGAAAATTCTTTGACAGGAAACAATTCCTACTTTTGGCACAATCTCTTATCCTTGGACTAATAGACTACTGCAACATACTATACCTCCCATGTACAGCGACTATGATAAAACAATTACAAACTATACAAAATACAGCCTTAAGACTCATCTACTCATTGAAAAAATATGACCACATCACAGAAGCAATATAAGCAAGAGTACACTTCAAATTCTACTGCCTACTATTCAAAGCTATTAACGGAGAAAGCCCAACCTACTGGAATAACCGACTAACTCAATCCTCCTCATCCAGGCACAGGAGAACCCACTCACTTTTCACACACCCACCATCCAAAATTGTCAAACAAAAAAAACTATATGACAACCTAATAGCCACCAAAGCAGCTAAACTGGACAGACAAATCACCACTCTGTTGTCATCGACCACAGACTACAAAACCTTCAAAAAAGATACTAAAACCCTACTCTTCAAAAAATACATAAAACCTATCTAATACGACCAGTTTCTACCTAAACCCCATCTACCCACTCTACAACCTTAATATACTCTAATATGCTTCTAACTACCCAACTAATACTATAATGCCTCCATTTACCCAACACTTAAGATCTCAACAACTCTTTGGCAATTCTTATGTAACTCTTATGACATCTCTTATGCTATTCCTGTAAACTTTTATGTAAACTTTTATGTAATCTCTGAAAACTTTTATGTAATCCGCCTTGAACCGCAAGGTATTGGCGGAATAGAAATCACTAATGTAATGTAATGTAATGTAATACTCTGTAAATGACAGCAAAAGATTGTGTCAACATATTCACTCACTTAACATAGCTCCCTGAGTTAATACGTTCCTCTTTGTTAGCCAATTCATTTAATATTGTGTACAATTCTGGAAACCACACCTTCAAAAAGATAAACTGTAATTGGTTGGAGTTGGTCGAGAGGAAGCCTACTAAAATGGTCAGTAGTCTACTCTACATCATAAGGTGTATGGGGGCAGACTTAAAGATCTCAATATTCTATATGTACATCAGATGAAAGGAGGGAGAGGGGAAATATGATAGAGATATTTAAATATCTTGGTACCACAGGATCCAGCTGAGAGGGGAGGGGTTGGGGGTTGAAAATGAGGGGAGGACAGATGCTGCACAGGCTGTGTGGAGGGGTAGTTGGGAAAGCATGAACAACAGAAATTGTACAAACTGGGAGGGGTTTGGGAAGGACAGATGCTGCATAGGTTGGGGGTTAGGAAGGGAGGGAAACAAAGATGCCGCCAGTAGGTAAGGGAAGAGAAAAGGAGAATTTTTAGACATAGAGGTGTGGAGTGAGAGGGAAAGAGAGATGGTATACATGGGAAAAGGAAGAAAGAGGGAAAATTGTTGGACATGATAGTGGTGGAGAGGAGGGAGGGAAAATGTTACACAGGGAGAGAGGAGAGATAACTTAAAGGAGGGACAGATTTTTTATTTTTTTATTTAAAAACTTAATATACCACCTGGAGTCACAGCGGTTTCCAATTAAACATGCACAAAGCATGAAAATCAAAGCCGATTCCAGAGAAGGGTGATGGAAGGAGGGAAGAGAGAGAGATGTCAGACCACTGGAATGGGAAAGAGAGAGAGATGCCAGACCACAGAATGGAAGGGAAGGAGCGGAGAGAGATACCAGACTTCAGGAAGGAGAGGTGAGAAGGAGAGAGATGTTAGACCACAGGAAGACGAAGGGAAGGGAAGGGGAGAGAGAGATATGTCATACCATGGGAGAGATGAGAGATTCCAGGCTATGGGAAGGAGAGGAGAAAGGTGCCAGACCATAGGAAGGAGAAAGGGAGAAGACATAGATGTCTGACCATGGGAGAGGGAGAGAGAGAGGGGATGAGTTGGTGTACAGGGATGGAGGGGAAGGGGAGAGGGAGGAGATGGTACACAGTATTGGGTGTGGTAGGGAAGAGACTCTTGCTCAAGGCGGGGGCCCTTGCTGTCTGCTTATACTTCACTTTGGCAATGGTTTAGAGCCTTGCCTCGTGAGCACTCCACAGCTTTAGGGGGACGGGAGGGGGGGGAGGATGGCTAGGTGGGGTGGAAGGGGGATACATCGGGGGGGGGTCAAGGGTGGAAAATTGGTCAATCTGGAATGGATACCTTTGGCATTGTACTCATTTCTGATTCTACCAATGTTTGGTTAACACCTGCTGGTGATGCTGTTGCTTTGATTGTACTTTGATTGTTGTTCTTTGCTTGTATTCTGTTTCACATTGACCTAAATAAAGTAAAAAAAAAACCCAAAAACAACCCATCAGAAACACTTTTCCCATTTGTAAGCACTAAGGCCCAAACTCTCAAAACTGTGCGAAAGTTAGGTGGTGGTATGTGCCCAACCGCTGCCTAACTTATTTGGTGATAAACAGCATAGTAATTGACCATGCCATTTAAACTAACTAAAAAGCAATTAAAAGAAAAAAAAATAGTTGTCTACAGACACTTACTAAAAGTGCCACTGAATTACATCTATAGAGGCACCAAAGGATGCCCACATCTAAAGTATATGTGCTTTACACTGGAAGTTGTCATAGGTGTCCTTCAGCTCCTCTATTGACGTAATTTTCATGTAAAGTAGGTGCTGGAAATATCATCAGTAAAACCCTGGCCTACATTTCTGATACCTACTTTAGACATGGCCATGATTCTGAAAATGTCACTGTTGCATGATGGACATGTAAACAACACCACTTTTGCGGGTGGCCATAGCTAAGAGCGCCATCCAGGCCTAAGTCCAGTATTGCCTCATTCCGTGTGGGTTCCATTATTTATTTATTTAAAAAACTTATAGCCAGCTTCAGGGCAGGATTAATTCTTCGAGGGCCCCTAGGCACCCAAGTACACTGGGCCCCCCTGGCCCTGCTCCGCCCCTACCCCGCCCATGTCCTGCCCATGTCCCACCCCATTTATCTGTTTTCTTATTTACTTCTTTATTTCCACTTGTATTTCTTTTTTTTTTTTTTAATTCAAAACAAACAAAGATTAGCATACCAGTGCACAGTTTTTTTTCTATGAAAACCCCAAACATCTCTGAACATTGCAGCCAGGACCCAGCCATCAACCACCTATCCTATGACTACTTTTACTTTTTAAAATTCAAAGGTTTCAGCAATTATAATTGTACAATCCACAGTGCACTCTATAATCTACAGCTGGCAGAGAATAGCTCCAAGCACGAGTTAGTATTATGAGTGAATCACTTTGCTCTAAGTGACATGGGGTTCCTAAGTAAGTCATTGCTGTTGGGTACATCAGGTGTTTAATAGTGGTTAATCAAAAACCTCTCAGTATTATTCACATTCAGAGAAAGTCTGTTGGAGGCTATCTAGGAAGCAATGTTCATGAAGTATAGTTGAAGTTTATTTATCATGTTAGAAATAAGACAATCAAAAGGGGAAAAGAATTGCATGTCATCAGCATATATGCTGTATAGTACATTTGCTTCCCTGAATTTATGACAAATAGGAACCAGATATAAATTGAATGAAACCACTGACAAAGTGGAGTCATGAGGGACTCTGGCTTTTAGAGAATCTAATTGTTGTGAAAGAACTGCTCAATCAACATATTGCATATAATCAGTCAAGTAAAAAGAAAAACAATGCAACACAGTATCAGAAATCCTAAATGATTCTAATCTAATTAAATGTAATGATTAAAGGTGGAATAATTATCTAGAAAAGCCTGAAAAAAAAACCCACCACCAATGATCCAAGCCTTGGCATAACACATCAACTGTGGAAAAAAAGAGGGTATTGGAACTTTCCACCTTTCTGAAAACAGACTAATAGGGATCCAATATTTCACATTTCTCTACATCATTCAATTGAGATAAAAAAAATCTTCTCAATAACTTTAGACCATGGTCAGTAAGGAAGAAATATGTTGATAATAAACTAGTCAAGCAGTTAAGATGAAGTGGGAACCAAGACAGGTACTCAAAAGGGATAGTATCCAGTCAGTTGAACTGGCTCTTTATTAAAAAAGAAACGCACACAGGACTCAATTCACAAAATAGGGCTCAACACAAGTTGTGTTTCAGCAAAAGCCTTCAACAGGAGTCTATCAAATATCTTGAGCTACTACTGAGAAAGGTAGGAGACAAATAAGGAAATATATCTGCTAGTACTGTTCCTGGGATCACAATTTTAATTTTTCCACATAAACGTGAATGAATATTTCTTCACTCATGGGTAAATAGTGGTTATTTTCAGTTTCTATAATTTTCCAATTCAGGAAGCATTCACTAAAATACATAAACCTCTGAACTGCACATGCAAATTTGTGTGCACACTCAATTTGCATGTGCAGTTTAATTGAATAATGAGTTAATTAGCACGAATTGGCTTCTTAACAAGCAATTATTAGTGATAATTGTTTTAAGCAGTTTCTTAAACTGTAAGACATTTTCACAAATCACATTACACCAGGTATCTGCAACTGAGAAACAAGTTTCCTCGTATTTGCATATTTCACTACATCTCTTTTCTGTACATCCATTTACATATCATTTTCTGATCTTAACGACCTACCTGGTCTGTACATTATCAAGCATTTTCTCAAATAATCAGGTATAATTTTGTATACCCCTCTCCTAAAGTCACTTCATTGGCTTCCCATCTGTTTCCAAATACAATTCAAGCTCCTCTTACTGACCTACAAATGCACTCACTCAGCTGCCCTTCACTGGCAGTGTTCAAGACCCAGTTAAAAGCTCACTTCTTTGAGAGTGCTTTCAACTCCTAACTCCTCTCACCTTGGGTTCTCATCCCCAACCCTATATGTCATGTCTGTCTGTCCAAGTTAGATTATAAGCTCTTATGAACAGGGACCATTTATAAATGTCAAAATGGACAGTGCTGCGTATGCCTTTCAGTGCTATATAAGTGATAAGTAGTAGTAGTAGTCAGTAATCTGTAGTACTGAACTACTGCTATTTTTTAACTCTCTCAGGGGTCCTTTTACTAAGCTGCAGTAAGCACTAATCCACTGGACCAGGAGGCCCAGAAAAGCTGTTCAGGGTGTCAAAGGGGAAATTCTCATGGGCTAACGATTGGGGTGTCTGCGGGGGTAGGGATCTTTGAAAGGGTTTCTCTTGTAAGTTCCTTGATTGGGGATCCTTAATTTAGAGTTTCATGATTAAGGGCCTTACTGCAGCAAAAAAGACCTTATTGAAGGGTGTGTATAGGCATAGAAACATGACAACAGATGAAGGCCAAATGGCCCATCTAGTCTGCCTATCTGCTGTATCTACTATCTCTTCCTCTCCCTAAGAGATCCCATGTGCATGTTGTGGTATTCAGCCTATGCCTGCTAGGCATGTCCCCAGAGCAGTACACAGCTCAAGAGTAGACACTCCACAAACAGCTCAATTTAAACCTGAAACTGAACATTTTGAAGACTTTCCTTCTTTGACCCCTAGAGGGAGCGGGAGAGTAGAGTTGCAAGTTTCCCAATCCCCACAAAGCTCTAGGTTAGTTCCCAGCAGTCACATGCACAGTAGAAGGAGCCTGTGGCGATTTGCGACTCATGCGGCGGTTTCCCCAGCTGAAAGAGGAGCCCGCTGAATAAGGAGCCTGCGGCGGGTCCTGGCAGAGCTGCTTCAGAAAACACGGGAGACTTATCAGATAATAATAATAATAATAATAATAATTAATTTTTATATGCCGCCATACCGGGAAGATTCTAAGCGGCTAACAGGAAAGCAATACATATAATTCTAATAAATACATCAAGATAAAATAAACATGTGAATAAAATGAATAAAATTGGAAAGATATGTTAAAAAAAGCAAAGAACGTTAAGATACCAGCCTGTTAAATGGTTGTGTCTTTAGCAATGTTCTAAAATCTAAATAAGAAGAAGCTTCTAACATCATTTTGCCAAGCCATGTATTCTAGTTGGCGGCCTGAAATAAAAACATTCTCTCGAGGAACTTCTTGTAGTGACAAGATTTTATGGAAGGGTATGTAAACACATGTACTCTCCGTGTATTCTTGTTAAAGTGACTCAAAGAAAAATGAGGGAGCAAGTAGTCTGGTGACATACCAAAAACTACTTTGCAACAAATACATGAAGAATGCTGATGTAGAAGGACTGAGGTTGAAATAGACACTCGAAAATGATATGGGATTATTTCCCGCGGTTATCCGCGCGGACGGGAACGGTGATGAATTTTGTCACCGTGTCATTTTCTACCCTTAACCTGTGTCTACACCAGAAGAACAAGGGTTATCATATGGCTCCAGAAAAAGGAGGATGAATTGAGACATCCAGGTTTTATTTCCATTTTATTCAATGGAAGTAAAACCCATATATATCAATCTGTCCTCTTTTTTAATCTGGTGCCATATGGTAACCCTAAGAAGAACCAGCCACCACCCCAACAGTCAATCTCTTAGTAGCCAAAAATGCTGAAAACCATGAGGGAACAAAAAAAAAAAAAATGTATACAGTATTTCTGAGAATTAAGTTCAACTTTAATGGTGACTTTGGCTTTGACCTCAGAGACTGTTTGCTAATAAAGCTGAACAATCATAACCTCTTTTTGCTTCATCAGCACAGAGCAATACTGCAGCCTCAAATACAGCTTCACAGCCTTTGGCACACAGTTTCATGGAGAGCCTAAAATAATTCCCAGTAGTGCCCTGCTCAGAGACTCCAGTTAACTCTGTTGAAAGTTTTCCCCCTTCAAGGCGGGCTTCAGACAGCACTACAGTCAAAGCGGCACTGTAGCCTCCCCCTCTCTCTCTCTCTCTCTGAGAATTCCACAAGCTGTTTCTGCTTTTAAAACTTCCAGCCCACTTTCAGGACAGCAGAACTCAGGAAAATATAAAAATCCTGGGTTCCAGACTCAATTCCACGAAATCCTTGACCAATAAATTGATTCAGGGTTATCCCAACCTTTGCAGCCTTCAGAGAAAATAGTTTAACATCTCTAAATCTGAAACCCAGGAAGACCATTCAATCTTAGGAAAATCTTTTTTTTTTTTTTAAATAACCTACTATGTAATAGTCTGGGTTTTATCCAGAACCCTTACCTTTCCCACCAAGCCTCGGCTCTTTCAACTAACAAAGTTGACCTCAAGGAAAAAATATTTTTCTTAGAAACAGTTTTTCAGTTTTCACCAGCACACAGTTTCTATCTCCTCTGATCTAATCTAATCTAATCTAAATCTTGGGTTTATATACCGCATCATCTCCGCAGATAACTAGATCACCCAAATTTTTCAAAATAACCTTTCACTTTTTCCAGATTCACTCAAAATCCAGACACTTTACCCACACACATCCAACCATCACCTAAGCCCAGCTTCATCTGTCTCAACTATATTTTCTAATGACCTAACTCCCAGAAGCATTGTAAACCCTGCATATGCTAGCCGCATGCAGAATTCCATCCAGCACTTCCAACAAACTTCTCCAGTTCAGACTGAAATGACTGGTTTTTTTCAGAAGCCTTAAGTCACCCTGTGGCCACAAATTCTCCTGCCACTCACCAGTTCCTCCCAGCCTCATGAATTCAGATTTGTACCTCCTTACGTACACTTCATTGACTATTCAACAGAATCAGTAGGCTTAACATGTGGCAGGGAATGTGATGCATGAAGTGCAAAAAGATCATTGATAAACCTAACCTGAGACAAGTATAACAGTTAGCAAGTATTACAAAAATCAATGAAAAATATTTCACTGGCATGCAGCAGATTTGACAGCAACACACCGCATGATAGGCGAAGAACAAGATGCAGTCTACAGTATGTGAAAAAAGTGTATTGAAAGCAGCTTCTTTGAAGAAGGATATAAAACAGAGCTTTCCAAACCCCTCCTGGGAACCTGACAGCCACTCAAGTTTTCAAGATACCCGCAGTGAATGCACATGAGATGATTTTGCAGGCAATGGCAGCAGTGTACGATAATTTAGATCTCTCTCATGCATATTCATTGTGGATATCCAGAAAACGTAGCTGGTTGTGGGATCCTCAGGACAGCTTTGGGAAACCTTGTAAAGACTGAAAGCAGTTTAAAAAATTTCCATTCTTATCTTTCTTTCTTCCATGGCATTTGAGCCTGTATTTATATCACCTGCTCCCTATTCATCTTACAGCAATTACTGAATAATAACGAACTGGTAGAGTAAAAATTATGACTTTCACTAAATCAGAGAACACATGCTTTTACATTTTAACATTTTGGATTGAATACAAATTAGTCATTCTTTCCAATTAACCTTTATTATCTAGAGACTGAAAGAAGAGAAAGAGAACAAACATGTGATTTGTTCAGTATTCATTGGCTCTAAGTATATAAAGGGAGTTTAACTGAATCAGTCACATAGAAAGTTAGACCTAATCTGCTGTCAAACAGTGTTAGACTGATTTTAAACTAAGTGGATTTGGAAATGCAGCTGCACTATTTAAAAGGTCTCTTTTCTCATTTGAATGTTTGAGTCCGGACTGCAGGTTCAGAGCCATAATTCTGGGCAAACCTGGATAATAAGCAATGGGAATTAGGGATAGGGTGTCATTTGTGATGAAATGTCATTTGTTGCTAATAGTGTGTACTGTTCTTAAAGCGTGAGCAGTATATACAAACATGCTCATTAAAACTTGTGTGCTGTGTGCAAAGAGAGTACACTGTCTTCTGATAGTGCAAGTATTTACTAGAATGCAATGTAATAATGTATACAATAGTATTGAAAAAAGAGACTGGGGGTAATAATACCATACAAACAGAACAAAAAATTCCCACCAGAAATGTTTAGAACTACCAAACACTCAGTGGCGTACCTAGCATATGTGACCCATCATTTTTTGCCCCCCCCAATCTATACAAAAAAACATGATTTTTAGTAACAAGCCACATATCACACATGAGTACCTAGGAAAAGGCAGCATCTTACATATTGCAGTGAGCAGTACAACATCAATACACCCATTGTAAAACTAAACAAGCCAGACTAGTACAGATCAATCCTGCAGTCAAGCCTAACAAAAAACCATGTCTTTCGAACACACAGAACACAGAAAACACCTTTTACAAAACTGTAGTGTGGATTTTAGCCACAGTGGTAACAGCTCTGATGCTCATAGAATTCTGAGCATCAGAGCTACTACCACCACGGCTGGCGCTAAAAAATGCTCCACAGTTTTGTAAAAGGGGGGATAAAATAGAAATGCATAGACAAAGGTTAAATTGAACCAGCAAGAAGCTGGACTCTGCATACAATGCAACACCACAGAAACAGTGACACATGTCTTCTAAAGCAATAAATAAATAGAAAATTTTTGTTCTACCTTTGTCTTCTCTGGTTTCTGCTTTCCTCATCTTCTTGTTATTCTCTTCCTTCCATCCACTGTCTCTCTTCTCTGTGCATCTTCCATTTGCTCTGTTACTGTGCATCTTCCATTTGCTCTGTTACTGTGCCTCTCCCTTTCTCCCTCCTTCCAAATTGGTCTGGCACCCATCTTCTTCCCTCCGCTCCTCCCATAGGCTGGCATCTCTGTCTTCTTCCCTGCCAACGTCTTCTCCCAACTCTCTGTTCCCCATTTCCCTTCAGCGTCTTCTCCCCACTCTCTCTTCCCCATTTTCCTTCAGCATCTTCTCCCCACTCTCTGTTCCTCATTTCCCTTCAGCATCTTCTCCCCACTCTCTGTTTCCCATTTCCCTTCAGCATCTTCTCCCCACTCTGTCTTCCCCATGTGCTTTCAGTGTCCTTCTCCCCCCTCTGTCTTCCCCATGTGCTTTCAGCATCCTTCTCCCTCCTCTGTTTTACTCTGTTTTCCACTCCACCCCACCTTTTCTCCATTTCTCCCTCCCTGCCCCTTACCTTTATGGCGCTTTCTCCCCCCCCTCCGGCCCGGACAACAGGCCCGGTCTGACAAATCTCCATGCCCTGTGGCCGGCGATGTCTAAACTGCCTTCTTACAGCAGCCGGAGCGTTGTAGTTGCATATGGCTGCCATAAAGGTCGTCTCTGATGACCTTTATGGCAGAAACACGCAGCTTCAACACTCTAGTTCAGGGGTGCCCACACTTTTGGGGCTTACGAGCTACTTTTAAAATGACCAAGTCAAAATAATCTATCAACAATAAAATTAAAAAAAACCCACAAAGCACACTGTACGCTGAGAAAATGTTAATTATCATTCCTATTCTGGTTTTTTTTCAAAGAGGTCAAGGCAGATTACTCTATGCACTGTCACCTCAGTAACAACCATACAAAAATAGACAAATAACCCCCCCTCCCTTTTTACTAAAGCACAATAGCAGTTTTTAGTGCACGGAGCTGCGCTGAATGCCCAGGGCTGCTCTCGACGCTCATAGGCTCCCTGCGCTAAAAAATTCTATTGTGGTTTAGTAAAAGGGGGGCCATAGTGCAAAATATAGACAGCAGATATAAATTCAGACACATTTTGATCACTAAATTTAAAATAAAATCATTTTTTCTACCTTGTTGTCTGGTGATTTCATGAGTCTCTGGTTGCACTTTCTTCTTCTGACTGTGCATCTAATCTTTCTTCCCTTCTTTCAGCCTGTATGCTTCCTCTCCTCCAGACCTCATTCCCTCCCCCAACTTTTTCTTCCTCTCTCCCTGCCCTTTCTTTATCCCTGCCTCCCTTTCTTTTTTTCTCTCTTCATGCCTTCTTTCTTTTTCTCTGTTTCCCTTCTTTCCTTCTGTCTCCCTGCCTGCCCCCTTTCTTTCTTTCTCCCTGCCCTCCCCTAAGCCATTGCCGCCGCCATCGGGGAACAGCCCCCCAAGTCACCGCCATCAGGGAACATGCCCCAAAGCCACTGCCGCCCCAACGCCCCAAGCTCTCCTTCCCTGTGTCGGGCCAACCAGCATTCCTCTCCCCGACGTCAATTCTGCCGTCGGAGAGGAAGTTCCACCCAGCTAGGCAGCGATTGGCTGGCCCAAACTTCCTCTCCGATGGCAGAATTGACGTCGGGGAGAGGCAGGCTGATCGGCCCAGTAGAATTTTCCGGACTTGGCCGGCTGTGCAGCCCCCCTAAGGCTGCACCTGGGGTGGACCGCCCCCTGCCCCCCCCCTTGGTACGCCACTGCAAACACGCCAGCTGCTAGAGCAGTGCTGCTTTCATAGCAAAACGAAAAAAAAAGCCTCAGTTATATAGGCTGGATAACCCTCATCCATCCATTATAGGCAGAAAAATGTTTTGTTGCTATAAGTAGGCACCCTCTGCAAAATATATTTATGTTTAGTTTCAAAATAAGAGGAACAACGTGTTTCTAATCCACACAGAAAAAAGTAGCACATGAAATTATCTGTCACAAGTCAGCCTATGATCGTTTCATAGCCTAGGGCTACTTCCTCAGGGCCATCCTTGTGCAAATAGCACCATAACAGTTTAATGTGCAAAACCTCTGTTTGTATGTAATAATATATTACATATTACATTTCTGGAATGCAATGCTGGAATAATGTTGGAATGCAATATAATAATGGCAAGTAATAATGCAATATATTTTATTTTTATTTATTTTAAAAATTTCAATACCGTTTAAACCTAAACGGTTTACATAATTTTACATACACAAAGCTGTATAAAAAAATAAAATCAGACAAATATAAACAAATAATCCTCAGAGAACCAACTATAAAAATGAAAGCCAAAGGCTTATACAAATAATCATAACAAGTCCTTCAACCAACAACAGTCATAAAGTATCATTATCTAAAAAAAGGCATTTACAAATAACTGTGGGCTAGATTCACTAACCTGAGATCCGTGTTCCTTCAGACAACTTGTTATGAAATGCGAATTTATGTCAGAACCCTGAATAGTATTAAAGACAAGATAAGTGATTTTTGATATACAATAGAAGATGTTGATTAATATTGATGCATACTAACTATGACCGATCAGGAGGCTTGCTACATAAAACTCAAACTGTAATGAAATAGAGGTTTGAGTAGGGTCATTTTTTTAATTTATTGCCAAATATACGAACATATGAATACTTGGTGAAAAAAAAGATGAACTGAGCAAGTTATAGAAATGAAGGTGTTTGAAGATTGTAACTTTGAGTATCATTGCTATTAAATTATTATTAAAGTTTTATTAAGTTATTATTAAAATTTGATTCCATCGCTTATCAGAGCTTCTAAGCAAGTATGAGCATTACACCTGCCAGCTGGTACCATTGTTTAGGTGCAAATGATAGCAGTTAAGTGTGGAAATACTGGTATTCCAGAACATTACACCCAATTTCAGGGAATGCCCCTGACCTAACCATACTCTTCCCATGGTTGTACTCTATGAAATGTAGCCATGCATGTTTTAGATTGGGGCATAGAACAGATTTAATTTATTAATTTGATAAACCACATAAAGTTGACAAACTTACATAATGCTTAATTACTGCTAATTAAGTGTTGATTAACTTACTTGATTGTTAGTGCTTGATTGATTAATTAGATTATGTGCAGATCTGGGATCTGTGCCTAAATTTGGTCAACCTAAACAGAATCTGAGTGATAGTGTTAGGTTTTAATAAGAATATGCCCTCTGTGCACATCATGTATACTCTTTAAGAAGAGTGTGCAGTTATAGCCACATTCATATTGGAACAACAACAACATAACAATGGAAGTCGCTCGAAGGAAGGAAAGGTGAGTAGTGGAGTCCCTCAGGGATCAGTGCTGGGCCAATCCTGTTCAATATGTTTATGAGTGACATTGCTGAAGGGATAGAAGGAAAAGTGTGCCTTTTTGCAGATAATACCAAGATTTGTAACAGAGTAGACACCGAAGAGGGAGTGGAAAATATGAAAAAGGATCTGCAAAAGTTAGAGGAATGGTCTAATGCCTGGCAACTAAAATTCAATGCAAAGAAATGCAGAGTAATGCATTTAGGGATTAATAATAGGAAGGAATCGTATATGCTGGGAGGAGAGAAGCTGATATGAACGGACGGGGAGAGGGACCTTGGGGTGATAGTGTCCGAAGATCTAAAGGTGAAAATAAGTGTGACAAGGCAGTGGCTGCTGCCAGAAGGATGCTGGGCTGTATAAAGAGAGGCATAGTCAGTAGAAGGAAGAAGGTGTTGATGCCCCTGTACAGGTCATTGGTAAGGCCCCACTTGGAGTATTGTGTTCAATTTTGGAGACCGTATCTGGCGAAGGACGTAAGAAGACTTGAGGCGGTCCAGAGGAGGGTGATGAAAATGATAGGAGGCTTACGCCAGAAGACGTATGAGGAGAGACTGGAAGCCCTGAATATGTATACCCTAGAGGAAAGGAGAGACAGGGGAGATATGATTCAGACGTTCAAATACTTGAAGGGTATTAACGTAGAACAAAATCTTTTTCAGAGAAAGGAAAATGGTAAAACCAGAGGACATAATTTGAGGTTGAGGGGTGGTAGATTCAAAGGCAATGTTAGGAAATTCTACTTTACGGAGAGGGTGGTGGATACCTGGAATGTGCTCTCGAGAGAGGTGGTGGAGAGTAAAACTGTGACTGAGTTCAAAGAAGCGTGGGATGAACACAAAGGATCTAGAATCAGAAAATAAGATTAAATATTGAACTAAGGCCAGTACTGGGCAGACTTGCACGGTCTGTGTCTGTATATGGCCGTTTGGTGGAGGATTTGCTGGGGAGGGCTTCAATGGCTGGGAGGGTGTAGATGGGCTAGAGTAAGTCTTAACAGAGATTTCGGCAGTTGGAACCCAAGCACAGTACAGGGTAAAGCTTTGGATTCTTGCCCAGAAATAGCTAAGAAGAAAAAATTAAAAAATTTAAATTGAATCAGGTTGGGCAGACTGGATGGACCATTCGGGTCTTTATCTGCCGTCATCTACTATGTTACTATGTTACTATAACAAACCTGAGAAAAACAATGACATGAAAATTTTCTGTCTGCCCATCTGTAATGGAAATACCACAGATGAATCGTAAATACATACAGAATTAGCAAGGGAGTGTGGAAAAAAGTGTCTAGTACAATCAATACTGAACTGAAATGTCTGAAAGTTTAAAGGTTTATTTCACTCCTTCTTGGGCATTTTATCTTATGCTTATTTATTTAGATTTATTGACCAGCTTCATGAAAATATTCACCCAAGCTGGTATACAAGAGGTATAGCTCCATAAATACAATTTATATTGTATTATCAGCATAACAATAGTAAAAAGACCAAATGTAAACATAAGCACTATATGATCAATTAGCTAAATTTGGAAAGAGGCAAATTAAATCCTAGTAATTGAAGTAATATGACACAGTATCATAAATATAGATGACCTTTTAACAGAAAAAAATATTGAAAATTAATATAACAGAAATATGAATGCAATTCATTCTTCACTATATTCTTACTTAACTTACCCCCCCCCCCCACCTTTTTACAAAACTGTAACTCAATTTTTAGCACCAGCCATGGTGGTAAGAGCTCTGAAGCTCATAGGAATTCTATGAGTGTCGGTGGCCGGCACTAAAAACCATGCTACAGTTTTGTAAAAAAATACATGCTACTAAAACCATGCTACTAAAACCAAGTTACTAAAACCGTGCTACTAAAACCGTGCTACTAAAACCGTACTACTAAAACCATACTACTAAAACCATGCTACTAAACCGTGCTACTAAACCGTGCCACTAAAACCATGCTACTAAAACATGCTACAGTTTTGTAAAAAAAAAAAAAAAAAGGGGTGGTGGTTAATGCTTTGTTCTCAATGATCTAATCCACAGGCGTCAAACTCAAGGCTCACGGGCCAAATCCAGCCCGCCGGGCCGTTTTATGCAGCTTGCGGTGCGATGCGGCATTTTCATTGCCAACCTTCTGGCCAGCTCCTTCCTCCTCAATGACGCAGGGCGCACAAATCTGTGGGTGACAGCTCCTACGCACGTCCTGAGCCTGAACTGGAAGCCTTCTCTCTGATGTCGTAAAATCAGAGGAAATGCTTCCGGATGAGGCATGGGAAGGAGCTTTGTGCACACTGCGGCAGTGAGGAGAAGGTAGCCAGCTAGAAGATAACACCAGGGCGGCAATGATAACTTTGCATTGCACCGCGGGCCACATAAAACAGCCAGGCGAGAGCTGGCCAGAAGGTAAGACACCCACCGGAGGGAGGGACCTAGTTTAGGGAAACAACAAATGTAGGGAGAATTATTTCATTTTCAATTTAGTGATTTAACTATGTCAATTTTGAGAATTTATATCTGCTGTCTATATTTTGCATTGCTCAGGAAGTAATACATTTGTTTCTTTTTCTCTGGGGTTGTACTGCATGCAGAGTCTTGAATCTTAGGATTTTGTTTGTATATATTAGTACTTTTAGTTTTTGGTCCCATATTTGCATAGGGATTATCTGTGCTCTGGTAGGAATGAATGTTGAGAAGCATACAGTGTGCTTTGTGTAGTTTAATTTTGTGGTTAACTATTATGTGTTGTTAATAAGATTATATTGTGTGTGTATATATGAAAAATGAATGGAAAAAAATGGTTTTACAATTAGTACTATTATGGGGGAGGGGTCTGGGGCAAAGATAGGGCGGGGCCTGGCTCACAACTTAGCCTGTGTTTTGGATTTTGGCCCCTTAATGTGATTGAGTTTGACACCTCTGATCTAAATAATCATTGTCCACTTCTGGATCTTGAAAAAAGGGTTCATTTGGTAACAGTTCTTGTAAGACTTTATCATTGCATCTCAGATGTTTATGTGTTTTGTAGGTTTTTATAGTGTTTCTGAATGATGACAAATATATATTTGAGTGTAAATTCTTAACACTCAATTCAGTGGTATGTAAGTAGTGATATGATCCTCTTAAGGCATGTTGCACTTTTGACTGCTCACAATTTCACATCAGTCACTTTTACACAATATGTTTTTATCTATGCATATTATTATCAAATGTTTGGATCACTTATTTGTGTTTTTGAGGTATTTTTAGACCCTAAAGGAATGGTGAAGATGAAAAGTGAGGGAAATTGGAAACTCCCACAATGAATAAAAAATCTCACTATTTAGGGTTCAATTACAAAATGGCGTATGAGCCCTCAAAATATCCACGTCTGTGTTTGTTCTTTCTTGGGCTCATATCATAGCCATCTGATTGTATATAGCTTGTATGCTTACTGCTGTTTTAACTTTTGTATTTCTTCAAAATATATAAATAAAGACTGAAAACAGCACATATTTTATTTTATACTTATCCTTTAATGTAGTGTCTCTAGCATGCCTCGATGGGACCCATTTCGCCCACAAGGGCTTTTTCAAGGGTTCATGCCCCAGAACTAAGAGGACGCTAAGAATAGAGCTCCTCCACGAACCCTTGAAAAAGCCCTTGTGGGCAAAATGGGTCCCATCGGGGCATGCTAGAGACACTGCCTTAAAGGATAAGAAAAAATGAAATATGTGCTGTTTTCAGTCTTTATTTATATATTTTGAGGAAATACAAAAGTTAAAACAGCAGTAAGCATACAAGCTATATACAATCAGATGGCTATGATATGAGCCCAAGAAAGAACAAAATCAGACGTGGATATTTTGAGGGCTCATACGCCATTTTGTAATTGAACCCTAAATAGTGAGGTTTTTTATTCGTTTTATGTTTTAGACCAGTGATTCCCATACCTGTCCTGGAGGACCCCCAGGCCAGTCGGGTTTTCAAGATAGCCCTGATGAATATGCATGACAGAGATTTGCATATAAAGGAGATGCCAGGAATGCAGATCTGCTTCATGCATATTCATTAGGGCTATCTTGAAAACCCGACTGGCCTGGGGGTCCTTCAGGACAGGTTTGGAAACCACTGTTTTAGACCCTCCTGACGTAGCCCTTTATGGGGGCAAAACATGGCCCATGTTGGTTATTTTGATTCAATAAAGTGTGTACTTGATTTCATCTGGGATCCACTCTGTTTTCCATACACCTGCATTGTTGTGGATGTACTGTTGATTCCTCTTTTTGGCCCAAAAAAACGCATTAGGTCTTTTTTTGGGGGAAACAATGCCCAATCACAAACCCACAGCATCTTTATATCCCCCCACTGCTGACCCTTCCATCTCTCATTTCTCCTGCCGATCGCGAGACCAACATACCATTGCCTTCTTCCAATTGGCAGTGTCGCAGTAGCAATCTAAATGGGTTGCTTCGGGCCTTTTCCCACCAGGGCATTCCATGTGCCGCATTGCTAATGACATCATCAATGATGCGGCAGAGGAATGCCCCAGCAGGAGAAGACCCGAAGCAGCCCATTTAGATTGCTGCCACAACGCTGCCATTTGGAAGAAGGTAATGGTATGTCGGTCTTGCGATCGGCGTGAGGAGGGAGAGATGGAAGGGTCAGCGGGGGGGGGGGGGAGGGTGTGCGAGGGGGGGAGGGGAAGCACTGCTGCCAGTGAATCCAGTGATTCAACTAGGGCTTATTTTCGGGGTAGGTCTTATTTTTGGGGAAACATGGTACTTAAGAAATACCTTAATAGGCACTGAATAGAAGATATGATGCTTACGTCATAATAAAATGAAACATCTTAATAGGCAGCAAAGGGTACACCCTCAGCTCGCTATAGGGTCCTATTACTAAAGCGCGCTAACTGATTTAGCACATGCTAAATGCTAAGGCGCCCATTATATTCTATGTGCACCTTAGTATTTAGTGCGTGCTAAATTGGTTAGCATACCTTAGTAAAAGGACCCCTAAGTTAGGCACTGAAAGATTTTTACTTTTATTTATAAATACTTTTATATATACTTTTCAGTCACTCACAAATGTAATTTTTCTTTTAGAATTACATTTCAATTGCCCAGTCAGTCACGGCAGTTCTGTCAGTATTCAACTTTGTCTGACAGATTGTTTCTTAAATGCTTTAGACCACAGGTGTCAAAGTCGGTCCTCGAGGGCCAGAATCCAGTCGGGTTTTCAGGATTTCCCCAATGAATCTGCATGAGATCTATTTGCATGCACTGCTTTCAATGCATATTCATTGGGGAAATCCAGAAAACCCGACTGGATTCCAGCCCTCGAGGAGGGACTTTGACACCCCTGCTTTAGACTTTTGACTGACAGGATAAATAAGTATTTAGTCAAGATCCCCATTCTTTAAAAATATTTGAATATCCACATCAGTTCATCTCATCACTTCTTCTCTCTTTCATTCATACAATTAACAACCTGTAGTTAGCTCTGGCTTGATAATGTAAATAACTTTTCTCTCAACTTCCATTTATAAAAGCTCATGAAATTTATAATATTTTTCAAAATAAGTCATCTACAGAACCTCACTTCCATCACCCACACTTCATATATTACAGTTTTTTACAATTAACATTTTTTCTTAAAATTTATATTCAAATTGCAGCACACTTTAAAAATCCATTCCTTATCAAAAACTAACCCAAAATGAATAACTGTGTCGTTTTAGAATCTGACTGTTGCAAGGTAGAATGAGTCTCTTTGCTTTGCAGGCAAGCACTTCCCTTTTACCCTGCAACTTAGCCTCAATCAAAATCCTTTTAAGCAGCAGAAATCAACATAAAAGTTATTCCTCAGTTCTCTTATGCCTTGTCTGGGTCTCTTGATGCTACTCATCACTTCTATCCGGCCACAGCATTCTGCTACATAGCTCTGCTCTCTGAGCTGGCCTTGGGGTATGCTGGCTATCCTGTGCATACTTGGGAAAGTATGTGCACTTCTGGATTTAGAAGAAGGTTTTGTTTTGGCTTGAGACAATCCTGCCTCTAGGGCTAAACTGCACTTTGTATAGGCCATTGCCTCATCTGAAAGCCTGGACTACCAACTTCACTATATTAGCACCATCATTCACCTCAGGACCCCACATAAGCCCTGGGTGAGCAAATAATTGTTAACTCTGTGTGTGCGTGTATGTGCTGCACAATCAGGGAATAAAACACAATATGAAATCATCAGTACTTACATACAAAGTGAAAATAAAAACAGTAAAACCTTAACTTACAAATCATTTAAATAATTTTGTTTTTACTAATTTTCTAAAACTGAAGTAGGATGAGGAATGCATAGTGATATTACTCAACCATTCATTCAATTTACCTGCCTGGAAAGCAAGAGTTCTATCTAAGAATCTTTTATATCGACAGGCCTTTATTGTAGGATAAGTAAACATGTTAATTCCATGAGTAGGCCTGTTAATAATAATAATAATAATAATTTTATTCTTATATACCGCCAAAGCTGTGGTAGTTCGAGGTGGTTTACAACAAAGAAGAGCTGGACAATCAGCGAATATAGGTACAGTGTAAGATCATCAAAATACAGGAGAGAATGATACAGAGGTGAGGCAAGAGAGATCTTGGGAACACTTCGGTTGGAGATGGAGAGGTAGGGCTTAAGAGGACTTGGTTACAAATTGGTTGAACAAGTTTGTTTTTACAAGTTTTCTGAAACTTAGGTAGGAAGAGGAGTGCGTGATAATGTTACCCAACCAATCGTAGGGGCCAACCCAAATATTGATTTAAAACAAAGACAAGAAAATTTGAACAGAACTCTTGCTTCCAGGGGTAACCAGTTCAATTTTTGATAATAAGGATTTATATGTTCCCATTTTTTCAACCCGAAGATCAATCTAACAGCCGAGTTTTGAATAACTCGAAGTCGTTGAAGGGTTTTCTTAAAAGTTCCCAAGTAAATGATATTACAGTAGTCAAACATACTTAGAATGGAAGATTGAACCAATAAACGGAATGATACAGCATCAAAATATTTTCTAGGCGCAGCAGCCCCTAGCACGGCTTTGTAAAACAGGCCATTAGTTTCCACAATACCGAGACGCATTTTCTAACCAATGCATCCGTATGTTCAACTAAAGTCACAGATTAATCCAATGTCACTCCCAAAATTTTTATGGAATAGTCAATTGGGAAGACCTGATTATTCAAAGAAATCGATAAATCTTTAATTTTGTCATTCAGGCTTGCCAGAAAGAATTTGGTTTTGTCAGAATTGAGTTTCAATTTAAATGCAGTCATCCACAATTCAATTTGCTTTAAAATAAAAGACAGATGATTTTTTATCTCAGAAGTCAGGTTAGTAAAAGGAATAACTATAGTGATATCATCTGCATAGATATACAATTTTACTTTCAAACTTTTCAATAAGTTCCCTAGAGAGGCAATGTAAATGTTAAACAAAGTAGAGGATAAAGGGGAACCCTGCGGAACTCCGCAAGAGTTTACCCAACTGCAGGATTGCTTATTATCACTATAGACTTGATACGATTGTTTACCCAAAAAACCCTGAAACCATTTCAACACATTACTGGAAATTCCAATTGACTGTAAGCAGTCAAGTAGAATAATATAATCAACTAGATCAAAGACACTACTTAAATCTAACTGCAAAACTAGAGTGCTTGTGCCTTGGCTGAACAGACTATGAAGAAAGTCTAATAATGATGCAATAATTGTTTATATATATATATGTCTAACCATGATGCTAAACATAGCATGGGTGATTTTAAAAGGACTCATTTTCTTGATATATGGAGATTTCATAGTTGATAAAGATAATTAAAATGGTTTTAAAAAGTTGCTTGAGTTTGTGGAATCATAGTAAATGAAAAGCCTTGCAGTATCCCAAAATTTTTGAACTGTAATTTTAGAGGAAGTTCATACCTCCCAAATAATATATTTGAAATAAGGTCCATTTGTGTTAAAAACCCACAAAATCTCTGTTTTACTTGGGTTCAAGCAGTTTGTTGGTTTTCGCCTATTCCTGAGTTGCTTTTAGACATGCAATAAATTTACTCAAAGTTGTGGGTAGATCTGGCTCAGTGACTATAAATAGTTGTAGATCATTGGCTTAGTTTTAGAATTTTGTGTCTATAAGCCAAAGTAGCATAGCTTGAGGCTTGAGGTAGATGTTAAATAAAATAAGAAATGGTAAAGATTCATCGTCCCTCACAGTCCAGTGCCCATGGTAATAACTGAACAGAACTGATTTTTGTCTGCCTGACAGACAGGTTTTGATCTATACAAATACTTTGCCATCATTACCTCTTTTTTGCCAGTCATGCAAGCAGTGTGAATGGCTGAAGAAAAATCCTGCCCTATTAGCTTCATGAAGAATCACCTGTCACAGTTCCACCTATCCAAAACCTCCACTCTGATCCTGTTCTCCCACTGACCTTTGATCAAGATGATGTAACTTCCTTATTGTTACTTAACCCACTCTGTCTTAAGGTGCTTGTACCATGGGCATGTGCTGAAGGAATGCTCCCTGTGCACTTCTTTGGGCATCTTCTTTGGTACTCTATAGGTGATCTCTTCTCTTGCCCTTTGCTTTTTTTCTCCCTCCTCTTCTGTTGCAACATATTCGCCCTCAATCCCTGGCCCTTATCAGCCCACCATTCCTGTCCATACCAACTCTGACCCTTGCCCACCCTACAACTCTGGCCTTCCTTCTGCTACCTATCTGCCATTCCTCTCTCTTCCCCCTCAATATCCAAGACCTCATGCATTTATATCAGCGTACTCAATATGACTTCAATTGACAAAAACACTTCTTTGTCACTGACCTTTTTTTTTTTTTTTTTTTTTACATAGAAACATATAAAAATAAAGGCAGATAAAGACAATCTCTTCCTCCCCTCCCCCCCCCCATATTCAGACTGTGGAAGATTGCTGATGATCTTCTGCAGTCCACGGTGAACCCAAAACTTCGCCAGCACTGTAAATTACAAGGTGATGGCTGTATCCAGAAGGATGCTAAGCTACCATAGAGAGAGGCTCATCCATAAGTCATTGGTGAGGCCTCATTTGAAGTATTGTGTTTAATTATGGATACCATATCTCATTAAAAACATAAAAAAAAAAACTTGACATGGTCAGAGGATGATGACAAAAATGATTTGAGGCTTGTGCCAAAAGACATATAAGAAGATACTTGAAGACCTCAATATGTATAACCTAGAGAAAAGGAGGGATAAGGAGGTTATGATACAGACATTTAAGGGTTTTTTTTTACTAAGGCGCGCTAGCCGATTTAGCGTGCGCTAAATGCTAATGTGCCCATTATATTCTATGGACGCATTAGCATTTAGCACACGCTAAGTCAGCTAGCACCAGAGCCGGATTAACCAATAGGCCAAGTAGGCATGTGCCTAGGGCCCGAAGTTGTCAGGGGGGCCCGATGAAACAGAGGGCTTGGTTTGTTTGTTTTTTTCCCTTGGCAACGCGGGCCCCCCGGGAAATATCGGCAGTGCTGGGACCCCACCCCTGAAATATTGGCAGCGCTGCCCCCTCCCCTGGGAGATCGACAACACCGCCCTCCCCCGGCATCGCCATCAACCAACCTGAATAAGTGACGTCGGAGGGGGTGGACCGGCAGAGTTGCTGCAAGGTCCAGCGATGACTACGTCTGCTGGGCTCTGCTCAGGGAAGAGGTAAGTGACGTCAGAGGGGTTGGACAGGCAGACGCAGTCATCACGGGACCTTGCAGCAACTTTTTGCATCTGCCGGTCCACCCCTTCCAACGTCACTTATTCAGGTTGGTTGATGGCGATGTCAGGGGAGGACAGTGTTGTCGATCTCCCGGGGGGGGGGGGAACCAGTGCTGCTGATCTTTCTGGGGGGGCCCAGCGCTGCCGATCTTTCCCAGGGGGAGGCAATGCTGCCGATATTTCCCGGGGGCCCACGTTGCCAAGGGAAAAAAACAAAAAAATTGAGTCCTCTGTTTCATCGGGACACCTTGATGGGCATACTGGATGGACTATGCAGATCTTTAACTGCAAACATTTACTATGTTAACTTCCAACTATCACCTTATTTCAAATATGCCCTTCTTCTCCAAACTACTTAAAAAATGTTGTTGTTTTTTTTTAGCTGAAACTTGTCTCTTTTCTTGAGAAGACCTACATTCTCCATCAGAATCAAGCCATCAGAGTCTCTCGATCAACACACTTATGTAGTTGTCATCTCTTTTAACCTTTCCTCTGATCTTGTGCAAAACTCCCTTCTTCTTCATCAACTGGTATCTTTGTTCCCCTATCTTGGAATGCTCACAGATCTTTTCTCGCGAGAAGTACCCAAAGATTCAAACTTTCTTTTCCCTCAGTTAAGGGAATAAAAGCTGTCAGGAAATTTAGCTAATCTTTTATTTTTAAATTGACAGAATTATGGAATGAAATAACTTTTACTTTAAGGGGTCCAGGCTCCTTTCAATCCTTTCGCAAAACTTTAAAAACAATTCTGTTTGAAAATCATTTTGTAAATCACTCATTAATTTTTTTGTCTTTTGATTTATGGTCCCTTTTTTGTTTTATTACCTTATGTTTTTCTTTCTAATTATTGTTAACCAAGTCTAGCTCCTCTTTTGGTGATGACCCAGTCTACAAATCCAAGTTTTAGTTTAGTTTAACTATAATTCATTGGTATAACTTACACTGTCCTTTCATGGCTTTGTAGTTACCACTCTGACCATTCTTTCTATCTTAGTCACTTTCAGCCCCACTCTCCTATCTACCCTCTTACCTCTGGTGTTCCTCAGTGCTCTATGCTTGCTCCCCCCTCCCCCACCTTGTTTAATAATTCCCTCTATCCCTACTCACCATTATCCAAAATCAGGTTGTTTCATTCTGCTATGCTGATCTGAGGAAAAAGGGTTTACTTTCCAAAGCTAATCATAAACTACATTAAGTTAGTCCAATAAAAAAGGTATTTTTTTCCTTTATGTTTTTGTTTTATTTCTATATATTACCTTGAAGAGTGGACTAACATGGCCACCACACCATTTCACCATTATGCTGATAATATTCAAATTCTATTTTATGTTTTCTCTGTCATTTTTCTTGTCCTCCTTAAACACCTGCTTTCCTCCCTGGTCTCCTCCTGGCTAAAAGGCAATCTCTCCAAGTGTGAAACCATTCACTCCCCAAACCCACACTTCCCTGCCCTCTCTGATGGTCACAATTTCTCCTGAAGTGACTTTTTGAGAATCTTTGGTGTTCAATTAAACTTCAGATTCTCATTTCACCAACACAGTGATACTGTGAGCCAATCCTCTTTCTTTGCACTACAAGTGTTCTGTGCCCCTTCACCACTTTCTTCCCTTTAGCCATATCAGTAGACTGATTCTGGGCCAAGCCATTTCCCTAATTGACTACTGTAACTCTCTTTTTGCAGGCTTACTCCTACATTTCTTGAAGCACCTAGAACTCATTCAGTCTACTGCTGTTAAGCGCTTTCACTGGGCCCACTGTTTGTATCATGTGATTCCCCTGTTATGGTCTGAACACTGGCTTTTTCTTTTATGGCACTAATTCCAAATCCTCCTATTTGTCTTTATTTATTTAAACCATTCTACCAGGGGAGCTGAGAATGGTTTACATGAATTTATTCAGGCACTCAAGTATTTTTCCCTGTCTGTCCCGGCGGGCTCACAATCTATCTAATGTACCAGGGGCAATGGAGAGCAAGGAATAGCATGGGTTTGAACCCACAACTTCAGGGTGCTTAGGCTGTAGCTTTAAACATTGTGCCACACTCCACCCTTCTGTTCTAGCCTACATCAACATTTCCTTATCCCCTTTGCACTTCACTGCCTTCTGTTCTTCCAGTAGCAGATTTCTCCACCTTCCCTAACCCTTGTCCCTCTGCCTGAACATTTCCTGGAAAACTGTCTTCAGCTATCTTAGACCAAAGCTCTATAATATAGTGCTTCCCCATATCTTTGGCCTTCATCCTTTGCCTATGTGTTTTTCACATTGTAAACTGCATACAGTACATATATGCCACATCTGTGGCCCTTGGTGATATATCAAGAATTTGTAAATAAATACAAGAACTGTTTCTGATCTATACCACAATTTGAAGCCAGGTTGACTTGGATCTAGCTAGTTTTTCTTATTTAGATGCCCCATCAATAAGGCCCCTGTTTGCTAGATGAACTGTTTTTTTTCTAGTGAGGAATCAACTGATTAAGCCTTTCAAGTTATTTTCAAGAGCTTCCTCTGTAAACCCTCTTGAATGAGTCCCAAGGGGCTGGGCTTCAGGAAGTTGGAGGGTGGTGAGCAAATGTTTAATTCATTACCTGGTGGAAAGTTTAATGAAACTCCCTTTAGGTCTTGATGGAGTCCTTTAATTTTGTTTGCAAAGTATGCAAGAAAATCATTGCTGGTCAGTTATGTTTGAGAAGACTAGTTCTATTGTGTGATTTCAGCAGACTGTTTAGTATTTTAAATAACTGCTTGGTTGATTTACAGCCTGTTCATTTCATTGAGATAAATATTGCATTTTGCCTGCTGTTAAGGCCTGGTGGTGCAATGCCACATGTTCTTACAGCTGAACCTGTCTTCTTCTAGACAAAAATTACACAATTTTCTTTACAGTTTACATCCTTTATACTTACGGCTATGTAGTACTGGGGAAAACCAAGGAGAGCATTTACTTATAGGACATAGGACCTTCTTTTGTGGGGCCATTATTTCTAAAGCCATTGATAGGTGTGCATTCAAGATGTCAACCTACACTGACACTATCCCCATGTTTTCATCCACATGTGGGTAGAAAAAGACCTCCAGGAAACTCCCAGAAGTAATATTTCTCATATCACAATTTTTTTTTCCAAATTCTGGTCTTGCTTTTCTGTGTTAGATTGCCATGGCATTGAATTTCCGGGTATATGGAGCAGGTGAAAACAAAGCCAGTCAAGTGCTACATTTGACATTTAATCAGCTATGTGCATGCGCCTTCAATTCCCCACCACCAAACCTCTAGGTCTTGCTGGCACCAGCACAGCTCAACCTGCTGCTCGCGCCAACCTTGGAATTGCCCTCTAACACTACTTCTGGGTTCCACGACTAGGAAGTGATGTCAGAGGGAGAGCCAATGCTGGCACAGGCAGCACATTAGAGATGCTGCTCGCTAAACAGGTATAGGGGAAGGGAAGGGAAGAGGGCTTGGCAGGAGGGGTGGTAAAAGAACGAGAGAGGCATAGAAGAGAGTGAAGGGGTATGCCACCACCTTGGGTGCCTCTCACCCTCACTATGCCACTGATTAGGATTATTATTTATAGCAATTAACCAGCTCAATATCCATTCTGCACCCGGAACACCCCCAAAATAACAGATTTTGGCTTTGCTGCTAACTGGGAATTATCAGAGGCACTATCTTGTGAAGTGCTGCTGAAAATGACTGGCTAGCCCTGGATAGGCAATTTAAATAGCCAAGAGCCTTCCCTGGGCATTAAAATTATTTTGAATATTGGGTCTAGTATTAAAAAGTATCTATCTTTGATAGGACCATTATCTGGATACCATCATCCTTGTGTTCTAAGATGTTGACTCTGTTTTAGAATACCAAGTCTAGCATATGGGTTGGATTATAGAGATACTATCATATCAAGAAAAGCAGTAGTATTGATGGAGACTGAGAGACAAGATCTTGCCTACTGCCTTACTGGTACCCAACCAGTGCCATGCTTGACACACTGGTGCCCACCTATTATTATCACTAGAACCTTGCTGCTATTTTCCAAGAAGGTAAATGTAAAGATGCCAAAGTCGAACCATCCCAAATTGTGAGATTTACAACTTAAAAGAATAAAACTGAAGGTTTCTATCTAGGAGTGAGATTTTCTAGATGGTCTATTCAGGGTATTAGTGTGATCACTGGGATATTGCTCTTCACTTGTAAAAAAAATAGCATCAATTTTTTACTTTTCTTTGGAGCCTCTGAAAGGATACTTGGTGAAGACAATATTGAAAAGGTTAAAATTCTCTAGGCTGAACATTGCCCTGAACTGAGTGGCTAAAATTATGTTGGGTGTATAGATGGAATCACAACATGTATAATTATATAGCATGTATGAGTCAGGGAAACGTAATAGGGGAGGGATGTCAAAGGACTCAGTAAGGTTGGCTTTTATATCTTCCTTTTGTTAGGTCTCATATTTGCTTCTTTATAGGTTCCCCTCTCATAAAAGCAGTGATCAGCATCAGTATATTGGCACTGAGGCTCTAATGAGTGAGAGAAAGGGATCGAAGAGTTAGTGAGAAAACATTCAAATGAAAGTGACACAGTTCTCTAATGAGTGTTACAAGTAGCTCAAACTACAGCACAAGAGTGAGAAAGCTTTCAAATAAATGTGACACATTTCTAATGAGCAAAAGAAGGGGCTCAAAGTACATGACAGTGATAAAGCCTTAAAAAAACAAGAGAGGCTAAAAGAACAGGAGTCAGAAAAGGATCTCAATGACCGCAAGAGTGAGAAAGCCTTCAAATGAGTATAAGGCATCTGAATCCATTCAGAATCTTTAATGAATACAGTATACCCCTAATCCGACTGAGCAACATGATTGTAGAGTCCAATGGTGATATCAAAAGCATAAACTATAATCATTGAGGTTGAGCAACATGAGATTGTGGTAACAATTTGCAATACAGCAAGAGAACGTATGATAATTTTTAAAACAGGACAATGTGGTTTTGAAAGGAACTGAAACAGAAAAGACTTTGTTCCGGTACAGGTTTTCTGGCCCAATGGGGTATTCCCGTTGAGCTATTTTATAAAGAAAACAGTTGTGTAATATGATTTGTTCACAGAGAGTGTGGTTTCATAATATGTTATTTAAATCAGTTTGATATAAATATATTTGTTTATGTGGTAATAAAAAATAAAAAATGATAAATGCAATAGAAGGCTTCTTAAAGTTAGTAGTTATTTATTGTTGAGTTAGCTGAAGCTATTTTAAGTGATTTAAAGCCCTATTTGTATTAATTGGTATGCTTAACCCACTATTGAGACATCGTAAAATTAGAGTAAGTGAATGCATGTACCTTTAGAATCCCTTTTAGAATCGCCCTTTGACCCTCACTTGCACTGTATTTGAGGGGACCAATTAATATCATTTTCTTTCTTGATAGATTAATTCAGGAAGGGTATGTGTTGTGTTCATCTGAACTCCATATATTGGGCTTTTTTTCCAGATAGATTATTATATAAGGGGAAAGGATTGGTCCAAGAATAACTACTTCTCAGTCGGAACCGCCGGCCGCCTGAGGCCGTCCCAGTGAGTGCCTGGCCGCGATACCTCTACACACGCGCGCTTCCCGCAAATAGCGGCAGCAAACAGCAGATGGACAGTGCTGGTCTGAAGCCGCCACCCCAGGCCGATCTACCTACCCGCTGCCTTCCGGTCAGACTAGGCGCTGCTTAAGCGGGTTAAGGATGGCTCGACGCTACATTCTAGGCAGTGCAGGCTTAATCGGATTGAGGACGCTCCGACGCTGCGTCCGAAGCAGTGCACGCTGGTCTCTTTAGATTGCAAGGCGCCCGATGCAGGGGATAAGGATGGCCGCTGCGTGATTATGAGAAAATAAGTCGCGCCTGCCTCCTCAGCTCTCCGATTCAAAAGGGGGGCGACCTCCCTTCCGCCCAGCTAAACTATCTCCCCTTCCCTGCCCCTACTCCTCCCTGATTGGCCGTGTTTTGTTGACCCTCCCCTATCCCTATCTCGGCCCTCTCTGCCCTAGCCCTTCCCCCCTCCTGTGCAACGGCTTTGGCCGATTTGGCCACGCTCCTCCCTAAATGGGATAGGAGCTTGTTCTATATATTGGGCTTTTTTTCCAGATAGAATATTATATAAGGGGAAAGGATTGGTCCAAGAAGCACTACTTCTCCAAAGACGATGTAGACTTCCTAGCTTATCTGTCCTTGCCAGAAGAGAAGATATTTCTATCTAAGAGTTCTTCAGCCTTTGGTGTAGGCTTCAAAGTGACTGGCTGGGAAGCTGGTTGAGTGGAAGGCAAGAGAAGACAGGTGAATGGAGTTCATTCTGAGGAAAGGGATGTAACTAGTAATGTGAAGTAGGATTGATTCTTGGCCTATTTCTTTTTAATATGTTTGTGAGCTATATTGCTGAAGGGCTGTCAAGTAAGGTTCGCCACTTTAAGGATGATAGTAAAATCTTCAATAAGGTAGTAGACTGAAAAATTGCAGTTATGTAATATACACAAATGCTTTAATGCTGGTAACTTTTTTTTGTTGAGAAATAATGATCTCTTATTTACATAAGATCATAATACGAAGCCTTACTGGGTCAGACCAATGATCCATCTAGCCTAGTTTACATGGTAGCCAATCCAGGTCACTAGTACCTGGCAAAAACCCAAATTCCATGGTAACGATCCAAGGCAAGCAGTGGCTTCCCCCATATCTGTCTCAATAGCAGACTATGGACTTTTCCTCCAGGAACTTGTCAAAACCTTTTCTTTTAAACCAGCTACATTAACTGCTCTTACTACATCCTCTGGCAATGGGTTCCAGAACTTAACTATTCACTGAGTGAAAAAAAATATTTCTTCCTATTGATTTTAAAAGTATCTCCTTAAGTGTTCCCTAGTCTTTGTAATTTTTGATGGAGTAAAAAATGTATCAACTTGCACTCAATCTACACCACTCGGGATTTTGTAGACTTCAATCATATCTCCCCTCAGACATCTCTTTTCCAACCTGAAGAGCCATAGCTTCTTTAGTTTTCCCTCATATGAGAGGAGTTCCATCCCTGTTATCATCTTGGTCTCTCTTTGATCCTTTTCTAGTTCCACTATATCTTTTTTGAGATACAGTGAGCAAAACTGAACACAATACTCAAGGTAAGGTCGCATCATTGGACTTTTTTTTTTTCCTCTCTCTCTCTCTATATATAGGTTTTATTTTTAGGGGACTGCTACAAATAGACCCTTTTGGCTAGATCCACTAAAAATAGTGACTCAATTGCTGTTGACCGATTCTCTGGCCAACAGCAATTGATTCACTATCAAGTTTGCATGCAAATCCACCGACTCAATCGCTCAGTGAGCGATTGACACAATGCAGACACCTAACAGTAGTGACAGGGGAAGCAGCCTACTGTCACTGCTGTCAGGGCTTCTCTTTTCTTTTTTTTAATGAAACAGATGTTCTGTGGGCCATCTGTCCCATTAAAAAAGCTCCCCCAGCACTAGCACTCCTGAGCCACCATCCCCCGGAACCCCAAAAAGATGGCAAGAGGGATGTCCACTCCCTCCTGCCCCAAAGGTGCCCGCCCACTCGCTCCCTCCCTCCCCCCCAAAAAAAGCAGGAGGGATGCCCACTCCGTCCTGCCACCAGACGCCCCCTCCTCGTACCTTGAAGTTGGGAGCAGAAGGTACTGAAAACACCTCCTGTGCCTGCACCTCCCACAATGACACTGGGCCTTAGGCCCCTCCACAGTGTATCATGTGATACACGGGGAGGGGCCTAAGGCCCTGATTGGCTCAGATGCCTCGGGCTCCTCCCTTAGACGGCGCCTGAGGCATCTGAGCCAATCATGGACTTCCTTCAGAAGGGGCCTAAGGAAGTCCCTGATTGACCAAAACAAATGGCCAATCAAGGATTTCAATAGGCTCCTTCCTAAGGAAGTCCCTGATTGGCTCAGGTGCCTCATGCCCCACCCATGGGAGGGGCCTTAAGCATCTGAGCCAATCAGGACCTTAGACCCCTCCCCATTCATCACATGATGCACTGGGGAGGGGCCTAAGTCCCAGTGTCATTGAGGAAGTAGCCTAAGGAAGTTTACAGCAATCAGGTTTTAGGATCGGTAAAACCCGATGCTATATAGCCAAGCAATGCAAGTGAATCAATCGCTTGACTATTTTGCATGGGGTTTTACTGATTTGCATGGCCGATTAGAAAATGGGCGATCAAGGGGAAAAACATGCGTTGTGCTATTTTGTGAATTGGGTTGGCTAGCAGCGATCGTTGCTAAATCTGTGTTCGATGACTTGAGTGATTCTAGCCCTTTGAGGCTAACACAGTAATCAGATTACCTAGTGACCTTTACGGCTATTTAACCTTCCTCACAGAACCAAAATTAATACCTAATTCAGGTTAGAAGTACACTTCTCCCTCCAAATCCGAGGTTTCAGTATTCACGGATTGCGGTTATTTGTAATTTTTTTTAAAAAATAAAGCTGCATTCCGGACCTTACCTAGTGGTCTAGCGGCTTTCGGGGCAGGGGCAATCTTCCTATGCTCCTGCTCCGTGCAGATCACTCATAGGAAATGGCTGCCATGAGCTCCCGTCGTAGTCTCAAAAGACTACGGGAACTCACGGCAGCCATTTCCTATGAGTGATCTGCATGTGGATGCATGGAATAGCCTCCCATTGCAGGTGGTGAAGACAAGGACTGGGTCTGAATTCAAGAAAGCAGGGGACAGGCATGTGGGAGAAGAGTAGATAGTGGATGCTGTGAATGGACAGATTGGATGGATCATTTGACCTTTATCTGCAGTCAGGTTTCTATGTTTTTATATGAGAAATGAGAGGTCAGACTGTCAGACTCCTGCTACTGGATGGTATTGGTTTTCTAATTGTGAAAGTATAATATGCTGTGCTTAATGCCACACCTTAAGGATTGACTTTTTGACAACACAGACTACAAACCACTAATTGTCCATTCAATAAGTATATTGCAAACAGTCTTATGGGCTGAACATTGATGGTACCCAGCTAAATCCCAACAGCTGTCTATGATCCAGATACTCAGTGCAGGCACCATCATTAAGATAGCATGAGAGAAGGTTTTGATTCCTCTATTCCTTATCATTGTGCAATTTTGTCCCTAATGTTTTTCCCTTTCTATGTATTTACTTGATAAATTGTAGGTCTACCTTTTTTACTCACCCTCAAGTATGTCGAGTGGCTTCTTTTACGAAGGTGCGCTAGCGTTTTTAGCGCATGCACAAGATTAGCGTGCGCTATAGCACGCGCTAGTCAAAAAACTACCACCTGCTTAAAAGGAGGCTGTAGCAGCTAGCGTGCACGATAAAACCACTAGCGCACCTTTGTAAAAGGAGCCCTAGGTGTGTATCTGTCATTTAATGGTCCTAAAAGTATATTTGATATTGTAAATCACTTAGAAATATGTTTATATAAGCGTTTTAATCAAATTTTAAATGAAACTTGAAACTTAATTATTTTTATATACTGTTTTTCTGTTGACTGGTGAGAGCTAATGGACATGCCAGAGGCATTTCTTATGCCCATATGCTTAACCATCTGATGATCTAAGTTTTGGTTTTATTTATTTGTTTGCTTGCTTGTTTTCTTATTTATGATTCCTTAGCAGTCACGTTTGAATCTGGATTTTTGAGAGAGTGATTAAAATTACTGCCAAGATCTAGTGCTGTCTCCAGCACATCATGGTCCAGTTATTGATTGCATCTTTATATAGCATAGTCATTGTAGAAAATAGAAAGATGGATTTTATTTCCTGCAAACTATTATTTTACATCCACCTTAACTGTGAGAATGTCATCACTTTAATACTGGTGATAAGAATCAATTTTCCTCTTTTAAATTATTCCATTTATCTTTACTTCCCTTGCTGTTGTCTGACATTTTGAAGAGCCAAATCAACCTTGATGTTCATTATTTACTGTCCCTTTTCTACCTTCTGTTTAAGAGCTAATCCTTAGTTCTTCGCCAAAAAGAAGGATATATTTTTTCTATGACTTGTAAGTTCTTATCAGAGATATTAACTTTAGCGCAAGTATTATAAATTAGGGCATGCATTTTACGTGTTTATAAATTACAAATGATACATTTAGGGGTTTATGTTCTAGCTAATTAGTTTCTTAGAGAGTACACAAAATATTACTGTTTTATAACACATGTAATATTCCCCCTCCTTTACTAATGCGTAGTGCGGGTTTTAGCGTCGGCAGCTAAAACCCCCGCTACGTGTTAGTAAAGGAGAAGGATTATTAGAAAACAGGCTAAGCACATTAGAAATTAAATCAGTAGAGACTGCACAAGTTTCAAATAGAGGAGAAAAAAAAATGTCTTTTCTGTTTTGAGCCGTTTGGTGCAATACCATAGTGAGGGTGAAGAGTTTTGTGTTAGGCAAAGACTGCTGATGGAGGATTAATGTTGCAGCCCTTGATAAAGCTGGAAGCTTCCACTGTTGGGCATTTTTTGTGAATGTGGGATAAAGAATACAGTTGGACTTTGCTTTTTTTTTTTCCCCAATCATTTTGGTTGTAAGCTGTAAGCTGTAAGTGGTTGTTGGGGGTGGCAGTAGTAGGGCGTGGGCATCCATCCTGCTGCCACGGTTGCTCAGCTGATCGCGGCAATGAGATTTCTTTGCCATGATCAGTTTAGCAGCCACGTCTATTTGAAATTCAGACCAACATTTTGTTGGTCTACATTTCAGGTGCCTATTGTGGCCCTAGGGAGATGCATAGTAGAGAATGACACGGGGAAAAAATCTGTCCCCTTCACTGCACCGTCCCCGGCCCACCATCCTCTGCACCGCCCCGTCACCGCCGTTCCTTTCACCGCCCCGTCACCGTCACCGCCATCCCTTTCACCGCCCCGTCACCGCCACTGCCATCCCATTCACCGCCCCGTCACCGTCCCCGTCTAGCACCCATTTTCTTCCCTCCGCTCCCCCATAGTCTGGCATCTGTCTTCTTCCCTTCCAGCGTCTTCTCCCCACTCTGCCTTCCACATTTCCTTTCAGGGTCTGTTCCTCTCTACCCTCTTTCAATGTCTGTTCTATTCCTTTCCACCACCACCCTTCCCTCCCTCCTTTACCATCTGTTCCTTTCTACCACCCTTCTTTCATATCTTCTATCAGTCCCCCCACCATCACTAGCAGTCTCTCTTCTCCCTTACCATGAGCAAATAGAACTTCTGAAAATTGTATTGCTGAGGCATTATTTCTAGTACGCCTTTTTTCCAGATGGATAATGACATCAATTTTATAATTCTTACTGTCTGCTCTGATTTCATTCACAATTTGGTTTGTGTTTTGTACCTGAGGATTCCATGAGGCATTTAACCTTTTCCTGTCTCTTCTGTGATTTCAAGTTGATTCCTTCAATAATGGAGTCTCAAGGCAGTAGCAGTTTTCTATTTTGGGCTCTTTTGACATTGTTTAAGGGATTTCTTGTACATTTAGTGCTGGTCTTCTTTGATGAGGTCACTTCAGAATCTATTTCCAAGGAAGAGAAACTTTTTCCCTTTCACCCCCTCCTTCCTTGTGTGAGCCGGAACACGCGGTCCCCGCAAGCAAGTAATTTTATATCATTTTCATTCTATTCATTCATAGAAATTAAAGTCTAGATAATGCCAGTCACATAACAAAACATTTTACAAATATAATTCCCTGCACAATCAAGCCTGCAAGGATTACTAGATGTCTTTCAGCAGCTCCCCTCCCTCCCTCCCCCCTTACCTTTGTGGCCAAGTTAAAATGATCTACCAACAATAAAATTTTAAAAACACAAAGCACGCTGTACGCAGAGAAAATGTTAATTATCATTTATATTCCGAGGGTTTTCAAAGAGGTCAAGGCAGATGACTTTATGCAATGTCACCTCAGTAACAACTATACAAAAATAGACAAATATTCCCCCTCCCTTTTTACTAAACTGCGATAGCGGTTTTTAGCGCAGGGAGCTGCGCTGAATGCCCCACGCTGCTCTCGACGCTCATAGGCTCCCTGCGCTAAAAACCGCTATTGCGTTTTAGTAAAAGGGGGCCATAGTGCAAAATATAGACAGCAGATATAAATTCTCAAAACGGACACATTTTGATCACTAAGTTGAAAATAAAATCATTTTTCCTACCTTTTTGTCTGGTGATTTCATGAATCTCTGGTCCTTCTTCTGATCCTTCTTCTTTCTTCTCCTGCCCCCCCCCCTCTTTCTTTCTCTCTTCCCCTGGCTCCCCTCTTTCTTTCTGCCTTTCTTTCTCTCCCTCTTGACCCCCTCTTTATTTCTGCCTTTCTTTCTCTCTCCCCCGCCCCTGTTTATTTTTTCCTTTCTTTCTCTCTCCCCCTAGCCCCCACAAAGCCATCGTGCCAATTTCTCCACTTCCACGATTCTTTCCCTACCCTCACCCCCAAGCCAGCAGCCGATTTCACCCTGCTCCTTCCTCGATGTCCTGATGTCCTGAACTTCATCGGGCAGCAGCAGCATTCACAATTCGCTGATGTTGCCCGCTTCAGGCCTTCCTCTCTGTCGGGTCCTGTCTTCATGAAAACAGGAAGTAGGCAGGACCCGGCAGAGAACAAGGCCTGAAGCCGGCAACAGCAGCGAATTGTAAACGCTGCTGCTGCCCAAAGAAGGTAATGGAGCACCGAGGCAGACCGCTTCTCCCCCCTCCCAGCCGAATCCCCGCTGACCCTCCTATCTCCCCCCCCCGTGAACCTTTCCGACCCTCCCAGCGAGAGCAGCAAACCTCCTTCGCGGCTTTCTCCTCCCTCTGCCGCGTCACTGATGACGTCATCAGTGATGCGGCAGAGGGAGGAGAAAGTCGACGCTACTGGAGGGAGGTTTGCTGCTTTCGCTGGGAGGGTCGGAAAGGTTCACTTGGGGGGGAGATAGGAGGGTCAGCGGGGGTTCGGCTGGGAGGGGGGAGAAGCGGTCTGCCTCGGTGCTCCAAGGCCTGGCGCCATTACCTTTTTCGCCCCTCCCGCCCCCCCTTGGTACGCTACTGCTCTCCAGCTCTCCTTAGTTTGCCGGTTTTCTTTTTCGGCGACCGGCACGCTTTCAAAGAGCCGCGCACGCGCGGCAGCTCAAAGTTCAATCTTCTGCTCTGCTGCAACTTCCTGTTTCTGGTTGGGTCAGAGCAGAAGATTGAATACTGAGCAGCCGCGCGTGCGCGGCTCTTTTGAAAGCGTTCCGGTCGCTGAAAAAGAAAGCCGGCAAACTAAGGTGAGGTGGAGAGAGGAAGCTGGTTAAACGATCGAGCTGGCGTGCGGGTGGGCGGATGCGGGTGCGGGGACCGCACGATCCTTTATGCCTCACTGCGGTGACAAGACCATTCACTGCTCCATGGGGCGGTGATGGCCTTGTCCCCGTCCCCGCAGAGGCTGCTAATTTTCATTCCCCGGGGGTAATGAAAATGGTAATGAAAATGGTAATGGTAATTTTCCCCCTATTTTACTAAGGTGCGCTAAGCATTTTAGCACGTGTTAAAAACATATTCGTAAGCAGAGTGCACCTTAATAAAAGAAGCCCTTGGTTTGCTTTATAGGGAACCAACTGAAGAGAAACCAGACATTTCCCACCCTTTGCAGGTTAAATTAGTCAGACATGGTAGCCACTTAGGGGTAAATTCTCTATTAGTACGTCTAACATAGGCGTGCTTTAGACGTCCGGCAAACGCAAGTGTCAATCAAACGCTACTTAGGCGGGCGGTAGACGTCTCGAGAACCGCGTGGCGCAAGATAGACACAGGTTTCTGAAACGTCATTAAGACGTCTCCAATGGACCCGTGATAGACGTGGGTATGGTTTTTTTTGTTTTTTTTTTAGATTATACTTTATTTATACTCTTTATTATCACTCATTCAGCATTGTAAGTATAGGATGATGAAAAAGATAACCAAAACAAAGTATACCATTTTGTAAACTATATATTAGTTGATCTAGCAATATCAGTGAGGTAGGGAATGGCAGATAGAGAACACTGCTGTGTTGTATCTTTTTCCTCTAGGATATCAGAATTGTACAGTTTACCATTAATACAAGAAAAAAAAATATGTTATGTTTCAAAGGAGAACTAGAAGATGAAACGTACCGAGTGGGTGTTGAACTTACATCATCAGTATGGAAGGTGGGAACCGGTAGATGTATGCTACACAGAAAGCTGTACAGAACTGTCATACTCACCTCCTATTAGAAGTGGAAAGGATAGGACTTTGAACACCATATAAACTTCGTTTAAGTTCCACAAAGACTGGCAGGAAAGGCACCCTAAGTCATCCAATAAGCTTTCTCTTGATTTCCCAGAGACATTATTTCAGAGAGGATAGTTTAGAAGTGATATCTTGCTCGAAAGAACACTCTCCTGGTCTTAAAACATTGCAACAATCAGCTCATTCTTCAGAACAAAGGTAAATCCCATAACTTACACTGGCCCAACTTAGAAACAGAATCAAAACACAGATTAGACCTGAATGTGGCTTCTAGTTCACAGGAAGAGGAAGTAGCAAGCAGCACAATGCTGATCTCATTGTGACATCATCAAGGTGCACCTGGAAGGTAGATATGCCACAAGTAAAAGACAAACCAGGAGTTGAACTCACAACCTACAGATGATCGATATAGTGCTTTTACTCACTGACCTACACCTGTGTCTCTGGTTCCCCTGTCATAGCATACCTTAGTGATGTGCTAAAGTATACTCTACTTAGCTATCATATCACAGTCAGTTGAGGCAAAAGACTGGTAGCTCAATGGTGTAAAGCACCGTTGTCATGGATGCAACACCCATATTCTTAAGTATGGTTCAATAAATATAATACAGAGTCAAAATTATGCTGTTTATTTTATCAAACCCAAGCTCAACTTTGTAATGTATTGTGTATAGTCTCGCTAATGTGTTTGTGATGAAAATGAGATGCGATAGGTGTATATCCTATATAATAAAACCCTAGCCGTTCATGCGCACATACCTGCGTGCTTCTGTGATCTCTGCTCTGTGATCACTAGGTCTGTGGCCAGCAGGAGTGCAGATGCAGCAGCCAGGCGACTCCCCCCTCCCGCCCTCACTCACCACCAAAACCACCACCGCCAAAGCCTCCTCCTTCTGCCCAGCCGGGAGGAGGGCTCCGAGTCGCTGAAGACTGTCCCAGATCAGCTTACACAGTCCCTAAAAAATTAACCTTTTCATCTGAGGCGCGAGGCTGCGGTGACCTTCCTCCCCCGGCTCACTAAGGTTTCATCTTAAGAAATTCAAATGCATTGTTGAAAATGCAACTGACTATTTTCTGTCATCCTAGACACCCCTGCAACACCCCAACAACACACTCCTGAAGCATAAACCCCTCATGTTATAATCAAGTAAAAGACAAGCCGGGAGTTGAACTCACGACCTATGGATGATTGGTACAGTGCGTTTACTCACTGAGCTACCGAGCTACTTAACTGTAGCCTTAACCCTAACCATAAAGTAGCATCTGATGTCATAGAAGCCGTTAGAATTTTGAAATCGTTTTGGACGTTCATTGGGTGTTCTCAGATCAAATACACCTGTAGATACTTGCAATGATTACCCCTTGTCAAAGCTTGTACCTAAAGCCATTTCTGGAGACTCCCATTCACAAGTCCCCAACATAGCTCAGTGCTTAAAAGCACTGCATGTATCTTCCAAAGGTCAGGGGTTCAAGTCCTGACTAAGGTTATCAAAGACATAATATTTTTTTTTTCCACCCACCCAAACATGCATAGCTAAGCATGTGAACCTCACTTCCCAATCTTCATGTATTTAATTTATAACTTGTCATTGTGTTTGGGGGAGGTGAAGTTTCATTAGGTTTACATGGTAAGCTTCTAAGCGTTGTGCTATACTTTTTTGTATAACAGCGATATCGGCGTGCTTTAAGATGTAATCAACAGTGTTGATGTAGCGCGGAGCGGCCGCTGCAAGCACGCACAAGCGGCACAAAAACGTCATCGCGTTTTTTTGCGTTGTGACGTCATAGAATCGCCCGTTCTTCATACGTAGTTATTTCTCATAAAATGGCTGCAAGAAGACAGCCAAACTTTTCCACCCAGGACTCCAGGCTGCTGGCCAGGCTGTTTCTCTCCCGGGAGCATCACTATTTTGTAGTGCCTGGCCATCGCAGGTCATACCTGCAATTCAGGGACTCATGGACCCGCCTGACCCGGCGGTACAATCGTAGAGCCTCCTGTCCCAGGGAAGTAAGTATTCCAAGTCAGGCCCTCACAATTAATCATGTAAAAAGTAATTATGATGGAAACCTGTCTCGATCAAATTGGTCATGTTTTTTGTGATTCCTTTTTAAAACTACAATTGTGCATAATAAATCTTTTACATTGAATACTAAAATTAAAGCACATCCCAAAGGAGCAGTAGTAGGATTTCAAAGACAAATTCAGCTCCTACAAGGCATCTATTCCATTCACAACATGCACACAACTAATTTTTGTGTCACGAGCATCGCATTTGTAATAGAAACATCTTGAAATCAACTTTGCCAAAGGAAAACAAATATATTAAAGTGCTGCTATGTCATTTCAAGTACCTTCAACTTTCCTGTATCAATCTGCTGGTCTAAGGAGATAGTGGCATGACGTTTAAAGTGACAGCCACGCTGCTCCTTCTGACCAAACTATTTTATTGCCCCTGCTGCATGATTGTAAGCTCACCAGGACATGCTGTAATGTGGGGCAGTGCTGATAGGCTGCAGCCTCAGTACCCTGGGGTTGTGAGTTCAATCCCACACTCCTCCTTGTGATGCTGGCCATGTCACCTCACCCCCCCCCCCCCACTGTCCCAGGTACAGTAGAGAGATAGCGATGCCTCCAGCACAGAAAAGGGAAAATGCTGGAGTACGTGAATACATTCATGTAAAACATGTGGCAGAAGGGGGTGGAGGCAGGCAGCAAAGCGGATAGGGACTCTTGGAGGGCAGCGTACTCCATTTTTATGTGCTTATAGAGGTCAATACTTAAGTAAACATGTTATGCCACAGTGCTAGATGGCACTCATCATATCCCTCCCTCTCTGTTCTTTCTCTCTCTCTCTATTATCCAGGTTGAGGATCTCAGGAAAAGGGGGCGGCTGCTGAGGCGCCAGGAGCGGGCCTTCCTTGAGGGGGTGAGGGAGGAATTGCGCGCTGAAGCCGGTGAGTAATGAGTCCAGCGTGTGTTTCTTTGTGATCAGCCTACCAGAATAAATAGATGAAAATGCTTGAGTAGCTGTAAACCATTCTTAATCATAAAATCTGCAGTAAAGCTGCTATTGTGATATCATGTCACAATGGCGTTATGGTGTTCTACTTGCCTCACTTACTTACGCTACATTTTGATGTTTACAGTGGAGTAGGTGCTTTGCATCCTGTTATTAGCATTTGAAGAAAATAACGTAGTAAAGAATGTCATGTTCAAAAGTGTTGTGGACATATCTGACTGTATCCTATTTCTCTCTTGTCAAGCAGCAGCGCAGGCACCCCCTCAGGAGGCCCCGCAAATAATGGAGGGAGCCCCACCCTGGTCCTCAGCGGAGGAGGAGGAGGAGGAGGAGGAGGAGGAAGAGGCCTGGCAGCCCTCAGGACCACCCACACCGCCTGCCCCACCACTGCCCCCTGGACCTCCACCGCCTGCCCCACCACTGCCCCCTGGACTGCCTGCCCCACCACTGCCCCCTGGACCCCCACCGCCTGCCCCACCACTACCTCCAGGACCACCACCACCATCCCCTGTTGGACCTTCCCCTTCCCCCACCCATAGCCCTTCCCCTCACTCTCCTGCCCTTCCTGTTTCCATCCCACCCCCTTTCCTTGCTGTTCCCCCCCAGGAGCAGCCCGACCAGCCTCAGGAGGGGGTGGTCAGGGAGATAGAGCCCTACTCTGCCCTCTTGGAAGAGGTGCAGGTATTGAGAGGGTGTGTTGAGAGGATGGAACATGCCCTCTTGCGGCTGGTAGCCGAAAGAGGGCATGGTGCAGCAGCCATACACCCTCTCAATAACTGCACCTCTTCTGCCCCCCTCGCCTGAGGTAGCTCAAGCTGCTCTTGGGGGGCACCCACCCTCTTTCCCTGCGTTATGTGTTATGTAAATAGTTATTTTGTTCAAAAGTTTAAATTTAAAAAAAAAGTTTTATATTTGAATAAAAAAATTGTTCAAACTTTCCTGTGTGGTTTTAACCTTGTAGCATCAGCAGTTTAGTGGACAGAGTCCAAGGTAGATAGGGGTTCAGGAGGGACTGCTGAATGGGCCCTTTTCAATATAACAACAAGGTGACATATAGAAAGTTTGACAATCTTTATTGGGGTCTGTCATTCATTCTATTACCTGCTAGCCACTCTGATGTCAAATCATTGCAGAATCTAGGAAAGCAGCAAGTGAATGCAAGGGTATATGCAACTGTAGGTAGATGACGACATCTCAGCTATGATGTGCAAAGTAAGCCAGTCCCTGTTCCAAAGTAAATGGCTACATAAGGAAGAGAATATAAGTCACTGTGGTAGATTTGTTGTTGAGGAATAGGGTTACTGCTAGTAAGAGTTGGCTCCACCCCAGGAGAATCCAAATGAGACATATGGGTTTTTCTTCCTTTCACGGAAGGTGATGGAAGTAAAGGCCAGATACCTCAATCTATCCTCCTGGTTCTTGAGCTGCACTATTTTGGTTAAGCAGGTGTGGAAACCACAAAGATGCTCACAGCTGCACTGCTCTCAGTAATACAAAACCCCATCTGACAATACTGCAGGAACAACTACAGTTGCCTGAAAACAGAAAAGAGAAGAAGCTGGTTTACACAAGGTTCACAAACAGGGGGTTCAACCCCCAAGGTCCATATCTGTCCTCCTTTCCCTGAAGCAAAGTGTTAACCTCATTTATGTTGAGCTGCTTAGATGTCACTGTGGTATAGTTGTTAAAGCAATAGCCTTAACTCGCTGATGGTGTGGGTTAATATCACCTGTAATCCTCCACTGCTACTGTTTAGAACTCATGTGAGGGAATAGACTAACTGAAAACAAAAAGTTTGTGTGCATATAACAGCAGGAATGCGTGCCATGGTGTTCTATGAGGCCAACATTATCAATTTACTATTGTTCCTGAAAGTCATCAAGGATACCTGTGTGAAGAGAACAATAGAAGTGTGAAACATTTATTTCACTCATCAGAAGAGTGACTCAAGTGAAGAATAGTAGAGTAAGCAAATAAAGGTTACCATATATCATTCTCACCTACAACTGTTTGGCTAGGTGCAAGCTGGTGTGCTGAGCTGCTCGTCTGGTTTCTCTCTGGCAAACACATAGGGGATGAGCAGAGTTAACCTGAAATGAAGAATAGAGAGAAACTGTTAACAAAGACCTATGTCTCCAAAATTAAACACTGAAGTTGTGGCAGAACACACACCTAGAAGTAACAGAGCTGCTAACATACCTTTAGACTCCTTATTAAAAATGGCAGCCATTAGGCACTCATTAGGAGTTTTCCACCTGAACCATGTACACTGATTGGATGTCCACTGAATGGCAGTGTTTCCCCCCCCCCCCCAACACACCCGACCTATTCTTATCAATGAGTTAGTACACAGAACCATTCCTCACCTGATTTTAACTTGCCTGTAATTTGATTCTACAAAGAATTAACTTTAGCTCTATGAGTAAACCCTGGTTAAAAGCACTGCTTTCACTGAGCCCCAAACCCATATTCCCAAGTGTGCTTGAATGCATGTGAGGTGGAGCTCCATTTTTCTCACACGCTAATCTTCATTCTAAGCACTATACTAATGGATATATGACTGTAAGTAATCTGTTCCGTTTAGGCGTCATACTGGAAAAGTGGTGTTTTTTTGCCCTTACCGATCAGCGTCATTTGTGCTGCAATTCTTTAATACATATTTGATATTTGTTTTCTACTTGAAAACCTTCTAAATCTTTAGGCATTCCTTTGCTTAAACTTATTTGAGTTCATCCTGATATGATAGCTAATGAAGCATAGACAGCTGTCAAGTATGATATGAAAGGGTGGTGAGATGGACCTAAGTAGAAGCAGCTGTAGCTCTATGTGTTAGGAGCCAGCCTGTGCTCCTAACATCCAGAGGTTGTGAGTTCTACACCCAGCACATCTTTTAATTGTGGCATACTACTTTGAAGGTGCAGATTGATGAGGTCACAATGAGGTCAGTTTTGTGCAACTGAAGACCTCCATTTTGCAATGAGGGAAGCTTGAATGTTAAGGTGTGTATCTGTTTATTCTCTTTTTAAGTGCTGATAATGTGTGCTGGTTTTTCTTTGCTTTCAAAAGAGAGCCGATTGCAGTGCTGTTTGTTGAGAAAAAAAAGGGGGTTGTAAAAGCCATGTGTAAATTATATTATTGTTTGGGCAGAAATGTAGTTTGTTATCCATGCAATATAATGTGTTCCATTGACATTATATTTATTAGGACAGAGAAAAGATGAAAATTACCTATTCAAACTCACTATTGGAATTATTGATGAAAAACACAGCAAATGTCTGCCTCGCGTCTAACAAAGAGCCGCAATTACGAAAGTTGAAACGGCATTGAAATCCAAGTTAGACCAGGGTTTCTTACGTCTACATAATACACGATATTTAGATGCAGGCGTTCGCTCAGGTAGCGCCTATCTAGCGTACCCATTTGGCACGCCCACGGAACGCCCACGTCCAGAGCTGGAGACGGGACTATGCTTTCTGTAGACATCAGTCCGTCAACTACCTCTTAGGGACGTCTATGTGTCGTTTATTTCCCAATTAACATTAATTAAGACCCTTAACTCCGTAATTATTCACTTACATCGGACGTCCAAAGCACGCCTAAGTTAAACGCAGTAATAGAGAATTTACCCCTTACTGTATATTCATGGCTCTCCATGGGGTAAGAGCATAGGAAGATTGCCCTGCTCCACTTCACAGCTAGGCCACCAGGCTTTAAAATGTAAGTTATAGAGGAGTCTGTGAAGTGGGAGGAAGGTGGGGTGGGTCTGAGTTGGCCCTAAGTAAGTTGTGGAGGTGTCCAGGAGCCAGAAGTTAAGTGGGATGGGTCAGAGTCAGCCCTAAAGTTATTCATGATTTTTTTTTTTTTTTGTATTCATGGGCCGGCTTTGCCCTAACCAGCACTAATATGGAGTGTAGAATCCTTCAGCCTGACATGGTTCCCTACACTGCGGCTGACTGACCTCTAGGCCCAAGAAGCCATGAGCTGACCCAGAACTCCAGATACCCATGCTCCATATATATCATTTAATCCTATCGGGGTTACACTACTGCAAAGCAATTTGGGCTTGTGAAAATTCAATTTATTCCATTCTGAGTATATAAAAAAATCAAGGTCAGTATGTCTATGCCTGCTGTGTCCTGGATGAAACCAATGTCAAAACTTCCATCTATATCTACCGAAGAAGGTAGATGTGGCAACTAGGTTTTGCCTTTATTTTCAGTAAGTTTAGCTTCCGTTAAATGGCACCATCTTCCACAAAAGGCTGTACATGTATAGCTATTTAATATATTATTCCTAGGCCATAAGGTTAGACAGATAAATTATCAATGCTTAAACATGTATTCAGTGAGTCGGAAAGTCTGATATTTTGGTTCTGGTATCATGGGTGATTTATAAGTTGTTAGGAACAAGTCTACAGATAAGAGGACATTTCTGGATTTGCCTTATTTGCTGTCTACCAAGTCTGTAATAAATCTTTGCTTGTAAGGAATTTTCCTGTCAATATGCTTTTGCCAGCATAAAAGAAAGTGAATTCTGGACCAGAAGTTTGTTTGCATAATACCTCAGGCACTTCAGATTCAGAATTTTATCTCAGCTATAGTATATCTTCTTACTGTGGTGATTAGTCAACTACAGGAGGTAGGAAGTGATATTGCTGGGGCCAAGCACATAGTTGACTATGAGCAATAACCTTGTGCTTTCACTTACTGATACAGTGTTTGCACCAGGTCTATTAGAAGTCGCAGTTCCAAAGATACCGAGAGGGAATTCTTCCAAAAACTAGAGATGCAGAGGCACTTTACAGAATTTGAGAATCAGCATCTTGCCGAATGCATTTACTGTCAGAAGGCCATCTGCAGAGGAAAGCTTCTGAGCCATATTTCCAACCGTTGCATGCAAAGGACATACAACTGAATAGCTTTCAGGGAATATTGTTAATAAGAACATAAGAACATAAGAACTGCCATCTCCGGATCAGACCTTCGGTCCATCAAGTCCGGCGATCCGCACACGCGGAGGCCCCGCCAGGTGTACACCTGGCGTAATTTATAGTCCACCATATCTTTATATGCCTCTCTTAAGGAGATATGCATCTAGTTTGCTCTTGAAGCCTAGGACGGTCGATTCCGCAATAATCTCCTCTGGGAGAACTCCAACCTGAGAACTCCAACCTGCACTCAAAATCACAGCAGCAGTAATTAAAGCAATTAATGAACCAGATGCACAAAACCACTGATGTGGTCAGCAGCAGTAGGACTAGTCACATAAATGGCTTCTTAAAAAAAAAGAAAGATATTCACAGTGGTTCGAAGGGTAAATTTACGGTATATGTGCCAGCATTGATTCATATTAAAATGGACAGGTTTAGGGGCAAGTCAGGAGCTGGTACAAGTGGACTAAAATTTTATTCTGTCAAAAATTACAAAGACTAAGGGCTCCTTTTACGAAGGCGCGTTAGGGCCCTAACGCGCGGAATAGCGCACGCTAAAATGCCACGCATGCTAACCGCTACCGCCTCCTCTTGAACAGGCGGTAGTTTTCGGCTAGCGTGCACTAAAAACGCTAGCACACCGTTGTAAAAGGAGCCCTGGGGGGGACACAATGAAATTATTTATTTATTTTTAAAATGTATAAACCACTTAAATCTAAGCAGTGTACATATATCATACATATACAAATTATAAAAAGTCATAACAAATAATAAATAAATAATAAATGAAACATTATAAAATACAACATAAATTCAAATCATTCTTCCTTAATCTTCCCTTAAAATAGAGGACCACCCAAACCTGGAATATACAAACCCCACACAAGTTACAAAAAGGCATCTACAAACAATTGTGTTTTCAATAACTTATTGAATGACATATGATTCTTATATACTCTCATCACTCTTGGAATGGAGTTAAATAGTAGAGAATGACACAAGGACAAATTGTTCCCCATCCCTGCATTAACTCAATTTTCCCTCCCCATTCCCATGAGTTTTGTCGCTGTTGCTGCCCCTGCCCATTCCTGTAAGCTCTGCCTTAACTACACAAGCCTCAAACACTTATGATTTTAAATTGTTTGAAGCTTGGGCAGATGAGAAAAGAGCTTGCAGGAATGGGGCAGGGACAGGAAAAGAACTCACGGGGACGGGACAGGAAAATGAGTTCCTGAGGGGATGAGGAAAATTTGTACCCATGTCATTCTCTATGCCATAGTTTTTTTCAAGCAATGCTTTTAAAACCAATAGGGGGAAATTGTTTTTTTTTTCACTCAGAGAATAGTTAAGCTCTGGATCATATTGGCAGACTGGCAGAGGATGTATTAAGAGTGGTTAAAGTAGCTGGTTTAAAAAAAAGTTTGGACAAGTATCTGGAGGAATATTGAGACAGACAGGGGGGGAATCCACTGCTTGCCCTGGACTGGTAGCATGGGATGTTGCTACTATTTGTTGTTTTTTTTTGCCAGGTACTTGTGACCTGGATTGACCTACATGAAGACAGGATACTGGGCTAGAAGGACCATTGATCTGACCCAGTAAGGCTATTCTTATGTTCTTATATCCAAAAAGTGGTAAAATTCTGCATTTCTCTGAATAATGTATTTACATAAGAGGTCAGAGAGGTGCTACATTTCACCATTTTTTATATATCCTTTGTGCTGGTTACTGACCCATTCCTAAACCTGCTCATGTACTCTATGGATAAATGCTGGCAATCTATAGATTTATGCAGAGACATTTATCTATATGGATAAGTTAGAATAAACAAAAAGCTGGCCCAACCTATGCATTGAAATGGTGAAAACCATCAATACTTACACTCAGTGACTCAACTTAAATGTACAGTGTAACTGAAAACATGAGTAATATAAGGCACCAGGCATACAGTATTTCTATCTGATTTGTAATTTTTTTAGGGAAATGATTTTATGGCCTTGGTTTCTACTTTGCATCTTATGGTTTACGGATGTGATTATGATCTTGTATTGAATTGACATTGTACCATTAGATAGATCCCTCTAACTCCACACCTTGATTGCAAAGCCATGACACCACGCACTGCTAAACAGTAACCCTATGAGTGTTAATGGTAACCCAATGCAATGTAATATTGTAACACTGTGAATGTTAATTGAGCTCTCTGGGGAGGACAGGATATAAAACAAAATACAGTGGAATCTTGGTTTACGAGCATAATTTGTTCCAGAAGCATGCTCGTAAACCAAGTTACTCGTATATCAAAGCGAGTTTCCCCATAGGAATGCATGGAAACTCACTTTGATTCGTTCTACCTCCTCCTCCACCCCCCCCCCCCGAGGCTACCGGCGCTGCTCCATCACCCCCTCCCCCCGCTCTAACCAGCATCGCACCCCCCTGAACCAGTTTCGAACCCCCCTCATAAATACCCCCCCCCGCGAGAACCGCATCGCACTCCCGAGGTAGAAGTGGCATCCGCCCGCCCTCCCAGACATGCTCCTTCTTACCCCCATCTGCTACTTGTGCAAGTGAAGGAAAGCTCCCGCCTCTTGCCCGGGCTGGCCCTTGAGCATCTACGCATGCTCAAGGCCTTCTGGCTCTCATTCTCTCGGAGAGAACGAGATCTCGGAGAGAACGAGATCCAGAAGGCCTTGAGCATGCGCAGATGCTCAAGGCCCAGCCCAGGCAAGAGGTGGGAGCTTTTTTTCATTCGCACAAGCAGCAGATGGGGTAAGGAGCATGTTTGGGAGGGAGGACGGACGGATGCCGCTTTCAGCACGGGGGTGCGATGCGGTTCTCGTGAGGGGGTTGGGGGGGTTGTGATGCCGGTTCGGGGGGTGCGATGCCGGTTAGAGCGAGGGGAGGTGCTCGTGTATCGGAACATGCTCGGTTTGTGAGACGAAAGTTTGCTAAGTGGTTTGCTTGTCTTGCAAAACACTCGCAAACCGAGGTTCCACTGTAAATAAATTGGAATTCACTGTTATTATACGCTTCTCCTATCTTGTTACCCGCATCAAACTGGAAAGTATTGCGGGATACAAATGAAGATTTATGCTATGTTATATCAGCCATGGTTTCTGGTTATAATTAGTGCAAATACAGCATATTCTTGATTCAGGGTGTACTGTATGTATTTCATGCACTTCAGTTCCAAGTACTGGCACACTAACAGGCAGAAGTATCTTCATTCTTACTATATGCTTGACCTTGAACTTGTGCCGTTAGCTGAGGAAAAAAGAAAATTAGTTGTTCATCCATGCATAGAGTTAGAGTAATACAACACAAGGAATAGCAGAAGACATAATCAGTATTGCTGAGACATTATAAATCCAGTGAAAATGAAAACTGATATAAGGTTAATAATACACACTGGAAAACAGAGTCGCCCAGAGGGGTCTAACTTATGACCCACACTCTGTCCCTGGAAGTTGCAAGCGGGAAATGTTCTATTACTGCTATTGCTAGATCAGAAATGACTTCTGTGCCTTTTTCACCTGCTGTTGCAAATGACCTACCCATGCAATTACGTTCCTTTGTCTTCCCAGAACTCAGGATAAATTATTTCAACCTCTTTACAGAGGGGATTTAAAACGAAAGATATGTCAGGAAGAAATGAATTCTTTCATGCAAGATGCAGTAGCTGTGGCCCCTTCAGGCAGCAGAGGAAAATGAAAGGCACTTCACAATTTTTTAAAAAGCTGGGCTCCAATATTTAGCTGCGGATCAAACAGAAAGAGGCAAGCTGAGTTTCTTGCCAGCTAATAGAGTGTACAGTGTGTGCAGGCTTTGAATTGTCAAACATTACATTCCTGATCTTTGAACTCTATTTTTTTTTAAATATTTTGTAGAGAAAAGATGAATCTCTTCAAAGTTTTCCTCACTGCAAAGCTAATAAGCAATAAGTTGGACTTCAAATATATTGTTCTGACTAATCAAAAGATAATATGTTATCTACACCGTGGATTGATTCTTTTTTCAAATTGAAGGAAACGTGTTATGATTAAAAGTATCCACATTGTAAAATGGTGTTTCCCAGTTTCTTCAACCCTTTCTGTAATTGTTTTAGATATTATATTAGAATTGATTATGTCTGTTTTTTTGCCATCTGAGTACACTCATACCTTTAAACAAAATGTTTATTGATTTTTTTTTTTTGTTGTTATTTATTTTTATTTTTACTTTTCAAATTTAATGTAGCTCAGAGCAAAAGGTTATTTTTTCATGGAGGCATTTTAGGTGTAACTTAGACTTTGATTAACCTGATATATTGTATAACACGTTACCACAGAGTATTATTAAGAAAGTGAGAGATTGATAAAAGACTTTAGTATGCAGGCTTCATCTCCTTAATCAAGTTCCCATGATCATGAGAACATAAAACCATAAGAGTTGCCCTAATGGGTCAGACTACAGGTCTATCTAGCCCAGTATTTTGTTTCTAACAGTGGCCCGTCCAAATCGCAAATACGAGTTCATGGTTCTTAATCACAAAGATAAGCAGGTGCTTTCCCCAGGTCTACTTTAACAATAGCTTATGAGTTTTTCCTCCAGAACTTTGCTCAAATCTTTTTTTTTTAACGCAGATACATTAACTGTTGTTGCCACTTGTTCCAGCAATGAGTTCCAGAACTTACTGCATTTTTAGAACCATAAGACACATTTTTTTTCCACCCAAAAGTGTATGGAAATGTAGGTACTTCTTATGGAGTGAATAGCAATTTTTTACCCCCCCCCCTGCCACCCAGGCTCCTCGATGACCGCTCGTAGCTTGTCCAGCACCAGCACCACCTGCTGCTGCCTTTCCTGGATCAACCAGCCCTGAGACATGGAGAGGTCCAGCAGCTTGTCCTTCTCCATGCTCAGCCGCACCAGCTGACCACGCAGATCCTCTGTCTCTGGCCCACCGCTGTTGCTTTTCGAGCTCCCCGGTCCACTGTTCCTCGCCTTCTGCCGAGAGCCGTCATAGTTTCTCCAGCTTCCTGATGCATTCTTGTCGCTTGCGCAGGACCATGTACCAGTCCTCACTCACATCCTTCAGCTACCTGAAGAGGTCGTCGACGTTCCGCAGGGCTCGGGCCAATTCCTTACTCTCCTCCTGCAGCTGACTGAACAGCTCCTCCCGCTCACGCAAAGTCTCACCATCCAGCTCCCGCCGCAGTCGGAGGCACTCCTCCCACAGCTCGGCACTCTGCCGCTTGTAGTCATTCTTGAAGCGGATCATCATCTGGTGATTGTTTGCCAAGTCCTCGAAGCACTCCTCCAGCTGGCGGGCCCAAGGGTAAGTTCTGGTATCCTCTTCTGCTTTACAGTGCTGGACCACTGGAAAAAAAAATGTATGGGGTGGACTGCCTGCCTACCAGTAAACTTGCCTTGTACCCTGTCCTGACCTACCACTAGATCACCAGATTGGGGATGGGGTACAGGATAGGGCAGTGGGCAGAATTTTTTTTACTTGGGTTTTCCTCCTCTACAGTGGGGGGGAGGGGTGTCTTATGGTTAAGTGCTTCTAATGAAATGAAAAATACGGTAGCTATATGCTGAGTGAAAAAAATATCTTTTTTACTACTTGTTTTAAATGTCCTACAATGGAACTTCATGGAGTGTGCCCTAGTCATTGTACTTTTTGAAAGAGTAAACAATCAAGTAACATTTACTTGTTCCACTCCATTCAGGGTTTTATGGGTTTTGGACATATATCATCTCTTCTCAGCTATCTTTTCTCCAAGCTGAAGAGCCCTAATGTCTTAAATGTTACCTAATATGCAAGTTGTTCTATCCCCCTAGATCATTTTGATCACCCTTCTCTCTATCCTTTCCAGTACCATTATGGGGCTCATTTTCAAAAAAGAAAAATGTCCAAAATGTGGCATAAAGGGGCATATGGACGTTTTTCACACCAAACCCTTCAAATTTGCTAATTTTAAAACCTAGTTTCTAGACATATTTTTATGCTGTTCTTAAGGGGGCATATTAGAGGCATGGTTTGGGCGAGACTAGGGGAGGCTTATGACCTGGACATTTTTCTGCCATAATTGAGTATTTTAGAATATATCAAGGGCACCATTTGGACTTTTGGAGCTAGACCTGTTTTAACAATGAATAAGTACCAAAAAGTTAACCATACTTACCTGATGACCACTGGAGGATGTAAGAATGATCCCCTACACTCTCCCAGTGATCACTGCCCCTTTCCACCCGCGCTTAAAAATGTGAATGATGCAGTACATATCTGCCTGTCTGACAGCTTCAGATGTTATGGCCAGTCCTATTAGAGCAGCAAGCTGGTCTTTGGAGTAGCCTGGTAGTTGGTGCAGTGGACTGCAGAGAAGGAGACCCAAGCCGATATCCCAATCTAACTACTACACTTGTGGTAGAACATGTGAGCCTACCAAAACCCAACACAAACTTATAGGTGATACCTGCAGGCATAAGGGTTATTGGGGAGATACAAAGTTGGGTACATTATGTTATGGGTGTATGTATGGCCACTCTTCTATAAATGCTAGCCTCTCCTACATCCCAGTTTTGAAAATGGGCATGTTTGGTATAGGATTTTAATAAGTCTTCTGCAAAACATTCAAACCTGGATTTAGACGTCATATTGAAAATGGTTCTGTGCATCTTTTTTTGAGATGCAACAACTGGACTTGCACACAATAATCAAGGTGAGGTCTCACCATGGATTGATACAGAGACAGTAATATGTTCTTTGTTTTATTCTGTATTCTTCCTGATGCATCCTGGGATGTACTGGGAAGGGGCCTAAAGCTCTGATTGGCCATGTGCCTAAGGCCCCTTCTATAGGAGTTGCTTTAGGCACTTGGGCCAACCAGTCTTAGGCCTCCTTCCAAGTGCATTCTGGGATGCACTGGGAGTGGCCTGAGACTCTGATTGGCCCAAGCACTAAGGCCGGCCTTCAAGAAAAATGTATGGGGTGGGGGTGTTTGGAGGGCTGCTGGCTAGAAGAAGTGGGCATCCCTCTGGCTGGCCTTTAAGAAAAAGGTATGGGGTGGATTTTGGGGGATGGGGTTATCAAGGGAGTGCTGGCAGGAAGGATTGGGCATCCTTCCTGCTGGGAATATTAAGGGGTGGGAATCCCTCTGGCTGGCCTTCAAGAAAAAGGTATGGGGTGGGTTTTGAGGGGGGTGTTCTGGGGGTGCTGGCAAGAGTGAGTGGGCATCTGCTGCAGATAGTGGGGTGGGGTCTGGGGTTCCTTGCTGCAGCCACTCAGTCAATCGCAGTAGGGGAATTCCCCCTCCCCCATCAGCTGAGTGGCAGGGACTCCCCAAAGCTGCAAGTCTGTAATTGGCACCCTAAATGATTGACAGGTAATCTGACTAGGGTGCCGGTTACAGAATCATGGTTTTGGGGAGTTCCTGCCACTCAGCTGATGGGGGAGGGGAGGAATTCAACTGTTGTGATTGACTGCTGTGGTCTAGCAGCAAAGATAAGTGGCTGAAATGTAGGCCAGGGTTTTCTATGCCTACATGTCAGCCACCTATTTTGATGTGATTTGCGACTAGGTAGCCACTTTAGCCCGCCTAACACTACTTCCAGTGTTTGCCACGTCGAAATGGTCTTATTCTGGGAGTTTGGGATTTGGATGGAATTTTGGTCAAAAATGTGGTATAAAGATAGATGCCCTGGCGGTCTGGGCATCCCAATGACCTGGATGTCTAGCTAGATGATTTTCAAAATAAAAATATTTCTAGACATTAGTGGTTTGCCTTTCAAAAATAGGCATTTTCTTACTGCCGACTTTGGATTTCTAGTGCCATACGTCCAAATCAGACTTAGACATATGTTTTGAAAATGCCCCTCTTATTTACCCACAGAGAATCTCTTTACAATTGCTTCCTTAGTGGTGGTAAAATAAAAGAACCAAGCAAAAAACTAAACAAAACACACAATAAATAGATGTGATGAGGGTAGCCATATTTTTGATCAGATTTTTGTCAATAGCTCCTCCTCTGCTTTAATAATTGGAACTTGCAAAATTTACCCCCTTCTGTGGTCTGATCACTTTTTGATTTCTGTTTCCTTTAAGTTGAAGACTTTCTGTATTAGTTCTAACATTTCCACATTTCAGTGTCTTGGGAAGTATACTTTGGAGGATCTTAAACTGTTTTGTCACCTAAGTTTGTTGATATTGATTTCTTGGATATATTTGAGGCTACCAATTTGTGGCACAATTCAATTTCTAATGTATTAAATGGAGACTTACTGTCCTTGGATCTCTTTTGATCTAAAGAAAATTAAAAATTTTATGAGAAAGAGTGAAAGAAATTGGCATAAGAACCCCTCAAGGAAAACTTTAGATAGTTAAAATCTGAATGCTCAGCATTATCGTTCAACCACCTTAATGGCAAAGAAGGAATATTATAACAAATCAGCTGAGTTAGCTGCAGTTGATTGTCAGAAAATTAACTGATGATAATGACCATCAGAAAGGTTTGCCCCTTACAATTTCCTGTGATGACTCTGCATTAAGGCTTTTACAAAGCCGCAGTAGTGAGTACTGGCACAACAAATGTGGCACAGTCCAAAGAAATTGAATGGGCTGTGTCGCATTTGCCGTGTGGGAATCACTACCATGGCTTTGCTCAGATGTCCACACTTTCCGACCCCATCTTGGCTTCTTCTTACCACACCATTTAACCAATTAAATAAACAATTTAGTTGCACGTGGATTATAGAATGGCATTGCTATGGTCCTAGTAGCACCTAACCTAGGCATCTTTTAAAGAATCAGGCCCTAACTGGCTAAATTGATTCTCTACCCTAACTTCACCCCTGGCTCTCCTCTAACCTATCCAATTAGGGGATGACCAGTTAGTGGACATATTCAGTGGCACTAGCCAGTTAAATGCTTCTAAATATCAGCTGCTGGCTCACACAACAGGGTTTAACTGGGCAGGAGCATCTCTTGAATATCAGCCCCTTAATTTAGTCTAGCTTACTGGTTCTCAACCCAGCCAGTCAGATTTTCATGCATGCATGAGATAGATCTGCAAATTTAACTGATGCATAGTCATTATGGATATCATGAAAACCTGACGGGGTTTGTCCTGAAGACTGGGTTGAGAACCCATGGTATAACTAAATAGCAGTCCTAAATCTAAATAAATAGTAGTGGTGCAGCTTAGTTATGTTGATAGCAATACCGTACTTGAATATACAGTATGTATTAAGTTGATCTAGAACTAAACTTAATATGGTCACATCATCAGTTGAATATCAGACTATAAGTGCTTTAATGTTTCTGACAGAAGGTTCATACTTATTTGAGGTGCTCTATCCACTGACCATTCATATGGCCATTTTGGACTAGATTCTATAACACCTAACTTGGTAGGCACCTAGCAAAGCAATATCTACTGCTGTCAATCAAAGTTAGGCACTATTTATAAAATCATGCCTAAATCAACTTAGGCACCAACAGGCATCATAAAGTTAGGCACCAGTATATTAAGCCAGGGTTTTCTTGGCCTAATATAACAGTGCCTAAGATAGATGGCTGCCAGTGCCTAACTCAATCCACACTCAATCTCTACCCCTAAGCACACCTACTTTCCATGCAGGAACCTCGGTGCAGATGTCTAGCATGAGGTGGAAGGTGCCAACCGAGTTAGGTGCTTAGGTGCTAATTCTATAAACTGTGACTAAATTGGCCAGTGCTTAAAAATAGGTGCTGACCTTGTGTCAATCACACTTAGTACCATTTACAGAATAGCGGCTAACGGTGCCTATGTAAAAATGTAGGAGCCTGAAATGTAAGTGAGGGTTTTATAGACCTACATTTCAGGTGCCTAAGTTTTTAGAGAATCACGCTTAGCGGCACTTATGTCACATTCCACCCATAGATAAACCCACTTAGGCGTTAGGCACTGCTAAGCGCCATGCGATAGGCACCTATGTTTTATAGAATCAGATAGGCACCTATTGCCCAATTACATTTTTTTTTTAAGGCCACCCCCTTTTATGAAGCGGAATTTGGCTTTTTAACTGCCGGCTATGGCGGTATTAGCTCTGACGCTTATAGGAATTCTATGAGCATTGGAGCTTTTACCGCCACGGTCAGTGATAAAAAAGCCTAATGTGACTTCATAAAAGGGGATAAGTTAGGTACCTAAGAGGCACCTATCTTTAGACACCATTTATAAAATCAGCCCCTTACTGGCTAATTCAATATTTTAAATTGTTTTTTAATCAGTTTTTAATGGCACTTTCAATTATCAATGCCAATTAAGCCAGTTTAAAAAAATTAACCCCCCCCCCCCCATTTATGAAGCCTTATTAGGCTTTCTTAGCACTGGCTACAGTGGTAAAAATTCAGACGTTCATAGAATTCCTATAAGTATCAGAGTTTTTACTGTCACGGCCGACAATAAAAAAACCTAAAGCTGCTTCATAAAAGGGGATTTTAAGTTAGGCATCCTTATCTAGGCGCCTAACAGTGGGCACCTTTTATAGAATCAGGCTTTTGTGTTTGTTAGTTTGATTTATTTTGTTTTATGCTTGGAGTTTGATGGCTTGTATTCTCAGATTCATTTCATTCTTTTGTATTTGTTGCTTGTTTAAGCCTAACTAGTTATGTAAGATGCATTTTTTTATTTATTGTGTTAGAATTTGCAGTGAGCAACCCCATTTAACCGAATATCTCTATTTATCAAACATACCTCTACATAACTCTATGTATCAAACATATCTCTAGAGGAGTGTGTGGTGCAGTGGTTAGAGCCACAGCCTCAGCACCCTGAGGTTGTGGGTTCAAATCCCACACTGTTCCTTATGACCCTGGGCAAATCACTTAATCCCCCCATTGCCCCAGTGTGAGCCTGCCAGGACAGATAGGGAAAAATGCTTGAGTACCTGAATGAACACCACTTAGGTTATAAGTGGCATATAAATATGTAAATAAAATACATGGAATCCATTTCTGAACCTTCTTCAAGAAGGCATTCGAAATCAAAAGTCCCTAGCTGCAAAAGTTGATAGCAATGTGGGAAATAAAAACAACAAAAAGATTGAGGAACAGAAGATCGGATGTACCAGTTTGTAGTTTAATAAGAAGGGCCATGCAGTTAAACTGAGTGGCCAATAACAGTAGGCGAGTCAAAAACAGATGAAAGGAAAGGAAGCTGGAGGGTGTAAGAGAGAGATAGGGAATGGAAAAGAGTTAGGTTGGCAATGAGAAAAGAAGGACATGAATTGGTTGCTTTGGGAAAAAGCAGGGATTGGAGGAAAAGGTGGGAGGAGTGTGGGGAGGTAGAATGGTTATGTGAAAATTTGTCAGGCAAAGAATAATTTGGTGAGGTGGGAGAAAGGGGAAAAAGGTGGGAGGGATTAGCGTTCCCCTCCCGCCCCGTTTGGGGTGTGGGTGTGGTTGGTGTTTGCCTTGTGTGGGATGGGGATTGCTTAGTGGAGTAAGGAGACGGCGTAGAGGAGAGCAATTATCAGAGGCGCAATTGAAATTTAAACACACATGATATGTGAGGTTGAAATGGGTGCTCGTGGATGACACCGCCACAAGTTTAGGCAACTTGACGACACTGTAAGCCTCTGGGGACATAAGAAAAGTTTATGGTTTATTGGAGCTAGTTTCGACACCGAATGGCTCCGGGAGATAGATCTGTAAAAAGTTTGAAACATGTTGGGATTTGTTGTATTTATAAGAAGGTTTTAAAAATAATATTAAGATAATGTTCAATAAAGCTGTAGCCAGTGTTTTGCCCAAAATCAGATGTTTGAGTGTCATTATTTGAAAAGGATAAGAAAATAGTAGGAGAATGGCAGAAGTACAAGCCCCAATGTTAGCGCCCAAATAACTTTAAAACAAGAATCATAAAAACAATCCACAAAAGGTACATACAGGCACAAGTGACCCACAGGATAGAAACCGAATAATGTATACAATAAAAATGACCCAACACGGGCCATGTTTCGGCAAAATAAAAATGCCTTTCTCAGGGGTCTTAAAGGGTCCTTGGCTGTCTTAAATATAAAAACATAAAAGTCACAAAAACTCCAAGTAGTTAAGAGACTACAAATAAGCAGCACAGCTCATAAGACTACAAAGTTAATCAGTCCTACAGTTATGTTATTTTTGTTTCATTAGAAAAGAAGCAAAAATCATACAAGTTGAATACATAACATAGAGAAACTTTATAACAGGTAACCAGAGCGGCAATCTTGCCCTTGGCAGAATGGTAGAACATCTTATTAGTGATCATTTCGACATGTCACATTGTCACATCTAGCCATTCTTGTCTCTGGCATACTTAACCAGAATTTGAATTCTTATCCTATAATACCCATCACCATTCATTTTCTATTTCCCTGTACAAATAAGTCTTATCTCAAATTGACAGATATGATAGCAGCTAACTTGCTATCTTCTCCCTTTTCCAATAACTGTATATTTCACTTGTCATTACTAGCAGTGTCTAAGTTTTTTCCATTTCCCAAATTTTATGCAAGGTGATAATATAGATGTTGGCATGTAGAAAATTCTACAAAACTAATGAACGTTGGTGGAAAAAAAAAGGAATTTTCTTCCACTTCAGCAATGTCTGATGAATAAGTATTTTAAGAAAAGGCTCACAATCATAGCAAAAACTTTACTTGGATTTTTTAAAATATACATAAAACGGATAGGGGTTAATTATTAGCCTGTTTTAAAGGAATGGCATATGATACTTGCCTCTTAAAATGCATTAAATGAAAAATAAATATATATTATTATACCATAGTGCACATTAATTTAAGCTGCTGTGGTTACTTAATAATGAGATGGAAAGTATGCAAAGCAACGCAGAATGAAGACAAATAAGAATTTGCATTGTTCGATTGCAGGGAGCTGTTTGGAAGTAGACAGAGACACATTCAGGTACGAATCTATACGAGGCTTTTTTCTCTGTTGAGCTACAGATACACTCACCATTTTACAATATAAGAAGATTGCATATGTTTTACTCCATTTGTACCTTTTTGATAACCATGAACTCCTGATGCCAGCGATACTGCCCAAATGGCCCATATCAAGTGTACATGTACCTAGCTATCAGAAAGATTCTTGGGTGCATAGGGAGAGGAATGGCCAGTAGGAAAAAGGAGGTATTGATGCACCTGTATAAGACTGGTTAGACTTCATTTAGAATATTGTGTAGAATTATAGAGACTTCAAAAGGATATAGTCGGTCCAGAGGAAGGCTACTAAAATGGTTGCTAGCCTACGTCATAAGACTTACAATGACAGACTTAAAGGGCCAAATTCCGATTGTAGGTGGTGGTAGGCGTCCTACCACTGTCTAATCAGCCAATTGGGACACACATTTTCTAAAAAGAAAACAACCCGAGACAGGCCACCTACACTATAGGCTACATTTCAAATAGATGCATCCGCTAAACTTATCACGGCAAGAAATCTCCCTGCCATGATCAGCTGAGTGGCAATGTCAGGGAACCCCCAAACCCCACCATAAGCTAGCCAGCAGGAGGGATGCCCGCTCCCTCTGGCCATCACCCCTGAACCCCCCTCTTCGTGGCAAGAGGGATGCCTACTCCCTCCTGCTGGAACCCCCAACACAACCCCCGGCAGGAGGAATGCCTAATCTCTCCTGCCACAAATCCTGAAACAATCCCTGGCAGGAGGGATGCCCATTCCCTCCTACTGTAAACCCCAAAACAATCCCCAGCAAGAGAGATGCCCACTCCCTCCTGCCAGCATCCCCTAAACACATGACCCCACGAAACCCCTACCCCATGAAACTACTACCCCCAACCCCCCCAAAGCCCTTCCAGACCCCCATAATGCTTACTCCTTCTGACCAGCATGCCTGGTGCATCCTGGTATGCACCGGGTGGGGGGGGGGAGGGGGTCTAAGGCCCTGATTGGCACAATGCCTAAGGCTTCTCCCATAAGAAGGGCTTTAATCACCGGGGCCAACTAGAGTCTTTGGCCTCCTTTCCAGTGCATTCTGGGATGTTCTGGGAGTGACCTAAGATTCCGATTGGCCAGATACTTAAAGCCACTCCCAAGATCAAATTACATAAGTGCTCCCTCTCCCCTACTAAATAATTGGTATGGATCATTCGATAATGATACAATAGCAGTTTATGTGCTAAAAAGAGGGTGATATCCTGTTTGAGAATTATGTAATATATCATGTTGTTCCAAATAATTAAACAACTGGTGATACAAAAATCCTAGTAATTTTACAAAGAAAGGAATGGAGGCAATCAGTCAATTAGTAATCAAAGATATTGGCCTTACAATTCTTAATCAAAGATGTTATCATAATACGTTGATTATTTTTTGGAAAATACCAGTCTACAACTTTACATCTGCCCATTTAAATGATATACCTAAGGATGGATTAAAGCTACAGTGCATTATTTCACACAATAAATGCTTATTGCATTTTAGTAAAAGGGCCCCTTAGACAGTAAGGTAAATTCAAACTAAATATAACTCACCTTGAAAGACTTTTGAAAAAGTGTGAACTAAATCTAATAGGTGCTGATCCAAACGCACATTAGTTTGAAACAATATGGACCATGTCTTGTCACCTTAAACTTGAAGAATGACGGTTGTTCTTGTCACTCACTTAATGCACCCTAAGGCTCAATAATGCATACTATTTATTGATGAAGAGCTGCACTTTTGTGCATTAATATGTAAAATTGGTCACTATGGCGATCCACTCAGCCAGGGTCTACACTATTTGAGCAATAATGCACATTGATCACTTTTTTACAAAATTAGAAAAACAGAATAAAATGAGACAATAAACAACAAAAAAAATTGAACTATACAACCTTGTCCAATAAATGGTTAAAAGGATAACTTAAAATATACAAAATTTCAGAGTTGATACTTAACTCCCGCCCCCCCCCCCACCTCTCTTTTACAAAACCATAGCATGGTTTTTAGCACCAACTGTGGCGGTAACAGCTCCAACGCTCATAGGAATTCTATGAGCATTGGAGTTGTTACCTCCACGGCCGGCGCTAAAAACTGAACTACGGTTTTGTAAAAGGGGGGTAAATAGCTGAAAATATGTAGCTTAAAGGGTAGATATTAAGGTGTGTTAGAGGCCCTAAAGCACATTATTTTTCTCATCATAAATGTTAAATAGCAATAACTCATATGATAGTACTGTGATGAATGTTAATATGAGATAGCACAGGATACATAATAATGAGATGTAAAGCATTTGACATATCTTATTACTATGGAAATTTACTACTACTACTAGTACTATTACTTATCATTTCTGTAGCCAGATGTATGCAGTGTTGTACTTTAACGTAGTGCAAAAAAACTCCACTTAAAGGTAGCTGAGAGTCTGTTCCAATAGAAGAAAAAGTCTCAGGTTTTATTGGCAGAGCTCAAGCTCAAACCACCACCACCACACATCATTGGCTAAAAAGCTTCCATAGAGTGACAACTCGCTGTTGCGGTTTAAAATCATTGAGAACACTGGTGAGATCATGAGCACAACACGGTCACTCTGTGAAGATTCAAGCAAGGTCATATTAGCCCTGAAGAAACGGCTTAGTGATGTGAAACGTTGGCATTTTAACAGACTGCTTTAAACACTCACAGTGGTTTCAGATGCAAAATATTTGAGTCCTCAATTATTTTAAACCTCAACAGCGAATTGTCACTCTATGGAAGTTTTTTAGTCAATGATGTGGAGGTGGTGGTTTGAGCTTGAGCTCTGCCAATAAAACCTGAGACTTTTTCTTCCATTGGAGCAGACTCTCAACTACCTTTAAGTGGAGTTTTTTTGCACTACTTTATTTATATTTCCCCACTTCACCTTTTGCAATATTGTGTTGTACTTTAAAACATTCAAGAGATAGTCCCTGCTCAGTAGAGCTTATAATCTAATCAGATAGACAAATAGGACAAGTAGGAGGTTAGGGAGTTTTTCAGGCATGGGTGCTTTTAAAGCAAGTGGGGTTTAGGAGTTAAAAGCAACCTTGAAAAAGTGGGCTTTTAGCCTGGATTTGAATACGGAAGGAGCTTGATGTACTGACTCAGTCTATTCCAGGTGTATGGTGCAGCAAGAGAGAAGGTACGTAGTCTGGAGTTGGCAGTAGAAGAGAAGGGTATAGAAAAGAGACTTGCCCAATGAATGGAATTCCTGGGGAGGAATATAGGGAGAGATAAAAGAGGAGAGATATAGAAACATGATGTCAGATAAAGGTAAAATGGCCCATAAAGTCTGCCCAACTACAGCATCCACTATCTTCTCTTCTTCCTAAGAGAACCAATGTGCTTGTCTTACTCTTTCTTGAATTCAGCCACAGTCTTTGTCTCCACCACCTCTACCAGCAGACTATCCCATGCATCTACCACCATTTCTATAAAAATGTATTTCCTACAGAAAGGACATTTTAATAAATTCAAAGATGTTTGGGGACCATTAACAGATTATTGTAATGAGTAAATAACACTTTTCACTTATTTACATAATTGTAACTGAGAGGGTGGGGTGGGGGTTTTCTGATCTTACATTAAGTGCTTGGATTAGTAGAAAAGAATATATTATATGATATACATGATTACATATGATATGGGAAGGATGGGAGGGTGGGGATAAATTTCATTAATTTAAGATGATTATAATAGAAATTCAAGTGATGTTTGTAAGTTTAAATGTTATTTCTGTTTACACTTGTTGTAAGTTGTAAAAATGAATAAAGAATTATTAAAATAAATAAATAAATAAAGTCATTTGACAATAAAGCTTGCTACTTCAAAAAAAAAAAAAAAAGTATTTCCTTAAATTAGTCCTGAGCCTATCACCTCTTAACTTCATCCTATGACCTCTCATTATGGAGCTTCTTTTCATTTGAAAGAGTCTTGCCTCATGCATATTTTTGGAGAGTTGCCATACAACGAGAGGCTAGAGAAATTGGGATTCTTCTCCCTTGAGAAGAGGGGACATGATCGAAACATTCAAGATATTGAAGGGAATTGACTTAGTAGAGAAAGAGAGACTGTTTACCCTCTCCAAGGTGAAGAGACCAAGAGGGCACTCACTAAAGTTAGAAGGGAAAAGATTCTGTACAAACGAAAGGAAGTTCTACCTTTAATTAAGCTGAAACGTCCGGTTCCTGATCTCAGTTTCTGCCAACACTGTAAGAGACAAACCCTCAGGCAGAGGAAGAGCCTTACATTTATTTCTAATCCTGCAAACTACAGAACAAAGAGGAAAATGCCTGCAAGAACTTCTGCCCAGATGCAGGTGACATTTCAGGACATCACTGTCTCTTTCTCCTAGGAAGAGTGGGAGTATTTAGATGAAGAGCAGAAGGAGCTCTACAGAGAGGCTTCAGTCATATACCCCTGAGGAAGGATTTTCTTCAAGCCAAAACACGGACCATGTTGGGGTTCAGTACAAAAAGGAGTAAAAGACTCTTTGTATATGTTCAAGACATTTATATATTTTCAATAAATTGGTTATCCTTGCAATTGGTTTCTCGTGTCCCTTCCCCACTACTATTTTGTTTATATTACTACACATGGAGTTGGTTTTTACTTTTTGTTGTAGGATACAGGAATCTTTTATGAGCCATTATGAGGGCCTTAAAGGTGCAGCACTTGTTGACAGGTAGCCAGAGAGCTGCTTGGAGTGCTGGTGTGATAGGATCGCGGGATCGAGGTTGTACGGGAGGCAGACTGCTGAGTTCTGCCCCCGCTGGAGGCATTTTAGGTCTCTTGTGGTGATTCTGTTGAATATGGAGTTGCAGTAGTCCATTCTAGAAAGCACATAGGCATAGAGGAGCTGAGCAAGATCTGGTTTTGAGAGGTAGGGTTTGATCCTTTGGAGTTGGTGTAAGTAGTAGAAAGAAGTGGAGACCACCTGTGAGATGGTGGAGAAGGACAGGTGGCCATCTAGTACCACTCCAAGGCTGGGAACCTGGTCCTTTGCCATTAGGGAGGTGGTTTCCCAGGACATTGTCGGGTGGGTGAAACTATTGCTCTTCTTTCTTATCAAGAGGAATTTGGTTTAAGAAATATTTAGCTGGAGTTTATTGTCTGTCATCCAGCTCTTCATGTCGTCGAGGCAGTGACAGAGGTTGGTGAGTTGAGCAGACCTGTCCTCACCTAGCGGGATTAATAGTTGTATGTTGTCAGTGTAGGAGTGGTTCATGATGTGATATTTGTGGGTAATGTTGATGACTGGCCTAATGTACAGGTTAAAGAGGATTCCATATTTCATAGGTTTGGGTCTGGACTTCTCTTGGCCTAGTACAGGGGTAGGCAATTCCAGTCCTCGAGAGCCGGAGCCAGGTCAGGTTTTCAGGATATCCACAATGAATATGTACGAGATGGATTTGCATGCACTGCCTCCTTGAGATGCAAATCTATCTCATGCATATTTATTGTGGATATCCTGAAAACCTGACCTGGCTCTTGCTCTCGAGGACCAGAATTGCCTACCCTTAGCTAGTAGCACAGCTTGCGTTCTTTGATACAGGAAGGATGTGAACCATTGAAGAGCTGAGCCTTTGATGCCGATGTCAGCAAGCCTGATTAAGAGGAGCTGGTGATCAATAGTGTCAAAAGCAGCGCTAAGGTCCCTTTTCCCAAAGCGCCCCAATTCAATACCCCTCAACCTGATTACTTCTAATTATTGACACCCTTCCTGAAGACGGTTTCTCAATTCAACCATACCTCGTGAAGATGCCCTAATTCAAGCCCAACCATCCATAATGCCCCCAGACTTCCATAGACCTTCCAAGCCTACCTGTTATAAACCCTGATGTTTAATGGAATTATCTCAATTTGCTCCTACCCCTTTCTAATGCCAAGTTCAAAATGGTGCTAGTGACCTCTTTCAGTAGCCTCACCTATAAACCTTGGTGGTAGGCCCCCTAATACAGAAGCTTGACCTATTGCAGTAGTAGTATAAGCCTGCTGCTAATGGTTGCTGGAACCTTTATAAACCCAGTAGCAACAAGGAGTGGGACCATCTGGGAATTACTCCTGCTTAGAAAGATAGGATTATTTGATGATTGGGGGGCCTTCTAGGTGTGTGTGTGTGTGGGGGGGGGGTGAATTTTGTGGTAGGGGGCTTGAATTAGGTGGTTCATCTGGAAAATAGATTTTTAATTAGGGGGTATTTGGGGGAGCTCACTTTCACATTGGCTGGTTCCTTTAAGAAATGGGAACATCAGATCACAGCTTAGTTCCCTGATACTCCTGGGCAGTATAAATAATGGGTTTATTTTTGTAAGATTTATTGCAAGAAGTGTTATTCCTATGGCATGGGAGAGACTAACTTGCAACATTGAGCTACCATAAGTTACTCACTCCCATGGTAAATTATGTTAAGCTGCAGTAAAAACTGTCTTTTACCACACCTTAATAACTACCTCTTTTAAACAGGTAAGGCATCCATTTAACTTTGTATGGTCAAAATTTCCCTCCATATGTAAAATGCACACCAAAAAGATCCTAATTCCATCTACACTCCCTCTAAACCACATCTTAGACCTTAATCTACGTATTGCGACAGGGAAGCTCCTGTCATGGTTAAAAAGACTGCTAGCCCAGTCAAAAGTACAGCCCTCAAACCTGCAATCCCTAAAATAAAGCCTGTACACCCTGCTAAAAGCACTAGTTTAGTACAGCAAGAAAGAAGGGAGAAAAGGCAGGTGATGTCACAACCAGAAATTCAGGCAGGGAGGGCACGGAAAAAAAACAGTCTATCCCCTATTACTCCTTTCCCAGAACTAGGGAGAAACGTGAGATCAACCCAGAAGGGGGTGGAGTTAGCCACCAAGTTCTGCAGTCACATAAGCCTCAAGTAGGGACACTGCAGGGAGATCAAGGAGCCTCAGCTGACTCTAATTGGAAAAGCAGAACGGAGCACACTGGAAACAGCCCAACGCTCTGTGCAACCAGGAACATAGGATTGCCCCAGGCCAACAAGCAGCGAGAGGAATCCAGCAGCCAACTAGGTACTTTGATTTCCCAGGGGAGCCTAAGGGGGTAGGGCTAGAGGTTCTCTCAGAGGGAGAGGAACCTGGCCAAGAAACTTTCCCAAACACCCAGAGAGGGGGATGGGAGGTAGAGAGTAAAGAAGGGGAATTCATTGAGACGGAAAATGACTATAGCCCTAGTGACACAGGGTGAGGGTGGTGCAGTGAGGCTGAGGCAGAATTAAGTGTGCCAGAAGAATGTATGGAAAGCTAATTTAGAAATTATAAGCTGCTCTAGGACTGTGGTAGCAATTGGGAGGGTCTGAAGACCTTGGTGAAAAGGGAGGCTTGCTCCACACAGCCTGAAAAGCATGGCTGTGAAAGTCCTTAGAGGGGACAAAGTGATAGAGAGGAAAAGTAGTTGCAGAGAAAATGTTTTTCTTCTCTTTGTAGAGAAAAGTGTTGGGAAGAAAGGCTGGCACCTGCAGTGCTCAGCCAGTGCTATCAAGAACTGGTGCTAATAGAAGCCAGCTGCCCTAAGGAGGGAGTATAGGACATTTGAGAGACTGAAAAGCTTGTTTGATTTTGGTTTATCTTTTTTTGCTGACAAGGACTGTCCAGTCCCTGGACTAGATTCCACTGGAAGTCTGTAACGTGAACTGTGTGACTAGAGACTGTGAAGGAGAATTCTTTTGAGTTGGATAATTTTTTTTTTCCTTATAATAAACCCAGTGAAGTTTTGGTTGAAAGAAATCCAGTGTCCGGGTTTTCCTTACACCAACTATATAAAAGGCGCATCAAAAATCTTACCTGTGGTCCGAGCCGGGGTTCCCAATTACCTGGGGCCTGGCCCGGACACAGTATACAGATAGATTTCCATGAAAATGCTTTTTTTTTAATCAATTGAAGTACAGTTTTTAAAATAAGAAGATCACAGGTTTGCTGTGTTACCCAAAAGATGATTTTGAAACATTTGTCTTGTGTTTGGTTTTCTACTTCAATTGCTCTTTAACAAATTGTAAGACCGCAGTAGATGCTTACTTTATGCCTCAGTTATTTGACAGTAATTATTATGTAGTCATATAATTTAGAATGAAACCATTTTTGGCAACAGTGGATTACGCTACAGGAAGAACAAGGACCTGGCAAAATCTTTTCAAGACAGGTGCACTGAGCAGGTTGGCTTTGTGTATTTTGTATAGCCCACTTAACTGTGCCAGTGTGAATTTATTTTCTGTTGCAAGAGGATTTTTATTCTCCTTGCTATTATGAGACTTTGGGGAAAGGGACTTGGACTTGTATGCCACCTTTATGAAGATATACAACCACACTCAAAGCTGTTCACATACTGTATATATAGGTACTTATTTTGTACCTGGAGCAATGGGTGATTAAGTGACTTGGTGAAAACCCACCAAATTCCACAAACTAAAGGGTACAAAATAATTCACAAACCAAAAAAAAACCTTTCAAAAAGATTGCTGATCTCTCTCTGGAAAGACTGATTTTTAGTTTTAATTGTTAAAGCTCCATAATTTGCAAAGAAGGAGGAAAAAGCCTCAGACGCTTGCCTTCTGCAGCCACTTTTACAGGCAGACAGGCACTAACCTGAGAGATACCTCACCGGCATAAAAAAAATCTCCTCCTCGCCAAATCCAATGCTTAGAAACTAAACGTGTTTTAAACCTCAAAATTAATTTCTTAGCATCAACTTTAGATGTGAGGTATCTCCCAAGTTAGTGCCTGTCTACCTGTAAAAGTGACTGCAGAAGGCAAGAGTCTGAGGCTTTTTCCTCCTTCTTTGCAAACTATGGAAGATTAAGTGACTTGTCCAGGGTCACAAGGTTTTCAAAGCATAGAGGTCCATTTTCTAGAAACGGTGCCTTAACTTAGGTGCCAGTAGGCATCTTACTAGTGCCTAAGTTAAGTGCAAAATGCCATTTAAAAGGGGTTTAAAAAAAATTTCAAGGCAGCTGGTGCCTGCATTGTGCCTATGGAAGTGCTTTACAATGCCTAATGCTACTTAGGTGTGGCTAACTCCAGAAGTGGTATTAAGCGTTGTAAAGCACTTCCATAGGCACAATTAACATGAAAGGTAGGCACTGGAAATGTAGGTCTCAAAAACCCTGGCCTACATTTCTGGTGCCTACCTTTCCCAAAGGTGCAATTCTATAAACGGAACTGTCACGTGATTGACATGCGATCAGTGGCCATTTTTAAGGTGGCCGCCACCGACAGCATTATTTATAGATCCCAGGCTATGTAGAATACTTATTTTTTATATTATGAACCTGAACCTGTTCACTCCTAAGAGTGTCAGCAGAAATCAAAGTAATACACTCTAACAGAAAGGAAATACTGAGCAAAGCAACAACTTTTGGAGTTGTAATCAAAGTTAATGTTATTTATTTGCTATCAGAAGTAAATCTCTAAGACAGATAGAACTAAGGCCCCGATTCACTAAATGACCCACCACATATTTTCCGATACGATCCAACCCACGCAAATGAGTAAAACCCCATGCAAAAAGCCAAGTGATTGATTCACTAACATTTGCTTGGCTATTTTGCATCGGGTTTTACGATCCTAAAACCCAACTTCTGTAGACCTGTTGGTAACTGTGTTACTGACAGGTCTGCCAGTTTTTTGACAGGTCTGCCTGTATTATTATTTTTTTCCCCATAACACAGATATTTTGCATGTATTACACACGCAAAATATCTTCCCCATAAGAAAAAGAATAAAAAACAGGGGGACCTGTCAACCCCCCCCCCCCCAGCACGTGACGACCCACAAATGGCAGGAGCGATGTCCACTCCATCCTACTATCTGACTCTTCCCCCACCGTGCTGAAAAAATATGGCAGGAGAGATGCTCGGTTCCTCCTGCCATTGACACCGTCGGCCCCTCCACCCCTGCACACCCGCCGAACCTCCCTCTGCACTGAAAAATATGACAGGAGGGATGCCCACTCCCTACTGCCATTGGGCCCTCTCCTTCACCCCTCTGAAACAAATGACAGGAGGGATGCCCACTCCCTATCGCAACCGGATGACCCCTCCCCCATACCTTTTAAGTTGAGAGCAGGAGAGGTGCTCAGTCCCTCCTGCTCCTCCGACCTCCTCCGGCGCAATGCGGGCCTTAGACCTCACTCTAGTGTATCATGTGATGCACAGGGGGGGGGGGGGGGGTCCTAAAGCCATGATTGGCTCAGGCGCTTTGGGCTCCTCACTTGGGAGGGGCCTAAGGCACCTGAGCCAATCGGGGACTTCCTTAGTGACTTATGGTAATAGAATTACGTTCTTATGACAGCCTACCTGTCCGACATTGCCGCCTGGATGTCTTGCTGCCATCTAAAATTAAATATGGCTAAAATAGAGCTGCTCAACTTCCTGCCTAAATCCATCTCTCCACTTCACTCATTTTCAGTCTCTGTGGACAACATTCTCATCCTTCCTGTTTTGTCTGCTCATCATCTTGGGGTCATCATTGACTCATCTTTCTCCTTCACCACCCAGATACAACATATTGCTAAAAACTGCCACTTCTTCCTCTATAATATTGCCAAAATCTGACCCTTCCTCTCTGAGCACACTACCAAAAAACTTAGATTACTGCAACTCACTACTCTCAGGCCTTCCACTTAGCAATCTCACTCCTGTCTAATCCCTCTAGAATTTAGTTTCAGGACTCATATTCTGGGAGTGCCTCTATACTAATGTAACCCCTCTCCTAAAGCCACTTCATTGACTTCCCATCTGTTTTAGACTGCAATTCAAACTCCTTTTACTGACCTACAAATGCACTCACTCAGTTGTCCCTCTCTATCTCTCCTCACTTACCTCCCCCTATGTTCTCCCCACGAGCTCCACTCAGCTGGTATATCTCTCCTATCTGTGCCCTTTTCTTCCTCTGCCAACTCTAGACTCCGTCCCTTCTACCTTGCTGTGCTATATGCAGGGCAGGATTAATTTGTCGAGGGCCCCTAGGCATACAAATCCACTGGGCCTTTTGCCCCACCCTGCCCGCCCTGCCCCTGTCCCCCATTTATATACCCATTTTCTTATTTACTTCTTTATTTCCACTTTATTTCTTTTATTTTAAAATTCAAAACACACATCAAAGATTACCATACCAGTGCCAATGTACAGTTATTCTTCTATGCAACCTCCAACCATCTCTGAACAAATCCTCCCTTCTTTCCTAGAGGAAGAGATCTTTAGCTGTCAGGTCGTTGAGAAGCCCACCAATTTATATTTTGCATTTGGGTCGGAGGCATGGGGCATGGCGTGAAGAAAATTTAGTGCCTGTCATTTTATTGGACTAATACATTTCTCAATTAGCTTTCAGAGATTAAAACCTCTTACTTCAGGTCAGTAAACTATACTGCTGTTATATTATCCCTGTTCTGACTTGAGGAAAGGAGTTATGGTCTCTGAATTAGTAAAATGGAAAAACCAACAGAAACTGCAGGCAATGTACAAGATGCAGGCAGGATTTATTGTACCAAATTCAAATGCAGTAATATAAAAACCTTTTTACCAACCAAGGGACACGACACGGTCCGTGTTTCGGACAGTACACCTTCGTCAGGGGTCCTAATAAATATAAATATAAATACAATACTGAAATAATATAAACAATATTTAAAATTGTCTGAAATAACTAAGTGGTGTTGTCATGTCTTGCCACCACAGGATGTGATAATGTGAGGTGGGAAAATAAAGGGTATGTATTAAGCCGGAATGTTAACAAATAAAACATATATAGTATATATATATGTATATGTACTGACAGTAGAAGAGAAACATGCAAAAAAGTGAATGAAAGTGTGCAAAAACCAACTTAAAGAATGTAAATGGAAAACAACAAATAATGAGCAAAAGAGGATATAGAAAAAATGATATAGAAAAAATGATATAGAAAAAAGAGTGAATGACACAGGGACAATGAGTGAATCTTCGTATGAGAGAGTGCAATTTACTAATCAAACGCCCATCATTATCAAATTATAATAAAAACACCTACCATGGTAAATAAGGTATAAGATATACCACAAAGAATAAGGGTAACAACTATCATGGGAAACATAAGAACATAAAAACATGAACATTATATAAACATATGTTCTACAGTTAAAAGCAAAAATCTTTAATAAAATAAGCTAAATCAATAAAAATGATGATATGATGTTTCCAATGGTATACTATGATAAAAGAATATACTATAGTGAAAGAACCACAATTCACATTTGGGCACCAAAGGATTATTATATATATATATATATATAATATAAGACATTATTTAATATATTTAATATTATTTAATATATTATTTTAATATATTATTATTATTTTTAATATTATTATTATTATTTTTAATATATTATTATTATTTTTAATATATTATTTTATATATATATATATAATTTAAGACATTATTTAATAATTATTTTATATACATATATATATAAATGTATTAAAATGTAATGTAATGTAATGTAAAAAATGTATTAAAATTAGTCCAATAAACAGAATCACCTTATTTCCATTTTCTATTCATAAACGATTATAAACACAGCTACAATAATACTTTATCCTAAAGCAAAAATAAATAAATTAAATAAATAGAAATTTTTTTTCTACCTTTGTTTTCTGATTTCTGCTTTCCTCATCTTCTCATCATTCTCTTCCTTCCATCCACTGTCTGCCCTCTCTCTGCCTCTTCTATATAGCATCTGCTCTCTTTCTATGCCTCTTCCAGAAACTGTCTGCCTCTCACTTCTATCTCTCCCTCTCCCCCCATTGGTGTGGCATCTATCTACTTCCCTACAATCCCCCCATGGTGTGGCATCTGTCTTTTTCCCTTCCATCTCTCCCTCCCTCCCAACAGATTTTAGTATCTCTCTCTCTCTCTCTCTCTCTCTCCTCCTTTCCTCCCCTCAGATCTGCTATCTGTCTCCTTGCTCCTTTCCTCCTCCCAGGTCTGGTATCTGTCTCCTCCCCTTCCCTTGTTCTGGCATCTCTCTCTCTCCACTCCCTTCCTCCTGTTCTTCCCTAGTCTTCCTTCTCAATGTATTTTCTGCCTCTGTCTAAATTCTTTCTTACTATTCAGTCCTCAATTTTCCTCTTTCATTGTGTCTACCTATAGCTTGCCACCTCTTTCCCTTACTCCTTCCATTACCTAACTCTATCCTCTTCCCCCAATCCAGCATGTGCCCTTTTTTCTTTCTCCTCCCCACTTTCTTCCAGGGTCTGCTCCCCTCTCTCACCCCCCTTCCAATCAATGTCTGGGCTCCCTCTCCCCCACACTTCCATTCAGCGTCTGTCCCCTTCTCTCTACCCCTTCTTTCTACTGTTCCACCCTCTTTCTCGCCCCTTCCATCCACTGCCCTCTCTGCCCTTTCCATCCAGTGTCCGCCCTCTCTCTCTCTCTCTTCCAGATGGCATCTTCCCTCTTTCTATGTCCCTTCAATAAACTGTCTGTCCTATGCCCCTTCTCTCCTTTGTACATGATTATTTCTGCTTCACCCCATCTCCATTTTTCTGTCTCCACCCCTTCCCCTATATTCTGACATCTCTCTCTTCTCCTTTCCTTCCCACTCAACCCCATGGCCTGACATCTCTCTCCTTTCCTTCTATCTCTCTCTCCCCCTCCATACTCCAGCCTCTCCTTCATTTCCCTCTGGTCTGGCATTTTTCTCCTTAGTTTATATTCCCTCCCCCTATACCCTGACATCATAAGAACATAAGAATTGCCACTGCTGGGTCAGACCAGCGATCCATCATGCCAAGCAGTCTGCTCACGTGGCGGCCCCTAGATCAAAGACCATAGCCCTAACTGAGACTAGCCCTACCTGCGTATGTTCCGGTTTAGCAGGAACTTGTCTAACTTTGTCTTGAATCCCTGGAGGATGTTTTCCCCTATAACAGCCTCAGGAAGAGCATTCCAGCTTTCCACCACTCTCTGGATGAAGAAGAACTTCCTTACATTTGTACGGAATCTATCCCCTTTTAACTTTCTCTCTACCTTGGAGAGAGTGAACAACCTGTCTTTATCTACTAAGTCTATTCCCTTCATTATCTTGAATGTTTCGATCATGTCCCCTCTGTCTCCTCTTTTCAAGGGAGAAGAGGCCCGGTTTCTCTAATCTCTCACTGTATGGCAACTCCTCCAGCTCCTTAACCATTTTAGTCACTCTTCTCTGGACCCTTACGAGTAGTACCATGTCCTTCTTCATGTACGGTGACCAGTGCTGGACACAGTATTCCAGTTGAGGGTGTACCATGGCCTGGTACAGCGGCATGATAACCTTCTCCAATCTGTTCGTGATCCCCTTCTTAATCATTCATAGCATCCTGTTTGCCCTTTTCCAGCCGCCGCACATTGCGCGGATGACTTCATTGACTTGTCGACCAATACTCCCAAGTCTCTTTCCTCGGAGGTCTCTCAAGTACTGCACCGGACATCCTGTAGGCACGTATACGATTTTTGTTACCGACATGCATCACCTTATACTTATCCAAGTTAAACCTTACTTGCCATGTCACGGCCATTTCTTGAGCATGTTTATGTCACGTTGCAGGTCTTCGCAATCCCCCTGTGTCTTCACTACACTGAATAACTCATATCATCTGCAAATTTAATCACCTCACTCGTCGTACCAATACTCGGACGCTTTTCCAGTCCAAGTATTGTCCATTCACCCCCACTCTCTGTTTCCTACCCGCAAGCCATGTGAGTATTTCACCCTCAATTCCATGGCTCGCAATTTTCCGAAGTAGTCGTTCATGCGGAACCTTGTCGAATGCCTTCTGAAAATCCAAATATATAATGTCGACCGAGTCATCCTTGTCTATCTGCCTGTTTACTTCCTCAAAGAAGTGTTCTCCTTCTATCTATCCCTCCCCCTCCATTATCTAGCATTTTCTCTCCTTGCTTTCTCTCCCTCCTTCCTTGCCCATGGTCTGGCATCTGTCTTCTTCCCTTCTCTCCCCCTCCATGGTCTGATATCTCCTTTCCTTTCCCTCCCTCCCATGGTCTTGGAATCTATCTTCTCTCCCTTCCCGGGTCTTCCTTCTCCCTCCTTCCCTCTCTCTCCCCAATTGGGTGCAGCAGCATTTCTCCCCCCCTCCCCCCCCCGACTTCCTGGTGAGGTGAGGTCAGCTTCCATCCCTTCCACTCCCTCGCTGCTCTTTTACCCACTACCTGCAAGCAAACTGAACCCAGGCCGTGGGTTTCTAACACTGCATGTGCCGGCTTCCCTTCTCATCTGAAACAAGAAGTTATGTCATTCCTGTTTCAGAGGAAATGGGAAGCTGGCGCACGCAGTGTTAGGGCCCCTACCTTGATTCAGGTCGCTTGCAGGTGGTGGGAAAAAGAGCAGCAAGGGAGTGGAAGGGAAGGAAGCTGACTTCACCAGGCAGTTGGGGGCCCCCTGCCCTGTTTGCTCTGCTCCTAACACCGGCCCTGGGGCCCCCCTGATATTTTTGGGCCTGAGGCACATGCCTACTGGGCCTACCCTTTAATATGGCCCTGGCCATATGCTTGAACCAAGCTGCCCAAATCCCTCTGGCAGGCTCCGTCTCTGGCAGTGTTCAAGGCCCAGTTAAAAGCCAACCTCTTTGAGAGTGCTTTCAACTCCTAATTCCTTTCACCTTGGGTTTTGCATTCCCAACCCTATATGTCATGTCTGTCTGTCCAAGTTAGATTGTAAGCTCTTCCAAGTAGGGACTGTTTATAAATCTCAAAATGTACAGTGCTGCATATGCCTTTCAGTGCTAAATAAGTGATAAATAGTAGTAGTAGTAGTATTAGTATGAAGTGTTCCTTATGTATGACTGTTCAATCTGAAGAAAAGTAAAGGCACTGTTTACTTAAAAGTGCTTGGCCTAGGTATTGTGTTTTTTTTTTTTTTTGTTGATCCAGGAAATACTCACAACAGGTTATAAATGGTGAATTGTTAAATAAGAAACGGCTAATTTAGAAGAGTTGAATTCATTTTTACCTATGCAAAAATAAGCTAAGACTTTGAAAAATTATCCCATTTTCAGCTAGCGATATTTTGATATAAAATTCTGAATTTTTATTTCATTGCTTACATAAATGAATTCCTCTGATGACTAACACAGCCATATCAAGGCAGTTCATATATCTATCTTTGAAGAAAGGCAAGTCATTTGTATTCCAGAGCACATGTTTATGAAAGTTACCTAACAGTAATATAGTGCAGTCTTATAATATCATGAATTAAGCATAAGCAAAAACATCTCAGGTCTCAAAAAAGCACTGCTTTGTATATTTTACTATTTTTCATCAATTGCATCATATCCTATGGATAAGAGTTTGTATAATAAATTTTTATTTTCCCATCTTGACACGTACACACGTGCGAGCACACACACACACACATATATAGATATTCATATAGATATAGAGCTAGATAAATATAGATATAGAGCTAGATTGCTAGGTAGATATTCAGAAGTCAGGAAATACACCAAGTAGTAAATATATACAGAGAAGTATTTTCAATATGACATTTAAACCTAACTTTGTATGTTTGTTGAAAAAATGTTTAAACATTTAATAGAAAACATATGGGTCCTTTTATTAAGGTGCACTAGCCGTTTTAGCGTGCACCTTAGTAAAAGGACCCCATAGTGAAAGGGGATAGATTCCGGACAAACGTAAGGAAGTTCTTCTTCACCCAGAGAGTGCTGGAACAATGGAACGCTCTTCCAGAGTCTGTCGTAGGGAAGAACACCCTCCAGGGATTCAAGACAGGGTTGGACAGGTTCCTCCTGAACAAGAAGTGTGCTGGTAGGGCTAATCTCAGTTAGGGTACTGGTCTTTGACCTGGGGGCTGCCGCGTGAGCGGACTGCTGGGCACGATAGACCACTGGTCTGACCCAGCAGCAGCAGTTCTTATGTTTGAAAAAGAAAACCATCCATTTTTTGTTTCAAAATGGCTATTTCCTAGTACATTTCTCTTTAATGACCATTTTCAAACAAAATAATCCAAGGGAAAAACACACTAAAACAAGCCATTGGGGTTTTTGGGGGCTACAGTCTTAGTAGACATGTCAGCAGAGCAGCAGGTCAGCTTAGGGGGCACTCCTGTGGACATATTCATTACATGGAAGGGTTGCGTTGATAAACTACAACAATTTTTCACCTGGCTGAACTCCAGTGTCCAAAATTTGAAATTCAAAATGGAGTATAATCAGGCACGTATCGCATTCCTCGACATTAAAATAATGAAGGACCGTTATAGTTTCAAAACAACAGTTTATCGTAAACCCATAGATAAAAACAACTATTTACATTATTCCAATTTCCATCAGACCCAATTAAAAGATAATCTTTCGTATAGTCAGTTTTTGAGAATCAAAAGGCTTTGCACAGAACCAGCAGTTTGAGAAACAGGCTGTCATCAAGAGCAATCGTTTCAAACAAAGAGGTTATCCAATAAAAAAAATAGATCAGTGTTATCAAAAAACAAAGCTTAGACATAGAGAGGCTCTACTTAAAACATGCGGGAAATCAAATTCAACTCCTGATATCGTATGTACATTAAAGTACTCCCAGCTTTCTCATGACATCAGGAATATTATTCAGAAACACTGGCATATGTTGTCAACCCAAAGATGTTTTAAGGACGTTAGGCCCATCGCTTTCACTAGAAATAGAAATCTTCGAAGCAAGCTAGTTCTATCCTCACTTCAAACCATCAACAACTCATCGATGGTACACCATGGACATCGTCCTTGTGGCAGTTGCTCTGTGTGCCCACTTACTATGACCATTAACTGTTTCATAACCCACGTACATGAAAACAATATCCATTAAACTTCAACAGCGATTGCAACACGGAGAATGCAACACAGAGAATGTCATCTATGACGTTGTATGCCAATGTAACTTGCTTTATGTTGGAAAAATGAAAAGAAAGGTTACATTACATATCATTGAACATAAAAGTTGCATCATACAAGGGGTAGAAATAGTGCCACTGGTCAAACATTGGAAGGAAATGGGCCATATAGCAAGAGACTTAAAATTCTTGGTCTACAGAACTGTTAAAGCAGGTTGGAGAGGTGGAGATATGAACAAAAGACTTCTTCAGGTGGAACAGAGAACAATTTTTGAATTTAATACTGTACAACCAGCAGGCCTCAATGTGGACATGGAATTCATTCATTTTCTATAAAGACATTTGTGTGTTTTTATGTTCCTTGGATATATGACAGCACCAAATGCAATTTTATTATTCCAGTATATGCATTTTATAATTTTAACTTTTACTATTCATGTTTTACCCATGTTTAAGTTTTTTATTGCATTTTGCAACATTTTGTTTTACATTGTTCTAATTTCCTTGAGCGATATATCCTAGTATGATTGTGTGACATATGGCATTATACATATTATTTGACTATTTTTAAACATGCAATATGGTATCATAATAATATATATTTTATTTACATGCATACTATGTATCACACATGATCTTTTATATTCACATTTATTTTTATGTGCGTCTTTTAAAGCATAATTGTGATCAATATTTTATTTGCTTACCAGTATTTAATGAAAATGTTCCTCATTTTTATAAGTTGCTTCTCATAATATGTATTTTAAATTATGCATCACTTTTATTGTATAACCTTGGTCTGATGAGTTCTGTGTTTTAACATGTGTAAAAGGAGCCCATAATGTCCGATGTTGCCAGGTTCCCGTATTGATTCATAACAATACAGTATACGCTGGGTGTCTCTGTATTTCATCAGGTGGTCTTTTATCTCACATTAATAAGTATTTATTGCCTTTATTTAGGGGGAGGTGTATTTTTGGTTGTGATTGTTTTCTTCTGGTGTTTGTTTTTATCAGCATATACATCTTTATTTTCATACATTTCTCTCATCCTTTTTGTTTTCATAACAAACGCTACATACTCATTTGTATGTAAGACGTTCTTTCTGTAATTTTATAAGGCTTTCCACGGAACATCAAGGGGTTGCACATGCATGGTATTTTTTAGGGTCTTTCTTGCGTAATGCACATTTACACTCTTAATATTCATCTATTTGGCATATTTATTTCTTCTAGTGTCCTATGTTATTCTCGTATCACTGACAATTTGGCCAGGAATTTGTATATCTACAACAATTTCTAATACCTTCACATCTTTATTTTTTTCAAATATCATTCAGTTGGCACCATTTGTCTTGTCGCATAACACACATTAATACATAGTTACATTCATTTATTATTATCATCATTTGTTTATTAATATTCTGAGGAAGGTGTTTTACTGAAGAACGGCCCGTGTTGGGTTCGTTCAGTACAAATGTGGATAGTGTTAAGTTTTCTTGAAGAAATAAAACGAAGACCTTGAACATTGTTTGTTTCCACATTTCTGGTTTGTTGGGTCTGAAGGGATGCCAGAAGACTCAAGCACAGATAAAATAGGTGAACAGTCCGAGTCAGAACATAAGTCTGAATCATACTGGAGAATTGGCAACGTTGAATGTCACAAAGAATGATGTGTACATTTTCAGTACCGCTCTGATGAAGATGAGGAAGAGAATCAATGAATATTCCTTTTATGCTTTGAAGTTTGAGATCGACACGATGAGGATCAACATCTTGATCTTCAATGTGTTAAAGGATGAGATTGATACCTTGCGGTGGAGCATTGATGAGATGAATGAGAACATTGATGTGGCGATCGATACCTGGAGGTTGAACATCATCAAGATGGAGAGTGATGAGTCCTCACAGGAGAGTCCAGAGGAGAGTGATGCTCCAATGGACAGCTGACAGCAGTACTCTTGAGCCTTTTAACACTAGCTGGACTGCTACTGAGGGAGTCGATGAAAGCACCGGCAAGCAGTGGAGTTTAAATATATCACCGAGCTCCCTCTGGAACAACTCATCAAGTGTATCCCTAAGTAAAAGCACTGGTACTGATGGTTCACCATCATTGGTGTAGCAGGTTATCTCGGAGTGGGTGACCTTGATGAGGATGCACATATGGAGGAGAGACAACCTGAGAAGCTGGGGAGCATTGGCATCATTGTTTGGTCTGCATCAAGGGACTCGATACTGTAGAGACCCGTGACACTGATTTGGAAGCAGATGGCTTCTTAGCTGGCTTCCCCGATGCTGGAATCTCCTGTGGTGTCAATGTTGATGTTGATGCCAATGCTGGAGTTTTCAATGCTGGCAGCTGAGAAGAGCGTGAAGGGTCTTAAGAGAGCACAACTTTAAAGAGGAACACCAAGAACAAGTCTTGATGTGGTGTCCTGGGTCTAAACTGAAAATACCAGGTATGAGGGTCAGCTTTAGAAATAGACTGCTGATACCTACCACACTTCTTAAAACCCGTCAAAGATTTTGACATGGATGGGAAAATTAACTTGGTGAAATTAAACTCAATTTATGACGAAAAACCATCAAGAAAACATTAAATGGAAAAAGAAAATTTTCTCTTCCTACTTGCCTCAAACAAGAACAAATGAAAATAAAAGAAAAATATGCAAAGTGGGAAGGCAACGCCGAATGAAGGGAGTTCAGTCAAAAAGATACTTCTTCACTTTGCGGAAAATGAAGAACTGAGATACCCTGAGCTTCTTCTGGTGGGAAGGCAGTTGTGCATGTGTGGTGTGGATAGTCGCGAGCACTTAAAAAAAAAAAAAATTTTAAGTGACAGTTCACTTTTCAGACTGTTCATACCAGGCTCTGAGGATGAAGTCACCCATATGTGAGAACATGCTGCCTGCTTGTCCTAGGATAATCACAGTTAAAGGTCTCTCAAAAAAATCCACAAAACAGCACGTATATAAAATTTGTTCATACTTCTTGAACACAGGAATACATAGGACTGAAGTAATCCAGCACAGAAAACAATTCAAATATCAAAAGAGCAAAAAAAACCCAAAACATCAAACAAAAACCAAAATGCAACAGCTAGACTCAACAGTGACCCTGTTTTACACACAGCTATTACAAAAGGAAACATAGAAACATAGAAATTGACGGCAGAAAAGGGCTATAGCCCATCGAGTCTGCCCATACCTATTTACTCCCCTATTGATCCCATGTGAATATCCCATTTTCTCTTAAAATCTGACACGCTGTTGGCCTCAATCACCTGCTGAGGCAGCTCGTTCCAATGATCGACCACCCTTTCGGTGAAGAAGTACTTTCTAGCATCACCTTGAAATTTCCCTCCCCTGATTTTCAGCGAGTGTCCTCTGGTAATCGAGGGCCCTGTAAGACTGAAGATATCATCTTTCATCTCTATACACCCCGTGATATACTTAAAGGTCTCAATCATGTCACCCCTCTCTCTTCGCTCCTCCAGTGAGTACATCCGCAGTTTTTTTAGTCTTTCTTCATACGTGAGATCCCTGAGCCCCAAGACCATCCTGGTAGCCATTCGCTGAACTGATTCAATTCTCAACACATCTTTCCGGTTGTGTGGTCTCCAGAATTGAACACAATACTCGAGATGAGGTCTCACCATGGATCTGTACAGTGGCATTATGACTTCAGGTTTTCTGCTGACAAAACCCCTACGGATGCAGCCCATCATTTGTCTTGCCCTGGACGAAGCCTTCTCCACCTGATTGGCAGCCTTCATATCATCGCTAATGATCACTCCTAAATCACGTTTTATCGTGGTCCTGGACAAGGTTTCACCATTTAGTGTGTAAGTTCTGTGTGGATTTTTTTTGCCTAGGTGCATTACTTTACATTTTTTAGCATTGAAGCAAAGCTGCCAAGTTGATGACCACTGTTCCAACTGCCGTAGGTCCTGCGTCATAAAGTCAGGCACACTGCTTTTGCCTACTATGTTGCATAGTTTGGCGTCGTCGGCAAACAGTGATACTTTTCCTCTAAGCCCTTGGGTCAAATCTCCTATGAATAAATTGAATAGAATCGGCCCTAAGACGGAGCCCTGAGGTACTCCACTCGTCACAGCTGACGTTTTGGAGGGGGTACCGTTTACCATCACCCTTTGAATCCTACCATCCAGCCAATCCTTTACCCATGTAGTGAATGTATCCCCCAATCCCATCGATTTTAGTTTGTTCAACAGCCTGCGGTGTGGGACGCTATCAAAAGCTTTGCTGAAGTCCAAATATATCACGTCCAGGGACTCACCGGCATCCAAATGACTGGTCACCCAGTCAAAGAAGTCAATCAGATTAGTTTGGCAGGACCTTCCCCTGGTAAATCCGTGTTGGTGTGGATCACGTAAATTTTCTTCGTCTAGAATTTTGTCAAGATTCTGTTTGATCAGTGTTTCCATGAGTTTGCACACTATGGATGTAAGACTCACCGGTCTGTAATTTTCTGTCTCTGTTCTGCAGCCCTTTTTGTGTGGAGTGGAATTACGTTAGCTGTTTTCCAGTCTAGGGGTACTTTTCCCGTGCGCATGGAAAGATTGAAGAGCACGGATAGTGGTTCAGCCAGAACTTCACTCAGCTTTCTGAGTACCCTGGGGTGTAGATTGTCAGGTTCCATGGCTTTGTCTACTTTGAGTCTTGAAAGTTCGTGGTAGACGCTACTGGGTGTAAACTCGTAATCATGAAACAGGTCATTTTGGCTGTCTCTTATCTGTAGTTGTGGACCAGCTCCCGGTGCTTCACAGGTGAATACTGAGCAGAAGTATTCGTTTAGCAGTTCTGCCTTGGTATTATCAGATTCTGCATAGTTTCCGTCTGATTGCCTAAGGCGTACTATCCCATCTTTGTTTCTCTTCCTGTCGCTAATGTACCTGAAGAAGGATTTGTCCCCCTTTTTAATATTCCGTGCTAGATCTTCTTCTGTTTGAAGTTTGGCTTCCCTGACTGCCTTTTTGACAGCCTTAGATCTGGCCAGATAGTCTTCTTTTGCCTCCTTTTCCCCAAGATGTTTGTAGGTGATAAATGCTTCTTTTTTCTTTTTAATGAGGTCCGAAATTTCATTGCTGAACCATTGTGGGTTTTTGTTTCTCCGGCGTTTGCTTACTGTATTTATGTAGCGGTTAGATGCTTCGTTCAGAATGGATTTTAGATCTGACCACATAGTTTCTGGATTGTCAGTTTCTGCATGGTTTTGCAGCTCCTGATGGACAAAGTCTCTCATGTGGTCGAAGTCTGCGCCCCTAAAGTTGAGGGCCCTCGTTGCTGAGTTTGATTTAGAGAAGCCTTTCTTGAGGTTAAGCCATACCATGTTGTGGTCACTGGAGGCCAGGTGAATAGAATATTCCTCTCAAAAGTCTCAAACTCAACCACAAAAATGATAAAGGATAAAGTCTTGTCCCATTATTGACTAACAAAATACACAAACATATCCTGTCCATCTGTTGTTTAAGTAGCCTCATTGTCTCCTATCTTAGGCTGCAGTGATCTTTGAGTACCTGATAATAAAAACCACTTAGACAACCTCCACTGAAAGGCAGTGTATAAATAATTAAAAATAATAATTAACCACGAAACTTGGATTTGCTTTCACCCAGATTCTATTACATTCTTCTTTTTCTGCTCTGTTTCTCAAAATACTCTCTTGCATTCTCCTCTGCAGGAATTCAATAACTTTTTCCCTTCTTCTGGTTCATTCTGATGGCCAGCTGCAGGAATGCCTGCCCTGCACTTTTGTTTTTTGGGCCTCTTCTATTAAACTGCGCTAGCAGTTTTTAGCACGGTGAGCTGTGCTGAATGGCCTGCGCTGCTCCCGACGCTCATAGAGTTCCTATGAGCATCGGGAGCAGCGTGAGCTATTCAGCACAGCTCTCTGCGCTTCAAACTGCTAACGCAGTTTAATAGAAGAGGGGGTTAGCCTCCTCAAGCCTCTTATTTATGGCCAAAAGTGCATGGCTCTTCTCGTTTCACTAACTCACCTTCTCATTAGTTGCTGTAAATAACTCATTTTGCCCAATAATACATTTTTCTTTGTTTAAAAACAAACAAACATTAGGTTGATTTTTTTTTTGAATAAAACCAAAGGAAAGAATTTTGTGTCATATGAATGAATCAGTTTTGAATAGAATCTGGGATTTCATCAATGTATGAATTTCTAAGTAGATGATTTCAACGTTCGGTCACACTCATCATCTTTGCAAAACAATCAACAGAATAATTAAAGACTGATGATCTAAAACTTCTTGAATCATATATGTTCATTACTGCATGTAACTCTGCACAAAAGAAATACTAAAGAATACATGTCAAAACATGTTAAATTCATAAACTTCTGCCAAAAGGACAGTGAAATTGCCTAGGGTTTGTGCACAAATATTTCCATGAGGTATGAAGACCATGAGCTTTTTTTCAGGTTTGACATTTTGCTCCACTACTTTGTTTTCAGCAAAGGATATTTCCATTCTTCCTCCATCTACTCACTAACTTCTAGTTGATTGCATAATTGTGAAAATGAGCCACTTTGCAGCCACAGAGGAACTGCACTACCAGAGCATGAAGACTTTCTTTTGATGTTGCTGTTTACCAGCCATTCATTTAAATGTTCACAGGATAATCATTTTCTTTTGAGGATTCCGCATTTTCTCGTTTCAGCTTGATTATACTAAATATGATGTACTTAATGAGTCTTAAAATAGTTTATGTTATCTACATATCTAAGGGCTTTTGTTTTGCCGATCGCTTTGCTTGAACTACTATTCTTGTAATCCACCTTAGAAATATAAATTCTCTTTGAGTTTATGAATTTCCAGTTAATAAAAAAGATCTAGTTGACTAATTTAAAAAGAGGTTTATTTTTGCCATTACATTTGTTGATTGCAGACTTGATTCACCTAAGTTATATTTTTTAAAGTATGTATTACGTTAAAAAAACAGTAACTTGATGGGAGCACATTTCACTGAAGTGTTCTCCTCCTCAATGTATGATGGTCATTTCTGAGCCTGATTTCAATTGGGTTATTAAGTTTCAGTGCCATTACTTTCTTTTGTGAAACACCATGATGTTAGTTTCTATTTGAAATAAAGTTATATCAAATATCTAATAATAATCAAAAATTTTAGTGCATTGTTGGAGAGCTCCTATTCCTGCCCGATGCAATACATTTCAGCCTCATTTCAATATGAATGGGTCTAATTTTACTTTCTTGCTATGAATCTCACTAAATAACATGATACACATCTAGATATTTGGGGGAGAATTCTGTATAGGATGCCTAGTCTCAGCAGCCGCCTAAGCTGCTTTTGAAATTGCACACAGGCATCCTATATAGAATTGCATCTGTCCTGACTGACAGACGCCCAATCACCCCGATTCTCTAACCGGCATCCATGTCACAGGCGCCGGTTAGAAAATCATGTTGTCACTGAGCTGATTGCTACAAGGAAATCTCCCTGTGGTGATCAGTTTAGCGGCTGCAGCAGGGAACCCATGGAGGGGATGGGCTTCCTGCTGCGGCCGCTAAACGGATCACTGCAAGGAGATTCCCTTGCCACAATCAGCTCAGCGATTTGCTTGCCTACATTTCAGGTGCCTATCACGGCCCTAGGGAAATGCCTAGGGCCACCTAAGCTTGTCTAAGGCCACATATCTAATCTAATCTAATCTAATCCTTAGGTTTGTATACTGCATCATCTCCACGTTCGTAGAGCTCGACGCGGTTTACAGTAGGAGAAATAGGAAGGAACTACAACAGAGGGTTAGAGGTAGAAGTGTGAAGAAATTTAGAGGACTTGGGATGCCAAGATATAAGAGTTTCCTTGATTCCTAAATTGGAGGGAGACTTACATTTTTTGAGAAAAGCCAGGTTTTCAGATGTTTGCGGAAAACTTGGAGAGAGCTGAAGTTCCGAAGAGGGGAGGTAAGGTTGTTCCAGAGCTCAGTGATTTTGAAGTGGAGGGAGGTCCCTAGCTTTCCTGTGTGGGAAATGCCTTTTAGCGAGGGGAAGGATAGTTTTAATTTGTGGGAGGATCTGGTGGTATTAGGGTTTGAAGAATTCCAAGAAAGAGGGATAAAGGGAGGGAGGATACCATAAAGGATTATGAAAGTTAAACAGGCGCCGAAACCACGCCCATGCTTAGCCTTGGGTGCGCTTAAGCAACCCTACGCATCTCCCTAGGCTTGCAAAAATGCCTACAATGTAGGCAGCCTGCCATAGGGTGGGTTTTTTTTTATGTGCTTCCCGATTGGCTGGTTAGACAGCGGTAGGATGCCTACCGCCTCCTACAATCGGGACGCTGTTTATAGAATTTGCCTCTTTCTGACTGGCCAGTTAAATAGTGTTTAGCTGGCTACCACTAATATTCAGCAGGAGATAGCCGGCTATCTCTGCTGAATATTAGCAGTTAGCAGCTTAAACTTGGTTGGCTATATAGCATGGCAGCCAATTTTAAGTGCTAACTGGCCAAATTTAGTAGCCAAATAGGACCATTGCAGGTCTATCATTAGCTGCTAAAATTTGGCCAGCCAGTACTTAAAATTGACTTAGCTGGCTATGTTTGAGCCAGCCAAAGATAGATCAATGGTCCAATTTCAGTGCTGGTCACCTAGCACTGAATACTGGTGGTTAGTGCTGATTGTAGGAATTAGCCGGCCTCCCTCCTGCAGTCTCAGTATTGGCCTCCTGGAACATAAAGGCATAGTTCTAGCTGAGAATGGACACATTAATGTCAGCACAAGGGAATAAAGATAAGAATAGATTATAATTCCACTATCTATATGAATGTATATGAATGCATTGATTGATTCATTTATTAATGTGCCCCTAAGGTGGAGTTTACTAACAATAATACAATTTCTTTATCATTTTAGTATATATATCTTTATTCATTTAAAAACATGCACAAACTGCATATAAAAAATACAATTCCCAAATAATAATAGAAATATATTTTTCTCCCCTCCCCCTCATCCTGGATGTGTATAAAACTCTATTGAAAATGAAGGCTTATAGCCTTATACTATTGATTAGTGGTTACAAAATCTACTAATGGGCCCCAAATCTCATTAAAGTTTTTACAGTGACCAGTTAGTTCCAAATTCATACTTTCATATCGATAGAATAAGCACAGGGATTCCCACCAAAAAATATGATTCAGTCTATCGCAATTCTTCCAATTTTTTATCATTTGTGTAGCTATCTCAGTCATAACAAGAAGTAGTCTATTCTTAGCTGCAGAAACCTTTATCATTTTAAATACAATCAGCTTTGATCACAACTATATGAAGAAAAATGGGGTAAAAAGATATGCTAAAGAAAAACTAGCAAGCAGTACATCCACGTAAAGAAAAATGAAAAGAAATGTCATACTGGGTCAGACCCAAAGTCCAAGCCTTTTCTCTCTTGAACAGAGGAGATTGAGAGGGGACATGATCGAAACATTAAAGGTACTGAAGGGAATAGACTTAGTAGATAAGGACAGGTTGTTCACCCTCTCCAAGGTAGGGAGAACGAGAGGGCACTCTAAAATTGAAAGGGGATAGATTCCATATAAACATAAGGAAGTTCTTCTTCACCCAGAGAGTGATAGAAAACTGAAATGCTCTTCCGGAGTCTGTCATAGGGGAAAACACCCTCCAGGGATTCAAGACAAAGTTAGACAAGTTCCTGCTGAACCAGAACGTACCCAGGTAGGGCTAGTCTCAGTTAGAGGGCTGGTCTTTGACCAGAGGGCAGCCGCGTGAGTGGACTGCTGGGCATGATGGACCACTGGTCTGACCCAGCAGCGGCAATTCTTATGTTCTTATCCTGTTTCCAACAGTGGCAAATCCAGAGAGCATGAGCAATGAGAAACGGTAACACTGCTGGAAGCACAGTTGAAAGAGGAGAGAGTCTCAAAGGAAGAAGCGCTTAAAAAAACTGGAGAGCATGGCTATTGAACACAAGAGAAGTGCACAGATAAGAGCTCTGCTGGAAAGCCAGCTTCTGGAGATGAAAAAAATAGAGTGACCCAGAAGTGGTAAATGCAAAGAACTCATGCCCTGGCTAAAACCAGGGAGATGACTTTGCAAATGGAAGGTTTAAAAAGCGACAGCTGAAGGAGCACATCAAAGATAAGAGGGCCATGGGAGAGGCCTTACACATGGCCATTCGAGAACTAGAGAGAGTTCAGGCCTGACCAGAGGTACGGGCCAGGAATGACTACCAAGGAGCCTTAGTGAGAGCTGTTATCGAGGTGGCTCAGGGACAACATGGGTGTGCATCAAGGGAAAGACTGGAACCCAAAGAGCCATAATTGGAAAAGGGTGACATGATCATCAGGGGGAAAAATAGCCAGCATAGGGCCCCAGAATTCTAGAGGACCATCATCGAAAAGACTGATAGAGGGAGCTGCTACAAGCATATGATGGCACCACCGGACAACAGACAACAGACATCACAGTAATATATGTAGATAAGAGAGAACCAATAGGCTTTGTGTTTGTATGTGCACCCAGAGCCTGTACCAGGACAGAGCCACAAAGAAGTGCTATCTCAGCATTGCAGGTGAGGAGTACCAAATGTGATTGTGGCTCGGGGGTGGTCCAGGAGCTCTCCCATAGTGACTAGGGTCCTAGGAGAGCCATACTGCCTTTGACTTGATGGACCATGGGAAACTGTTACAATACCTAGATGCAATTGGAATCAGAGGAGAGGTATTAAACTGGTTTCGAGGTTTCCTTATATCCTGCACCTACCAAGTCCGTTTCAATTACGATCTCTCTGATACATGGAGCAATTCATCTGGTGTGCCACAGGGGTCACCATTATCCCCTCTGCACTTCAATGTTTACATGTCCTCATTGGGTGCGCAACTATCCCAACTGGGGATAAAACTATTTAGCCACACTGATGACTTCACGATAATTATCCCATTCAATACCTCTATTTCAGAAGTCACCCTCAAACCAACAGAGGTACTAAATTGGATGGAGCAATGGATGACTGAGTTCAGACGAAAGCTAAACTCAGAGAAAACAAATTTTTTTTTATAGCATCGCCACACCCACTTGACACTAAAGCATCACAGTGCATCAATAACCTTAGTCATCCCATTCAACCCACTATGAAGGTATTGGGAGTAACACTGAACAAGAGTCTGACCATGAAAGACCAGGTAGACTCTTTGATTAGAAAGATCTTTCTCACCCTCTGGAAGCTTTGGTCCATCAGAGCTTACTTCGATGTCTCATCATTTAGAATTCTGGTACAATCTCTCATACTGAGTCAACTCGATTATTGTAACATGGCCTACTTGGCACTCTCCCAGAAGAATATGCGGCGATTGCAACTGGTACAAAATGCAGCGGTTAGGCTACTTTGTGGACTGAAGAAGTTTGATCATGTAACACCTTCCTATTGACTTCTACACTGGCTGCCAATGGAGGCACGTGTGAAGTTCAAGTTTGGTTGTTTTTGCTTCAAGGTACTTTACGGCTTAGCCCCTAAATATATAACAGACTTTTCTCTTTCACAACCAACAGACATAGGAGAAGTTCACATCCAAACTTTGTTTCTCCACCGGTTAGAGGTTGTAAATTTAAAAGTCATCACCAACATCTTTTCTCACACCAAGCAGCATTATGGGGTAAAGACCTGGAACAACTGCTCGTGCCTACTACTTATAGGGAATTCAGGAAACACCTAAAAACACATCTGTTCCTGAAGTACTTAGGTAACTGACCTATACAATCTTAGTCCTCAACAAATGATCTTTAGAACTGTTATTCACTAACTCTGAACTTTGTTTATTCCACTCAATCTTTAATACCTTTTAATCATTGTAAACTGCATAGAACTTCACGGTCCTGCTGTATATAAACTGTTATTATTATTATTATAATTATACTAGCTTCCTTTGTAATAGCAGGTGCTCACCCCATTAGGGTTGAACTGAGAGCGAGGGGTTTTCCCTTTGCAGGGATGTTGCTATGGCACTGGACAGCAGAGGGTGCTAAGCCATTAGAGCAAAACAAAAAAAACTACATGTCCCAGATTGCCCTGTGCTCAGTGATCAGTCACAGGGGCAAGCCACGGAGATGTGTGAGTACTTCTGCCCAGGCTGGATTTATTTAGGGAGAGGTCCCAGAGAAAAGGAGAGGTTCTGCAGCAGAGACTGAGAGCTAGACATAGCATTTTGCTGAGGTAAGCCAAACATTATTTGTATTGTGTGAGACAAAAGACACTAGATAAAGATTTTTCTTTATATGCAATTGTGTGTTAGCTCTCTGATTGCTGGGCTCTCCTGGAATGCCAAGACAGCCTGCCACACCAGGTTGTCTGTTACAGTGGGTGAATAGGGGGTGCATCGCTCAGCCCTCAGCAACAGCATACCTTCAACAACCGGTCCTCCATCTACCCACCATACACAAATGCACACTCTCCAACCCCCACCCCACTCTTCTTTCACTACTATCTATTCTTGCTGTGGTCTGGCCGATGCTGTCCACCTGCAGTTAAAACACAGTGGGTGTCCTTATATAAATGCATTACTTTGTTTTGTTTTGTTTTTTAAAATATGATTAGACCCCCTAGTGCAGGCACCATGCCAAAACACAGGCTGTGTTGGGTCTCTCAATAAAATTTGCTTACCTGGACTATGGTCTCCTCATCTGTGTGTTCCATATATGGGCCACCTCAGGACCTCTTGTGTATATTCTCCTTGTGTTGCTGGTTCCTTCTGGCTTGCTTGCTTAGGGCTCTTTTACCAAACTGTAGCAAAAATTGGCTTTAACATACTCTTATGCATGTCATTCTCACATGCTAAGATCATTTTTATCTTAGAAGTAAAATGGTAAATTTTCCTATTGCTAATTTCCTATAAGTGCATGGCCATTATTACATGAGCCCCTACCACTACCCATTATTTAAGTGATAAGGGCTCATGTGCTAAGTATATACTAATTACTTAGCACACAGTAGTGTAGCTGCACTTAGAGAATGACATGGGGACAAATATGCCCCAGTCCCCACAGGATCTATTTCTATCCCTGTGAATTGTATCCCTGTTCCTGCCTCATCCCTGCAAGCTCTGTCCTCAACTGCATAAGCTTCGAACACTTTAAAATCATGTGTTAGCAAAGATCATGTCCAATTTCTGCCTGAGCATTAAAAAAAAAAAAAATTAATTTTTTAGCACATGGGTTGTGCACAAAAATCCCAAAATTAACACAAGATGCCTGAGTATGCACCAAAGTAAGGCATTTTTTGCTGCACTACACATACGTTAGTGCTTGCTGCAGCTTGGCGAAAGGGCTGCTTAGTGTCTTACATTGGAACATCACTGGATAAACAATATCTTCTTTCAAAAAGTTTGTAAAAATCTCTAAAGGACAAGGGGGAATTCGTTAAAGGATACGTGAACGATTTATCGTGTGCGCAATCATGTTTGTTCACACAAATGTGTTAGCGCACGCTAACTGCTAAAGATGCTCTTGATATTTCTATGGACATCTTTAGCAGTTAGCATGCAATATGTTTGTGTGCAGATACATAATTGCACACACTAATGCTCTTAGCGCCCTTTGATGGATTCCCCCCTTAGGGCCTCTTTTACAAAACTGCGATAGGAATTGAATGGGCTTCGATGCATTTATCACAGCAACCTCGCTACTGTGGCTTTATAAAAGGTCCCCTGAGTCACCTATAAATTTCTATTGCTTATATATAATTCTGATTTCATTGTATCTCTGTATATATTACTCACAGATGTATGACTATAAAGATGTACCTATAGTAAGATAATAAAGAGAGCTCCTCAGTGATAAGCTGTTCTTCTAATAATGTATCAAAATTTTTTTTTTAATATATTTAATTCTTTATTAAATTTTCAAAATTATTTTCCAAGCTTAAACATCTTGTACAAAAAGTGTAATCTAAGACATAATATTTTAAACAAAAATCATCAAAATAAGAAAAACATTTCTTAATACACTCAAGTCCTCATAAATGATCCAAGAAGTAAGAAAAGAGTAATTACTAAGTCATAATAATATAATGAAGATATGTATATCTGCTGCTGAAACAAAAAGCGTGTTTAATTATACAGGAGCTGTTACACCTTCATTCTCCATGCGTTTTAGGGAGAGAAAACTAACTAAATGAGAAGGGTCTACAAAAACATATTTTAAAGAGCGGTATCTTATAATACACTTGCAGGGGTAACGTAAAAAGAAAACACCCCCTAATTGGATTACTCCTTGGTTTCAAAATTAGAAGCTCTTGTCTTCTCTTCTGCGTTTCTCTCAAAACGTCAGGAAAAATCTGTATTTTGAACCCCAGGAAGTCCTTTGATCTATTTTTGAAGAACAATTTAAGGATCCAATCTTGTCTGGGGATAAAGCAACAGTCATCAATAAAGTAGCTGAAACAGCTGTTTCAGTGACGGATTCTTCCAAGATTGTGGTAACATCTAAGGGTCCTTCCTGATGGTCACGATGCTGATTTTGAGTTTCTTGTAAATAATAAGCCCTTGTTAGGGGAGAAAATGAATTTTCTGGTATTCCCAATACTTCGATAAAGTAAGTCTGATCATATCACGAGGAGTAATCAAGGGGACCTTGGGAAAATTTATCAGCCACAAATTATTAGCACAATTACTATTCTCAAGTGCCTCGAGCTTCCTCCTCAGGATAATATTATCTTTCACCATTAAGACTTGATTTTGTTTAATTGTTATTATCTCTTTTTCCCTTTTTTGACCATCTAATATCACCAAAGATAAGTCTTGCTTTAAAAGCTTAATTTCCTCTTTCTGAGTTTTTAATTCTTTGTCCAAATGCTCTATATGTGGACTAAGATTTACCTAAATTCACCACCAAGTCCCAAAGAGCATCTAGGGTAACCTCCGGGGGTTTAAGTACAGAAAACACTGTTGTAGGTGTAGAAAGATACTGTTCTTTGGATTGTTTTACCTCCTGAGGTGCTTCTGCCTCTTTAGCCTGAGATGTTCCAGCCGCAATTCCGTCCAGAGGGGAAAAACCTCTCTGAGTTGTTTCCACTGGCAAGCCCTCCGAAGTACTGGCCTCCGAGAATGAGAAGACTTCCTCTTCCGGGGTAATCTCATCTCGCAGGGAGCTTGCTCTTTGCGGAGTCGGCTGCAGAGGCAGAGGTTTTTTTTTTAAATTATTATATGTAAATTTAATGATTACAATATCAGATGATACCAAGAAAAAAAGGATTCTTACACAAGATTCAACAATACTTAATTATTCATAAAAAATTCCTTTCCAAGCCCACAACAATGGGAAGACATGTTACAATTTCAACTAGACAAATTAAGAAGAAAAAGCTAAAGAATTGGTTCTTGACTCCACAGAGGCAGAGTTCTGATGTCGGGGCTCAGAGTAACAACAAGGCCAGGGAAAGCCGCAATGGCATTACTCTCTGCCGGCAGCTCCAGCGGGCGATTCCCCGATGATAATTGCCCTTGTTGGAGGCGTCTGAGAAAGTCGTCTATTGTAATCAATGGTGGTTCTGAGCGTTGGGAGGCTCCACCAACGCTCTTCCCTCTTCTCTTTGGCATAAGTGGGAAATACTTGTCATCGCTTGCAAGAAAATAGAGCCACAATCGGAGGCATCCTCCCAGCTAGCAGGTATTGGCGTCCATCTTGGATTGAGTGATATGTATCAGAATTTTATAAAATTATATGAACGCAAGACTTGAGATCAAAATGATAAAACATTTTACAACTCACCAGATAGGACTTAACAAAGATATAAAAAGAATGCAGTCGGTCTAGAGGAAGGCTACTAAAATGGTGCGTGGTCTTCGTTATAAGGCGTATGGGGGACAGACTTAAAGATCTCAATCTGTATACTTTGGAGGAAAGGCGGGAAAGGGAAGATATGATAGAGTTGTCTAAATACCTATGTAATATAAATGTACATGAGTCGAGTCTCTCTTTCATTTGAAAGGAAACTCTGCAATTAGAGGGCATAGGATGAAGTTAAGAGGTGATAGGCTCCGAATCCTTTCCGGAGTAATCTAAGGAAATACTTTTTTACAGAAAGGGTGGTAGATGCGTGGAACAGTCTCCCGGAAGAGGTGGTGGAGACAGAGACTGTGTCTGGGATCTCTGAGAGAGAGAAAGAGATAATGGTTACTGCGGTTGGGCAAACTAGATGGGCCTTTTGGCCTTTATCTCCCATCATGTTTTGATGTTTCTATATTGACTTTCTCTCGCATTACACAACATAATTTTTACTGCTCTGATACCATCATATCACCCTTTCTTATCTCCCGTCTTCTACCCTCCCCTCCCCCTCTTCCTGTAAGACTGGCATTTGAATACTTTTATGTTTTACTCTTATATACTGCTAGCTGTCTTCATTTGCTTATCTTTGATCTGAAGGATTACCTTTGAAAGCTAATCTAAGCATGCTCTAGTAAATCCAATAAAAAAGAATCACTTTGATTATTTTTATTTTGTTTTATTTCTACATACAATTCTATAAAACTAGAATTATCTCATGCATGCAGATATTTAAACAGGCACAGTTCTTTGATGTGTTGTAAATGCATCTTAAATTATTAGATATCTATACAATCTTTTAAAGTTTCTCAAGGCAGGGTCCGCTCATGATGTCTAAAACTTGTTCTATGATTTTTACATTGATACTTTTAGACACCACAGGATAAACTGTAAAGTGTATTGTAGACATAGGGGTGTTTGTTGTTTGCAAGCTGCCGTGCTAGCTATATAATAAATCTTGTCACCGCTTTTAGAGACATTTAATGGTAATTACATCAGTTCACAATAATGATAACAATTTTGCAATCTGGAATATTGTGCTTCCTCAGTCAATAATGCAGCCAAAATGGTGCCATTATCAAGACAGTTAAGGCTGGGTTGATAGTTCATAGTGATCTGGCTATATCTATTGAGAAGTCCCACAGTTTTTCCATTATGCTGTTATGGTATTATAAAAGAACAATGGAACCAGTTTTTATTAATTTGGCAATTTAACATGTGGCATGCTTTTCTACTACTGTGTTTTCGGAAATAACATTCAGTTTCACAGATGGTATTGCAATACAGGCCATGCTTGAATCCTAAACTAGAAGATAGGAAGCATGCTTGAATTTATGGTTCCAAGATTATAGGTATAATAGAATGCCAAGAGATATAGCCAAATGCTGTTGAAATTCCACTTTGATTATGCACAATTTAAATGACCATAGACACACACATTGGGAATATTCCTAAATAGTAACATACAAGTATCTTTTGTGCCCCCATGTACTTTTATCCATTTAACTAGTTTTATCCATCCACCAGCTCTATTTCCACATAGCTGCCTGCAATTAAAGAAGAAAACTATTTCTCAAACACAGTACCTCAGGTGCTAGCACAGTCGTGTTACCGAACATGGAATAAAACTAATGTTCAGTGTGGACAAACATTTTTCATTAGGAAGAAATGAAAGGATTTGTTCAAGTGCAATATTTCATCATTCTGTCACTGTGAAATTGTTGCAGGTCTGTTGTAGACTGGAATAGTCCAAAATGCTTTGCTAAGTGAAATAGGAAGCTAGGTGACAATTACTGAAAAACTCACATTGTGTAATTCAGCCGGGGAAGAGATGCCAATTTCATCTTGGCTTACAGGTTTTATTTCACAGTGAATTTGTACACAAGCATTGAGTTAGAAAAGAAATCCACTAAGTTTTAAAAAGTTTATCTTCAAAAATACACGAAGGAATTTTAGTAGAAATTTAGGTAGTGTTGGTATCTAAGTTTTGCTATGACTTGGGCAAACCTTCACTGGCAATATTTGAGTGCAAGTAGACCACAAAACATTCAGTGAAGAATTACGTTGATACATGCAAACTTTTCCATGTTTTTAGATGGTAGTCAACTTCAGTGGTCATTGATGTTTTCACTTCATTGTTAAGTATTGGTTCAAAAGTAGGTGCTGTATAGGTAACAATTAAAGTATCATATGGCCATCTTGCATGATGTTGACATTATTAGAGATAATTTGTATGCACATTGCAAGAGCAATTCCACAACATGTCACTTATATTTTTGCGCCAACCTTAACGTACAACGTATTTACCTGTGAAAATATAATTTGTGCGCCTAAGTGGTGTTCTACTAATAGGCACTCAAATGACATATGATAAGGTTCTTGTATACAAATATACTGAACATCATGGACCCCTGCTGGAAAATCCTAGATGATGGAAATTACATACTGCTGGTACTATTAGACCTCAGTGCCGCCTTCAACACCATCAACCACTCTCTCCTCTTGTCCAGGCTAAAGTCCATTGGAATCCATGACAACGCACTTCAATGACCGACATATCGCAGAGAGTCCTACTAGGAAAATCCTTATCTGAACCCAAACCACTCCACTATGGAGTGCCTCAGGGAGCCTTACTATCACCTCTCCTCTTCAACCTCTATGTCAAATCAGTACTGGACATAGCAGGAAAACACCGAATCAGAATCCACTCCTTCGCTGACAACCTACAATTCAATCTTCCCCTAGGCCATCACCGAGACACACAAATCTTGTTTAACTGAAATAAAGACCTGGATGACAGGGAACAAGTTACATTAAATGAATCCAAGACAGAACTTCTCTGGATCCACAAAGATCTATGCATATACCCCCGTCCGTCCTTTTCCTGGGCCACAACCACCCTTATACCCAAAGACAACGTCCGCAGCCTAGGATTAACTTTTGACTCTAACTTATCAATGTCAGATCACGTATCCAAACTAGTATCATCCTCCTTCTACTACCTCCGCCAGCTAAAAACCATACGTGCATACTTCTGAGAATCTGAATTTGCCCAACTACTCTACACTTCCAAAGAGTGCAAAATGCTGCAATCCACCTTCTGAAAAACCTAGGCATCCGCGACCATGTTACCCCTGCATTAGCTTCCATGCACTGGTTGCCCATTCAAAAATGCTGCACCATCAAGGCCCTGGTCCTCGCTTTCAAAACCTTCCATGAAATGATTCCGTACTACATGAAAAGTAAACTACAAATCTACTTCCCAAAGCGACCACTGAGGTCCCAAGGAGAAAAACAACTGACAACACCTCCTGGCCGCTCCCTCAAAACTGAAACAACCCACAAACGCTCCTACTCACATTTCATACCCAAACTTTGGCACAACATCCCCCCATCTGTCAGATCACTAGATGGACTCTGGAACTTCAGGAAGCCGTGAAAACCCTCTTTACTATCCCAGCACCTTAAATTCATTCACCCAGAAATGCCACTCAGTCAACACACTTATACCACCTAATCTCACCAGATGCTACTTAGTGCAAATGTTTTATTGTCATGTCTATATTGTAATTTATGCCATCTCTGTTCTGTCTGGATTATTATGGATATACTTTGTAACCCATTCTGGGCTCCTATGGGAGGACGGGCTAAAAAATTGAATAAATAAATAAATAAAAGTCTGTCCAGAACTATCGTCAAGTTCCTAATTACTAAAGTTTCCATTGAAGCTCGCCTCAGCCCATCCTAAATTGAATCACCATATATGGGACACAAACCATACAAGACTGCCCAATACCAGCTTAGTTCATTTTATACCATTCATTTTGTAATTAGAGATCCTCTGTGTTCATCCCTTGCTTTTAAAAAAAAAAAATTCTGTCACCAAAGTTGTCTAGATCAGTGTTTTTCAAGCTTTTAACACCCGTGGACCGGAAGAAATAAAATAATTATTTTGTAGACCGGCAAACTAAGACTGAAATTTAAAAACCCCATTTCCGCCCCCTCTCTGCGAGCTCGGTCCCTGCAAATTAAACGTAAACTGACAACAAGTGAAACAAAGCATTATACTTGTTAGAAGGAACTAGTTTCTTTTCACTAATTTTTTTTTTAAATTACAAAGCTGAAAGATCCCAGGGTAATCAAAATTATGACCTCAGCAGTACTAACGGGAACACACGACACATGCTTTCCTCTCAGTAACCGTTTTTTTTTTATTATTACACTCAACGCCATGCCCAACCTGCCAAAGTGGGACATACCATTTCCTGGAGATGTGAAGTGCTCAGAGCCACAGACGCATTTAGGAAGAGAAGAGAAACGTCTTCCAAATGCATCTAAGCTCTCGCACAAGCAGCCCGAGTCGCAGCAACTAACTGCCATGTATGGAGGCGCTCGGTAACCACGCGGTTATCTCCCCCGGGGCAGACTGGATTGTGGCAAGGGAGAGCGAGGGGTGGACGACAACCGAGCCTTCCAGAAGAACGTCCCCTCATAGCACACTCACCACAAACACCGTCTCGGGGATGCCCAAAATGAGTGTTCTTCACTCCAGCCAAGTTGCAAGTCCACCAATGGTCGCCATCTTGGCTGTCTGACATACCCGACATTCAATCCTTCAAACCTCAACGTGTATAAAGTCATAGCTATGAAATGCCGGGAGGAGGAGAAGGTGTGGCAAGTACAGGCTCACCCGCCCCTCCCTTCTACCTTGACTGGCTGACAGGCAGACGCTGCGCTTAAGTAAGCATGTAGCTCCTCCTAGATTCAAAGCTCAAAAGACTGGGAAGGGGAGGAGGAGGCGTGGCAAGAACAGGCTCATCTGTCCCTCCCCTCAAATGTAATCGGTTGATAGAATTGAGAGAGAGTGCATGTTTGTAAGAGTTTAGCACTTAAATAAACAGCTAGTGTAAAGCTCGGGGACACGCCAGATGCTACTTAATTAATCCGATCTCGCCGGCCTTGCGCGGACCGGCAGGAATTTTCTGCAGACCGGCACTGGTGCACGGACCGGCGATTGAAGAACACTGGTCTAGATGGCTGTTCTTCACTTAACTTTGCAGAATTGGGATTATTATCTGAGTGCTGCCCTTGCTCCACCTTAGTGAAAACTCCCAGCTCCTTTAAGAAAAGGGAGCCTTTGTTTTGTTCCTTTCCTGCTTGGACCTAAGAACTGAATTACCTTTTTCTGTGCTATCTGTAAGACAAAGACATCACTAAATGCCCAACACTAATTCCTGTATAGTATTAATGAGCCAGAATGTTAGTGAGACCAGACAGATCTTTATATCCTTTTGGCAGCTCTATTGGCCATGTGTATCCATCTATTAAAATCAATAGACTGTGATGATATACCTGGTGCATCTGGTTTCTCAGGATAGGCAGCATGAATGGACAGTATAATGAGAAAATCATTTAGTACTTCTACACTTACAATAAAGAGTACAGGCAGTTTCTAAAAGAACATTTCAGACTTTTTAAAATTTAAGTACAACATGTCTCATTATTGGCAGCTATTAACAGCTCATACCAGTTTCTGTATATATGTCTTGTTTTCTTATAAAAAAAAATATATGCATTTAATTATGATATTTGTTGATATAAAATTCATTCCATGTTTACCAGGGTCAAGCTGACAAAAGTTGGAATTCTATTCCCTAGCATTTTCACCCAAAGTTGACAAAAAAGCAAACTCTATTCTTTCATGAATTTGCACTGATTCCCTGGCAGGAGTTTTTGTTGCGTGTCGCAAAGTAACTGATTAGACTGTTATTATCTCTTTGCTATTATCAGTGGACATTGGATATGTGCAGGAATTATTATGTTTTATTTTTATTTCACTAGTTTAGGTCTTTTGCTTTCTTTATACAAGGGGTGTGTGGCACAGTGGTTAGAGGCAGAGTCTCAGCACCCTGAGGTTGTGGTTTCAAATCCAATGCCGCTCCTTGGAACCCTGAGCAAGTCCCTTAATCCCCGATTGCCACAGGCACATTAGATAGATTGTGAACCCACCAGGACAGATAGGGAAAATGCTTGAGTACCTGAATGTAAACTACCTAGGCTTTAATTTAAGTGGTATAAATACTTAAATAAATAAATAAAAAAGTAAAGACAAAATACATTTAACAGCTTTAATAGAAGTAACTATAAGCAATTGAACATATCACTTTTGCCACATAGTCCCCATGCAAGATGACACATTTTTTGTATAATTCAACTAGCGTCTGCATTCCTGCAGAGAATAAGTTGTTTGGTTGTTCCCGAAGACAGGTGAGCACCATTTACTTTACTTTATTGTGCTTTGTCTTTTGCTCTTCGGGTTGCAGTGATGCACCCATGTCTCGTTGCCAGTGACAGTTCTCTCCAGAATACATTACATTACATTAGAGCTTTCTATTCCGCCATTACCTTGCAGTTCAAAGCGGATTACAAAAGAATTATCAAGAAAGTATTGCAAAAAGATCTTACCAAAAAGAGATTTGGTCATTTTCAAAGAGAGTAAGAAATGAGTATGATTATTTGTTTAGAGTAGTTGGCTTTAGTGAGAGGCGGTGTTTGATACTTGCGGTGTTATTCTTTTTCAGGTATTTCTTGAATAGTATGTTCTTTATTTCTTTTCTAAAAGTTTTTGTAGTCTAGGGATGCTGTCAGTAGATTGGCGATTGGGTTGTCTTGTTTGGCTGCTTGAGTGGCTAGTAGGCCGTCATATAGTTTTTTCCGTTTGATCTCCTTAATTGAGAGGTATGAGAATGGGGTGTGAGTTTTCTTATGTCTGGTTGAGGTGTTGTGGATGAGGCGGTTGTTCAGGTAGTTTGGACTATCTCGTATGTTTTAAATAGTAGACAGTAGAATTTGAGATATGCTTCTGTAATGTGGTCATGTTTCTTCAATGAGTAGATGAGTCTTAGTGCTGTGTTTTGGATTGTTTGTTGTTATTTTGTTATTGTTTCAGGACAGGAGAGATAGAGGATATTACAGTAGTCTAATTGGCCTAGTATTAGGGACTGTACTATGAGCTGGAATTTTGATTTTTCGAAGAATTCCCAAACTTGTCTTAAGTTTCTCATGATTGAGAATGATTTTTGTATTGTTTTATTGATTTGCGGTTGCATGGTGCAGCATCCGTCGATTGTTATTCCTAGTAATTTTAGAGTGGGTTGTATGGGGGTAATTGATTTCAATGTTGGTTATGATTGGTATTTTGTTGTTTTCAAGGAGGATGAAATTAGTTTTGTCTGGGTTCAATTTCATAAAAAGCAAAGGCTTCTGAGACATTTTCCTCTCATCAGTTAGCACTTGAGTTGTATAGTTGAAACCTATTTTTGATCATGATTCATCCCTAACCATGCCTACTTTCCAGTAGGTGCCTTGGATGGCGACTTGAGGCGGCAGGAGAGATTCGGGGCGAGAGCAGGGTGGCAAGAGGAGGAGATTCGGGGCTTGAGTAGGGTGGCGAGTTGGGACAGAGAGCAGGGAGGCGAGAGGAGAGTCAAGGCAGGAGAATCCAGGCAGAGAGCAAGAGATGCAGTCAGAAAGCAGTGAGCGACTGGTCACCAGCAGTTGCTTCTTTTGTTGATCGGCTAGCCCACTCGGTGTTCCAGATTTGTTTAGTGAATCGCTGCCTATCTACATTTGAATGCTGTTCCCCCCTCTTTTGCATGCATCAGGAAACCCATTTCTCCTCCCCGTGAAGCTAACCGGCAAGAGGGATGCCCACTTCCTCCTGCCAGAATCCCTGAAGCCTCCCCACAAATGTCCGCAGCAGGAGGAGTGCCTGCTCCCTCCTGCTACCAATCCCAAGGCATCCCCTGGCAAGAGAGATGCCCATTCCCTCCTTCCACCACCCCTCTGAGGCATCCCCTGAACCCCCACCAAACACTCCTTAACACTACCCCTGATACTCCTGGACCCCCTAACATCCCCTGACACTCCATGACTCCACCTCGACGCCCGCAAGATCACCCTGACAATCTCCAACTCTATCCAGACAACTCTCCAACACTCCCAAGATCCCCTTGCCACCCCCCAAAGCCCACCATACCTTTATCTCATGGCCCTCTCCCTTCTGCCTAGAGGCCCACCAGTGCAAAATGGCAGGCCTTCCCAGTGAATTCTGTGATACACTGGGGAAGGGCCTAAGCCCCTGATTGGCTAAGATACCTAAGGTCCCTCACATAGGATGGGCCTTAGGCACAGATACCTAAACCCCTCCCTATGTGTCTCTGTAGGCTCATGAAAATGCCTTCAATGTAGGCGGCCTGCCTGTAGGCATCTTAGCATTTAGCAAGCGCTAAATCGATTAGCGTGCACAAAATGCTAAATTTATTTTTTAAACATGCATCCTGATTGGCTGGTAGGTTTATAGAATGCCCCAAACCTCCACAGAGTGACTTGCATATCAAGAACATGAGAACAAATAAATAAAATGATAAACAAACATTTCATGATTAGGGTGAGATGGGAAGAAACTATAATACAGAATATGGTTTATTGAAAGTAATTCTTTATTAAAGAAATGATGTTTTGCATCAGAAATGTGTGGATAATATATTAGGATGGCAATAATTAGAGTTATAGGGCTGGAAAGTTCTCAGTCCAACAAACCAGCTTCTTAATTCTGAGTGTTATTTTGTCACTGTAGCAGAAAAGAGTTATCTTATTTCTTTAAGTGCCAATTTAAAGAAATGAAATTATATGTTTTTGGCATTGTTTCAGATCATTGACTAAACCATATCCACATCATTCTCTTCTTGGTTGGGCTGAGAACTTTTCAGCACCCCCTCATAGAATAGCTGCATCTACATGTGCAATTGGCACCATAAATTGAGCTAATCAGGGCCTTAGGCCCCTCCCACTGGGGGGGGGGGGGAAGGCCCATCATTCACAGCATATGGCTCTGTAGGCAGGAGGGAGTGGGATTCCTTGCTGCCAATCTGTCATCGACAGTTACGAGGGGTCTAGTATGTGGGAGAGGGGTACAACAATGTTAGAGGATGTGGGTATGATGTAAAGGAGGGTCTGGGGATGTGGGGGGTGGGGTCCAGCAATGTTAGGGAATGTGGGAGGATATCAGGAAAGATCTGGGGATGTCAGGGGGGGTGATGGTACAGCAAAGTGGGGGGATATGGGGGGATGCAGGGATGTCCAGGGATGTCAGGGGGATGTTAGGGGATGACAAAGGGAGGGGCCTAGGGGATCTGACCAATTAGAATCTTAGGCCACTCCCAGTACATCCCAGAAAGCACTGGGAGATGGGCTTAAGATTCTGGTTGGCCCAGGTGTCTAAGGCCCTTTCTACAGGAGGGGCCTTAAGCGCCTGGGCCAATCAGGCCCTTAGGCCCCATCCTAGTGCATCCCATGATGCACTGGGAAGGGCAGGCCCGCCATTACAGCGAAGGCGGGCCTGCTGGCCGGATACAGACAGGAGCCATCTGTCCGGCCAATGATTCAAGGTTAGAGGGTGAGTCTGGATGGGGTTAGGGGGGGTCCTGTTGGGAGCAAACATTAGGGGGTGGGGGGGGGGTTCCGGCAGGAGGTTCTGGGCATCCCTCCTGCCAAGGTCTTTACAGGGGGGAGGTTGAGGGGTTACGGCAGGAAGGACTGGGCATTCCTCCTACAGGAGGATGTGGCAGCAGGAGGAATTTGGCACTCCTCCTGCCGCAGACATTTGGAGGTGGGGGGCCGGCTTTGGGGGTCCCAGTAGGAGAGATTGGGCATCCCTCCTGCCAGTAGTCTTTGCGCTGGGAGCATGGAGGATAGACGGGCTGTGGCCGCTGAACTGATTGCAGCAGAGAGATCCCTTACTGCCATCAGCTCAGCAGCAACGCTGTTCTCTAACTGACACCTGTAATATGGGCGCCGGTTAGAGTGGTGGTTAGGTGGCTTAGGGCAATTCAGTATAGGGCACCCGGGTGCGATTATCAAAAGCCGCTTAGGCAGCATATGAGAACGGGCGCCCTATACTGAATCTGGGCCTAAATCTTCCCCTTTCAGATGCTGCTTTATAGAATTGCCACCACAGTGCTTTCTAATATCTTTTATATTCATAAACCTTATATAGTCCACATCATTTCTAAATAATTATGCTTTCCTTGACTGTTGTCAAGCTCTGAAGCTTGGCCCTTCTGTGCACTCATTCCACAGATTCAGCTTGTTCATCTGGCCTCCTTCTGCACAAGTAATTGTTCACTGTATCCGATGGTGTTGCTTTTTCAGGCATCATGAAGTTACCCATTGTCTCTGCAGCACAATCTGCTCATCCAGGGTTTTGGCTTGAGTTCCGCATACTGGCCTTGGTCCATGATGCCTCAGTACCGTCACTCAGAATAAACACAAAGTCCAATTAAAGATACTGGGCTTCCCCTAGGCCAGCCAACTGCAGCTTCGTTCCATCTGCTCTTCTAGTTCAGTTTGCAAAATAAAAAAAAATATATAAAATTCACAGCCCAGCCCCTGTTTTCCTGAGGTTTTACCCTGCCCATCTATACTCAGTACTGAAGATAAAATAATCAAAAGTCACAGTTCCAGATACTCACGGCTTTCCATAGACTTAATCCCCTGCAATTCTTCCCCTGCCACTCTGGCTCAGTATTGCATGGAGAATATATGAAAGTCATAGCTTCAAATGAACATTATCATGGGCTTTTTCCACTAATTCCTCAGCCACTCTGAAGGTCATAGGTTCAAGGTTGGCTGGTGCCCGATAGTTGTCAGCCTTTTCCCCCATGGTTAATGTTTTACAAAACTGGATCAAAATGTCTCATTTCTGGTTACATTTCCCATGTTATTCAAATGAATGCACATCCCTAGTGCATATATATGAATTTGCGGACAAACTTAAAGATCTCAATATGTATACACTGGAAGAAAGGCAGGAGAAAGGAAATATGATAGAGACATTTAAATACCACTGTGGCATAAATGCACAGGAAATGAGTCTCTTTCAATTGAATGGAAGCCCTGAAATGAGGAGCTATAGCATGAAGGTGAAAGGTGAAAAGGGATGAACTCAGAAGTTATCTGAGAAAATACTTCTTCATGGAAAGGGTAGCGAATTCAAGGAATGACCTAGCAGTGGAGGTGATGAAGGCAAAAACCAATATCTGAATTCAAGAAAACGTAGGTCAAGTACCTTGGATCTCTAAGGGAGTGACAGGGAATGTACAAAGGTGGCATGGATGGGCAGACTGGATAGGTTATATGGGACCCAATATCCAAAGTGATTTAGCCAGTAGTTGACAAGTTAAATCACTTGGTTAAGGTTAGCCACTAATATTCAGCAACACTTAACTGGCTAAGTACCACTAACTATCACAGTTAGCACCTAAATCGGAACTGACTATAGAACCAGAGAAAAATGAAGGCAGATAAAGACCACAGAGGGGCAGAGTCAGCACTATGGCAATAGGCCACTTAAGGACTGTTTGTCCTATTTTTATGTGCTATTTCTTTGCTGAATATCAACTTAAGTGCCCATGTGTTAATTGGCTTAAAAACAAGATATTCAAAGCCAGAGCCCACACAGGTTCCAGCTTTGATCCGGGAATAACGCAGTCAGAGGTAAGCAAAACTCTCTCTGCCCGATGGCTGAATACCATCGGGCAGACCCCAGTTTAAGACCCCATGGTCTTAAACTGCCTTCATTTTCCCCTGTTTCTATGGGCACAACAGGCACATAAATGATAGAACCTATCTTATGGAATTGTTTTGCATGAGTCTTTATGAAATTCTACTGCACATAGCAGACATTGTGTCTTAAGTGCAAGCATGGACTGTTCATGAGAAAAGTTCACAAGTACAATTATATGAGATTTGCGTATTTCATACCCTCAAACTCCATTCATATTCCACTCAGATGATGGGGCTCATTTTCTGAAATTGCAGATGCCCAAAAAATGGCATAAACCAATGCATGAACGTCATAATCGCCAGGCTGCCAAGTGCAGATTTTTGAAACCGTTTTTCTGGATATTTTGTGAGGTATCCCAGCTGCGGTGTGTACAAAATTCAAGGGGAGAATGTTTAGACATCTTTTATTTATTTATTTTTCGATACCCTTCTCCCAGGGGAGCTCATAACAGTTTACATGAATTTATTCAGGTACTCAAGCATTTTCCCCTGTCTGTCCTGGTGGGCTCACAATCTATCTAATGTAGTAGCTGGAGCAAGGGGGGGATTAAGGGACTTGCCAGGTGTCATAAGGAACAGCATGGGTTTGAACCCACAATCTGAGAGAGCTAATGCTGTAGCTTTAACTACTGTGTCACATGTTTCCCAAGATGTCCTGGATGGAACTTAGATGTCCAGAGCTAGACCTGATATTTAAAGTATCAAAGTGCCCCAAACATGCCAAAACTGTCCAGATGACTACTGGAGGGATTAAGTAATAACCACCCTACATTCTCCCAGTGGAACCACCCCCCTAAAATCTGAATGAAATAGTACCTGTCTCTAGAACAGGCATGGGAAAGTCTAGCAGAGCATCACACAGGTGTCTTAAGTAGCCTGATGGGTGGGTTAATGAGCCATAAAGAGTAGGACCCAGATTCATAAGTCACTCTAACCACTACACTTAAGGTGGGAAGTGTGAGGCCACCAAAGCGAAGCACAAGCAAACAAACATAATTAAAAAAAAAAAAATACTAACCAATGTAAAAACATACATAAAAACAGCTTGTAAACTAAAAATTGCACAAAAACATTTGAGTACAATCATGACCAAATATTTACAGGTATCACCATCTTTTTGTCATCTGTATTTCATTTTGCAAAAAAAAGGTGACGTTTAACAATCTTTAAAATCCCTCAGATTCCCCTGTTGTCTTATATGTTGTGGGAGCCTGTTCCATTCCTCCAGACCAGTGCAGGAAAACATCATTTGCAATCTTAGCTCCTTTCTAGCTGGGGCCACTAGGTTCTAATATCCAGAAGAACGCAGCTTAGGAAGCGCAACATAATACGATAGACACTCAACTAAATATTTAGGAGCCAACCCTTGCAGGCTTAAATATACACCAATGTGAGAAAATATCCAAACTTTAGATGCAACTAATAAATGAATAACCTCAGTACATGGTTTCTATCTTTACATTACATTACATTAGTGATTTCTATTCCGCTTGTACCTTGCGGTTCAAAGCGGATTACATAAGAAGAAGCTGGACATTTCCAGGAGGGTACATGACATTTAGGTTAAGACATAGTTACAGAATGAGTATAGGCTTGGTAACATTGGATGAGAGCAGTTATATTACATTATATATCAAATCTTTAAAGAAATGAAAGTCACTTGGGGGGGAATTCTATAAGTTACACCTAAAGTTAAACATCAAAAAACTGGATGCTAAGTTAGTATTCTATAAACAGAACTGCACACCAAATTAATTATAAAATATAAGCTTAGGGCCGCAGAAACACACCAAACTCTAACCCCCCTCTTTTACAAAGGTGTGCTAAGCTTTTCAGCGTGTGCGAAACACGTGCTAAATGCTAACACGTGCATGCTATCCTATGGACGCGTTAGCGATTAGCGCATGTGTTGATTTGGCGTGCGCTAAATCCACGCTAAAACGCTTAGCTCCTTTTTTACAAAGGCGCGCTAAGCATTTTAGTGCAGATTTGGTGCACGCTAAACCAACGCATACGCTAACCGCTAACGCATCCATAGGATAACACGCGCGCATCATTAGCATTTAGCACATGTTTGGCATGCGCTAATATTTAGCGCATGCTAAAAAGCTTAGTGCACCTTGGTGAAAGAAGGGGTTAGTGCGCCTTTATAAAAGAGGGCCTAAGTGGCAGGTGTAAATATTAGCATCTAAAAAGCAGTAGTTGGGCAGGTAAATACAATTAGGGCCAGATCCCGTAAAGGGCGCCTAAAATTTGATGCCTAACATCCTTTACCTTTTTTTTTTACTAAGCCACGGTAGAGGTTTCTACCACAGCCCAGAATGCTAAATGTTCTGACACTCATAGGAATTCTATGAGCGCTGGAGCATTTAGCATCCTGGGTCACAGAAGAAACCTCTACTGCTGCTTAGTAAAAGAGGGCTTTAATTGGCAAAATCCCCCTAATAGGCTTAATAATTGAAAAATAAATTTAATTGGGCGATAGGTGCCTACCCAATTCCCTAAAAGGCATGATGCCTAGTAGTGCCTAACGCCTAAGTGGGCAATTTTATGGGCTGGAGTATGAATTAGGCGCTTCAAATGCGGGCCTTTCAAACCTTCACCTACATTTCTGGCGCCTAAGTTTTTACTTAGGTGTTGCTAAGCGTGATTTTGTAAACGGTGCCTAAACATGACCGACACGTGACTGGCACCTTTTTTGAGATGCTGGCCAATTTAGGCGCCGTTTACAGAATCCAGGCCTGAGCGCCTACATACCCAGGACTCCTTGGTGGAAGATGTTTTTGATACCAGCCGGTTGTGTGCCCCAGACACAAGCTTGTAGGTGAAATGCGGCCATATCAGACACTATCCCGGAGATAATTTTGATTAAACAAGTTTTTTTCTTCATTGTCTTCTGTTCCACATTGGATATAAATTGTTTGCCTTGCTGTTTCCTAACTTCTCTTGCATACAATAGCAAAGAGGATGTTAATATAACAGAGTAACATAGTAGATGATGGCAGATAAAGACCCAAATGGTCCATCCAGTCTGCCCAACCTGATTCAATTTAATTTTTTTTTCTTCTTCTGGGCAAGAATCCAAAGCTCTGCCTGGTACTGTGCTTAGGTTCAAAGCTTACATCAGCCCTTCCAAACCCTCCCAGCCATTGCAGCCCTCCCCAGCCTATCTTCAACCAAACGGCCATATAAGGACATAGACCGTGCAAGTCTGCCCAGTACTGGCCTTAGTTCAGTGATAAGAGCAGAATATGAAATTATGAGAGAAGCATATGTTTGATGGGGCGCTCTTACAATTTCTGCACCTGGTGGCGTAGCAGGGGTGATGTCAGAGAAAGCACCAAAGTTATAAAAGGTACGGGGAGGGGGTACAGGCAGCAGGGGGAGAAGTGGGAAGGGGAGGCAGAGAGGAGGAAGACTATGATTGGGGTGGACTGCACCCTCGCACCCCGTTACTGCCTGCATACCTTTAGAGAATAATGACCTTATTCTATAACAGGGTGAACAATTGGGTGCTTAACTCTGGGCACCATTTATAGAATCTGGGAGTTTGCTTTTAACTGACCAGATTCAATAAGGATGCACATAAGAGGTCTGAAAAAATGTTTACTACTAGGCACACATAAAAGGGAAGTGAGATATGTGAGCACAATGAAGTCTTGCTTTTCTATTGTGGGCCCTGATTTATTGAAAGCATTGTCAGGCACTTTGAGATTTTGTGGAGATTTGTTGAAATTCAGAAAATTACTGAAAACATATTTCTTTGCTCAGGCCTTTTATTGATGTGAGAAGGTTATATCTAGTCTGTGAGATGGGATTCTCAATTCCTGTTCTATTTTTCCACTTTGTTGTGATTTATATTATTGGAGACATGTTATGTCCTTTTATATTAGGTATGTTTATTGTGAGCCGTTTTTGTATAAAGCGGTTTATATTTTAAATGAATAAATAAAATTCAAGGGGGGTGTACACATAGGTAGAGCATGGGTGGGCAATGGGATGAGCTTCTACTTCCATATATAATTTATAAGGATATCGAGTGTGAGCATTTATACAAGCCTTTGGCAGACATAGGCCCTCTTTTACAAAGGTGCGCTAAGCGTTTTAGCGCAGATTTAGTGCACGCTGAATCAACGTGTACGCTAACTGCTAACGCGTCCATAGGATAACATGCACACGTTAGCGTTTAGCGAGCGATATTTAGCACACACTAAAAAGCATAGCACACCTTTGTAAAAGAGGGGGTTACTGTATATGTTCACTCCCAAAATTAAGCACCAAATACTTGCCTAAGCTAGTATTCTATGAAGACTATTCTGTGCAGGACATCCTTTATAGAATAATAGCTTAACATGAATTACCCTGGTGTTAATTTTGGGCACCACTTATTGAATCTGTTCCTATATCCAACTAATCTGGAGCAGCTCCGTGGTTGTTATGCTTCTGCGGTTGACAACCAAGAGCTCCCCAAAACCTGACTTTGTGTTGATTTTTGTAATCACTGCATCATGGGCTTGGGAAATTGCATCATTTGAGCTGCCTCCTTGATGATTGCTTACATTAATTCAGAACCACTTTTCCTAGTAAATTAGCTAAAAAGGCTTCCACATCTATAAACCTGAAAATGAAATTGTGACAAAAGGCCACTAATCCTATGAATGTTTGCAATTTCATGCTTTGCAAGGCAATATATCTCTGCAGTCCCTATTTTTTCAACAATTGGTAGATTATTTCCTTCCAAAACACATGCACTAAGAACCAAACTTTCTATTATGCAATTTTACATTTCATGCTGCTCATTCTCAAATCTGCTTCTGAGTGACTAAAGGATAGCTTCAATGTGGGTGGGGTAGAGGAGTGAAGGGGGAAGGGGGGTGATCCCAACTGTCTGAGAAGATCATATCATCAAGGTATGTAGTTCTGTAGTGTTGAGACTTCATAACTATATGTACATATTTACCTTAGGATGTAAGACAATTATGGTCATGTGTTAAGACAAAAATGTAAACATAATGCAATGGATTACAAAGAGAGGTGTATATTCTATTATCTAGCATATTCCCCCAATATTCAGCCAGCAGCAGTCAACATTTAAAAAAAAAATGTTTACCCTCGGCTGATTTAACTTCCATTATTTAATGCTGGGCCATGTCCGACCACCGGCACTGAATATTAGGAATAAGTCTGAGCAAGCAGACTGCCGGAGCTTATCCAGGCCTGGCCGATATTCAATTGATCCCGCATAAGAGTACATAAAATTCCTTGAGGGGGTGTGATGGCCATTTTAAAAGGCTACTGCAAGGGGGCAGGAATGAGGGGATTGTGTTCTGAAGATCTGAATCGAAAGTCTCCATCAATGACCTTACACGACAACCCAATTAGCTGTATATTGTATATATTTATTAGTAATCAATAATAGCCAGCTTACAAAGGATAAGTCTCAGCCAATTGGGTTAACAGAGAGCATATACAGAATGCCAGCCTTCTGAATACCTAGTGTCTGTTCTAATTAATTCACTAGTAGACTGGCCTTATATACATTCTTAGCAACATAAGATCACGTTAGTACATTCTACATTCTTGATTTCTATTGGATATTCATAATTGTCATTTTGTTACCATTTCATTAATTGGTCAACATATATACTTTTCTCAGTCATATTGAAGCGTGATGTCTTATTGCCAAATGGTTTGCCTAATTTCCCTGATGTATGTTATTTTAATATCAAGAATCACTAATTTCCGATCAAGGCCCATCCCATTCCTGTATTTATTTGCACAGTTGTCAATTTTATATCCTTATGGTTGGTATTGTTTTCTGGTAAGTCCATTTGACCTAAGTTATAGAGATGTGGTAATTCCCTTCTGATGCTAGTAATTTTTGTTCTCACAAATAAACTTCTTGCTTGTCATAGTCAGTAGATGTCTGCTAGTTTCTGTGTGAAAGATGAGTTTTGCTTGAAATCTGCTTATGTTAGCAGAGAGAGAAATCATATGAGATGTGACTCTTCTAATAGTATGTTCAGGCCTATAATAGTATTGCCATATTTCTTTTAATCTGAGGTTCACAGGGGTCTGTCTTCACCTCCAGTTTCGTGGAGGTCTAAGGATCTTCGCCTGTACACCTGTACAGGTCTTTCTCCTACCCCTTCCTCTGTTTCTGCCCCCAAAGACCCCCACTGGGCCAGCAGATAAGCAGGTAGACCTGGGGGAGCATAGCTAAACACTGAAGGGTGTGGACAGGCAGGGGCCTTTGCAGCAGCAGGGGCCTTTGCAGCAGAAGGGTAGGAGGGAGGAAAAAGGAGGTGAGGGAGGAGGCACTGTAAATTTTTACAAAAATACCCCCCAAAAAACTACTTATGTGGGTAAATTTTTCATGATCTTTCTGCAGCATTTGACACTGTAGATCACTGTTTACTCATCAATATGTTATCCTTGTTTGGGTTTCAGGGCTCTGTTATCTCGTGGTTTTCTTCCTATCTCTCCCATTGTATTTTTAGCATAAGTTCTGGAGGATCTTCCTCTACTTGCTATTCTGCTATCAGTTAGCATACCTCAGGGCTCTGTTCTGGGACCTCTTCTTTTCTCCATCTCACTTCTTTCCTTGATACCCTAATCTCTTCCCATGGCTCACAAAACTATCTCTCTACACCTGAAATTTATATGAAAATCCAGGCTTGTGAGATTGGGTCACATCTTAAGTATCAAGTTACCTAGGTTATATAAGGACAATAGAATTTTATTAGACACTTGACAGACATTAAAATTTATTAATAACTTAACACCTATTCCGATTTATAAATCCACGTGTCAATCCCTTTGGCTGAACTCCAAGATTTCAAATTTGCGGGTTTAAGGTCATCTGGAAGCATTGGATGAAGGCGGGCATACGTACTCTGGATGATGTAATATCAGATGGAAAGCTGCTTGACTTTTCATGACTGCAAGAAACATTTGGTATTGGTAAGTCTCAAAATTATAGGTGGTTGCAGTTGAAGCAAGCCATTCAGAAGGGGTTCCCTGATTGGCAAAATCTTAAAAATCAGTATGGTTTGTCAGTCCTATGCTTCCAGACAGATTTCCTGGGACATCAGGCTGCTCAGTGGTATAAATTAATATCTAAATTTTTGAATAAGAAACCAAAGACTGGTTTTCGTGACATTTGGAGCATTGAGATAAAGCATCAGATTTCTGCATCTCAATGGCCACAAATTTGGACTTGGAGGATGAGATGTACAGTGTCTGCATCTATGAGACAAACATGGGGGGTCCTTTTATCAAGCTGCGGTAGGGGTCTAATGCGTGTAATACTGCGCGTTAAACCGCCTGCTGCGCTAGCCGTTAATACCTGCATTGAACAGGCGTTAGTTTTTTAGCCGGCCGTGGGGATTAGCGCATGATGAAATGTCTGATGCGCTAACCCCGCTAGCGCGGCTTGATAAAAGGACCCCATGGTTTTTCATGTTACATAGATCTTTTTTGGACCCCTGTTCATTTACAGAAATTAGATAGGTCTAAGTCTAATAGATGCTGCACTGTCATCTCGATGTAGGGACATTGGATCATCTATTATTCTATTGTCCCTTGATACTTAGATTTTGGAGATCTATTTGGGGGTCAAGTGAATGAAGTATTGGAAAATCCTGTGGCACTGACGTACGATACCGTTCTATTTGGCACATTAATGAGGTCTAAAAGTCAAATATCTTCCCATAATAATAAACTTCTCTTTATTATGACAGGGGTTGCCATACAACTTATTTTGAGGAACTGGAAAAACTGGGATCGGTTAAATTATACTTTCTGGTGGGAATCTCTATGCCACACTTTTAAAATGGAATGTATGATGGCCATACAATAGAGACATTATAGGAAATTTATGGATGTTTGGGAGCCATTGACAAAATTCTGTAAGGAGTGATTGTTGATTTTACCCTTTGATCATACATGTCCAGGGTGGGTGGGGAGATACTTTTAATTTGAGTGCAATTCTTGGATGCATAGAAAGAGGGGGATGATATATGTATTTGTCATAAAATATAATTTTATAGAATTTAAGTGCTGTTAAAGTGTAAAATGTCTGTATAACATGTTGCACTTATTTTTGGCTTTAAAATGAATAAAGATATTAAAAAAAAAAAAAAAAAAAAAAGAAAATCCAGGTTTGAGTATCAGCCTGCCTATTTGACATTGCTATCTGTATGTCTCACTGTAATCTAAAATGAAATATGTCCAAGACTGAACTCCTTATCTTTCCTCCTAAACATGCCTCTTCCATTCTTCCATTCTCTTTTTCGGTGGATAATGCTCTCATTCTCCCTGTCTTGTTGACATACAACCTCTGGGTCATCTTTGACTTGTCTCTTTCCTTCTCTTTGCATTCCAACAGATAGCCAAAACTTGAAGTGAAGTTTGTTCCATCCACAAGATTCAATACCTTTCGAAGATGAGATGATTTATTCCATTTTAGTCACAAATTTTAATATGCAGTAAAACATTCAGAACTTCCTATTGTAAGGAACAATTCTAAAAAGATACCTTCCGGCCCAACTGACCTGTCATATACACTTTTAATAGGTGCGTTCAATCAGTTTTTACAAATTCCACTAATGGACCCCAAGTCTCTTTAAACTTTTTGATTTTCACACACATCCAGGGAGGGTGGGAGGACGGGGGAGGGGGAGCTGGCGAATGTACTTTATATTATTATTTGTTTGAATGTAAGTGCTGATTATTGTATTAATTGATTATATATTCTGTGCACTTTTGTATGTGATTTGAAAATTAATAAAGAATTTTTAAAAAATTGGTGCATTCAGTGTGAATTTACTGACCTAAAAATGTTTAAAATAAACAAACAAACATGTAGATTCCAACAAGTATCTCAAATTGCAAGTTTACTAATAATTTAGGGACTAGATCTAAAAAGCTTAATATTGCCAGCATTCTCATAGATTATTATCTATTTTGTGGCCAGGCTAGGTCCTCGGCTAGCGAAAGACCCAGCTTGGATCACAGGCAAGATTTTGGGTGCCTTTGATTTGGTTGGTGAAAAGAAAAACATGGAATATTCTGGATTTAGTTCAGAATAGTGGTTAGACTTTATTTGTCACTCTCCACCAATCACAAGAAAACCCAAAGATTATCAGGTTTAAACCCAGTGATAATTCTGGGACAGTTTAGTCCTCATTGTCGCATGGGTTATGCAATCATTTCCATTGTGCTGAATTCCAGTTTAAAGTTCATTTCTCTCAGGGCTTCAGTGGCCCACAATAATAAAGCAAAACAGTGCAGCTTGTATTTGGACCTCTACCCCCAGGTAGCTGGGTCTCCACTTTGGGAGCGCTGTGCTTGCTTACTCCCCTTCCTCAATGCAATAACTGGTACATTCTAGCCAGTCCAGAAACAAACAAAAATAAACCAACACTTTTCATTGGCTTTCCAACTTCTCAGTTTTACTGCCTTTATTTCGTGGGACATCTCCCGTTTTGCCTAGCAGTGGGGGGGGGGGGGGGAGGTGTGTGTGGAAACAAACAACCCTTCTTGTACATACAGTTGTTTTATGCCCCACCTGAGTTTCCAGAGTCCCCTTTCTACTTCAAGGCAACTTGGAGGTCCATTCAGGGAACCACCAGTCTCCCTGGTTATTTTGTTCAGTCCCTTTTCCTTGTCAGCACTCTTCAGCCCTCCCCAGCACATGCGGGCTGGGGCTGGAGAAACATTTGAAAGAGCAGTGATGATAAGCAGTTACATTAAAGCTCCATACTTTCCTCTAGCACATTATATTATTCCTGGGTGTTAGTATGGCTCTCCCATCCCATATTACTGGAATCACATTCATAATCAGTTATTTCCATACCTTCTTCGTTTACATTTTCCATTTCCCCTCCCCCTTTGTCTGAGTTAGAGGAGCTGTCTTGCCATGCTTCTCTTTCCCCCTCTGTAGCATAACTTTGCCTTTCCCTTACAAATCCCTCTGCAGGGTCCCAGTACTTAGCTGCTTGCGGAATTTCTGTTTGTCCTTCTCTGGGTGGCAAAGAGCTGCCTTTCTATCTCTGTGGAGGGAATGTCCAGCATGGAGCTGTGTGCTGGGATCAGGACTGAGGTTGAAATAGACACTAGAAAATGACATGGGATTATTTCCCGCGGTTATCCGTGGGAACGGGAACGGTGATGAATTTTGTCACCGTGTCATTCTCTGGATCAAATCTCTCCTCTAGCCTTAGCTGGGTTTAATTTATTATCCTTCTGCTTCACATCTGAAGGCTTATGTGCTTGCAGTTTCCCCAGTGTAGCCCCACCCCCTTCTGGGTTGATTTTCTGTTTCACAGCTGGGTTTTGCAGGGAAACTTCTCTGCTCTTGAGAAAGGAAAAATGGCTATTAGACTGTGGTTTGGGAGCCCTCCCTACTGGGTTTCTTGGTGGATAGCTCTCTTGTTTTAACCCTGCTTGTTTTACTCTGCTTAAAACCCTATTCTCTGGCTGCTGAACTGCCTTTAGGGATTGAGGGTTTTAGAGCAGGGTTTTTCCTTGTGACAGGTGCTTCCCTGTCACAATTGTAATCTCTTTTCATTTCACAAGCTGTTTGTGATGAAATCTTTCATTTGGCTGTGAGGGTGGCAAAGTGGCAACAGATTAAACAAATTCCAATTGCCTCTCAATAGAAAAGTTGGCACAAAAATAATATGAGACTGTTTATGATCCAGGTCCACCTTTCTTGAATATTTAAAAGCCTTTGCTTTCCAAATGGGCAGAAAAATTATTTACTTCACTGTCACCTGAGCAGATCAGCTCAAATAAATTATTTTTTTCTTAAACATAATTTTTTTTAGTTTAATTTCAATCCATGTGACAAGTCTATAATTATACAAAAATAACTTATAATAATTCTTAGTATCTTGGAAAACAAATGTGTAATTCCAAGGGTAGGTCACGCTATATGGGTAAGAATAGAGGTGCTACAGAGGGGCTCAGAACATCCTAACCATAAAAAAGATTGACAAAATTAAGCACAAAATGTAGCATTTTAGCCCTTTTGTTTCTTTTTCTTACTCCCTCCTTTACAAAGCTGCGCTAGCGTTTTAGCGCCATACGCCGCGGTAACAGCTCCAATGCTCATAGAATTTCTATGAGCATCTGAGCTGTTACCACGGCGGCTAGTGCTAAAAATGCTAGCACAGCTTAGTAAAGAAGGGGGTTAGTTATTCCTTTTTATATTATTTTTCTTTTATGTTAATTTTACTATCAACATCAAATATACAAAAAAAGCAAAGGAAATAATTCCAAAATATTACTCATGACCATATCCCATTCATTCTTTCAAAATCATGAACACACATGCAACACAACCATGGTAGACGTAGCCTTCATTCTTGTTTTCAACCTATTCCACATGTAAAATGCTATGAGGCTCATTTTCAAAACAGAAATATGTCCAAAATTGGCATAAACTGGCACTTGGATATTTTAATCGCCAAAACTTCCAAGTGCCAGTTTTCAAAACAGATTTTTTAGATTTCTTGCAGGTCATTTTCACTCCAGTATGTCTAAATCTTAAGGGGGCATGTTTTGGGTGGGATTAGGGTTGCCTTAGGACTTGAACATCTTGCAGGGATAATGAAACCTTTTTGAAGATGTCCAGGGTGTCATTTAGATCAGTGTTCTTCAACTTTTAGACAACTATGGACCGGCGGAAATAAAATAATTATTTTGTGGACCGGCAGTTGAAGAACACTGGGCTGAGTCTTGGGCCAGACCCCGCCCATCTCCACCCAATCTCCGACCCAGACCCCACCCCCATAATAGTACTAATTGTAGCACCATTTTTCCATTCATTTTTATATATATATATACACACACACTATAATTGTAATAACAACACAAAGCACACTGTATGCTTCTCAATATTCATTCCTACCAAAACACAGATAACCCCCATGCAAATACGGGACCAAAAACTAAAAGTACTAATATATACAAACAAACCCTAAGATGCAAGACTCTGCATGCAGTACAACCCCAGAGGAAAAGAAACAAATGCAATTCTTCCTGAACAGACAACACATATAAGCCACTAAATTAAAAAATAAAATAATTCCCCCTACTGTTGCTGTCTCCCTCCCTCCATGCTGTGCCTTGCCTTCTGGCCTGCCCCCTGATGTTATCTTCAGGCCGGTTCCCTCTTCCTCAGTGCTGCAGTACACAAAGCCATGGGCAGTGGCTCCTCATGTGTCCCGCGACTCAACTGGAAGCCTTCCCTCTGATGTTGCAACATCAGAGAGAAGGCTACCGGTTCAGGCGCAGAACACGTGTAGGAGCCTCTGCCCAAGGCTTTGTGCATTGCAGCACTGAGGAAGAGGGAGCCGGCCCGAAGACAATGCCGTATTGATCGCACCATGGACCAGCGACTGAAGAGCACTCTCTGGGGCTTGATACATGTGCCGGCCCTGTGGACCGGCAGGAAATTTCTGTGGACCGGTACCGGTCCACGGACCGGTGGTTGAAGAACACTGATTTAGATGTTTGAAGTTAGACCTGTTTTAAAAGTGCATAAGGGCCAAAAAGGTACCCACACTGACCAGACAACCACTGGTTACATGAAGGCATGAACTCTCATACTCCCCCAGTGGCCCTAACCACCTCCCACTGCCCAAAGATGTGAAAGAAACAATACATACCAGCCTATGAGAGCTGCAGATATTATGGGAAATCCTAGTAGAGCAGCAAGCAGGCCACTTGAGTAGTCTGGTGGACAGTGTGGTGAACCATAGAGAGGGGAAAACAGGCCCATATCCCAACCTACCCACTACTTTTATGGTAGAAAGTATGAGGCCACCAAAGCTCCCCCAAAACCTACTGTACTGTTATATAGGCAACACCTGCAGCCACGAGGGGGGCCGCGTTGTCGATTGATGCTGGGGGGAGGGCATCGCCATTTGAAAAAAAAAAAAATTGGAGTGGTCTGTTTACCTTCCTTCAGTGGGCCCCCCCTGACCATTTTGGGCCCTAGGCACCATGCCTACCCTTTAATCCAGCCCTGCAAATAACCTAAGATGATCTTTGCATTTACTTCTGTGCTCATGACAGGACAAAACATGCTTAGTTTGCTCCTTCATCGTTATTCAGAAAGTAACTTTTCTCTATTTATTATTGAGGAACAACTACTTTTTATCAAAAGAAGATTAAGAAGAGTTTGATTTGTAGAACACTTTTGTTGAAATCCTGTAGAAACAAAATAGTTCAGAACATGTGTTAGTGTCAGCACTCCCAGGGGCCTTTATAGCATCTTTTGCCTGATTGGCACCACAGGAAATATTCTCTAAATGTTGACATCTTTGACCTTCTCAGTTGGATGCCATTCAAAAACTCTTTGCTACTGCATGTTTATTTTTGTTTCATTTCTCCTTGTTGCGGACCTATTTTTACAAGACGTATAATAGACTCTGCCCTCAATATAGAAGTTAGGGTTAGCATTCCATGTCAGCATTCTGTCGTTCCAGAATAATTGCCTTAGAAAGATGCTTCCTTCAGCACTATATGATAGAGAGACGTTTCATTCTGAACTCAACACAGCTACTCCATTTTGGGCAAGCAGCAACAGCATTGACATATGCTTGTTTAATGCTCTCTGTAACTAGAGGTCTTTTCATGCTATAAAATTCACATCACTAAAATCATTGCTCATCGGTGCAATCATGAAGAAAAAGTCAAGTGCAAATACTGCAGATCTTTTTTTTCCTGCTCAGTGGACCAGTGATAGTTAACAGAATGTAACTTGACAAGTCATATTTTTATCACTAAACATTTATACTGTATATCTATAAATGTATTACTATATTGTGTGTGGGGGGTGGGGGAGTTCAAAAGCAGTTATTGGCCTCTAAATATACAGTATACATCCTCCATTGCCAATTCTGTCCTTGCATGGATAATGTTGAAGAGAAAATTCCTCTAAGTGCCCCAGCATTATCTGTAGAGTGCCAGAGTCAAATTAAAGCAGAGTGAGTGTGTGAACCATATATAATCCTTTAGTGGTTATAATCAACTGCCATATAGATAACCTATACATTACTTTAGGCCTATTGAAAACCAATTATAAAGTAATACATCACCTAGACTAATCAAGATAGTGGCTAAATATCACCACCTTACAGATAGTAAGTCATTTTATAATAGGTCACCTAAGTTTGGAGGTCAAGGGGATGCCTCTTTATAGCCTATGTGGGATCAATTTTATAAAGTATCTCCCAAGGTAGACACTACTTTGTTGCATCAAAAGCACCATCAAATTGACAGTTTGGCACCTTTGTGCACTATGGGGCTCATAATCGAAAGAGAAAAACGTCCAAAAACCGGCCTAAGTCGGCACTTGGACAAACATTTCTCAAAAACGTCCAAGAGCCGATAGAAAACCGGGTTTTGGAAGTATTTCTAAACGACCTAGGCCTTCATAGCTAAACGGGGCGTTTCGGGAGGCGTGTCAAGGGAGGGAGTTGGGCAGGACGTGGGCCAGCTTAGACTTAGTCGTACAGCATGTATAACCGAAAGTTTAACAACAGAGCCTAGACGGAACTTGGACGTTGTGACTTAGACCATATAAAACATATAGTCTAAGTCACAAAAACCCACCTAAACTCACCAGATAAGCACTGCAAACACATAACATAGACCCCCCCACTACCCCAGTGATCACCAACCCCCCATCCCCATAAAAATTTTATTCACAATTTTAAATTTCAGCCTCCGGACCATCATCACCTGGCCACCTGGCATAGGAAAGCCTAGTTGTCCAGCCCAGAGGCAGTTTAAGTCATCTTGGGGGTGGGTTAGGGACCCATAGAGAGGAGGACCCATGCCTATAAGCCCCTGTAATAAATGTATTGATACTGAACATAAGAAATGCCTTCACCGGATCAGACCCCAGGTCCATCTTGTCCGGTGATCCGCACAAGCGGAGGCCAAGCTAGGTGATCCCTAATGGACACCTTGTTCACCCGTATCCCTCAATGTGATTTGCAAGAAGGTGTGCATCCAACTTGTGCATTGCCCTATATATCCCCAAAACCCTTTTTACTGGCATATAAGTGGCTCCTGCAGCCATAAGGGCTATTGTGGTGGTAGATAAGTGGGTCTAGGGGATTCTGGAGGTGGTTTGGGGGGCTCACCATCACTTATAAGGGAGCTGTAGTGAGGAGAAGCCATGGCACCCTGTTTGTGAAGTTCACAGCGGTACCCTGTAAGGTACCCCACTATTTAGGTGGCATGTTTGGGTGTGCAGTCCATCACTTTGCAGACCCCTCCCACGTCCAACAGGGCTTGTTCTAGGTGTTTTGGACTTGGACAGAAAGTTGGACAGAAATGTGGTATAAAGATGGACGATTTAGTGGCTTGGACGATCAAATCGGCAGGACGTATAATTAGACGATTTTCGAAAGTAAAAAAAAGTTGGACGTATCTTTCAAAAATGTGTCTTAGGCTCTTTTTAACTTTGGATGACTTGCGAGATGGACGTAAACGGACTTAGAAGTCCCTTTCGATTATGCCCTTCCACATATTATTCTATAAGGTAGCACCTAAGTGCCATGATGCTTAATGGCAAGAAATCCTGCTACACGTCCAGAGAGTCGGTTTGGTTATTGGCCCTTGGACATCCTAGTAGGACTTCAAAGTGCTGACATACCCTTCGCTTCACCCCATTACCCCATTTACATATACCCTATGTAAATGCACAATGCCCACCCCTACTTTCTTACTCCCTCACATACATACTGCTCACCTTCTTTTCCTATTTAAGTAACAATAATGTCTGTTGTTGATGGTGTTGCAATGCCTTGATCCTTAACATAAGCTTGAGAAGCTCTTTGAAGCAACTTGTGGATGTCTGCCTGCCTGTAAATCAGCTGCCTTTTTTCATGTGAACAACATGAAGTTTTATAACCTTTTGGGCAGACTAAGATGACTGCTGTTGCAGAAATGTCAAAAATATTTCAGGTGTGCAAAAAGGAAAAAAAAAAAAAAGACATGCTGTGAGATGACTTTTAGTTGATCATTGAGGTGGGTTGTGCATCAGAAACTTTTTTTTTGTAACGCCTACAGTTCTGTTCAGAATTAATAAAGTTATTTTTAGTGATCTCTTCTGTCCTACAGTATATATGTAGAACACCATGAGTAATTTTCAGTAATGATCAATCCTTGGTATAGCAGTCTATAAGGATCCTAAGGCCCTCTTTTACTAAGGTGGGCTAACTGATTAGCGCACGCTAAATGCTAACGCATGCATGTTAGTCTATGGACGCATTAGCATTTAGCGCATGCTAATTCGATTAGCACGCGCTAATCAGTTAGCGCACCTTAGTAAAAGAGGGGGGTAAGTTCCAGAAGATCAAATGGTTTTGAATTGACCTTTCATGGCATCATCAACACATCCAGTGACTGAAATGATGATGATCATGATTGTTATACTACCATTTCTATGCTTTATTAATGCCCCCTCCCACTTCACAAAACCACGATGGTGGTTTTTAGCACAGGCCGGCACGCTGAATGCTCTGTGCTGTTCCTGCATGCCAGCCTGCGCTAAAAAAAAAGCTATCGCGGATTTGTTAAAGGAGGGAGTAATTTAATAGATTTACCTATTCTTTTACCCTCCCTTTTATAAAACCATAGTGCGGTTTTTAGGGCCGGCTGTGGCAGTAACAGTGCCGCCTCTCATAAGAAATCTATGAGCATTGGAGCTAATGCTGCCACGGCTGGTGCTAAAAAAACACAAAGAGAGGGGGGGGTTAATTTAAATACTGTCTCTACAACAATACTGAAAGTTCCATCACAACTATGACTCTCTTTTTTACTACGGTGCACTAAGCATTTTAGCGCACACTAAATCAACGCGTGCACTAACCATTAACGCGTCCATAGGATTACATGCACGTGTTAGCATTTAGCGCGTGTGTAGCGTGTGCTAATATTTATCGCGCGCTAAAAAGCATAACGCACCTTAGTAGAAGAGGGAGTATATGTTGCCTGTGTCAAATCTGTGTGCCACTTTCCTTGCCATGTCTATCTAATATAAAGCACATTTTTTTTAGACTTATGATTTTATGTACTAGTAGTTTATTACTAATGCCAACTGGCATCAGAATTGTATACCAAACTACTGCTACTACTATTTGAAATTACTTTCTCTACCATAAAACAATAACATTGCTAGATTTTGCGGCTCTCTCCCCCAATTATTCTTTATTGTGTGCCATGCCATTACAACTATTTGTGTTTAAATGCTCTCCCTCAAATATTGCTTCAGAAAACTAATTTCTAAGAGCATTCTCTCTCACCAGTGCATGCATTTCTTTAGCAATGAAGGTGCTGGTACTCAAATACCAGGCCATGCTTCAGGAATGGGGTGATCGCTGAGGGACCCGCCCCACAGTAGCCAGGCCCCCTGCAACCAACCACAGAATCCAAGAAAAGGCAGCAATGAGTGTGCAGAATCAGAGCTCTTTTATTAATACCTGGAGACCCTGGGTCATTCTTTATCAAGTAATGGAAAAGGTGCTGATATTCCATTTTAAAAAACCCCAAAAAAAACAACCTCTGTCCATTGAAACTGTATAAATTAAACAGAAACCAACCAGGATCTATCAGAAAGAGAAGGAGATAATGGTTAATGCGGATGGGCAAACTAGATGGGCCATTTGGCCTTTATCTGCCATCATGTTTCTATCAGACAGAGTTTCTATCTACTTTTTGGCCTTACTGGTCCTGTTTTTAATTTGTTTAAAGATATTTTTTTGTCAATTGCCATTATTCTGTATGGAAGACTGGTGAATGTTCTTGAACTTGGTATCCAAGTTGAGGAGCTCCTCAGGGTTCTTCTTTACCCACTTAGTCTTTTTTTTTCTTTTTTTTTAACATGGACCCTTCTCAGGAGGGCCATCAAAAAATGCAACATTTTTTCACAGAAAAGGAGCTGGAAAAAATTAATAGCAGAATTCAAAAAAGGGAAAGTATACACATATTTTCCTTTTCTAAAACCTCCACTATTTACAGACTATGGACTCCTTTTACTAAACTGCGCTAGAGTTTTTAGTGTGCGCTAAAGATTAGTGCGCGCTAACCTCACGCTACACGGAAAATACTAACGCCAGCTCTATGGATGCGTTAGCGTCTAGCGTGCAATAAAACTGCTAGCGCAGCTTAGTAAAAGGAACCCTATGTTCGTAGACAAGTATATGTGACTAGTTCTAAAACTATTCTCCACTTGTATGAAATAGTTATTTTAAACATTTTTATTTATTTATTGGAATTTATTTTATTTTATTATTAATCATTATTTAATTACATAATCCAAATCTAGGCACCATTCATAGAAAAGTCCAAAGTTCATTTTTACAAGTTTATTAAAAATTTGATATCCCGCCAAATCGGGCTTCAAGGCGGTTTACATATTAAAACAAAGGGAGATACATAAAAATATAAAAATAAACAAGCATATGCATTACAAATAAACACGAATCACACAGACTAGAACAGGAGCAAAAAGGAAAAAGAGAAGAACTACAATATTTGGATAGAAAAGAAAGGAAGGGGAGAACGAAAGGGTGGGAAACTTAAAGGCCAGCGTTGATGCCGGTAAAAAAAGTATAAACAGCATCCTTAAAAGGACGATCATAGATCAAAGGCATCTGAAAAGAAATGTTTTAAAATTAGATTTGAAAGTTAAATTAGATTTAAGAGCCTCTTCTATCAAACTACGCTAGCAGTTTTTATCGCAGAGTGCCCATTTAAATCTCATCCTGATTTGTTTAGGGGTCCTTTTACTAACCCCCTCTTTTACTAAGGTTCACTATGCTTTTAAGCATGCAATAAATATTATCGCTCGCTAAACACGTGCAAAATGCTAATGCGTGTGTGTTAGCAGTTAGCGCACATTAAACATGCGCTAAAATACCGCACCTTTGTAAAAGGAGCCCTAAGGTACGCTAACTGATTTAGCATGCACAATTCGATTTAGCGTGCACTAAATGCTAAGGCGCCCATAATATTCTACTAGTCTTTAAGTCTGTTACATTAATGGGTGCTAGAATAGATGTGTATGTCTGTCTTTCTTTCTCTCTCTCTCTCCTTGGCCGCTTTCTGTCTGTCTATCATTCTTTCTTTCTTTCTGTCTCTCTCTTTCCTCGGCTGTCCACCACCACCCCTTGCCTGCTCCCCCTGTCCAGCAGTAGCCCTTCTCCCTTCCTTTTACCTCCCCCCTGTCTAGCAGCACCTCTTCCCTGCTCCCCTGTCCAGCAATAGGCCTTATCCCTTCCTGTTACCTACCCCCTGTCCAGCAGCAGCCCTTCTCCCTTTGTTTTACGTCTCCCCTGTCCAGCAGCACCCCTTCACTTCTCCCCTTGTCCAGCAGCACCTCTTCACTGCTCCCCCTGTTCAGCAGTAGGCCTTCTCCCTTCCTGTTACCTCCCCTCCTGTACAGCAGCACCCCTTCCCTGCTCCCCATGTCCAGCAGCAGCCCTTCTCCCTTCGTTTTACATCTCCCTTGTCCAGCAGCACCCCTTCACTGCTCCCCCTGTCCAGCAGCAGCCCTTCTCCCTTTGTTTTACCTCCCTCCCGTCCAGTAGTACCTCTTCCCTGCTCCCCCTGTCCTGCAGTAGGCCTTCTCCCTTCCTGTTACCTCCCCCCCTGTCCAGAAGCACCCCTTACCTGCTACTCCTGTCCAGCATCCGACTTCCTGGTCTCTTCTGGCCCACCGGCACAAACTGCTGCCGCAGCTGCTGCTCTTCCAGGTATTGCTGGGTAAAGCTCGCGCTCCAATTTCCTCTGCTGTCTCCTTCTCTTTCAACAGTATTTCCTTCTGTTGTTGCATTTGCCGTTCCTTCTCCTTCTCATTGCGCTGCCCTCCTCTTCAAAGCAGCCTGCTGAGGTTCGCCGGCCGGCTGTAGTGAACCTCGCAGGCTACTCTCTACCTCGGTAGCACGTTCCCTCTGATGCGATCGCAGCAGCTTCAGTGGTTGGTGAGTGAGGGTGGGAGGGGGGAGTCGCCGGCGTGTTCCCTGCCTCCATGTTCGAAAATGGAATTTGGCACGGAGGGACACATCATGCGGTCAGGGAACATGCCGTCCTAAGTGCACATGCGTGCTTAGGATTTTATTATAGAGGATGGATGCCTAACATTTAGCATGCGCTAATCTTTAGTGCATGCTAAATTGGCTAGCACACTTTAGTAAAAGGACACCTTAGTTATTAGAGTGAATCTTTCAAATGCTAGTTTTTGTTTCTTGTCAGTCTTGCACTGTTCCTGAAACTGAGTGGCACGTCCTGTTGTGAGCATTGAAAATGGAAGTAGAGGTGGACATGTAGAAAAAGGTAGCAGTGACAGAAAGGAGGTAGCTCCCAAAATAGAAAATAAAGGTAAGAATCAGTTGGATTCCCCCCCCCAAACACACACCATCACCACCACCTCTTCCTTAAGAGAGGTTCAGACGCAGATAGCTTTAAGAACAGGGGCCTGGAGTAGGGACTCTGAAAAAAATATGTCTAACGAGGAATTACATCTCCCATGAGGCTGTGGAGTGAGCTTAGGGAGAGAAAAGTGATAAGTGAAGCTGGAAGTTGGAGCCAGGTGAGCTCATAAAGAAGAATAATTCTAAGTAAGAGAGAGTTTTGATTTTTTATTTCTTCACGATGAACAGGCTCGCATATGCAGCAGAAAATGTTTACTCCCATGGGAAACTCTTCACTGCCTGCAGCTCAAGGAAGGAGAGATTTTTGTCTTTCCAGCTAATGAGAAAAATTTGGTCCATACCCTGAAGAAGAAAGCATAATTGAGAGGCCAAATGAAACCTGTTTTTGTGGAGCAAAAATGATTAGATCCAAAGTCTGTCTGTCTGCTCTGCTCATTGTGAGAGAATAAAAATTTCTTTACCTTTTTTTTTTTTTTTTTTAATGCTTGTGGAAAGCTGACAACACTTTGTTCTGTTGCACTGCTGGGGGTGGTGGCATAACTAGTCTTTCTTTTGATTGTCAACACTTTGATAGAGAATGAAGTATTGAACATGAGATAGTTGAAAGAAAATTCTGGAATGGATTGTTTGGACTAGCAGTCTCTGCATCATATTTATTTGGATCTGAGTCTGTGAACTACCTAATAGGGAGATGGGCTGAAGCCTGGCTGAGCTAAGGAATGGCACTGTGCTTACCAATGTGGAGCTGCACCAGAGTTACAAGGTGACAGCTGTTGGGAGCATGTTATGTTATATTAATCAGGCTTTCTATTCTGCCTTTACCTATTCAGTTCAAGGTTGGATTTCATTATAAGAAGTTGGGTCAGTTACCCAGGAAGTTACAATAGAAAGTTTGACGTGGGCATTCAATAAAGTTGCTAGTACTGTACAGTTTGATCAGTATAGTTATTAATACAGTTAGGTCATAGTTACAAATTCATAGGGCTCCTTTTACTAAGGTATGCTAGCGTTTTAGCGCGCTACGTTGCCGCGTGCGCTAACCCCACGCTATGCGCCAAAAACTAATGCCAGCTCAATGGTGGCATTAGCGTCTAGCACGTGTGGCAATTTAACGCGCACTAAAACCGCTAGCGCAGCTTAGTAAAAGGAGCCCATAGTTACAAGTTTAAGTAGGTCATCTTTAGGTCATTGTTATATCCCAGAAGTTACATTGGACAGTTTAGAAATGGGCTTTTACAATTGCTATTTCAGGTACATCCGGGTTGGTTCCCTGTCTTGGTACAGAAATTCTTTTCAAAGTTTTCTGAACCTGAGATAGTGACTACATGGTCATAATGTGAGTGGTAGTTGGTTCCAGCATTTTGCTAATTGATATTGGATAGATAAGGTAATTTGCCTGGTAGACTTTATATTGTTGCATTCTGGGAAGTTTAAGTGGAAAAGATTTCTGGTGGAATATCTGTTGGAGGCACGCTGGAGCAGGGTGGCCAACTCTGTTAGGAAGTCGGGGCCATTCCCTGTCAGGATCTTAAAGGCAGCGATGCCTAATTTCAAGTTTCAAGTTTCAAGTTTATTTGGGTTTGATTAATCGCTTTATCTTAATTCAAAGCGATGTACATAATAAAATTACAGAATAAAAAATTAATACATTAAAGAAAGTTGACTAAACTAATGACGAATTTAACAATACTAGACACACATAGGAAAAAAAAAGGGCTAGAAGTTACAATATAATATAAAGATGGGGAAAACATTTAGGGAAAGTACATTAGGGCAGGGTAAATCAAAGGCTTGGAAATTATTTTACAGTGAAATAATTATTAATTTATGAAGGCATCATTAAACAAAAAAGTTTTCAGGTTACTTTTAAATTTTTCTAAATTGATTTCTTGTCTCAAGTGATAGGGTAAAGAATTCCAGGTTTGGGGTGCAGTAACAGAAAAAATAAATTGGCGTCTTGTATTTATGATTTTCAGGGATGGGATTGTTAATAATTGTTGTTCTGTCGATCTTAATGTTCTATTCGTTGTGTAAGGGATTAATAATTTATAAATAAAAGCCGGAGTTTTAAAAGAAAGAGATTTGAAAGTGAGCAAACTAAGTTTGTATATGATTCTGTGGGCAACAGGAAGCCAATGGGCTTCCTTAAGGAGAGGAGTGACATGATCGAATTTTTTGGCTTTAAAGATGAGCTTAATCGAAGTATTTTGTATGATTTGTAAACGTTTGATTTCTTTTTGAGCTATGCCTTTAAAAAGTGCATTACAGTAATCAATCTTCGAGATAATGAGAGAGTGGATAAGAATATTAAGGGAATTATTGTTGAGGAATTGAGAAACAGAACGGATTTGTCGAAGCCTAAAGAAAGATGACTTAATAACATTGCTGATATGGTCGTGAAAAGAGAGTTTATAGTCAAAGATGACGCCTAATATTTTAATGTTGTCTACCTCTTGTAAGGGATAGTTCTTAATAGAAATTGGAAATTTAAGCTTTGGATTATCTTTCCAGGGAAACAATAAAACATTGGATTTATTAACGTTTAATGCGAGTCTGTTATTGTTTAACCAAAGATGTACTTTCTCTAATTTAACATTAATCTCAGTGGTATCTAAAGGGTTATCAGTATCTATGGGGTGTAAAAGTTGAATGTCGTCTGCGTAAGCGAAGACATTAAAGCCAATTGATTGGCATAGAGTTAATAGTGGAGCAAGAAATATATTAAATAGGAGTGGAGACAGTATGGAGCCTTGAGGGACACCATTTACTGAAGTAAAAGTATTAGAAGTAGTGTTATTAAAGGAGACTGAAGAGGAACGATCAGAGAAGTATGATTGGAACCAAGCAAGTATTTGGTCTGTGATTCCTATTGATTGAAGTCTACGTAGAAGTAATTCGTGATCGATCGTATCAAATGCAGATGAAAGATCTAATGAGATTAACAGAACAGACTGATGATGGTCTAAGAAATAATGAATTATAGTAGACATGCCTATTAGTGAGTGTTCGGTAGAGTGATGTTGCCTAAAGCCAGTTTGATTGGGGTGGAGAATATTTGTTTTTTCAATAAAGTCTGATATCTGATTGAATACTATCTTCTCGGTTAATTTCGACAGAAATGGTAGGTTGGCAATAGGTCTGTAATTTGACATGTCTTCAGCACTGGTTTTGTGGTTTTTGATAATAGGATAGATGATAGACTGTTTCCAAGCTTTATGGACGATGCCTTGTTTTAAACTTTCACTTACCAAAGTAAGAATAGCAGGACTAAGGATCCTAAAGAAGCGCTTGAGAAAAAAAGGAGGAACTGAATCGATTTGGGAACCTTTTGTATTAATAGAATTAATAGTGGATTCTATCTCTGTTAAGTTTGGAATGTTAAAAATAGAGCATTTTGAGGATAATAAGCTAGATTCAGTTTGGGCTTGACCAGGGGAATTTAAAATAAAAGTGGATCTGATCTTTTCAATTTTCTCAGTAAAATAAATAGCTAGTTCCTGAGCGGAGAGTTTAAGCTCACCTTCTTGGTTTTTCCGTTTCTTAGAATATGTGATAGAATTTAGTATACGATAGAGAATAGATGAATTGGAGGCTTTTTGAATCAAACCAGAATAATAATTTGTTTTAGCTTGAATTATTTTTGATTTATAAAATTTAGAATGCTCTTTGAATAATTCTGAATTACACAATGATTTGTCTTTTCTCCATTTTCTTTCAAGAGATCTTAATTGTTGTTTGATGAGTTTTAGTTCTGCTGTATACCAAGGATTGGTAGATTTCCTTGCAGGAATAGTTTTAGTATGAAGAGGTGCAACTGTGTCTAAAAGACGACAAATTTTTACAGTCCAAAGGTGAAGAGAATCATCCAATGAAGTGGAAAGAAAGTTAAAAGAATCTGAAGAATATGCAGAGGCAATAGTCTCAAATGAAAGTTTATCAAGATCTCTGAATTTAATTATTTTTTTAGAAGTTTGAGGTTTTATAGCTGTAAGGAGATAAGATATTGAAATCAAGTAATGATCCGACCAAGGAACTGGTTGACTAAAATTAAAAAAATAATTATCTGTTAGAAATTTTGGAATGAGTGCCATGTCAATGGAGTGTCCTAAATTGTGAGTTGGAGCTGGTATACAAGGAAACATATCTAAATGATCAATGTGAGATAGAATATTTTTGGTTTGAGTATTATTGGGGTCATCGAAATGGATATTGAAATCACCTAAAATTAAAGGGTTCAAAGTGGAAGAACCAAAGTCAAATAGAAGAGATTGTAATTGTGTTAAATTTTCACTGCTAACTGGGGGGGGCAAATACAATAGTAATACATCTAACTTAGGCTTGGTATGAAGAGAAAATTGTAAATATTCAATGGGAGAGTTAGGAGAGGAATAATCAGTACCTGTTAGTAAAGATGAACGGAAAATAACAGCTAGTCCTCCGCCGCGTTTGTAGTGACGGTGATTGTATAAATATGAAAATCCGGAAGGGCAGCTGTAAGAAAGGTACGCTTCCTCACCTTCCTTTAACCAAGTTTCTGTTAGGCATAGAATATCAAAAGAATATTGAGAGATTACATCTTTAATTAAATGGTGTTTGGTTTTTACTGATCGGACATTAATTAATCCTATATTGAGTAACAAGCTTTTAGAAACTGTTGAAGGAGAAATATGGTCAATGACATTGTTTTTAGGTAGATTTAGAGGGATTGTAATAAGTTCAGAATGGTGTGAATTAGCTAAAGGTTTGACTGTATTATAGAGTCTATGACCCCATAAGACAGGTATTGGAGAGATTAATGTGTCCATTTTGTTTAAAGTTATGTCAGGGACCAAGTGATTAATAACGAAAGTAGAGTCAGAATTTAGTCTAGGGGATTGGGGAACTACTTTAGGACCAAAGTGATGAGATTTTTAAGTTAAAAGAAGCGCACTGTAGCAGCGCACAAAGGAGCAACTTGATTCTTGTGGTTATGGGCAGCCAATATAGTTTCATATAGTAGGGCTGTAGGTGTTCTGATTTCCATAGTCCATATATGAGTCTGCTGTATTTTAAACTAGTTGTAGACATGATAGCAATGTTTTAGAGCAAAGAACTAGTGTTACATTATAGTAATCTAGTCAAGATAAGATTAGGGATTGCACTAAAATTTGGAAATCCTCTGTTTTGAAGTATTGTCTGATGGATCTTAACTTTCTCATCACAAGGAAAGATTATTTTATTATTGATTGTGTGTGGCTTTTCATGGATAGGTGGTTATCAGTTTATACTCCTAAGATTCAGGAATGTAGTTCCTTTGGAAAGTCTGTGTCATCTACTGTAATCCTTGGAGTGTGGTGTGGGTCAGTTGAGAGTTCTAGTCAGAGGGAAGAAGGGTATATAATCTGCAAAAGGGTGGGGGGGGCAGAGGGAATAAACTGGATAAGAGATGGGGTAGGGACATAGAAAAAAATGCTAGGTATGAAGAGAACACAGAAACAGGGCTACAGAGGTACAAGGCTGGGCATAGAGGAGAGACAAGAACAGGGACTCTGGAAATGCAGGCAGTGAACACTGGGAGAGGACAGACAGATCACAGAGGGGATATGTTGGACTAATGGGGAAAGGTCACCGAGGGAAGATGGATAGTGGACATGGAAAGAGATGAAATGGATAGGAGATCCAAATAAGAGAAAAACAGAAGAGAAACACTGGGACCCAAACAAATAGAAAAATAAAATATTTGGACAACATAGGTAGAAAACAATATTTATTCTGAATTTGTTAATTGGAATATGTCAGTGTTGGCAAATGTGCATACATCTTTGATTTCTTGAATTTCAGTTTCTATTCCTTTAGTATTGCTGTATATGCAAGTCTGGTTTTGAGGGTTCTAGTTTAGTTTTTTGCCTTTATATCTCTTAGTACTGATGCGTGATTCCTTGTTTCATTTTTTCTGCGGGTCTTTTTTTAAATATATGTGGCCAAGATGTAAAGAGTATGGGACTTGATATAGTACTTTTTCTGTGTGTGGTTACAATCAAAGCAGTTTACATATATTAGACAGGTACTTATTTTTGTATCTGGGCAATGAAATGTTGTGACTTGCCCAGAGTAACAAGGAGCTGAAGTGGGAATTGAACTCACAACCTCAGGGTGCTGAGGCTGTAGTTCTAACCACTAGGCTGGTATTCTCCTAGCAGGTGGCTTTTGTGAGGTATTCCGATAGTGTTTACTTTCAATGTAGGGTTCTGTAATAGTCTGACTTGTTCTTTTTTTTTTTTTAGTAGGAAGTATACTGGTGTTCTAGGGTGCGGCTGTTTGACTCTCTTTGCTACCCACAAGCAGCAAGCTCTGAAAGGCTTATGTGGCCACTGTGATGGTTTTGCTGGCAGATCCTAAATGGGGTAAGATTGCAAGTGCCACCCCTGGCCATTTCAAGGCAATGGAGGGTTAAGTGGCTTACCTAAGGCCACAAGGGGCTGCAGTGGGATTTGAACTTGGGCCCTCTGATTTCTAGTCTGCTGCTCTAATCATTAGGTTACTCGTCTACCCTGTCCTGGACAGTGACACTGTTTTATTATGACTGTGTTTTTCTATAGTTTGTAAGTCTGGAATGAGTTTATATTTTGCACTTTAGCTACTGGAGCCCTGTTTCTGTTAAGTTTGTGATATAATCTAGAATGTACACACACGTGATTTTTTTTTTTTTTCAAGATAGTAACCCTAGTGTTGATGTTTGTAGAGAGATGGGAAAAGGATGAAACAGTATGTATGGAACTTGAGTTTCAAGTTTATTATTTCTCTTGATTGATCGCTTAATCAAAATTGGAGAATGATGGAGAATGAGGGCCGGACAAGGGAGGGATGGGGACGGGGCATGTAGCAGGGCAGGAATCAAGTTTTTCTTTGACAAAAAGTTGGCAACTCTACTCCAAAGTGGGCGAGGGAGCAAAGAGCCTGTGTGAGGGCTTTGAGAAAAGAAGATGCTGAGACCTAACAGCTGTGGCGAGCGGCTCTGCCATCCGTATCAGCCACTAGCCTGAGGAAGTTGTCAGGGCAGCCTCCTGGGGAGCCTGATGCTCCTTCTCTTAGCCTCTTGCGTGTGCACTTGCAAAGATAAGAAAAGAAACCATCAGGTTTTATTTTCTCCTGGTCTGGTCTGGTCCAGCCCCGCCTTCCTTTTGCCACTTTAAGGTTTCTTCCTCCCATCTTTTACCTAAAAGATCGGGTTCATTTATCTTGCTACTGTCTTCTTAAGAGTCAGCTTTTTGTTTTGATAGAATCTACACATAATATAGAACTTTGAAGGCCAGATTTTGGGAAGGTGGTAGTGACACAGAACTTGCTTTTTTTCACATCAAGCCTAAGATCCACGTAATGCAAATCAATGAACATATATGCTACTAGATGAAGGAAAATGTCTCACAACATCATCTAGGCCAGGGGTGTACAACCTGCGGCCCCGTGAAGTATTTTGTGCAGCCCCGGTCGAGGGCAATGCAGTGTTTTCCTCTGCTGTCTATGGGTGTTTACCGTCTTGCCGGCTCCCTCCTCTGTCTTGCTGCAGCATTTGCACGTTTGTGCGGCCCCAGAAACAATTTTTTCGGCTAATGCGGCCCAGGGAAGTCAAAATGTTGGACACCCCTGGTCTAGACTTTCACCCCTAGTTTCAGTGGTGGTGGTTGTCTTTCATTGACCAAACCTTCATTTTATTGCCTACTCTTACGTAGCTTATTCCATAATTTATTTTGATCTATCTCACTTTTGTAAACCTTTTCAAAATCAAACCAATTTTTAAAATTTTCTTTTTTAAACCAACACCTAGGGCTCCTTTTACTAAGCTGTGTTAGGGCTTTAACACGCGGAATAGTGCGCATTACAATGCCGCACACGCTAGACGCTAATGCCAGCATTGAGGGTTAGTGCGTGCTAATCTGCTGCGTGCGCTAAAAACGCTAGCTCACCTTAGTAAAAGGAGCCCCTACTCTATGTCGGGAAACCAACACCTATTCAGTGTCAGGAAGTGGTAAATAGTATAATCATACTTAAAAATTTTTCAAGCACAGTGCTGTATCTGTAACCATAATATTGATATTTTTTTTAAGCACAAAACGTTTACTTATCTTGCCATTTGCTTGATATTTGTGCTGGCCCAAACTGCATTAAAGTTACTGACATGTTACACAGTCTAATCCGACAAAATACTGTTTTACCGCAAACAGCGGCTTCTTCAGGGTTTTTCTGTCGGGTTTCTATAAACAAATAAAAGCAGTTTAGGACAAAAATTTCATTTGTTTTCTTAAAATTATGCTGCATAAGACCACTTGTCAGCATTTGGGCTCATATCATTCAAGCTAAAGTTGTTATACTAAAATTGCATTTATAATACAAAGACGCCAGTGCATGCACACTGTTACTGATATATATGTTCCCGATTGGTGTAACATGTACTCATTCAGGTTCTAGATTTCATTCAACTGTCAAAGATATATCAAACAAACACTGACCAGTCAGCAATGGTGTTTAAACCAAAGGTTGTATTGTTTTTAATTTGTAGATCCAACGTGGCTCCCGTTGTTTTAATCTTTTTATCCTATCACCACCCCGTACTGTTTTGGTTCCTGATCTTTCACAAAAGAGCAGAGGTCAGTGAACTTGTGTCTGTGCAATTGGCACTGTTCCACAATTACTTCACAACTTCATTGACATTTCAGGTTTGATTTATGTTCTCTCATTCGTGTACATAGATCTCTTGATGACATACCCACATAAATTATGGAATAAGCTACATAAGAGTAGCGATCAGCTCAGCAGCCCCGGCAACCTGTCCAACCCCCACCGCAACGATCACAGCAGGAGAGATGGCTCATCTCCCCTGCCGCGATCGCGATCTCTCCCCCCCCCCCCCCCGAACTGCCACGACCCGCAGCAGAAGAGATGCCCAAAGTAAAACAGGTCTAAATGACCAAAAGATGACCAAACTGACATGATGACCATTGGAGAGTTTAAGGCATGATCCCCCCTTGCTCCCACCACCCAGAAATAGAGGGGAAAAAACAGCACATTGAGGGCTTGTTTTAGCTTTGTTTGGCTTGGTTTCTCACAATCTCTTGAATGCGCAGTGGCCTGGGCTTTATCAGCCAGATGGGGTACATCTAGAGTTACCATATGGCTCCAGAAAAAGGAAGATGGATTGAGACATCCAGGTTTTTTACTCCCACTGGAAGCAAAGTCTTAAGCTTTGAACACTTAGCATGGCTGTCGTGTGCAGAGACAGGAGTGCAAGTTGGTGAAGGAAGTGTATAGGAGGAGTGAGATTAGTTGCAGGAATTAGTGGGATGCTTAGGATTTGATTGGTAGGCAAGGATGGCATAGGCAGGTGTTTTGAGGGTAGAGAAGCACAGGGGAATTTTAGTGGGCTTGTTTTTGTGGAAAAGTAGGCAATAAGGAAGAGTGGGGGGGGGGGGTTGTTGTTTGTTTGTTTGTTTGTTTTTTAACCTGTCCTGCCCTTGGAATGGTGAAGGTATAGGGGGAAAGGTTTGAGAAGGGACGGAGTGACTGGGGAAATTGTCTATCCCATCCTAAAATAAAGGACATTCTAAAGAAGCAGTTTTTCCTCCATTTCCTTTGGTCAATCTTACTATGTTTGTTGATTAACCCCCCTCTTTTGCTAAGGTGTGCTAACCGATTAGCACACGTTATTTGAATTATCGTGCACTAAATGCTAACGTGTCCGTAGACTAACATGCACGCGTTAGCGTTTAACGCGCTAATCGGTTGGCACACCTTAGCAAAAGAGGGCCTAAATGTAACTCACCATAAGCTACATGAGCTACAGCTGACAACAATGTGATTCAAATAAATAAATATACAATGACAATAAACATTACTATTATATTTGCAAGTTATAGACTTCCCACATAAATAGTTACTGGTCAGTGTGAACTCTGAGCATTTCAGAAACATAACATATGACCATGAGTTGTCATTCTATCTGTCTGACCTCTGATTTTTTTTGGCATTTTGGAAAAGTTTGAAAACTTTTTTTTTTTCCCCTTCAACTTGCCTTTTCAAATTTGGTTATTTTGTAATCTTGTAATTGTTTGGCTTTTTATTTTAAGGCATATGTGTAAGTTGTTGTATGCTGTTATTTTAATAATCTGCTATGTTCTTTTTTATTATGTATGTAATGTTATGTTTTAATTATGTATGTATGGTTGTTATCCGCACAGATGGTTGATATGCGGGCTACAAGTGTTTTAAATACATAAATAAATACTGGGACAGACCGAAGGTCCATCAAATCCAGTATCCTGTTTCCAACAGTGGCCAACCCAGGTCACAAGTACCTGGCAAGATCCCAAAGAATAAAACAGATTTTATGCTGCTTATCTAAGGAATAAGCAGTGGATTTCCCCAAGTCCTTCTTAATAATGGCTTATGGACTTTTGTTTTAGGAATTATTCAATTCTTTTTTAAATCCTACTAAGCTAACTGCTTACTACTTAGTAGCTTCGTCACATGCCCCCTAGTCCTGCTATTTTTGGAAAGAGTAAATAAGCAATTCACAACTATCTGTTCTACACCTCTCAGTATTTTATAGACCTCTATTATATCTCTCCTGATCCATTTCTTTTCCAGGCTGAAGAGTTCTAGCCACTTTAGCCTTTCCTTATAGGTAAGTAATCCCATCCCTTTTATCATTTTCATCACCCTTCTCTATATCTTTTGTAATTCCATAATATGGTTTTTTGAGATACGGCAACCAGAACTAAACACAGTATTCAAGATGCAGCCATACCATAGAGCGATACAAAAGCATTATAATATTTTCATCTTTGTTTTCCATTCCTTTCCTGATAATTCCTAGTATTCTATTTGCTTTCTTAGCTGCCACCAAACACTGATCTGAGGGTATTAAACAGGTACATCTTATTGTCAGTCAGTATCACAGCCTCTAGCATTTCCTGGACAGACCGGAGTATTATCACAACAGATTCATCCCGCTGCAGCAATTCAATATCAGGCAGTGAAAACTGTTGCGGTGGATTATGTCACCCTAGGCTACAGTCTTGGTGAGTGAGATGGTAAGATAGGAAGACTGAACATAGCACAAATTGTTCAAAAACTAGTTGAACTTTTTTTCATTGCTTTTTTAGTTGCTTTTCATTCATTTCAATAACTTTTTCAATCCAAAGCTGAAAGGACAGAGGAAAGTACTTTCCCTTTTAGTAAGGGAGAAAAGGAAGAAGGGGATGGGTATGGGGTAAGAGGTAAAAAGGCTGAGAAGGGATATGGATGAGTGAGAGAGGGAAGAAGGGTAAATGATGAAATCGGTGATCTGTTGAGAAGTGGGAAGGGAGAGATAGGGATGCGAGAGAGTAATATTTCAAAAGAAATACTCATCTTAATGTAAATCCTTTGTGGGTTTCTTAATTAACTTTATAAAAGAAATTAACATATACGGTAATAAATATATTTAACACAAAAAAAATGTAAGGGAGCTTATAAGAATAGTCATTTAAATGCAATTAATCCCTGTTTAGAATAAACTAGTTGCCAAACTATAACTACTGACTTTTATAAGAGAGTAAATAATAAAAAGCAATTTTACATAGTGCTTAAAAATCAAGTATTGATTTTATATACTGGATTTATGCTACAGGTTGTCCATTGGTTTTCTTCCTAATTTTCTTAGCCTAGTATTCTAACAACCCTATCATCATCTGTTAGATTTACTTTAATTCCCTATTGCCTATTAGGGACTATGCTGGGTAATGAAAGCATTAATTTTACCAGACCTACAGAGACCTGGTAAAATTGACCCACTAGCTTTAGTTTTGCTAGGACTCTGCAGAGTGAAAGAAATGAAGTCCCTAAAGAGGTATTTACATAAATGAACAGAGGCTGTAAATCCAAATGATGTGTCCCTACTCTTGTTTCCTCACAAACTGATTTCTGTGTGAACAGTCTGAAAGATCAATTTGTACCAGCTGCAAAGAAAATGAAAAGTATAGAGTTAAACACCTTTTAGGCGCATTTTGATAAAATGGTAATGCCTGTTGGACATTTCTCTTTCTGTCTATTTGTCAGTCCATTTATATGCACAGGTTTGTTTGTATATGCACAATCCATTAATAGTGGCAAAAGTAGAAAGAGTCCAAAACAGACAGTGAATGAGGTGAGAGTTAAGTCAGATCTGCCACCTGAAGATGAGACAGCCAGTGCCACAGGGACCCTAACTGCTACAAGAGAAAACAAAACAAAACAAAAAAGGCTAACAAAATTTCAGCATGCGAGCAGGAACAATAAATAAATTAAAGAGAAAAAAATGCCATGGCCACAGTGAAGGATTTTGTAACTTGCTGATGATATCCAAGGCTGGATTTACGATTTTTGGCACCCTTAGGTAAGACTAAAGTTTGAGGACACAAATTTTCCCTTTTATCATAGAGAGTTGAAAGGGTCCAATGAAGACTGACAATTTAGGCCAGTGTATCATGGTGATCCCTTTTTGAAGTGACAATGGTGGACAGCCCTGAAGAAAGTAGAATAAAGATCCATTTTGGATTGGGCACAGGTGCCTTCCACATTTGGAACCCTAGACAGTTGACTATGTTGCCTATGCCTAAATTTGGACCTGGTGGTACCTAAGCTGTGACATTGAGGGAAGATCTGATCCAATACTGTGTTAGAGTGATAGGAATTCTGGGGAGAAAGGAAGAAAGTATGAAGTATAAGACAGGAAGAATGCCAGAAAGAAGGGAGAGGACAGAGTACAGAGGGGAGAACTGTAGGGAAATTATATACACAGGAGGTAGAAAAAAGTTCATGAGGAAGGGGAAAAGCACATCAAGAACAAGAAACACACACACTGCGTGATACATACTTACTGCATGATACATACTTACTGTATACTTACTGTATACTTCTAATTGATGCACACATTCAAAAACAAATAAATATATACCACTCATATATATTTTTCTTCCAACCCCATGCAAAAAGAGTAGTTTAAAGCCTAAGTAACACTGGAAATCCCTGGACTATCACAAGATGGCTGAGGTCCCAGACTGGCTGGAAGGCTCTAGAACACGTGAAGAGAGCCAACATAGCTTGAAGCTAGTCTGAAAGATCTTAAAATTCCAAAAGAGGACAAACACAGCGTCTAGATTGTCTGGAAGGCTGTTAATTACCAGAGGACCAACACAACAGTAGGTTCATATAGCATTCCCTACCCACCCATTCATTCAGCGGGTAGTGCTGCTGAATATTGCTCCTGTCAGTTAGGTTACGGGTGGGATGGGGGTGGAGCGAGGGTAGAATGTCTGCTTAGCTGGTTAGTGGCTGGTTAGTGTTGTTTCTATTTTCTTCCAGGTGCGATAAGTTCCAGACGCTGCAACAAGAGCTGTGGCAGGAGTAATATTGTGCTGTTATTCAATAAAATTATAGTAATGTTGCTGGGCTTCACCTAGGAACCTTTAGTTGTGCTAACATAATTGATTGCTCATAGAGTCTGATGCAGGAGAATGGTGTTTCAGTTGATAATGTTTAACAGAACTTGTTCTGATATTGAATAAAACTATAAAAAAGAAAAAAAACTTGTAAAATCTTACATATGAAACTACCGTGAACCTATGAGTGGCATAATCAAAACTTTAAAACGTCCAAATGCCTACCTAAGTCAGCACTTGGACATCCTAATAGCATGAAAATGTCTCCCCTGTGTATTCATTAAGGATATCCTCAAACCTGGCTAGCTGGTGGTTCTCAAGAACTGGGAGTGAAGACCAAGACAATTAGCTAACATTAACCTATTTAAACTTCAGTATCATCAATTAGGAAACCAAAATATTTTAGCCATTTTCCAGAATTTCATGTAGACCATATGAAAAAGAAGGAGAGGATTCCATAATCTTAGTACACCGAAGATGGATACAGTCAGTAACATTCAACTTTACCAACAAAGAAGAACAGACCATTAGAAATAATTTTGCAGCTATTTTGAGTTTAAATTGAATTTAGGAATTTAATTTTGCCCTTTTGAAAATTGATTAGGGCTTAACTGCATAATATAGTTGTCTATTTACACTAGACCAGGGGTGGGCAACTCCGGACCTCAAGGGCCGGAATCCATTCAGGTTTTCAGGATTTTCCCAATGAATATGCATTGAAAGCAGTATATGCAAATAGATCTCATGCATATTCATTGGGGAAATCCTGAAAACCCGACTGGATTCCAGCCCTCATGGACCAGAGTTGCCCACCACTGGTCTAGGATTGAGGAAGGCAAGGATTAAGGAAGGCAAGGAAAGTAAAGTAAACACTCTGTATTTATACAGTATATATATCTGTAGGTACATACTAACTTAAGCCCTCTATTACTAAACCGAGATAGAGATTTCTACTGTGGCCTGGAGTACTAAATACTCCAACGCTGCTCCAATGCTCATAGCAGTGTCAGAACATATAGTGCTCCAGGCCCTGGTATAAACCTCTACCATGGCTTAGTAAAAAAAAAAAAAAAAAAGGTGGTGGTGGTGTGTGTATGTGTGTGTGTGTGTGTGGGGGGGGGGTTAACCATGAGCATTTAGGGTAACTAACTTTCCATTTAATTGTACATTTTACATTCCATGCTGTGTTTCGTTTCCAGCGTGTATCTATTATGAAGAATCAATTTATATCATCATCAAATAGGAAGCTGATGCCTGTGAGGGCTTTTTATTCCTACATTAGACTCTTTAGACTCCTGAGGCAGGTTGGTTGGGCTGAAACATGTACATGTCGAGTCATTGAGTTTGAGCTTTTCAGTTATTTGATGAATAAAGGACTTTTATGAGATGAATTGAGTTTGCCAATCTAAATAGGACATATTCCTTTCTTGCCTTACAATGTTAGAGAGAAAAATAGAATAAATAAGCATCTAAGTTGTACAAATTTTAATCCCAGGTACCACATGAGACAGATATGGGGGAAGCCACTGCTTGCCTTGGATCAGTAGCATGGAATGTTGCTACTCTTTGGTTTTTTCCAGGTGCTAGTGACCTGGATTGGCCACCGTGAGAAAGGGCTACTGGGCTTGATGGACCATTGGTCTGACCCAGTAAGGCTATTCATATGTTCTTATCTCAACTGAACTTTTACTAAACTTTAGCAACCAAAATTGGAAGGAACTAATCAGATGTTTAACTTATTTTGAATACTGGTGTGTTAGTTTCTCAGTGCCATGAAACAAATTCCAGTTGCAACGATGATCTATAAAACATAGAAGACTAGAATGGTAGGGCCATTGTGCTGAGTAATTTATTGCCTTAGAAAATCTGATTTCCTATCTTAACTAAACTGATATCCAAATAAAAGAGGTTAATACTTCATTTTTATTCATCTATCTTTTTTTGTTGCTGATTCTCTGTTTTTAATTTTCTATCTCTGACTGGAAAATCTCCAAATATTAGCTTACTATAAAAATGGCATCACAGTTCTGTGTGTCTAATTTATAGCTCTGTTTGATGATTTATTTTCTTTCAAACATAAACTATTCCCAGAAATTAGAGTACCGGATTCAGGTAGAGATATATATCAATTGTAAATTGAATGACACTGTTGTCACACAGCTAAGTTGTTTAATCATAAAAATAAATATAAACTTTCTTATATGTATCATGAAAATAAACTAGTTCCTCCTATTCTCCATAAACAAATCCTCACTTATAAATGTAAGGCATTTTTGTTTCTTTGTGATTATGCATACAGAGTCATAGACTGGTAGGGATAGATGGCACTTTGTGTGGTTATCTACAATTTTCCTCTGCTTCTTATAGAAAGGATTCACTGTGGTCATGTTATATGCCAAATGTTTGTCTAAACCTCTCTTAATTCCCCTCCTCCTAGTTAAAAAGATTACATTATCTATCAAAGGTAAGTTGCACTAACTCTTCCTATTGTCAAATTTAAATTGCCTCTTCTGTAATTTAAGCCTATTTCGGTACCATTTCCTCAGTGAAGATGAAGAAGAACTTATTTCATCCTCACTGTAATTCCTCTTTCTGTATTGGAGTAATGTCAACTCATTCAGCAGACCTCTTTTTTTCAAAGCTATAAAGTCCAAATCATTAGCTTTATCTGTAGCACTACTTGCTTAAATTCAACTTAGAGATTACATTATAATTTAGATCACTTTTCTGTTTTCCAAAGTGTAGAAAGAAAACAGACACAATGAATCTATAGAAAAGAGAAAGAAGTGAGGTTGTAGAGGCTCAGCATTAAAGATAGTTTTTACAGCATCCTGTGAACTGCATATATAATTTGCATATATTTGCATGACGAGAGAGCTGTTGACTAAAAGGTTTCTTTGGATCTGTTTAGGACTTTTTAAAATCATTTTATTGAACAAATTATCAAGAATAACTTCTTATACAGTGTATGATCAAGACAATCAACAAATATACAAAAGGAAACTCCTTGGAGTAACAGTAGACAGAGGTTGCACTCTTCAGGTACAAATCAACAAAATCACACAAAAAGCATTCTTCACCATGCGCAACCTTCGCAAAATCAGAAAATTCTTTGAAAAAGAACAATTCAGACTCATAGTCCAATACCTAGTCCTAAGTCTATTGGATTATTGCAATATCCTCTACCTTTCCTGTCCCACCTACCTAATAAAACAACTACAGACCGTGCAGAACACTGCCCTCAGAATGATCTATTCCCTTGGAAAATTTGACCATATCACCAAAGCCTTCCTAGACTCACACTGGCTTCCAATACAAGCCCGCATCCAATTCAAACTATACTGCATGTTATTCAAAACATTAAACGGAACGGCACCCACCCACCTAAACAACCGTCTAAACAGGAACCTCTCAACCAGACAGAGGAGAACCCAATCCCCTTTCTCCTACCCCCCTTTTAAAGGAACTAATCGCAAAAAGATGTATGACAACTTACTAGCAACACATGCAGCTAAATTGGATCCCACCATCACCAACCTACTGACAGCTTCAACTGACCTCAAGGCTTTCCGCAAAGAAATCAAGACCCTACTATTCAAGAAATTCACCCAAACGTCCTAATCCCTCCCTTTTCCCCTCTTACCCCCTCTTAGAATCATCTCATCAAAATTGCTTCAGACCTTATGCCTTCAATTGTATTCCTTTTACTGGAAAAGTCCAGCTATCTTTTTTGTTGTACTAGGTCCAACTTCTTTAATTGTATTTCTCTTCCTGGAAATGTCCAGATATCTTTCTGATGTAATCCGCTTAGAACTGCAAGGTACAGGCGGAATATAAGCCAGTAATGTAATGTAATGTAAAATGAAGATTTAAAAAAATATATTCTTCTGCTTAATCAGTTTTAAAGTCCCATATTTATAATACAAGGTGGTAATCTGAGTGAAAAAAACCCCAAACAAACTACATAGATATAACAATTTATCAATTAGGTGAAAAGCTGAGGGTGGATCACAGGAGCAAATTACTTGACTAAGTTGTTACAACCTCACCTTCAAGACATTTCATAGAGAGAAAACCCATTAGCTGTGAAGGTTCGAAGAACACATAATTAGAAGATTTATACTTTACTATACATTTACATGGATAACGTAATAAAAATAAAGCCCCCATTGCAGTGACCCCGGGTTTAAGAAGCAAGAACTGTTTGCTGCGTTTCTGGGTTTCTTTTGTCACATCAGGGAATATTTGAACTCTCTGTCCCATAAATTCTTTGTGTCTATTTTTTGAAATATAACTTTAAGATCCAATTCTTGTCAGGCAGCAGGACAACTGTAGATAATAGGGTAGCTGGCTTACCTACCTCCTGCACTGAGGTTTCCAGGATTGTGGTTAAATCCATCAGTTCGTCCTCTACCTGACGTTGTTGCTCTGAGATCTTTGTAGGAAGATAATATATTTTTGAGAAGGGAGGAAAATTATCTTCTGAAACATTAAGTACTTCCTTTGAAATATTTCTTTAAAACTTATTTAATGGACAATGAAGGTACCTTTGGGAAGTTCAAAATTCTAAGATTATTTATTCAGCTGTTATTTTCCAATACTTCAAGCTTTCTTCTTAAGTTGAGACTATCTAATTAAGGTTGCTTGCACTTCCTTTACTTCCAATATCTCTTTCTCAACTTTTTCTATATTAGACTTCACAATCATTATATCCTGTTTAAATCCATTTAATTCCTCCCTTTGTTCAGACAATTTATTTTCTAAATCCTTTATTTGCGGTGACAAAGTCTGCCCCAGCGCAGTCACTAAATCCCATAAGGAATCCAGGGTAACAATGGTATGTTTAGGCAATAAAAATGTACTTGCAGTTGTTGATACAGCCTGGGGTGTTCCCAGTGTCTCCCCCATGGAAGTCTTGTCTTTCACCTTGGTCCCTCGTTGTCTTAACCACAGAAATATTCTCCAGTGCTTCACTCGATTCAGCCTCCTGGGATATAGTGTCTGCCTCTTTTGACTGACTACTTTCCCGTGACGAGCTTGCACTCTGTGGTTGAGGGGGCGGAGTTCTGGCATCAGGGCTCAGTGTCGAGTCCAGCCCAAGGAAACTTGCAGTAGCCTCACTCCTAGCCCACGGCTCCAGCGGGCGATTCCACAACTGTTTCGGCTCCTGGCATAGACGCCTGAAGAAGTCATCGAGAGTCATCTGTGGAGGGGTCATCAAACGCATTGAGGCTCCAGAAAAGCTTTTCCCTCTTCGCTTCGGCATCAGGTTTGTCAAAACAGGAAAATTGGATGACAAATTCTGTGAGCATCTATCACAGCCCCAGCAAATCGCGGCCATCTTGGATCTCTATTTAGGACTTTTTTGAGACTTTGGGGAATAGTAAGTAGGAGAGAGGCCTGGAAAACTGTTAAGTCAGGTCAAGTGTGTCATACTTCATGGGGTTGTGAATCCTCTCACCCTAACTGCAAAGTGCTCCTTGAGGAGAGACCTCTGGCTGGTTTCAGCCTCTTAGTTTGAGAATGATCTCTGAGGACTCCCTTAGAGATCAGACTCCACAGGTAACCCTTGAGGTTAATTCCCTCCTGCCTACCTGTAGGGGTTGTTCCTTCTTCTCACACCTGGGGTTAGGCCTCTATGATGTCACAAAGCCTGAACCATCTTTTGCAAGAATAGAAGAAATCATCTTTGTCATCTCTGCTGCCTGCCAGGTGCATTCTGGACTTGTTTACAGAACTGTGTTTCTTCAGTTAAAGACATCTGCCCAGCTCAGTTCTTGAGAAAGTTGTAGGAGGGATGAGCTGACATGATCGGTATGTGTCTCTCTTTTATCTACTGAGGCACCTATCTCTGAAGGCTGGTACTAATGGGGAAAGGCTGCTAATTGGGATTGTTTCTGGATTGGTCAGAGGGAGGTTATCTGATGAGAACTAAGGAGAAGGTCCTAATTAATTGGTAGTCTGTGCTGAGGTGTAAGGGAGCTTGGATCTTAGCATAGGTTTCTATTCACACCTTCTATAATAAAACCTGATAAGTTACCTCTTGTGATTAGCTCTACCAAAAAGTGAAGAAACAGGACTTTTATACAGACCTGGTTTTCATATCACCTAAGGAACTATTACTGACAGACTTTACAGCTCACTTCACTAAATAACAGACTCTTACTGACCGGAGGAAATTCTACATCTTGCTACGCCAAGGAAAAGGACTGATTCCATCTCCCAGAGGCTTGGCCGGAAGGATGGTGAGCAAGGAATCATATTTACCATATCAGCTGGGCTAGTTAGATTTCTGATTGGTTTTTAGGAAAGGAGATGTTAATTACTCTTGGTGATAAACTGTAATAGATTGCTGCTAATCAGGACTTATTTTATAAGGAATTATCTAGTGTGTAAGAATAAATTATATCTACTCATTTACTTAGGGATTATTGTGTAATAATTATGTACTGAGTTTCATATATGTATTCAGAGACATTATGAACAAATAACTAGTTATTATTTACTGCTGGCTTGTGAATTATATTTTTCTATTTCTAAAATAAAATATTTCATATAGCCCTGGTATCTGTCTTAGTATAAACTGGCAAAAATTACAGAATCCGTGGAAAGGTATTTATGATGTCCTAGATATGAGATATGCACATGACTTGTTTATGTAGAACTAATTAGTTATACCCATAAATCTACCTACATAGCCCAAGGCAGAGCTTTTTTGGCTCTTCAGCCAACTAGGAACAGGCATTGCTTTGGTAGGTTTTTTTCTGCTCTTTCTTTTTTCTTCCAGGTGTAAGTACTTCTGCATCCACAGTATGGCTGGGAGACATCATGTCAACAAAACTGTTGTTCAGGTTACAGCTTTCAGACAGAAAATGTTAGCCAGGCAGAGGTACCATGTGCCAACTGTCTTCAGCTTGATTTCTCATGAAGGAAGTAAAGGACTCAATAGAGGAGGCGGCAAGACTGAGAAGCATCCATGAGAATGAGTACATCGATTAAATTGTTCATGAGGCATCAAAGATTTCCAGCAGTGGGGAAGAAGAGGCTGTGCTGAAGTAAGACAGCTGGATTCAGATTATGGAACCCTGCAAGATTGGTACTGTGACTCTACCTGCCCTTGAACTGAAGAGCCAGTATGCTGCCCTGGAAGTGGAGGAGATGAGAGCATCACAGGGTCCCATGACCACTAGGAGGCATAAGGTAGTAGTGGTTGGTGATTCCCTTTTGCAGGGTAGAAAAGCATCCATATGCAGACCAGACATGATGTCCTGGGAGGTATGCTGTCTGCCTGGTGCCAAAATCCAAGATGTTATGGAAAGATTGCCAAGACTCATCAAGCCTGATGACTATTATCTGATGCTGCTCATCCACATTGGCACTAATGATACTTTCAGGTACCCCTGCAAACATATCAAAAATGACTTCATGGCTCTGGGAGAGAAGGTGAAGCAGTCTGATGTGCAGGTGGTATTCTAAAACATCCTTCCTGTCGAAGGTAAGGACCAGGTCAGAGAATCATGCATCCTGGAGATGAATATGTGGCTATGTGAATGGTGTCGAGAGCGTTTTGGCTTCCTGAACCATGGGATGATTTTCCAAGGGCTGCTGAGCAGGGATGGTTTCCATCAATCAAAGAAGGGAAGAAGTGTCTTTGGTGGCAGGCTGGCTAATCTACTGAAGAGGGCTTTAAACTAGAAGTGATAATCAAACTAGAAGGGTAATCAAAGCTACTGGATGAGTATAAGCCCTCAGGTAAGTAAATCACTGAATACCTCTACACGGATGGGAAAAGGGGGCAATGTCTGGAAAGCAGTATATACTAATGATCAAAGTATGGAAAATTTATATATATATTGTGATGGGGCTGGGGGGGTCTGCTTAGCACACCAGTGACCCAGCTTCTGCCACAGGCGTAAGACCAAGCGCTCCTTGAGGCACTACACAATAATGGAATCAGAGGAAAAGGGAAAAGAAAATGCTGTCCACAAACTAGTCAGAGTTTTAACATTTATTTCCCAGTTCAACTTGCACTGGGGTATGTTTAAAACAACCTTTTCTTAGGATGAAAACACAAAAACTCTTCCAAAACAAGTTTTCACCTCCCAAAGTTCAACTGCTTCTTTTGACTCAGGCCCTCTTTTACTAAGGTGTGCTAACTGATTAACGCATGCTAATCGAATTAATGCGCACTAAACGCTAACACATGATGTTAGTCTGTGGACGCGTTAGCGTTTAGTGCACCTTAGTAAAAGAAGGGGTCAGTCTCTGCAGTTTTCCTGGCTTAAAACCAATGTCATCATAAAGAAGAGACCTAAGAATTAAGCAGTTTACTTTCCATCAGTATCAAAGTAGAAGGGTGGAGTTAATACTGCCACAGCCGGCAATAAAAAAAACCTAACATGGCTTCATAAAAGAGGATCTTATTTAATTTGCTTTATATCCCATCCTCCACAGAGAGCTCAGAACAGGTTACATAATAATTAGACAAAAACAAGTTCCATAATAATTTGTCAAAATGAGTTACAGTAACATTCATTTAATATAGTTTGTTCATCCTAAATTATGTATTTATTTAAAATGTTTATTAACCACCTAAAACCTAGGTTGCTTACTTAAATAATCCATAATCAATTAAAACAATTAATATTCATTGAGAGAAATTAGTTCAACATACATGAAGCATACATTTGCTTGGGAAATATAGACTGGATGGTCGTTTAAACTGAAGGAGGAAGCTTAGTGTGTTGGATGCTTTGTTAGTCTGTTTAATAATGTTGAGGTGCAGAGGGTACTGGGAGTCTAGGTGCTTTACCATACGGATACTAGGCTAAGGGAATTAGGTGAAGAGGTAAGTTGTTATTACTTTCCTAAAGCTCAAAAGTCCTTTGAGAGATCTGATATGTAGAGGCAGTTGAGTCCAGTAGCTTGGTAAGAAGTGAAGTAGAATCAGCATCTGGCACTTTCTAATCACAGTCCACAACCAGAGGGTAATTGTAGATATGTTTCCTCCTGGGAGTGGAGTGGTCTGTTTGGGATGTAAGGTGAAAGCTTGGCTGAATGTATCAGGTGCCATGTTGTGTAAGGACTTGTACACTAGTACTAAGCCTTTAAAGATGCAGTGTTTGACTATGGGTAGCCAGTGGGCTGATGCTAGTGCTTGGGCTACAGGGTTGTGGGTGTGAAGGTTCTATAGAAGTCTAGTTGCTGCATTTTGTACACGTTGCAGATGCTGAAGATTTTTTGCTGTCATTCTGTTGAATTGTGCCTTGTGGTAATCCATGCGGGAGAGGACGAAGGCATAGAGAGGTTGGGTAAAGCTGAATGTGTAGAAATAGCATCTTATTTTCTGGAGTTGTCGGATATAATAGAATGAATAGGAGACCACAGTGGCATTAAGTGGCTTAAAGTGCCTATGGAGGAGCGATTCTGGTATTGATTTTTTTAGGTGCCAGTAGACACACTGAAGCTCAGTTAAAAAATGTGAGCATGGTTAATGCCGAAAGTGGTATTAGATAGCCTAAAGTGCCTAAATAGGCACAATTCATGACAAAGATAGACACAGGAAACGTAAGCCTGAAAAATCTTGGCCTACATTTCTGGCGCCTATTTTTCCCAGAGGAACGATTCTCTATATGGTGCAATCACATGATTGACATATGATCGGCAGCTGCTTTATAGGTGTCCACCAATATCAGCGCCTTATAGAGAATCTAGGCCTAAGTATATAGCCATCGATGGAGACCACATTGTTTAACTCACTTTTTTTTCAAAATTTTCAAACCACCCTCATTATTGCTTTTATAAAATAGATGTAAATAGGCATTTTTCCTTCTCATTTAGGTACCCTGTTAGCAGGCCCATCATGTACATTACACTGCTTAATTTATTTCATAGGCTTCTAGATTAACAAACTTGTAGAAGATAATCTACTCTATACACAGTTTGCCATGTATGGGATGAAATTTCTCATTTAAAATTCCATCATGACGTTCCATCCCTTTATTACTGAATACTATATTAAACAGCAGATAATAACACTGTTATCAAAGCTATGCAGAATGGCTTCAATTTGATTCATTTGATACTTAAAATTCTCTTTAAGGAAAGGCTTTTAGCAGTTTTTGACAGAGCTCCTTTCAGCTATAGCCAAATGACTTTTTTCTTTCATCCAAAAATTTCAGCGTTGTAATTGATTAAGGAAGACATGTAAATCACATTTTAATGTGGTAATTCATGATTCTGAGAAAATTATGGTAATCTTTCATATTATGATGGGAATTAGCTCTATGTATGATATTAATGTCATTATTATTTCATAGCTGCAATGCTTGTTCAAAGCTTGTTAAGGCAGATCAATGCAATTTCCATTACAATACAAACCTGAAAGAACTTGCTACGTTAGAAACCTCATAGTACACTGCATTCATCAGGTATAAAGTGCTGTCAGGTGACCTTCCAATGATGGTATCACTTTAATAAAACACTCTACTTTTGCTATACATATATACAGTGGCATAGTAAGGGGATAGAGGGCAGTCTGCCCTGGGCGCCATCTTGGTTGGGGTACCGGCAACCTTTGTCCCCCCTCCCACTCCTCCCCCTGTCACGGGCATGCCTTCACTCCTCCCCCCCCCCCTGAACCTCTAGCTCTTCACTGGTGTAAGCAGCAACTCCAACCTGCCAGTGTCTGTCACTTCCTAGAGTTATCAGGCATCCATATTTACCCGGACATGTCCCCACTTTGGGTTTTTCTTTGGTACCGCATTGGGATGCAGCGCGGTGACATCACATGTACACGGGCATGATGTAATTGCATTGCATCCACACATGCGCGGATGCCCTACCGACTGATGAGAACAGGTTGAGGGGGCAGGGCTGGGGGTGGGGCTATGGGTCCAGATTTTATTTAACTAACATCTGGTAACCCTATCACTTCCAGGTCCCGTGCCTAGGAAGTGATGTCAGAGGGAGAGTCGATATGGGCAGAAAGAGTGTGATGCTGCTCTTGCCAGTAAAGTTAAAGAGGTATGGGGGAAGTGAAGGGGCTCACTTCTCCAGCAATGAATTCCAGAGTTTAATTGCATGTTGTGTGAAGAAATATTTTCTCTGGTTTGTTTAAATCTACTACTTAGTAGTTTCATCACATGTCCCCTAGTACTAGTAATTTTGGAAAGAGTGACTAAGCAATTCACATCTACCCTTTTCACGCCACTCATTATTTTAGAGACCTAATCATATCACCCCTGAGCCGTCTCTTCTCCAAGCTGAAGAGCCCTATCCCTTTTATCATTTTTGCTGCCCTTCTCTGTACCCTTTCTAATTCTGCTATATCTTTTTTGAGATATGCTGACCAGAACTGCACAGTATTCAAGGTGCGGCCATACCATAGAGTGATACAAGAGCATTATAACATTTTCATCTTTGTTTTCTAATCTAATCTAATATTTGGTGCTCGACTCAGTTCACATATAATTAAGACTAGAGTACATAGCAGAAAACATAGGAGAAGGAAGTACTAATGAAAAACATAAGAAAAGCATAAGTACATAAGAAAAGCATAAGAAAAATAACTATAATATCATCATTTTGTTGTGGCTGTAGTTAAACCATTTCTAACATTCTAGTTGCTTTCAGAGCCATCACTGTACATTGAGACGTATCCTCAACAGTGACATCCAGATCCTTTTCCTGGGCAGTGACTCCTAACATAGAACCCAGCATCGCATAGCTATAGTTTGGGTTCCTCTTTCCCACCTGCATCACTTTGCACTTGCTCACATTGAACGTCATCTGCCATTTTGATGCCCAGTCTTTCAACCTCACAACGCCCTCTTGCAATTTTTCACAATCCTCTTGCGATTTAACAACTTTGAACAACTTTGTGTCATCAGCAAATTTAATTATCTCACTAATTATTCCCATCTCTAAATCATTGATAAATATGTTAAAAAGCAGCAGTCCCAGCACAGACCCCTGGGGAACCCTACTATTTACCTTTCTCCATTAAGAATATACAATATATAAAAAATAAATGAAAATAAAACCTAATAACATTGACAAGTTACACATGTATAAATGTATAACTTTGTCCATGTGCTTAAGGCCCCGCCCACAGGAGGGGCCTATGACTCCCGGGCCTTTTCTGATTGGCCCAGGCGCCTCAGGCCCCACCTGTGGGCGGGGTTTCTGCCACCTGGGCCAATCTAGCCCCATTCTGGACCCGGTTGGCCTGCCAGATGGGTGGGCTTGGCACCCGTCTGTCTGGCCAACGTTAAAGGTACGGGGAAGGGGTGGGGGGTCGGGGGGTCAGCCGGGGGGTTGCGCGTCAGCGGGGGGGGGGTCCGATCGGGGGTTCTGGGGGGCGGTCATTGTGGGGAGGGGGTTGTGTTGAGGGCAGGAGGGCCTGGGATCCCTCCTGCCTGTATTGTAGTGGGGGGTGGGGGGTAGGGGGTCGCCGGGGCCAGGAGGGCTTGGGCTCCTTCCTGGCCATATCGAGTCGGGGGGGCACGATCACCGGGGCACGAGGGCTTGTGCTCCCTCTTGCCCCAATATCGTTGGGGGTGCCACGGCTGCCGCGGGGCAAGAGGGCTTGAGCTCCCTCTTGCCCCGATGCCATCGGGGGGTCGCGGTTCGACGGGGCAAGAGGGCTTGGGCTCCCTCTTGCCCCGATGTTGTCGGGGGGTGGGGTTCGCAGTTCGACAGGGCAGGAGGGCTTGGGCACCCTCCTGCCTGGATCGTTGTGGGGGGGGGGATTCTGTAACCGGTGTTGTCTTTGACAGACACCAGTTACAGAATCCAGCTTTTAGGTGAAGGACTGGCTCCTCCTTTGCCTAAAAGCCCTTGTGTTGGACGTTTGGGGCTTAGGCATTTTTTTGGTTTATTATGGCCAAAAAGTGTAGACGTCGTGGGGGTGTACTTTAAGACGTAGTTGTGATCTGGGCGTTTAGTAGAGGCAGGCCATAATCAAAACAAGGACGTTTGTTTTAGTTATGGACACTTTCCCTGCTTCTGCTTTGAACATTTAAGGACTTAGGCCAAAAGGGGACTTAGACGGTTTTTTGATTATGCCCCTCCAACTGTATATAAAAAATGTAATTTGTGGTTATAATAACCATAAACACAATGATATTTCAAGAAACAAGAAATATATTTATGAGAACATGCAAAGTGAAATTGTTCAAGTAATCAGTGCAGTAATAAACTAACTAATTATTGGTCCTCATGAAACACTCATAGATATATTTCACCATAGAGCTACAACTGAGTCAACAAACTGGGTTGAAATCTTGTAACAAAAACAAAGCAATAGTAAAATGCATAGTAAAACATATAAAATGTTCTTTGGAACTGTGTATTACATAATCATATCATAAAACTGACATCAATTTAAGACACTATCAGACATTACAAAATGTCATTACTGGCTCTTCCCCTCCCCCCTAAAAAAAAAAGCTTCTGTAAATCATCTTTTTCCTCCCCTCACCCCAAAGCGTATGGAGATAATATACATTCTCTATTCAGCATGTGTGATTTTTGCTATGGAAAGGGGAGGGATGAAGGTAGAGTAATATTAGGATGAGCCCTATATAGTATGTGTGAGATATTTAGTTTGAAATTGATCAGATACTTGTATCACAAACAGGGTAGTTAGCAATTCATCACAGTATAGGAGTGGAGGAGCGGCCAATGATTATGGCTGCAGCCTTAGCATCTTGAGGTTACAGGTTCAATCCCAGTGCTGCTCCTTGTGACCCTGGACAAGTCACTTAACACTCCATTGCCCCAGGCTTATTCATTGATATACTGTCCTCACTTGGGTTTCAGGGCTCTGTTATTTAATGTAAGCACTGGTATGTCTATTGCACCTGTACAGAAACCTTCATGTTAAAACCCCAGAATTATCTTCCTAACTTGTAAGTAGGCCAGGCCAGGCCAGGGTGTCTCTGTAGTAGGCAGCATTGTAGCCAGCTAGCACACACGTTTCTGCCCTTTGCTATCTATCCCAACTGTAGAGAGCACAGCTGAACTTACTGCCACTTACAGGGCAGATAAGGGCATAACCCCCTGCATTTGTTGCATAGCCTTTTCACTTACCGTACAATAATCTTTGCATTACACACTCAGTAAATACAAAAATTACCATTCTTTAATAGAAGGGTCCTTTAGTCAGTGGCGAAGTAAGGTTGAGTGGTGACCGGCGCAGTGGTGCCTCTCCCCCGCCCATCTGCCACATGTGCGCCCCCTTCTTTTTCCCCATCCCTTTATAATTTCTCCAGTGTGAGCAGCATGCCCGTGTTGGTGTCGGCTCACCCTCTGATGTCACTTCCTGGATGCGGTTCCTGGAAGTGATGTCAGAGAGAGCGCCAATACTGACGTGGGCAGTAGCCTCACGCTGGGGAAGTAAAAAAAGTACAGGGGAAGGCAAAGGGCACACACATGTGCAGCAAGAAGAAAAGCGGAGGGCGGAGAGGAGGAAGGGTTCTGCACCCTTAGCAACACGGCGCCCGGAGTGGATGGCCCCAACGCCCCCCTTACCAGTCCATTGTCCTTAGTAGTTAAGTAAGTTCAGTTGAGACTATTGCTTTTGTTAGATTTAAAACTCTTCTATTGCAATGGCACATTTAAGTAACAAAATATAACAATTGTGAATGCAATTTATAATATTGCTAGAACACATGCAAGCCTGGTCATTTTGATTTTATTATGAATCAAATCTTTTATTTGGATGTAGCAGAGTTGTGTTATCAGGAGAGTCTTGTAACTGCAGCAACTCAGAAATGCAGAAATTACAGAAATCATTCTCAAATGGACTTGGAGTAAACAACGAAAATACTTCGTGATTTACAATAATAATTTTAGTCTTTCTGGCTATCTAACCAGATGGATATTACACAATCAATATTTCTTCATGAAAGTCACCTTGTTAGGATTCAGATGAGATTGTTTCCATGGCATAGCACTGTTCTTCTTCATCTTGATAAAATGGTAATAAACACCTGCAAGATAAGATACCTCTGATTTCATTTGCTTTTGCTCTGTTCCATCAATTGTTTTGCAATTATTTTGGAAAAGTGACAAATTCAAAAGACAGCAATCGCTAGTGATATTTGTAGGGCTTATATTTTGAGGTATTTATAAAATTGCAAATTTAAATTTATTTTCCAACTCATTAGGGTTTAGTTGAGCTGTAAAATATCATTGTTAATCAATGTTTTCTTGATGCTATTTCAATTGCTGACTGCCTTTTCTGGAAGAATCAAATGCATAGGCTTCTGCATCAGTGAAATTGATGAATTGCAGAAAGCACAAAAACAGAGTGGAAGAAAACAGAGACCTGCAACCCTGATATCAGTTCCAGCCAAAAGGATTAAAATAATTCTAAATAACAAAGGGCCCCATTTACAAAGCTGCAGTACTGAGACCCATGTGGCAAATGTTACACAGTCCATTCAATTCCTATAGGCTGTGTCACATTTGTTATGCTGGTACTTGCTACAGCAGCTGAAGATTCATGGTATCTCTCCTTCTCCCTCCAGGAGATCAGAGAGGTCACAACTCCATCCACCAACCCACCCTCCAGCACCTTTAAATCCTTTAGTTCTTCACCAGCAGAGAGCAGCAATGCATTTTCCCCTGCTTGCATCATTCCAAACCTTCCCTCTGACATGACTTCCTTTTTGCAGGACCAGGAAGTTGCATCAGAGGGAAAGCTTGGAACCAGTGCAATCAAAAGAAATAAGTTGCTGCTCACTACAGTTGAAAACCTAAAGGATTTAAAGGTACTCTTGAGAAACAAGCAGCAGACATAGTTGATATTTTTTGAAAAATTGCATGAATGCCCATGACCAAATTTTCTGAAATGTTATTGATGAGCACAAAGGGTTTCTATTTTGACTATCTTGCATTGAAGATGATGCCCCAATATTTTACTTTTATTTTTGAATTAAGTTGATTTTTTGGTAAATGCAATGCTGGGTGGTTTTCTGTTAAGTCCTTTTGGAGAGTTTGTACTTTTAGACGTAGTGGAATGAAATATATATTTTTGTATTTGAAATTATAATGGGCATATTTAATCATAGGCGTACAGCAGGTATAACCAAAAGTTTAGGCAGGTTGCCTAGTCGGCACTTACACGTTTTGACTTAGACTAAGTCAAAACAGGTATAAGTGCCAAAAAAGGGGCCGCTGAGCTGATGGCGGCTGGCGAGATCAGCTCAGCGGCTCGGCAACCTAACCACTCCACATCGCAACCATCGGGGTGGGAGAGATGCCTCATCTCCCCTGCCGCAATAGAGATACCACCAAGTGCCGCCAAACGCGGCTCTTGGGATTGTTAAAGCGGCAGGAGAGATGACTCATCTCTCTTGCAGCGATCCACCCCTCCCCCTTATCTGATCAGGCCAGGAGGGAGCCGAAGACCTCCTGGTCCCGCCAATTACGATCAGGCCAGGATGGAGCCCAAACCCTCCTGGCCATGCAACCCCCCCCCCCTACAAGATCGGGCAGGAAGGAGCCCAACTCCTCTTGCCCAGGCAACCACCCCCCCACCCCCACTAAGTTCCGGGCAGGAGGGATCCCAGGCCCTACTGCCCTGATGCAACCCCCCTATGACTGCCTCCGAACCCCCGATCGGCACGCCAAAACCTTCCCCCACCCGCTGACCTGCGAGCCAGCCCCCATACCTGAAAATCGTTGGCCGGACAGATGGGTGCCAAGCCTGTCCATCCGGCAGGCCAGCCATCCCTTGAATGGCTGGCCTTAGGGCCTGATTGGCCCAGAAGGCTCAAACCCCACCCACAGGTGGGGCCTGAGGTGCCTGGTTCAACCGGAATAGGACCCTGTGCTAGGAAGCTGTAGCAAAGGGAAAACTTCTGGGACTTTGAAGGCAGCATGTTTACTTCACTCCTGCTGCCCATGGCCTGAAGAGTGCAGTGCTGGAAACAAAAAAGATAAAAATGTGCCAGATTCTAACAGTTGAGGGAAGGGTATGATATTCTGCACAGGCTCCACAGGCTGCTCCAAAGGTCTCAGAGGGTTGCCATTGACTCATGAATCTTATACTGAAGACCACTGCGCTAATGAATATAGCATTCCTTTATTCATTGATCACTGTACATAGAATCAATTTAGTATGCACTTAAAAAAAGTCTTATTAACAAAAATATGTGAAACTAATTAAAAAAAAACATTTGAATTTGTGAAAAAAATGCAAAATTATAATCACATTTTTTCTTACCTGTACACACCCATAGGGCTCCTTTTTAGGAAGTGGTAGATTTTCAACTACCGCACGCTATAGTGCGTGGTAATTTTGTGCGTGCGCTAAAAACCCTAGCGCACCTTTGTAATAGGAGCCCTTAGTGTTATTATGTTGTTATTATGCTCTGTATGACTCTATGGTCATTGCATCTCAAAAACAAATATAGTGAAACTGGAAATGGTACAGAGAAGGGTAACCAAAATGATTAAGGGGATAGAAGGACTCTTATGTATGGAAAAGCTAAAGAAGTTAGCACTCTTCTGCTTGAAGAGGTCTATAACATCCTGAATGGAGTAGAATGGGATAAATGTGAATTATTATTTTTTATTTTATTAACCACATTCTCTTGAAGAGATTCACCCAACATGGTTTATAATACATGGAATAGTAATCAGATAGTCTTAAGTATTTCCCTGTCTGTACTGTTAGGTTCACAATCTAACTGTGGTCCTAGAGAAATTAAGAGATTAGGGGCTCCTTTTACTAAGGTGCGCTAACGTTATTAGTGCATGCAGGAAATTACCGTGTGCTACACCGCGCGCTACGCTTCTAGATCTAATGTTGGCGTTAAGGTCTAGTGCGCGGGAAAATGTAGTGTGCGCTATTCCGCGCGTTAAAGCCCTAACGCGGCTTAGTTAAAGCAGCCCTAGGTTATTTACCCAGAGTTGCAAGGGCAGGCTGGAATTGAACTCACAACCTCTGGGTACTGAGGCAGCAGCACTAACCACTAGGCCAGACTAGAGAATTCCTCATGATGTTACACAGGGGTCCTTTGTTAGTTGCAGTAAGTGCTAGATAATGTAGCTTTTAATGCTTACCAATCTAATCTAATTTCCATTTTATATACCGGATCATTCCAGCAAGGACTCGAGCCGGTTAACAAAGATTTTAAAGAATATACTATAAAACAATAATGAAGATAATAGAAAAATTTTCTATAAATTAGATCAGTCCTTAGTTAAGAATCTCTGAAAGAAATCAGTTTTCAGACTTTTCCTAAAAAGTGATAGAGATAATGACGTTCTGATAATTGAGGGAAGATCGTTCCAAACTTTTACCAAGGAATAGGATAAAGAATGTGAGAATTTACATAGAGTTTTAATCCCTTTAACAGAAGTGAAGAGCAATTTAAATGTATGTGTATTTCTGGTAATGTGAAACCGAAGAGTTAAATGATAGAGGTAATAAAGGCATAAAAATTCCATGTAAAATTTTAAAAATTACATTGACACACTTAAAGGGCTCCTTTTTACAAAGCCGCACTAGCAGTTTTAACGCACACACCGGATTAGCGCACGCTATAGTACGCGCTAGCTGGAAATCTACCGCCTGCTCCAAAGGAGCTAGGAGTCAAATCTCTTCTTCTAATAATAAACTTTTACTTATTATGACAGGGATTGCCATACAACAAATTACGAAAAATTGGAAAAACTGGGATAGGTTGAGCTATAGTTTTTGGTGGAGTTTGTTGTGCCACATCTTTAAAATGGAACGGGTAATTGCTATACAGCATTTTAGGAAATCTGAGGATGTTTGAGGGTCATTAACAAATTACTGTATAGAATGAATATTGTTTTTTCCCTTTATTTATTTACATCCAGGCTGGGGAGGGGGGAGGGATATGTTAAGTTATGTTTTCTTAAGTTTAAAATACAATTGAGGGTATATGGGGAGGGGATATTTTATTTGTATTAATTTTTGATGGAATATTAAGTGATGTTTAAGTGTCAAGTGATTGTATTTTATATTGCACTTATTGAAAGATTTAAAAATGAATAAAGAGTTAAAAAAAATAAGCTTCTTGTTTCATTCACCGTCAAGAGGCAAGCATTATTATTCAGTAAATACAAACTACAATATGTTTAATAGATCCTATTGAATCTATTACAACATGTCAATTAAATAAGATATCATATCTATTGAGAATATTTTGATTATTTTAAATAGTGGCTGGGTTAGTATTAAACCTTTTTAATTTTATGTTTATAGTTGTTTGGTGCCACTGAGCTCCCAGATTAAAATGTATTCTTAGTATAGGCTTACTCATATAATATTCCATTCAAATTGCCATAAAATAGCAGGGTAATACTGCTGTGAAATAGTGGAAAGAAAAACATATAGTACAGTTACTTACTGTAACAGGTGTTATCCAGGGAGAGTAGACAGATGTTTTCACACATGGGTGACATCACCGATGGAGCCCCGATACGGACACTTGAAAAGTGAATTGCAACTTTAAAGTTTAGAAAGTTTGCAATCAGCCCACACTGCGCATGTGCGAGTGCCTTCCCGCCCAATGTAGGTGCTCAGTGGCTCAGTTAAAATAAGCCAGCTAAGAAGCCAACCTGTGGAGGTGGGTGGGTTGTGAGAATAACTAGATCTCTTTGCATAAAATGAGACTAGCGCTAAAATGGAGCAAACTAGTGATAAAATAACTCATCTTAACAATAGCCTACATTGATTACATTACATTAGTGATTTCTATTCCGCCATTACCTTGCGGTTCAAGGCGGATTACATCCAAACTAAAACAAAAACAAGAATTACATTTCAACTTTGAAGTAATAGAATAAGCGATGAGATAAAATTTTAAGGGAGAATTATGGGTTTTAGATAATGTTTGGTAAATAGAAAAAATATTAGAGAGTACTAAGGGTATAGAGAGTGTTGGATGTTGGGTTAGGATTGTTGTGCTGGATAGGTTTAACGTGTTTTTTGAAGAGTATGGTTTTAATATCTTTCTTGAAGGATTTTGTAATCTGTGGATGAAGATAACAGAGTGGTGAGTTGTCTGTCCAACTTAGCTGCTTTGGAGGCTATTAGGTTGTCATAAAGTTTTTTTCATTTGACATTTTTGGATGGTGGGTAATAGAATAGTGAATGGGTTCTTCTGTGTCTGATTGAGGAGGATTGATTTAGTCTGTTATTCCAGTAGGCTGGGCTTTCTCCATTGATAGCCTTGTAAAGTAAGCAGTAGAATTTGAAGTTCACTCTCGCTTCTTTTGGAAGCCAATGCGAGTCATGGCATGCCTCTGTGAAATGGTCATATTTTTTTAGTGAATAGACAAGTCTCAGGGCTGTATTCTGCACCGTCTGCAATTGCTTCATCATGGTCGCGGGACATTGTAGGTATAGTATGTTGCAGTAGTCCAGCATCCCAAGGATTAAATTTGTACCAATAATAGGAATTGCTTCTTTTCGAAGAATGATCAGATTTTTCTCAGATTTCTCATGGTCATGAATGATGTCTTTATTATTTTGTTAATTTGGGGTTGCATGTTACAGCTTATGTCAATCGTGATTCCAAGCAATTGTTGTATTGGGTATGAAAACAAATTTATTACAAGATTAGTTAACATTGGAGTTTTGTCGTTTTCAAGTAGGATGAAATTTGTTTTGTCAGGGTTAAGTTTTAATTTGTGCTCTGTCATCCATATAGCAACTGATTCGAGGGTTCTGTGTATTGTGTTTGCCATGAAGGATTCTGGTTGGTTGAAGGGTAGAAGAATAGTGATGTCATCTGCGTAGCTGTATGAAATTATGCCAAGATTATCCAGGTAGTAGCTGAGGGAAGTATGTATATATTAAATAGAATAGGTGATAGGGGAGATCCTTGGGGAACTCCGCAGGGATTGGACCAAGGTTCTGATTTTTCTTGCATTGTCTTGACTCTGTAAGTTCTTGATTGTAGGAATCCTTTAAACCATGCAAGTACTTTGCCAGAGATTCCTATTGAGTCGAGAGTTTGTAGAAGCATGTCGTGGTCAACCAAGTCAAAGGCTGCAGAAAGGTCTAATTGTATCAGCAGTATTTTTTAGCCTGTACTGAGGTGTTGTCTTGCAGTGTCCATTAGTGTTCCTAGAAGTGTCTCCGTGCTGTATTTGGCTCGGAATCCTGATTGTGTGGGGTGGAATATGTTGTGATTCTCTAGGAAAGAGGCTAGAGTTTTGGCTACGAGACCTTCCATCAGTTTAATGTACAATGGGATTGAGGCAATGGGTCTGTAATTGGATGGTTAGTCTGTTGCTCCTTTAGGGTCCTTTAATATCGGAGTTATTATGATTTCGCTGAGTTCTGGTGGGAAATAACCCTCTAGTAGTGAAGAGTATATCCATTGTAGAAGCAGGGAGCGGAATAATGTGCTTGATGTTTTCAGTAGGTAGGTGGGGCAATGGTTGAGGTCACAGGCTGCATGGCTATATTTATTATAAAGATTGTTGAATTCTGTCCAACCTATAGGTGAGAAATGGGACCAGGTTCTATCTGCTGCGACTGATTCTTTATCTATTGGTAGAAATGATGTCTCTATGTGTGAGGGTGTTCCGTTGAAAGAAGCTCTGATAATTGCGATTTTGTTTTTGAAGTAGAAAGCTAAGAGGGTGGCTGTAGGTGGGGGCGAATTGTTGTTCTCTATGTATGGTGTTGTGTTTGTGAGGTCTTTTAGTAGCTGGAATAATTTTTTTGAATCTTGAGGTCCATCTCCAATTTGTTTCGAGTAGTATGCCCTTCTTTTTTCTTTCAGTTTTTGTTTGTACTTTCGGTTTGTTGTTATCCATGCTGTTTTTGTGGAATCTTGGTCTCTTTTTCTCCATTTTCTTTCCAGTTGTCTACATTGTCTTTTGAGTTGGAGTAGTTCGTTGTCAAACCACTTGTCTGATTTTCGGAGGATTTGGGTTTTAAGTTTTTCTGGGGCTAGTTCATTTAGGGTGGTCTTACTTAGCAGGTTCCATTTAGAGATGAAGACTTTAGGTGTTTAGTGTTATATTATAGAATCTGTTTTTGACCAGAATACTGTGGGATTTATATGTTTGCGTGAGAGGAAGGTAGTCTGTTGAGTAGTCGGAGTGTATTTGTTGCTGGACCAATTGATTTTGAAGAAGTAGGTGTAGTGATCAGACCAAAGGGAACGGTTCCATTTTTTGTTTGAGGTTTAAATTTCTGGATGTGTGGTCTGTTGGGACATGTATGCTACGATGTCCAGTTGGTGTCCTTTTTCATGTGTAGCTTGAGGATCTAAGATTTTATATGTTAGGGCTTCTAGGTATGCTAGTACGGATTTAGCATTTTTGCAAGATTGGTTTTCAAGGTGGTTGTAGGTAGTTGCTAGAGAGTTTCGATAGATAAATTCTTCAAATATTGGTTTGGCTGTGCTCTAGTTACTTGGGGTTATGTAGCATAGTATGCATGTGAGTGTTCCTTTAAGTGATGTGCTTGAGAGTTGACAGACAAGTAAATCCATGTATTGGTCTGTTATTTTGTCTTGTAGGTGTATGTTTAATGTGTTTCTGGCTATGATGGCAATTCCTCCTCCTCTCTTATTTTCTCTGCATACCAGTGTTATTTTGTGGCTTTTTGGGCAGACTTCAGTTATTCTTGGGTCAGTATCAGAAGTGAGCCAGGTCTCTGTGAAGAAAAGGCAGTCAAGGTTATCTTCTTCTATCCAGTTTTTTATGTGTTCGTTTTGTGGCCAATGGATCTAATGTTCATATAAGCGCATTTGAGAGGGGTGTATTCTGTTGGCGAGTTGCTCGTTTTCAAGTATATGAGTGATCTTTGGTGGGGTAGTATTGTGGTAATGTAAGGATTTGTTGGTTTACTAGTTGTTGATTTAGGGGAGGGTTGATAATTGAAAGGCTGATAGTTTGTGTTTCTGTTTAATATGCAATGCCAGTTTGGCTGGGTAATTCCTCTGGCGTTTGCTATGATAGATATTGGGTATATGTTGTGTGCATATGTTTTCCAGTCTGTGAGGAGCAGAAGTATCAGAAGGATTGCTTGAGTATAACTTAAAAGTGTGGTTCTCATGGTGGTGCAAGATGCAATGCTCACTGTACCTGACATATCTAGTATGGTAAAGGATTTAGGGATGAACAAAATATAATACCCAAGTCAATTCTAATATTGCCTGCTACAGGTTTCAGTGTGTCCCTTGCGTCTCCCTCTTGTTTACAGTTATCTCCAGCTGGGTCTGGGGAGGGGCAGAGTATTTTCTCCTGTTCTCTGCTAAACACAAAACAATGCTGGAACAGGAGGGGTGGAGATGGGGCCAAGTGCCCTGCTGGAAAGGGCTCCCAAAACTGGCCTTAGGTGATGAATGCCGTTAGCGTTGCTCCTCTTAATTAGTTCTCTCCCAGCTGGACCGGGGGAGGGGTGTAGATGAGGCCAGGTGCTCTGCCGGAAAGGGCTCCTGAGACTGGCTGCAGATGTGGAGTGCAGTGCTTCTTTTCCGGTAGTTCTTTCCCTTGCTGGAACGGGGGAGGGGTGAAGAGGAGGCCAAGGGTCCTGATGGAAAGGGCTCCCAAAAGTGGCCGTTGGTGCCGAGCGCCGTTAGCGCTTCTACTCTTTTAGTACCCTTCCCTGCTGGAACGGGGGAGGGGTGTAGATGAGTCCAGGTGCCCTGCCGGAAAGGGCTCCCGAGACTGGCCGCTGGTGTGGAGCTCAGTGCTTCTCTTCTGGTAGTTCTCTACATTGCTGGAACGGTAACTATGTCGGGTGTCGGGACCGCCAAGAGGAAGCAGCAGGACACTGGTAGGAGCTTCTACATGATGGGGGGGGGGTCGGGAGACTGTGGGGGTGCGGGTGCTGGTGGGAGTGTGTGCGAGCGGTCCTTCGGGGTGGGGGTGCAAGCGGTCCTGCGGGAGTGAATCGGACGTCGGGGGGGGGGAACTATGTAAAAAAAAATTTGTACAACGCGCTCACGCGTATAACGTGCGAGGGTATGCACGGTACGTAAAAACCACGTATAACGCGCGCGTTATATGCGAGAAAATACGGTAACTCACTGCTTATGACAGCTGATTACCCTTTCCTGTGCAGCATCTGTGGCTGTACACCAAAGTCATTCTCAGATAAGCACACCACATGAAGTATGAATTTACCAGTGTGCCCAATGGACAATATTAAAGGGCGGGAGATGCTATGGTTCGTTCTGTGACAGATATTTAGAAGTTCACTTGAAAATGAAACCCGCACACTCAAAGATTATAGATAAGTCACAAAAATAAGCCTAGGGTATAACATTTACCTTCTCCTTTACAAGCAAAGTTTTTAGCGCTAGCTGCTGTGGTAACAGCTCCGATGCTCATAGAATTCCTAACATAGTAACATAGTAGATGACGGCAGATAAAGATCCGACTGACCCATCCAGTCTACACAACCTGATTTAATTAAAATTTTTTTAATTTTTTCTTCTTAGCTATTTCTCGGCAAGAATCCAAAGCTCTACCCAATACTGTGCTTGGGTTCCAACTGCCAAAATCTCTGTCAAAACCTACTCCAGCCCATCTACACCCTTCCAGCCATTGATGCCCTCTCCAGCCCAAACTCCCCCAAATGGCCATATACAGACACAGACCGTGCAAATCTGCCCAGTACTGGCCTTAGTTCAATATTTAATATTATTTTCTGATTCTAGATCCTCTGTGTTCATCCCACGCTTCTTTGAACTCAGTCACCGTTTTCCTCTCCACCACCTCTCTCGAGAGCGCATTCCAGGCATTCACCACCCTCTCCGTAAAGTAGAATTTTCTAACATTGCTCTTGAATCTACCACCCTTCAACCTCAAATTATGTCCTCTGGTTTTACCATTTTCCTTTCTCTGGAAAATATTTTGTTCTACATTAATACCCTTCAAGTATTTGAACGTCTGAATCATATCTCCCCTGTCCCTCCTTTCCTCTAGGAAACGGGGTGAAGGATTTTATGCGGCCTCGGTTGAGGGCGATACAGTGTTTTCCTCTGCTGCCCCTGTGTGTTTACCGTCTTGCTGGCTCCCTCCTCTGTCTTGCTGCAGCGTTTGCACATTTGTGCAGCCCCAGAAACATTTTTTTTGGCCAATGTGGCCCAGGGAAGCCAAAAGGTTGGACACCCTTGCTCTAGGGTACACACATTCAGGGCTTCCAGTCTCTCCTCATACATCTTCTGGCGCAAGCCTCCTATCATTTTCGTCGCCCTCCTCTGGACTGCTTCAAGTCTTCTTACGTCCTTCGCCAGGTACGGTCTCCAAAACTGAACACAATACTCCAAGTGGGGCCTCAGCAATGACCTGTACAGGGGCATCAACACCTTCTTCTTTCTACTGGCTACGCCTCTCTTTATACAGCCTAGCATCCTTCTGCCACTGCCTTGTCACACTGTTTTTTTGCCTTTAGATCTTCGGACACTATCACCCCAAGGTCCCTCTCTCCGTCCGTGCATATCAGCTTCTCACCTCCCAGCATATATGGTTCCTTCCGATTATTAATCCCCAAATGCATTACTCTGCATTTCTTTGCATTGAATTTTAGTTGTCAGGCATTAGTCCATTTCTCTAACTTTTCCAGATCCTTTTTCATATTTTCCACTCCGTCTTCGGTGTTTACTCTGTTACAAATCTTGGTATCATCTGCAAAAAGGCACACTTTTCCTTTTAACCCTTCAGCAATGTCACTCAAAAACATATTGAACAGGATCAGCCCCAGCACCGACCCTGAGGGACTCCATTACTCACCTTTCCTTCCTCCGAGCGACTTCCATTAACCACCACCCTCTGGTGTATGTCTGACAGCCAGTTTCTAACCGAGTTCACCACTTTGGGTTCTAACTTCAGCCCTTCAAGTTTGTTCAACAGCCTCCTATGAGGAACTGCATCAAAGGCTTTGCTGAAATCTAAGTAAATTACATCTAGCATATGTCCTTGATCCAGCTCTCCGGTCACCCAATCAAAAAATTCAATCAGGTTTGTTTGGCACGATTTACCTTTTGTAAAGCTATGTTGCCTCGAATCCTGTAATCCATTAGATTAAAGGAAGTACTCTATCCTTTCTTTCAGCAACACTTCCATTATTTTTCCAACAACCAAAGTGAGGCCAGTAGTTTCCCGCTTTATCCCTGTGACCACTTTTGTGAATAGAGACCACATCCGCTCTCCTCCAATCCCTGGGAGCCACTCCCATCTCCAGAGATTTGTTGAATAAGTCTTTAATAGGACCCGCCAGAACCTCTCTAAGCTCCCTCGGTATCCTGGGATGGATTCCGTCTGGTCCCATTGCTTTGTCCACCTTCAGTTTTTCAAGTTGCTCATAAACACTCTCCTCCGTGAATGGCACAGAATCTATTCCATTTTCTTGTTTACCTTTGCCAGACAATCTCGGTCCTTCTCCAGGATTTTCTTCTATGAACACAGAACAGAACTATTTGTTTAGCACATTTGCTTTTTACTTATCACTCTCCACAAATCGGTTCCCAGCATCTTTTAGTTTAGCGATTCCATTTTTCATCTTCCTTCTTTCACTAATATATCAGAAAAAATTTTTGTCTCCCTTTTTTACATTTTTAGCCATTTGTTCTTCGCCTGTGCTTTCACCAGACATATCTCTCTCTTGACTTCTTTCAGCTTCACCCTGTAGTCCTTTCTGCACTCCTCTTCTTGGTTTTTTTTTAAATATTTTACAAACGCCAACTCTTGCCTTTATTTTCTCTGCCACTAGTTTGGAGAACCATATCAGCTTCCTTTTTCTCTTGTTTTTATTTATTTTCTTCACATAAAGGTCCGTAGCCATTTTTATCATTCTTTTCAGCTAAGAGCACTGTCTTTCCACTTCTCTTATGTCCTCCCATCCTAACACCTCTTTCTTCAGGTACTCTCCTATTTCATTAAAGTACTTACGTTTGAAATCTAGGATTTTAAGTATTGTGCGGCTGCTCTCCACTTTAGCCCTTCCCAGGTGAGCACCCACTCGATCATTAGAGATACTCTCTCCATTTGTGAGGACTAGATCCAATATTGCTTTTTCCCTCATGGGTTCCGTCACCATTTATCTTAGCAGAGCCTCTTGAAAGGCATCCACAATCTCCCTACTTCTTTCCGATTCCACAGACGGAACATTCCAGTCCGCATCCGGCAGGTTGAAATCTCCCAACAGCAGCACCTCCTTTTTCCTTCCAAACTTTTGGATATCCACAATCAGATCCTTATCAATTTGTTGCGATTGAGTCGGAGGTCTGTAGACTACACCCACGTAGATAGAAGTTCCCTCTTCTCTTTTCAGAGCAATCCATATCGCTTCTTCCTCTCCCCAGGTCCCTTGCATTTCGGTTGCTTGGATATCGATCTTTACATAGAGAGCTACTCCTCCATCTTTTTGACCATCTCTGTCCTTCCTAAAAAGATTATATCCCAGTATGTTTGCATCCCATCCATGTGATTCACTGAATCATGTCTCTGTGATAGCGATAATATCTAGATCTGCCTCTTAACATCAAGGCTTGCAGATCATGAACTTTGTTGCTTAGAGCTAAAAACACTAGCGCGGCTTTGTAAAGGAGGGAGTTAATTACTGGTTGCTGAACACACACAAAAATATGTACGGATCTTCAGAAATATAGTTGAATCTAGACGGTAGACAAGCTGACAGACACGTGCTGCATTCAATCAATCACAGTTCCAAACTGTCAAATCATCAATTACAGAGCTCCATATATCAACAAGGCAATGGATCATTTGTCATTTTGCAAGTAGAAATCAAAATGGTACTTTTCAGATTGCCAAGAGCCCTGACAATGCCTCTGTGTTTCAGAATGACAGCATAAGATGTTTAGACCAGCATGTCAGCATGATATTAAACATCTATACAGTGTCCTCAGAAGCTATTTTAAATGATGGAGAGCAATATGTCATTGTCCATTGACCAATGAATAAAGTTCAACATATGTCTCTCTTTAATTCAGACTTCATCAAAACAGTCATCCTAACATTCGTTCTATTTGGAATCACAAGCTGCAACAGAAAAAAATCAATTTTTGCTCCAATTTTTGTAATAGAGCATAGAACAGTGCAGAAGAGTCATGGCTGAGAAAGTGATCAGTTCAGCAGACACTACAGGTATATGAAAAACTCAACTGTTTCCTATGGTGAAGGCTGCGACCCAAGGAGTTTCTCCAGTTGGTTTTTTTTTACACAAGTTTTTCCTTTTGCTGTAAATTATGTAGCTTAGAATTATTTAATCACGATAAACCTGCTCCTCGTTCTCTTATTTGCACACAGAACCCTGCATACCAGATTACATTCCTTTAGTAATCATTAATTATTCAATATAGGTGATTTATCAGTCTCTGGGGACCACCTATGAACAATCCACATGAGTATATCCACAGTTAATGTGCACCCTAGAGCGCACTGCAGGGTTTACTCACAAACATCACATAGCACCCTTAATTTATTATGTTTTTCATATTCAAAAATGCTGTGTGCAAAAATAATATTCAGAGTTCAAAAGTGGTAAAATACGGCAGGTTTATCAAGATTATATAACTTTTTGACCCTTCCGGATCTTTCTGAGGCCATATAAATTTTCGGCCTTAGAATTACTGCCACCATTATTAAGCTTTTGGTGGGAATCCTTGTGCCAAATATATAAATTTGAACGTATGAGAGCAATACAATTGGAATATTATGAGAAATTTAAGGATATTTGGGACCCATTGACAAAATTTTGTAAAGATTGATTATTGGTTTTAGCCTGTTAGTTATACATATCCAGGATGGGTGGGTATGTAATTAATTTATTCTTTGATTCCAAGGTTGATTATTTTGAACATTTGCATTATATTAAGTATTTTTAGGAAGGGTGGGTGGGGATGGGGAGGGGGTTATGTATTTATTGTATTATTTGAAGGAAGCGAGTGCTGTCTATAGTATTAATTGATTGATAATATGTTGCACTTTGTGCTGGTTTTAAAATGAATAAAGATTTTCTCAAAACTTCAGGTTTCTTAGCCAACCTTTTATGGAAAAGTCGCTCAGCTATCCAGGTTTAAAGATATCTCATTGCCTCAATTGTTCCCTCACCAACTCCCAAAATAGAACCTTTGAGCATGACTAGTAGCTAGAAACAGTGAGGCAATAAGAAAGTCAGGCCTTTGCCACCAGATTAGTGCTAGCATTACCATAGGTGGAGGCAGTGAGACATTCAATGTCAGAAATCCCAAACACTGCATCACTAAAGTTGATGAAACCAGGTGGTTCAATAACGGTTTTCTGTGTTTTTAAAGGAAACCAGATTCCCTTTAGCAGAAGAAAAGGCATTCTGTAGATACTCGTCTTTATACTCCTTACTGTATGGCTAATATAAAACAAACTGCAAGGACATCGGATCAAATATACAGCCCCCACTGTATTACAATCTGTAGCTGCCCTGGGGAAGTGGATATAGTGTAGACGAGGGTGTACTAACTGTGGGCATATACCACATTGCCCACACCTGTGATGTTCAGTATGTAATGAACCAATGCAAATACTGCTATTACCCAGCACTACACTTCTGCATATAAGCCCAAACAGTTAGAAGGGCTTGGGTCTCAGAAACGGAGCCTACGCGCAGCAGTGACACTCACAAACTGGAAGAAATCAGCGTAGTACAATTGCTCCAGCTCCAATCATTGACCCTCATACATATTTTTTAAAGCATTTTCAGAAAGAACTTAACACAGCTAACCCACAATCGGGTCGCAAAAAGGAAGTGTAAGCTAGACACTAAGAAAAACAGCAACCACAATTACTTAGCTTTTTAGTGGTTGACTTTGCTGATTTTGCTGATTTAACTTGAATAAAGGAGTGCAGTCACTAGTGTAAATTTGCCGACGCGGCCAGCGTTTCGCGGGATCATTAATCAAACATATCCGCTGCGTCAGGGCCACCAGGACACTCAAGAAGTCAAAGCTTCACTGCAAAATTGAACAAAAAAACAAAAAAACAAAAAGAAAGCAATTAGCTCCCAAAAACCTATCAAACAACACACATACAGCAACAGCACTTACATTCCAGGACTCGGTCACAGAATTTCAAAGCAAAAGTTAAGATGGCCACAGGCTACGTTTTATAGCCCTTCCGAAATCGGAACGTGATGACATCACACCTCACTAATAAAAATGTTGCCACTCAAAGCATCTGTTCAAGCCAGACGGCCACAGAGTATTCAGTCTATTTATCCAACGTTGTTCTCTTTGAGCTAAAAACCTCCTGAAATCCCCTCCTCTCATATTGGGCTGTACTACCTCTAGAATCAGGGCTTTTAAGGACCCAAAATCGTGAGATTTTTCAAGGCAATGTTTAGCTAGAGGGGCCCCCATTATTTTATTTTTGATGTTACTCTTATGTTCTGTAAGACGTGTAGTGAATTTCCGGGAGGTCTGACCCACATACACCAAATCACAAGGGCATTGTATAACATAAATCACCCCCCAGGACTTACAGTCAGAATTGTGACGTAACATGTATTTTATCTTGTCTCTAGGATTACAAAAGCAGTTAGAGCAAAGCATAATGCTACACATTTGACACGCCCCACATGCTTTATGTCCTATCCAAGCATAGTCAGACCCTAACCTGATGTTAGGAAATACAGAAGGACAGAGAATCTCCTTCAAGTTCCTGGTTCTCCGGAAAGCAATCCTCAAATTATAGGTTTTAAACGTACCAGAGGTACGTAAAATCGCCCAGTGTTTTTTAAGGGAGCTAACCAAGCGATGGCATTGGCTCGAATAGGTTACTACACATGTCATGTGTTGTTCACCTAATTTCAAAGCCTCAGATCTCCTAGGCGTGAAAAGGCCCTCCCTATTACAGTATAACGCTCTTTTGTATGCTGCAGAAACAACTTTTGCAGGGTAACCCCGAGTCAAAAAATTTTTCTTTAAACCAACAGCTTGTTTTTTAAATTCTATTTTAGAGGAGCAAATTCTCCGAATCCGCAAAAACTGAGAATACGGAAGACTTTTTTTCAGAGAACTTGAATGGGCACTGGAATAATGCAGAGTAGAATTACAGTCAGTGGGCTTGGTGAACACAGACGTATGAAAAGCCCCTTCCCTAATTTCAACAGAAACATCAAGAAAAGAAATCTGATTGATGTTGCAAACATGAGTAAAGCGCACTTTAGGATGACAAGCATCTAAGTACACAAAAAATTTTTCCAAATCATTCATACTCCCATTCCAGACCAGAAAGATATCATCAATATATCTGGTCCAGAAGGCCACCTGCTGAAAAAATTCACACTCAATATTTTCAGCAGAATCAGGCTCAATATCAACATCAACGCCCACAGACGAGATCTCAAAGAGGTCACAGGTTCCCATGAACTTAAGGGAGAATGATATGAACATTAGGATTGTAAATCTCTCTAAGCATATTTTGACTGCTGATGAACATGATCTATTAGCCAAAGGCCTATCATTCGTGCCTACTACCCCGGTTGATATTTTCCAGGACAGGATTGATTTAGAAAAATTTTTTCGAACATTGAGAATAAAATCATTTTTCTCCACTGAGGCTACATCTGAACAAACGGATTTTGATCCACGTATAAACCCTAAATCTATTTGGGTTCCACCTGGCCCGGTTGACCCATTGATTACTGCCTTTCACAAACTAGTTGAATCTGATATTTTGGACACTAAGAACAGATTTAATGATAAACAGTATTATAATATAAGCAAGCGTGAAAAGGAGGCCATTAAAACCCTTACTGAAGATACTGAATTGATCATCAGAAAGGCTGATAAAGGTGGCTCAATTGTTCTGTTAAGTAAAGAGATGTACCTACAGGAAGCTGATCGACAGCTGTTCAGTTCAGATTATGTCATCCTTCCGCAGGACCCAACTGAATATTTGCAATTGAAAATTAATGGTTTAACTAAGAAGGCCTTGGATGATGGATTCCTTACCAGTAGAGAATTCCGGTTTCTCAATGTGCGTCATCCGAAGATACCTATTTTCTATCTACTCCCTAAAATCCACAAATCCTCCACATTACCTCCTGGTCGTCCAATTGTGTCAAACCGTGGGGCTCTTCTGGAAGCCTCCTCTATATACATTGATAGATTTTTGCAGCAGTTTGTACGTCAGACTCTTGCATTTACTCAAGACACGACTCAGTTTTTACAAAAATTGGACACTATTAGACCTGGGCCAGATTCGATTCTGGTGACCATAGATGTATGTTCATTGTACACTATTATACCCCAGTCTGAAGCACTTCAAATAATTCATGACACCTTGGAAAAAAGACTTAACCCCACAGTTCCAACTGAGTTCATCTGCTCTCTTGCGAAGATTGTATTGAGTGACAGTTTTTTTATGTTTAAGGACCATTTGTTTCGACAGAAATCAGGGATAGCGATGGGGATTACGATGGCCCCTGCCGTTGCTAATTTGTTTATGGACAAGTTTGAACGTGACTGGGTATATGAGTGTGAATTTTTTCAGCAGGTGGCCTTCTGGACCAGATATATTGATGATATCTTTCTGGTCGGGAGTATGAATGATTTGGAAAAATTTTTTGTGTACTTAGATGCTTGTCATCCTAAAGTGCGCTTTACTCATGTTTGCAACATCAATCAGATTTCTTTTCTTGATGTTTCTGTTGAAATTAGGGAAGGGGCTTTTCATACGTCTGTGTTCACCAAGCCCACTGACTGTAATTCTACTCTGCATTATTCCAGTGCCCATTCAAGTTCTCTGAAAAAAAGTCTTCCGTATTCTCAGTTTTTGCGGATTCGGAGAATTTGCTCCTCTAAAATAGAATTTAAAAAACAAGCTGTTGGTTTAAAGAAAAATTTTTTGACTCGGGGTTACCCTGCAAAAGTTGTTTCTGCAGCATACAAAAGAGCGTTATACTGTAATAGGGAGGGCCTTTTCACGCCTAGGAGATCTGAGGCTTTGAAATTAGGTGAACAACACATGACATGTGTAGTAACCTATTCGAGCCAATGCCATCGCTTGGTTAGCTCCCTTAAAAAACACTGGGCGATTTTACGTACCTCTGGTACGTTTAAAACCTATAATTTGAGGATTGCTTTCCGGAGAACCAGGAACTTGAAGGAGATTCTCTGTCCTTCTGTATTTCCTAACATCAGGTTAGGGTCTGACTATGCTTGGATAGGACATAAAGCATGTGGGGCGTGTCAAATGTGTAGCATTATGCTTTGCTCTAACTGCTTTTGTAATCCTAGAGACAAGATAAAATACATGTTACGTCACAATTCTGACTGTAAGTCCTGGGGGGTGATTTATGTTATACAATGCCCTTGTGATTTGGTGTATGTGGGTCAGACCTCCCGGAAATTCACTACACGTCTTACAGAACATAAGAGTAACATCAAAAATAAAATAATGGGGGCCCCTCTAGCTAAACATTGCCTTGAAAAATCTCACGATTTTGGGTCCTTAAAAGCCCTGATTCTAGAGGTAGTACAGCCCAATATGAGAGGAGGGGATTTCAGGAGGTTTTTAGCTCAAAGAGAACAACGTTGGATAAATAGACTGAATACTCTGTGGCCGTCTGGCTTGAACAGATGCTTTGAGTGGCAACATTTTTATTAGTGAGGTGTGATGTCATCACGTTCCGATTTCGGAAGGGCTATAAAACGTAGCCTGTGGCCATCTTAACTTTTGCTTTGAAATTCTGTGACCGAGTGCTGGAATGTAAGTGCTGTTGCTGTATGTGTGTTGTTTGATAGGTTTTTGGGAGCTAATTGCTTTCTTTTTGTTTTTTTGTTTTTTTGTTCAATTTTGCAGTGAAGCTTTGACTTCTTGAGTGTCCTGGTGGCCCTGACGCAGCGGATATGTTTGATTAATGATCCCGCGAAACGCTGGCCGCGTCGGCAAATTTACACTAGTGACTGCACTCCTTTATTCAAGTTAAATCAGCAAAATCAGCAAAGTCAACCACTAAAAAGCTAAGTAATTGTGGTTGCTGTTTTTCTTAGTGTCTAGCTTACACTTCCTTTTTGCGACCCGATTGTGGGTTAGCTGTGTTAAGTTCTTTCTGAAAATGCTTTAAAAAATATGTATGAGGGTCAATGATTGGAGCTGGAGCAATTGTACTACGCTGATTTCTTCCAGTTTGTGAGTGTCACTGCTGCGCGTAGGCTCCGTTTCTGAGACCCAAGCCCTTCTAACTGTTTGGGCTTATATGCAGAAGTGTAGTGCTGGGTAATAGCAGTATTTGCATTGGTTCTCTACTATATATTTATATATACTGCTGGGGTATTGTGTTGTAGTGTATACACTAGTTCAGTATGTAATGTCATAGTATGCAATCATAAGCAGTTGGTACACTCTCATCCACTCCCTCAGGGCAGCTATAGATTTTAATACAGTGGGGGTTGTATATTTGATTTGCTGCCCTTGCGGTTTGTTTTATATTGGCCATACAGTAAGGAGTATAAAGATGAGGATAGTGGTACATCTCAGCAAAGTACAAAGGGGGGATTTGTTGGCACCCCTGACTGCACACTGGCAAGAAATACTCAGTGCTGGAAGCCCCGATTCTACCCATGAAGGAAATGTTGCCAAACTTTGATGGCGAAGGGAGCAATATTGGATATTCAAATGGGAAACAGTGATGCCATAGGGATTGAACAAGGAGGTGGAATGGTGGGCTTTTTTGCATCATTTCTGAAGATCCATAGTCAGATGTGATCTTTCTACAGCTTTAAAAGTCCCGCATTAGCAGGTGAAGTCACTTCCGGTTGGGGAGGGTTTTAAAATCTGTTTGCGTCTTTTGTCAGTTGTCTGCAAGTTTGAGGAGAAGTGAAGGTCGTGTGTGACAGGTACCACCTGGCGTTCCCATAACACTATTTTTGATTTGTGTTCTAGTTATTATATTTAAAGCCTTTTTTTTTTTTAGTGGATTGTGACCATTTGTCATTTGTGTTTTTTTCAGAGCAATGCTTGAATGTTAAAGTACTTGTTTATATGGGTTTTCTGAAGAAGTTGGATCGCGAAATACGTCAGAACCCTGAATCTGGTGTACACTGCTAATAGATTTCTCAGATAAGTTCATGCAGTTTTCTACACTTTGGGCTCCTTTTACTAAGTTGCGGTAGCGTTTTTAGTGCGTGCTGCCGAGTAGCGCATGCTAATCCCCGCGCTACGTGGAGAAATTAACACCAGCTCAATGGAGGGGTTAGCGTCTAGCACGCACGCTAAAACATAGCAAAAGGATCCCTTTATTTTTTGAATGATTTCATGATTTAAAAAAATAGTGCGATGATAGAGGTGAAAATTAAAGACGTTCAACTGCTCGGGCTTGTCCCGTGGTCTGAAACCAAATAATCTCTGAGCACTAGAAAATGTGGTGGTGGTGGGGGGGGGGGTCATAGAGAGCATGACAGCAGCAGTTTAGTAGTAACATAAGAATGTACCCGGAGCAGTTACAGAGCAGCAGCATCGCCACTTTGCATGTCAGATAAGTAAAATATTTTTTCTTTTGCAGCGGTTAAACCAATAGTTATGCAATAACATCTTATTTAAAGTTGGAAACAAATTAAAACCTTGGTTCGAAGAAAGCAGGTGGTGGAGACAGTGAACACGCTATGATGGTCTCTAGAATAATTGGCTCTGATTTTTCACTAGAGTTCCGGTTGTGGGTCTGAGCGTTCACTTTGAAGCCTGTTACTGTTTATGTGATTATCCGACTTATTGATTAGCGTTTTTAAAGTATCAAGGTGATTAGTGTGTATTTATTTATTTACTTGCTTGTGTCTTTTTATGAAATAATCAAGTTGGTTTTACATCAGTGTTCTTCAGTGGAGTGCTTGCTCATTGTCCGTTCCCACTTCCTTTTGTACTGTTTTATAACTGTGGGTTCTCTGTCCTGTTGAACTTTTTGGTGTTTAAATGGTAACTATGACCTAAACTAATCATGAGATACTTAGAGCCTCTTATGTAAGAACATAGCATCATAAGAATTGCCATACAGGGACAGATCGAAAGTCCATCAAGCCCAGCATCCTGTTTCCAACAAAGGCCAACCCAGGTCTCCTTGAAGGTGCTAATGATACTCAAAACACTTGCAAAACAGGCATTGGTTAGCCATCCTGTCTTTATTATATTTAATGAGAACTGGAGTACCGTAGTTCTTTAAAATGCAGTACACAACCCCCTCTTTTACAAAGGTGTGCTATGCTTTTTAGTGCGTAATAAATATTATCGCATGCTAAATGATAACACATGCATGTTATCCCATGGATGTGTTAGCAGTTAGAACACGTGTTAATGCTAAACATGCACTAAAACACTTAGCGCACTTTTGTAAAAAGAGCCCTAAGTAAAATGAGCAGCAAAATAAACATTAGTCCTCCTTTTATTAAACTGCGCTAGCAGTTTATAGTGCTGGGAGCCACGCTAAATGCCTCGCGCAGCTTCCGATGCTCATAGGAACTCCTATGAGCATCGGGAGCAGTGCGGGGCATTCAGTGCGGCACCCCGCGCTAAAAACTGCTAATGCAGTTTAATAAAAGGGTGTATAAGTATCACTAGTATTTCATAGCTATAACCAGACAAAAAGTCCTATCAAGTCCCGTCTAACAGAAACATTTATGCTTACTCATTTCTGACAGACCTGATTTGGTTTGCATATTTTGAGCTCTTTTTCTGTTTCCCAAACAGGAAACCCTCTGGAGCAGACAACAACAGCTTTCACACAGTTTTATTCCTTCCCTCAGGTTCCATTTCAAGCTGCTCTGAGCTACTTTTTTATGCTACCTGAAAAATGCACCAGGTGTTACTAATTAGTTAGAAAGTAATATCTTCTCTTTTAAACTCCTGAGGCACTTTATTCACGATGAAATCCTTTTGCAGCCTGCAACTGAAATTCATCCCTTGAACAACTTTGCCGCAACAAATAACTTCTAAGTCACTGTTCTTCAACCGCCGGTCCGCGGACTGGTGCCGGTCTGCAGGAAATTTCTGCCGGTCCACGCAAGGCCGGCAAGGTTAAGGTGACCATAGGTCCCGTTTTCAGACCTCCTGTCACCGTTGTCCCCACACACAGCTTCGGGACACCAAAATGTCCTGTTTTCAGGAACAGCGTCCCGAAACTGTGCTCGGGGACAATGAGACAGGCGATCATTTCCTGTCCCTACCTGTTACGCAAAAAAAAAAAAAAGCCTCCCTCCTTCCTTTCACCCGGTCGCTGCTGTCGTACCGCCCTGCAGTTTGCTGCTGTTAAAGCCGACAGGAAGTCTTCTTTCCGACGTCAATTCTGATGTCGGAGAGGACGTTCTGGCCAGCCGTCGCTGCCTGGCTGGCCCAGAACGTCCTCTCCGACGTCAGAATTGACATCGGAAAGAAGACTTCCTGTCGGCTTTAGCAGCAGCAGGGCGGTAAGATAGCAGCGGACCGGGGAAAGGAAGGACGGAGGCTTTTTATTTTTTTTGCGCAGCAGGGAGGGAAGGAGGTAGGCAGGCAAGCAGGCTAGCTTTGGCCAGGGAGGTAGACAGGCAGGCAGGCTGGCTTTGGGGGTGGGGGTGGGACAAAGTCTAGAAGGTAATGAGAGAGACATAGGAAGGAGGCACTGGGGGCACTAAAGACATGGGAAGGATGCACTGGGAGCACTAAAGACAGGAAAGGGCACTAAGAACATGGGAAGGAGGCACTGGGGGCACTAAAGACATGGTAAGAAGGCACTGGGGGCACTAAGGACATGGAAATGAGGCATGGGGGCACTAAAGACATAGGAAGGGGCACTAAGGACTTGGGAAGGAGCCACTGGGGGCACTAAGGACATAGGAAGGAAAGAGGGAGGGAATAGAAAGGGACAATTGTTGGGCCTGAATGCAGAAAGAAAGAAAGGATACACAGATAGAAGGAAACGCAACCAGAGACTCATGAAATCACCAGACAGCAAAGGTAGGAAAAATGATTTTATTTTTAATTTAGTGATCAAAACTTGTCAGTTTTGAGAATTTATATCTGCTGTCTATATTTTGCACTATATTTGTCTATTTTTCTATAGTTACTGAGGTGACCGAGCTCGCGGAGATGGGGCGGAAACGGGGTTTTAAAATTCTAGTCCTAGTAGTTTGCCGGTCCACAAAATAATTCTTTTATTTCTGCCGGCCCACGGGTGTAAAAAGGTTGAAAAACACTGTTCTAAGTCACACACCATACGCAGAAATGTTTCTTCATTGCAGTTCTATCTGCCTAGCATATCAAGAGGAAAACATAGCCTTTGGAAACCATCATTGCCTCATCTTTCATATCATCTGCCAATAGGTTAAACAACTCCATTCCCTTTCTATCATATAAAGGGGCATTTTCATTAGGACATCTAAGTCTGAGTTTGGATGTTTCATTGAAGATGCACAAAATATCCTGTCAATAATAATTTTTAAAAATGGCCAAACTGTATCCCAATAGAAAATGGACAATTAAAATGTCCAGAAAATGTGCATCAGTAATCCAGGTTACTGTTAATCAAAAAGCAACTCCACATCTCTGTAAATACTCTACACAAAAGGGAAGGGGTAAAACGTGAACCTCACGGGCCCTACGGACCTCGTGGATCTAAACCCGCACGTCCTTAAAAATCCGCGAGGTCCGCACCACTTTTCAGGTCCGTGCCACTTTTAGTCTCTGGCTCTGACAGAGCTCTATGACAATTTAACTCTGACGGATCCTAATGCTTTTCCCTCCCCATGTCCGTTAGAGTTAAATTGTCATAGAGCTCTGTCAGAGCCAGAGACTAAAAGTGGCACGGACCTGAAAAGTGGCGCGGACCTCGGATTTTTAAGGACATGCAGGTTTAGATCCGCGAGGTCCGTAAGGTCCGTGAGGTCTGTGTTTTACCCCTTCCCTACACAAAATGTCATCCTATAATCCAGTATAAAGAGAGTTGGTAGTGATATCAGAATGTTCCTGTGGTGGCAAGACAATGTCCCTGTGGCATCTTGGACATGTATACATAACAAGCCCAGCTCTGCTGCCAGCCTTGTTGCTGGCAAAAGCCATAAGCACACAGCCCTTAGGGCAAAAGAGCTGATCAGTGTAGCACTGCAGCCCCTATGCCTGAACTGAGACAGATCCCCAGGTGCAGGAGCTCTGGCAGGATTTAGTGCTTCATAAGGGTAAAACTTCTAAGCAACAGCTTAACCTTTTTAGGGCACAGCTCAGTAAACAAAGACTGTTTCCTTTAAACCCAAGCTATTCCAAATTGCTGGCTGATCAGAGGGAAAGACCAAGAGAGCTGAATTGCATCCCACCCCAACATAGAGTTGGGCATGGCTCCCTGAAACAGAGACAGATTAAAGATTGGAAGCTGCAGCCAGAGGAAGTAGGGCAGGCTGAAGAGATAGATCTCCTTTTGAGAACTCCAGGAGTTGAGCCTGAAAATGATATAGAAATTCCGGAATGCAGTAAAACTAGTCTGCCTGATGAACCAATGGATATTACAGAGCAGCCTGAACAGGTGGATGTGAGTTACCGTAACCTTTTTCTTTTAAACTAATTTTTGCCATGTTTTTTGTGTTATGAAGAAGAATGGATGTTTGCTTGCTTAACTGGAAAAACCAGAAGGACTACCAGGAGTTGGAGGCTTAAAGAGGACTGGACCTCAGGAAAGTAAAGAACTGAGTTTATAAAGGTTTTTTTGTGACAAAGAAAGCAGGTCCTGCAAGGACTGATATGCAGAAGCAGTCCTGAGCCCTAGAGCAGTGCTCCAAAGGAACTGTTTGTGTTGTTTCTATTGAAACTTTGTTTTCTTGGAATCCAGCCTTAAGTTTCCAGCATACCAAGGAAATATGGACTGTGTTTTCTTTGTTTGCTGGTTTTGTTTCTCCATTGAAACAAATAAATGGGGGTGGGGGCTATTTGACTGTGTGAGCCTTATCCATAAACCACTGTGGAACAGAAGGCTATTAGCCTGAATTCTGTGTTCAAAGACTTTTCTTTTTGAGGCCAGAATAGACAACTTTTTATGACTTTTATCAAGCTGTTGTCCTTTTGCTTTTATATTGAATTTTGCCAAAACTAACAGTATCGACTGGGAGCAGTTTACCGGACTGGAGGAGAGCTGAGGGGTGTCCCGTTGCTGGTCCCGGGTGTACAGCGGCGGCTTCCTCTTCCTGGTTGGCGGCGCTGACAGGCAATTACAGAGACGGACCCCTGACGTCACTGGGTCCGTCTCCGACAGCGTAAAAGCACCCGCTGCTGTAGCCACACTGGGAGCAGTTTACCGGAATGGAGGAGAGCTGAGGGGTGTCCCGTTGCTGGTCCCGGGTGTACAGCGGCGGCTTCCTCTTCCTGGTTGGCGGCGCTGACAGGCAATTACAGAGACGGACCCCTGACGTCACTGGGTCCGTCTCCGACAGCGTAAAAGCACCCGCTGCTGCGGTTGCGGCCGCAGCCACGCGGCCGCAGGGCGTGGCCGAAGGGGCATGCCCTAAGGGGCACGCAAGGCCCCTTGGGAGCCCCTTAGGAGCCACGTAGAGTCCGGGAGCCGGTAGTGGGTAATTTTATTTGGGGTACATAGACCCGGATCGGATCCTGCTCCCTATTATTGGATCTAAGAAGTCTATTCCATATCTGCTGCAGTGAGGACGTCGTTGAAGTTTTTCCTTTCTTAATAATGCCGAAAAGACGAGGAAGGAACACCGGAGGAGCCTCCCGGCGACCCTTAACCCCAGTGGTTACTATTGATGATTTTCTCCGATGCCTACAACGGGAACAAGAAGGGTCGGGTGCTAGCTCGTTGGGGACACCGCCGGAGAGTAGTGCGGTGGGTTCCCCTGAGCATGATGTCACTCTTAGCCCCGACGTTAGGACGCCACCCCTCCAACCGACGCCGCAAGCTGCCAGCTCCCCACGGGACCAGAATCCACCTGAGGAGGTGGTTTCTTCTTTGTCCACAGAGGCTAGTATGGAGGGCTCGCCGAATATGACAACGGGACTTGCGACCGGGACAACAGAGGTTGGAGGAATACAAGACGTCACTGAGGTAAAGCTAATTTCAGAACATTTAGATACTACACCATTACAACTTTTCTCACCTACAAAACCTCCTACAGTCACACTCGAAGCATTATGGGACTTGGTAGTGAATCTGGAGAATTCCTTAAATCCTCAAATAAAAAGTTTGGATAAAGAATTAAAAGAACAAAAGGAAGAAATAAAAGTTTTAAAGCAGGACATGTCACAATTTAAAACAGAGACACAAAACACAAATAAGGAGCTAATGCTACTGAAACAAAATCAAGATATGTTGGTTAAAGATAATATATTACTCAGGAAGAAGTTGGAAGTGCAGGAGAATAATGGTCGAATAAATAACTTGAGATTTATAAATTTCCCAAGAATCCTGTCAACTTCTCCTAGAGAAATGGTGAAAAGATATTTTATGGAAATTTTGGAAATTCCTGAAAACTCCTTACCTCCTCTTACAAGAGTGTATTACCTACCTGCTAAGCCCCAATTCAAAGAAGAAGAAAAAATTGAGGAACCCCGGGAGAGGTCATTGGACATTTCGGCTATACTGGAACAATCAGATAGAGAATTGGCTGTTCCAGCTACTCTCTTGTTGTCTGTTGCTTTGGCTCCAGACAGGGATTGGATATTAAAACTTTTCTTTAAAAATAGATCCAAAGACTTCCTGGGACAGCATATTCAGATTTTTCCTGATGTCTCTAGAGAGACTCAAAAAAGAAGGAAATAATTTTTAATTCTAAAACCTGGAGTGACTCAAATAGGGGGTATTTTCTTTTTGAGATATCCATGTAAATGTGTAGTTAGATATTTATCATTGAAGTACCGTATTTTCACGCAAATAACACGCACCCGTATAAAACGCGCACACGTGTATAGCGCGCAGAAATCACGATGATAAGCACAAAAACTTTGGTATAACGCGCTCACGATTATACCGCGCATGCTGCCCGACTCTCCGTTCACCCCCCTGACTTCCGTGCACTGCCCCGCCTCTCCGTGCGCTGTCCCGACTCTCCGTTCACCCCCCCTGACTTCCGTGCACTGCCCCGCCTCTCCGTGCGCTGTCCCGACTCTCCGTTCACCCCCCCCTGACTTCCATGCACTGCCCTGACTTTCCGTGCGCTGTCCCGACTCTCCGTTCACCCCCCCTGACTTCCGTGCACTGCCCTGACTTTCCGTGCGCTGTCCCGACTCTCCGTTCACCCCCCTGACTTCCGTGCACTGCCCCGCCTCTCCGTGCGCTGTCCCGACTCTCCGTTCACCCCCCCCTGACTTCCATGCACTGCCCTGACTTTCCGTGCGCTGTCCCGACTCTCCGTTCACCCCCCCTGACTTCCGTGCACTGCCCCGCCTCTCCGTGCGCTGTCCCGACTCTCCGTTCACCCCCCCCTGACTTCCATGCACTGCCGACTTTCCGTGCACTGCCCCGCCTCTCCGTGCGCTGTCCCGACTCTCCGTTCACCCCCCCCCCCGACGTCCGATTCATCCCCCCCCCGGCAGGACCATTCGCACCCCCACCCCGAAGGACCGCCGACTCCCCGACAATATCGGGCCAGGAGGGAGCCCAAACCCTCCTGGCCACGGCGACCCCCTACCCCCACCCCGCACTACATTACGGGCAGGAGGGATCCCAGGCCATCCTGCCCTCGACGCAAACCCCCCTCCCCCCCAACGACCGCCCCCCCCCAAGAACCTCCGACCGCTCACCCAGCCGACCCGCGACCCCCCCTGGCGACCCCCACGACCCCCCACCCCCCTTCCCCGTACCTTTGGTAGTTGGGCCAGAAGGGAGCCCAAACCCTCCTGGCCACGGCGACCCCCTAACCCCACCCCGCACTACATTACGGGCAGGAGGGATCCCAGGCCCTCCTGCCCTCGACGCAAACCCCCCTCCCCCCCAACGACCGCCCCCCCCAAGAACCTCCGACCGCTCCCCCAGCCGACCCGCGACCCCCCTGGCGACCCCCACGACCCCCCCACCCCCCTTCCCCGTACCTTTGGTAGTTGGCCGGACAGACGGGAGCCAAACCCGCCTGTCCGGCAGGCAGCCAACGAAGGAATGAGGCCGGATTGGCCCATCCGTCCTAAAGCTCCGCCTACTGGTGGGGCCTAAGGCGCGTGGGCCAATCAGAATAGGCCCTGGAGCCTTAGGTCCCACCTGGGGGCGCGGCCTGAGGCACATGGGCCCAACCCGACCATGTGCCTCAGGCCGCGCCCCCAGGTGGGACCTAAGGCTCCAGGGCCTATTCTGATTGGCCCACGCGCCTTAGGCCCCACCAGTAGGCGGAGCTTTAGGACGGATGGGCCAATCCGGCCTCATTCCTTCGTTGGCTGCCTGCCGGACAGGCGGGTTTGGCTCCCGTCTGTCCGGCCAACTTCCAAAGGTACGGGGAAGGGGGGTGGGGGGGGTCGTGGGGGTCGGCCAGGGGGGTCGCGGGTCGGCTGGGGGGGCGGTCGGAGGTTCTTGGGGGGGACGGTCGTTGGGGGGGAGGGGGGTTTGCGTCGAGGGCAGGAGGGCCTGGGATCCCTCCTGCCCGTAATGTAGTGCGGGGTGGGGTTAGGGGGTCGCCGTGGCCAGGAGGGTTTGGGCTCCCTTCTGGCCCGATATTGTCGGGAAGTCGGCGGTCCTTCGGGGTGGGGGTGCGAGTGGTCCTGCCGGGGGGGGGGGATGTATCGGACGTCGGGGAGTCGGCCGGGCAAGAGGGCTTGGGCTCCCTCTTGCTCCGATCGTGGATGCGGGTGCGGGTGGGAGCGCGTGCGAGTGGTCGTTCGGGGTGGGGGTGCGAGTGGTCCTGCTGGGGGGGTGAATCGGGCGTCGGGCGGGGTGGGAACTATGTTTGAAAACTTTCGTATACCGCGCTCACGCATATAACGCGCGAGGGGTATGCGCGGTAGGTAAAAACGCGTATAACGCGCGCGTTATATGCGTGAAAATACGGTATATATTTACAGAGCCATCTCAACTGATTAGCTTTCTCTCAATGAAACGTCTAGAAAAAGGAATAACAACGTCCATGGAAAGTTAGCTTCCTGCACTTTAGTCAGATAAGGATTTTTCTTATTTAATTAATTTGAATTATATATGTTCTACTCTTAATTATGGATCCAATAAAATTGAGGACTAGTGTGAGATTAGCTAGATTAGTATTTCCTTGTAGTAATATTAATTTTGCAATTTTAGTTTAATATGTTGTTTGATCTCACTTTACTGTACAAGATGTATACGCTTGAAAATATTGTAAAATTTTATAAATAAATTAAAAAAAAAACAAAAAAAAACTAACAGTATCACCCTTGCAGGGCTTTTCCTTTGAGAAAGCACGCCAGAGCTAGTATTATTGCCAAGTGCGGTATCCAGTACATGAACCGAGACTGGCCTTGCGACTTTATATAGATACTAGTCTTATAGCCCGTTACATTAATGGGCGCTAGAATATATGTGTGTGTGTCTGTCTTTATTTCTTTTTATCTCTCTATCTCCTTAGCCACTTTCTGTATTTATTTATTTATTTATTCAATTTTCTATACCATTCTCCCAGGAGAGCTCAGAACGGTTTACATGAATTTAGTCAGGTACTCAAGTATTTCTGTCTTTCTTTCTTTCTTTTTTTTTCCTTGGCTGTCCACCACCACCCCTTGCTTGCTCCCCCTGTCCATTCTCCCTTCCTTTTACCTCCCCTGTGTCCACCACTCCGCTTCACTGCTCCCCTTATCCAGCAGCAGCCCTTCTCCCTTTGTTTTACCTCCCCCCATCCATCATCACCTCTTTCCTGCTCCCCCTGTCCAGCAGTAGGCCTCCCTTCCTTTTTCTGCCCCCCCCCATCCATCATCACCTCTTTCCTGCTCCTCCTGTCCAGCAATACGCCTCCCTTCCTTTTACTGCCCCCCCTGTCCATCAGCACCTATTTCCCTGTCCATCCCTGCTCCCCCTGTCCAGCAGTACGCCTCCCTTCCTTTTTCTGCCCCCTGACCATCAGCACCTCTTCCCCTGTCTATCCCTGCTCCCCCTGTCTAGCAGTATGCCTCCCTTCCTTTTTCTGCCCCCCCTGTCCATCAGGCCTGCCATTAATCTACAGGGTCTTGGCCGGGAGAGGGAAGAAACATATGCACGTGTACCTGTTGCCAGCTCCGCAGCTTTACCATCCTGCAACCCAGACACAAACACTTCCACCAAGCTCCACACTCCATTCTCTTCCGCAGCCATGAAGGAGAGGGGCGGGGACAGGGGGGAGGAGCCACGGCTTGGAGGCATACGGGAAAGCATAGCAGCAAAGGCACAGTCCACAGCCGGCGAGGTCATATGTCGGGGTGAAGTGCGCTCTGCGCTTGCACCTCTCAGGGAAGTTTTTTTGCTGAAGGACAAAGTTTATTTTTTAGTTCAAAGCCGCCGGTGTGGCTCCTCTCTCAAGCCACACCTGCGTCGGAGAAGGCTTCCGATGCAGGCGGGGATCAAGAGAGGAGCCGCGGCGGCGGCTTTGAACTAAAAAATAAACTTTGTCCGTATCGAGGCATTACCAGCAGATTATGAGGGAGAGCGGCACGAGGTGGAGAGTAGGGGGGCCCGATGCCTTGCGTGCTTTCGCCGTTCCCGCCGGCTTCTTAGCCCCTTTCGGCGTCTGCCTTCCACCGACAGCCCTCCTCCCAGCAGCCGCCACTCCGCGCGTCACGTAGTAAGCGCGCATGCGCATTCTTGCCGGCCACATTCCGACAGATCAGATCTCAGGGAACACGCGGCGAGAGTGCGCATGCGCGCTTAGTGTTTTATTATTATAGATTGATATAGATATAAGATACAGAGAATTACACAAAGAATTGAGAGAGGAAAAAGTGAGAGAGAGGTGATAGTGGACTTCTCTTTTAGGAAATTATTCAAACCTTTTTTAAACTCCTCTAAGCAAACTGATTTTACCACATCTTGTTTGTTTAGATTGTAAGCTCACTTGAACAGAGACTGTATCCTTTGTATCTATACAGCACTGCATATGTCTGGTAACACTCTAGATTGACATATGATTGATGGGCACTTTTTAGACGACCGCTGATATCAACGCCATATAGAGAATCCAAGCCTGAATGTGTTCAATTTTGGGAAAGCTAAGTTCTTATCTTAAATACAATGGGCCTGATTCTCTATAGGATGCCGATCTTGATGGCCACCTAAGAGGCGACCACCAATCATATGTCAATCATACATTGGTGTTCTAAAGAGAATCGTATCTACATCGCTGAACAGACGCCTTAAATGTAGGCCAGCATTTTGCACACCACTTCCAGACGAAACCACATTCACGCCCCATCTTGGGCATGCTTAAGCATCCTTATGTGTCTCCATAGACATGCTACAGACACATACAATACAGGCATCTGTCCTCAATTTTTTCTTAAAATGTGTATCCCAATTGGCTGCCAAATGGTGGTAGAATGCCTACCGCTGTCTGCAATCAGGATACGGGTTTCGAGAATCAGGCCCAATATGTATATATATTTTTCATATACTGTAAAAGATCTTCATTATCCTTGTCAGGAACCCCTAATATATGAATATTATAGCGTCTCTAAATATTATTCATATCATCTTGTTTCTCTTTAACTTTTTTACTTAGAGTTTCTAATTTAGGCTCTTTTTTACTAAGCTGTGATAGAGGTTTGTACCGTGGTCTGGGCACTAAGGCCCAGATTCTGCAAAGCATGCCTAAAGTTAGGCGCCGTTTGGACATCCAAGTTAGGTGCCCTTTGTAGAATCGTGTTGAGCAGGGCATCCAAATTTTTAGGTGCTCTTTACATAATTTTTTGTATTTTGTATTTTTGACATGTGGAGTAATTATATTCCAATAATTTAACACAAGTATTGAATTTGATAACTCCTTAGTAAATTTTGGTTTTCCTATTTTATTTGTGACATTCTACCTTCCAGGTAAACCTTGATGATCTCACAATGAGGTCCAAGTAAACACAGTGCTGTGTCGGGTCCACAGCTTCTGCTTGTGTCCTTTTCTGAAATAAACAAGTGGGTTTTACATCAGTGATCTTCAGTGGAGTGTTTATTGACCATTCCCAATTCCTTTTGTACTACTACTCACAATGAGGTCACCACTGTGCAGCTGCACACCTCCATTTGCAATGAACTAGAAGCCATGCTAAGGTCTGTATCTGTTTTTTTTTCAGTTTTTAACCTTTTGCAAATGAAGTTATCTATGCAATATAAATATTTTTGTCATGTGCTTTGTATGTTGAATGCATTTCTTTCAAGAATGAGCTCATTGGAGCAGTCTTTAGTGAGAAAAAAAGGGTAGCTTTTTACCAAGAAACATAAAGCTGTTTTTTTCATGTGCTATATAATTAGCAAATAACATTGCTGTTTGCCCAGAAAACTAGTAGGTTTTGCATGCACTATCTTTGTATTCATGTGCCCTGTTTATGTGGTGCGTTGTTAAATGGATTTTGAGTTTAATAAAGCAAAAATAAAAACCCAGAGACCTATTAGTGAAATGCATTGGAGACATCCATAGGATGCCTAAATCTCATCCACAAAATTCATGCCTATATGAAGCCCAAACCAAGTTGAAAAGTAGTCCTGGTTTTCTTTCGCCTATAATGTAGGCACTATATGGATGCCTATTGGTGCTCAGCATTATGTAAATCAGTCAACAGACGTCTCTGTTGAAGCCTTTCCCATGCCACGCCTATGCCACACCCATATCTATCTATTTAGGTATAGCTTTTCTTGATGGGCACCCATGAAATTGTAGATATATCTCTGAACTCGCGTCCACATCCTTTGAACACCCAAGTGCCAATTAGCGCTTGTTAAGACCCTTAAATCACTCATTAACTACTTTATTTGGACGCCTAAGTCCAAATGTTAGGTGTGATTTAGGTGTCCTTTATAGAATCTGGGCCTAAATGTTCCAATGCTACTCTGATACTCATAGGAATTTTATGAGCGTCGGAGCATTTTGCGCTCCAGGTCGCAGTAGAAACTAGTGCTGCCCAATTCAGGAAAAATGTTTTTGATTTGATTTGATGTGGTCTATTTAATTGATTTTTCGATTTGATTAAACTTTTTTTTTTCCCCAAATATCCTAGTGGATTTATTTTGTAGCCTCTTCCAACCTCCCCACCCCTCTTTACTCTCTCCAATCCCACACTGGCGCTGTGGTATAAACAAACAAAAAAGACTTTTCCTCTCTCTATTAGGTCCTAGCTCATGCTCGCTGTCTAACACCAGCTCTGGCAGGATCCATATTTCAAAACAGACATATTGTAATCACAAAATAAAAAATTAAATTAAACTTCCTCCTCCGTATTCGCAGAGATAGGGGATCAGCATGACCGCAATTACAGCTCTTAATCCCTCCCTCCCATCCCCTGTGCAGCAGCTTTCCATCTCTCCTGAAGGTCCTACCCCAAAAAAGTTTGGTTAAAAAAAAAAAAGCAAGTTAAACAACTTACCCCCTCTTTTACTAAGGTGCGCTAACTGATTAGCACGTGCTAATCGAATTAGAGTGCGCTAAATATTAACACGTCCATAGACTAACATGCACATGTTGGCGTTTAGCGCACGCTAATCGGTTAGCGCACCTTAGTAAAATAGGGCCTTAGTCTCCAATGAGAGCTAAACACTTCGGGGTCCTTTTATCAAGCTGCGGTAGGGGTTTAACGCGCGTAATACTGCACGTTAAACCGCCTGCCGCGCTAGCCACTAACGCCTGCATTGAGCAGGCATTAGTTTTTTAGCCGGCCGCGGGGGTTAGCGAGTGATAAAATGTCAAGACGCGCTAACCCCGCTAGCGCGGCTTGATAAAAGGACCCCTTAGTCCAGCGAGTTTCTAGATTTTTTTGTATCCTAAGAAAAATAGCTTACCTAAAAACTGGAAACTCGCTGGACTAAATATATAGCCCCCAATGGAGACTAAGTTGTTTAACTTGCTTTTTTACCAAACTTTTCAAACTCATAATATTGGGAAACAATGGGTCAATTTCAGCATGCAATAGAAAAGGTGAAGGTACTCAGAACCCCCAAGTACCCCTTGAAATAAGGCCCTGGTGGTAGAAATCTTGAGGTCAAGCCAATGAAAGAACAAATACAGAAGTAGGCATACCTTGGAATTCTAGATTTATTTTTTTAACTGAATAAAACATTAATGTCTTCTCAAGATCAGAGAAAACTGATCAAATACTCTCTTGATATTGCTAGGTTAACACTTGCCTCATATTGGAAAGATTGTATTGCATGTCCAATAAAACAATGACTTATATTTTAAGGCAAATTTATAATATAGAGACTGAAATCACATCACAATAAACAAAAATATAAATCTGATAAAATATAGGATCCATTCCAAAAGGCTGTCAGAGTTACAAAATAATATTACTTTTCACATTTCATTGTGCCACTAAGGGCTCCTTTTATCAAGCTGTGCTAGCGGTATAACGTGCGTAATACTGCGTGCTAAACCACCGGCTGCACTAGCCGCTAACGCCTCTCTTGAGCAGGCGGTAGTTTTTAGGCCGGTGCCTAAAGGAGCCCTAAGTTCTGAATATGACTGTCAAACCTGTATTGGGAACTCTCCATCCATTTTGTTTGTTTGTTTTTTTCTTTTCTCCTTTTATCATCATTTGTTTTTTAAAAATATGTGAAACCAATATTGTATAGGAAGTCTAGGAAAAAAAATTGGGACAAGAAAGTCAGAGGGCTCCTTTTATCAAGCCGCGTTAGCGGGGTTAATGCCCGTGACTTTTCATAACGTGCTAACCCCCACGCTGGCCAAAAACTACAGCCTGCTCAAGAGGAGGCCGGCGGTTTAACACGCGCTATTACGTGCGTTAAACCGCTAGCGCAGCTTGATAAAAGGAGCCCAGAATATTCACTATCCCCTAAACATTTTACAAAAAAGATTTATTGAATGCATATGGGTCAGTTCCATAAAGTGGTGCCTAAAGGGATACCTAATTCTAAAACTGAGGCACTGGTTGGGAAGTAGTCGGTTGTGGATCCTCTGGTCTCGCTAATGCAGTAAACTTTCTTCCCCCTGAAGAAGCTATTAGTGAAACACAAAATCGTGTAGAGGAAGAGGAAGAGTTGTGAAAATCAAGGACTGTTTGTTGCTGACAACTTGGAGCGTATTTTCATTGTTTCACTTTGGGATATTATTTTTCACGTATGTATTTTGTTCACTTGGGGACTGCAATCAAGGCTAAGAATGGTGCCACTAACATGAACTATCCAAGAGAAATTGAATTCTTTCAGCTGTTTGAGATAAGTATTTCTCTCATTCTCATTTTCAATTTTTATTGATAATGAATTAAAAATTTATTCCCTGGTTTTGGGTTGGTCAGGAGGGTTACTGGTGCAAAGATGTTCTAATATACCGTCGCTAGCCTGGCTGGTATATTTCATACTGAGCACTTTATATAAAATTTTTATTGAGATGTATTGATATATACACAGTGAGATTTTTCTTTGGATTTGATGCTTATTGACTGAAAAATCTACAATTATTAGTAATTGTTTTTTCTCCTAATTGTTTTAATTATACCTACATAGAAACATGATGACAAATAAAGGCCAAATGGCCCATCCAGACTGCTCATCCGCAGTAACCATTATCTCTTCCTCTTTCTATGAGATCCCACATGCCTATTCCAGGCTTTCTTGAATTCAGACAGTCTGTCTCCACCACCTCTTCCGGGAGACTGTTCCACATATCTACCATCCTTTCTGTAAAAAAAGTATTTCCTTAGATTACTCCTCAGCTTATCACCTCTTGAGTAATCTAAAAAAATATTTTTTTTTACAGAAAGGGTGATAGATGTGTGCCCTGCAGTGCACAAATCTAATACTATTGTTTAAGGCGTACCTATTGCTAGGCAGAATGTCCATGACATGCCCATGTTCTATCCATTGGTATAGCCCATGTGCTGAGATGTGCCATGAGACTAGAGCAACAGTTTTGTAGAATAGCACCTAGCATATACATACAAAATCACCAATTTAGGACACTGTTCCCCCTGTATGCACTTATATTCTATGGGGGACTATACCACGGGAGGCAGCTGTCAAAGGCAAACCTGGAAGTTCAATACCAAGACCATATCTGGCCACCAGCATTGAATTTCCAGTCTAAGTTCAGCCGCAGTAGACATAGCCAACCATGCCGATATTCATCGGCCAAAGATAGACCCGCCTAAATAGAAGGTCTATCAGGCCACTAGACTTAGCCGCTCAGCATCAGAATTCATTGATTGGCTATGTCACACAAGGCTAGACAATGACTGGGTTATTCAGTGGGAGAAGGTTATCTATCTAATGCTGAATATTGCCGGTTAACTGACTTGGCACTATTTAGCTGGCCAGGAGCCATTCCTGTAGAAAAGAAGAGGGTTTCAAAGTACAAACCACAAAGGAACACAATAAAAAGCACAAAGGGCTTTCAAGTTTCAGGTAGTCCTGCTTTAATGATGGACCCAACATGGGCCGTGTTTTGGTATCTCTGGCTATGTCAGGGGTCATAAGATATTGTAATTCAGTATAAAAGATCAAAATACTCAATGAACAAAACTTATTCCTAAACTGGTTTTTGAATTGGAAAGCAGAACGTATGTGTACAGCTCAGCTCTTTGTGGCACAAGACTAACTGTTAGTCTGAGTTTGATTCTTTTTCACCAGTTTGGGCAAAAATTTAGTTAATTGAGTATTTTGATCTTTTATACTGAACTACAAGATCTTCTGACCTTGACGCAGGGGAAGGCGTCGAAATACGTCCCGTATCGGGTCCATCATTAAAGCAGGATTGCCTGGAACTTGAAAGCCCTTTGTGCTCCTTCAGGAGCCATTCCTGGCCCATTAAATAGTGCTGAATATCAGGTGATATAAATCCTGATATTCAATTGGCACTTAACTTTAGGCCCTATTTATAGAATTGCTTTTATAGGTTTTGCTGAGTGGAAGAATGGGTGGTTAGAGATGCTGCTCTAGCACCACTCCTTGTGACCTTGAGCAAGTCACTTAATCCTCCATTGTCTCAGGTGAGCCTGCTTGGATAGAAAGGGAAATGCTTAGAGCAACTGATCACCATTTGCTGTAAACCACTTAAATATGCAAATCACATTCACATATGAGAGTACACCTTTACTTTTACAGCAACATCCATTTTAGAGAGAGAGAAAAACAAGAGCAACATTATGTAGGGCTTGATCTGTGTGTCAATGAATCCACTTGCAAGTGCTGAACTTACAACATGCTTGTGCATTAGCTAGTACTTAAAAGATTTCACAAAAATACATGGACAAGAAAAACCAATTAAGGAGCAGAGGTGAAATAACATTTTTTTCTTTCTTTCAAGTACAGTTAAATACACCGAGATGCGTACAATTGCTCCTTCGGGGACTGATGCACAAAGCAAGAGTGCATCTTTAACCTGGTTTTACCAGAAGTTTGATCTGCTGAGGAGAGCTCAAATTTATTCAAATTTACTCAACCTGATGGCTGAGGAAAGTACAGTAGGAAAACATAGATTCTGGCAACAGCAATTCTGCCTGTCAATCACTCGCTGAGGAAGGTTCTGTAGTTTATGCATTTGTCTGGAGACAAGAGAGTCAGAGAAGGATGTCCATAATCCAAATCCTGAAAATATCTGTTTTTTAAACCGTTAGATGTCCAAATTTATTTATTTATTTTTTTTAAATAACCTACTTAAATGTCTTGGCTGTCAGGCCATCTAACCTTAGAACACTTAACTTTTTTGGGCATTTTTAACCACAAAAGCATCCAAGTTCAAAACTAGACTATTTGGACATGTAATGAATTTGCCACACACACATGCCAAAAGAGGGTGCTGGGTATAAATCTCTAAAAAATATAATAATTGGCCAACACTATAAATCTCCTGGAGGGGATGTGTAGAAGAATAGGAAGGATTTAGAATGAAAACCTTTTATTAAAGTGAAGGACATCAGTATGAGCCTTTCTAATTGCACACGAAGGATTGTTAGCTCAGGCAGTAAGTCATTAGGTGACTAGCACCAGACATAAGTCTAAATAAGAACTGCCTCATACATCATATTGTCCCTTTAAACTGTGATCAAAAAATATATGTAAACTTTGAATTCTTGCACACATCTTATCCTGGAGAGAAAAATAGAAATAAAAATAAAAATGCAAATACTCTCCCAAGATGTAAAAAGTAACAAAGTGCTGAAAATTATAAAGTGCTAGAAGTGAATCTCTAAAAATCTCTAAGAAACTTTGAGTAGTAAATTGAAAGTGCAGGTGCAAAACAGTGCAAAACGTGTCAAATTCATCTTGCTGCCATGTAATCCATAAATATTAAAAACAGTCCATGTAAATGAAAATAGTAAGTACAAAATCTGAATAAATATAGTTCATAAATACAATTCATAGGATTAATAGTCCATTCAATGGAGGAAACGAGATCTCTATTGCAGCTCATGAAATAAATTACTGAATTTCATCCAAAGACTGCTTGCACCCAATCACTAAACTTGAATACTTAGCTCAGTTTCAGTCAGGGATACATAAAGTTCATAAGAATCTCCACTCGACAGAGCTCCGTTTCGTCACCTTCCTCAGGAGCGGGGATTTCTAAAAGATGTTGATCAATGGGGCGACAAGCCACTATAAAAGCCGTCAGCACTATTCATCAAAAGGGCGACAGGCCACTATTAAGGCCGTCTGCACCATCCGTCGAGGTGTGTACAAATCAGGCAATCGCATCTAAGGAAATCAAAATTTCAATGGCGTCTAAGGAGTTTAAGACGCTGAGAGAACCCAGCAGTGACAACGCCCACATACAGATGCACTGACGTAAAAATGAACGTCAGGCGAGGGCGTGAAAACACAGTCCCTAAAGAATGTGTGTACAACACAACAATGTAAGAATGTAGCCCAAGAAGTAATGGAAAATAATAATACAGAATGACCAAGAAGGTTAATTCTAAGTAATAAAGCATCTGTCAACATTTTCATTAAGTCCCGTAGGGGGAAATGATTTCAATAGAAAGATCCAATAATTCTCTCGTTTGAGTAAGTAGGTGTTTCTATCTCCATTTAAATTTTTATGAATTTGTTCCAAAATACACCATTTTAGTTGGGAAAAATCATGTTGGTAAGTATCATTGTGGGACACCATTGGAGCAGTCAGTTTTCTAGTTTTCAAACAACTACGATGTTCAATTAGTCTTGTTGCACCACTCGCACTCAAGTATTTTTGCCTATTTGCCCTGGTGGGCTCATACTCTAACTAATGTACCTAGGGCAGTGGGTGATTAAGTGACTTGCCCAGGGTCACAAGATGCATCATGGGATTTGAACCCACAACTTTAGGGCGCTGAGGCTGTAGCTCTAACCACTGTGCACACACTCGCCACATGGCTGTATAATAGGATTTTGGTAAGCTCACACTTACCATCATAAATGTAGTGGTTGTAGTGGCTTATGAGCTTGGGTTTTCCTCTCTATGGCTCACTGGATCACCCACTAGGCTACTTAAGACACCTGTGGGATGTCCTATTAGGCTTTTCCATTCAAATTTTGGAGGGTGGGAGGGGGATCAGTGATCACTGGGGGAGTGTGTGGGGGTCATTATTTAATCCCGCAAGTAGTGATCTGGTCAGTTTGGATATCTTTTTAGCACTTAGATGCTTTTAAAACTGATTTAGCTCCAGACCTCTAAGTCCTATCCTGGACATCTTGGGAAAGGTTTGATTATCGTCATAAAATGTCCAAGTCTATGCACACCCAAAGCCCACCCATAACACTTCCCCCTTGAATTTTGGACGCACATCAGCTAGGAAGCCCATCAAGAAGTCCAGAAAGTTGGTTTTGAAAATTGGCACTTGGATATTTTGGTGATTAAGACATGCAAGTGCCAGTTTATGCCTTTAATTGGATATCTGGGTTTTTTGGTTTTGTTTTTTTTAAAATAATAGGGTTAAGGTTACCAGATTTCCTCTTTGAAAAAAAGAGGGCACATGGCCCACCCTACTCAGCCACAGCCCCACCCTGTTCAACCCCCAGTCATGCCCATTATGCCCCCAGCCCCTCCTCTACATGATCCTCATGTCTCCTTCCCCGAGCTCCGGGCCGTGTTTAGAGGGCCTCCACAAATGCGTGGATGTCAACACAATGACATCATGCTCATGTGCGTCATGTCATCACATCAATGCCTACACATGTGTAAAGGCTCTTCAGACACAGCCCCAAGTTCAGGGTCTTCCAAAACCCTGACAAACTGCCAACAAATATCTTCCAACTTGGGGCTATGACACTAATTACGCTTCACAACAAACACCAGGTCTTGGTCACACGTGCAGAACACAAATAAACCCTATGGAAATACAGAACCACAAATTAAGGGCCTCTTCTATCAAACTGCGATAGCAGTTTTTAGCGCAATGAGTTGCACTGAATGGCCCACGCTGTTCCTGACACTCATTGAGTTCCTATGAGCATCGGGAGAAGCGCGGGCCATTCAGCGCGGCTCTCTGTGCTAAAAACTGCTAGTGCAGTTTGATAGAAAAGGTCCTCAAAGTCCCAATGTACAAAAATGAAATCCTAAGATGCCAGATTCTGTATGCCGTACAACACCAGAGAAATAGAAAGAAATATATTTCTTCCTGAACAGTGCAAAATATAGACAGCAAATATAAATTCTGAAAACTGACACATTTCAATCACTAAATTGAAAATAAAATAACTTTTGTTACCTGAAAATAAAATAACCTTTTGTTGTCTGGTCACTGTATTTTTCTACTCATCTTTTCCCAGTCTTTGATTATACTTACTTCTGTCTTTGCTCTTAACTCTGTTTCCAGAGATTTATTATCCTTTTACTGTTTTTCTCTCTATCTTTGGCATTAACTTTTAACATTCAATTTTCTTCCATTTTTTGGCTTCCTCCTCAAATCTATCTTCTTTTCCATGTCTTCCCTTCCCATCCATCCATGTGCAATGCCCTTCCCCACCATCTTTATACGCCACCTCCTCCCTCTTATTTCTTTTCTATTCCCATTTATCCATAAATAACATTTCTTCAATCTTTTTTCCCTTCCCCACCACTTCCATCCCTATGCACCATTTCCTATGGTCTGACATCTGTCTTCCCCCTTTCCCCTTCCTATGGTCTGGGATATTTATCCTCTCCTTCCTACAATCTGGCATTTCTCTCCCCTCCCTCCTTCCTTTCCCTCCTCTCCACTTTGTGGTCTGGCATCTCTCTTTCCCTTCACTTGCATTAGTCCTCCTTCCTTTGCCTGGTCTGTAATCTCTCTCTTCTCCTCCCCCACCTCCCCTTCCCCATCCAGTGATTTGACATCTCTCTTCTTCCTTTCCCCCTGCCTCCCGTGGTCTGGCATCTTTATCTTCCCCTTCCCTTCCTTTCTTTGGAGGTCTGACATCTTTATTTCCCACCTCCATGATCCAGCATCTCTCTTACCCTCCCCATGCTATTCTCCACCCCCACCCCCACCCCCATTCTCGGTCCCAGCAGCACTGCTCTAACTGTCTGAGCATCATGCAGCATAAGCAAAGTAGACATGCTGCCTCTGGTGACCCAGAAGCTTTCTCTCTGCTGCTGCTTCTCGCCTATGCGGGGACAGGAGGCAGTAGCAGAGGAAAAGCTTCCAGGTCACTGAAGGTAATGTGTTTACTTCACTTACGCTGCCTGCAGCCCGAAGAGTTAGAGCAGTATCGCTGCGATCGAGAGTGATTAGCAAGCACCAGATCTTACCGGGGGACTCTGGATAGGTGAGCAGGTCTTACAGAGTCTAAAGTCCACTGCTATAGGGTTTCCAGATGTCCAGTTCCAGACTGGTGCTAGTATTGTATAATGACAATTCAATACAAATATATAATTCAGGCTTAGTATAAATTATCCAGATGTCTAACTTTAGGCAACCTGTAGAGAATTATTCTTATTATTTCCATGTACTGGCCTGAAGTGTTTTGATCACACTCTCTCCTTCCAAGCCCCTTTCCTCCATCCCACTTGCTGGAACTATAATTTACTTGTTCCTAATCTACTCCTTCAATCCCACCCCTCAGAACAGCAAATTACTCCCCCAGATGATCCCCTTACCCCTGTATTCCCCTCTCCCCAAGCCTACCTTCTTGATTCCTCGTGGTTTAGCAGTAGAAAAGGCAGGAGCAATGCCCATCACAGCTTCCCCTTCAAAATGGCTGCTGCAACCTCTAGGGCTCCTTTTACTAAGGTGCGCTAGCGTTTTTAGTGCATGTAGCAGATTAGCGTGTGCTAACCCAGCACTACGTGGCTAGAAGTAACGCCAGCTCAATGCTGGTGTTAGCATCTAGTGCATGCGCTATTCTGTGCGCTAATGCCCTAATGCAGCTTAGTAAAGGGAGCCCCTAGTGTCAGCCTCACAGTAATACTGAAGTACCATGAGACTGCTGCCTTCCATGACAATCTTCTTTTTTTAACCAAAACCCCCAAATGAGGCCTGGATTATGATTTTTCTACCACTTTATAACTGTTAATGTGTTATGCTGTTTCTGGGTTTCGGTATTCTGTCAAAGATGTTTTCAGTGTAGCTATTGTTCTGGCTGATGTGAGGTGCCATTACCTTGGAATGAAAATACTGTACCTCTGAAAAGAAAAGCACAAAGTATAAAAAAAAAGACAACTCTGAACATAAATTTAGTGGAAAGCTATTGGCTGGTCATCAGCCTAGCTTTCATGGAAAGCTCATTGAAATTGTTGTAGTATTTCAGTTATAAAAATCCCTAGAGCTGAATAAATGTCTTTCTCCTTTCCAAGCAAGATTTTGCCCAGGTTTTAGTACCAGGACCACTCTGAAATCCTACATTACCGTATATATCAGAGCATGTAGCCTCAGTTTGTCTTGCCTGATTTTAGAAAAAAAATATCAATAGTGTTGACCATGGCATTTTACCTAGCTAGCTTTTTATTTTAGAAAGGGAGGATGGGACTTGTATAGTGCCTTTTTGTGGTTGCACATTCAAAGCAGTTTACACATATACAGGTACTTATTTTGTAGCTGGGTTAATGCAGGATTAGGTGACTTGCCCAGAGCCAGGAGGAACATTGCTGGGATTGAGCTGGTGTTGAGGCAGCAGCTCTACCATAGGTCACTCCTCACCTCCTGATATTTTGTATCCTTGATGAACTTTTTTTCTTTGCCTATGGAGTCTGTCAAGGAAACAATCATTTCTATTTAATATTTATTTAACCCAATCGATACTGGTTTTTTTTTTAGGCAATTTGGGACTGTTCTTGTTTATACAAATGATATCAGCTTCTCTTTCCTTCTACATCATCCATGGATGTGATGATTGCAAAAGTGGATTACTGCTTAGATTCAGTGGATTTGTATAAATAAAGCTGAAGAGTAACTCTCTGAATTCTGAGACATGGGCTTATTCCCCCCCCCCAAAAAAAACAAAACATCCAAATAATGACATAACCGAGAGATCAACATATATCTGACAGCAAAATGTCCAAAGCGTATAATCAAAAAAATTGTTTTTTAGAAAGTGTCATGCTGCTAGTCACTGAAACCAAGATATGTTCAAAGTGGAAGTTTCATGGACATGACATGGGCAGTGTTAGTGGATGTGTGTCCTGCTACCACAACAGATAGCAACATGATTTATTTAAGCATCCGGAAACATGCCCCGATTTAGACCTGCTTTAAAAGTAAATAAGGTAAAGAGCAAATGATCTTTTGAACCACTAGAGCTTTGGTTGTGTTGGAGATTGGAGAGCAAGAAGCAAGCATTTGTCTGAATTACTAGAGAGCTACTGAATGCTATATTACCTGTCTATGTCTCTATCTGAACATTCACCTAGCCAGCCTTGCTCCTTTGCCTGCCACTTCTCTGACCCCACAACCACACCTGTCTGTAGATGCTGATTTTCCAGACATTTATTTGGGCAATTTTTGAAACATGCCACTTGTTTTAAGGTGACGTCTAAACTCAGATTTAAATGTTATAATCAAAAACACCCCTCTAAATCTTGTGCACTTGATGCTAATCTGCCACATGCCTTTCTTTGAACAAATTTGGAGTCTTGGTACATTTTTTTACACCATTTTAAGAACTAGATTTATTAAAGTGTCCCAACATGTTAAGTGTGGACTGATGCCATTAGAAAAATGGTTATCAAACGGAATTATAACACACATTATTTGCCCCTTAGTATACTGTATATCAAAAGGCAGTAGAGTGTAGGAATAACCTAATGGTTAATGCAATAAGCTGAGAACTAGGGGACTTGGATTTGATTCCCAATGTGGTTTCCCGTGACTCTGAGCAAATCACTCAATCCTCCATTACCCCAGGGATAGAAACAGATTTTGAGCACACTAGAGACAGGAAAAGTACTAATAAGTAAATTGCTTTGGTTGTACTACTGAAAGATTGTATTTCAAGAATCTAATAAACTAGCACCAGTTATTTTCAAGATTACCATGGGTGGTAAGATGGTAGCACCTTCTAGATAAACTAGCCTTAACATTGGACCAACAAATTGTTGAAGTGGCTCTGAGTGCCTGTCTTCATATCAGAAGGGTGGGACAAACATCATTACACATTACACATTATCATTCATGCTTTTGATTTTTTGCAATGGCCCAGATTCACAAAAGATAGCGACTCAATCACTGTTGGCCGATTCACTGGCCAATTTTCAAACAGCGATTGATTCCCTATCATGTTTGCATGCAAATGATTTGCACAGAGGTGCAAAATAGTTGCATGAAAACCCACCGACTCAATCGCTCAATGAGCGAATGAGACATGCGCAGAGCCCTGACAGTACTGGCAGGAGAAGAAGCCTCCTGTCACTGCTGTCAGGGCTTCTGTTTTTTTTTTTAATGGGACAGATGTTCTGTATGACTTAAACGCGCATCATCTGTCCCATTAAAAAGCCTTCAATTGCGCATCCCCCTGAGCCACCGTTCTGCCCCCACCGTTCCCCTGCCTGCCCCAAAAACCAGCAGGAGGGATACCCATTGCCTTCTGCCCGCAAATACCTCCCCCCTCCTCCCCAAAGAAAAAGGCACCGGAGGTCCCCTGCCCACTCCCCATGGCCTGTCCTCTGCCCCCACCCCTGTACCTCTGACGTTGGAAGCAGGTGGTACTGAAAACATCTCCTGCTCCAGCTCTTCCCCGACAACACCAGGCTTTATGCCCCCCCCTCCAGTGCATAATGTGATGCATGGGGAGGGCCTAAGGCCCTGATTATATCAGGCACCTTGGGCTCTTCCCTTGGGAGGGGCCTGAGGCATCTGAGCCAATCAGGGACTTCCTTAGGAAGGAACCTAAGGAAGTCTCTGATTGACCAAAACATGGGAGCAGCACAGAGCATTCAGTGCACCAGCCTGTGATAAAAACTGCTTCCATGGTTTTGTAAAAGGGATGTTATTTATTTATTTTAATTCATTTTCTACCCCATTTTCCCCAAAGAGGTCAGAATGGATTATAGGTAAACATACTGTGGCCGGGCCCGTCCCCGAGTAGGTGGGAAACTACGGTCCGGACCACAAGTAAGATTTTTAGTACGCCTTTTATATGGTAGTGAAAGGAAGACCCGGATACCGGATTCCTTGGAAAATAGTACCAGGTTTATTACAGTCCCAAAGTATACAGAAAAGAAAACATAAGCAAAAAGAAAACATTCACCTTGGTTGGTTACAGTCCTTTAGGTGCCTCCTGCACACTATGATATTCCAGTTCAGGTGTTTTAATGAGGAGCTGGATTGCACCTCCTTATCAACAGCAAAAATTATTATAACATCAAAATATTATCAGTTCCATGCCTTCCTTGGCTTGTATCCCCACTGGGATTTATTGATCTCTCTGGACCTTTAACACCTTCTGGCTTCTTTAGCTGAGCACGGCTTGCTTCAAGCCTTTTCCCCTCTCAGCTCTCTTTATCTGCTTAACACGTTGTTCTCACCTCATTAGCTTTGCCAGCACTGCTCTGGCTTTCGGGTGAAACACATACACAATGAGAGAGCGTTCTTCAGGAGCTTAGCTGAGGACTCTCACATATTGTATTCCCCCAGGTCCATGTCCTCTTCACTCATATCACTACTCAGGACACTGCACATTTCCCATTCACCCTCATGGGAACCTTGGCTCAAAGTTTCCTTACTTTTCTCAGGTTGTGCTGCCCATCCCCCTCTCTGCAAGTCTGCCAAAATACCTGCAGCCTTTCCCTGGGGATAATTTCTCAGCCCTTCTCTCTGGGGTTTAAGTTGCCAGTCACTGTACCTCCCAAGTGCTGTACCACCTTTCCTTAGGTGCTGGCCTCCTGCCATACGCTCATGCTGGGATTCAGGCACCCTCTGTGACCTGGAAACTCCTGGAGTAGTTTGGCTGCTCTCATCAGAGACAGCTGTGTCCTCATTCTCTCTCTTCCTCCAGCTCTCCTGCTCCTCTCTCTCTTGCTTCCCCCTCTCCTGCTTCCTCCCGTCTGTAAACTGACTCTGCCTATAAGGCAATCTCCTGGGTCTGACTCCACCCCTCTCTATATTGGTCTCAGGTTTCTCCCTGACCTCTGGAAAGGAGTGATAGGGGAAATTAGTGGTTTTCAGAGCCTTCCTTAATTGGCTCTTCAGCTGTGCTGGAACCTGCCTGGGCTTGCATTCTTTTGGCTGAGCCAGCTGTCCTGGCTCCATGCCGGGTTTTACAGAGCCCTGTGCTGCATTCTGGGGAGTTTCAGCAGTAGTTTTCACTGTGACAGGAGCTTCCCTGTCACAATACATAACATACAATTTGCCATAGTTACAGTATAAGTTTACAATATAAGGTTGGAAGGTCTAATACCAATAACCATAATATAGAGTTTACAGGTTACAATTTGCCATAGTTATCCTTCGGTCTTTATGGAAGAAGATGTAAGAGATCTACCTGAACTGGAAATGGTTTTCAAAGGTGATGATATAGAAGAACTGAAAGAAATATTGGTGAACCTGGAAGATATACCAAGCCAAATTGACAAGTTAAAGAGTGATAAATCACCTGGACTAGATGGTATACATCCCAGGGTACAGAAAGAACTCAAATATGAAATTGCTGATCTGATGTTATGGATCTGTAACCTATCGTTAAAATTGTCTGTAATATCTGAAGATTGGAGGGTGGCCAATGTTACATTGATTTTTAAAAAGGGTTCCAGGGGAGATCTGGAAAATTTGAAACCGATATGCCTGACTTCAGTGTTCATCAAAATAGTGGAAACAACTATAAAAAATAAAATTGTGGAACACTTAGACAAACCTGATTTAATGGGACATAAAAACAAAGAAACATAAGAGTATGACGGCAGAAAAGGGCCGACAGCCCAACAAGTCTGCCCACCCAAGAACCCTCCCTCCCGCTCATCTATTAAGCATTCCTCTGGAACAACCTCACTTGTCTGTCCCATCGTCCCTTGAAATTGAGCGTGTTGCTGGCCTCGACTACCTGTCTTGGAAGACCATTCCATCGATCAATTACCCTTTCGATGAAGAAATATTTCCTGGTGTCCCCATGAAATCTTCCCCATGAAATCTTCCCCCTCTGAGCTTTAGCGGATGTCCTCTAGTCACCGTGGGACTGGTAAGAAAAAAGATTTATTCCTCCACCTTAATGCGGCCCGTGATGTATTTGAATGTTTCTATCATGTCCCCCCTTTCTCTGCACTCTTCGAGAGAATATAAGCGCAGCCTGCTCAGACGTTCTTCATATAGGAGATCTTTAAGTCCTGAGACCATCCTAGTGGCCATTCACTGAATTGACTCCATTCTCTTCACGTCCTTTAGATAATGTGGCCTCTAAAACTGAACACAGTACTCCAGGTGAGGTCTCACCATGGATCTGTATAACGGTAGTATAACTTCAGGCTTTTGGCTGATAAAGCTCCTTCTGATGCAACCCAGCATTTGTCTAGCCTTTGCTGAAGCTTTCTCTACCTGATTGGCAGCTTTCATGTCTTCCTGGATGATTACTCCCAAGTCCCGTTCTGCTACAGTTCTTGTTAAGTTTTCACCATTTAGGGTGTATGTTCTGCATGGATTTCTGCTACCAAGGTGCATCACCTTACATTTTTTGGCATTAAAATTCAGTTGCCAAGTTCTGGACCATTGTTCCAGTAAAAGTAGGTCCTGTTTCATAGTGACGGACGTAGTTGCGCTGTCAGGTTCTGCTGCGCTGTCCACAACGTTGCATAGTTTAGTGTCATCAGCAAATAATGTAATTTTGCTATGAAGTCCCTGAGGCAGATCCCTTACAAAGATATTAAATAGTATTGGGCCCAAGACAGAGCCCTGTGGTACTCCACTGGTCACTTCTGATGTTTTTGAGGGAATACCGTTTACCATCACCCTTTGAAGTCTGCCGCTAAGCAAGTCTTCCACCCATGCAGTCAGTGTTTCTCCTAGGCCCATTGCATTCATCTTGTTCAATAATCTATAATGTGGGACACTATCAAAAGCCTTACTGAAGTCCAAATACACGATGTCCAGGGACTCTACACCATCCAGTTTTTTTTGTTACCCAGTCAAAGAAGCTTATCAGATTGGATTGACAGAGTAGCATGGGTTCAGCCAAGGGAGGTCTTGCTTCACCAATTTACTTGACTTTTTGAAGGTGTGGATAAAGGTGAGCCGGTTGATGTAGCATATTTAGATTATCATGAAGCTTTTGACAAAGTTCGTAATGAGGGGCTTCTGAGAAAATTAAAGAGTCATGAGATAGGGGGCAATTTTCAATTATGGATTAAGAATTGGTTATCAGACAGAAAACAGAGGGTAGGGTTAAATTGCCATTTTTCTCAATGGAGGAAGGTAAATAGTGGAGTGCCGCAGAGATCTAAATTGGGATTGATGCTATTTAACTTTTTATAAATGATCTGGACATTGGAATGATGAGAGAGGTAATTAAATTTGCAGATGACACTAAAATTTTCAAAGTTGTTAGAATACATACAGACTGAAAAAAAGCAGATAAACCTTAGGAAGTTGGAAAACTGGGCATTCAAATGGCAGATGAAATTTATTGTGGACAAATGGAAATTGATACACATTGGAGGAATAACCCAAATCATAGAGCTCCTTTAACTAAGCTACGCTAGCGGTTTTATCACGCGCGCTAGACGCTAACGCCACCATTGAGCTGGCGTTAGATTTTGAAGTGTAGCGCAGGGTTAGCGCGCGCTAATCAGCGCATGTTAAAAACGCTACCACAGCTTAGTAAAAGGAGCCCATAGTTACCAGATGCAAAGGTCCATCTGTGGATCAGCACCCAAGGAAAAGTTATGAGTCTCATTGTAGACATGATCTAGGATGATTCATCAGGGCAGATTCGTTGCAGCTAATTCAGCAAGGTTGTTTCATTACGGCCATTTCATCGATCAAATTGTCTATGAATCATCCATGGCAACACTTAATCTTTTGTGGGAGGGCTATGCCCCCCCCCAAATGTAGGAGCAAGCCACCAAAATAAGAGTGCCCCCCACATCCCCCACCCCCAAGGTAGGTCTTGAAATGTTTGCTGGCACGAGCAGCATCTTCCACCTCCTATTCACGCCATTGTAGCCATGATGAAATTTCCTGCAATGAAATGTCTGTGATAAATCGGCCCATTCTATTGTTGACAATACGCTGAAATCTTCTGCCCAATGTGCGGCGACAGTCAAAAAAGCAGACAAGATGCTAGGAATTACTCATATTAGAAAAGGGATGGTTTCCTTATCCAAAAAAATAAATAAATAAAGTGGTACTAGAAAAAAAGGGACCAAGATGATAAAGAGGATGGAACTCCTCTCATATGAGAAAAGACTAAAGAGTATAAGGCTCCACAATTTGTAAAAGAGATGATTGTATTTCTTTCCCTTCTCCTTTCCCTTTGTATCCCATGTTTGTCTTAAGTGTTTTGTTTTTGGTTTTTTTAAATTAAATTGTCAGTCTCCCCCTATTAACTTGTTTATTATTATACTATGTACATCGCTTAGAATGTTGAATAAGCAATTAATCAAATATTGAATAAACTTGGAACTTAGATATGATTGAAGTCTAGTTGGGGAAGCAAGAGGGATCGGCCCTGCCTCTGCTCACTTGTGCCCCTGCTTCCCTCCAGCCCATTCAGGGCCGCCGAAAAGCTTCCTACCTGTGCAGGATCGATCGGGCTGATTCTGCCCACTGCAGCGTCTGACTCCTCTTCAGCCCATTGAGGGCTATGAAATTTTTCTCCCCAGTGACTCCTCAAGGCAGAAGAAGGAGGAAGCTCTCCTCCATCTTGTTCCCTCCTTCCTCCGCCAGTCACCTCTTATGCATGAAGGATTGCTTTTATCTTACCTCATCTGGACCTAATGCTAAGCTTCACCTTGTCTAAGTTCTTACACGATACTATCCAGTTGCTTAACACTGGCTCCCAATTAACCAGCGCTGTGCTTTCAAGGCCCTGGCAATAGCCCACAAGAGAATTTATACCATCACCCCCTCCTACATAAAATCCAAGCTTCCCATCTACACCCCACCTCGCACCCTCCGCTCAAAATCAGAGATACGCCTATGCATTCCCCCCGGAAGGTCCCTCCTCTCAGAAACTGCCCGCAAACGATCCTACAGCCACTTCATTCCACATCTCTGGAACCAACTCCCCCCTCAACTCAGACGACAGAACTCATTATTGACATTCCGTAAAATGGTAAAGACCCTCCTCTTCAACTAAAGGTCACCCTCAGTCTACAACCCCCCCTTAAGCCCCACCTCTCTTTTCTCTCTCCTGTCTATCTTCTCCCTAAATTTCAGTATAGTCCTCTCTTAGTCTGTACTCTGATAAATTGTATCTAAACTCAAATAACTTGTACTTAAACTAAACTACTTATACTTAAACTCTACTCTTAATTTGCTGTATACTCCCTGTATTTAAACTACTGCACAGTCTTGTCTGTCCAAACATTTAAACCTATTGTATATCTTATATGTCTAATTACATTCCATTGTGTATGTTCACTTGTAGACCGTTCTGAGCTACTGGGAGGACGGGATAAAAATCTAAATAAATAAATATGTTGTGCTCAATGTTAAGGATCGGGCTCAGTGCTAAGTTTTCTCCTTATCTAGATGCTAAGTTCCACCCTGATTCTGCTCTCTCACGAAACTAACAGATATTAGTTGGGCATAGGGCTAAGTTTTACCTTGATTAGATGCCCAGTTTAGGTTCCCATATGAAAACAGTTTAGGTGCCAAGTTGTTCTCACTGCTAAGGATCGGGCTCTGTGCTAAGCTTCTACTTGTTTAGATGCCAAGCTGCCTAGCTCTTCCTCTGATTAAGCTCTCCCAAAAACTAACTGACACCTAAGTCATACCTCCGTTCTTGTCTTACTAGCCTCAATTAGGTGCCGAGTTGCCCTCCTATTTTAAACCATCTCTCAGAGATTAAATAAATCCCTAGCTCTTCCCCTGAGTTGACACTAAGTCTTTTCTCTGCTCCGAAATTACTTACACGCGAAACAAACAAGTCCTGCCTTCCAGCCCCCCAAAGGCTTCCCTAATTCTCATCATGAAGCCACCTTCGTGGCTCTTTCTTCTCCTACTTTGCTCATCTTTCAACACCACCCTCTGCTTGAAACCTCCTTCTCCCAACCTACTCGACTCCACAAATGTCAGTAATATCTGCCCTGGCCTTAGAATCCCCATGCTGATACGCACCAGAAATCATCCCTTCAAAAAAAAACCCTCGAAGAGTCAACCTTGCCTCTTTAAAGCCTGTTCCCCCTGCCAATCTTCCCAACCATGCCTCTGACTCTCTCACCCCAGTCCCGAAACTTTATTGCAACGCCAGATCTGCATGCAACAAGACTCAAATTTTGAAGGACCTACTCAAGGATTATAACCCTGGATTCCTATGCATCACGGAATCATGGATTACAAAAGATGACTTATTTACACAAAACAAACTCTGCTCCTGTGGCTACCAAGGCCTCTTCTCACCCAGAACTAACCGAAAAGGAGGTGGCCTGGCATTTCTCTACAAATCATTCTTCGATGTCCAGCTCCTCGAAAAGTGTAGCCACACCTCACTAGAATATATGCTAGCCTCAGTCAACGATGAACTTCACCTTCACCCACTGGGTATCCTGCTTATATATCAGCCACCTACTCCTTGGAACAAATCCTCCGAACTCATCCTCGAGACCATAACTAATGCCTTCCTCAAATTTCAAAGATTACTGATCATTGGGGATATTAATCTCCACCTAGAAGACATCCAAGCAAGGATGCGACTGAATTTAATAACTTCCTCACCTGTCTAGGTTTCCCCCCCCCCTGCACCCTCTCCAACCCATGAAAAGGGGCACCCACTAGACTTCATTAGTGTCTTGATCTTACCGCTTACAACACTTCAGCCGATGACACTCGCTGGGAATACATCCCTTGGTCCGACCACTTCTTAGGGGCTTTCTGTCTCCCCATTTTCATGTCACATCTTGGGGCCCCACCCGGTACCTCAAATTCCATTACCTTCCGCAAAAAAATTATGAGCGAATTGCTCTGGACCAAATTTCTCAATCAATTCTCCTCCGCTCCTAAGCCTGTAAATTCAGAAATCAATTGGCATAACTGGGTCGCCCTCTCCGAGCCTACCTACCACTCCCTCGCCCCACTATCCACTAAAACCGTCTCCTACTCTCTTAAGGCCCCTTGGTACCTCCCATATCACAAAGAACTGAAGCAGAAATGTCAAGCTCTGGAGCGCAAATGGAAAAAATCTAAATCCCCTACAGATAGACAGTCCTGGAGGGTCAATATTAAGTTTTACAATACAGTACTAAAAAAAGCAAGGAAGAACTTCTACGGTGACAAAATCTCCAGATCCAAAAACCAGAGTAGTACATTGTTCAACATCTAGCGTTCCTTAACTTCCAAAAACGACTCCACCTTGCTCCCCTCCTCCCCTCCAGCCGATGTTCTAGCAAAATTCTTCAACGAAAAGGTCACACTACCTTAAGATGCTCCTTCCCACCTGTAGTCTCCTACAACTCTCTGGTGCCCAACAACCCCAACCCTACCCTAACGGTCTCCAACCCTATCCCAGTCGACAGATCCTGGACTGCCTTTGAGCACGTATCCGAATCCCTGGTCTTTAAACTCTACCTCAAACGGAAATCCTGCAACTGTACCTTGGACCCATTCCCCTCCTACCTATATGAGAAAATTCCCGCACAGGACATCTCATCTCTTACCAAACTTATAAACTCCGCCCTACAATCGGGCCTATTTTCCCCAGAAATGGGACATATTGCCTTGACCCCATTACTGAAAAAAGCTGACCTAGACCCTTCCACACCAGCCAGCTATCGCCAAAAAGCAAACATCCCTCTCCTAACCAAGATGCTAGAGTCTATCATATCTACCCAACTCTCATCCTATTTAGAGAGATTCTCTATTCTCCTACCTTACCAATATGGCTTTCGACCCAACTGCAGCACCGAATCCCTATTGACCTCTTTAATCTTAAAGGTTCAACAACTTCATTCTCATAATAAGTTCGCCGTTCTTCTAAAATTTGACCTTTCTGCAGCTTTTGACGTTGTCCATCATGATATTCTAGTTTACCAACTCTCCGAGATAGGCATTATCTCCACAGTCCTAGACTGGTTCTCGAAATTCTTACACTATCAACATGAATGGCACCTCATCCTCCCCCTGAAAACCGATATGTGGAGTCCCACAAGGCTCACCTCTATCTCCTATTCTTTTCAACATCTATATGTCCTCCCTGAAACTCCTCCATCTATCCCCCCTAGAAACACTTTACACTTATAAGGATGACATCCTTGTCCTCCTCGAGACCTATTCGAACCTCACTAATCTCTCTGAGAACATATCCTCATGTATAACGAGCCTCCAATCCTGGGCCCTAACCGTACAAATGAAACTGAATGAGTCCAAAACAAAACTACTTTGGCTCGGTCCAAAATTAGACCAACTACCCACCTTCATCCCACTGTCCTCTGGCTCCACACTGCAGCTTGAGTTCTCAAGCAAAGTTCTGGGCTTCATCATTGATTCTATATTGTCCTTCAACGACCACCTCAATTCCTTGGTAAAAAAATGCTTTTTCAGCCTTCACATGCTAAGGAAAGTGAGATCCTGCTTCCATCAAAAACACTTTGCCACCCTTGTCCAATCCATCATCCTTTCCAGACTGGACTATTGCAACTCTATCTACTTAAGCCTAACAAAGAAAAACCTTCAAAGACTTCAGCGGATTCAGAATGCCGCGGCTAAGCTTATCTTCGCAAAAAGTAAATTTGACCATGTCTCACTGCTCCTGTCCAAGCTTCACTGGCTTCCAGTAATCTCCAGGATCGACTTTAAATGCGCCTGCCTAACTTTCAAGATCCTACACGGCATCCTTCCTCCCTTTATTCCACTTTCTTGGAATTCCTCAAATCCTAATACCACCAGATCTACCCAAAAATTAAAACTATCCTTCCCCTCATTAAAAGGCATTTCCCATGCAGGAAAACTAGGGACCTCCCTTCCCTTCAGAATCACTGAGCTCTGGAACAACCTCACCTCCCCACTTCGGAATCTGATCTCCCTCCAACTTTTCCATAAACATCTGAAAACTTGGCTATTCTGAAAAATGTAATACTTCCTCCTTCTCTGGTATACTAAGTCTCTCTAAACATTCTTTATACTTAGGCCTATATCCCTTCATTGGAGTTCCTTTTCTATCCCAGCTCCTGTAAACCGTGCCGAGCTCTACGATTGTGGAGAGGATGCGGTATACAAACCTAAGGTTTAGTTTAGTTTAGTCTAAAAAATCCTGGTGTAGAATGAGTACAAGTGGATTGATTTTTACTCCATCAAAAATTACAAAGACTAGGGGACACTCGATGAAGTTACAGAGAAACACCAAAAGGAGGAAATACTTTTTCACGCAAAGAATAGTTATGCTCTGAAATATATTGCCAGAGTATGTAGTAAGAGCGGTTAAAGTACCTGGTTTAAAAAAACTTTTGGACAAGTTCCTGGAGGAAAAGTCAACAATCTGCTATTGAGATAGACATGGGGGAAGCCACTGCTTGCCCTTGATCAATAGTATGGAATGTTGCTACTACTTGGGTTTCTGTCAGGCATTTGTGACCTGGATTGGCTACCGTGAAAATGAGGTACTGGGCTAGATGGATTATTGGTCTGATTCCATAAACCTATTCTTGTGTTTGTATGCTCTGCAACAAAAAAAATACTTACTACAAGGCATGATGAGCATCCTGTGGTAATTTTTACATGTGTGCGTGCTACCACATGTTACAAAATAGAATTAGGTAAGTACTGTGTTAATTGGTTAGCACAGCTACATTTGCATGTGCTAACCAATTAGCATGTGTGCTCTTACTGCCTACACAATAGATGTAGGTAAATGTTCATACGCTAATGACCACACGCTAGTGGGAAAATTAGCAAGGGCCATTAATGCTAGAAACTGAAAAATCAGTCATTTTACCTACATATAAAAAATGGCCTTAGCACAGAGGGCCCTAACTTTGGTACAACTAGAAAAAAAGCTTTTTTGTTTGGTTTATGGTACTTTTCATAGGATTCAAGTCCAAAACCAAGAAATAATTAAAGCCTTGCTCTTCAGTTTATTGATTTCTGTCACCAGCCTGCAACTGTTCATCCTTTCTTGATCAGGTTGTCTCTTACAGTTGATTTGTCTTATCATTCTTTACTAATTTTATTATTTGATATTATATTTGTACTAGTCTTTAAGCCAGTTACATTAACGGGTGCTAGAATAGATGTGTCTGTCTGTGTTTCTTTCTCTCTCTCTTCTTGGCCGCTGTCTGTGTCCTTCTGTCTTCCCTCCCCCCTGAGCAAAACTGTCTTCACCCAGCACACCCCTCCCCCCAAAGCAGCCCCCTTTCCCTCTCCCTGACTGTCTCTCCATGGCCCCACTTCTGTATTCCCCTCAGAGCAAAGCTGTCTGCCCCCCAGCACACACCTACCCCCAAAGCAGCCCCCTTTCCCTCTCCCTAACTGTCTCTCCATGGCCCCTTCTGTCTTCCCCACAGAGCAAAGCTGTGTGTCCCCAGCACAACCCTCCCCCAAAGCAGCCCCCTTTCCCTCTCCCTGACTGTCTCCCCATGGCCCCTTCTGTATTCCCCTCAGAGCAAAGCTGTCTGCCCCAGCACACACCTACCCCCAAAGCAGCCCCCTTTCCCTCTCCCTAACTGTCTCTCCATGGCCCCTTCTGTTTTCCCCCCAGAGCAAAGCTGTCTGTCCCCAGCACACCTCCCCCTCCAAAGCAGCCCCCTTTCCTTCTCCCCAACTGTCTCCCCATGGCCCCTTCTGTCTTCCCCCCAGAGCAAAGCTGTCTGTCCCTAGCACACCCCTCCCCCCAAAGCAGCCCCCTTTCCCTCTCCCCCTGTATTGTTTCCGTTTTTACCCTCCCTCCATCCCGGCGTCTTCTAACCTGCTCCTCTTCAAAGCAGCCTGCGATCGTGGCCGGCTTTACCGAACCTCGTAGGCCGCTCTCCAACTCGGTAGCACGTTTCCTCTGACGCGATCCCGTGCATCAGGGAACATGCTACTGAGGTTGGAGAGTGGCCTGCGCAGTTCGCTAAAGCCAGCCATGATCGCAGGCTGCTTTGAAGAGGAGGATCAGTGGCAATGGTGGTTGGTGAGTGAGGGCGGGAGGGGGGAAGCTCCAGTGTGTTCCCTGCCAAGGATGCGGGTAGGGAGAGAACTTGCCTGTGCTTCCTTCAGTGGTTGGTGAGTGAGGGGAGTGGCCAGAGTGATCCCTGCCACCGCGTTCTAAAATAGAATCTGGCCACGGATTAGAAAACACGGCCGCAGGGATCACGAAACCCCAAGTGCGCATAAGCGCTTACGGTTTTATTATATAGGATATTTTTTTTTGCATTCTGTAATTTTACTTTTAGTTGTATAAATTTATTTACTTAATTATTGTATTTTCTGTGCTATGTAACTCACTTATCTTGTGGTGTTTCTGACCTTGAGCCTTTTTGGGAAGGCAGGCTAAGAAAACGAATTTTGAATTTGATAGTCAAGATTCAAATCACATTTCACATCATAGATGCTTACCACCCTTTAAATTGTTTTTCACACTTCTATGCACTGCATCTGACATCTCTCTCATAGCTTAACAGAATTTCAGGATTGTATTATCAGGATCAACCTATTTAGAAATAGAAGAGACAAAAGAGTATTCTTTCTCCAACATATACTGGAAAATGGATAATGACACCTATACTATGGAGAGTTTTCTTCCCTACCCCCCCTAGCAACATTTTTCTCTGTAGGAAAAGGTGAATCTAGGGACTTGTGAAATGCAATAAAGTTTTGCAATTATTGCATTATATTTGCAAAACTTAACACATAGCAACTTCAAAGCATGTGAAGTAACTAATGGGTGCATGACAGGATCTACATTTGCAGTCATTGCACAGTGCAGATTTTACCAGACCTTGGGGTAGATTCACAAAGCAAACCGATCGTGTACCAATCGGTTTGCGACCCCTTTGTGATCAGATTTCCCTCGGGCCCCATTCACTAACCTCTCCTGCGATCCGCTTCAAATCCGTGCATGCAAATGAGGAGAAACACATGCAAAATGGACAGGGACCTGATTCACCAACCAAAATTTTCAAACCGACTGGGCTGGCCGGTCAACCCAAGAAGTGACTGCTGGGACCAGTCAAAAACACCCGACGCAGCTGACCCGGATGTGACTCCCGATTTGGTATTCTTGAGGGAGACCCCGGGAGCAGGGACTGTAGCTGCGCGGAAGAAGCTGGAGACAGGAGAAACTTTGGAGATTTCTCCCCAACCAAAGAAAACTGAGGCAGTGTCATTCGAGAGCATATGGGAAGCTCTCATAAAGATCAACACAACAGTTTCCAGTTCTTCTAAAGAAATTGCAGCACTCATGAGTACAGTTAATGCCTTGGGAGAGAAACTGCAGGGTACTATAGACCAATTTAATATGGAAGTATCCCAGGTCAAGTTACTGATTTGCAAACTCTATCTTCAGAATTGGTCAAAGATAAAATAAATTTGAATAAGAAAATAGAACAATTAGAAAATTGTAATAGAAGATTAAATGTGCGAATTCTCAATTTTCCTCATTCAATTGGAGTGTCACCTATGGAAATGCTAAGAAAATATCTTGTTGAACTATTGAAATAGTTAGTTGACTTAATTCCTCCGGTCAATCATATTTATTATATTCCTACAAAAATTTAGGAGCCACTCCTCAAGGTCCAGCTGCAGAGCAATTAAATCTTACAGATATACAGTGGTACCTCGGTTTACGAGTGCACCGGTTTGCGAGTGTTTTGCAAGACGAGCAAAACATTTGCAAAATCGGTGCCTCGGAAACCGAGCATGGCTCGATTTACGAGCACCCCCCCGCAATCCGGCACCCCCCCTTGTGATCCGGCACCCCCCTGCCTCGAACCGGCACCCCCCACCACGATCTGACCCCCCAACACGATTGGGCACCCCCCCGCCACGATCCGACCCCCCTGACACGATTGGGCACCCCCCGCCATGATCCGACCCCCCCCCGACACAATTGGGCACCCCCCCGCCGCTTCTTACCCTCATCTGGGCACTCTTGAAAATCGGCCTTCTCCTCTGCTGGGCCTTGAGCATCTGAGCATGCTCAAGGCCCAGCAGAGGAGGAAGCCGATTTTCAAGAGTGCCCAGATGAGGGTAAGAAGTGGCGGGAGGGTGCCCAATCGTGTCGGGGGGATGTCGGATTGTGTCGGGGGGGGGGGGGTCGGATCGTGGTGGGGGGTGCCGGTTCGAGGCAGGGGGGGTGCTGGATCGCAGGGGGGGGGGCCTGATCGCGGGGGGGCCTTCGAGGGGAGCAATGCCGGTTCTCGGGGGGGGGGGGGGAACGCATCAAAGCGAGTTTCCATTATTTTTATGGGGAAACTCGCTTTGATAAACGAGCATTTTGGATTACGAGCATGCTCCTGGAACGGATTATGCTCGTAATCCAAGGTACCACTGTACTTGAATCATCGCTTACAGACTCCACAGAGCGAGCTACTTTACTGGTTTCTTTTGTGTTTGAGCAAGACGCTAATTCACTTCTGAGATTATACTTTCAAAATTCTCAATCACCTTTTCTGGGGAAAAGGGTTTAGATATACCCAGACGTCGCAAGACAAACACAAGAGAGACGTAAACTTTTCTTGGCAATGAGAACTGAGACAGCGACGCTGGAGGCAACTTTTCTTTTAGCCTATCCATGTAAATGTTTAGTCAAGTATCTTGCAGTTAAATATGTCTTTTTTTTTTTTTTTTAACCTGAACACTTGTGCGCATTTCTTGATATGAAGAAACTGTCTACTGCTAGTGTTAATTAAGTTGAACAGGGAACCTTACTGCTAAGCCTATTCTTTTATATTAGGTTGTTGTAAGAATTATTGTTTCTCTTCACATTTTCCAGGAATTCTCTAAGGATTGATTGTGGTCCAAGAAAGTTTAATTTGTTTCTTTGGAGAAATGATTTAATTTGTATTGTACCATTTGCAGCTGATTTTCTTGAACAAGGTTATCTTGTGATTATTTTGAAAATTCAATAAAGATAAAGTAAAAAAAAAAAATAAGGATCAGATCTGGGCGCATAAAGGGCAGTAGCATCCAGAGATCGGGGATTTTCAGGGAACTGAGGAATTTGGATTAAGATTCTGGCAAGAATCTGGGGATGTGGGAAATTTCAATGGTATACTACACTCACTTGATTATGTGAAGTGCTGAGACAAAATAATTCAAATACAGAAAACCACCCTTTAAAAGTCTAACCCCCTCTTTTACTAAGGTGCGCTAACTGATTAGCGCACGCTAATCGAATTAGTGTGTGCTAAATGCTAACGCATCCATAGACTAACATGCACACGTTAGCGTTTAGCGCACGCTAAATCGATTAGCGTGGTAATCGGTTAGCGCACATTAGTAAAAGAGGATCTAAGAGTCTCTATCCAACCAAAGAAAAAGCCTCAGGTCTCTTGGTTGAGCTGTTTACTTATGCTTTACCACCTCTGCCCAAATCATCGGCAAAAAAACGTAGGTTATGTTAAACAGTACACATTCCGCCTCAAAACTGTGGAAAATGAACAGTGGATCCTATTGGAAAAACAGAGTTAAGTTCCTGCATGGGATAGTACTTGAATTACTAATAATTCACTCTCCGAATGCTTGACAGCCATATCTGGAAGCAAAGCCTGACCATGAAGTGAAAGTATAAAAGCTGTTTTTTTAAACCATTGGTCCATAAATACACAAACATGGCAATGCAAATGGGGAACATTGGTTGCAATTGATGCAACCATGGATAGGTGAAATTGTGCATCATGAATGCATGAACAACAAGAATTGACTATATGAGCGAGGAATACTCTCAACCCAAATATTAGCAAGACTCAGGCAAGAATATGTCTCTTTTTTTACCCTCCACCCAGTGTTCTTTCTTTTTGTGTCAGGCTATTTCACTTAGCTTCAGGTTTGCTTGATTCCTTCTTTGGTCTCTCCTGCAGTGGAGCCCAGACCCTCAGCGTCACAGCCTCCTCTTCATGGGGTTACCATATGGCTCCAGAAAATGGAGGACAGATTGAGACATCCAGGTTTTACATCCATTCCTTTGAATGGAAGTAAAACCTAGATGTCTCAATCTGTCCTCCTTACTCCCATTGCTTTCAATTGAAGTAAAACCCAGATATCTCAATCCGTCCTCTTTTTTTCTGGATCCATGTGGTAACCCTACCTCTTCAGCAAACACCTACTATGCTGAACCAAATAAAAAGGAAGCAAAATCCTGTCTTCCTATCTATAACATTGACACATGAATACTACCTGAGGAATTATTCACTTTTGGGAGAGCTAAGTCAAAAAATAAGCAAATAAAAGGTCCTTATCTAGTACAACCTGTGCTAGGACTGATTAGGGCCTATGCTAAAGAAGAACACTTGTGGGACTCATTTTCAGCATTAGCCCCTGCATGCTGTGAGAATAATGATTCAATCCAGGTTCATACACAACAGACTCCCTTCAGAAACGCATTCCTTTCACTCAGTGGCGTACCTAGCATGTGTGACACCCGCGGCCCATCATTTTTTGACACCACCCCCCATCTGTACGAAAAACATGATTTTTAGTAACAAGCCACATGTCACACATGAGTACCTAGGAAAAGGCAGCATCTTACATACTGCAGTGAGCAGTACAACATCAATACACCCATTGTAAAACCAAACAAGCCAGACTAGTACAGATCAATCCTACACCATCAATCCTAACAGGAAACCATGTCTTTCGAACACACAGAACACAGAAAACACCTTTGCCTAGTATGGAATATGTTATCACAAACTAACCCCACCCCCCTTTTACAAAACTGTAGTGTGGTTTTTAGCCATGGTAGAATTCTGAGCATCAGAGCTGCTACCATCACGGCTGGCGCTAAAAAACGCTCCACAGTTTTGTAAAAGGGGAGATAAAATAGAAATACATAGACAAAGGTTAAATTGAACCAGCAAGAAGCTGGACTCTGCATAAAATGCAACACCACAGAAACAGTGACATATGTCTTCTAAAGCAATAAATAAATAGAAAATTTTTGTTCTACCTTTGTCTTCTCTGGTTTCTGCTTTCCTCATCTTCTTGTTACTGTCTTCCTTCCAACCACTGTCTGCCATCTCTCTGCCCCTCCCTATATGGCATCTTCTCTCCTTCTATGCCCCTTCCAGAAACTGTATGCCTCCCCCTTCCATCTCTCCTCTAGACCCCCCCCCCCCCCTTTTTGGTCTGGCATCCATCATCTTCCCTCTGTTCCCTCATGGTCTGGCAACTTTCTCCTTTCATCTCTCTTTCCCTCCCCCCTGTGGTTTATAGCATCTCTCTCTTCTCATTTCCTCCGTTCAGATCTGATATCTCTGTCTCCTTCACCGTTCTCTGACATCTCTCTCTCCTCTCTCTCTCTTCCCTTTCCTTCTCTGGTCTTCCTTCTTTATTTTCTGCCTCTGTTTAAATTAAATTCTTTCTTACTATGCAGTCCTCAATTTCCCTCTTTTCACTATGTCTACCCACAGCATGCCACCCCTTTCCTTCACCCCTCCACTATCTCACTAACTCTATCTTCTTCCCTCATCCAGCATATTTCCTTTTCTTTATCCCTCCTTCCATCCAGTATGTGTTCTCTTTCTCCACTTCCATTCAGAATTTGCTCTCCCTTCTCCCCACTTCCATCATCTGACCTTCTTTCTCCCCTTTCTCCCCACTTTCATCATCGGCCCCCTTCTCTCAATCTCTCCATCCACCACAGGCCCGTATTTCTCCCTTCCTCACCTTTCCGGACAACAGGCCCGGTCCAACAAACTTCCCTGCCTGTGGCCGGTGATGTCTAAACTGCCTTCTTACAGCAGCTGGAGCATTGTAGTTGCATATGGCTGCCATAAAGGTCGTCTCTGATACAACTTCCAGTTGTGTCAGAGATGACCTTTACGGCAGCCACACGCAGCTTTAACGCTCTAGCTCAGGGGTGCCCACACTTTTTGGGCTTGCGAGCTACTTTTAAAATCACTAAGTCAAAATGATCTACCAACAATAAAATTAAAAAAAAACACGAAGCACACTGTACGCTGAGAAAATGTTAATTATCATTCCTATTCTGGGGGTTTTTCAAAGAGGTCAAGGCAGATGACTCTATGCACTGTCACCTCAGTAACAACCATACAAAAATAGACAAATATACCCCCTCCCTTTTTACTAAACCACAATAGCAGTTTTTAGCGCAGGGAGCTGCGCTGAATGTCCAGCGCTGCTCTGGACACTCATAGGCTCCCTGTGCTAAGAACCGCTATTGCGGTTTAGTAAAAGGGGGCCATAGTGCAAAATATAGACAGCAGATATAAATTCAGACACATTTTGATCACTAAATTAAAAATAAAATCATTTTTCCTACCTTGTCTGTTGATTTCATGAGTCTCTGGTTGCACTTTCTTCTTCTGACTGTGCATCCAATCTTTCTTCCCTTTCAGCCTGTATGCTTCCTCTCCTTCAGACCTCATTCCCTCCCCCAACTTTTTCTTCCTCTCTCCCTGCCCTTTGTTTCTCCCTGCCTCCCTTTCTTTTTTCTCTCTTCATGCCCTCTTTCTTTTTTTCTGTTTCCCTTCTGTCTCCCTGCCTGCCCCCTTTCTTTCTTACTCCCTGCCCTCCACCAAGCCGCTGCTGCCACCATCGAGAAACAGGCCCCAAAGCCGCCACCGCGGCTGCCCCAAGCTCTCACTGCTTCCCAGCATCGGGCCGACGGAGAGGAAGTTCCGCCCAGCCAGGCAGCGATTGGCTGGCCCAAACTTTCTCTCCAACGGCAGCCTTAGGGGGGGTGCACAGCCGGCCAGGTCCGGAAAATGGTTGATCGCCAAGGCAAAGTGAGTCTATCACGGAGCCCGGGATGGGCTCCGCGATCGACTCACTTTGCCTTGGCGATGGACCATTTTCCAAACCTGGCCGGCTGTGCATTGCTCAAACATTCATAGAATTCCTATGAATTTCGGAACAGCATTGGAGCATTTAATGCTCCAGGCCACAGTAGAAACCTCTATCGCTGCTTAGTAAAAGAGGGCCCATTCTAATCACAGTTACCAGAGCTCTCTTAAATACATCGACCACCTTTCAAGGTTTCAGTTCCTCTGCCAAAACTGCTAGAGAAGCTGACCAACTTTGACCAATACGCTGTTCCCTCATGAAACTTTCAAAACATATTTCAAAAATGCAATTTGTTTTAGAGTGAATCTCTGTTTTGAATGCATTAAAGCCCATAGACTTTAATAATACATCTATACTAGTTTTAACATAAAAATCATAATGCATTGCAATAGAAACCATCTCCAAGTCCAATTCATAACTAAGGGCTCCTTTTACGAAGCCGCGTTAGCGGCTTTATCGCATACACCTTTTTAGCGCACGCTAACCCTCGTGCTAGCTGAAAAACTACCGCCTGCTCAAGAGGAGGTGGTAGCGGCTAGCGTGGCCAGCAAATTAGTGCGCATTAAACCGCTAATGCGGCTTCGTAAAAGGAGCCCTAAATTAACCACACCTTCTTTTCTAAATTTAAAAAAAAGATACTTATTAGTGGACATTATACTTTTTTTCTCATAAAAATAGTTTATATCTCCCTGAAAACCCCTAATGTTTCTCCTAAAAAATAAAATACAGCTCCTACTACAACTCCCATCTACTGGAGCCTTAAAGCCCAATTTCCAGTCAATATCACAAACACAGAATTTAAACCTCAAAATATTTTTTTAGTAACCCATAGTACCATAATTCATTGCTTAGAGAGCCCAAGACCCCAAATGAGCATAACTGAATTTTTTATTTTAAAAAATTTACCCCCAGAGCATGGCTCCATGTTACAGAATACAGCCAGAACCTCCCACAAAATGTTGAAATATTTAGGCCACCAGACCCCTTACCTGCCTCTCCTAAGGCTCTTTAACTGACCCCTCTCCTTTTCTGGGGTCCAGATGGCCCCTGCATGGCTGCAGGAGTAATCTGCAATTTGTCACAGCACTCCTAAAAATCAAGGCCCCAGCTTCATTGTGGGCCTTCTGGAGCTCTATTGAACAACTGCGCATAACCAGGAATTCATACATGCATCAGAGCAGGTAGTCCCAAAGCTGACCACCCTTTTCTGGCCACTTTCAGCTACTGGTCCTGATTCTGTCGCCAAACTCTAATGTGGTAGCTTGTATATGTCAAAACTGTGCCCCACTTGACCCCAGGACCAATTCTAGACTCAGGATGGGTGTAACACTGGTCTCCAATGATCCAGTGGGCTAAAATTGACCCAAAGAACCCAAACCCCATGTAAACTGATTTATTTTATTTTCCTATATGTTACATTTATCAAAATCAGATCTTGAAATCTCATCTTTCGGAAATTATTATTTTTGTGTGTGGGTGTTTTGGGGTTTTTTTTTTTTTCTTTTCTGTTTGACACTGCAGGAAAGCCCTGAATGGGTCATCATGATTTTCCATGTCATCTACTCTCTCTTATATTATACTCTTAAGATTTAATGGCATAGTAAGGTATATTGATGAAAATAAATTTCTATACATGTAATTTGTCTTCTTTTGCATACCATCTAGCAAGTAATTATATTGGTATTTATTTCTATTTTAGGATACAGGTTTTTGGCTTTATCATGTGGACAGAAAAGGATGTTTACTATACTTGAATTTATGAATAGTATGGCAGGTTTCAGCTGCCAGACTCTACCCTCTGTTCAGCTTTGCTTTTCCAGATCCATATTTTTTATTCTGTGCCCAAGGTAATTTGGGCAGATGTTGTATCACATTTCAGCATGTGAATGCATGTGCACATCAAATTAAATGCATTTTTATTCCTTAAAGTTATTTGCTTAACTTGTTTAAAAAAATAACAATGAATAGACCTTATAAAGAACAACAAATATTATTATTTAAAGAAGTACTGTACATATAATACTAAATATCTTATGTATCCTAAACCTAAAATATGAGTAACAGGTTTAAGGACAATTGTTTCCTTTGAAGAACAGTAACGCTTGCTATCAAATTTAATAAAGTATTCATATATCATGGGTCAAAATATTAGAATCCTCACAAATTGAAATATCAGCCAGGACTACTTTACTGGTGACTTTTGTCTTTATACAAGACAAAGGGCTCCTTTTATCAAGCCGCGCTAGCGGTTTAACGTGCGTAATAGCGCATGTTAAACCGCCGGCCGCGCTAGCCGCTACCACCTCCTCTTGAGTAGGCGGTAGTTTTTGGCCAGCGCGGGGGTTAACGCATGATGAAAAGTCGCGCGTGTTAACCCCGCTAGCGCGGCTTGATAAAAGGAGCCCAAAGAAGCTATTCTTCATATATTCTATAGGTCTGAGAATGTTGAATTCTGTGGTCACAAGAGAGCAATTTTTCCTGATGTTTCAAAGTGGACGCAGTCTAGGCAGAAAAAACTTTTGACTTATCGTCAATCAGTTTTAAGTCTAGGAGCTACCTTCCAACTTCATTTTCCTTGTAAATGTTGCATTATCTATCAGGCAAATAGATGTATTTTTTATGATCCAGATCAATTGCAATATTTTTTGGAAGGCAAGGCTACTTCAAGAGCTCCAGGTGCAACCATGACATCCGTTACCCAGGCTATTAATAATTAAACCAACAGATCTCTGTAATTTCTTTTTGCATATTTCCTTACTTTAACTTCCCTTGAAAGTGTATGGTTCCTCTCCATTTTATTAGTAGACTACAGTATAATTTCATTATCAAGGACTCCCTTATAAAAGAACCTCGTCTATAGCGGATGAGGTCCGCTGGTCCCGGCTGAGCGCCTTTATAAACATGCAGAAAATCATTGCATATTGCAGAATCGCATATAACGGACTTTCGGATATAACGGACAACTAATCTGGTCCCCAGAGCCACTTTTAGCTGTAGTTTTATTCAGCTATAATAGACATGCAGGCTCCACCTATAAGGTATATGGCGTGCCGATGATATAGTATCAAAATGCAGCCCAGAAGAAAATGACAGATTATTTTTCTTTCCAGTACAGTACAACATAATGCTTTAGAACATCTTTTAGTGTTCTGGTTTTGCAATCATTTCGTGCCATACCAATGTTTTGCTGAGTTTTGTTATTGATATTGCTGATATGCTTGTGCAGTGACTGTTGTTCATTGATTCTACGTTGTTTCAAGTTGACCTAAACAAAGTTTTTAAAAAATGCAACTCTGGACATAACGGACTCTGGATATAACAGACTGTTTTTCCAGGTCCCTTGAAGTCCATTATAACGAGATTATACTATATAATCATAGTAATATAAAGTGAGATCGGGAGAGGATTCTCTTCTCCCTTTTCTCATTTTGTTTTTTTTCTTTGTTTGTAATTCTTCATTATCACTACAAGACATCCAAGTGCTAAGCCCTCCCAAAGTCCACCCATAATGCACTTCCAACATGCCCCCTTGAAGTTTGGATGCAAAGTGGCTTAGAAGTCTAACAAGACATCCAGAAAGTTGACTTTGAAAATCAACACTTGGACGCTTTGGGAAGAAAAACATCCAGGATCTAAACTGCATATATATTAATGGAAGGAGCCTAGGAAACAAAATGGGAGAATTAGAAGCCATGGCCAATGCAGAAGACTTAGACATCATTGGAATCTCTGAAACATGGTGGAATGAGGAAAGCAAATGGGATACAGCACTGCCGGGATATAAGCTCTATCGCCAGGACAGGTCAGGACAGAAAGGAGGTGGAATAGCCCTATACATAAAAGAAACCATACAATCGACAAGAATAGACACAGCAGAGACGACCAACAAGCTGGAATCGCTATGGGTTAAAATACCAGGTAGAAAGGGACATGAAATAAAAATGGGCCTATGCTATCGTCCATCCGGGCAAACCGGAGATATCGATAAAGAAATGGAAGCCGAGATGAAACAAGAATGCAAAAGCGGTTGCACAATTATTATGGGAGACTTCAACTACCCCGGGATAGACTGGAGTCTTGGAAACTCAAAATGCGCTAGGGAAACAGAATTCCTGGAGGCTACACAAGATTGCTTCATGGAGCATCTTGTTAGAGAACCGACGAGAGGAAATGCCACTTTGGATCTAATCCTAAATGGGTTAATGGGACCTGCAAAGGAAGTGGAAGTAGTGGGACCGTTGGGAAACAGTGACCATAACATGATCAAGTTCAAGGTTGAAGCAGGAATACCAAAAGGAAAGAGAACCATGGCGACAACTTTCAACTTCAGAAAAGGAAACTATGAAGCAATGAGGAAAATGGTAAGGAAGAAACTTAGGAACACTTCCAAGAAATGGAGGATGGTAGAACATGCCTGGTCTTTTTTCAAGGACACGGTGAGTGAGGCGCAAAATCTGTACATCCCCAGATTCAGAAAGGGGAGCAAAAAGAGTCGAATAAAGGACCCGATATGGATGACTAAAATAGTGAAGGAAGCGATAAGTAATAAGAAAAATTCATTCAGGAGATGGAAAAAGGACAAAACTGAAGGGAACTGGATAGAGCACAGGAAGTATCAAAAAGAATGTCACCGTGTGGTTCGAAAAGCCAAAAGAGAGTATGAAGAGAGGTTAGCCAGGGAGGCTCGAAATTTCAAACCGTTCTTCAGATATGTTAAAGGGAAACAGCCAGCTAGGGAGGAGGTGGGACCGCTGAATGATGGAGTCGGGAAGGGAGTAGTGAAGGAGGAGAAAGAAGTCGTGGAAAGACTGAACATGTTCTTTTCGTCTGTATTTACGAACGAAGACACAACCAACATACCGGAACCTGAGCAATTCTTCAATGGAAATCAAGCAGAAAAATTAACTTTCATGGAAGTGAGCCTTGAAGATGTGCGCAGGCAGATAGATAAACTAAAAATTGACAAATCTCCAAGTCCGGACGGAATCCATCCAAGGTTTCTGAAGGAACTAAAGGAGGAGATAGCAGAACTACTGCAGCAAATATGCAACCATCCCTGAAAACAGGCGTGATCCCGGAGGATTGGAAGACGGCCAAACATCACGCCCATCTTTAAAAAGGGATCAAGAGGTGACCCAGGAAACTACAGACCGGTGAGTCTGACCTCGGTTTCGGGAAAAATGACGGAAGCACTGATAAAAGAAAACATCGATGATCACTTGGAAAGAAATGAACTTCTGATAACCAGCCAACATGGTTTCTGCAGGGGGAGATCGTGCCTAACCAACTTACTACACTTCTTCGAAGGAATTAACAAACAGATGTACAGAGGTGACCCCATAGACATCATATACCTTGATTTCCAAAAAGCGTTTGACAAGGTGCTCATGAACGATTACTCCGGAAACTGAAGAACCATGGGGTGGACGGAGACGTACATAGATGGATCAGAAACTGGTTGGCAGGTAGGAAACAAAGGGTAGGGTTGAAGGGCCATTACTCTGACTGGAGGAGGGTCACGAGTGGTGTTCCGCAGGGCTCGGTGCTCGGGCCGCTGTTATTTAATATATTCATAAATGATCTAGAAACAGGGATGAAGTGTGAGATAATAAAATTTGCAGATGACACCAAACTATTTAGGGGAGCTCGGACTAAAGAGGACTGTGAGGAATTGCAAAGAGACTTGAACAAACTAGGGGAATGGGCGACAAAATGGCAAATGAAGTTCAACGTTGAGAAATGTAAAGTATTGCATGTGGGAAGCAGAAACCCGAGGTACAACTATATGATGGGAGGGATGTTATTGAATGAGAGTACCCAAGAGAGGGACTTGGGGGTAATGGTGGACAGGTCAATGAAGCCGACGGCACAGTGTGCAGCGGCTGCTAAGACAGCAAATAGAATGCTAGGTATAATCAATAAGGGTATTACAACCAGGACGAAAGAAGTTATCCTGTCGCTGTATCGGGCGATGGTGCGCCCACACCTGGAATACTATATCCAGTTTTGGTCGCCATACCTTAAGAAGGATATGGCGTTACTCGAGAGAGTTCAGAGAAGAGCGACACGTCTGATAAAGGATAAGGGATGGAAAACCTTTCATACGCTGAGAGATTGGAGAAACTGGGTTTCTTTTCCCTGGAGAAGAGGAGACTTAGAGGGGATATGATAGAGACTTACAAGTTCATGAAGGGCATAGAGAGAGTAGAGAGGGACAGATTCTTCAAACTTTCAAAAAATGAAAGAACAAGAGAGCATTCAGAAAAGTTGAAAGGGGACAGATTCAATACAAATGCTAGGAAGTTCTTCTTTACCCAACGTGTGGTGGACACTTGGAATGCGCTTCCAGAGGACGTTATAGGGCAGAATACAGTACTGGGATTTAAGAGAGGATTGGACATTTTCCTGCTGGAAAAGGGAATAGAAGGGTATAAATAGAGGATTACTGCTCAGGTCCTGGACCTGTTGGGCCGCCGCGTGAGCGGACTGCTGGGCAAGATGGACCTCAGGTCTGACCCAGCAGAGGCATTGCTTATGTTCTTATGCTTATGTTTTTATCCAAGTGCCGATTTATGCCATTTTGGGGATTTAGTGTTCTGAAAATGTCTTAGCTATGCTCTTAAACTTCAACTTCAGGAAATAGTGTGCAAAATTCCCAACAAATGCAAATAAAAGCAAATGTTCCTGTGGAGACATCCCTCACCTTCTCACCTTTTTTTTTGAAAGGTTGCTTTGTATAATAAAATACTTTTTTGTGTAGTTACAGTATGTTTTACTGTAGTTGAAGTTCAACTATAAAATAAAAACATAACGGTGATTTTTTCCACCTAAATGGAAGTATTATTCTATTAACTGTAGGTCACTTTTCATATGAATTTAGAGAAAGATAAAGTCATTCTGTTAACAATATAGCTAAATTGACCTTGTGTGGTCTTCTGTGTTTAAAAACCTGCACCTTTCTAGTCTTTTAAATATTTTTTTAACAATAAACTTCTTTGAAATCATATTAAAAAGAACCAAGTCCACAATGGAAAAACAAATCCTTCAAGCGGAATTTTGACACAGCTCTCTCACAAATGTTAGCCTTGAAAAATACAATGCAGAGCAACATAATTTATATTTTAAAAAACTTCCATAAAAATGAAGTCAAAATGTTAGACATGCACAAGTAATATGGACAAATGATAATAAAATAACAGTGCTTTTTGACAGATTAATGACAATGAAGAAGAAAAAGTAAATTGGGATGGGTGGCTTTGAAATAAGAAGTTATACAAAGCTAGGTCATTCCAGACAAAAGATATAGCATTAGAGGAAGGTTTGCCACTATACTGTACATCATTATGTATGTTGCATTTCAGGTAGGTTTAAGAACAGTTGTGGTTTTACCAAAGTTAAATGAATGCGTAGGAAGACAAACATGAAGCATGCAGTTTTAGGTGATGAAAGCTCTTGATAATGTATATGAAGTCAGGGGAATGGTAGATGGATGGCCAATAGTCGAAAAACAAGAGAAAGCGGCAGACAAAATGTAGAAGATGCAGGCTGTGTTTACTATATCAAATATTAAATGCGGTCAATATTATCACCTTTCAACAAACCAAGGGACCCGACACGGGCCGTGTTTCGGTAAACACGCCTTCTTCAGGGGGGTCCAAAGTTGATAAGGTTTTGAATTAAACTGCAATTCAAATTGATAGTAAACAAAAGCCTGTGCAAATCTGGGGTGATCGCTGAGATTGTCGGTTAGCGATCATCCCAGATTTGCACAGGGTTTTGTTTACTATCAATTTGAATTGCGGTTTAATTCAAAACCTTATCAACTTTGGACCCCTGAAGAAAGCATGTTTACCGAAACACGGACCATGTCGGGTCCCTTGGTTTGTTGAAAGGTGGTAATATTGATCGCATTTAATATTTGAAATAATAAACACAGCCTGCATCTTGTACATTTTGGCCTGGATTCTGTATAGGACGCCCGGGAGGGGCATCCTATACAGAATCAGGCCTACACTAACCCATGTTACAGACGCCAGTTACAGAATCGGGTAAGAGTAGATGCAGTTGCTACACTTATTGCGGCAAGGGATCTCCCTGCCGCGATAAGTATAGCGGCCGCAGTCACCTGTCTGATCGCCGGCAGGAGGGTGCCCAGCCCCTTCCTGCCGGAAAGCCACCCCTGACACTCCCGATCGCTGGCAGGAGGGTGCCCAACCCCTCCTGCCAGAGGACGCTTCCCCTCAGGACCCCCCCATGCTAACGCCCCCCCCCGTGTTAACATCCGCCATTGACCCCCTAACTTCCCCCAACTAACCTCTAATTGTTGGCTGGCTGGACGGATCTCGTCGAAATGAGGTGGGCCCGCCCCTTCCCGGCCCATCCCCTCTAAGCCTAAGACCTGATTGGCCCAGGCTCTAGAAGCCTCGACCAATCAGGCCTTAGGTATAGCAGGTCCGCCCATCCCCGAAGGCCTACATTGTAAGCATCTCTTCCTCTACTAGGGAGACGTGTAGGTGAGCTTAGGCGGTCTTGCGAGCCTCCCTAGACTCCCAGAGGTGCCTTCAATATAGGCGACCTGCCTGGGGAACATTTTTTTTAAAATGTGTATCCCGATTGGCTGATTAGACAGCTGTAGGACGCCTATAGCTGCCTAAAATCGGGACGCACTTTGCAGAATCAGGGCCTTTGTCTACAGTTTTCTCTTGTTATTTTGTTTGTTGTTTTACTTCCACTGCAGTCTTTGTTGGATTCGTCTTTGTTTTTTGAGATGGACAATAGCGAACATATACTGAGATGGAAGGCATGGGAAATTGGACAAGGTAGAACAGAGAATCAATAGCATGATTATATCAACTTCTTAGCGGAATATAAAAGTGATCTGCAATAAGATAAACAAGTAAGACATCTATAATATAATCACTGAGTAAAAAAAGTTGTGAAGAAGAGGGCACAGAAGTAGGTGAATTCTATAAGAAGTAGCCACACTGAGAACATATAATTTGAAATGTCTAACTTAAAGATGCTATTATTATATATATATAATATATATGGTTTTGTAAAAAGGGGGAGAGGGGGGTAAGTTTACTTTAGGTGTGATTTTATAAATGGCGCCTAGTTTAACATTGAAATGTCATAAGTGCTGCATTTCTTGGTACCTATGTTTTAGGTGCTATTTATAAAATCAGGCTCTCAGTGTTCATTTTGTTTGGCACCCAAATTTGAATCTAGTCCTTAATTTTGGAAAAATGCTTTCCATAAAACATGTTAAAGTATTTTGTAGTAATTCTCCTGCAGTGCATGGTAATCACACCCTAGTTATTGATTTATTCTTGGGAGGGGATGTGTCATGGGTGAGTAATGAGAGTAGAAGCATTTCCCAACTAGCGCATTAACATTAGCGTATGGTAACTGGATGATATAAACTTAGAGCTCTGTTTGCAAAACCACGGTAGAGGTTTCTACCTCAGGCCAGCAAGGTAAATGCTCTGATGCTCAAAGGAATTCTAAGAGCATCAGAGCATTTATTTATTTATTTAGATTTTTATCCCGTTCTCCCAGTAGCTCAGAATGGTCTACAGATAAGCATACACAATGGAGAGTAATTAGACAAATAACATGTTCTATAGGTTAAATGTTTGGACATACAGGACTGCGAAGTAGTTAAATACAGGGAGTATACAGTAAATTAAGAGAAGAGTTTAAGTAAATGTAGTTTAGTTTAGTATCAGTCGTTTAGTTTGGTATGAGTAGTTTAGTTTAGTACAAGTTAGTTGAGTTTCAGTACAATTTATCAGAGTACAGACTAAGAGAGGACTGTACTGAAATTTAGGGAGAAGTTGGACAGGGTTAGGGTTAGAGTTAGGGTAGAAACCTCTACTGCAGCTTTGTAAAAGCCAGCATTAATGTGGGAGTCTTGTATGCTAATGGAAAAATCAGAGCAAGAAATGGAAAAAGAAAAAAAAAAGCACTATTTTTGTGCCACATTAAAAAAATGGACTTAGCGTGGGGAAACCCTGTATTAAAAGGCACTAACCCCTTTCTTAAAGCAATTTAGTAAAAAGGGTCCCTTCGGTAGCACAAGAACAAGGGGGCACTCAGAGAAATTGAAAAGGGGCAGGTTTAGAACCAATGCTAGGAAATACTTTTTCACTCAGAGGGTGGTGGGCACCTGGAATGCGCTTCCGGAGGTTGTGATAGGACAGAGTACACCATGGGATTTCAAAGAAGGATTGGATAAATTCCTGAAGGATACGGGGATTGAGGGATACAGATAGAGGTAGAGATAGGATTATGAAAGGGTATAGATAGAAGGATAAAGGGGATTGAAGGGTTTTAGACAAAGGATCACCTTACAGGTCATGGACCTGATGGGCCGCCGCGGGAGCGGACTGCTGGGCGCGATGGACCTCTGGTCTGACCCAGCGGAGGCAACTTCTTATGTTCTTATGATCAATAGCCATGTATAAACTGAAATGTCCAAATTAGATGTTTCAAGTTATGTCTGTTTTTTTGTGCAACTCTCTTCAGCTGTTATATATTTAGGGGTAGTTATTAGGATGTAGTAAGAGCTGGGCTTTCATTGCAACTTAGGGCTCCTTTTTACTAAGGTGCACTAGCGTTTTTAGCGTACGCTAAGCCTGCGCTACGCTTCTAGAACTAGCGTCAGCTCAATGCTGGCGTTAAGGTCTAGCGTGCGGGGCAATTCAGTGTGCGCTATTCTGCGCGTTAAAGCCCTAATGCACCTTTGGAAAAGGAGCCCTTAGTTTCCTGTAGGAGTGCCTAATCTCTGGTATCTTAGTACCACAGATTAGTTATCCCTGCTGTATATGAATAATGCCAAGGAGCATTAAGCGATAAGCTGCAGCCTGACAAATGTGGGATGTATTGAAAACACACACACACAGTAGATGACGGAAGATAAAGACCCGAATTGTCCATCTAGTCTGCCCAACCTGATTCAATCTAAAAATTTGTTGGGTTTTTTTTTTTTTTTTTCTTGTTCTCCAAGGGGCTAGACTTTAGTTTGTTCCCTATTCTTGATGCCCTCCATATTTAGTCATTTATTTATTGGCATTAATGAACTGCTTTTATGAATAGATTCATCCAAAGAGGAAAAAAAACCAAACCAAACAAAACAGGAACAGTGTAATATAAAACTTATTTTGTTAACAGCATGACTATAGCAAAATGACCCAGTAGATGCAATCAATGAAGTAAACTTGGAAATGGCACATTGAAATCTAGTCATTGGAGTAACATGATACTGTATAAAAAATATGCCCAATTGACAACACTGGAGGACGATCATATAACAGAAATATGATAGATGCCAGTACAATGCAAATGATACCAGTCGTAGACAGCATGGAAGGAGATTCACTTAACATAGATATGATACTCATGATGTCAGGATAATAGCAACACAATGATTAAAAGGAGTAGACAACCTTTATACACATGAATGCCAATATGATCCCTAGTGAGCCACAGCTGTGCATAATATCTAAACTAGAAATATACAGAGTTCCATAGACTTTCTGCGATAAAAATTTAACCAAAATGATGAAAACAAACTGCTAGAGTGGCTATTCTGGAAATATTTGTGAAATACAGCATTTTAACTAACCAGAACTCTGGTTAATGATTTTTTTTCTGTGCATTTTCCCCATGATCTTGAGGGGCACATAAAATTCAATGGCAGCAGGTTGCACACCCCTTCATTAAATATCTTAGATATGACGCTAACACTGTTTGTACAGTATAATATATTGAAGCATGTTAACATGTACTGTAGCTGAGAGGGCGAGTGCAAACCCCTTTCTTTACATTTCTTCCCAAACCCCCTTCTCAAAGCCCCTCGTTACATTCCCTCTTCCCCAAAGAGCCCAACCCCCTCTCATACACACATACACACTCCAGTAGAATTGTGAAATTCTATGGTATCTGGTATCAGATAACACATGGCAAATGATGGCAGAAAAAAAACCCATCACGGTTCATCCAGTCTGCCCAACAAGGTGAACAGAGTCTTGTTTAAATTCTGGTTATATAGTAGGAACAAGCTCTAGTCACTCCTACCAGTCTGAAGATAGTCTGTGGACTGCAGTTTTGACACGGATTTCTTAAGGGATATGGGTCTGGTTTTGGACTGGATCATATTGTTTTGCTTGGGATCATTGTCTTGCTGAAAGGTTAATTTCTTCCCAAGTTCTAAGTCTAAGGCAGACTTGAATATATTTTGCTCCAGACTTTTCTTGCATTTTGTGATATCTATGTTTCCCTTAGAGGAGGGAAAGAATTTTGGATTTAGCTCATAGCTTTTTATCAATTGTAATTTAAACAGTTATATTCATTTACAGTAGGTATTTTATTGTTCCTGGACAGTTTATAATCTAAGTTTGTACTTGAGATGAACACAGAGGATCTAGAATCAGAAAATAATATTAAAAATTGAACTTAGGCCAGTTCTGGGCAGACTTGCATGGTCTGTGTCTGTATATAGCCGTTTGGTGGAGAATGGGCTGGGGAGGGCTTCAGTGGCTGGGAGGGTGTAGATGGGCTGGAGTAGGTTTTAAAGGAGATTTTGGCAGTTGGAACCCAAGCACAGTACCGGGTAGAGCTTTGGATTCTTGCCCAGAAATAGCTAAGAAGAAATTTTTTTAAAAAAAATTTAAATTGAATCAGGTTGGGCAGACTGGATGGACCATTCGGGTCTTTATCTGCCATCATCTACTATGTTACTATGTTAGATAATGGATGGTTAAGTGACTTGCCCAAGGTCACAAGGATCTACAGTGGGATTTGAATCAGTTTTCCTAGTTCTGAGCCCACTGCTCTTACCACTAGGCTATTTCTCTAAAAATCTACCTATTCCTCTTTCCTCCACTTCAAAGCAACCCTGCAACATAGTGCTACCACAAACTGTTTTTTTTTTTTATTGATGCCTGATACGTTTTGACTTGTTTAAGTTTCAGTGGCGATATCAGACTAATGATGTACAACCCTTCTGGATATACACTTCTTTAGCTATCTTTCCAGGTGTTTCTCATTACCTACAACATATTAAAAAATATTTCCCCCAAGCAATTTCTTATCGCTTTAATAGATCCTCAGCTGGCTCTTCAAGGCTTGTTCATATGTTCAACATATGAGCCACTATCGCCATTGGATCAATCTCACCATTGTTCTTCTTTAATTATGTATTTATTATTTCACTTTGTTTTAATATTTTTTTTATGTCCTAATATTTTTTTCAGAGCCACTTATCTGTTCCGGGCTATTGCAAGGAGCGCCTCTCCCGACACGATTATGTTTCAATTGTACAGATATCACAGCATCTGTTTTTCTCTTATGTGTTACAACCTCATTCCACAAGACTTGTCGGTAACTGAAAAAGAGAAGGCCCAAATTAAGCAAAGCTGAAGGGAATGAAGGCTGGAAGAATCTATGTGGGGGAAGCCAGTGGAGTAAGTAGGAAGTCTGAATAATGCTATACTGGGAATCAGCCTAATGGTTAAAGAAGCAGGCCAAGAACTAGGGAAGCCCAGTTCAAATCCCACTACAGCTCCTCATGATATTAGCATGCCAGTATTTCTGCTATGCAGTCCTATTAGAATTTAGATGAATAAAGCCATGTTGTTCAAGCGATCAATAAAAGAGAATGGTAATATATAATATGATATGTAATATGTTGTCTTTATAATATGTTATTATTATATTTTCAGTCGATCATATATGCACAATAGCCCTGTCAAAGTAGTCACGTCATCCGCAATGTATGTACGCAGAAAAGACTTTGGACCTGATTCTTGCAGATACTGATTCAGACAATTCAATGACAGCAGTAATGATATGGATTACGTTGAAGAAGAAACGGACAATGAGCCAGATATTCTCACCATTGATGGAGGTTTAACTCCTGATGCGAGTACGTCTTCCACTCATGCATCTACAGCAAACAGTGTGCTGCTGTCCAAAGATAAGAAGATAACTTGGAGCGACTCACCAGTTTTATCATCCATTGGAAGATGACAGAAAAAGGACTTAATACATGAGAAAAAAACAGGGCCTATTAAAATGGCTAAATTCTTGTTTCAACTGAAGCTTTTTTCTATTCTTTGATCACAAGATTATCAAACTGATAATCAAGTTTACAAACAAATCTGCAAATGTGCATCGTCTTCAACAAGGAGAAACATGGAGTAACATAGACCAGTAAGAAATGAAGTGTTTCCTTGTTTTACCTTACTTAGAAGGATTTCTGAAGGCCAAAGGTGAACCACTCTCAGAGATGTGAAATAAAGAATATGGTCATCCAATTTTTCCTGCTGCAATGGATAAAAACTGATTCAAAGACATTCTTAGCTATCTACATTTTGATGACCACAGAAAATCTGCTGAAAATAAGAAAAGTAATTGTTTTTTCAAAGTGAGAAATGTTGTCAAACTATTGAACAAATATCAGAGTCTCTACAAGATCAGTGAGGCTTTAACAATTAATGAACAACTTTACCCCTTTCGTAGACGGTGTGTGAGTTTATATGCCTAATAAGCCTGCTAAATATAGCATAAAAAATTAGTACATGTGTGATGTTGCTACTGAATACTGTGGAAATCTGCAGGTCTACACAGGAATGATAAATAAGCAGTGTGAAGTTGGGCAGAGTAAACATGTCATGCAAAACATTGTATGTCCAGTTTTGAGATCTGGCTGTAATGTAACTGCTCACAATTTTTTTCCATTTGTTTTAGCTGAGAAACTTATGAAACACATCATCACATATTTAGGGACAATGCATAAGAATCGTGGAGAAATCCCAACAGAAATGCTGCCAAATAGAACATGTACAGAGTATTCTTCCATGTTTGGTTTCCAGGATAACTCTACACTTGTGTCATATGAGTATCTTCCTCAAAAGAACAAGTCAGTTATCTTGATTTCTACAATGCACTATGATGTGTCTACAGCTGGTGATGAGCAAAACACGTTTTACAACAGAAAAAAAGGGAAAAATAGATACTTTAGACAAATGTGTGCAAGGCTCAATTGCAAATATCCAGTATGCTGATGACCAATTAGTCTGTTCTTTGGTCTGATGAATATAACAGGTATGAATGTGTTTGTTATATGAAAATTATTGAATCCATCAAGGAAATGCTCAGCTAGTGGTAAAGAGCCTAGTGATATGAGATGTCTATTTCTCATAGAAGCTGGAAAAGACTTGGTGCAGCCAATCATTTTGCATCAATCTCGGTCTCAAGCAGCAACATTCCAGCCATCAACACAGCACACCATGATAGCAGTCAGTGTATCACCTGTTGTGAAAACCATTACAGAAGCAGTTACAAGTCAAAAACAAAAGTGCTGCCACCTTTGCTCTGCCAAACAGGATTGCAAATGCCGAATGAACTGCAATGTATGTCAGAAGCCAATCTGAGGAAAACACTGTGATGTGACTGCAAGAAAATGCAGTGGACAGATAGAAGACTCAGGATAATGAGATTTAATTATCTATCACTGAAGCAAGCAGTATGCATTAAAAGTTTTATATAGAGTTAACATAAGTGTTTGCCACTTTACAGATGTAGGATATAAGAAAGTTACTCAGTTGACAGATGCAAGTTTAATTTTAAAGATGTATATTTGTAAAACCACGAAAAACTATTGATATTCATGTAATGATTAGCATGTGGAGAATGTATGCTGATAGTCTGGAGAGTTTAAGATAATTTTTTAAACCGGGTCCAGTTGAACCCAGATGTGGGCTAGCAAGTTATTTATTTTGTCTGGGCCACCAAAGGTTAATAATGAACACAGGAAGGAGGAGGTGATATCATTGATAAGATGGCTGCTTGAGCTGCATTCCTGTCCTGCACTTTTTTACTGACATTTCCAGCATCCTCCAGGTTTGAGAGGCAATACAGAAATCATTGCCAAACTCAAATAGTAACACTTCTATGGCTATGAATATGAAATGGAAAGCCGTTGATTTACAAATTGTAAACAAGTTGTCTTCAAGTAGCCTGGCTCATGATTGCAGGCTATATGAAAAGATGGTGTCAAGCCTTCCTGCAACCGATGGGGCCCTTCTGATCTTGGAACCTGCTGCAGAGGCATAGTTAGTACAAGTGTAAGCACCTATTTTGCATCTGGATTTTCAAAAAGCATCTGACAATACCTCATGCAGTAGTATTCTGCATTAACTGTTTAGCCCCTTGAAATATAGTCAGTCATTACAACACCTTACTAATCCCCAAACTCTGTGGCCATGACCTTTCCTGCTGACTTCTGGGTCTTGAATTTCCTTGGCCTTAGAGAACCTGAGCACCATCATTGCATGGACTATCGTTTTGTCTCAGGATCATAGTGGTATAACCATGTTTCATCAACAATAACAGTCATTCCAAAAAGTTCACACCAGCTCACTGAAAATGCTCCAAAATCAACTTTGAAGTGTTCACTCAATGTCATTTCTCAGCATTCAAACATTCACTTGGCTGACAGCTTCAGCATACCCAGCTGCTCGTGGATTATACACCCATCATATTTTATGAATTTCTATAATGTCTCAGCAATTGTTTTAGCCAATATTCGCCAATCTTTCAAAATCAGGTCATGGATATGGTCAACAATTTCAGGAGTTGACACCTTTTGAGGCCTCCCAGTCCTTGCAGTCCCATGCCAAAAGTTTATACTTCACTTCTTCATTGTGGAGCATGATTGGCATTTGTCACTCAATGTTTGCATCATTCATTTATGGATTTCCTTTGGAGTTTTCTTCTGCAGGAATAGGAACTTCATGACGACTTGGAGTTCCACACTTGAAAATTCCACATTTTATGTTTACATGGTTCAATCAATGATCTTTTTTTTAAAAAAATAATTTTTATTGATAAAGCAGCTAACATCACAACAAGAAACAGAAGCTGAGGTACAAAAACAGTCATAGACAATACAATCTGTCCAGTAATGGCAACTCAATTATTGGTACATAAGTTTCAGACGGACACTCAGGTTGACCCCCAGATAGCGCTTCGGTTTATCGACAGGTGGGATAGTTAGATTGTCATGCCATCGCTCATGTCTCTCAGAAGCCAAAAGGAGCAGTTCAGATTTGGCACAGTTAACACAGAGACCAGATATTGTCCCAAAGGCCTGCACGATAGTAAGAGCTAGGGGTTAGTGTAAATGGGTGTGTTCTAAATATAAGAGGATGTCATCAGCAAACAAGTTAATGCGACTCTCCCGAGTGCCTATCCTAATACCCGTAAGAACAGGGTCCGAACAAATCTTAATTGCCAAGGGTTCAATAGCAAGAAGGAAGAGGAGTGGGGACAGCGGACAGCCCTGACATGTGCCCCGCTCCAGAGGAAAGGAAAAGGTGATGCGGCCATTGACAAGAAGCCTAGCCTGAGGAGAAAAATAGAGACTGTGCACCCACTCCAAAAAGGTGCCCTCCAATCCATAACGACTCAGGACCCAGAAAAGATAGGACCAAGATATGCTATTGAACGCCTTTTCCATGTCCAGGCCCACAATAGCTGCCCTACTGTCACCTCCCCCCCCACCTCGAGTAGATGGCTCTAGTTAAATTCATAGAGGCATATCTACCGGGGACAAAGCCCACCTGATCCTCATGGATGAAGAGATGCAGAAAGGCATTCAAGCGTTTTGCTAGCAACGCAGCCAGCAACTCAATCAATGATCTTAACAATGTAAAAACATAGCATTACAAATCTACAAATTGGCACTTTGCAAAATAAAATAACACTCTTTTCAGCTACATTTGCAAAATAACTCTCAGAATTTAGGAAGTTGGTTGGACTGAGGACTTTTCAGCACCCCTTCATACTAGAACTGGCCATAACTATGAGTAGGTTGCTGTCATACAGACAGATATGTACTGATTCATTTCCATCTTTGGGGGAGTGAGAGGGGGGCAGTGACCACTAGAGTAGTGTGGGAGGGTTATGCTCTCATGACTCCAGTGATCTGTTCAGTTTGGGCACCTTATTGGCACTTATTTTTTATTAAAACAGGTCTAGCCCCAAACATGTAATTATGTCTTGGACATTTTGTAAAATGTTTGATTATTGCTGGAAAATGTCCAGGTCATAAGCCTGCCCTAGTCCCTCCCAAATCAAACCTCCAACATGTCCCCCTTGAAATTTAGATGAACTACTGACAAAGAGCATAGAAAACTGTCTAGAAAATAAGTTTCATCAAGGAATCATTGCAGCTTATAATAAGATTTGGGATGTTATTGCATTAACATTTAGATTCTACAGAGAACATATTTGATAGCAATCAGTCATTATAAGGAGAAAAGATAATTATTTAACATTCTCCTGAAGCTGTAATAGGAGGGGACCTGGCATAAGTATAGGGGTAGTCTATTCCAGACTCTGAGGCCAAAGGATTCAAAGGTAATCATGAATAGTTTTGTTTTTTTTACATTAAACATGATGGGGGAGGGGAAGGTCAGGTTAAGACATTGTGTCTTTCTTGCATTCTGGATGGAAGTATCACTTTATGCCATTTTTTTGACATATGTGTCTTTTGAAAATAGGCCCAATAAGAGAACGTACAGTTTGTGTTGTAAGTTGATAACAGTGGCTGAGCCATCCGAGGGTTAATTGTTGATGGGGAGTGGGGGTTTGCAGGGTGGGGGGATTTAGGATAAACGGGAAATGTTTGGGCTGGAGCTGTAGGGAAAATGGATTGAAGTTGGGATTGGTGTGTTAAGTTGTTGAGGAAAATGATTGGCTAACTGTAAGGAAGGGAAGTTGTGATTCATTGGGAAAAGTGGGGGGCTTATTGGTGGAAGTGGTGAGGTAAATTGGTGGCTTTTTATTATTTTTGGAAGGGAGGGAGTACGGGAGGGTGTTGGTGGTGTTGGGGAGTGAAATTGCTACCTCCCTGCCCTCCCTTTGGTTTGGGTATTGGGAGTATGGGTTCTTGTTTTTCTGTGGTCTGATTGGAGTGGAGGGTTGGTCGCAGCTTTGTTGGCGGGAAATAATGAGTGTGGGGGTGAATTCTGGAACAGTGGGGCTAATAAAGTTACTTAAATTTAAATCTCTATTATATAAAACTCCAGCTTTTATTTATAAAGCATTGATACCTTATAATTCTCCCAAATTTTTGAGATCAAACGACCAACTCTTGTTGGTCATCCCCACTCTCAAAATTATCAATACTCGAAGGCAATTTATTTTTACTGTTACGGTGCCTCAGACCTGGAATTCACTCCCGCTATACTTAAGAGAGGAGAAGAATTTGGAAAAATTTAAGAGCCAACTTAAGAGCTTTCTTTTTAAAGATGCGTTCAATACTTAATTGAAATGTTAATTTGCTCTTTCATTAATTGCTCTTTTGTCTACTTTTATTTTATCTATTTATTTGTCCTTCGATTCCTGTTGTGTTTTACCTTTAATTGTTGATTCTTTCCTATCTAAGATTGTATTTCTATCCCACCTGTCCTATTGTATTATCTTAATATTGTATTGTATTATCTTATCTTATCTTGTATTGTCTTATCTTAATTAGTTTGTTTTGTGACTTATCCCCTTGTTAATTATATGGTCTATTTTATGTATATTTTAGACAATTTATTTTACCAATTTGTACATCGCTTAGAATTTGTAATAGGCGATTAATCAAATAATAAGTAAATTTGAAACTTGAAACTTGTTCTTATCTGCTTATGCGTGAAACCACTATGGGTGGCGGCAGGACTCTGCGACACCGCGAGTCTTGCTGGAAGAAGTTGACTTGGGGAGCTGGAGCTGGTTCAAAACCCAATAGCTCGAAGAGTTTGAGATTGTTAAGATACAGTGAAGTTATGATGATGTTATTGTTGTTTATAACGGAATTGTTTCATAAGGTTAATAAAGCTACAGCCCATGCTTTACCATTAATGGAGTGTAGTGTGGTCATTGGTATGGATGTGGTATGACACAAGAAATGGTGCAAACGTTAGTGTTATGGAATGAGATAAAAATGTTAAAAATGACAAAGTGGACGACTTCCCTATGAGAAAAGGTTAAAGTTGCTACCCACTTGCCATTTGCGCATATTTGGGATTTGCATGTGTAAATGCTGGCTTTCTAAAATTGAGTTTTCTATGTTTATTCAATATGTATGTGTAAATGCCTATATTTACACATGCAAATCATGAATAGGGCTTCTAAAACAAGGGTCTTAATTTACCTGCATTTAAGTTTCTTTGAGCTCTCACTGAAAAGGTGTGAGCTAAATCCAAATAAAAATAAACCTTTTACTTGAACTTAGAATAGTGCAGGCAGCAAAGAACATTTAATGTAGTGGAAATGTGATGTGTTAAAAGCAGTTCTCAGATCAACTGGTTATTTTTTTTAATGAAATATGTGTAGTTTGTGAATACTATTCACAGGGAGTCCAAACAAAGCCAAGTTGTAATAATCAAATCTGGAAGCAACCAGATATTGAATCATCTGTCCAAATTGCCCATTTAGAGATAGCAGTCCAACATGCAAAGCAGACTGTGTAACTATTCTTAACATGTAAGCACAAAAGCTTTATAGCCCAAACAAAGCTTTACAATTAACGGAGTGCCATCTGAATGTAATGGATGATTTTATTCAGAGGAAAATATCTAACAAAATCAGCAGCAACAAAATAATAACAAAGGAACTTGATTTACTTTCTGGGATGCTATTAAATCATCGGTTATATAAGGTTCCTGTGTTTGTATTAGTTTACAAAATTATGTTGCACCAACCTTTAAAACGCTGAATTGCAAATGTTTACTATAAACTTGGGTTTTCTCTGAGCAGCTGTGCTTTAGCAACATTTCAAAAACTAGTGTCATTCAATCAACATCTTAAGATTTAACTGACATTGGAAGGTGACAACCAGTTTATGTACAGTTCTCCGTCACCAAGACAGATCCCAATCCATGTCTGTTGCATGGTGTAAATGCTGACCCTTTGCCCTGCCAAAAAAAGAAAGAAAGCTATTTGCAGTGTTTCAGCACTCCCCTCCCCCCCACCACAACACACAGTTTATTTGCAGGAGACCCTTGTGCCATCTCAAGCATGGCTCGTCCTCTTCTTTGCGATTTTGTCAGGGAATATGACTGTTGACTTTACAGTGGAAGTTGGGGGAGTGGAAAGGGGGTGAAGGTGCTGGAGAGGAGGGGATGGATGGCAGACCATTGATCTTGTTCATGAGCCAGTATCATGGTAGATTGAGTTTTTACACACCTGTGTTTGTATTTTTTCCTTTTCCTGCTCTTGTCTTGATTGTATTGTAGACCTGTTTATCTTTATTTTGCCAGGGGATGGATGGTTCAGCAACTTTATTGTTACTTAAATGTCTGATGTCAAGGCTGTTGTTTTGTTTAAATTAATCTTATGGAATGTGTTGGGGATTTCCTCCCTGGTGAAGATTTTGTAAGTGCCACTATCCCCTGCCTGCAGAAAACTAAGTTGTCTGATACAGAGCACCAAAAGCTTATTGGAAATCTAATATAATAAAACGCTAGGCCGCGCATGCGGACTTCCTATGTGTGCGCCGGTTTTCCGTGAGCTGTAGCGACACATAGGAAGTGCGCATGCGTGGCTTACGGTCTGTCCTGTTGAAAGATGCAGCGGTGGCTATTCGCACGATCCCCGCGTTCCCTCCCTTCCAGTAACTTTGCTGTCGCCGCCTCCCCGCTCTCTCTCTTCCTCCCTCCCCCCGAGACGGATGTCGACCGCGGCGGCCCGAGTCGGATGTTGGCTGTGGCAGCACAAGAATGCAGGGTGGAAAAGGTGCTTGCGCTGGGTAGAAGAGGTGCTCGCGCCAGCGCAAACAGGAGGCTGAGGCCCGCAGCTAGTCTGGGAGAAGAAGATGTGCATGATGAAAGGTTCCTCGGCCAAGAACACAGCAGCCCGGCCCGCCAACAGACCACCACGTGCCTGCATCAAAATCTTTAGCAAGACTGCTGGAAGGGGGCGGAGCTCCTTTTTTGAGTTTGCCCTGGCAGGGAGAAGAGGTACTACTAAACAGGGGGGATCAAGTAAGGGGTGCTGCTGGACAGGGGGGAGGTAATTCTAGCACCCGTTAATGTAATGGGCTAAAAAACTAGTTAAGTATAACAGACCCCTTTTTTATCCAGCTACTGGGTTAGGGTTTGCCACAAGATATTTTTATAGGTTGAGCCCTGAGACGGGGCCAGAACTCCTTCCTTCTTAATGATTCAGACCAAACTTCAAGTTTATTTTCCTTCTCTCGGAAACAGGAGAGAGGCACTCCTTCAAACTCCGTTACAAACTTAGAAAATAGCAAACTATTTACATCTGTAAATTTTTGTCCAAGATGATGAGTTGGTATTTATTCTCAAAATGGATTAGACTCCTTTGTAGATTAGGATTAGAGAATGACACGGTGGCGGTTTACCCGCGGCTACTGCGTTTAGCCGCGGGTAACCCGCCAAAAAAAGGGAATGAAAATTAGCAGCCTCTGCGGGGACAGGGACAAGGCCATCACCGCCCCGTGGAGCGGTGAATGGTCTTGTCACCGCAGTGAGGCATAAAGGATCGTGCGGTCCCCGCAGCGCCCACCCGCACGTCGGCTCGATCGTTTAACCAGCTTCCTCTCTCCACCTCACCTTAGTTTGCCGGCTTTCTTTTTCGGCGACCGGAACGCTTTCAAAAGAGCCGCGCACGCGTGGCTGCTCAGTATTCAATCTTCTGCTCTGACCCAACCGGAAACAGGAAGTTGCAGCAGAGCAAAAGATTGAACTTTGAGGAGCCGCGCATGCGCGGCTCTTTAAAAGCGTGCCGGTCGCCGAAAAAGAAAACCGGCAAACTAAGGAGAGCTGGAGAGCAGTAGCGTACCAAGGGGGGGGGGGGGCGGGAGGGGCGAAAAAGGTAATGGCGCCAGGCCTTGGAGCACCGAGGCAGACCGCTTCTCCCCCTTCCCAGCCGAACCCCCGCTGACCCTCCAACTCCCCCCCCTGAATTAGGATCCAGATCGGATGGTGGAGATTGCTAAAAGACAAACTCCCACCTAAGACAGGATCTTTTATAAACTCTGATGATGTCACACATGATTTACTATGCAACTCCCACAAAGTGATCTGTTATGAACTCTGAGTTCCAGAAGGTGCTGACCAGCAGAGTGCCGCAGGGCTCAGTCCTGGAACCATCCCTTTTCAACATATTCATAAGGGACTTGACCCGAGGGCTTCAGGGTAAAGTAGCACTGTTTGCCGACGATGCCAAACTGTGTAATACAGTAAGCGAAAGCAATCTCAAGGATAGTATGACGCAGGATCTGATCACGTTGGAAAACTGGTCCTCGACATGGCAGCTGGGCTTCAATGCTAAGAAGTGTAAGGTCATGCATCTCGGCAGCAGAAATCCATGCAGAACATACACCTTGAATGGAGAAACACTAGCTAGGACTTCAGAAGAACGGGACTTGGGAGTAATCATCAGTGCAGACATGAAGGCTGCCAAACAAGTAGAGAAGGCCTCATCCAAGGCAAGGCAAATGATGGGATGTATCAATAGAAGCTTCGTTAGCCGCAAACCTGAAGTCATAATGCCACTTTACAGAACCATGGTGAGACCTCATCTGGAATACTGTGTGCAATTCTGGAGGCCACATTACCGTAAAGATGTGCTTCGAGCTGAGTCGGTCCAGCGGATGGCCACTAGGATGGTCTCCGGACTCAAGGGTCTCTCATACGAAGAAAGACTGGGCAAATTGCAGCTCTATACTCTAGAAGAGCGCAGGGAAAGGGGTGACATGATAGAGACATTTAAGTACGTCACAGGTTGTGTCGAGGTGGAAAATGACATATTCTTTCCCAAGGGACCCTCGGTCACAAATTTAGTGGTGACACCAGGAAGTATTTCTTCACAGAAAGGGTGGTGGATCACTGGAACAAACTTCCGGTGCAGGTGATCAGGGCCACCAGCGTGCTCGACTTTAAGAATAAATGGGACATCCAGTGGGATCCCTGCGAGGGTCGAGTTAAGGAGCTGAGTCATTAGCACTCAGACTTAATGGGGTGAGTCAGTAGAGTGGGCAGACTTGGTGGGCTGTAGCCCTTTTCTGCCGTCATCTTTCTATGTTTCTATGTTTCTAAAAAGGCTAAACAAACAACTGCCTTAGTGATAATTTTTCACATCATGAAAGCAGCCTTCTACGGGCTGTACACTTCAAGTAACAATTAAAGAGGCTACTTTCTGCAGGCTGCTCACTGCAGATTTTAAAACTAACACTTAACCTCTTCACTTAACCTCACAATGAAATGTACCTTCAGCCCTTGTTCAGGAACTGCTGTTTAGTGCTAGGGAAACTCATGCAATTAACCTCACTACTCCTAGTGCATGAATTTACCCCAGGCTACCTGAGTGTGGAAGATATTCTCTGCATCGGCACTGCAGAGCAATAATGTAATTGTACATATTGGGAAAATCTTTCCTGAAGGTCTCAGATCTGCAAAGCAGATATTTGCTATAGAACTTACTTTGGCGGGCTCTCACTTTGAACTTACTAACTTTATATGCTCTTAACTCATAATCACAGTTTCTTTTTTTCAGCAGCTAGTGTGTCTTTGTACTTCCCATTTAGTTATCACCATTGGTTTTATCAGACAATTACAAAACTACCCTAGACTCCTTGTTGGATAGGACATATTTTAGATCTACTCCTAGAGTGGGAGACTCCAAGGGGATTGCATGCCTTTGTAAAGCTTTAAACTTAGTAGACTCTAGAGGTGACAGCAACTACATGGGGATTAAGGAGAGGTCATGCCTTAATTTTCCCAGTGGCCAGCTGTCCAATTAGAACACATTGTTATAACTTGGATGTGACTGAAACAGGTCTTGATATAAATGTTTTTTTGGACATCAGCATTTCTTCCCATTTGAAAATCCCTGTTGGATGTCCTATTTTGAGCCCTCCTTAGTCCCACCCAAAACAACCACAATTCTGACTGTCCAAAATCAGGATTTGGACAATTTTAGCAGATGGTTGATTTTTTTTTTTTCTCTTGGCATTTTAAGCCGTCCAGCTGCTTTGAAAATGGGCAATTCTGGTCACCCCACTTTTTCAAAGCCACACTAGTGGCTGCCACTGCGGTAACTGCCTTGAAGACCATAGGTATTTTTAAAAGGCTTTGGGACTTTTGCCGCATGGCTTTGTAGAGGAGTGAAATTAGAAAATATAAAAAGAAGTGCAACCAAAATAATTAAGGCATTAGAACTTCACTTATATGTTTATGCTTATTGAGATCTTCTATACCGCTACTAATGTCTGGAGTGTCAATTCAGAGCGGTTTACATGAGCTTCTGTAAAGGTGTTACCATATTGTACAGAGTTACAAAGAACTTCTGTGAGGTGTCACAATATATGGGCCCCATACTGAAATACACAGAGCTCTGTGGTGGTGTCACAGTACAGAGTTTTTAGTACTGGCATCCTACTTATGTTACTAGCATATTGATCATGCTACTTATATGTACACTTATAAGAGGTTTAAATGTTTAGTTATGTATGTACTTTGAAAAAAAAAAGTATTCAAATAAATAGTCAAACCTCGGTTTGCGAGTGTTTTGCAAGACGAGCATAACACTCGAGCAAACTGTAACTCGCAAACCAAGCATTGACTCGATTTGCGAGCCCCCACCCAACCCAACCCGACCCCGGGAACTGGCAGTATTGCTCCCCCCGAGGCCACTAGCGCTTCTCCCTTCCTTTGCAATTGTCTCCCCCCTGACCAGCCCTGTCCTTATCTATGCGCCGCCGGTGTTAGAAAGTGCTGCCGCTGGTTTTCTGCTGGGCCTTGAGCATCTGAACATGCTCAAGGCCTTCTGGATCTCACCCTCTCATGAGAATCTCGAAGAAGGTGAGATCCAGAAGGCCTTGAACATGCACAGATGCTCAAGGCCCAGCAGCAGCCCAGCAGAAAACCGGCGGCAGGCACTTTCTAACACCAGCGGCACACGGGTAAGGACAGGGCCGGTCGGGGTGGGGGAGGAGGCAATCGCGAAGGGAGGGAGAAGCACCAGTGGCCTCGGGAGGAGCAATACTGCAGGTTCCCAGGGTTGGCTCGGGTGTCGCTTCGGGGGTCAGGTGTCGGCTCGGGGGTCGGGTGGAGCGAATCATCTGAGTTGCCATTATGGCCTATGATGAAAGTTGCTTTGCTATACGAGTACTTTGGATTGCGAGCATGCTTCTGGAATGAATTATGCTCACAAACCAAGGTACCACTGTATATTAGAAAGATTATTAATTTTTCTTTTCTAATTATTGTCTAGAATGTGAGTGTAATGATCAGAAACGGCCTATACCAGGAAAAATGATTAACCTTATTCTTGCTGTACATGGAACAAACTCTGAAAATGTAAAGACATTAGAAGTCAGAGAAACATGTAAATTACAACAATTTTACAAATGTGAATACCTAGGACAAAAAAAACAAACAAAAGAATGCTTGTACCTTAGGCATTCAAGGTTTAGGGAAGAATTGTGAGTCATTCTGGTAAAAAAAAGAAAAGAAGAAAAAAAAAAAAGAAGCATAATTTAATTTCAACATTAGGAAAACTAAGTTTATTAACCATTGTCACTTCAGTGTCCTTGCTAGCTGAATAAAAGACACAGAAATAATGTTTGAGACTCTTCTGTAAAACAGCAGAAAGCTGTTCAAAGGTATATTTTGTAATAAAAGCAAGGATAATAATAATAAAAAGTAAAACATGCTGTCACTTGTAGCAGATGTTCTAGAATCATACAATAAATGAAAGTCAAATCATTTTTTCACTACCTGTTTAATGGTGACACTTTTTATTTTCTGACTGGATTTATACTCATGGGCTTTATGGTTTACATACATTCTGCAACAACTGTAAGCTGAAATTCACAAGAGGATAGTCTGCAAAGAAGCACTCTCTACATGTAAATTGCTGTACTGCATTGTTAAGATTCAAGTTTAAATTCTATTTAGTAGAAAGGCAGGATGACACAGTTCTTGGAGTAATGTCCCACAAAAGCTGCATTTCTCAAGATAACAGGTAGAGCATTAGCACTGACTATAGTTAATAAAAATCTATGAAAACCAAACAAATGATTTTACAGATTTTGTTTCCTTTTAACTCAAATCAAACACAACTACTGAAAACAAGTTCTTTCCCCAGCTTGAAACATTATTAAATGACTTAGAGTAAAAGAACAAAATCTGTGAAACTCTATGGCCCAGATTCTATAAAAGACACCTAAAGTTAGGTGACTAAATTGACGCGCCTAGCCGAGTTAGGCATCTAAATCAGCCCCCCCTTTTATCAAGCCGCGTTAGGGTTTTTTTATCGCTGGCCACTGCCAGGAATTCTATGAGCGTTGGAGATTTACCACAGCGGCCGGTGATTTAAAAAACCCTAATGTGGCTTGATAAAAGGGGGCCTCAATTATTTAATTAGTTTAAGTGGCACAAATAATGAGCTTAATTGGCACAATAATTGGCTTGAATTAAAATTAATTGCTAGTTAGATGCCTAAATCAGTAGGCGCCTACTGATTTCAAGTAGGCACCTAACCTGAGGTTCCTATCGGAAAGTGGGCATGGTTAAGAGCAGATCATGAATAGATCTTGGGCATGTTTTCCATGTAGGCACCTACATTGGACTTAGGTGCTTTTATTTAGACCAAGAAAACCCTGGCATAAATATGGGTGCCTGATTTTGATGTGACCACTGTTAGAAGAGAAAGATCATTGGAGAAAGATATTATGTTTGGGAAGATTGAACAAACCAGGCGAAGAGGACGACCTGCAATCAAATGACTAGATATGTTGAAAATAATCATGGGGATGACTCTGGGGGATCTTACTGGACTAGCACAAAACTTATTTCTTTTTAGATCTGCAATTCATCAAGTTACTAGGACTTGAACATGAGTTGATGATATCTAACTAACTAACTAAGATTTTGATGCCTACTGGCACCTTATAAGTCCACTTTAAGTGCCATAGGCACATTTCTATAAACAGCGTCTAACTGAATATTGATAGCTGCTATACGTCACGTTTCTCGGCGCCTATTATTTTTAGGCACCATTTATAGAATTGGGGCCTATGGGGGCAATATTCAAAGTGTTGGGCAATGAAGTCTGAAACACAAATTCTGAGATTTGAATTTCCTGCTTTTCCTAGTGACTAAATTATATCCACATAACTTGATATGTACATGAAATCTAACAGCATATGTAGAGAGAGGGTTTTAGGTTTTTTTAGATGGGATGAAAAGGTTGCATCCTTTATAAAACAGGCCTATCTCCAACTCTCAAAATATGCACCTACAGTTGAAAAGTAAGCACATACAATGTGTTCACTTAAATGAATATACCTACTTCTCGTATATGATATGGAGGAACATCAGTAAAATGATATTGCCAGCATGGAGGCTGAATTTTGATGAAAAGGTCATAATTCTCCTCACCAGGTTAATGGCAAACCAACAGTTCAGGCTCTTCCTCATTACAAGTCAGAGGAAAACCCAGGTTTCTACCTCTAGGACCTGAGTGCATCTCAAGAGGAGGAGAAATTAGTAGGCATTCTAACTCAAACAGCCTAATGAAGGAAGATCTCCTACTTGGAGATCCTGACCTTACCTGCTGTGAGTCAACTAACTTTTACTATTTTAGGCACAGCCCATTGAATCTTGTCCTCAAGGTGAATTCCATTCCATTAATGATTTCTATTCCGCCATTACCTTGTGGTTCAAGGCGGATTACACAAGAGTTGTCAGGAGGTTATAAGAATTGTAACATTGCATAAGAATTGTCGCAAGCATTACATAAGAATTGTTGAGAACTTAAGAATTACATAAGAATTGTCGAGAACTTAAGGAGCAACATTTTGGGTAATTAGAAACATTTTAGATTAGATAAGGATGGAGTGTGTGTTAGGTGGAGTTAGGGAAGGAACAGGTCATGTTAAACAGGTTTTATGTGTTTTTTGAAGAGTACGGTTTTGGTTTCTTTTTTGAAGGTTTTGTAGTCTGTGGTCGTAGATAGCAGATTGGTGATTTTTCTGTCTAGTTTAGCTGCTTTGGTGGCCATTAGATTGTCATATAGTTTTCATCTTTTGACATTTTTGGTTGGTGGATGTGTGAATAGTGTGAATTGGGAACAGTTTTGGTTCTATCCCCAGAGATCAACAAAGATGGTAGAGTAGTTAGGACAGAAGGTTGCTATAATAGCTATAATAACTGTTCTGCAGATTTGAAGTTTCAAGGAGAGGGAGAGACAGACCACATCTTTTTGAATAATGCTTTTACGGGTCTTCTGAAGCAGCTGTCATGAAACGCATCAGGACCCAGAGCTATTTTGCTGTTTTCCTAAGCATCTGATAAGTTTTTCATTTACTGAGTTTTGTCATTATGAAAGACCTGTGAAATGATTAAAGTGTGAATCTACAGTATTCTAACAATTGGGCTTGTCCCGTTGTTTGGTCTGACAATTATACAATTTCTGAGCACGGTTTTGCCAAAAAGAATGAGAGTTGGTATATACTTTCTGAGTATTTCAATGTGCCACTTCATGTATGTGATCTAGTATAGTCCTTTTGGAGTTGGCAGTTTGAAGAATTTTACTTCCCTGTTTTTGTGGATTGCTATAATAGAAAGATAGATTCATTGATTATATTTTTGTTTCAAATCATTTAACTCAACGGGTTACAAAAGCCAGCATAGACCCGATACTTTTGATGGATCATGCTGGAATTTGGATATAATATCAGCTCACCGAAAAAGATTCTAATAGATCTGTTTGGAGGTTTAATAATACATTGCATCTTTCTTGGTGGGGGAGAGTCTAAACCATCAAAATGATGATTCTGTCTATAGTTTGTTACCAAATGAGTATGTTACCAGTTTGTTTTCCAGGGTCCTTTGATAAAAAATTGAACAGGATTCTTACAAAATTTATTTAGCTGGGTAAAACTGTTAGAATAGCCTTAGTATCTTTGCAAAAACCAATTTCAGCGGGTGGGGTAAATTTTCCAAATTTTTATAGGTACCATCAAGCCTTCATTCTACGTCAGGGTATGTATTGGATCCTTCCTGAACTCATGGAGCATCTTCCAGACTGGCTAATATTAGAATGTCAACTCATGTCCCCATTAAGATTGTGCCATGTTTTGAGTATCAAGTTGCCTATGATTTATAAGGACAATAGTATTTTATTAAAATTTATTAATAATTTAACACCTATTCCAATCCATCAATCCATGTGTCAATCTCTATGGTTAAACTCCAAGATACAAATCGGTGAGTCTAAAATCCTCTGGAAACATTGGATGCAGGCAGGTATACATACCTTAGATCAGTGATTCCCAACCCTGTCCTGGAGGAACACCAGGCCAATTGGGTTTTCAGGCTAGCCCTAATGAATATGCATAAAGCAAATTTGCATGCCTATCACTTCCATCATATGCAAATCTCTCTCATGCATATTCATTAGGGCTAGCCTGAAAACCCGATTGGCCTGGTGTTCCTCCAGGACAGGGTTGGGAATCACTGCCTTAGATGATGTGATCTCCAATGGTAAAATGCTAAATTTCTTACAATTGCAACAATTGTTCGGTATTTCGAAGTCTCAAGCTTATAAATGGTTGCAGTTGAAACAGGCCATTCAGAAAGGGTTCCCTGAATGGCGAAATTTAAAAACTCAGTATAGCTTGCCGGGCCTATGTTTCCAGTCAGATTTGCTAGGGTGTCAGGCCACCAAGTGGTATAAATTAATATCTGAATATTTGAACAAGAAGCCTAAAACTAGTCTAAAAGACATTTGGAGCATTGAGATAAAGCAGCAGATTTCTGCTACTCAATAGCCACGGATTTGGACTTGGAGGAAGAGATGTAGAGCGTCAGCATCTATGAGACAAACTTGTTTTTTTCTGTTGCATAGAGTTTTTTGGACCTCAATTCATTAGCAGAAGTTAGACAGTTCAAAATCTAATAGATGCTGGTATTGTCATCTTGAAATAGGGTCCCTGGATCTTTTGTTGTTCTTTTGTCCTTTGATACTCAAATTCTGGAAATCAATATGGGGACAAATCAATTTGATTCTGGAGTCTTCAATTCCATTGTCTTATGAGGTGGTGATCTGTGGTACATTGTTATCGCCTAAACCTCCATTGGATAGATATAAAAGTAGACTATTTGCCATAATGACTGGGATAGCCATGCAAATGGTTACTAAATACTGGAAAAATTGGGATAGACTTAGGGCTCCTTTTACAAAGGTGCATTAGGACCTTAACGCATGGAATAGTGCACACTAAAATGCCGCACGTGCTAGCCGCTACCGCCTCCTCTTGAGCAGGTGGTCGTTTTTCAGCTAGCGTGCGCTATAGCACGTGCTAATCCAGTGCGTGCGCTAAAAATGCTAGCGCACCTTTGTAAAAGGAGCCCTTAATTTCTCCTTTTGGTGGGGTTCTTTGTTTATGTTACAAATATGAGAAAATGAATTTAAAAATTACATGTAATAATAAGCTTTTTAAATTAACATGGGGTCCATTGACAAATTTTGTTAACACTGATTAGCTGGATTATCCCCTTATTTCGTATGTGATTTACACATCCGGGGGGGGGGGGGGGGGGTTGAGAGGGGGGTATTATATTTTCTTGTATTCATTGACCAAATGAAAGTGCTGCTTATGATTTTTACAGTATGTATCCACTTTGTTTTTGTTCTTGAATTAGGGGGGGAGGGGGAAATATTTTGTAGTATTTATTTGATCGATTGTAAGTGCTGTCTTGAAGTCAATTGTATGTATATTTTAATGTACTGTTTTTGAATGGAAAATTAATAAAGAGTTAAAAAAGAAAGAAAGATAGATTCATGGGGGAGGGAGGGGAAGGAATAGCTCCTGAAGACTCGGGAGAAAATGTTGGATTTGATTATCCACTTGTCATTAATTCTTCAGCATGAGGCCTTATCTTTATACATTATCCTTAATTCCCTTGGACTTATCCTCTTCTCACTGGGGTCCTTTTTTAATTTCCTCTCAACAACCGTTGAATACTATACAAGCCTTTCTGCTTAAAGGATTGCTTTTAACACCTTTGGCTCACAATTACTGAATTATTTTTTTAAATAAATGTATTTTTAAATAAGGAGGAAAAAGCCTCAGACTCATGCCTGCTGCTAGCAAGTTAGCATGCGAACAGGCTTACACATAGAGATACCTCATTGGCATAAAAAAAACCTCCTCCTCACCAAACACTTTTAAATTATTTTAAATTGTGAGCCAAACAACTATTGTTTAGATTTTTACCTGCGAACAACATGTGTTGTACTACAATGTCTTTAAAAGCAAAAGAGTTTTGTGACATGAACACTGTTAAGAGCAAATGAACTTTGAGCTTACATCTGAGAAAGATTGAACTTTTATAGCATCACACTATTAAGCACACTATTGGAACGTTTAAAGACATTGTAGTACAACACAGCTCACAATTTAAAAGTGTTTGTGAGGAGGAGGTTTTTTTTAATGCCAATGAGGAATCTCTATGTGTAAGCCTGTTCGCATGCTAACTTGCTAGCGACAGGCGTGAGACTGCGGCTGCGGCTCTTTCCTCCTTCTTTAAAAATACATTTATTTAAAACAAATTCATTAATTGTGAGCCAAAGGTGTTAAAAGCAATCCTTTAAACAGAAAGGCTTGTATAGTATTCAAGGGTTGTTGAGAGTGGATTATGTGGATCCCTTGAGTTTGTGGATTTGAAATTTTTCACTGGGTCCTTTTTTAATTTCCCCTTTTTCTCCTTCCATCACCATTTCCCTTTTCCCAAGTTGTAAAATGATAAGAAAAAGTAACATTTATTTATTAAGGTTGAAGCTGCTGTCGTGGATTTTCTTTTCTGATCAGTTGATAGGCCACATACACTGAAGGTCAGAGGGGGAGTTCTTTAAAGAAATGAAATTCACTTTGAATCCTTTTAGTTAGAGCCTTGTGAACTGAACCTCTCTTCAGTACTAGGGATCTCCTAAGGCTAATAACCAGACCTCAGATTTTTTGGAGGGAGGGGGGGGGGCTGAGGCAAACTGAGGGGGAGGACACACATAAAATTTAGCCTCCCATTACCCCATGATCCCTGAACTGGCAGGGATCCCCAAGCCCCATCAACAGAAGCCCTCCTCTATGTGAAGCCTGGCAGGTAGTAGCACTTTTCCTGGGGGGGGGGGGGGGGGGTCAGGAAAAGTGCTACTACCTGCCAGGCTTCACATAGAGGAGGGCTTCTGTTGATGGGGCTTGGGGATCCCTGCCAGTTCAGGGGAGAGAGAGAATGAAGAAGTGGAGATGGAACTATGCACATCAACCAGGGATAAACAAGTAGATAAATATTTATTAAAAAATCAATAAAACAGTTTAATATCAAATGCTGGATACAATCTTAGTTGCAGACCTGACAAGGTCCATGTTATGGCATTAAAGTCTGCCTCAGGGGTACAAAAACATCTAAAAAATAAGCATTGACAAACAACACCATATGGGGCTCCTTTACAAAGGTGCGTTAGGGCCTTAACCCACAGAATAGCACGTGCTAAAATGCTGCGTGCACTAGCTGCTACCGCGTCCTCTTGAGCAGGCGGTAGTGTTTTGGTTAGCGCGTACTATAGCGTGCGCTAATCCAGTGCGTGCGCTAAAAATGCTAGCGCACCTTTGTAAAAAGAGCCCATAGTGTTTCCTTACCTAAATGATTCCGGATGGTAGCCCATTCTGAAGACGGTCTGCTACTCACCATCCAAACCACAATGCACATCTTGCAAACCCTGGGTTTCATCATCAATTTCGATAAGTCCAAGCTAATTCCAGTTTGTTCCCTCATGTTCATTGGAGCACTTTTAGACACAATTTCTTCAAGGGTCTATCTTCCTCAGGAGAGACATCAACCCAAAATCACGCTAGCAGACCAAGTAAGGCAATCTTCCCAACCAGCTCAAACTATATTATGCCTTTTAGGCCACATGGCAGTATTGCTTTCGCTGGTGCCACATGCCAGACTCCACATTCATCCACTATAGTGGCACCTGAAGCTACAATGGAATCGACTCCACCTACTTTCAAAGATGATTCCTCTGCCTTCAGAGATTAAGGATTCTCTCCTGTGGTGGATTCATTCCACCTTCCTGCAAAAAGGATGTCCTTTCCAGCTTCCACCTCTACTACTTGCCATACCAACCGATGCTTCCAACAAAGATTGGGGGGAAGGGACGCACCTCAACAGCCTCAAAACTCAGGGCCAGGGGTCAGCAAACACTGCTTATTAATCACTTAGAATTCCAAGCAGTTTATTATGCTCTTCAGGCCTTCCGTCTGTGGATTTCCCAAATAAGCATTCTCATTCATACGGACAATCCAGTGGCTATGTTTTATGTAAACAAGCAGGGGGGCTAAGAATCCCTCCGACTCTGCAGAGAAGCTTACCTTCTATGCAACTATGCTCTATCTCTTCAAGTGGACCTTCATGCAGTCTATATTCCAGGGGAACACAAAGTCCTGGCAGACTCCCTTAGCAGGAAACTCAATCCTTATGCGTGGACCCTAAATCCTACTGTCCTACATTACATTTTCTAACAATGGGGGACTCCCCAAGTGGATCTCTTTGCTTCTCAAATCAATGCACAGTGCAGCCTGTTTTACTCTCTACGTCCAGCTCCAAGAGCAATTGCAAAAGATGATTTTTCCATTCCATGGGGCCTTAATCTTCTCTATGCATTCCCACAGTTCCCTCTTATTTCCTAGGTACCTCAGAAAGTTACTACAGACAAGGCACAACTCATACTTATTGCACCCTGGTGGCCCAGAAAGATATGGTATCTACTGCTCCTGGATCTTCTGGATGTTTCTCCATTTCTCTTATGGGACCACCTTCTCTTCTCTCTCAGCAAAATGGCCAACTACTGCATCCCAACCTCTGCAGTCTCAGTCTATTGGCTTGGAAGTTGAGAGTTTTCTACTAATCAACCTTCCTCTATTGCAATCAGTAAAGTCAGTACAAGATGCCCTTCCATTAGAAAATCCTATCAAGCAAAGTGGAAGTGTTTTCCCTATGTGCACCTCTTCATTGTCCACTGGACTATATTTTCACATATCTTTTACACTTGTCAGACTCCGGCCTAAAGCCAAACTCTGTATGACTTCATTTGTCAGCCATCTCAGGGTACCACTCATTGGTGCATGGTAAACCAGTTTCATAGCACCCTCTCATTTCTTGCTTTATGAGAGCTCTTACTAATCTTAGACAGCCACTGAGAGACACTCCTCCATTGTCACAATCCTATCCCTAGTGTTCAGCTTTTGCCAGGACAGGTTTTAGCTAAACCCTGCCCAGTTATCCAGAGAGCTGACCACGGGGATAGGATTGTGACCAGAGTTAAGGAGAAGGCTGTTTTTCCCTGGGATGCAGTTTTTTCTGATCTCCAGGGAGGAGAGGAGTGTGAGCAGAACAGCCCACAACAGCCCCAGAGGAACCTCCCTCCCTCTGGTTGCTCCCAGCTGAGGGGAATAATTAAAGTCCCAAAGAAAGCTAGACAGATTTTGCAGTTAACTCCTCCCCCTCAAAGGGCAGGGCGTATTCACCTGAGTACTTTGGAAGCTGCTCTGGGAAGAAGAAAATCAGTCTATCCTGGGCTAGCCCAGGAAAGGGTCTCTCCCGGCTGTGCTCCTGAGTCCCAGGACTTTGAAATGCAGGAGCCAGACACTGACCTTTCTGCCAACCAGCCAGCAACGGAAGAACCTATGGAGTGTTTGGAAACTCCCAGTCTGCCTGAAGACATCTTGATGGAAGACAGCTAAGTGGCAGGGCTGGGAAGTTTGGGGTTTATTAGCCCACTGTGTATGTGTCTGGACTGCTTAAAAAGGGTGCTTTCCTTTATAAGCTGATTGGGACTTGTGCTGGCTGGGGCTGCCCTGCTTGAGTGAAGCAGGAGGAAAAAGAAAGAAAAAAAACGTTTTTTTTTGGTTTAAAGTTTCCAGCCAAGTTAAACTGGCTGGGACTGTTACTGTTTGGGAGTGTGCGAGGGAAGTAATAGTGGGGAGAATCCACTGTTCAAACAGGTTGGGTTAGTGGGGCCATTAGTGGCATTCTGAAATTCAGAAACTTAATTAGTGGATTCGCTTACTCCCCTCCCCCCACCAACTCCTTCTGAGCTGGCTGGGGTCAAGCCGGAATACCTTAAGGCTTGTGCACAGAGCTTTTGAAAATGCGGTGAAGATTGATTTTGTCTGGATGTAAAGACAGCTGCATTTTTGCTTTTGTGAGTTTTTTTTTGGTTTTGAACTTGGACTATTAGTATGTCAACTCTTGACTCCTTTACCACTGAATAAAGTGGATATTGCAGGATCAGTAAAATTGACTCTTTGTGGTTTTTTTTATTTCCTGCCTAGAAGGTGAATGTTATACAGCAGGACTTCCTTCCTTCAAGGGAAGCACGCCAGAGCAGCGCTAATGTGAGCGTGAGCCGGACCTGCTTGAACCACGGGTACCGGCCGCGCTACACCATCCTGGGACCTCAATTTAGTCTTAGAACAATTGATGAAGGACCCTTTTGAGCCACTGGGTTCTACATCTCTCATTTTCATTTCCTGGAAAACAGCTTTTCTTGCAGTGCTCACATCAGCTAGGAGAGTTAGTGAGCTTCAAGTTTTAGTCACGTATTATCCCTACTTACAATTTTTTCTAAATAAAGTGCAATTACAAACTCATCCTAAATTTCTTCCTAAAGTGATTTTGAACTTCCATCTTAATCAAACCATCACTTTGCCGTCCTTCTTTCCACCTCTACACTCCTCTGCAGCAGAAGAACAGTTCTTTTTTATTTCAAGGAGACTTCTAATTTCCGCAAATCCAGTCAACTATTCATTTCCTACAATCCAGCTACCCATGGCCAACCAGCAACAAAAAGAGCTATATCATCATATAAAGCCCCCTAGTTCAATTGGGGCACATAAATTACAAGCTATAGCTGCTTGAATAGAAAACTTGAAATCAATCCCAAATCAAGATATCTGCAGAGCAGCAACCTGGTTAACAAAGCACTATTGTTTAAACCAAAGTTTAGCACAAGATGTGCATTTCGGACAATCTACAGAGAACACCTGTTACAGGTAAGCAACTTTGCTTAATCAACCAGAAAGGTAAAAGCCTAAATGATGAGCAAAAATATATTAAACAAGAATAAATGTAACCTTTTAGGAAAATAGGAAAATAAAACCGTAGACACTCACCCTCCTGTAACAAAATGTCAGCTCAAAAACTCTGTCAGAGTGTTTGAAAAATAATGGTGGGCCTGAAATGGAGACATTGTAAAAAGTATGACCACAAGCTGCATAGTAATGATGTATTTTGTAAAGAAATGACATCATCAATGTACAACTGAAAACACTGATTATAAAAGGCTGAAAAGTGATATAACATTTAAAAACAATCGCCCTCTTAGAACATAACAAATTTAAAGGCTCAATGTCAGAGCGTCTGGAAAAAAATGATGGGTCCAAAAATGGAGATGCTATAAAAAGTGTGACTACAGTCTACATAGTAACGATACATGTTGTAAAGAAATGACGACAATGTGCGTCTGAAATGGCTGATTCCAAGACACTAAATGGTTGTGTGATGACTTGTAGGAACTAAGAAAAAGGAAAAACATGAAATGTATGATGGAATGAATTCAATTACTGATGAAGTGTTTGATGAAATATGAGCATAAGGCTGTGTGTTGAAGGCAATTTAAAATACTAGATTTACATGATATAAAAATAATAAAAAATGGCATGTTAAAGATTACATTACATTACATTACATTAGAGATTTCTATTCCGCCATTACCTTGCAGTTCAAGGCGGATTACAAAATAATTAAGGTTGGTCAGTTACATAAAGAGAACAGTGGTCTGTTATAAGAAGAGATCGGTGGTCATGACTAGTGAAGAGGGCGTGTATTCTCAGGGAGTTAAGAAGATAGGAGGAATGATGGAATCGTGGTGTTAAGACTTAAGCAGGGATTTCTTGAAGATAGATAAATAATAATGAAAAACACGAAATTAAAAGTAAAAATGAAGAATATGTTTCAGACTGTGTATGAAAGGGCCACAACTGACACACTTTTTCCCTGGCCCCTTCCCCACAGATACTTGTTGGGTTTTTTTGTGAAATTGAGCATGCATTAAGGAGGCCCACCGCCTGTGCTTGCTTGAAAACTGAGTATGCACAGGAGTGGTCTTCTCTCACACATGCTCAGTTTCACAAAAAAAACAGCCAGCACATCCCAGGAAAAGTGCCACCAACCACCAGGCTTCGCATAGAGGAAGGTTTCTGCTGACAGGGCTTGGGAATTCCTGTCAGCCAAAGCAGAAGACAGTACCTCAATTTTTGTGGAGGGCCTGAACCCAAATTGGAGGATAGCCCAGACCCCAAAGACTCACTATTACATCACTGGTTTCACATAATCTTTTCATAGAGAAAGGTAACAAGTCCACTCCATGACTGGGGAGGTAGGAAAACCCTCTTAGGAACCTTGTTCTGTTGTACCTTTTTTAAATATGTCTGCTCTGCCCCAGACCCACCCCGTAATAATAGTGATAATTGTAATACCATTTCTTCTATTCATTCTTAATATACATGCAATATAATCTTATTAACAATCTTCAATGGTAACCACAAAATTAAACTACACAAAGCACATTGAAACATTTGCATTCCTTAATGTTATGTTCTGAAAGGAGTCTTTCCTCTTTCTCTCTTACCCCTCCCCCCTTTACAAAACTGCAAAAGCGTTTTTTAGCACAGGCCGGCGCACTGAATGCTCTGCGCTGCTCCTGACACTCACAGAGTTCCTATGAGTGTCGGGAGCAGCACAGAGCATTCCGTGTACCGGCCTGCGCTTTGCGGTTTAGTAAAAGGGAGAGTTAAAGCAGCTAATACATCAAGGCTAATCAACCCCATTCTACCTTTATTTAAAACTAGCTGATTACCCGGCGTTGCCCGGATATTTATTTATCCCAAAATGTCCAACCCCTTACATGTCCCACCCCCCTATGTCCCACATGTCCCACCCCCCACGTTACCCCCCCCACATGTCCCATATGCCCCACCCCCATGTCCCAACCCCCTACCCTTCACATATCCCAAAGGAATGTCCCTCTCTATGGGGCTGAACTTAGACTTAAACGGCATCGGGAGTGTCGGTATTCATCTCTGCGAGCCCAAAAACTATGGGTTGGACATTAATATCTGTCGCTTTTGATAATTTTAACATATCACCCCCTTCCCACCCCCACAGTATTTTACCCCGTCCCACCTGCACAATATTTTTCCCCAGATAGTAAGTCATATGTGTACCAAGTTTGGTTGAAATCTCTCCATGCGTTTCAGAGTTATGCTGAGTATTCATGTGTGAGCCCGAAAACACTATGGGGTAGATACTAAAATCTGTCATTTTCAATCATTTTTACATATCCCCCCCTTGCCAACCCCCACAGTGTTTGTCCTCAGATAGTAAGTAATGTGTATGTCAAGTTTGGTTGAAATCTGTCCATGCATTGAAGAGTTATGCTGGAACATACATACATACACACACACACATATATTCAAATTATAATATGAAATATTTGACAAAATGAATACAATACAACTAACGCAAAACTTGATTATAAACAACAATTTTAGTTTCACCTCCAGGAGCAAGAACATATAAATTCTTGGGTGAACCCACCCTTGAGCAAGCAACATAGAGTTGTGGGCCGCGAGACCCCCAGAAAATATCACCCCAGGTAGTGAGGGATCTGCATACCAAGTTTTGTCCAAATCGGTCAAGCCGTTTTTGAATTACAGTGAGAATGGCAGCTTTTTACATTTTTTCCATTGACATGAATGGGTGAAATCTGATTTTCTGTTTGTAGCTCTGCCCACATGTGCAGGTGGGCCGCGAGACCCCTAGAACATATCACCCCAGGTAGTGAGGGATCTGCATACCAAGTTTCGTCCAAATCGGTCAAGCCGATTTTGAATTACAGTGAGAATGGCAGCTTCTTACATTTTTTCCATTGACATGAATGGGTGAAATCTGATTTTCTGTTTGTAGCTCCGCCCAGGTGTGCAGGTTGGCCGCGATACCCCCAGAACATATCACCCCAGGTAGTTGGAATTACTGTGAGAATGGCAGTTTTTTACATTTTTTCCATTGACATGAATGGATGAAATCTGATTTTCTGTTTGTAGCTCCGCCCATGTGTGCAGGTGGGCCGCGAGACCCCCAGAACATATCACCCCAGGTAGTAAGGGATCAGCATACCAAGTTTAGTTCAAATCGGTCCCACAGCTTTTTACATTTTTCCCATTGACTTGAATGGGTGAAATCTGAAGTTCTGTTTGTAGCTCCGCCCATGTGTGCAGTTGGGCCGCGAGACCCCCAGAACATATCATCCCGGGTAGTGAGGGATCCGCATACCAAGTTTCGTTCAAATCGGGCAAGCCGGTTTTGCGGAGGCAGTTTTTACATTTTTTCCATTGACATGAATGGGTGAAATCTGATTTTCTGTTTGTAGCTCCACCCAGGTGTGCAGGTTGGCCGTGATACCCCCAGAACATATCACCCCAGGTAGTGAGGGATCTGCATACCAAGTTTCGTTCAAATCGGGCAAGCCGTTTTTGCGTTGGCAGCTGTTTTACATTTTTTCCATTGACATGAATGGGTGAAATCTGATTTTATGTTTGTAGCTCCGCCCACATGTGCAGGTGGGCCGTGAGACCCCCAGAACATATCATCCCGGGTAGTGAGGGATCTGCATACCAAGTTTCGTTCAAATCGGTCAAGCCGTTTTTGCGTGATCGCGGCACCTACATACATACATCCAATTTTATATATATAGATGTAATAAAAATCAAACACCCAGATCATCACATTAAAAAGCCTCTCTTTTCTCAGCCCCCAATGACTGTTGCTTTAATAGGAATTCCATCTACTAGTTTAACAATTTATAATTCAGCTGTACCATTCCATATCTAATTAATTCAAAAAAGTGCACGTGACACCTGTAAAATGAAAATTGTCAAGCTACTAAAAATTTCTTTTACTATTGATAATGGACTATAAACAACATTTAGGACAGTCCCCGTCAAGGCTCTACAACCCTTACCCCTCCCTGATGATTTTCTCTACAGCTCCCCCCTTCCCCCCCCACCGATGCTCTCCCAAGTAGCTACAGTGCTGCACTGGAGAAAGAAAAAATGTAATGCAAAATCCCCTATACTATGCAAAATATAAAGATAGCAGAAGTAAACTTCAAAAACGGATATATTACAAACATTACTCTATAGGTTACAAAGCCATGTAGCGGCTGCTGCTACAGTAATCACTCAAGCATATATAGGGATTTAATGGGCATTGGAGCATTTCTATGCCACAGCTGCTACCGCAGCTTTGTAAAAGGAGGATAAAAATAAAACACAATTTGGGTAATATGATACCATTTTATTGGACTAAATATATTTTTCAATTAACTTTTAGAGGCCAAAACTTCTTTTCTCCAGCCAGGACAGTACAAAGCAGTTATGGTATACCCTGTTCTGACATGAGGAAACAGGGTTTGGTATCCAAAAATGAATAAAAAATTTTTAAAATTTAAAATTAGTTAAATAAAAAGACATTACTTATTTCTGTTTTTATTATTTATTAATGTTTATTTTCACAGCTACCACACTACTTTATTCTAAACTAAAAATAAAATTAATTTTTCTACTTTCTACCCAGCATCTTCCCCTCCCCTCTCTCTCTCTCTCTCTCCCTCATTCAGCATCTTCCCTTCCCTCTCTTCCGTCCATTTCATCCAGCATCTGCCCCTTCTCTCTTTCTCTTCCCCTTCCATCCAGTGACTGACTTCCATTCTCTCCCTTCCATCCATTGCATGACCTCCTCTCTCCCCCTTCAATCCAGCATCTACATACACCTTCTTTCCATTCAGTGTCTCCTTCCTCTCCCCCTCCTATCCAGCATTTGCCCCTCTCTCTCTCTCCCCCTCCTTCCATCCAGCTTCTGCCACTCCCCCTTCCATCCAGTATCTGCACCTTCTCTCTCTCTCTCTCCTTCCATGCAGTGTCTCACCCCTCTTTCCCCTCCCATCCAGCACCTGACCTCCTAATTCCCCCTTCTATCCAATTCACCTCCTCTCTTCTTCTTCCATCCATCAGTCATCCCCTCTCTCCCCCTTCCATACAGCATATGACCTCCTCGCTCCCCCTTTCTATCCAGCAACTGACCCCTCCCTCCCCCTTCCATTCAGCATGTCTCTCCCCCTCTCTCCAGCAGTGCAAAACAAAGCTAAAGGCATCATGGGGGCCGCTCTATCGATCCTTGCAGCTTCCAGCCCCACCCCCTCCTGACATCACTTTCAGTTCTGAGGCAGAATAGGCAGTCATGAGGATGAACAGAGTGGTTCTGCACACCTTTAGCTTTGTTTTGCATGCTGCTGAAACAGCAGCAGCGGTAGCGGGGTGTGGTGATATATTTGGGGGTGCCAGGGCACCGGTGGCTCCTCCCGTTCTGACACCTATGTCAGATGGTTCTTTGGTATATGCAATAAGCAATTCTTTTCTGTGCCATCAGCTCCAGGCCCACTTTTGTTCAATGAGGGTATGAGTTTCTAAAAGCACACTCGTCTCATTCTTGTGACAATATGGTTCCTTCTAGAGATACTACTTATCATTTCTATAATGCTACTAGATGTATGCAGCACTGTACATAGTATATGTAGGTTCTTTCTCTGTCCCTAGTGGGCTCACAATCTAAGGTGGGTTTTTTTGTTGGTACATGGGGCAATGGAGTATTAGTTGACATGTCCAGGGTCACAAGAAGCTGCAGCAGGACTTGAACCCTGTTACTCAAGATCTGCTGCACTAACCATTAGACTACTCCTCCACTCCAAGTGGGTTGCTAAAAGTTTTACCAAATGTTTTTCTGATTTGGGGTATTCTTAAATATTTTTTCACACTATAGTTTAGCGGCAAAATCAAAAGAAATGTCTAAGTCTGTTTTGGGCCTAAGTCGCTAGTCGCCCAAAGTCAGGCATGGGAAAAGGTCCATTTTTGAAAAATACGTCCAACATAATTTTTTTTTTTTAAATTGTCTAACTGTTTGTCCAGCCATCTGATCTTGTAGACCGCTAAGTCGTCCATCTTTATACCCCATTTTCGTCCAAAAATTTGTCCAAGTCAAAAACATCTAGAAAAAGATCTCTTGGACATGGGCGGGGTCGGCAAAGTGATGGACTGGATACCCAAACATTGCACCAGAGTAGTGGGGTACCTTACAGGGCACTGCTATGAACTTCACAAAAAGGGTGCCACATATACATCTCACCACAACCTGATGAGACCCATGATGAGACCCCCAAAACACCCCCCAGAACTGACTAGACCCACCTGTCTACCACCTCAATAACCCTTATGGCTGCAGGCGCCACTTATATGGCAATACATAAGAGTTTGGGGGACCTGGGTCCTCCTCTCCACGGTTCACTAACCCACCCCCAAGACCACTTAAGCCACCTCTGTGCAGCTCTACTAGGCTTTCCTATGCCAGGCTGCCAGGTGCTGATGTTCTGGAGGCAGATATGTAAAGTTGTTATTACAATTTTTATGGTCAGTGATCACTGGGGCAGTGTGTGTGGGTCTGTACTTTGTCCCTACAGTGGTTATATGATCACTTTGGATACCTTCTTGTGATTTAGACCTGGTTTTAGATGGCCTAAGTCACAACGTCCAAGACAGTGTTGTAAAACCTTCGGTTATACATGCAGTACGACTAAGTCTAGGACAGCCCATGTCCTGCTCAAATCCTGCCCTTGCCACTCCTCCTAAAATGCCCCTTTTAGCTCTGGGCGTACTGCAACACTGTGAAGGCCTAAGTCATTTTTAGATACGTCTAAAACCCGGTTCGATTATCAGTACTTGGACGACTTGTTTCACTGATCGTCTAAGTGCCGATTTAGGCCAGTTTTTAGAAGTATTTCTGTTTAGATTATGAACCCCTTGGTGTTTGGGATAGCTGGTCAAATGGAAGATAAGAATGATACCTTTCACAGGAGTTAAGCTGGGACCCCGGTTGGGAATAGAAAGGAAGACTCTTGACTGAAAGAACTGTATTTAATTTTGCTGTTAAGACAAATATACTTCAGATACTGTTTGGTTTGAGTTTGAGACTGGTAGTATTATTGTTGCCTTCATACTTTGAGCTTCTGACATTGAAGAAGCTATGCAAAAACAACAAAAACATATTTAATTTAGTTAACCGGAAAACCTGGATTGGATAATCTTACTTCCATGGAATGAACTTTGGATAAGATTCAACTGGTGATTCAACAGAACAGGCACTCCAGTGTAGTGCTCCTCACCCTTTCCTATCACAATGCAAATCAATTGCATCAATGTTAATGTATAGGCATACCCAACACTACTCTTGCTTATCCATATAACTTTCTTCATTTAATAATAATAATAATAATAATAACTTTATTTTTGTATACCGCCATACCCAAGGAGTTCTAGGCGGTTTACATTTGATTAACAAAAAAATTACAAGTGGTTTAAAAACAATTGAACACTATTAGAAGCAAGGAAGTAGTTGAAGTTAGAGAGAGAGGGGGGAGTGTAGGTCAAGGGGGGGGGTTGGAGGTGGGTAAGCCAAAGAAGAACACAAATCACTAGGATATTCACAAAAGAAGCTTTTATTTAGGATTACAAACAGTGCAGTACAAGTCATAACCACTGGTTGCAGCAGAATCATAGTTGTTTCACAGTACTAGCATATTACCTAAATAATTCATTTTAAACACCATCCAAATATCTTCTCCTTAAGGATTCCAGTACAGGAAGAACTTAATGGCGCTTATACAGTAACTCCGGTAATTGAAAAATAAGGTCTCTGCCCCAGTTACTGCTAGACAGATTTATATGGATTGGTGTGGGGCTTTTTTTTTTCTCAGCAGTTCTATTAGTTGGGGAATGAGGCTAGTGCTGGGCAGGTTTCTATGGTCCATGCCCTGATTATGGACACTATTCAAAACCCAATCAAGGACCTTAACAGTCTCAACAAATTTATATGACCCTGTAGAAATGGTTTGGTCAAGTTGGGAATTTTGAATTAGTAAATAAATGTGAAAGTGTATCCTCAGTGTGACCGTGAAAGCTATCGGAACGACAGTACACGCCGAAGTTCCAGGCTTGTACGTATTTGGCAGGCTTTATTGCAAGCCTCACCTCATACCATCATAGGCTTTCACTGTGTATGATATAAATAATATTGTGCAAATTATATTGTGAAACAAAAGTACTGCTTGTATCAAACAATTTAGTCTTATTTAAATTACTTATTTCCAACTTGTCAAACCAATTGCTCAACCACGGCAGCAAGTATAATGCTTATCTCAGATGCTTCCCTCTTCACATTCACATTGTTGTTTTAATAGATATTTCCTTGAAGTTTGGTTCTCATTTTAAATCCCAGTATTTTGCTGTTATATTTCACCGGCTCTACCAAGCTTAGGGCGTGGGTTTAGTGTGCGCTAAAATCCTGAGTGCGCTAAAAACGCTATCGCAGCTTAGTAAAAGGAGCCTATAGTTTCAGGAAAAATTCGTTCCGCAGGAGCCAGACAGGAGACAGGCAGACCTTGATGGGCTGAAAAGGTTTTGATGTCAACACCAGTAGCTGGGGAATAAGCCCAGTGGCAGGCAAACTTCTTAGAGTCTGTGCCTCAAAAATGGCAAGGACAGATCAAGATAAACTGATTTTCAATCTAAAGAAATCAGACCATGTTACACCATACTTTAAAGAGCTAAATGGCTTCCAGTTGAAGCCAGGGTATTGTTTAAATTCAGGACTATTTGCTATAAGGTCCTGCATGGCTAGGCACCTGGTTACCTGGTGGATCAGTTTGCACTTTTTACTCCAGATCGTCCATTATGACTTACATCATTATTTGTGTTTCCTTCTGTACATGGCTGCGTATATAAAAGATTTCTCTGACGACTAATTGCATATCAAGCTGGGATGCTGAGCTTCGTAAATTGTTTTCCCTCTCCTCATCATATACACATTTCAGAAAATTACTGAAATCAAGTCTATTCGCTAGATTCTGGGGAAAATTAATTGTTTTTTTTATATCTTTTGAAGCATTGTAAATCACTGATGCTGTATAGTCTCTTCATTGTTTGTAAATCTCACAGAACTGCAAGGTTTTGAGGTCTAGAAATAAAATGTTATGTTATGTATGCATATGTTAACTCAAGCATATAACAGAATGTGTTATATGTTATTGATAGAGCGGATGGAACGGACAGGTCTTTATCTGCCATCATCTACTATGTTACTAAAACCTGTAACAAGCAAACTGTACAAAAAAGTCTGCATGATATGCAAGCATAGTAAATATGGCAGAAAATCCAAGACCGGAACTTTCCCGTTACTTCTAGCCAAGCATTAGTCAAGTGGCTTCTGGAAACCTGAGCTTAGCCTTAGAAATATTGTCACACAGAGTAGATATTATAGATGTTTGGTGAGTTTTAGAAAGCCTGTACATTCCACATAGATGTATTGCTGTAGTTAGAGTGGTATATGATCTGGTCCCCATCTCTATAGTCCATTGCACTGACCACTAGGCTACTCCAGGAACCTGCTTGCTGCTCTAATCAGACTGTCCATAACATCTTCAGTTGTCATACAGACTGATATGTAGTGTTTCTTTCAGATCTTTGCAGGGTGGGAGAGTGACCACTAGTGGGAGTTAGGAGAATCATGCCTTAATCTCTCCAGTGGTCATCTGGCCAGTTTGGAAACCTTTTTCAAACTTATTAGCTATTGAAACAGGTCTAACATCAAACGTCCAATTTTCTACAGTGTTCCATTATTGCAGAAAAGCGTCCAAATCATAAATCAGCCCTAGCCACACCCAAAACATACCCCCTTGAGATTTAGATGCACTGTTATATTGTTTTTAGTCTACATTTTTTATATGAGATTTTTATATCCACCCGGACCCCTGAGGAAGTTGAGTTCACCGAAACACAGACCGTGTAGGGTCTGGTAGGATAAACATATGTGGACTATGAACTTGCATTTGTATTTGTTTTATTGTGAAGAGTAATAAATAAATCATCTCTCAGAACATCCTCATCCACAGTTTTTTGTTCTCATCATTCAATATATACAGTATATGCAATATGTCAGCTTAATTCAGTCGTGTAATCTTTAAAAGGACAGATAGTCATAAAAACGTGTCCACAAGGACATTGGTTCTCCAGTATTGAAGCTGGAAACCAAGATGCATCAGATAGCTATATATATATATATTTTTTTTTTTTTTGCAGGACTGTGAATAAACATATTTGTCATTCAAATTTAGAAAGATGATGCATGGGAAGTCAATACAAGACAGTAAATAAAAAATAAGCATGTAATCAAGTATTATGAGTTTGTTAAGAGGTGGCAATTGCCATGAGTCCTAAAGCCACAAAGGCCACAAGCCTGCCTTAAGCTGAAGGACTCTAAATTAGTAACAATCCCAAGTGGAGTACTAACAGTATCCCAAATACAACTCTTCTGCAAAAGAAGACAAACTGCACACACAAAATATAATCTACAAGAGACGTTCAGTACAATGATCATGCATAATTTCTTCATACATTCTATTTTATCCCATTACAAACATGCTGTTTTGGTGGCACTAACAGTCACAATATCTATCAGCATTTCTTTGCAGTAGTTGCAATATGGGCCATTCATATCATAGGTCTTAGAAGTGATTAACATCCTAAATCACAATCTTGTAAATAAGTTGTGCCCTAATTGTCCCTGTATTGTGAACACTGTACTATATTCAAATACAATCCACAATGCCTTCTTCAGGCTCATGCAAATTGGTCCTCGTTTTGTAACCTGTTTCAGGGACCTATATCCTCTTAATAACAAGCCAATTGCTGGATATCGATAACACCTATGAAACAGAGTATGCAAAGAAATTCTGTTTGATCATTAAACTGTAGGTCTCTTGTACGAGGGTGAATCAAGAATTAAAGGCAATTGTTAAATTACACATTAACATTTCGATACACCCAGAGACCGGACACAGGCCTGCTTAGATGAACAACTAAGGCTGAAATGTGTCAGTGGCACAATAATCTTAGACAAGGGACTCAGTAATAGAATCAGTGGGAAAATGAGTCCAGGCATGATGTCTCCAAATTAGAATTTCCAGAACGCAGTGGCCTGGTCACAAGCTGCACAGGAATCAGAATGAGCAGCTACTTCTACCAGTTCTGTGTATTAATATGAATCTAAGAAATACCTATGAAAGGGAACAGTGGTCAAAACCTGCTGTCAGTACAAAGGATAGTATGAATAAGTGACTCATCTAAGGTGCAAAATCACTTGATGCTAGTTTGTCCCTAAAGCTCAAAAGCACAAAGCTAGTTTGTTCTCAGCCTTGAGGGCCAGACTAGATGAAAAGGATTTTGAAGCCAGCCAAGGTTTTTCACTCAATATGGGATAAGGCAATTCAGAAACAGATATGATAGGAAACAGATGCTTCTTGTTGTTGCAGAACACAAGGAAGTAGCTGGCAGCAGTGAAGATTTGTGATGAGCTAAAATAAAATCAGGCGCTACCCATTAAGTATGAAAGAAACATAAAAAGACTAAACACTTTCTGAATAATCTTTTATATATATTTCTATATGCTATTATTTAATCCTTTCAATAAGAAGGATGAGGTGACATTTATTATTTTGAGGAATTAGATCAGTGGTCTCAAGCCCGCCAGGTACTATTTTGAGGCCTTCGGTATGTTTATCATAATCACAAAAGTAAAATAAAATGTATCCTTGATCATATGTTCCTTTAGCTATAAATTACAATATTATTATTAAGACTTAGCCAAAAGGAAAGATTTATAAACTATAAAGCGTTTTACCTCATGCAAAATTGTCATTTCTTTAATAAGACATTAACTATTTTTTCTGAGGCCTTCCAAGTACCTACGAATCCAAAATGTTGCCCTGCAAAGGGTTTGAGTTTGAGACCACTGAATTAGATCAAGTAGTTCAATATGAGTTACCCTCAGGTATAGTAGGTATTTTCATGTCCCTACAGTCTGTTTGGACCTGAGACAATGCAGTGTTAAGTGACGGGCCCGAGGCTAAAAAAATTGCCAGTATGATTTGAATTCTGGTTTCTCCAGTTAACAGTCCACTACTCTAATCATTTGACTATTCTTTCAAATTACAACATTAATTTCCACATGAATATTGGTGTATACACATACAAACAGTAATCTTAGAAAAACTACTTAACAGGTATATATTTGTCCAATGCACAGATTTTGAAAAGGGATATGCTCTGCTATGGTTTAGGCAGCCTTTACATGTATACAACCCCATTTTAGTCAAGTCATAGAAGTAGGAAATGAAATGTGCAGACCAGTGCTTTTTGAGTTTCACCAGGATGTTTGACAGAATCTACTGATGTAGATCCTGTTCCAGATACAGAAGAAATGGACATTCATGCATGGTAAGCCCTATGCACTTCCTGCTGAAAACACAACTATTTGTAGATGTATTTCTTTGAGAAATTGATCTTATGCAAGGATTGAATCCAGGGCAGGATTAGCCAAGCCAAGTAGGCATGTGCCTAGGACCCGAAATGGTCAGGGGGGGCTCGATGAAGGAGGGCATAAACATTGTTTATTCCAAACAGTGATGGGCCCCTCCAGTATCGATCAGCAATGTGGGCCCCCCCCCCGATCGGCAACGCAGGCCTCACCTCAATCGGCAACGCAGCCCCCTCCCCCCATCGATGGAAAGTAAGACAAGCATGCAACGGGAACTGTAATTGTGCAAGCGGTGCTGCTTGCCCAAAGCTTCCCTCTGATGCAGCTTCCTGTTTCCGCCTGGGCGCATGGTGGGGTGGGGCAGGCGGGGCATGGGGCCCAGTGTACTTGTGTGCCTAGGGACCCTCGACGAATTAATCCTGCCCTGATTGAATCTGTTTGTTTTGTTCTTACTTTGTTCTGAATTTTATAACATTTTAAGTATGTAACTATCTGTAAACCGTTTTGGAACAAAACAGTATAGAAATTTAAAAAATAAATAAATGCACATTGGGAAGAATAACCTGAATCACAGTTACCGTATGCTAGAATCCACTTGGGGATTAGTGCCCAAGAAAAGGATATGGTTATCATCGTAAACAATACAATGAAACCTTCCACTCAATGTGTAGTGGCGGACAAAAAAGCAAACAAGTTGCTAGGAATTATTTTAAAAGGGATGGTTAACAAGTCTAAGAATGTTATAATGCCCCTGTATTGCTCCATGGTATGACTTCATCTGGAGTATTGCGTTCAATTCTGGTCTCCTTATCTCAAGAAAGATATAATGGCTCTAGAAAAGGTTCAAAGAAGTGTAACCAAGATGATAAAGGGGATGTATCTCCTCTCAGATGAGGAAAGACTAAAAAGGTTAGGACTCTTCAGCTTGGAAAAGAGACGGCTGAGAGGAGATATGATTGAAGTCTACAAAATCCTGAGTGGAACGGGTACAAGTGGATCGATTTTCATTTTGTCAAAAATTACAAAGACTAGGGGGCACTTGATGAAGTTACAGGGAAATACTTTTAAAACCAATAGGAGAATTTTTTTTTTCACTTAGAGAATAGTTAAGCTCTGGAATACATTGCTAGAGGTTGAGGTAAGAGCGGATATTGTAGCTGGTTTTAAGAAAGGTTTGGACAATTTCCTGGAGAAAAGTCCATAGTCTGTTATTGAGAAAGATATGGGGGAAGCCACTGCTTACCCTGGATTGTTAGCATGGAATATTGCTATTTCTCAGGTTTTGGCCAGGTACTAGTGACCTGGATTGGCCACCGTGAGAACGGGCTGCTGGGCTTGATGGACCATTGGTCTGACCTAATAAGGCTATTCTTATGTTCTTATGTTTTTATGACTAGGTTTTTGAGAATGACTAGGCTTTTGAGAATTAGTTGAGGTGTTATAAGGCTCAAAGAGTTGAATTAATAAATAACTCATTTTTAAAGTGCATATATATATTCATTGCACTTATTCAATGAATAGTGTTTAAGACATTAATCTCTCCTTTTACAAAACGGTAGTGTGGTTTTTAGCGGCGGTAACAGCTCCGACTCTCATATAATTCTTATGAGCATCGGAGCTGTTACCGCAACAGCCGGTGCTAAAAAATACACTACAGTTTTGTAAAAGGAGGAATGTAAAAACTTTAAAACTAGATTTTAAAATTGCCAATAAGTTATAAAGTACAATAATTCTTTGTTTTTTAATCTTTATTCATTTCAAATCTTAAAACAAGTACAATAATTACATTTATCAATTTAACTTTCAAATACACTTGAAATCTTACAATTGGTCCTCATATTATAAAATAATATCCCCTCCCTTATTCAATTATGAAAATGATTTATTTTATTAATAATTAAAACAAAATTCCCTCCCCCCCACCCCCCCTTAATGTCTTAAAATTTTTATTCAAGTAAAATCCTGTACTAAACAGTTTAAAACTGGATCCAGTAACTAATCTAATCTGTTACAGGAGAAAACAACCTCCAGGGATTCAAGACAAAGTTAGACAAGTTCCTCCTGAACCAGAACGTATGCAGGTAAGGCTATTCTCAGTTACGGCACTGGTCTTTGACCTAAGGGCTGCTGCGGAAGCAGACTGCCGGGCACGATGGACCACTGGTCTGACTCAGCAGCGGCAATTTGTATGTTCTTACTGAAAACATTACAAGTGTTTCTTACAAAGTTCAATTTCTCAAAATAACTTCTCATTAAATTTCAAGTATTTTTTTCTAGGAATTACTCCAAAATTTTGGAATGTGCTTGTTCTTCGTAAATATAACCTCAGCCCCCTTTTAGAAAACTTAAACATTGTTTTTTAGTGCCAGTCACGGTGGTAACAGCTCTGATGTTCATAGAATTCCTATGAGCGTCAGAGCTGTTACCGCTGCAGCCAGCGCTAAAAACCGTGGTATGGTTTTGTAAAAGGAGGGATAACTAACTAATTAAATGTCTAACCCTTAAGGTAAGCATCTGATGTAGGTAAGTGTAAGTGTCTTAGTTCTTTTTCTTTAAGAAAGTTACAAATGTCTTTTTATTCCTTGTCAACTTATCTTTCTTCAGGCCTCTTTGGTTCTTCTCCCTAAACCCTCTAAAAATGAAAATAAATGGAGAGAAACCTTTCTCCCTGGGTGTATGGTTCTATAAAATATGCCTGCCTAAACATGATACCTGAACTGTTAGATTACCCACAGGAAAAAATACAAATATTTAATTCTTAACTGGTGTCCTGTCCATGCTTTATTCCCCTCCCCTAATATCTATTAGAGAGCAGAATTCCTCTTCAAGCTGCTGTAATTTCTTTCAGTTGTCATATGATTCAAACATTCTACATTCAGCTCTCAGTCATACCAACATCTCCAAAATAAAATATAATACCCCAAAATAGAATTTAAACACCTAGGAGGAAAACTAGGAGGATGATATGGTTTCATCGAACAGGTTTACATTTCAACCTGGTTAATCTTTCTAGAGCCTATAACACAAGCAGGTAAATTGTTCAGCACTCTTGAGGAAATAAAAATCAAGATTTATTTTTAAATTTGAAGAAATATATTTTCAGCAGCTGACTCATTAGGGAATATATTCAGCTACTTTGAAAAATAGACCTTTCTTAGTTTATAAAACAAGGAAGACCACCTCAGTTATTTCCTTAATAAATTATTTTTTATTCCTTTTTTTAAGGGCTCGAGTTCCCTCACAAAGAGGGTCTGGTTAAATTAATCTTTGCTAGGAATCCTATGTTTACCCCTTTGTTTAACCTTTACTCCTTCTGAAGAACTGTTTTCACTTAGAATTCCTGAAAGACATTTTGTCCCACAATCAATCTTTTATCACTCTTCTGTTTACTAATTTTCACAGATAAACTTTACCATTTTCCCTCACAACATGCTCACACACACAGAGCAGACATAAACGGTTCCTCCTTCCACAAGATCATTAGTTGCTCTCTCCCAACTGCCCAAGCCAGCAAGCACCCTTACTGACTTGTGCAGCCAATCAGGGAAGTCATTTCATCCATAACAGGACATCATTACATTCCAACTGCAGTTTTGAATTAGTTTTAAACTTTAAAACTTTCATTTTTGGAGGGTAAAAAAAAAAAAAATCACAGAATGTGCTAATATCCAAAATTAACATCCTGTCAAAATACAGTATTATATTCTTACTAGTCGTTAAGCCCGTTACATTAACGGGTGCTAGAATTTATGTCTGTCTGTATTTTTCTTTCTGTCTCTTTCCTCCCTCCATTTCCCTGTGTAGCGCTGTCTCTGCTTTCTTCCTCAGTCTGCACTCTCAAGCTGTAACATTACTGCTTAGCTTTTTCTCCCTGCAAGCATCTCTGCTCTAGCCCCCTGTCCTTCTGTGACTGTCTGTGTGTCTCTCTCTACTTGTGCACTGTTTGTTTGTTTTTTTCAATCTCTCTTTAGCTCCTGATCCCCTCTCACTGACCCTTGCCGACTGCATGTAATTCCGGTTAGGTTTCCATGGCAACCCTGCTCGCGGGTCTGTTCGGTAGGGCCGTTTTTTCGGGTCTGCCGGCGCCGGGTGGGGAAGAGTCCTGGCTCCTTTTTTGGTTTGGGCACGTGCAGAGGGGCTCAACAGCGCACAACCACCTTTCCTTCCCTCCCTCCATCAGGTGCAGTGCAGCTCCACCAATGTTAAAAGCAGCCGCATCGAAATCAGAGGCCTGCCACTGCCGTAGCACGTTCCCCTCTGCCTTGGTCCCGCCCCTTCTCTGACATATGGGACCGCGGCAGAGGGAACGTGTTACGTTGGCAGCAGGGCTCCAATTTCAAAGCAGCTGCTTTTAACATAGGCGGAGCTGAACTGTACCTGATGGAGGAAGGGAAGGAACGGTGGGGCAAATTTCGTCAACGGCAGTCCTTGTGCGGTTCGAGAGAGGGGGGGGTGGAGTCGGCGACTTGCAGCGTCGCGTGCCTCCCACCCCCCCTTCCCTCCGGCTCCGCCGCCGATAGTCTCCACCTGCATTGCCCCTGGCGCAGCACTCACCGGCCCGTCGGGCGGGGAACGGAGGAACAGGTTCAGGGCTGCCAGGGGGGGAGGAGTGAGTCCGGCTGAGACTGGCAGGAAGAGGAAGGCGGAGCAGGTGAGCCGGCACCGAAAAAAACTTTAAAGAGCCAGCCAGACCGTGAGTGCGAGCTGTTGTAAGTTTGCATGTGCACTCTTGCCGGCCACGGACATACGGATCACGGAAGCACGCGGATTAGACTGCGCATGCGCCGCCTACGGTTTTATTATATAGATGTCTGAGCAACTTCTGCTATTTCTGGCAACAGGAATATATATGCAATACAACAAACATAGCACTTCTCAGGAGATCCCCAGCATCTCTGCTGGACACTTGTGGGTCTTTTGTTTTATTGCCAATGTGTTCCTGTGTTTTTTTTTGCCCTCTCTTATGTTTGGCTGGAGTACTTCCATGGCTGGGGGCGCTGGTTTTCTATGGAAGTTGGGGGGGGGGGGGGGGCTCGGGAGGGCCTTTCAGCAGGATCCAATTCTGTTTTTTTTCCCCCAGACCATTGCATGGGACTTTGGGGTTTGGGGGTATTGGAGAAGAGCGGGGGAGGGAGGGTGGTGGATGGACTGGGGTGGAGGGTTGTGGGGAGGTTTGGGCTGGGGGGAGTTCATGTTTGGTTGTGAATGGGTATGAATGGTTGTGTGTCTGGGACCCAGAGAGCAGTGGACTGGTTTTGTTCCTTTTTGAGCTATGGGTGGTCTTTTGTTTCGGGACGGCTGGCTGGGACGGTTTCCCCGGTAGTATGTTGGGTTATTTATCCTTTTACCCTGTTCTTATTCTTTTATGGTAATTAAGTTTGTCTCATGGAATGTTCATGGTATTACATCTCCTGTTAAATGTCAAAAAATTCTTAGTGCATTGAATCGACAGAAGACCCACCTCTCTTCTGCGAAACATGTTAAACTTCGCCGTTGGTGGGTTGGTGAGGTTTTGGAGTCCGCAGGCTTGCACCGGAGAGCAGGTGTGGTCATCTTATACCGTAAAGGTTTGCATCTTACTATCCATAAGGTTTGGTCTGATCCACAGGGGCGCTATCGTCTAGCTAAAGTCACTCTTAATAGGTAGGACTTGTTATTGTGTAACATCTATGCTCCTAACACTTGGGATAAGTCCTTTATGCATTCTCTCACCAGACTCCTCCATCAGGACCTTCCAGTGGGGATGGGGGGGATTTTAACCAATTTTTTGATCCCACTATTGACAAATCTAATCCCCTTCCCCATGACAGGTATGCCCCGACTAGAGGCCTTTCATTATTTGCCTCGTCTATGTCTCTGATTGATGTGTGGCGGGTGTTAAATCCTGGAGACCGCGAATACACTCACACGTCTAGCGCCCATGCAATAGAATCCCGTATTGATAATTGGCTGCTTACGGACTCCTTGTTTCCTCAGGTGGGATCAGCGGAGATTGGGGGGTATGATGTTTCTGATCATGTTATGATTGTTCTTACTTTAGAGTTTCCTGGGGACGCCCCTAGGGGCTTTCATTGGCTATTTCCTCTCTCGCTCTATTCTGACCAGGAGTTCCATTCTTTCTTGCTCAACAAATGGAAAGATTATGCTTTTCATAATGCGGTTCATAGGGAGGACCTGCTTCTCTATTGGGAGGCTGATAAAGTTGTTTTGAGGAGAGAGATCCTTGCTTACTCCAGCAGAAAGAAAAAACGGCGCGACCATCAAGTGCTCCAGTTGGAACGCCAGGTTCAGGATGACCGTCGCCGCTATGAGGATCATCCCACCAGAGTAAATACTGATGGCCTCGCAACAGGCCTTGCGGGAACTTCTACATGACCAGGCTATGAAATCTTTGGCTTGTTTTAAATATCAACTGTATTTGAATGCTAATAAGAGCGGGAAGTTGTTGGCTAACCTAATTCGGCGCGCTAAGGGATTTTCCCCTATTCTGCAACTTCGTAAGGCAGATGGTGGTCTGGTCCACCAGGATGAAGATTTGGCAGCAGTATTTCAACATTACTTTCAGGAGTTGTACAATGTTGCACAGACTTCTGTGCTGGCAGGGGAGCTTTATTTAGATCAGGTCTCTCACCAGGTGGTGTCAGAGTCTCAGAATCCACGATTACAGGCCACTTTCATGGTTGAAGAGTTAACGTTGGTCATTGGAAATTCCCCGTTGCATAAGCAGTGGGCCCCGATGGCTTTCGGATCGAGTTTTATCGACTTCTACTTGCGGACGTTGCTCCTGTTCTGGTTGATATGTTTACTGGTGTGGTATGTGATGGGGCTCTTCCACCTTCTCTTCAGATAGCTCAGATTGTGGTTTTGCTTAAGCCTGGGAAAGATCCGTTGCAGGCCTCCTCTTATTGCCCCATCTCCCTTTTGAATGCTGCAGCAAAGTTTTTTGCTAAATTATTGGCCAACTGGCTAGCGGTGATTTTGCCCTCCCTTATTGCGGATCCTCAGGTTGGGTTTGTCCAGGGTAGGTCTTCCACTCAGAATCTACGTATTATTCTGGCATCCCTGGAGTGGGTGGAGCGTGAGAGGGTTTCTTCTGTGCTGGTCAGTTTTGACGCCCACAAGGCCTTCGATAGAGTCTTGTGGGACTTTTTGTTTTGTACTCTTCAATTTTATGATATGGGGGGTTTCTTTAGTGCCGCGGTGAAAGCGTTGTATAATAATCCACAGGCCATGGTGATGGTTAATGGGGTTTCCTCGGAGGCTTTTCCGATAAGAGGGGTACTAGACAGGGTTGCCCCTTGTCGCCTCTTCTCTTTGTACTCGCATTAGATCCCTTGCTTCACGAGATCAATGATAATACGGAGGTTCAGGGAGTCCGTCTTGGAGGTCAAGAGTTTAAGATTTCGGCATTTGCAGACGATTTGTTAGTTCATTTGACCTCCCCGTCAGTTTCCTTCCCCACTCTTATGTCGCTTTTCGAAGAGTATGGTGATTTTTCTGGCTTTCAGCTTAATTATGATAAATCCTGGGCGCTAGCTACTGCAGACTCTGTGTGTCGGGAGTGACCGGGTCGGTTTCCTTTACGATGGGTGGATGGTTCATAGAAACATAGAAATAGACGGCAGATAAGGGCCACGGCCCATCAAGTCTGCCCACTCTAATGACCCTCCCTATCTATCTTTGCGGATAGATCCCACATGTCTATCCCATCTGGCCTTAAAATCTGGCACGCTGCTGGCCTCAATAACCTGAAGTGGAAGACTATTCCAGCGATCAACCACCCTTTCAGTGAAGAAGAACTTCCTAGTGTCACCGTGCAGTTTCCCGCCCCTGATTTTCCACGGATGCCCGCTTGTTGCCGCGAGACCCTTGAAAAAGAAGATATCTTCCTCCACCTCGATGCGGCCCATGAGATACTTGAATGTCTCGATCATATCTCCCCTCTCTCTACGTTCCTCGAGTGAGTAGAGCTGCAACTTCCCTAACCGCTCCTCGTATGGGAGCTCCTTGAGTCCCGAGACCATCCTGGTGGCCATTCTCTGGACCGATTCCAGTCTCAGCACATCCTTGCGATAATGCGGCCTCCAGAATTGCACACAGTACTCCAGGTGCGGTCTCACCATGGATCTATACAGTGGCATAATGACTTCAGGTTTACGGCTGACGAAACTCCTGCGTATGCAACCTATGATTTGCCTTGCTTTGGATGAAGCTTGCTCCACTTGGTTTGCAGATTTCATGTCTTCCCTGACAATCACCCCTAAGTCTCTTTCTGCTTCAGTTCTTGTCAGGATCTCACCATTTAGGGTGTAAACCTTGCACGGATTGCGGCTTCCCAGGTGCATGACTTTGCATTTTTTGGCATTGAAACTGAGTTGCCAGGACCTAGACCAGCGCTCCAGTAGAAGTAGGTCATGCATCATATCGTCTGCCATTGAATTTTTTTCTGTTGTGCTTTTGCTCACCACATTGCTTAGTTTGGCATCATCGGCAAATAATGTTATTCTACCTCGGAGCCCTTCTGTCAAGTCTCTTATATAGATGTTGAACAAGATCGGGCCCAGGACGGAGCCCTGTGGCACTCCACTTATCACCTCTGACATTTCGGAGGGGGTGCCATTCACCACTACCCTCTGAAGCCTACCTCCAAGCCAGTTCCCAACCCATTTGTTCAATGTGTTGCCCAATCCTAAAGAACTCATCTTGCTCAGCAACCTGCGGTGTGGTACGCTATCAAATGCTTTGCTGAAATCCAGGTAGACGATGTCCAGGGACTCACCAGCATCCAGCTTCCTCATCACCCAGTCAAAGAAGCTGATCAGGTTGGATTGATAGGATCTCCCTTTTGTAAATCCATGTTGATGGGGATCCTGTAGATTCTCCTCGTCCATGATCCTATCCAATTGGCGTTTGATTAGGGTTTCCATTAGTTTGCTCACTATTGATGTGAGACTCACTGGTCTGTAATTTGCCATCTCCATCCTGGAGCCTTTCTTGTGAAGTGGAATGACGTTAGCCATCTTCCAGTCCATCGGGACGTTACCTGTACTAAGGGAGAGATTGAAGAGCGCGGATAGCGGTTACGCCAAGACATCACCCAACTCCCTGAGCACCCTAGGGTGTAGGTTGTCAGGCCCCATTGCCTTGTTGACCTTGATTTTTGACAGTTCGCAGTAGACGCTGCTGGGTGTAAACTTGAAATTACTAAACGGGCCAACTGATTTAAACCTTGTCTGTGGCTGAGGGCCGATTCCCGGCGCCTCGCGGGTGAAGACTGAGCAGAAGTATTTATTTAACAGTTGGGCTTTATCCGAGTCCGTCTCCACATAGTCTCCGTCTGGTTTTCTGAGACGTACTATCCCGCCCGAGTTCTTATTTCTGTCACTGATATACCCGAAGAAAGATTTATCTCCTTTCTGGATGTTCTTTGCTAGAGACTCCTCCATGCGGAATTTGGCCTCCCTAACTGCTGCTTTGACGGCTCTTGACTTGGCCAGATATTCTACTCTAGAGTCCTGTGTCCTTGATTGTTTGTAAGAGATGAATGCTTTTTTCTTCTCTTTGATGAGGTCCGAGATCTCCGTAGGGAACCACTGTTGCTTGTTGTTCCTACTCCGTTTGCTTACTGATTTAACATAGCGGTTTGTTGCTTCCTGTATGGTGGCTTTCAAAGTTGACCACATTTCTTCCACGTTGTCGGTGTCTGCTTGGCTTTGTAGTTCCTGGTGAACGAAGTCTCCCATGTCTTGGAAGTTTGTGTCCTTGAATTTGAGAACCTTGGTCAGTGTGGTAGATTTTGTGAATCCTTTCCTGAGATTGAACCATATCATATTGTGGTCACTGGAGGCCAAAGTTTCACCCACCGAGACCTCTGTGATACTTTCTCCATTGGTAAGTACTAGGTCCAGAATTGCCTGATCCCTTGTTGGTTCAATTACCAGTTGCCTGAGTCCTGCTCCATTCAAAGAGTTTAATAGCTTCCTGCTGCTGCCGGAATCAGAGGAAAGTGTGACCCAATCCACATCAGGCATGTTGAAGTCACCTACCAATACTGTGTCCCCCAGCAAGGTGATATTCTCTATATCTCCAATTAGTTCCATATATAGGTCATCTTGATGTTTTGGGGGTCTGTATACTACGCCAAGTTACAGGCATTTGTCCTTCCCTCTGGCCAAATTTACCCAAAGGGATTCCCCAGTGTACTGTACATCTGTGATTCTGGTGACCTTAATGTTATCTTTAGTATATAATGCTACACCACCCCCCATTTTGCCCTCCCTGTCCTGGCGAAGCAAGTTGTAACCTGGTATGACCATGTCCCACCCATGGGAGTCTGTGAGCCAGGTCTCAGATATCGCCACCACATCCAGGTCGGCATTCCTCATTTCTGTTTCCAAGTCTAGGATCTTGTTTCCCAGACTGTGGGCGTTGATGTACATAGCCCTCCATGTTATGTGTTTGTTGTATATCAGTGGGGACAATCCCTCTTTATCAGCTAGGACACCATTAGCATTATTCGCGTGTCTCTTACACTCCCTAGACCGAGCGCTACAGCGTGTACCTGTCCCTGACTCCCCATGACTACAGTGTGCTCCTAACCCAGACTCGGTAATGTGTGTACCCTGTGGGGGTATTCCCGTTTGGGCTACTTGAGCTCATTTAGTGCAATTTGCAACGTGTGCACTCTCACTGGACCCAGAATTACAGTGTGTACTCCCTCTAGACCCAGAATTGCTATATTTACTCCCCCTAGACCCAGAATTGTAGTGTGTCCCAGAAATATAGTGTTTACTTAGCTCAGTCTCAAAAGAGTATTGGTAGCTTAGCTCGTCAGGTGGGTTGTTTGTGCCCGTACCATCCCCCAACTTACCTAGTTTAAAGCCCTGTGTAGTAGGCAGGCTAGACGGTGTCCAAGGACGTTCTTCCCCCTCCTGGTCAGATGTAACCCATCTGGTCCCAGCAGTCCTTGCAGTGCCTTTCCGTGGTGCAGGAACCCAAAGTTCATCTCCTTGCACCATCCCTGCAGCCAGTCGTTCGCCCTCCGGACTCAAGTATTGGGAGATGCAGCTTACGAGCTGTGTGGGCATGCTATATTGTGCTAATGCTGATGCTTTGGTGGCCGCTATGAATTGTAGTTTTCTGCAGTGGATATCCCTGCCTCTTTCCTTCTACGGCAAAGTTCAATTGTATAAGATGGTTGTTTTTCCTTGCTTGCTCTACGTGCATCAGTTACTGCCCCTTTGTCTTCGGCGCAGGGATCTTCACCAGCTTCATAGGCAGTTGAATCGCTTTCTTTGGCAGGGTAAGAAGTCTCAGATTTCGCTTACTTATCTGTTTGGCCTGGGGAGAATCAGGGGTTTGGGACTTCCGGACATTGGCCTGTATAACTTGGTGTGCCTGCTTCGTTATTTGGGTAACTGGTGCTTACAGAGTGATGATTATCTTTCTTGGGACTTTGAATGCTCTTTTTCAACCTTGGCACCTCTTTTCATTGTTTCAGATTCCCATCTGCCTTTTTCCCCCCGCATTTCGGTCCAGTGTTCTTCTTCGGTCTTGGCGCTTCTGCTGGAGGGCCTTGGTCGAGTTGCTGGGGGGGGGGGACCCTCAGGTTTCGGATCAGTTGTCTATTAGGGGTAATCCGCAGTTCCTCCCTGGCAGCAATAACCCCATCTTTGTGAGATGGTCTGGAGAGGGTTTGTTTCTTCTTGAATATTTATTGGACGCTAAGGGGGGCTATGAAATCTTGGGGTGCTCTTTCCATGCTCCATTCATTGGGGGTGGGGGGTTTATTCGCCTATAAACAAATTCATCATTATGTGGAATCCTTGGCTTGCCCAGACCTGCGGTTTCATTTAGGCCACCATCTTTGTCTCTTTTATGCCCAATTTCATGCTAGTGGCCCAACGGTGTCTGCGTTGCATGGCACTTTATGATATCTCTCTTCTTGGAAGTCTTATGAGGCTTTGTAGCGTCACTGGGGGAGAGATTTGGGCGTACCTGTCGAGTCTTTGAATTTTCCTTCCCTTATTAATTGTATTTCCTCTATTTCTATCAGCACCGAACTTAGGGAATGCCAATTTAGAGTGGTCTATTGAGCATATTTTTCCCAAGAGCGGGTGCATAATGTCGGGGGTATTTCTTCCCTGACCTGCCCTAAATGTCGACAGGGCTGTAATTCATTTTTTCATGTCTTTTGGGGGTGCCCTCGAGTGAAAGTTTTTTGAAGGGCTGTAATCCGATTTCTGGAATGGATTTTTGGCCAATCTATTCCGATGCCGCTGGTGGGCTTGCTTTTGGATCGGGGACATCAGATGCTGATCAGCTCGGGGACATCAGATGCTGATCTGGAAGGCTGCTGTTATAGGAAAGAAGATCATACTTACTGTCTGGATGCAAGCGAACACACTGCTTACTGGGCTTGGAGGAATTGCTTTCATAACTTCATGCTCTTGGAGCAGTGCCATGCTCGCTTATCCTTGAAGCGGAAAAAAGTTTTTCTGCAGACCTGGGACTCCTATATTCAATCGTTTTCCTCTAGGGCCAGAAGTCTGGTCTTAAACTCCTTTTAGCTCTCGGCTGCTTCCCCAGGATGGATGGCATGCTGTTTGGCTGAGTGTGGATGGTTGATATGGATGGATAGGTGAATGTGGTTTGTTAGTTGGGTAGGGTGGGGATCGACTCTGTGGGGGATGGTTGGGGTGAGGTTGTCCTGGTTGGTGCTTGCTGGGCGGCATAAAAACACATCTAGCTCAGCAGTCTCTCTGTTTTGTTTCTCTGCTAGTTTGGGGGGTATGGGTAGGGGTTTGAGGGGAGCTTCTGGGGTGGGGGAGTGTTGGCACTTGGGAGGGGGTGGGGGTTGGGACGGGGGTTTATTCAAAAAAATTGTTTGGTTGTACTTTTGATGTTCTCGACCTTGTTGTACTAATGTTTTATATTGTGTACTTGCTGGTTGTACATCAATAAAACATGATTTACACTAAATATGTTGAAGAGCACGGGTCCAAGCACTGAACCCTGCAGCACTCCACTGGTGACGCTTTTCCAGTCCGAGTATTGTCCATTTATCCCCACTCTCTGTTTCCTATCCGCCAGCCAGTTTTTAATCCACGTGAGTATTTCAACCTCAATTCCATGGCTCACAATTTTTCGAAGTACAGTGGTACCTTGGTTTACGAGCATAATTCGTTCCAGAAGCATGCTCTTAAACCAAAACACTCGTATATCAAAGCAACTTTTCCCATAAGAGTTAGTGTAAACTTGAACAATTCGTTCCACATCCCCAAAAACTTAATTACCATTAGGGACGCCTCCACCGCTGCCTCTGCCATCCACGCGACTCCTCCAATTCTCCTCCTCTGCTGCTGTTCGCTGCCTCTCACTGCGAGTGGTGCTCGCTAAGCAAACGCCGCCACTGCCGCCACAGAGCCCGACTGGACACTGTTGGCTCTGCCACTCCCGGACGCTGCACCCCCCCACGGATACCACTACCCCCTCTGCTTGGACCTTCAAGTGCTGGCTCACTCCTGCCGGACGCACCCCGACTCCCATGCTCCACCTGAGGCCACCGGCGCAGTTATCGCCTCTTCCCCCCCCTCCCCGACTGGTCCTGTCCTTACCCCTGCACCACCGATGATAAAAGTGCCTACCGCTGGTCTGCTGCTGAGCCTTGAGCATCTGCGCATGCTCAGGCCTTCTGATCTCACCCTCTCCGAGATTCTCATGAGATGCTCAAGGCTCAGCAGCAGACCGGCGGCAGGCACTTTTATCACCGGCGGTGCAGGGGTAAGGACAGGGCCAGTCGGGGAGGGGGGAAGAGGTGATAGAAGCGCCGGTGGCCTCGGGGGGAGCAATACTGTTGGTTCCCGCAGTCGGGTCAGGTCGGGTGGGGGCTCGCAAATCGAGTCAATGCTCGGTTTACGAGTCAAAAGTTTGCTGAGTGTTTTGCTCATCTTGCAAAACACTCGCAAACCGGGTTACTCGTAAACCGAGGTTTGACTGTAGTCGTTCATGTGGAACCTTGTCGAACACCTTCTGAAAATCCAGATATACAATGCTGACCGGGTAACCCTTGTCTATCTGCCTGTTTACTCCCTCGAAGAAGTGCAGCAAGTTCGTCAAGCAAGATCTTCCTTTGCTGAAGCCGTGCTGGTAGGTCCTCATCAGATCATGTCCGTCAAGGTGCTTAATGACGTGGTCCTTTATCAGCACCTCTAACATCTTTCCTGGTACCGAGGTCATACTCACCAGTCTGTAGTTTCCCATATCACCCCTTGAACCTTTCTTGAAGATCGGTGTAACATTTGCCACCTTCCAATCTTCCGGAATCCTTCCCGATTTGATCGACAGATTGGCTATTTGTTGAAGCAGTTCAGTTATAGCCCCTTTCAATTCTTTGATTACCCTCGGATGGATGCCATCCAGTCCTGGGGATTTATCATTTTTAAGCCTATCAATCTGCTTGCATACCTCTTGTAGACTGACAGTCATCCCTGTCAGTTTCCTGTCTTTGTTTCCTGCTTATAGCCTGTCGGCTTCCGGTATGTTGTGTATATCCTCTTCGGTAAACACAGATGCAAAAAATGTGTTCAGTTTGTTGGCGATGGCTGTGGCCTCCTTTAGCACTCCCTTTATTCCATGGTCATCCAACGGTCCCACCGCTTCCTTTGTGGGTCGTTTCCCCTTAATATATCGAAAGAATGGCTTGAAGTTTTTTGCCTCCTTGGCTATTTTTTCATCGTAGTCTGTTTTGGCTCCTCTTTGATGCTGTTTGTGCTTTTTCCAGTTTTTGTCCGTTATGGGCCTTTTCCATTCCTTAAATGAAGTCTTCTTGTCTCTGATCGCTTCTTTCACCATTACAGTGAGCCACGCTGATTCCTTGTTCTTTTTCCTCTTGGATCCCTTGTCGCTACACGGTATATATAGATTCTGTGCCTCGGTGACTGTGTCCTTAAAAGGGACCATGCTTGTTCTAGCGTCTTTACAGTGCTTCTCCTCTTCTTAATCTTCTTCCCCACCATGAGTCTCATTCCTTCGTAATTCCCTTTTTGGAAGTTCAGCTCTGTGCCCGTCGTTCTGGATCGATGTTTTGTCCCTGTGTCCAGGTCAAAGCAGATCATATTGTGATCCCTGGTTCCCACCTTTCCCTCTACTTCTACACCTTGTGCCGGTCCTCGTAGTCCATTTAGAATTAAGTTCAGAATTGTTTCCTCTTGTATTCTCCTTGACAAGTTGTTCCAGGATTCTGAGAATGCTATTTTGGAGTCTGGTTCAAATGGGTTGAATTAGTGTTTCTGACAGGAGACACAGTTGTTATAAAGAGAGAAATTTTCAGAAGTTTTTGTCCCAGAAAAGAAGGTAGATAAAGAGAAACAGCTTTTTTCAAAGCAGGTATTCCAGAGAGTTAGTGACTAAATGCAGGATACCTGATGATAATTCTCCAGCCTTAGTTAACCTCTGCCTATCAGGATACAAAGTGATTCATTGTCACAGAAAGACAGAGAGGTAAGTGTCTACTCATATTATATAAATCATTTTTTTCCTTAACATTATTAGATAGCAATGATGAATAGGGTTTAGAATATATGATCTGCAGTATGAAGAGTCCAGAAGGAGAAAAAGATTTAGGAATACTGTTTATGTAAAGAACTCCTAGTAATTGGAACAAGATAGAGGATAGACTGTTCAATCTGATCTCTCATTATATCACAACTTTTACTCACTTGATAGGTTTAGGAGACTTAAACCTACACTTAGAAATACATGACAACCCAGAAACCCATACCTTTAAAATTCTACTGGAACAACTCAACTTTACTACTTTTCCATACAATTCTACTCATAATGGTGGTCATTGTCTAGATTTCATATTTGATATATCTAAAAATGTAAATTTCTCCTCGATAGACCATGTTACATGGGAACCAGTTATCTGGTCAGACCACTGTCTTTTAAATCTCTTCCTGAAACTGTCTATAACATGTACATTAGACAGATTGTGAGCTCGCCTGGACAGACAGGGAAAAATGCTTGAGTACCTAAATAAACTAATGTAAACCGTTCTGAGCTCTCCTGGGAGAGCGGTATAGAAAATTGAATAATAAATAAATAAATGTATATCAGCAACTTTAATAGACACGTCTAAGGTACGGCATGGCAAGATCTCAAATAACAAATTTTGGAATACAATTATGGACCACTTAGAATCCAAAGGTGAAGATGTAGATAAGGCCTTATCCTCCTGGCATAACCTTATAATATCAGTTTTAGATAAGATTGCTCCAATCCAACTAAACCAGAAAAATAACCCATGTTTTTCAGAATTGCTAATAGCCTTAAGCATAGGTATTGGAACGGGGAGAACCACAGAGTCCGTGGCCTCCCCCAAAATTGCCACTTACTCACTTACTTTTATCCCTGGTGGTCAAGAGATGCAGCGGGCAGGAGCCCGCTGCTAACCTGGTTGGTTGCAGCTGATTTCTTCAGTCGCTGAGTGGCAATAATTGTGAGCACGTTTTGGTGCTCCTGCTCGACGCTCAGTTGCTTCTTTGACTGGCTCCCGCATATTTTCATGATTTGTGAGAATTTGCAGGAGCCAGGCCAAGAAGCCACTGAGCGCCGAGCAAGAGCGTCAAAGCGCGCTCCCGCTCATTAATGCTCAGTAGCTGAAGAAACTATCCAGGACTGGCAGGGATAGCAGCGGGCTCTTACCCGCTGCACCTGTGGACCACAAGGCCAGAGGAAGTAGGACGACAGAGCAGGGTACAGAACGAGCGTGCGCACGTGTGAGGGAGGGGGCTGGGAGCAGGGTCTGACAGAGGGGGGTGGCTGGCTGCAGAGTCTGACAGGGGGGGGTGGCTGGGTGCAGAGTCTGACAGGGGGGAGGGAGGGAAGGGGTTGGGTGTAGAGTCTGACAGGGGTGGCTGGGTGCAGAGTCTGAGTGGGGAGGGGAGGGGGCTGGATGCTAAGCCTGGCAGGGAGAGTCTGGGTGCAGGGGGTAGAGAGTTGGGAAGGCAGAGAGGAAAGATGCTCAGGGGGTTGGGAAAGACAGATACTGCACATACTGGGAGAGGGTTGGGAAGGACAAATGCACGGGCTGGTGGGGATAGGAAATGAGGAAAAGAGAGATGCTGCACAGGTGGATTAGTGGGAAGGGAGAGAAAGAAATGCTGCCGGTAGAGGATGGAAAATGAACAGAGAATTGTTGAACATAGGTGTGTTATAACTTCAGCAGGGACTAGATTGCTAGGAGTCAGAAAAAGCACTGAACTATAAGAAAAAACAGACTGACTCAATAATATACACAGCCTAAGAGGAGGGCTCGCTATACAAAAACTTAGCTCAGAGAAATAAAACTCTGAAGAGGGAGCGGTTACCCCCTCTTGGGAAAAGAGTTTGTCTTCCAATCATTGCTTAATCAATGTTAAAAGCGAGACCAGCTCAAAGGTGTAAAAGTGTATCAACTAAGTTTGTAACACTTGATTACTTAATTGAAACTACTGTATGCAAATAGGTCAAAAGAAACTTTCTTGCAATTCAGGTTGCCACTAATACTTTCAACTTAGCTTAAGAGCTTGACTTGATTCAAATAGCAAAAGCTATGTGGGACCCCAAAAGCTATGTGGGAAATCAATCTGGCAAACTACTTTCAGGAAAAGATAAGATAGTTAGAGAGACATTTATATACTCGTTGGTCGATAGTATTGAGATGGATCCTATAAATGTCAGTAAAGAAGAAGAGATACCAGCTGACAGAAATTGGAATAAATTATCACCTGTGACCTCTCGAGATACCTCAGATTTACTGAGAAAACTCTCAAAACAATTCTGTTGTTTGAATATCTGCCCAGGCAATATGCTACAGCAGGGCTGCCAAAGTCCGGTCCTCGAGATCTACTGGCAGACCAGGTTTTCAGGATATCCACAATGAACATGCATGAGAGAGATTTGCAGACCAAGATAGCATTGCAGGGAAATCTCTCTCATGCATATTCATTGTGGATATCCTGAAAACCTGGCCTGCCAGTAGATCTCGAGGACCAGCTTGGGCAGCCCTGTGCTAGACCATGCTCCTCTGGGATTTCTACAATGGCTGACAAATTTTGTAAACATATGCTTGGGAAGAGGTATGTATCCTAAAACAATATATGTCATCGCCCTGACCCTTATACCTAAGGCATTGAGATTAGACCTATCCAGAGCTGAAAGATTTAGGCCAGTGACAGGAATACCATGGCCTACAGCAGTGTTTTTCAACCTTTTTACACCCATGGACCTGCAGAAATAAAATAATTATTCTGTGGACCGGCGGTTGAAGAACACGAGGCTAAGTCGTGGGCCAGACCCCGCCCATCTCTACCCAATATCCACCCCAGACCCCGCCCCATAATAGTACTAATTGCACCTTGCACGTCCCGTGCCTCATCTGGAAGCCTCCCCTCTGATGTTGCAATGTCAGAGAGAAGGCTTACGGCTCAGGCACAGGATGCCCGTGGGAGCCACTGCTCGTGGCTTTGTGCACTGAATCAGCGAGGGAAAGGGAGCCGGCTCAAAGATAACGCTGCATCGATCGCACTGTGGATCGGTGGTTGAAGAACACTGTTTTGGGCCTGATGCACGTGCTGGCCCTGTGGACTGGCAGGAAATTTCTGTGGACCGGCACTGGTCCATGGACCGGTGGTTGAAGAACACTGGCCTACAGAACTGCTAGAATTATGTGTTAAAATACAACTGTTAGACTTACTAACCCAGATTTCATACTGCACAACACAGTTTAGGGATTTGCATAGTACAGAATTATTACTGCTTGAATTGACGTCAAAGGCAAAACTGTATTTATGCAGGGGTAAACAATCCATATTGCTACAGTTTGATAATTCTGCTGCATTTAACGCGGTAGACCACTCTCTGCTAATTGTGAAGTTGAATGAATTAGGCTTACATGGATTAGTCCTAAAATTGTTTGCAGAATTCTTAGGAAATAGGACCTATGAAGTAAGAAAGGGAAATAAGAGGTCCCAGAAATGGACTGCTTTTTGTGGGGTGCCACAAGGAACCCCGCTGTTTCCTTCCTTATTCAACATTTACTTAAGAGCCCTGGCAAAAAGATTCTCCTCTTCTCAGATCCACATATTTTCTTACGTGGATGATATCTCCCTATTTTGTGTAGCCTGAGACTCTTTTGAGGCCACTCTACAACACCTAGCAAGGAATATAGAGAACCTTAACATGTGGATACAAAAAAACTTCCTTAAACTTAATAAACAGAACACCAAAGTGCTTTGGTTTGGGCAGTGGCATAGTGAGGGTGGGAGGCACCTGGGTTGCCCAGCCCTCTTCACCCCATTTTTTCCCTGCCCCAGTACCTCTTTAACTTTCCTGGTACAAGCAGCATCTCCAACTTGCTGCCTGTGCCAGCCTCAGCTCTCCCTCTGTTGTCAGTTTCTAGTTGCAGGACCAGGAAGTGATGTCAGAGGGAGAGCCGAGGCCATCATGAGCAAGTTGGATTTGCTGCTCATGCCGGCAAAGAGCTAGAGGTATGGGGAAATGAAGGCATGTGTGCTGCAGGGGAGGGGCTGGAATGATTGGGGGCGGAGAGGAGGAGAGGTGCCGGTGCCCCTACCAAGACTTTCCACCCTCTTCCCTCCCTTACTAGGCCACTGGATTTAGGGACTATAACTCACTATAATGCATAGATCTGGTACTGGCATTGCCCTTGACTCCCAACTAACCATTGAAGATCAGATCAACTCCTTGCTCGAAAAAATATTCTTCAGAGTAAGGCAACTAAGAACAATATGGTCCCTTTTAAGCCAAGCTAATTTTGGAAATGTTGCACAGGCTGTCTTGCTCCCATACCTAGACCATTTTAACACCTTTTACTGTGGCAACACTGAGAAGGAACACAAGAGATTGCATCTACTCCAGAACACTGCGGTTAAATTAATTTTCAGAGTAGGCAAATTCAAGAGGGCCAGCCCACTGTTGAGAGAACTGCACTGGTTACCAATGGAAAAAAAAGATTCTTTACAAGATCGTCTGCATGGTCTATAAAACGATTTATGTTGAAAGATCTGATGGACTAGTATCAGATTTCAAGATTTCTCATTCCTTAAGCTGACCTCCCCTTTCCTCATCATATTCAACACAAAAAACTATCCGAGACTACTTTCAGATCCCTGGACCCAAGAGTATGGAATAGACTACCCCTATACTTACGTCAGGGCCCCTCCTATTACAGCTTCAGAAGAATGTTAAAGACATCTTTTCTCCTTATAATGACTAATTGCTAATATGCTCTCTAGAATCTAATTAGTGTAATCACTGATCCCAAATCTTAATTTAAGCCACAATGATTCCTTGTTGAAAACTGTGGGATATAAGAAACTATATGGTATAGTATGGTATGATTTTTGCATACATTAGTAAACAGACACCTTAATATGGTGTTAACAGATTTTATCTATAAGTAGATATAGAGGCTATATAAAAACAGTCTGAGCTGTGAATGCATACAGTAGGCATAGAAAGAGAACAGATGGATTAACAGTTGGTTCAGTAACAGCAGGAAGAGAAGATGGATAGAATACTGATTAAGGTAAACTACGACCACATTCAATAAAAGTCAGATGAATTTCAGTGCAAGATACTAAATTTTGTGGGACAGACTCAAAACTCCATCTGGAACACTTACTGTTGATGTAGGATGTTTTCCAACATTGTAGACTAATTGAAGATAAGCACTGGATTAAACGAGTAGGCTGCCTAAAGCTCTGGAGATATGGTTGAGTTATTGAAAAAATGTCATCTCAAATTTTAAAGGTAAAAAAACATTCTGTGAGGTGTGAATGCATGATTGAGATGTGACTGTAAATTTACATAATGATTACAAGAAAACTTGCAGGATGCTTTCAAATATGTGCATATAAACATAGGAGGTAATTGTATAAGGCGGTGCCTAGTTAAAGTACCTTTCAAAACATCTGTATTAAGGCTAATTTATAAAGACAAGTTGGCATGTCTTTATAAAAAGCTAGTGTAAGTGCCAGGCACAGATATTTACATCAGCCTAGAGCTTTTGTAAATGCCCACACCAATATTTTTTTTAAAGTAGGCATGTATACTGTTTTATAATCTACACACATTGGCATGCTCTATATGCACTTTATCAAAACTCCAGTCCTGTGCTGACTCACTATCAAAATATGCACTTCTACAACAATTGGTATTTTTTTGTTTTGTTTTGTTTTTTTAAACTTATGTTTATTGAAAGCAAAAAGGATCACAACCGAACAGTATGTAAAAATACAGTGGTCATTTACATGAGGGGGCACATCTGCACATAAGCTAAAATACTGCTAACATAAATTTGTACTTTACCACTTAAATTATATGCCTTTATAGAATTACCAGACACATGTGTTAACTTGGAGCTTAACACATGCTAAAGTTATTTTATGCAGACTAGGGTGTGAATTTTATGAATTGTGCCTAAACATCAGTGTCAAGAAAGTATTATTCTATTAGTTAAGCACAATTTATAGATTAGTGCTTATGGTCAGGAACCATGATTAAATTTACACGCATAATTAGCAATTGATTCTAATTAGCACAAATAATTGCTTGTTAAAATGTCAATTATTAGCACTAATTAGCTTATTGTTCAATTAAATTGCACATGCAATTTGAGTACATGAATAAAATTGTGCAAGCAATTTTAGCACTTTATATAAAATAGAATTAGGGGGTAAGGGACAGTTCTACCGTGTTTCCCCCCAAAAAAGACAGTGTAATATTAATTTTGAGTCCAAAAAACACACTAGGGCTTATTTTGGGGGATGTCTTATTTTTTTCATGTACAATGACTATCTCTCTCTTCCTCCCCAATTCTTCTTCTTTCCTTTCTCTCTCTCCTTCCCAAGTGCAGCATCTTTCCTCCCCTCACCCATCCCCTTGTGCAGCATCTTTCTATCCTTCCTTCCTATCCTCCCATGCAGTAGGATCCCGCCGACCCTCTCAGCCATCCCCTGCGCAGCATCTTTCCATCTCTCCTACCCTTCCCCCTCCACAGCATATTTCCATCCTTCTCTCCCATCCCCCTGCGCAGAAGAACCCTGCCGACCCTACCACCGTGAGACCGACATGCCTTCACTCCAAACAGCTGTGGCGGCAGCACTTTGAATAGGCTGCTTTGCAGCCTTCCCCGCTAGGGCCTTCCCTGTGCCGTGTCATCTATAAATGGAAGAGGAGAAACAAATTTAAAGTTTTGGAAAAACATAATCAGAGTCCTGACTTGAACCCAATAGAGATGCTATGGCAGGACCTGAAACAAGCAGTTCATGCATGAAAACCTATGAAAGTGTCTGAATTAAAGCAGTTCTGCAAAGATAAGTGGGCTCCTTCTTAACAGCAGTATGAAAGATTGATATCATATTATAGGAAATGTTTGTCTGCAAAATTGCTGCTAAGGGTAGTACAATCAGTTATTAAGTTTAGGGACAGTTACTTTTGCACATGGGTTATAACGGTGTTGGACAACTTTGTTTCTTAAATAACTGATGTAATAATTTTAAAACTATGTTATGTGTTTACTCGGGTTCCTTTGTCTAATACAGTTTTACATTTCCTTAGAGATCACAAACCATCCAGTATAACATGTAAGGTTAATAAAGAGGGGTGGGGTGAATCTTTTTTACATCGTTGTATGCACCAACATTTATGTGCACCCACATGCCATGCTAATAGCAGTCATAAATGTGCACACCTAAATGCTCTTTCCTGCCTTCTGTTGCTCCTTCTTCCCTCTCCTGTTCTCTTCTTCTCTTTTCCTGCTTCCTGCTTGCCTGCCTAAGCCTGTTTAACTGAGCTCTGTTGCCCCCTCCCCTTTTAAGGAGGAACTCTGGTGGATGATGGTGGGCAGAGCTAGCTCTCGCCAATGCCCCTTGCTCTCTCCTGCCTTCTGTTGCTCCTTCTTCCCTCGCCTGTTCTCTGCTCTGCTTTTCTCTCCTTCTCTTTTCCTGCCTCCTGCTTGCCTGCCCAAGCCTGTTTAACTGAGCTCTGTTGGCCCCTCCCCTTTTAAGGAGGAGCTCCGGTGAATGATATCAGGGGGTGCACAGAGCTACCTCTCGCCAATGCCCCTTGCTCTCTCCTGCCTTCTGTTGCTCCTTTTTCCCTCGCCTGTTCTCTGCTCTGCTTTTCTCTCCTTCGCTTTTCCTGCCTCCTGCTTGCCTGCCCAAGCCTGATTAAGGCATTGAGGCCCTTATTGAATAGAAAACATAAATTGTCCAAAATAGCCGCTATTACTGTCTCCGTACTAAACAAAAGTCTGAAACCAGATTGAGATTCATGCAAAAGAGAAAATTGATCAAGATATTCTATTAATTGAGAATGGACCAATCCTTCCATAATTTTACAAAAAAATGGAATAGATGCTACTGGTCTATAGTTAGTTATTAATGCTGGTGATTCTTTATGTTTTTTTGGAATTGGAGTTATTAAAATGTGACCATTATTAGTAAGAAATGTTCCATTCTTTAAATTATCAGTCAAGTAATTCAACAAGTTTAGTTTAAAGTCTAATGGAGCTGCCCTCATAATTTCCAGTGAACAAGAATCAAAAACACAGTAGGATCAAATATACTTGTTATATAATTTGATATAATTATTCCATTCTAAATCATGAAAGGAACTTCAAATCATGTTCACTTGTACTGCATCTCCTTGCATATTAGGTGTTTGATATTCGTAAATATCATTTGTCGGGCAGATATTTCTTTAATTTTTAATTTTTGAATCAAAAATACTGAGCTAACTCATTTGCTAGAGATATTTTAATGTTATGTATAGACTGGGTATGGCGTGTGGTATCAAATAAATTTGTAACCAAATTAAATAGTTCTTTTGTTTTAATACCCTTTGAACCCGTATTTGATGAATCAATTTTAGGTGAATAAATAGCTTTGGGGGTAATAATAAATTTAAAAAAAACGTCTTAAAAGTGACCTAAATGGCTACTTGGATGACCAAAAAGCCTGATCGTCCAAGTACCCATAACCAAAGCTGGTTTTTAGATATATCTAAAAACAGCTTAGGCCTTTCCCCTGCCACTAAATGCACAGAGAGAAAAAAGGTGTGTTTAGAGGAGGGGAAAGGGTGGGCAGTGGGAGGGAGGTGGGCCGACCTACACCTAGGCATACAATAGGTATAACTAAAACATTAACAGGTTGCCTAGTCGGCACTTAGACCTTTTTGACTTAGACTTAGTCAAACCAGGTCTAAATGCCGACCCCACGACCCCACCCTACCCCCATCCCCCTTCCCCGTTCCTTTGCAGAGAGAAGTGCAGCTGGGTGGAGGCAGCAGGCCAGCAGAGGTAAACACCCAATGGGAGAGAGTGAGGCACGAATATGGGGCACAGAGCGGAGGAAAGGACGATGAGTGGCATGTTGGGAAATGGAAGGAAGGAGGAGGGTCATGTTTGGGCAAGAAGGAAGGAAGAGGGGGAGTACATTGGAACAGGAAGGGAGAGGCAGGACCCCAGTTTGTAAGCATGAATCTGATGTATGTTGGATGTTCTTAAGCTGGAGACTGCCTATATTACCCTGATCTGTATTGGGATTCAATGTAATTTCTGATAAAAGAAAGAAAGATGATCAAATTTCTTCAGATTAAATATCAGATTTACTGCAGAATTTTGGATAATTTGTAACTTTTGAAAATTTTTATAAGAACCCACTAAGTATATTATATTGCAATTATCTAAGATACTTACCCCCTCTTTTATTAAGGTGTGCTATGCTTTTTAGCGCACGATAAATATTATTGCACACTAAACACACGCTAAATGCATGTTATCCTATGGATGCATTATCGGTTAGCACACACGTTGATTTAGCATGCGGTAAAATGCTTAGTACACCTTTGTAAAAGAGGGCCTTAATAAAAGATATTGCAGCAGTAGTTGAAATGGATAAGGATCAAAACAAGAACAAATGGACCTTAACTTCCATAGCGTTACAAATCCTTTTCAAACTACCAAATCTACTTGTTATTTCATTGATAAATTCCAATCTAATTGGATCTCTAAATTTTTATTGTCAGAATAATAATGTAATTAATTCCATTTAATTGTAACTTTATTTCATCTGTCTTATTATTAGAAGCCAAGAAAACTCTATGGGCTCCTTTTATCAAGGTGCGCTACGGGGGTTAGCGCGTCGGACATTTCATCATGCGCTAACCCCCACAGCACACCAAAAAACTAACGCCTCGTCAATGGAGGCATTAGCGACTTGTGCGGCAGGCGGTTGAACATGTGGTATTCTGCGCGTTAACTGCCTACCGCAGCTTGATAAAAGGAGCCCTATATTTTCTTTACTTAATTTAACTTAAAATTGGTTATCCAATCGTATCAACAGTAAAACATTTTCTATTCAAAATTGTGTTAATACAAATAACAGAGAAGACCATGCTGTCAAACTAGACAATGCACTTTAATAATAAGAAAATATGAAGTGGAACCAGAAACAGGACCTTATTAGTAAAGTACACTGTCTAGTTTGACGATGTGTTTTTCTCTGCTATTTTTATAATCCCCTTAGATTTGGTACACAATAAATTCAAAATGGTGTGGCATAAACAGAGAGGATCCCTAAAAAATAAGAGGTTGGAATAAAAGCAAAATGTAGATGACTTTCAAAGTTCAAAAAAAGCATACAGGGGTATAGTCTGCAAGGAGTTAGGGCATAACCCTTAACAAAGGCCTAGAGAGGTGCAATCTGCATGGAGTGACAAGTTTAAATCTTGCCACCTTACTAGGCAGAATAGATGGACTATTCTGTCTTTATCTGCTAACACTGTGTAACTAGGTAGATGATCCAAGACAAGGCAGAGGAGGAGTGAGAGAGTACTACCAGTGTTTATCTAATAAAAAGTCTATTAATTATTTATACTGGTAGTGCTGTTTTCGGTACTTATCAGCTAAAACCTAAAATCAGAATTCAGAATTATAGAATGATTTATAAACCTCTACAGTGAAATCATCACCACCTGAGTGGATCCAACTCTAAGGGACTTCAACACTGCTTGTAGTTCTTTCATTGATATAGGCACGTCAAGAATTCCTTTTATATGCTCGGGAATTTTTGGTCCCTTAATTAACTTTAAAAATTCTAAACCATCAAGTTATTTATTTGAATAAAGCTCGGAAGAATATAAAGCCTTATAATATTTTAAAAATTGTCTTAAGATATTTCCAATTTGAGAATGAGTTTTCCCCTTCTCATCTTTAATAGCCACTATCTTAACTTTTCTGTTTTTTAGCTTTAAGGTAATTAGCTAATATTCTTCCTGCTTTATTCGAGTTTCCTGTTGAAAAAACAAATCTTTCCTAGCCAGTTAAGAGGAAATCTCATTATATTTATATTTAGCTTTTAAGAGGGCCTGTAAAGTAGTTTGTTCCCATTTCATGGCCAATTGGGACTCCAAATCCTTAATATTTTGTTCCATATTAGAAAATTCCTTTTTAAGTTGTTTCTTAACATGCGCTGAATATGAGATTATGTGCCCTTTCATGATAGCTTTTAAAGCATCCCACAATGTTTCTAAAGAGATTTCATCTAAGGCATTGAGTTGAAAATATTTATTCATTTTTAACTGAAATTCCTCATGAAAGTTGGAATCTGCAAGCCACGTCTCCAAACAGGTCTACTACAATCTTGTTCATCAATTTTAAATTCAATCCAAACTCCACCATGATCTGACAAAATAATTGGGTCTATGGTGGCTTTTGTGAAGTTCATAGAAGTTTTTGGACCCCTGTTAGATTACAAAAAGTAGATTGTTCTAGGTCAGTGGTTCCCAATCCTGTCCTGGGGGACCCCCAGCCAGTCAGGTTTTGAAGATATCCCTAATGAATATGCATGAGAGAGATTTGCATATAATGGAAATGACAGGTATGCAAATCTCTCTCATGCATATTCATTAGGGATATCTTGAAAACCTGACTGGCTGGGGGTCCCCCAGGACAGGTTTGGGAACCACTGTTCTAGGTCAAATAGATGCTGGCACTGTCATCTCGATATAGGGACAAAGGATCATCTGCTCTTCTTTTGTCCCTTGATACTTAACTTTTGGAAATCCATTTGGAGTCAAGTCTATAGAATACTGTAAAATTCAGTGGCATCGACATATGATACAGTGCTATTTGGCACGTTAATAAGGGCTAAAAGCCCAATAACTTCCCATAACAACAAACTTCTCTTTATCATGGCAGGAGTTGCCATACAACTTATTTTGAAGAACTGGAAAAACTGGGAACGATTAAATTATAATTTCTGGTGGGAATCTTTATGCCACACTTTAAAACTGGAACGTATGATTGCCATACAACTGGGATATTATAGAAAATGTAAGGATGTTTGGGAACCATTGGCAAAATTCTGTAAGGAGTGATTATTGATTTAGCCCTTTGATTATACACGTCCAGGTGGGGAAATACCTTTAATTTAATTTATTGTTGATTGTAATTTTTATGTGTAAAAAAGGGGGGGGAAGAGATATGTATCTGTTATGAATTATAATTTTATTGAATTTTAGTGCTGTTTAAAGTGTAAAATGTTTGTATAATATGTTGCACTTACGTACATAGATGGATCAGAAACTGGTTGGCGGGTAGGAAACAGAGGGTATGAGTGAAGGGCCACTACTCGGACTGGAGAAGGGTCACGAGTGGGGTCCCACAGGGCTCGGTGCTCGGGCCGCTGCTATTTAATATATTCATGAATGATCTAGAAACAGGAACAAAGTGTGAGATAATAAAATTTGCGGACGACATCAAACTATTTAGTGGAGCTTGGACTAAAGAGGACTGCGAAGAATTGCAAAGGGACTTGAACAAACTAGGGGAATGGGCGACGAGATGGCAGATGAAGTTCAATGTTGAGAAATGTAAAAGAAACCCGAGGTACAACTATACAATGGGAGGGATGTTATTGAATGAGAGTACCCAAGAAAGTGACTTGGGGGTAATGGTGGACAAGACAATGAAGCTGACGGCATAGTGTGCAGCGGCTGCTAAGAAGGCAAATAGAATGCTAGGCACAATCAAGAAGGGTATTACAACCAGAACAAAAGAAGTTATCCTGCCGTTGTATCGAGTGATGGTGCGTCCACATCTGGAGTACTGCGTCCAATATTGGTCACCGTACCTTAAGAAGGATATGGCGATACTCGAGAGGGTTCAGAGGAGAGCGACACATCTGATAAAAGGTATGGAAAACCTTTCATACGCTGAGAGATTGGAAAAACTGGGTCTCTTTTCCCTGGAGAAGAGGAGACTTAGAGGGGGATATGATAGAGACTTACAAGATCATGAAGGGCATAGAGAGAGTAGAGAGGGACAGATTCTTCAAACTTTTGAAAAATAAAAGAACAAGAAGGCATTTGGAAAAGTTGAAAGGGGACAGATTCAAAACGAATGCTAGGAAGTTCTTCTTTACCCAACGTGTAGTGGACACCTGAAATGTACTTCCAGAGGGCGTAATAGGGCAGAGTACGGTACTGGGGTTCAAGAAAGGATTGGACAATTTCCTGCTGGAAAAGGGGATAGAGGGGTACAGATAGAGGATTACTGCACAGGTTCTGGACCTGTTGGGCCACCGCGTGAGCAGACTGCTGGGCACGATGGACCTCAGGTCTGACCCAGCGGAGGCATTGCTTATGTTCTTATGCACTTTTTGTTAGCTTTAAAATGAATAAAGATTTTTTTAAAAAAACAAAAACATTCATAAATATAGAACAGGCAGAAAAAAAAATTTATGAGATATAAAATTTTTTCTTTGTCCATCCCAGGGGGGGTGAAATAAACAGAGCAGTAACAACTATTGCCCAATGAAACTAACTCAGAAAAAGATCAAAAGGAAGAGAAGAGTTATAGCATGTACATCGCAGGAAATCGTGCAAACATCTCATTCCACAAACTAGTAAAATGAGCTTTGTACAAAGAGGAGGAGTAGAAGGGGAATCAAAGCATCTGTTAGTAATATCAACATCAATCATGACATCCAATTGATAACAGACATGTGGACCAGATGGTAATAAACAAAACATATGTACTTCACTCTGTAAGCCATTAAAGTATATCATGGTCAATGACATTTCAACAACTAGAACTGTCAATAATGATATCCAAAACAATGCAAAACGAATCAAAAAATCAAAGACATCCACTTATATGTATTCATGGCTATGTACTTTCTATGACACACAAAATGCTTCTCAACCAATCATCAGAATGATTAAGAAGAGAAAAAAAAAATTCTTCAAACAGGATTATAAATTGTTAAAAAAAATATCAATATCAATGTGCTGACTAATGCTCGTACACTTGGGTTGCAATGTGATTCATAACAGGAACACGACAAATGTCCACCATCAGCTGCACATTCGATGGTATAGATACGTGCATATCAATAGCCTTACAAGAGCACTGAAAAGGAAAAGCTATTGATTTTCATATCATTTCACAATGATTAAACAGAAACTGCAGGATAGTGTTCCAATATGCCATGAAGTGTGGTTAGCCTAACAAGAAACATAGGCACATATTGTATGCTTATTTTTATAATATGGGCAAAATAAACAAAACCGAGCAGGGTATATACCAAAACCAAATAAACATACAACATAGGTGTCACTATTGCCCTTTGAGCAGTAAAACTGCCCTGGAAGCATCATAGGGATGTGAGCCCCTAGCTGGGTTCCCAAATGGGATGAACCACCAGGGGGAGCTAGGAGATTATTTAGGTTATTTAAGACCCAGTCCTTGAGAGAAATGGTATTTTGCCTTTTTTTTTTTAATTATTATTATTATTTTGGATCCCATCAAGCAGGTTAAGATCTTGTGTATGTTGTGGTGGTGGTGGGGGAATCAAGCTCTCTGAAAATTGGGCCTCAAAGGATTAACCCAGTTAAGGGTAAAGATTTTAAAAAAGCAAGAAGGGAGAACTTCCTAACTAAAGCAAAGCTATTGGTAATGGTCTGGAGAGAAGGATCTAGGATAGTCAATGAGTGATAATGTAAGAAGTTCTTCCCCAGGAAATACTTGTGATGTCCAATTCAGTGAAGAGCTCTGTGACATGAGAATGGTGCCAAGCTGAAGGATGGGGCCTGTTTTGACCAAATACAACCAATGTCTGAGAAACACAGGCAATCACGAGCTTTGAAGGCTATAACCCAGTTAGGCATTCAAGTTTTTTCATGAGATTGATTTGCACATAGTACTTCCATTTTATGCAAATAGATTTTAAGACTATTCATTGTGGAGATCTCATAATATATTCAATGAAAAGATCTAGGTAAACTTCCCTAGAACTAATCAGATCCTCAAGATAAGGAGAAATTGTCAGCATTCAGATGAACTGACCAAGTTGTATGATGAGGAATATAATCAAGATTTGGGTATAACAAAAGAAGTAGATTCAAAAGAAACAGAGAACCACAAATAGAAAAAAAATGAGCATTTGGCAGTAAGTTAACACTGGTCTTTATAGGAGTCTTATGAAGGAAATGCGTTTATTCTATGTACAATATTTTAAACAATGGAGACTTAAGTTGATCAGAAATAAATCTAGATAAATATATGAATGTTTGATTTGTTCTAACTTACATATAGAAAGAGAAAAATGCTAAATAACAGCATTCCAACTTCTCTTTTCTATGATAATGGGAATAATATCACAATTAATATATTTTATTTGCAGAATGAGAAGTGTTATGAACCTAAAGAAAGCACTCCTCTGATGAAGCCTTGATGTGAAATGGTTCAGGCCACCATTGGGAAGAAATTGTTGGGGGGGTTTTGTATATATTTTCAACAAGCTACTTATGATTGGTGCATTTTTCCAAATTTGAAAAAAGAAAAAAAAAATAATATAAAAAGCACACAATTAGACACAAGCCATTAAATGAGGTGTTTTGACCTATGATAAGATGTTATGCCATTATGGACTCTTTTTACGAAGGCACGTGACTATTAATCACACGCTACCCCCGCCCTAGCCGAAATACTACCGCCTGCTCAAGAGGAGGTGGTAGCGGCTAGCATGTTCTGTGGTTTATCGCGTGCTATTACGCACGTTAAACCACCACTGCTGCTTCGTAAAAGGAGCCCCATGTGTTGTACTGACACTAAGGTATATTAAATAACAATCCTGAGGTTTTTTTCCTTGTTTAGAACATCTATATCGTTTTATGATTGGTATTTACCAGATAGTAGTCATTTAAAATGATATATTGAACACTTCTATTCTCCTCTGTAGCTATTTTTGAATTATATATACTGTATATGGTATTTGAATAGAAGCCGACCAAAAAATAAACCAGGGGGGTTAATATTCAAGTACCCTGCCCTGCCTGGCTCTGCACCCAGCCCGACACCCTCACTCCCTTCCCTGTAAGGCTCTGCACCCCATCCCCTTCTTTCCCTGCCCTGCCAGGCTCTGCACCCAGCCCCCCTGCCCTGTACCCCTTCCTCCCTCCCTGCCCTGTGCTCTGTACCCTCACCTTCCCTCCCTCTGCTGGGCCTACCGTAAGACCAAGTGGTCCAGCGGTGGGTCAGGACAGGAGGGCTACCTCCTGTCCCGGTAGACTTGAAAAACTTTTACCCAACCTCCCACCTCCCCTGCATATCTTTAAAATCCCCTGTAGTCCAACGATGATCCGGAGCAGGAGCAGCTTTACCATGCTCCTGCCCCTTGGAGAGACGCTAGTGATTGGCTGTCGCAAGTTCTCGTAGGCCTTGCAACAAATACTGGAGTTTTAGAAACCTAAATAAAAAATGCTAACCACTTTAATTCAATTCAACGTCAGCAGTGTAGACACGATAACTACCTCCCTCTTTTACTAAAGCTGGTAGCGTGGGCCAGTGCGGTACATGCTATAAACACCCATAGGAACATCAAAGCATTTGTCGCATGATGCCTGGCTGTGCAGCTTTGTAAAAGGGGTACTACGATTGTCAAAAGTCCCTCAGATATAAGTCTCATGATTTTATTATGATACCAAGCAAAAAATGGAAATCTTGTAGTCAGCAGCAACATGGTATTCATTAAACTAGTGATTGTGTTCAAAGTTATTTCCACTATAGAAACATCCATATGTGATTTAGGAAGCATCTCTGACAGGTTTTGCCAGTGCCATTTACCATGTATGCTTTATCTTTATTTATTTATTTGTTTTGGGACCTGAAACCTTATTCAAATAAACCTTTCTACCATTATTCTGTCCAGATTCTTTTTTTAAATTTCTTGAAAGTGCAAACCACAAATGGGATCTGTGCAGGCTAGGTAATTCTCTAGTCAGAGATACTGTTGCATATCACTAGAATGCAAATTTCAAATCCAGTTTAACATAGAGTATTGATTGGAATTGAGATGCCTAGATTAGGCGGTGCTCATTTCTGGCAGAATTTTACAGAAGGCTGGGCTGAATGGAGAACCATTTGTGAAATACTGTATATATAGGGTCTCCTGGGAGTGCAGCAAAGCCATTCTACAAATATACATGTGGAATATATGAGAGGCATGAACCTAGCAGCTTCCATGTGGAAGTGTGAACATTTCCATCTGAAAGAAATTATTATGCATCTTCCAAGTGGATCTAAGACAGATCCTATTGCTGAAACGATAGAGAAGCCTGGTGTGTTCTCCAAAGACTTAAGGATTTTTGGAGGATGTTTCACTTTCAAAATATCTAACACTTTAGGTGTATGGAAACAGACATATTTACCATTCTTAAATAATGTAGGTATTTTTCTTCTAGAGATGGTGTTGGGTCAGTTGGAAGGGAAATGTAAAAGGTTCCAACAGCAAGTTGGTGTTTGGTTTATCACCATTACTGCCCCTTCCTTATTAGCCAGTTTGTTTTGTCGTGAAGCTTTGTTAAGACTTGACTTTCCCCTTTAAAAAGATTGTAGAACATATTGGTGTAGATCAGGGGAGTCCAACCTTTTGGCTTCCCTGGGCCGCATTGGCCGAAAAAAATGTTTCTGGGGCCGCACCCAAATGTGCAAACGCTGCAGCAAGACAGAGGAGGGAGCCGGCAAGACGGTAAACACCCAGGGGCAGCAGAGGAAAACACTGCATTGCCCCCGACCGGGGCCACACAAAATACTTCATGGGGCCGCATGCGGCCCTTGGGACGCAGGTTGGACACCGCTGGTATAGATAGTCAATGTAACTTAAATGGCAGGAGGAGAATGTGGCGCAGTGGTTAAAGCTACGAGCCTCAGCAACCTGATGTTGAGGGTAGAGAATGACACAGGGACACATTTATCATAACATACCATAATAACTCATTTGTATACCACAACTACTGTTACGTTCTATGCGGTTCATAAAAGATAAAAATTACAAATGAATAAGCAACAAGTGTCTAGCTGCCGTAAGATTCTATAAATAATCCCATCCCCATGGAAACTCCTTTTCCTTGTCCCATCCCAGCGAGTTCTTTTCCTGTCCCTGCCCCATTCTTCCAAGCTCTGTCCTCATCTGCACAAGCCCCAAACACTTTAAAATCATAAGCGTCCGAGGCTTGTGCGGTTAAGGCAGAGCTTGCAGGAATGGACAGGGACAGCGACAAAATTTGCGGGAACGGGGCGGGGAAATTGAGTTCCTGTGGGGACGGGGAAAAATGTGTCCCCTGTGTCATTCTCTAGTTGTGGGTTCAATCCCATGCTGATCCTCGTGACCCTGGGCAAGTCACTTAATCCTCCCATCATCCCAGGTACATTAGATAGATTGTGTGCCTGCAGGGACAGATAGGGAAAAATGTTCACATACCTGAATAAATTCATGTAAACTGTTCTGAGCTCCCCTGGGAAAATAACATAGAAAACGGAATAAATAAATAAATTACTTGGTCAAGGCTAAGCAGGGATATCCAGTGGCGCTTAACTGGACAGAGCTGCTGATTATTCCTTCTAACCATCCATCTCCTAACCAGCAAGATTATGGGTTGCAAAGGTGCCCGGTCTGGATGGAGCAGCAACCCAGCCAGTTAATAGCACTATTCAGACCATTAATTGACTAGGTAACAGCTTAAAGTTAGGACAGAAAAAAAAGCCTTCCAGGTAGTGGCCAATCATGTCTGGCAGTTCCCCTTCCAATTTCCCCATCCCCCCCAGAATTTGATATATCTCTTAAGATCCAAAAGAAAATTATAGACAGCCCCAAGCCCCAGCTCCATATCCCTAAAGGCCCCCTGAGCTTGCCTTTGAGGGGTTTTGATGGTCTAAAGCAGGGGTGTCGAACCTTTTTGGCTTCACGGGGCCGCATTGGCCGAAAAAAATATTTCTGGGGCCGCACAAACTTTCAAACGCTGCAGCAAGACACAGGAGGGAGCCGGCAAGATGGTAAACACCCGGGGGCAGCAGAGGAAAACACTGCATCGCCCTTGACCAGGGCCGCACAAAATACTTCACAGGGCCGCATGTGGCCCTTGGGCCGCAGGTTGGATACCCCTGGTCTAAAGGGAAACAGTCAGGAGTAGTGCTCACTTGCTCCTGCCTTCTCATTAGGGCTGGAGAGGGATCAGAAAGGAGGGCAATAATTTTTTATATGGGCTCTGGAGGATATTCAGCTGGGACCTGCACTCATATCTTATGTGTGTCCAGGTTGAATAACTCCCAAGATCTGCATAAGACCCCGTGGTTAGTACATAATGATTTAGCCCCAGATGTTTAATGCTGGTGCCTGAACATGGTTTGGCATTAAATATCTGGAGTTAATTCTGTGCACAGTGCTTAAAAAAACAACAACAACACTGACTGTTTTGGGCTGAATATCAACTTGTGTTTCATTTTTTCTAATGTCTCAATTTTTTTTAGTTCACATTGTGATATGTATAAATCATAGGGTCATTGGGAGGAGATTCCAGTGTGAACTGTTCCTAATGATGGACAGGTAAGAGACTCTTGATGTTGATTTGGAAAAAAAACATAAGAATTGCCATATTGGGATAGACCGAAGGTCCATCAAGCCAACAGTGGCCAACCCAGGTCACAGGTACCTGACAAGATCCCAATCAGTAAAACAGATTTTATGCTACTTATCCTAGTAATAAGCAGAGGATTTCCTGAAGCCATCTCAATAATGGCATATGGGCTTCTCTTTTAGGAAATTATCCAACCCTTGTTTAAACACTGCTATGCTAACTGATTTCATCACATTCTCTAGCAACAAATTCCAGTATTTAACGATGAGTAAAGAAATATTTTCTCTGGTTTGTTTAAAATCTACTACTTAGTAGCTTCATCATATGCCACCTAGTCCTAGTATTTTTGGAAACAGTAAACAAGCAATTCACATCTACCCTTTCCACTCCACTCAGTATTTTATAGACCTCTATCATATCTCCCCTGAGCTGCCTCTTCTCCAAGCTGAAGAGCCCTAGCCACTACAGCCTTTCGTCATAGGGAAATTGTCCCATCCCTTTTATCATTTTTGTCACCCTTCTCTGTACCTTTTCTAATTCCGCTATATCTTTTTTGAGATACAACAACCAGAATTGCACACAGTATTCAAGATGTGGCCGTACCAATGAGTGATTCAAAGACATTATAACATTGTCATCTTTGTTTTCCAGATAATTCCTAACATTCTATTTGCTTTCTTAGTCGCTGCCACCCTACATCACATTGCAGTAGTTCGGGTTCCTCTTTCCCACATTCATCACTTTGCACTTGCTCACATTAAACATCATATGCTATTTTGATGCCCAATCTCACAAGGTCCTTTCAGAATTTTTCGTTATCCTCTTGTGATTTAACAACTTTGGGCTCCTTTTACTAAGGTGCGCTAGTGTTTTTAGCACATGAAGCAGATTAGCGCACGCTAACTCCACGCTACGCGGCTAGAACTAATGCCAGCTCAATGCTGGCGTTAGCGTCTAGTGCGTGCAGCATTTGTAAAATGCGCTATTCTGCGCATTAAAGCCCTAACGCAGCATAGTAAAAGGAGCCCTTTGTGTCATCAGCAAATTTAATTATCTCACTAGTTATTCCCATCTCTAGATAATTGAAATGTTGGGTGTATGCATAATTTTCTAGTGAACTTAAGAAAATCAGTTCTGGTTTGAAAAGTATTTGGCTGAAGGTACAAAAGACAAATCTTTATCTAAAATATTTTCTTGTGTCTCAATGAGTAGAATATCAGAAAGATTTAATATTGAAGATTCAGTCTCGATAGACTTCTTTATTTAAACCCTCTCTCTCTCTCTTCCCCATATGTGATATTTCTGCCTTTCCAATTGCATCTTTGTACTTTTGGATCTGTTGATTGACTGTTCTTTGTCCTTGTTTTGGTTTACCAACTGAGGAAGATGGAGTTAAAACAGATGCACTAACTAAAGAGAAGTTTGTTCATTCAGAACTCCTAAAATTTTTAGACTTCTGTGTTCATTTTCTTCATCCTTTTTTCCTTGCTCTGAAGGATGTTTGAGAGGTAAGTTTAAGGAGAAAGGCAACCTGTATTAAGTGTTTTCTTTTCAGTCTGTCCCACAGATAGATTGGTCCTTTGATATATTCTATTCATCATGATGGATTTTATCAAACTTTATCTATTGTGCGTGTTTACCTCTATTGTGCGTGTTTACCTCAAAATCTAAGAACTGATATTTTTCTTTTTTGTTCATCTATTTTCATCTTCTGCTTTCTTTCTTTGATCTTTTTATCAACAAGATCATTCGGTCTAGCATTTGTTCAGTATCTCATTCCAGTTTGAAGTAGACTCATGGTCACTATCTAATATCATGGGGAGGGGGTCCTTTTACTAAGCTGCAGTAAACTTGCTTGCTTTACTATAGCTTAAAGGGGGTCCTGTTACTAAGGCCTCCTTTTACAAAGGTGCGCTACGGTTTTAGCGCGCACTTAGCATGTGCTATAATGCTGCGTGCGCTAGCCGCTACCACCTCCTTTTAAGCAGGCTGTAATTTTTCAGCTAGCACGCACTATATCGCGCCCTAATCTTTTGAGTGCGCTAAAAACACTAGCGCACCTTAGTAAAAAGAGCCCTAAGGCACGCTAACTGATTTAGCACGTGCTAATAAATTTAGCGCACGCTAAATGCTAAGGCGCCCATAGGATATAATGGATCCCCTCAAAGCCCAAGCATGTCAACTGCTTCCCTAACTGCTTATATACTGAAACTGCACTATATCCTATCTGTACAGCATCCCGAATTGTATATCCACTGGAATAGCCCAATCCTCCTTGCCGTATCCCATTCCCTAAACTATGCTACACCATTCTTCTTGTAACTCTTCTGGAAATGTTCTTCTTCTCGTAGAAGTCACTTTGTAATCATCCTGGAAATGTCCAGATATCTCTTTTGTAATCCGCTCAGAACTGCAAGGTTGAGGCGGAATAGAAATCAGTAATGCAATGGAATTTAGCGCACTTTAATCTTTAGCGTGAGCTAAATAGATTAGCGTGCCTTAGTAATTTGACCCCAAAATGTCTTAATTCAGGGTGTGCTCATCACACTATTGTAATTTTAACATTGACACATGCTTAACATATGCTAAAAAAATAGATTTTATTTTTTAATACTGGGGACAGGTCAGGAAGTAGCGAGTAGGTATGTTCTGTGCTAATTGGTTAGCACAGCTATATTGCAGTTTGCTAAGTGATTAGCATGTGAGTGACACATGAGCTCTTAGGCCATGATTTTATTTTTCTTAAAAAACACCTGCAGATAAGCACCTAGACCAGCACACTTAGCCAATCTAGGGGGTCCTTTTACTAAGGCGCACTAGCCCTTTTATCGCATGCTAAATATTAGCGCACACTAAACGCTAACATGTCCATTATATTCTGTGGACGTGTTAGCGTTTAGTACTGGCAGACGACAGGCGGGCCCTGACCCTCTTCTTCCTCCCCGCCGCCCCCCCGCGCACACCTTTTTATTTTTTTTTTTACTTCTGTTCACGGCCAAGGCTGGCTGGCTGCCTGGTTCCCGCTGCTTCCTCCCAGAACTGCCAGCTGACGCAGCTGCTTTCCGTTCTCTCACAGCATAGCAGCGAACCAGGTTGCCTGCCTGGTCACGCACTGCTTCCCACGAGAACTGAGTTCTCGCGGGAAGTGGAGCAGGATCACATAGGCAACCTGGTACGCCTCTATGCCACGAGAGAACGGAAGAGGAGGCAGCCGCGTCAGCCGGCAGTTCTGAGACAATGTAACCGTGCTGAAACAAAGATTCGACTTAAAAGGTCAGGCATTCTTGAATCACATTGTTGCTATTGATGAAACGTGGGTCAGAGACTTTGAGCCGGAGCTGAAATCACAGTCCAACGAGTGGAGAGCTCCATCTTCCCCATGACCAAAAAATTTTGACAAACTCAATCAAAAGTCAAACAAATGATGATTTTTGCTTATGATCATGATCATCACAGACAAAGTTCCATGTGGAAGAAGTGTCATGCAGTGTATTATCGTGATTTGTTGCAAACAAAATGCACAGAAAAATGCACAAAACCCAACCTCAGTTGCTCTTGGCTGGGCCACTCATTCTTCACGACAATGCTCGCCCGCACAAAGTGAATGTCATCATTGAAAAACTATGTGAATACGGCTGGGAGGTATAGTCCCTTCAGTCCAGACATGAGTCCACCAGACTTCGACCATTTTTCAAAGTTGAAACAGCCTATGCATGGACATCGTTTTGCATCTTTGAAAGAGCTTTCTTCTACAGTTACTTGAGCCATTCGGCAACTGAACAAAAATGGATGGAATAATGAAGCTTCCCGGACGTTGGGACTCAGTCATTGCAAAGCAGGGAGACTCTATTGAAGGATTGTAAAGAAATACTTGAAAAAAAAAAACCAAACAAACATGTACATTAAAAAAATAGTGTGCATTATTTATGAAATGACCCTTGTATAATGGACGTGTTAGCATTTAGTGCACGCTAAATCGGTTAGCACCTTAGTAAAAGGACCCATGTGATATAGATAGACAATTGTTTCAAAATTGCTAAATGTTAGCTCAGGTTCAGTTGATCTTTTGAAATGTTCAAGTTCAGATTTCTATAAGAGGTAACAAAGTAATTTTTATATAAATAATGAAATATATTGAATCCTGGGGGAGTAAAAATAAAACTGCACTGAAGGCTTTAAACATATATATATAGTGAAGTGCAGAAACTCATTATCTATCTATCTCCTTGTGGAACCAAAGACCAAATTCAATCTTACAGAGAGCTAACACTTTCCATTCTTTGTTAAAGCAATCTCTTACCTGAGAGATCAGTAATTCTATCTTCACGTATATTTCCTTAGGTGCAAATTATTATTTTTGTTTCAGATTTTTACCTTATCTACCTTTACAAATAAATCATAATGGTTGTAATCAATTACCTATGAAAAAGCCATGACTAAGTTGTAGGTAAATGAATTTTGGCAGCTACTGTAGCCTTGGGGCTTCATTCATCTAAATTCAAGACTTGGAACTATTTCTAGCAAAAAGTGCACTAGGGATGTGCATAAGAAAATGATTCAGTTTGATTCATTTTCAGATCAGTTCATATGCCATTCATTTAATTCATTTTCAGCTCTTTCATTCTGTCCCATTAAAGATAATAGAGAACTAAGTCTGAACTCTAACAGTGGGATTTTCCATCTAAATTTTATAAAATGTGCTTGAAACATGTTAACAAGCATTAGATGTTGTAGAAATATCACTTCAAGGTACCAAAAGTAGAATTAAAATCTCAAAGCCCCCAGAAAGGGGAAAAGGGCACTACAACAGTGCCATGAAGAGTCTATGGCACTGACAGAAAAAAAAACCCAGCCCAAACAGATGAACCACCACCCCAAGGCAATGGCAGAGGTTCAAAGGAGCACCATTGCTAAGAGGAACCCTTCAAGTTTTCATTAAAGAGAGAAAACAGTATCAGAGGTGACATCATTATCTGAAATATTAATGAGAGAGGCAATATGATGCCCGAAGTATAAGAAATATCTCAAAATACTGAGAGAGGGGCAAAGCAACTCCAATAGTGGAAGATATTCATCAAGACACTGAGAAAATGACAAAACCAAATCGATAGTAGTAAGATCCAAAAGTTGTCAAGAGCAGAGCAAAGCAGCTCCAACAAGATGTGAAGACTCCAAAGCTCCAGAGAAGTGGCAAACCAGCATCAACAATGGTATGAAGACTGCAAAGTAGAATCAACAACAATGAAAGGCAATAAAAAATGCAATAGAAACAGAGTATACAGCTCCAACAGTGGCATGAAGACCTCAATATTTTGTAAGAGGATCAATGCAGCACCAACAGAGGAATGAAGACTCCAGTTAGTGGGAGTAGGATAACATAGCATTGAGAGTGCCTGAATACCCCAAAGTATCAGAAGATTCCCCTGCAGCACTAACAGTGGCTTGAAGACTAAAGCATCAAGAAAGGGTCAAAGTAGCACCATAATAATCAATGCTGCATGACTACCTCAAAGTACCATAAAGTGCAATATATTTTCTTCATCACAACAACAGTGACATAAAAACTCCAAGGCAGGGACTCAACCCAATTTTCAGAACAAATGTAGCTAGTGTAGCCAGTGCACCAAATGTAGCTAGTGTGGCCAGTGCACCAAATTTTCAGAACAATTGTAGCTAGTGTGGCCAGTGCACCAAACTCTCTGCTCCTTCTCCCCCCCATGCCATACTTGCACCCTCCCTTCCCCCTGTATCTCTTTAAATCATTGCTAGCACAAGCAGTTTCTCAGACTTGCTGTTTGCACCACCAATGGTTTTACCTCTGATGTCACTTCCTGGTCCCGCGACCTGCAAGTGATTTCAGAGGGGAGGCAGGCTAGCACGAGCAGCAGGCCAGAAAAGTTGCTTGTGCTGGTGAAGATTTAAAGAGTATGGGGGCAAGGGAAGGCACGAGAATGGCATAGGGGGTGGAGAGGTGCTGATACCCCCACCAAGAACCAAGATAATGCCCGGGGCGATCCAACCCCCCCACCCCCTATCCTTAATACGCTACTGAATGTGGCATTCAGGTTAGTCCCAATGGAGAGGAGGTAACCTAGTGATTAGAAGGTTGATGATTTATCATTCAGGAGTGATAAGTTCAGGTTCAAGCAAGCAGTTCATCCCATCCTGCACTGTCCCAGGGCCAGTTGACCAATATAATCATTAACAACTTATGCACAGTACTTTGCATACTTTTGCTGTCCCAAAGGTGGCATCGAAAGCAAGAATATGTGGAAGATGAGGAAGCATTAATCAAACTGGGTTGAAATCTGGCTTGAAGAGATAGGAGACATGATGATGGGAGTAGAAACTGGCTAAGAAAGGGTTGGGAGAGCATGTGTATTGGGGACACAAGATGGGTTCAATGAGAAAGTGAATCTGATGAATCAAACTTCATATGTGGTAACAGTGGTTAGTGTAGTTAGGTTTTAAAAAGATTTAGATAAGCCAATGTTTGCCCTGAGATCGGTAGCATGGAATGTTGCTACTATTCAGGTTTTTGCCAGGCACTTGTAACCTGGATTGGCCACTGTGGAAACAGGATATGGGCTAGATGAAACTTTGGTCTGACCCAGTATGACTATTCTTATGGTCTTATGTAAGTTTCTGGAGGAAAACTCTATAGTCTGCTATTGAGACAGACATGGGAGAAGCTACTGCTTGCCCTGGGATTGGTAAATGGGGTATTGCTGCTATCTGGGTTTCTGCCAGATTCTGGTGATCTGGATTGGCCACTGTTGGAAACAGGATACTGTGCTGTATGGATCATTGGTCTGACCCACAATGGCTACTTCTTATGTTCTTATATTCAGAAGGGAGGTCTGTAGCAATGACATCTTTCAATTGTTGGCTTTGAAGGGGTCAGTGGCAGCTCTAAGGGGGTCAGTGGTGGCTCTGACTGATGCCCTTGCATGACTGATCACAGCCATATACGCACTTTTCATGCAATTGAAGTGCCACTGCTGATTCGGGAAGGGGTGTGAGAACTTGTGCAGCCTCATCTCTTGCCATTAATTAAGTTAATTTAATGCTAATCGAAAAATGCATTAGTTGCATTATTCACATTAATTTTGCAGCTCTAAGTCATTTGTTAAGTGAGCAGTACTATTTAATAAAAGGCCATCTTAGAGGGTTAGTTCAACTTTACATCAAATCCCAAAGGCCTTTGTGAAAGATCAACATTTGTGCTTGCTTTTTTGAACTGCACTTAATCCCTCAATTAGCAAACCTCAATTAGAGGACTTAAAAATCTATTTACTAAGCTGTGAAATGGAAATAACTCACAGTATTGGCCAATAATCTGAGTTTTATTTCCCAATTAACCTGTATTGCTGATATGGCAAGTAATTTGTCATTTTGCAGCTTAGTACTAAAAATAAATCAGCTCCATTGCAAAGGAAGAGTTGTGTCACATACAAGTGCCTGCAAATAAACTCCTAACCATGATAACTAGTAGTTCAACTCACTGAAATTTTTCAGGGTGTTTTTACTAAGGGTTTCTTTTACTAAGGCGCGCTAGCATTTTTAGCGCATGCAGGATTTTAGTGTGCGCTAAACCCACGCTACGCTTCTAGAACTAATGCCAGCTCAATGCTGGCGTTAAGGTCTAGCGCGCATGGCAATTTATGATCGAGACGTTTAAGTATATTACCGGCCGTATCGAGATGGAAGAAGAGATTCTCTTTCTCAAAGGACCCTCAGCCACAAGAGGGCATCCGCTCAAATTCAGGGCCAGGAAATTTCATGGCGACACCAGGAAATATTTCTTCACCGAGAGAGTGGTTGATCCTTGGAACGAGCTCCCGGTGCAGGTGATCGAGGCAAACAGCGTGCAAGAATTTAAGAGCAAATGGGATGCCCATGTGGGATCCCTTAGTAGAGAGTTAAGCCAAGGGAACCTGTCACCAGGAGTGGGATCCCTAGGATAGTAGACTTGGGGGTGGGTCAGTAGAGTGGGCAGACTTGATGGGCTATGGCCCTTATCTGCCGTCATCTTCTATGTTTCTATATTTCGTGCGTTAAGACTCTAATGCACCTTTGTAAAAGGAGCCCTAAGGTGTGCTAACAGATTTAGCATATACTAAATACTGTGCAGCCCATTGTATATCTATGGGCTGCATGGCACCCTCTCTATAAATGATTATATCCTTGTTGCTGTTTTTTAGTCATTGCCTTTGTAAAACAACTTCTATTTATTTAATGGTTTGTTTGTTTTTTATTTGTTGGGTTTTTTTTTTCAGATTTAAATAGCCACTAACAGGCATGCCCAACTTTTTACTTTCATTTTTCTGCTGAAGTAACACAGGACTTTAAAATTGCTTTCTGTACTCCCAGGTGAGCCCTGTTTCCCCTAAAGGATTACTCATTCTGTTGAATTTTGATGACCACTTTTTTGTCCTAATTACTATCATGGTTTAAGCAGTGTAACCCCCGCCACCCTGCAAGATAGACTGTGTTTCAATCTGTGCTTTGGATGATTTTTTAATTCCACAGGGCTTTAATGTAAGCACCACGAAGTTTAAATTACTTGTTCTGCTTTGTAATGTGAAAATGTTTCAACTCGGTTTTACACTTTCCTGAAACAACATCTAATTCTTTGCATTTTGCTTCAAGCTGTGATTTTGACTCACTGGGCAGCTAAAGCATTGTTTCTGACTGCTGAAGCTTCTTCCTCTAGTAACCATGTATTTTTAGCTTGAGCTAGATATGGGGAATATATCCTTTTGGCTGGTAATTTTTAGTTTGAACTGTATACCATAAAACCTTAAACTCTTAAAACCTATTGGCAGCTTTAGGACTGATTCTGATCCCAAAGTTTGGTAATCACATTCTGCTCATCAGCTGGTAAAATTCTGACAATTGATTTGGATCATTTCTCACATTTATTTTATTTCTCATTCATATTTGGTGTCACTTTATGGCCCCTTTTATCAAGCTTTGTTATGTTTTTTGTTGCTGGCCGTTGCAATTAAAGCTCTGATGCTCATAGAACTCCAATGAGCATTGGAGTTTAATCTCGCAGCAACCGGCGATAAAAAATCCTAACACAACTTGATAAAAGGGGGCCTATATCTTTTATTTCTCATATCATTTATCAACATGTGTTGCATTAAGTTCTAATTCTCTACAACTCTACAACTTTCCACTTAAGTTTTTCACCTTCAGATTGTTCACATCTGATAACAATGTCCATTAATGTTATGATTTTATTAAGTTTTGGTTGTATTACTTTTCGGCCCTGATTCTACAAAGTGCGTCCCGATTTTAGGCAGCTGTAGGTGTCCTACAGCTGTCTAATCAGCCAATCGTGATGCACGTGTTTAAAAAAAATGCTCCCCAGGCAGGCTGCCTATATTGAAGGCGCCTCCGAGAGCCTAGGGAGGCCCGCAAGACGCCTAACCTAGGCGGCCCTACGTGTCTCCCTAGGAGAGGAAGAGACAAAGTAGACGCGGCTGCTTTACTTATCGCGGCAAGGGATCTCCATGCCGCAATAAGTATAGCAGCCGCCTGTCTCATTGCCAGCAGGAAGGTACCAGCAGGAGGGTGCCCAACCGATCGCTGGCAAGAGGTGCCCAATCCCTCCTGCCGGAAGATGCCCACCCCACACTACCGATTGCAAGCAAGAGGGTGCCTAACCCCTCCTGCCGGAGGACACCCCCATCCAGACCCCCCCGCACTAACACCCCTCCCCCGTGCTAACACCCACCAATGACCACCTCTAACCTCCCCCACAACTAACCTCCCCGATCAAACTAACCTCTAATTGTTGGCCGGCCAGCCGGGTCTTGCTACCATCCAGCCGGCAGGCCCGCCTCATCGAAATGAGGTGGGCCGGCCCTTTCCCGGCCCATCCTGCGAAGCCTAAGGCCTGATTGGCCCAGGCTTTAGAAGCCTGGACCAATCAGGCCTTAGGCATAGCGGGTCCGCCCATCCCCACTAAGCCTAAGGCCTGAATGGCCCAACGCCTAAGAGCCTGGGCCAATCAGGCCTTAGGCTTAGTGGGGATGGGCGGACCCGCTATGCCTAAGGCCTGATTGGTCCAGGCTTCTAGAGCCTGGGCCAATCCAGGCCTTAGGCTTCACGGGATGGGCTGGGAAGGGGCGGGCCTGCCTTATTTCGATGAGGCAGGCCTGCCAGCTGGATGGTAGCAAGACCCGGCCGGCCGGCCAACAATTAGAGGTTAGTTTTGGGGGGGAGGCTAGTTGGGGGGGAGGTTAGGGGTGGTCATCAGTGGGTGTTAGCGTGGGGGAGGGGTGTTAGCATGGGGTGTCCGGAGGGGGGCTTCCTCCGGTAGGAGGGATTGGGCACTCTCCTACAGGCAATCGGACAGGCGGCCACTATACATATCGCAGCAGGGAGATCCCTTGCTGCGATAAGTGTAGTGTCCGTGTCTACTCTAACCCGATTCTGTAACTGGCGTCTGTAACATGGACGCCGGTTACAGAATCGGGGTTAGTGTAGGCCCGATTCTGTATAGGATACCCCTCCTGGGCGTCCTATACAGAATCCGGGCCTCCAAGCCTTGTCTAAGCGTAATTTGTTTCAAAAATGTTTATTAATTTTTTGGGGTATTTATGTTTTTAAAAAATTGAATTATATATATGTGATATATGTATATACATATTTTCTGCCTACCCTGATGTAGGCATTGTTTGCCAAAACATGGCTTATATTGGGTCAATAAAGACAAGGCCCTATTCATTGATGTCCTTTGTGCTTTTTTTTTTTTTTGCTGTATTAAGTAGGCTTGTGAGCCATTTCTGCTGTTCAAATGGGAGTTATGTATTGTTCAAATTAGTTTATATTGCTTATTGTTAATTTAGCACAGGATTGGTTCCATTGTAATTTCCAAGTATATTCTTCAACAGAGAAAATTTGTATCAAATATGATATCTTAGTATGAAGGGGTGCTGAAAAGTTCTCAGCCCAACCAACCAACTTCCTAAATTCTGAGGATTATTTTGCCATGCCAGTTTGCAGAAAACAAACTTCTATGTTTTTGACATTGTCTCAGATCACAGATTGAACCATATCCATGTTATTCTCTTAGTTAGGTTGAGAACTGTTCATTACTCCCATGTAAATAAAGCTCCAATTCTCAAACAAGCAAAGTTAACACATCCTTGCACTTACAATCATAATGGTATGAGAGTAAAATAAGCAATAATGTATGAGGAGCAAACCAGCTTTGTTTTACAGGGAGTTCCTGCTAAAATTGTGTAGCCAAATGATAAGAGATTGATGTGAGTAGCCAAAATTATTATTATCGCTGTTATAAGTTACACAAGAGTTCCAAGAAAATGAGAGAAAGAAGAGCTATCAACGCATGCTATTGCAATCATTCACATACTTATTTTTATAACAAGTTAGCAAGTAAACCAGTTTATATCATTAGACAATGTCTTATATGAATATGTTGTAAGGAAGTACAAATCTATTGCCTTTACCTATGTTTGCAAGTGTATCTCTCACATACATGCATTAGTAGCCACTCTTACTCAATATCTCATAGAGAAGGTAGCAGAGATTTTAAACATAAGTACACAAATACAAAATACTAGCCTTACTGGGTCAGACCAATGGTCCATCTAGCCAAGTATTCCATCTTCAGGGTGACCAATACAGGTCACAAGTACCTGACAAAAAAACTCAAATAGTAGCAACATTCCATTCTACCAATCCAAGGCAAGAAGTAGTTCCCCCCCCCCCTCCCATGTCTGTCTCAATAGCAGACTATGACTTTCCTCCAGAAACTTGTCCTAATCTTTTTTTTTTTTAAACCAGCTACAGTAACCATTCTTACCACATCCTCTGGCAATGAATTCCAGAGCTTAATTATTCTCTGAGTGAAAAAATATTTCCTATCACTTTTTTTTAAGTATTTCCCTGTAGCTTCATTGAGTGTTCCCATAGTCTTTGTAATTTTTGATGGAGAAAAAATTGATCCACTTGTATCCTTTCTACACCACTCAGGATTTTGTAGACTTCAATCATATTTCTCTTCAGCCTTCTCTTTTCCAAACTGAAGAGCCCTAACATCTTTAGTCTTTCCTCAAACGAGAAGAGTTCCATCCCCTTTATCAACTTTGAACCTTTTCTAGTTCTGGTATATTTTTTTGAGATAAGGCAACTAAAATTGACCATAATATTCAAGTTGAGTTTGCACCATGGAGCAATAGAGAGGCATTATAATATTCTTAGTATTATTTACCATCCCTTTTCTAATAATTCCTAGGACCATGTTTGCTTTTTGACCGCCACCACACATTGGACAGAAGGTTTCAGCGTATTGTCTATAATGACATCCCAATCTTTTTCTTGGGTGCTGACCCCCCAAGGCGGACCCTAGAATCTGGTAACTATTGTAACTTCTTGTTTTTCTCAGATGAGACTAGATCCGGAGCCAACTTCCTCAGTTGGACTCATGCACCAGATTTCCACTCGCTCTCTCTGAATGATGTAGATCACATCAGTAAGTTGCTTTAGTGGTGTACCACAAGGGATTGGGCTTATGGACGCTGGTGCCCCCCATTAGTACCTCCATAACTTAGTGGTACTGGGGCTTGTTCTTCATGAGGTTGCAAACCCGGACAGAATTCTTCATTACAGTCCAGCCAAGGATCCATTCCACTCTGCATCTCACAATGGAGCACTGCACTGTCTTGTGCTCCCTTGTATAGCCTAGCAGGGCTCTATCAATAGGGAATTTTCTGCATATTTTGTTGCAGACCCAAATATCACTGCAGACTTCCATGATGGCCATCATCGGAAGAAGCACATATGGATAGTTGAGGCCCCAAATTCAGTACACCCACCTCCTCATATATTTGTCTAATGGCTGGGGGCTGGCAGACACTGTCAAACTCCTTGCCCTGGCCAAATCTAGGAATTCTGCTGATAAATGGGGGGCACTGGGATAGTAAGAAGATTTTTGTAGCAGTTTATATTGGAACAACTGCTCTATGGCTCTCCTTTAGTGGCTTGGTCAGGCTGCTGCTTATCTGATGTGGGGAATGGGGCAGGTATGTGATCCAACTACTCTTCCTCTGGATCTGCTACCAAAATCTCACCCAAGGCTAGACATAATACCTGAAAAAGGTTCTCCGCTATAGGTAGACCAGTAAGTGGATCCTGCTCGAAAGGTAGAGTGAAATTCCAGCCCATTCTTGGAATTCTGACCACCAACCAATAACTTGCAAACCAAAAAGTACATGGCTTCTTAGGTGCATGGGCAGCTGAGCAGGCACACATGAGTGGCAAGACCATGGGCAGTTGGCTGGTATAGGTGGTAGGTTGAGGTACGGGCACCTCACTTTGCCTTTTTCCAAGGAAAACCGGACTGCACTGCTCAAGCTCTGCCATAAGGACACTGTGGAAAACACAGAGCCCAACTCCATCTCCAACATCACATTGGAATCTCAGAAAGACAAGTCTCCCTCAAATCATAATTCTTCCTCAGCCCTTGGACTTGGTCGAGGAGTCATCCTCCATTACAGTTGATTTGGGTTCCTTCAAACTCAAAATTGTGAGACTTTCAGGCATCTTAAGTGGCTCTGGTGTGGTACTTACCTTGTACCACTCCAGTCTAGTCAGGGATCATTCATGTGGTTCTGATTCTGCTACTTCCCTTGTCATTGAGGGGACCTTGGATGGCAGAGCCCCAGAAGTGGAACTGGCCTGTTCCACACTACTGTTCCTCTCCCTATTCTCAAACAGGGGATGCAACACTTCTCACAGCTGGTAATTAAGGGCACTGGTTTGTAGCAGTGCTTGCAGTCTGGGCACTGAAACTGCCCCATCAATCAACTTTCATTGAGGGTGAGATTTTGCCTCTTAAGCAATTTGCACCTTGGTCTACCATAACACTCTCCAGGTCAGTCACCTGCAGCTAATTGGTCTGTACCAACACAGTATGGTCTGTGATGACTGTGGGCGTGTGGTCCTTTCTGGTATTCACATTCAGCACCAAGATTGGTGAGGGTAGTAGTCCGCTCAGAGCACGTGGAAATTCTTGAGACAAAGGCTCACTTAGAGTCTCCATCATAAGATGCTCGTGTCCTGACTCGTAAGAGGCTCCACATCTGAATTCTCACGAGGATCAAGTCACCATCCAGTCCTGTGGACAATACTCAACCTCACTCTGCATTCGGCACTGAACACTCATTGTTGTGGTTGGTTGGCAGGTATAATTCTTGTAACTCCATTCCAAAATCTCCAAAAGTCACTGCTTTGTAATCCAATATGGCGGTTAGTATAGCGCACTTTCTTTCATACTCCCTGCAGTTCTGGCACCATTTATATAACCCTCTGTTTCTCCCAGAAGCTGGCAATGGTCATGCAAAATTATTTTTTTTAGATGAGACCAGAGCAGGAGCCAACTTCCTTGATTGGATTCTACAGCAAGCATGCACCAGACTTCCATTTACTTTCCTAATGATGGTATGCCACACCAGTAAGTTGCTGAATAACCAAAACCTTTACTTCTTCATGGAACACAGAAGAGGCAGTAGTCTTGAACAGTAGAAGTTTCTTTCAACACCAACCTATATACAAAGTCTCACTTTGATGTAAATAATTCAGATGCGCAGAAATCCTCCTTGTTGGATGGATTCTATTGCAAATCCAAAGTACAGGTCTAAATAGTGGGAGATAGATCTAAACTTAACTTTAATTATTATTGTGATCAATTTTGGGGTTTTTTTTCTCCCAAAATACAAACTTTCTGCTCTAAGCCAGGGCTTAAGACTTCTCTGGACTGAGGTCACAAAATACAGAGTCAGACCACCCTCTAGAACAGTGGTCTCAAACTCACGGCTCGGGGGCCATATGTGGCCCACCAAGTACTATTTTAAGGCTCTCGGTATGTTTATCATAATCACAAAAGTAAACTAAAACAGTTCATTGTCTCTTTAGCTATAAATTACAATATTATTATTAAGACTTAGCCAAAAGGAAAGATTTATAAACTGTAAAGAGTTTTACCTCATGCAAAATTGTCATTTCTTCAATAAGACATTAACTATTTTTTCTGAGGCCCTCCAAGTACCTACAAATCCAAAATGTGGCCCTGCAAAGGGTTTGAGTTTAAGACCACTGCTCTAGAAGGTCCCAGACTGGCATAGCTTCTCACATTACTCTTGGCTTCTGGAAACAGCTGGAACTCAAGTCCTGAGCCCTCTGATAGTTCCCAGAGGTGCCATCAAGTCTGTACGCCTCATCCCTGGTTCCCATATAGGCCCAGGTACAGGAAGTTTTATATCAAATGTATATGTCACAAGTTCACTCTTGTAGCTGATTCCAGTCATCACCTATTGTCTTACACTACACTGCCAAACCTGTGCAGTCCCAGAGATGGGGGCTGCCCTCTTCCTTCCAAGCAATAGAATACAGCACTGATAATTTTAAATTGCAACCTTCAACCTTTACACCATTCACTTGCTGTCATGGAGGAACATATGCACTGCCCCATACCTTCTAGTGCATAATATTCACTCGGGGCTACACTATGATTTGGGTTAATCTTCTTAATATGTATCACTTTGGGATTAAATTTCATCTGCTATTTGGATGTCCAGTCTTCCAATTATCTATGCTTAATGCAAAGTGAAATAAAGCTGCTGATATCATCTATGTGTATAAGTAAATACATAAAAAACAAAACAATATTTCCAGTTTGAATGTCCACTGGTTTTACTGTATAATGTATAAATCTGAGAATCTGCGCACATGTTTCTCCTTTCAGCATGGCCACCAGATAATGGCTGCACATTCTTGGATCCAAGGCTCAAAATCATTTCCTAAAATCCACATTCTCAAAAGGATTTGTGGCTGGCAGGACTATGATGTTAAAGATCATATTCCCTATAGCACAACCTTGTGACTTTGCCTGCATAAAGTGTCTCACCCCAACCACATCTCTTGCTCTCTGTGCTGCCCAACAACTCCAAGGATTTGTGATTCTGGGGCCAAAGACAGAATACAATCTCAGTAAATTCTCAAGTATAACATTGGCCGCAATAACAATTTCAGAATGGCACCATGCACAAGAGTCACTTACATGCATACCTTTAGTGTGGCTTCTGCAAAGCCACCCCATGTTCCAAGAGCTGAGTCTCCAGAGCATTGAACATTTTCACTCTATAAACCCATCCATATGGCATTGCTAACCTTAGCCAAGTGGAGAAAAAGGTAAATAGTTCTGCATTCTAATTTAATTATTTTAAACATCAACCAGAAGGGGAGAGACTCCAACTCATGTGGCCATCTTCCTCGGCATGCTGACTCGGCCCCTTTTCTTAAGGGTGATCTTTTCTTAAGAACCCTCTGAACATCTACAGTAGCTATCCCTGCTGGCAAGCCTAGGCAACCCCACTTCCTGCATCAGCCAATCCCTAGTTAGGCATGGATCATCCAAAGAGGGGAGGTGGATAGGTGGTGTGACTGACTTATCTTGTGGTCCATGGAAAACTCTAATTGCAGTTAACTCCACTTTCTCCTAGGACAAGCAAGGTGTGTCAGTCACCTATACTGTAGGTGACTCGTGAGCCAAGGAGTATAATGAAGGCTAGCTACCCCAGTGGTTTTGATCCTTATGGTCCTTGAAGTGCTGAGGTAGGGGATCCAGCCCAGCCAGAAGGTGCAGGGAGCGAAAGGAATGTACATTTTCTAGGCAGCAGAATGGAGCAGATTTATTGGTATTTAGGGACTAATAGGGTCTCTAGCAGAGATGACACTGTAGGTACATTTGATTGTCAAACTGATGACCATTTGAACATCAAATAATGAGCTATATGCAGTATTATAACATCAGATCATTGAAAACATAAGAACATAAGAATTGCCGCTGCTGGGTCAGACTAGTGGTCCATCGTACCCAGCAGTCCGCTCATGCGGCAGCCCTTTTGGTCAAAGACCAGCGCCCTAACTGAGACTAGCCCTACTAGCGAACGTCCTTGTTCAGTAGGAACTTGCCTAACTTAGTCTTGAATCCCTGGAAGGCATTTTCCCCTACGACAGCCTCCGGGAGAGCATTCCAGTTTTCCACCACTCTCTGGGTGAAGAAGAACTTCCTTATGTTTGTACAGAATCTATCCCCTTTCAACTTTAAAGAGTGCCCTCTCGTTCTCCCTACCTTGGAGAGGGTGAACAACCTGTCCTTATCTACTAAGTCTATTCCCTTCAGTACCTTGAATGTTTCGATCATGTCCCTTCTCAATCTCCTCTGTTCAAGGGAGAACAGGCCCAGTTTCTCTAATCTTTCACTGTACGGCAGCTCCTCCAACCCCATAACCATCTTAGTTGCCCTTCTCTGGACCCTCTCGAGTAGTACCGTGTCTTTCTTCATGTACGGCAACCAGTGCTGTACACAATCCAAGTGTGGTTACTGTTAACGTAACAAATGAATAAGTGGAAATTACATAAAATATAGACTCTCAGTCTGTATAACGATCATGAAAACTACAGTAGCAGGTAATGATAATGAGGGCAGGACTTCTGTGGAGAAGAATTTTCAGATACTAAACAGTTCCAGAAGTCAGTGATACGTAATTGATGTGGTTCTGAAGCATTAAGAGCTGAAATGCAGCTATTAATCTTGGAAATGGTCATAGAACCCAGCGATCAATACGAGAGCAAGGAAGTGTGAGAACTGAGTTGAAGATAGTATAAAAGGGTTTTGAGTTCATGGGACCTGCCACAATGGATAGTGACTGGACTGCTTTTGCACCCATGGATGTAGATGCTGTGCTTATACAGGGCCATTGTGCTAACATAGCAGTTGTCCTGTAGGCCGTAAGGATTATGCTATTAAAACAGCAAATCTAGATTTTTATATGTATAATGACAAGATATTCATCAAACTTTGAATTGTATTTCTCAGTGCAGTGAACCTACCACCCCACGAGGTAAAAATATAATTTGTTAAATACATGTAAATTCACATAAAATATGGAAGAAGCCTCAGAACTCTGTCTGTAGCAGTAACTTTTGTTCTCAGCCTACTACCACTACTAGTATTAATTATTTCTATAAAGCAACCAGATGTATGCAGTGTTGTACAGAGTCACAAAATAGACAGTCCCTGCTCAAAGGAGTTTACAATCTAAATAGACAAGACAGACAAACAAACATTTGCCATGGATACAGTTAGAGGGAATGGTTAATCTGCTGGCTAGGATGGTAGGCAGCTAGAGGTAGGGTTATGTATTGAACGATATATAAAAAAGGTGGGTTTTCAGTCTGCTTTAAATCAAGGGAAGGGGTAGTTTATTCCAAGCATACGGGGCAACTAGATGAAAGGAACAAAGTCTAGAATTTGCAGTGGAGGAGAAGGGTACAGCTAAGAGCAGCTTGTCTAAAGAATGGAGCTCTCTGGGAGGTGTATAAGGAGAGAGGAGAGAGATTGAGGGGCAGCAGAATGAACACTCTTGTAAGTTAGTAGTAAGAGTTTGAACTGTTTGCGAAGGTGGATAAGGAGCCAGTGAAGTGTTTAAGGAGAGGGGTAACATGAGTGTAGTGAGGTTGGCAGAGGAGTCGTTCAGCAGAGTTTTGCACAGATTGTAGGGGGGTGAGGTGGCACAGCAGGAGACCAGTTAGAGAAATAGATTGCAGTAACTTAAGCGTGAGGTTACAAGAGTGTGGACAAGGGTCCGGGTAGTTTTCTCAGAGAGGAAGGGGCGAAAAAGTAAATAACTTTATCGTCTAAAAAGAGCCTTCTTCCAGTCCTCAAAACAGTCGAAACAGTCCGGTAATCCTGAATAACAAACTTATTTAAATGTAAGATGAACAACTTATTGATATCAAATGAACTTATCTGCAAAATGCATCTGTTGTTTCGCTTACTGCTGTATCAGAGGAAAAAGAACAAAAACATCTACAAATAAAGAGTGGTCTGTCCCACATACACTTTAGAGCAGAGGTGTCAAAGTTCCTCCTTGAGGGCCACAATCCAGTCGGGTTTTCAGGATTTCTCCAATGACTATGCATGTGATCTATTAGCATACAATGAAAGCAGTGTATGCAAATTGATCTCATGCATATTCATTGGGGAAATCCTGAAAACCCGACTGGATTGCGACCCTCGAGGAGGGACTTTGACACCCCTGCCATAGAACATAGGCAAGTCATTGCATACTTTATAAAATCAGACATGCAGTAGTTTGATGCTTTAACAGAAAATCGTACAAACTTCTTCTTCATTTCTAAAGTGGACTCACATGGCTTGCATTTGCCACATTTGTGCTGAGGCAAATTTTACTGCAGTTGTAAAACGACCATATTTCCCATTTTCAGAATTAAAGGCCATGTCTTAATTTCCCTATTAGTGCTTGGCCATTAGCAGGGGAGCCCTTAACAACACCTGTTTTCTAGGTGGTAAGAGCTCCCATGCTAATCACATGCTAATTGTTTGGCTTACAGTAATGCTGCACTAACTAATTGCAGAATATGCCTACTGTTCATCCCCATATATGCCCCCAGAGCTGGAAAAAATAAAAAGCAGTTTTTATCACATAGGAAATGAACACCTATGTGATAAATCCTGAAATTACTACTGGGCACCTGAATGCACTTATCATTTCTATAGTACTACTACTATAGACATATGCAGCACTGTACATCAAAACACAGAAGAGACAGTCCCTGCTCAAAAGAGCTTACAATCTAGTCAAAGCTGACAAACTGGACAAAAAGGCGCATCAATACACTGTGCTCAGGTGGGAGAATTACAGGGGGAATGATAAGACAGATTGGTGCTTATCAGGTGGGTTGGAGTTTGGAATTGAAAGCAGTTTCAAAGAAGTGGGCTTTGAGTCTAGATTTGAATTCGGAGCTTGACGTACCAAATCAGCCATTTTGTTCTGGGCATAAGGTGCAGCAAAATAGAAGGGATGCAGTCTAGAGTTGGCTGTAGAGGAGAAGGGCTACAGATAAGATACCAAGGTTACCAAGGCCTCTTTTCCCCCAGACCCAATCGAAAAGGAGGTGGCCTGGCACTCCTCTACAAATCTTTCTTCGACGTCCAGCTCCTTGAGACGGGCACCCATCCTTCTCTAGAATATTTGCTTGCTTCAGTCAATGACGAACTCCGCACCCACCCATTGGGCATCCTATTACTATACCGGCCACCCACCCCTTGGGCGAAATCTTCAAATCTCGTCTATGAGACCATAACAAATGCCTTCCTTAAATTCCAAAGACTTCTGATTGTTGGTGATATCAATCTCCACCTCGACGACACAAATAACAATGATACATCCGAATTCAACAACTTCCTTACCTCTCTTGGCTTTCCCTCACCCACCCCATCCCCAACCCATGAAAAAGGGCATACTCTAGACTTCACCACCTTCATTGATCTTACCGCCTTCAAAACCTCAACCGACGACACTCGCTGGGAACAAGTCCCTTGGTCAGACCACTTCTTAGGGACTACCTGTCTCCCCGTCTTCATGTCACATCTTGACTCCCCACCCCACTCCTCTCATTCCATAACCTTCCGCAAAAAAACCTCGAGCAACCTATTCTGGTCCAAATTTCTCAACAAACTCTCCTCCAACCCTAGACCTATAGACCCCGAATCACATTGGCACAACTGGACCGTCCTCTCCGAGTCCACCTACCACTCCCTTGCTCCATTAACCACCAAAACCATCTCCTATCCCCGAAAGGCCCCCTGGTACCTACCTCTTCACAGAGAATTGAAACAGAAGTGTCGCGCTTTGGAGCGCAAATGGAAAAAATCCAAATCCCCCCTGATAGACAGACCTGGAGGGCTAATATTAAATTTTACAATTCAACATTAAAAAAAGCCAGGAAAAACTTTTTTGGAGACAAGATCTCCAGATCCAACAACCAGATCAGTGCGCTGTTCAACATCTGGCGCTCCCTAACTACAAAAAAAGACCCGTCTTTGCTTCCACCATCTCTATCAGCCGAGGCCCTTGCAAATTTCTTTAATGAAAAGATTACCACCCTAAGATGCTCCTTCCCCCCACAGTCTCCTACAATTCCCTGACCTCTATTGTTCCCAACTCTACCTTTCCTGTATCCATTCCTGCCGACAGATCCTGGAGCGCCTTCGAGCTTGTCTCTGAACCGCAAGTCTCCAAACTCTGCCTCAAACTAAAAACTTGCAAGTGCATTTTGGACCCTTTCCCCTCCTACCTATTCGAGAATATCCCTACACAGGCCATCGCTTCCCTCACCGAACTCATAAACTCTGCCCTAACATCAGGCCTTTTCTCCCCCGACATGGGACACATTTCACTGTCCCCTCTACTGAAAAAGGCCGACCTCGATCCCTCCATTCCATCAAATTACCGTCCTATAGTAAATATCCCTCTCCTAACCAAGCTATTAGAATCCATCATATCCACCCAACTCTCATCCTACCTAGAACGATTCTCTATCCTCCTACCCCACCAATTCGGCTTCAGACCCAACTTCAGCACCGAATCCCTCTTGGTCTCACTAATCTCTAAGGTGCAACAACTCCATTCTCGCAACAAATTTGCTGTTCTTCTTCAATTCGACCTCTCCGCAGCCTTCGATGTCGTTCACCACGACATCCTAATCTTCCAACTCTCCGAAATAGGCATAAGCTCCACAGTCCTGGATTGGTTCTCGAAATTCCTACGCTTCCGCTCCTACACTGTTAACACAAACGGTACCTCATCCCCCGCCTGGAAGCCGAAATGTGGAGTCCCGCAAGGCTCACCCCTCTCCCCTATCCTTTTCAACATCTACATGTCCTCTCAGAAACTCCTTCATTTATCCCCCCTAGAAACTCTCTACTCCTACGCTGATGACATCCTCATCCTCCTCGAAACCGACTCGAACCTCTCGAACCTCACTGAGAACATCTCCACATGTATTACGAACCTCCAATCCTGGGCCCAATCTGTACAAATGAAACTGAATGAGTCCAAAACCAAACTACTTTGGCTCGGCTCAATCTCAGACCATTTACCCACCTCCATCTCTCTACCTTCCGGCCCCACTCTTCAGCTTGAGTTTTCAAGCAAAGTCCTAGGCATCATCTTAGATTCCTCTCTCTCCTTCAACGATCACCTCAACTCCCTGGTAAAAAAAATGCTTCTTTAGCCTCCATATGTTGAGGAAAGTAAGATCCTGCTTTCATCATTCTCATTTCGCCATCCTCGTTCAATCCACCATCCTCTCTAGACTGGACTACTGCAACTCCATCTATATAAGCCTAACTAAGAAAAACCTCCATAGACTTCAGCTAATTCAGAACGCCGCGGCCAAGCTTATTTTCGCAAAAGGCAAGTTCGACCACGTTTCCCCACTCCTCTCCAAGCTTCACTGGCTCCCAGTATACTCCAGAGTCCTCTATAAATGTGCCTGCATAGCCTTCAAGATTCTACATGGCGTCCTTCCTCCCGTTATCCCACTCTTCTGGAATTCCTCAAACCCGCTCTCGACTAGATCCTCCCAAAAACTGAAACTATCTTTCCCTTCTATAAAAGGTATATCCCGCGCAGGAAAACTTGGAACATCCCTCCCCTTTAGAACCACAGAACTCTGGAACAACCTTTCATCCCCGCTCAGAAATTCTAGCTCCTTCCAATCCTTCCGCAAACACTTGAAAACTTGGCTCTTTTCAAAAATCTAATCACCTCCCGTGCTCTAGTATCCTGTCCCCCTCTATCTCCTCAGTCCCTCTCCTATACCCTTTCTTTGTAGTTCCTTTCCTTTCAACCTCTGTAAACCGTGCCGAGCTCTGCGCACGCGGAGATGGTGCGGTATACAAACCTAAGGTTTAGTTTAGTTTAGTTTAGATAGACTTACCCAGTGGCATAGCGAGAGTGAGAGGCACCCCGTTCCCATCCCCTGCCACACACACACGCCCCCCCCTTCCCTTCCCTCATTCTTCTAGTTGTTCACCTCCATGAGCAACAAAAACTTCAACGTTCCTATGGGAGAAAACAAGAGAGTACAGATGCTCAGAGTTGGTTATAGGCCAGTTTTATTAGTAATCACTTTATTCAAGTTAAAAAAAATAACCCAGCACTTACCCTAGCAAGTGATCAATATAAGAATCCTAATGGAACAAAGCATGCATTAACATGATAAAACAAGGGAAATATAAATCTAGCCCACTCCTTTCCTATGAGCGTCTTACCGCTGCTGCCGGTGCTAAAACCCATGCTACGCGTTAGTAAAGGAGAGGGATAGACAAAGCCTGGAGCAAAAATCCAGCACAGAAGCTGGAACTGGACAAGGAGCTGTAACAAAACAGACACAATAGGAAATCAGGTAGGATTCAGGACCAGAGCCCTTTAAACCAGACAAGACTGGACAAATATAGCACTAGTTCTCTAGGTCATCTCTAGCAGGGACAATCAAGACAAGATACAGCCAGACATACAAAAACAGATGAAGTACAGGAATACCCACACTTAACGAGAACAGATAAGGAAGGATGGCACCAGTGCACATACCCTTCTAAAATGATACTGGAAGGAAGGAAACAACGTTTCCTAAAGGAGGGAAGGCTCATGCCCAGCCTTGCTCAGATCTACCTTTGCTCCATGCCTCACATTATTCCCATATTTAAGGGCAGAATACAATTTCCCAATGGGCCCAGAGAGGAACAAAAGAGAGAGTCTCTAGTGACCGAGCTGGAGCCAAAGCACAATTAAAGATCACTAGAGTCTGGAATCAAGCCAGCAATTGGACTGTCTAGAGCAGTGGTATTCAACCCAGTCCTCAGAGACCACCTGACCAGTCGGGTTTTCAAAGTCTCTGTCATCCATATTCATTGTGTATATCCTGAAAAGCCAACTGGCCAGGTGGTCCCTGAGGACTGGGATGAATACCTCTGGTCTAGAGCATGATTTGGAGTCTTGACATGATCAACAGTTTCTGGAGCACAAACTGGAGTCTTTATAGGAGCTAGAGGAGGAGCTGGAATCAAGACTGGAGCAAAGGTCAAAGATAGGTTTCTTGATAAACAGGAATAGACTTTGTACAAGCCAAGGAGTTTTGATGGCTGAAGCCACACTTGGAATGGGTAGAGTCTTCTCAGACAGTATTGGACTCTTTGGAGGGCAGATTGGAGGTACAGTAGAAGTGGAGCTAATCTTTCCAGAGCATGGATATAAAGTAAGGTAGGATAAGCTGGAATGCCCAGAATACAAAATGATGCAAAGCTTGACTCTCCAGGAATGGAGCAGGAGTCTCTGGAGCATGGACTGGACTGGAGCAAGAATCAAAGCTGGATATGGGGTCTCTGGAGCAAAATCAAAGTGGAGTCTGTGCAGAAGCAAGAGCTGGAGTCTGGAATATAGTTTGTTTCAAGTTTATTCATAATTTGCTATACTGACCATCACAAGTATCTGGTCGGTTTACAATAATAAAAATTAAAAATAATAATAATAAAAATTTACATATTGTAATTAACAACCTCCCTTTCCCCCTCCTTCCTCTCGTCACCCACTTGTCTCAATTATGTCTTTGTCTTGTCATTAACTTTCCCCCCTTTTTTTAGCTATTTATGCAATTTTAAATAACGTATTTTAAATATCGCAATTTTAAATATCGTATATATATATATATTTAAGATTGCATAAATAACTTAAAAAAGGGGGGAAGTTAATGACAAGACAAAGACATAATTGAGACAAGTGGGTGACGAGAGAAAGGAGGGGGAAAGGGAGGTTGTTAATTACATTATGTAAATGAATACAAAGGAAGGGAAGGGTAAAACAAAAGGGAGAGGGGAATGTCGCTTCTTAAAAGTGTTTCTCTGTTTATTAGTTTTTCTTTTTTCGGATTCTCAGTTGGAGTTTAGATAGGCGTCTTTGAATAGAAATTTTTAAGGTGTTGGAACAGAAACCAGAACTGAAGCTCAGGCACTGAAGTTTTAAACACAGACTGGTTATTTTCAAATATTGTAAGGCTGAACTATATCACTGATTTTGGTCATATATGTATTTACACACTTTTAGTGAAGTCATCTCATCTAAAACCTTAATTAAGGAGTCGTACCAGACCACAAATGCATCATCAGTGTCAAGACTGACAAAAGAGGTAACCACCGCTGAGCAAGAACAACTGTATTGATATGAGACTTTACAGCACTACCAGACATAGATTCAGGAGCACTAGAATAATAATAATTTTATTTTATATACCGCTAAACCTTCGGTTCAAGGCAGTTCACAGCAAATAGAAATGAACAACCAATGAATTACAAGCATAAGTATCAAAATGTTTCACGGAAGATACAATTACAATTAAGACAAGTGTTTCTCAAATAAATAAATTTTAAGAATTTTTTTTTTTAAATAGTAAGACTGAGCTTGGGGGATTAGAGCATTCCAACATGAATTCATTACTCTAGCCTGAAATGCAAGGCTTTTTCCCAAGAATATCTTGCTGCAACATGCTTTTACTGATGGGAACATAAACCAACTGATTCTTCATGTGTTCTTTTTTGGATTATGAAATTCAAAGTGGGAAGAGAGGTAAGTTGGAATCAATCCAAATAAAGCTTTTAAACAAATACAACCAAATTTAAACAAAACTCTAGCCTCAAAAGGTAACCAATGGAGCTTTTGGTAGTAAGGACTAACATGATCATATTTGTTAAGGCCAAAAATCAGGAGGATAGCTGCATTCTGTATCATTCTAAGTCTACTAAGAGTTTTTTTTATGAGAACCTAGATAAATAATGTTACAGTAATCCAGAGTGGACAGAATTGATATACAGGATATACAAACAACAGCAATCAGTCCAAAGGAAGACTATGTAACAGCCCATTTAATAAAAAATACAATTACTCATAAAAAAATCATAAATCTAATATGTGGCCTGCAAAATGTATGTATCACACTAGCACTCATGTGTAAAATCCAAAATAGACAAGAAACTAGACAAATTATGATCTTCTCAATGAAAGAACTTGAGGGTCCAAAGGCAAATTAGAATTATCTAAAATACAGTGCTTAAAAATATCTATCAACAATGAAATAGTCAAAAAGCCTGGTGGACAGTCAATCAGGAGCAATGCTAATGATCAGTGTAATAATAAAAGTGAATGCACTCCATTTCAATGACACATTAGTAGCTCTAATATTAAAATTATATATATATATATATATATATATATATATATATATATATATATAGCACAGTGGTATTCCCAAGTATCATTTTTAGGATAATAATTTTTGAGCAAAACTACGTAGACAGAGTTCATGAGCAACAACTCTGTTTTGCAAAGCATATCAAATTTATAGGTGCACTGTAATCTCTTTAGTGGTTTAACTGGTCCATTATTACCTGCACAACTTTCTAAATTCTACCAATGAACAAGTCATGCATTAGAGGGCAAACATATAGCTCATTTGAAAGTCTGCTCAATATCATTAAGCTTTTAATTGAGATCCCTTTTTATAGAATCATAATTAAATTCACCTCTTATGCTACAGCTGAATTCAGAGATTTTAGTTAATTGCAATTTAACAGTAACAATTTGAGTATGGATGACAGCTTGTGATGTAATCAGCCCTTATTAATGCCACTCTGCTACTAGCAGCATATCTAGTTATGCAAATTACCTATTAGAAATGCATCCTAGAGGTCTCTGACCTATATGCAGTGAAAATATTTTCTTATTTTTTCTCATTGCACATCACAACAGAGACTAAATAGCTTAAATTTTGAGCAGTATATGAGAAATGGAGCTAGAATGTATGGCAGTGAACAGACAAAGCAGCATTTCTGCCTTAAATTATCATTTGCACTCAGTTTAGGTTTTCCTTTTCATAAATATAGCAGGGAAGAATTGAATCCATATCTAGTTTAGCTTGTCAAACTTCAGAGATAAATGTGTTTGCGGTAGAGGTAAATTTCAGTGGTGGCGGCTAGTGATTTAATTTAAATGCTAGTACAGAATTCAGTGCTGCTAGGGGAGAAATTCTATATAGGTATTAACATGTATGCACATATATAAATGTTTGTATAGTCATATAAAACTGCCAAAAATCTACCTAAGCAACATAGCTTATATAGTACATAGTCATGATCCTGCCCCTAGAAGTAATAGCACAATATTACTGCTAGCAGTCTCGGTGGCCATTATGGATTTGGCTGAGAAATGAAGCAGCAGGAAGTGGGCATCGCTACCACCCCACTAGATCCTGGGGAATCTTGATAGGCCTGATGAGGGGGTGGGGGTCTACTGACAAAAGGTTGCTTTGAGGGAACCCAATGAAGAGTTCAAACCAGAGAATGGTCTCATATGTCAGGCTCAACCATATGTAGAGGCCTCCCCACCTCAGGGATCTGTTTGAATAGGATTTGAGTGCTACATGGGAGCTTTATTGGGGAGAAGGGGCTGATTGACACCAGAAAGGTGTTTGTATGTGTGTGTGTGTGTGTATTGTGCTGCTGAGGGCTAGTTGTGCTGTTGAAGGGAGTGTTGTACTGCCAGGGATTGGGTGTGCTGCTGGGGGAGGGGGGCTGTGTTGCTAGGAAGAGAAAAAGAAGGCATCAGTGTAAGGGTTTCATTGGAAGGATTGTCAATACCAGGGTTGGGGCCCTTTGCTGCTCCCTTTGCTATCTTAGAAAGCTGCTCCCTCATCTGTGTAGGAACAATTTTATTTCCCTTTATGTACCTTTCTAAAATCACTGTTCCCTCTATATATGGAGGAAGTTAAACATGCAGTCCTACACCTACTTTAGAAAAACATCTATATTTGGAAGAGCCCTTTGTAAAATACTTTGGGAATGCCCCATATCCTGACTTACATATGTCAATTTCTCACTCTACATTATATATAAAGTCTGCCTCCACAAAATAAATAAACAAAACAATTTGTAAGGGCCCTTTTCCTAAAAAAGCTTTTAAAGGCTAGCACACACTTAGCATGAGAAAAACATACATTAAAGCCTTATGCAATACTTTGCCTATTAGAACGTGTTAACCCACATGCTAACTATTTTAAAAAATATATTTTTGGAGACAGTATGTCAAAGTCAGAAAATGGGCATGGAACTGTTAACCAGTTAGTGCGTTCATATTAATGCATGGTAACTGGCTAACGCTGAGTTAATATCGGAGCACTTAGACCCTGTTTCTATAAAACACACCTAAAGTTAGGTGGCTAGATTGGCATGCCTAGCCGATCTAGGTGCCTAACTTAATTATTTAATAAGCATAATTGGCAGTGATGAGCAATTAGCAGCTCATAAATGACAAAAATTAAAATTGGGTGGTGGACACCCACGAATTTCAGGTAGGCACTTATACCAAGGTGCCTACCAGATGTAGACATGGTAAGGGCCAGATTGTGGACATATCTTGGGCATATTTTGTATGTAGGCACCTAAACTGAATTTAGGTATTGGTATTTAGGCCAAGAAAACACTGGCATAAATAGGGGGTGAATAGTCCATTTTAGGCGCTGCTAGGTATGATTCTATAAATGGTGCTTAACTGATAATTGAAAGGCTCCATGCACTGTGTTCCTTGGTGCCTAGGTTTTGGCACTGCTTATAGGTCCTTAGGGGCAAATTCTATAAATGGTGTCCCAATTGAAGGCAATGCTACACATCCTACTGCTGTCTAACCAGCCAATCAGGATGCACGTTTTCTAAAAAAAACAACAACAACAAAGGCAGGCCACCTACACTGTAGGTGTCTATCATGGGTGCAGGGAGGTACCTAGGGATCCTTAAGCTTGCCCAAGTCTGGGCATGGGTGTGGTTTCTCCCAGAAGCAGCCCTAGACATCTCCTTAGGGCTGCGATAGGCACCTACAATGTAGGTCAATGAAATGCTGGCCTACATTTCAAATAGACACGGCCACTAAACTGATTGCGGCAAGGAAATCTCCCTGCCACGATCAGCTGAGTGGCAATGACAGGGAACCCCCAAACCTCACTGCAAGTTGGTTGCCCATCCTGCCGCCATCCCCAAAGCCTCCCAACACTGTCTGTGGCAGGAGGGATACCCACTCGCTCCTGCCAGAACCCCTGAAACAATCCCTGGCTGGAGGGATAATAATAATAATCATAATAAATTTATTTATATACTGCAATACCTCACAGTTCAGTGGGGTTTACAATAAGAGGTAAGAACTGTAAAAACAACAAATTTACACCACAAAACAGTACATTATATATAAAATATAACATTAAGAAATTATTAACTTATCTAGATTATACATATTTATCAAAAGGTGGTTTTTAATGATCTTCTAAAGGCCTGGTAAGAAGAAGCATTTAAGATCAAACCACTATAATTTTTGTTCCAAATTCCTACCTGAAAGGACAGGGTTCTATTAAGAAATTTTTTGTATGCACAACCTTTTATTGAGAGGAAAAAATAAGGTTGTGTTTTTTGAAGAACATCTGTTTTCTACTAGTTCAAAATGATCTAAAAGGTAACTTGGTATAAGGCTATATAATGTTTTATAACAAATACAAGCCAATTTAAAAATTATTCTCCAATAAATAAAGGATATTTGGTGGCTCATAGGATGAGAAAATGCTGACAATTCTCATTGAATAGTACAAGGCATAGTGGGGCATAATCAAAACTTTGAAATGTCCAAAAACAGGCCTAAGTTGGCACTTGGACGACCTAATAGCAGGGACGTTCAAGTGCTGATAATCAAAACCAACTTTCTGAATGTTCAGCAGCATTGAATTCAGAGCTCAAAGGGACATGTTGGGAGGTGTGTTATGGGTTAGCATCATGCGAGCTTCAACCTGGACATCCTGAAACAATAATTGAAGCTTTCCCAGGATGTCCTACATGCCGGGACTTAGACAAATTTAAAACAGGTCTAAGTTCCCCAAAGGTGCCCAAACTGACAAGAAGACCACTGGAGGATTTAAGGCATGACCCTCCCTTATTCCCCCAGTGGTAATGACCCCTTCCCACCACCCAAATAGGACATTCTCCGACATCTCCCCATATCTCCCAACATCTCCCTACGTTTCCCAACAACCCCCTTACCTTCGGATGACAAATTGGCAGAGGAACGTATACTTCCTCCTGCCTATAGGGTCTACATGCTCAAAATGACAGGCCGTCCCCCTCCCAATGAATCTTGGGATGCAGTGGGAAGGACTCAAAATCGCAATGTGGGGAGATGTTGGGGGGGGGGGGAAGGGTGTAGGGGATCAGTGGGTGTCAGGGTGGGAGGAAGGAAGAAACATTTTTTTTTCCTGCTGATTCAGCTGATCTTGGCAGGGAAATCCACCATCAATTGAACTGGCAAGACTGCACCAAAACAGGCTGAGCTGATGAGGATTCCCCTGCCACAATCAGGCAAAGTGGTTGGGTACGTCTGCAAAACTTTCTTTTTTGTGTTTTTCATATGGAAAGTTTTATTTTTGAAAATGGTCAAAAAAGATAGACATACTAAGGACTAAAACACCTACATAGGTCATTTTCAAAAATAAAAGCTAGATGTCTGGCTGTTTTGAAAATGGACATTTTCTCTACTGGATTTCTCAATGTTTTGTTGTTTGGTTTTTTTCAAAACATCCAAATTAGACTTAGATATCCTATCGAAAAAAGGAATTTCTTCTTTGACCAGGTCAGACGCTGTTAAACACTATAGTTTAAATGGGCAGACCCGTCTTGATCCTCTTAGAGTAATTTGATATCATTTTGGATTTAAGAAGCAATTTTTTTGCATGCATATTCTTGTATTACTCTTTTATTGACAAGTGTTCTTGCATGTCTATGTTAATTTGTATTTACCCTAAAATTTGATCATCGGCTATGCAGGTTGGTGCAGGCCAATTGGCACGCTACCATGGAGCAACTCACTATCCAAATGAACCAGGGGGCTTTCAGATGTGTGTATAAAATGACTGTGTAGTGAACCCTGTTGCGAATGGGGCTCCAGAGCAGTTGGCTGGTGACTTCACCCATGCTCTCGAGGGTTAATCGCAAAAAATGGCTGCAATTTGCACAGGAGTACCGACATTGGACTTGCACCAACTGGCAGAGGGCTGTCTTCTCCAATAAGTCACATTTTGAGCTCCATTGAACAGATGGACTTGGCATTTCAGTTATGAAACTGCTGAGAACAAACTCCCAGCAACCATTGTTGGATGTACACAAGTTGGTGGTGGCAACATTATGGTCTGGGTCCCTTGGTTTGGTCTGGGTCCCTTGATACTTCTGGAAGACGCTCTCAACTGATATGAGTATCTGTTCATTTTTGCTGATCAAGTACACTGGTACATGTTCACAGTCTTCTCTATAGCTGATGGGATCTTTCAGCAGGACAACGTGACTTGTGATACAACTTGAATTGTTCACAAGAGGTTCGCAGAGCACAACCAAGACTTCCAGCTATTTCCCTGGCCTCCAAATTCTCTGGATATTAACCCAAACAAGCACTTTTGGGACCTCAATCAACATGTTCAACAACTTAATCCACCACTACACACCTGTCAGCAACTGTTGGATGCACTGCAGTCTGTTTGGATCCAGATATCTCTAGCAACCATCCAGCATCTTATTAAGTCACTCCCATGGTATCTGGCTGCCGTCCATGCTGCCAGAGGCAGTTATTCTGTATATTAGCAGGTGGTCATAATAATGTGACTCAACCGTGTACCACTAAACAAGCCAATTGATCAAAGCATGAGATATAGAGGGGTATTTTCAATAGGATGTCTAAGTCTGACTTTGAAGGTTTCTGCAAGGACATTCAAAAGCTGGGCCAGGAAGATGACCATTTTTGAAACCCCAAAACATCACTCATTATTATTATTACTAGTCTTATAGCCCGTTACATTAACGGGTGCTAGAATATATGTGTGTGTGTCTGTCTTTATTTTTTTCTCTCTCTCCTTAGCCGCTTTCTGTATTTCTGTCTGTCTTTTTTTTTTTTTTCCTTGGCTGTCCACTACCACCCCTTGCCTGCTCCCCCTGTCCATTCTCCCTTCCTTTTACCTCCCTTGTGTCCTCCACCACCCCATCACTGCTCACCTTATGCAGCAGAAGCCCTTTTCCCTTTGTTTTACCTCCCCCTGTCCATCATCACCTCCTTCCTGTCCAGCAGTAGGCCTGTCTTCATTTTTCTGCCCCCCTCCCTGTTCATCAGCACCTGTTCCCCTGTCCATCAACCCCTTTTCTGCCCATCCATTTCCATGTGTTCCAGCATTTCCCTCCCACCCCACTTCCCTGTGCAGTATTTTCCTCCCCCCCCATACCTTCCTGCTGAACTCCATGCCCTACTTATGTTAACAGCCTGCAGCCACCGACAGCCGCTGCGGCCAGCAGCCGCCGCGGACGACATCTGACTGGGGCCGCCACGGTCGACATCCACCTTGGGGGGGGGGGGAGGAAGAGAGAGAGAGAGCTTCGGGCGGCCAACAGCCGCCATGGCCGACATCCGCCTCGGGCCGCCGCGGTCGACATCCGCCTGGGAGGGAGGAAGAGAGAGAGCGAGATTTGGGTGGCCAGCACCAACCGCGGCCGACATCCGCCTGGGGCCGCTGCGGTCGACATCCGCCTGGGGGGGAGGAAGAGAGAGAGAGAGTTTCGCGAGCAGGGAAGGGCGCGCATGTGAACTTGTCTTGCCTTGTGAGGCCAGACCGTAAGCCGTGCATGTGCACTTCCTATGGGTCGCTACAGCTCATGGAAAACGGACGCATGCATAGGAAGTGCGCATGCGCGGCTTACCGTTTTATTATATTAGATTATTTTAAATGACTCAGCTAGAAGCTCTGGCAATTAGGACAACTAATCTTTTTTGACCTTTTTTGAAAATCAAAACTTCCAAATGTAAAATTTCAAAAACAAGCCTATTTGTATGTGGAAGGGACCAACATATTAATGGACTGGCCACTCAAACATGCCAACAGAGCAGTGGGGCACCTTAAGGGGCACTGCTGTGAATTTCATATAAAGGGTGCCAGATACACATTTTACCAGAACCCCATTATAGTGTATGGTGAGCCTTCTAAAGTTCCCCTAAAACCAACTATACCCACCTGTCTACCACCCCAATAGCCCTTGTGGCTGCAGGTAGATTTGGGGTGAGTTTTGGTGGCCTCACACTTTTTACCATAAATGTAGTGGGTAGGGTGGAATATAGGCCTGGATCCTCCTCTCTATGGTTCACTACATCACCCACCAGGCTACTTCAGTCACCTGCATGCTGCTCTTCTAGGATTTTTATAATATCTGCAATTCTTAAAGAGGCTGGTATGTACTGTATTTCACATCTTTAGGGTGTGTGTATGTGGGGGTATGGGGCATTCCTTCATGCATCTCATGATCAAGTGGGCAATTTAGGTACATTTTTGACTCCTATGTGCTTTTAAAACAAGTCTAATTCTGACTGTCTAAATGACGCCCTGGACATCTCAAAAAGGTTATATTATTCTTGCAAGATATTAGAACATAAGAACATAAGAACATAAGCAGTGCCTCCGCCGGGTCAGACCACAGGTCCATCCTGCCCAGCAGTCCGCTCCCGCGGCGGCCCAAACAGGTCACGACCTGTCAGAATCATCAGAAGGGGCTCCCTTGCCACCTTGGCTTCCCATTTAAGTCCTGCCTTCCTATCGAAGCCCTAGCCCTCCGGTCTTTCACATGCACGACCTGGTTGGTTTTTACTCATTACCTGGTTAACTTTCTATACTTGTGTTACATCCCAGCTCCTCCTTCAGTATCCCATGATCCCTTTATCTCTCAGGAATCCGTCCAATCCCTGTTTGAATCCCTGGACCGTACTCTGCCTGATCACTTCCTCCGGTAATGCATTCCAAGTATTCAAGTACTAAGGCTTCCCTAATCCCTCCAAAACACGGCCCTAACATGCCCCCTTAAGATTTAGATATACTGGAAGGAAAAATACCTGCAGGATATTTAAAAAGTCAGTTTTGAAAATTGGCACTTGGACTTTTTGGCGATTAAAATGCCCAAGTGCCAGTCTATGCCTTTTTTGTATGCCTTTCTGTATTGAAAATGAACCCCATACTGCATTGTGACCCTAACCCATGTAACAATTTAATACTAAAACCAGGATCCTGGAAGTATTGATAGTATTGAATAAGCAAACAATGTAATCCATGAAGAAATGAAGCAATTTGATTAGAACTAATTTAATCTATCTACAACTGAGTTGCTGTATTTTAAAGTAATTGCAATCTGCACAGAATTTTTTCAGGCAGATCTTGAGAAAGGCAGTTGCAATAATTTAAAGTGGATATAACAATGGGATATAATGTTTCATACATCAGAGGGCACAGCTGCTTGATTTGGTGCAGCCCCCAACAACATCCCCATTCATAGACATGGAGGACTCTAGAAGAATTCCCAGACTCTGAAATGCCTCTTGTGCTATCCATTAATGTTCCAGAGAGAAATGTCTTTTTTCTTTGTCCAGTTAACCTATTTTCATCATTCTAAATTATATCAATATTTGACAAAGAGCAAGGGCTCAGAAGCACAATCTTATCATATCATGCATTGTTATAGTTTATTATGTAACTGAATATCAGTGTACGCTTGCAGCTAAAAGGCATACAGTAACAATTGATTCTTAGTTCTTAATCTCAGAATAATTGCTCTGATTAGAAAAGCAAATATTTACTTGAGTTTCTTTTGTTTTCATGGCTAAAGAACACTTAGAAAACATTATTTGCAGTTAAAACATGGTACAAAAGCAGTTGCATTCAAAATAGACTGGAAGTACATAATTTTTTTTATATTATGCTAACACAACGTTTGTGTTTCATGCTTCACTTATAAATCTCAAATTAGCTACTTTCTAAATGCAATTAGTATTTAGATTTGTATCAAATGGATCTCATTAAGTATGTGGTACTGTATTAATGACACTGGGGTCTGTTTAGTAAGCTGGGTAGAGGACCATATACTTAGAGCAAGATATCAAATGCCTTGAGATCTATATAAGAAGATAACATAAAATTTGCCTTACTTAGTGTTGACTTAATTATTATTATAACTGATATTCCCACTCATCACACATCATTCCCACATAACTCCCAATAAAATGTTCTCAGACAACTGGGCATGTGACAAAAAAATCAACCAGCCACAGCTTTATTATATTCCCACACATTTGAACAACCATTCCCCACAATAAGCAAACAATTTCATATATAATTCAAAACATAACATACATAACATACTGGCCAATATCGGCAGTATTTCAGAAATGGAGAAGTTTGTGATCTGTTCATGGGCTGCTCTGGTTAAAGTGTACCAAGAGTGGACAAATAGAATCTTTTCGCTGACCAGTAGGCCAGTATTTCAAAGGTCTACATTATAGGCACTGGTATTTCAAAGGTCTACATTTCAGGCACCTATTGCGGCCCTAGGGAGATGCCTAAAGCCACTTAAGCTCACCTAAGGCCCACACCCAGCCTCGGACAAGCTTAAGCATCTCTACAAATCTCCCTCAACTGAGACAGACTCCTACATTGTAGGCAGCCTACCTTGGGGTATTTTTTTTATTTTTTTTTAGAAAATGTGCATCCCAATTGGCTGGTTAGACAGCAGTAGGATGCCTACCGCCTCATACAATCGGGACGTTGTTTATAGAATTTGGCCCTAAATGCTCTGATGCTCATAGGAATTCTATGGTAGAAACCTCTATCGCGGCTTAGTAAAAAGGGTGGGGGTAAGTTAGGTGCCTTGATCATTCTAGGATCCTAACTTCAGGTGTCGTTTATAGAATCTGGGCCAAAATGAATATGTCTTTTCATTATAAGGCACTATCTACCTCTATTCCCAGAATTTTTGTTACAGCAAGATAGCCTCTTTTAAGGGGTATATAATGTGGGTTATTGCCCTAATGTACAATTTGATAACTTTACCTCTCAGCCATGACCCATCATGAAATGTATATACCTCAATCTTATGTGCGTGAAACACTAACATAGTTTTCAAAATTACCCAAAAATATAACACTATAGCGGAGTACTTAAAAACAAGAAAGATAATTTACTTTCTCAATCAAAAAACAACTGAGAAACCTGGGGTGCAAATCTGAGAGCAAGTGGATCCTTAGGCTACCTTTAGAATGCTAAAATGATTTAAAGTCAAAAGGGATGTGTCCCTGTTAATCTCCATAGATTTCCAAACATTACTTTGTATTTATCTAATATTTTGAGTATGTTGCTTTTTGATTATTTATATGGTTGTTTCTCAGTCAGATTCTTTGTTATAAGTTGTGGGAAAGTCATTTCTACTGTATGTTCAGGTCTTTCTACATTTTTGAAGTTTTAAATGAAAGGGATTTATAAAACTGAAATTCTCGAAGATTGTGACAGACATGGGTAAGCCACTGCTTGCCCTGGGATTGGGAGCAGGGACTTTTGCTACTACTTGTGTTTCTACCAAGTATTTGTGACCTGGATTGGCCACTATGGAAACAAGATAGTGGGCTAAACGGATCACTAGTCTCACACGGTATGGCTGTTCTTATGTATAAAAAAAATTGAGTGTTGTTATGTTCTTTACAAAGAGAGATATACACTGACAAGATTGATTTCGTTGTAGCCATGCTTTGACCATCTGTTTCTTACATACGTTAGGCTATAAACTTAGAAACTTTTGAGCTGTGGATTTTTGCTGATGTCTTTGAATTCATATGCTGAACCCACAACAAATCTAAATAAACTGAATATTTTGATCCATCATGAAAAATGAGCCACCCCCATTTCACAGCCCATAGGTAATGATTTCATTTTTACAATGTTTCATAAGTGAGGAGATTTTCTCCTAAATAAAGAACTGAAACCACGCTTCCTAAAATGTATTCATTTGCAATGAAATACATTTTCTAAACAGAAGGCTAAGATGTTCTACTCTGCTAATTTGATGACCACTTACTCTAATGGTAGACTGATAGCATTTAATGGGGAGGTGACATGATGGTAAAAATTCAGATTACATTTTAGAACAATCATCTTATATTGACCTTTGAGAAGAAATTTCTACCATGGTGCTTGCGCTCAACAGCAGTTTACAGGCAGCCTCATGACTGTGTCCTCTCTGTGCTTCCTTTGTCGTTTGATGTAAAATACTATCATAAATACTGAAGATAATGTAATCTGTCATGAGTGAATTAATGCTGCCAGGTAATAGAATCTGAAGTGTTTACAAAGCTTTAAATGAAAACTGCTCCATTAATGAGAATGAATATAATCAAATCCCACTATGATAATTGCTATATGAAAACACTGCACATCATATTCAGTTTTAGTACAGTGTTTATATAGTTTAGTATTTAGAGAAGTAGGTCACAGAAAAAAAAAATGAAATTATGTTTTGGGCTGCAAAAGACTGACAATTCCTATGGATATTTGTAAATTATATTCAGCAGTTGTTGAGTTTGTGAGGGATAGGTACTAAGGTGCCCAAGAACTACAAGTTTGCAACTCCCATGGTAAATATAATTTTATGTTGCTGCAGCTGGGAACACTGCAAGTTTTTGCCTGCAATAATGCAGGTTGCAAGCCTGAAGTCCCCTGATATTTAGCATAACCACCCACCTCCTTGGATCTCTTCTAATACATACCTTTTCCAGAACAAAGCATAAAGGATCCGATTCTAGAAATAACACCTAACTTGGCTGGTGCCTGTGAAAACAACACTTACCACATGTCAATCAAGTTAGGCGCCATTTGTAGAATCATGCCTACTGGTGCCTATTGTAACCAAGTAGACTGTGGTCCCTGTAATTTTCTTTGTATCCACCAGGGGAGCCCAAAAGCGCCACAAGCCAGAACAAGCTCAGGCAGGTTAGGGCATGGCTCAACTCCTGAAAAGCCAGTAGATTTCTCTAGGCTGTTAGAGAGTTTAGGGAAGAGGAGTAAGCCTCTCTCCCCTGAAGAGGTTTCCAGCTCCAAGCAGGGTAATGACCCAGTTCCTATGGAGATAGAGGAGGCTGGCCCCTCTATGGACTTTACAGCAACTTCTCCAGAGTTAGATGGAGTTAGAGGAGGAGCTGATTCCTTCAAGTTTGTTCCAGGAGCCAGAAGTAATGGACATGAGTGTAATTACCAAGTACTACTGAGGACACTGCTGTGTGTGGAATGCTGAGCTTTGGGACACTTGTGGAAGTAATTATATTTTTGCTGCATTTATTTTTCCTTTGATGGCATTTTTCTTTTCTCACGGTGTTGAAGTGATTGTGATGACAGAATCCAATTCCCTGGGTTTGAAAACCCTAATTGTTTTGGACTTTGTATAGGGTGGGGCACTGGCATGTGTCCTGAAGAACTTTTTTTTTTCTTTATGATTTGTACACTGCTGTGTGCTGACTGCACAGCTTTGTTTTTGCTGTTTAAGAAGTGGAGTCTTACCTGAACGAGGGAGAGGTTTGACACTATCAGGGTGGGCATTTTGGAGCTGTTTATTGAGCTACAAGGTAAAGCAAACCTAAGGTAATTCTCCCGGCCCCAGCACTCATTTTTTTTCTTTAGCTGGACGCTTCTGTGTTTAAGTTGTTTTCCAAGTATTTGAACTGCTAAAGCTTGTAAAACACTTACCTAAAACCTGCAGGAAGCAGGCTGTGTGAAAAGAACTTTGGAAAAAAAAACCTGTTTGTTAAAGAAGCACAGGTTTTCTGTTTGCTGAGGAAATCCTGAAAGCTGCTCAGGTTTTCCCTAGTGGTTGTTTTGCTGCACTGGAGTGCATTGAGGTACTATGGCACATCCTGAACATTAAAATTATTTTGCAACTTGCTGGAAGTGAGCATTTTGTAGTTTTTGCTTCTGTTTTTCTTTAAACCCTGCAGGGCTATCTCCTTTCTGAGAAGCGCACCTAGGTCAGTTCTTGCTGTGGCCACCAGGGATGCTGTTGACCTGTTCCTTGGAACCTTGGTGGCTACACTATATCAACAGGCGTCGATAGGCATCATAATGTTAGGTGTTAGTATATTAAGTCAAGGTTTTCTTGGTCTAATATGCAGGTGCCTAATGTAGATGCCTACTGGTGCTTAACTCAATCCATGCCCAAACTCCCCCCAACCATGCCTACTTTTCATGTACAGGTAGGTGGAGTTAGGTGCTGGTAGGTGCCTCAGTGTAGACACCAACCATGTCAGATAGGTGTCTGTTGAGTTAGATGCCTTCTGACCAATTATTATTATTTATAAATGTTTTTATTGAAACCTAGGTTTGGTATGACAAGTCAATAAATAAGAATGACAATAGAAGCATATAACAGTGGCAATATACCACTGTTATACCCTGAGTAGGGCACAATCCCGACAACATCTAATGAGATACTTCCAATTTGGGGGGGTTGTTTTATGAAATCATATAGTAATGAAACCCCACATCGCAATCCCACCTCCCCCATGTCCATGAGCTACACACTACAAGTTATAAATGGTATACAGCAAGTCACATTTATAAAAGGGGAGAAAGACATAAACCAAAAATCAAGCGCTTTGTGCTAATAAAAAGGGGGTCCAGATTAGTTCCCACTAAGATTATGTGCATTTACAAAGTGCAACTAAATGTTCCATATTGCAGATAAACCACAATTTTGTAATCCATGAGGATAAAAATGGTATTTTGCGATGCTTCCAGTGTTTCGCTAAGTTCAGCTGAGCTGCATGGCAAGCTTGTTAAACCAGTGAAGACTATTTACAAGTTAATCTGTTACAAATATTATTATTAAATGAAGGGAGCTCCACCAATAATATATATCCCTCTCTGGCTTAGAGAAATATATATTATAAAGATCTATTATTATGGGGAAAGATAGCTTGCTTGATTAAAACTTAGTTCTTGAATAAACATATATATTTTATTATTGTTATTACAGAGCTAAGACTTAGAACATTTATAAGCAAACTGAAAATTTATTTAAGATAATTAAAATCAAGCAGGTAAAGCAGTATCAGATAGGATCTTTTTAAGCAACGATAATAGTATTACACAAGACACAATTTTTCTAAGGGCTCCTTTTATCAAGTTGCACTACGGGGGTTAGTGCGTCGGACATTTCATCACGCGCTAACCCCCGCGGCACACCAAAAATCTAATGTCTCGTCAATGGAGGCGTTAGCGACTAGCACGGCAGGCGGTTGAACGTGCAGTATTCCACACATTAACCACCTACCGCAGCTTGATAAATGGAGCCCTAAGGTTAAATGATTAAATTTACTCACAAATGCTGGCAGAAAAAGTCTTTAAAAGGCCACAATGTTTGTGATAAAGAATTCCAGAGTTCTGCTCTAAAAGCAGGTAGAAAATAGATAAGTAAGACATGGATAGTTGGTTTTGCCTGTAACTATAACAGAAGTGATTCTGAATAAGGGAGCACATTAGTTTTAAGTTCAGAAACCGAGAGTGAATTTTGGTAAAGAAAGGCAAGACTACTCCTTTCTTAGCTCTCCTAGAGACAAAGTACCCATAATAAGCAGGTGGGAGACACTGTGACAAGAAACCTTTTTCCCTTTTATATAGCCAGGCTTCAGTATGGGAAAAATTGATTAGCAGTTATCAGTAGTGGCACTAGTAGTATCTCCAAGCCAGTAGTATCTCCAAGTTTTCAAACGGCTTCACCTTAATGCTTTGTTCATCATTTCTTCTTTAACATTCATCATTCATAACACTTCATTAACAGTCATCATTCATAAAACACTTGTAGCACTTAAATATGAAAGTTATTTACTAAGAACTCAGTGGCTCAAAACTATCAACAACCTTACTAAGACCTCACGTGACTCAAAACTATCAACAACATAAATTTTGAGATGTAGGCTGCCTGTTCATCGGGAGTTGCATTCAGAATTCAATACAAAACAATTAAATGTTACCAATTTTTATATGGTACAATCCCTGAATTTTTTAAAGGTTTGATGTCTGAGTATCAATCATTAAGATCATTACGCTCTGAAAGTTCAGCATTGCTGAAAACAAAGGCTAACCCTAAATATGTGGAAACGGATGCCTTGACTTTTACATGGTTTCTAACAAAAACAGGGGTAATATATTTTATATTGGAAGTCAGTAAAGTCATTTTGTGAAATTGAAAAACTGACTGAATTAAACAAAAATCTCAAGAGAGTGATCCTATATTTGAATACGCTCAGAAAAGTGAAATCCTATAGAAGACATAAAGTGTGTGTTACACCTCAGAGAGTGACCTATTTAATATCAAGTATGCTATGACTGGATGGTAAACTCTTGCTCCAAGAGGGGGTTACCCCCCTCTTCAGAATTTCACTTTTCTGAGCGTATTCAAATATAGGATCACTCTCTTGAGATTTTTGTTTATTTCAGACAAATTGAATTTTACATGTGCAGGGGTTAAGTTGTGGAATAGCCTGGTTGGTCAAATCCGAAAATGTAGATATAAGAGCTCATTTAGGAAAATGCTGAAAACACAATTATTTGTAGATGAATTTCTCTGAGAAATTGATTTTATGTAAGAATTGAATGTTTGTTTTGTTCTAACCTTGTTCTGAATTTTATGTATGTAACTATTTGTAAACCGTTTTGGAATAAAACAGTATATACATTTTTAAAATAAATAAATAACATAACAACAATGTGCTTATTAACCGTGTGTACAAAAAGTTATTAACAGAAAACATAATCTGGAGAATATAATAGATAAGTTAGCCCAGGTATTTAGAAAAGAGATAAGTCTTCAGATGTGTTCTAAAATGTGTATAAGAATGAGCTGTGAGCAACAATGATCAAAATTCTTTGTCATGAGAAGCTGCCTGGAATGCTAAAGTATGATTGAGAAATTTCTTACTTTTGCAACCTCGTACAGAGGTAAAACTAAACAAAGCTTGGGTTTTCCTGCTATGTTTACATGAGGCTATAGAAAATCTATTAACCAAGTAGAGAGGGGCTGTACCATATAAAACCTTATAGCGTAAGCTGACCAACTTGAACAATATCCGAGCCTCCATAGGCAGTTTTAAATAGCTACAGTATATAAATAAAGTGACTTTTGACAAAAAGAATTGCCAATATTAAGTTAGACCGATGAGGAGGCAGCCTACAACATCTCAAAACTTAAGTTGTTGATAGTTTTAAGTGTAGTCACTGAGGTCATAGTAAGTAACTTTCATATTTAAATGCTACAAGAATTTTATGAATGATGACTACTGTGACAAATGAATGTTAATGAAGAAATGATGAACAAGATGAAGGAGTTTGAAAATTGGAGATAGTATTAGAACTTACATCACAACACAAACTTTTTGCATTATGCCGTGTTAGTACATTTGAGAGACCGAGATCATACTCTAGACACCCTGGCTTAGGAGCAAGGCTCATTACTGTCATGGTATGTGCAAAACTAATAAGAATATCAAGTTGAATGCTCCATAAATCACTAATTTCAACATGCACTCAGGTATCACAGAACAGCAAGACAACCACCACAGAAATTTTCATATATTGGAGAAAAGACCTCAGCATCACAAAGAGGAGAATAAAAAGATCATTCCTCTGGACATAGCAACTTCAAAATAATTTTTGAAAGTGCAGACACATCCTCGGTCTCAAAAATTCCACTTTTTTCTATTAATCTTTGCTTGAGTACATTTAATAGTCATATAAGTAATTGCTTGATCATAATATCAAAGAGTATCCCGATATCTCAAAAATTCAAAGCAAAGAAAATAAACAAAAAGCTTATCTGTAGCAGGAATTGCTTTCGCTTGTTCCGAGAGCTTCGTCGGAGTAGCGAAACAGGGGCCCTGTTGGGAGTTTGCTGAAGAAAGGGGTCCATTAATGAAGTCTACAAGATGATATTCAGACTTCAAGGGAACACCTTTTTGTTATATCCTGCTCACGGAACAAGCGAAAGCAATTCCTGCTACAGATAAGTTTTTTGTTTATTTTCTTTGCTTTGAATTTTTGAGATATTGGGATACGCTTTGATATTGTGATCAAGCAATTACTTATATGACTATTACATGTACTCAAGCAAAGATTAATAGATAAAAGTGGGGGTTTTGAAACCGAGGATGTGTCTGCACTTTCAAAAATTATTTTGAAGTTGCTATGTCCAGAGGAATGATCTTTTTATTCTCCTCTCTGTGATGCTGAGGTCTTTTCTCCAATATATGAAAATTTCTGTGGTGGTTGTCTTGCTGTTCTGTGATACCTGAGTACATGTTGAAATTAATGTGCAAAACTAACCCATTTGGATACATTTAACCAGAGAGAAGCCCTTACTTAACCCTAATATATCCCATTTCAAAGCAAGCTTATTCAAACATTTTCCTGCAGATGCTTCAAAAATCTATGCTCCATAATCTCTGCTCATTTTTGCATTCTTCCTCTATTTATCATTTCTGTATCAAGTATAGAAAGCATGTGCTATACATGTACATATCAGATACTACTCATATATAAGGGGCTCCTTTTATGAAGGTGCGCTAGTGGTTTTAGTGTGCGCTTAGCGCGCGCTACAATGCCATGTGTGCTAGATGCTAATGCCTCTAAAGAGTTGACGTTAGTATTTTCCATGTAGCGCGGGGTTAGCATGCGCATCACTGTAGTGCGCGCTAAAAACGCTAGTGCATCTTTGTAAAAGGAGCCCAAAATCTTTGCTCCAAGTTCTTGAAGGGCTACTAACAGTTCAGGGTATCAGGATAGTCCCAATTAATATGCATGAAATAGATTTGCATGTCCAGTGAGGTGATTAAATTTGCAGATGACACTAAGCTGTTCAAAGTTGTTAAAACGCGTGCAGATTGTGAAAAATTGCAGGCGGATCTTAGGAAATTGGAAGACTGGGCGCCCAAATGGCAGATTAAGAATGTTATAATGCCCCTGTATCGCTCCATGGTGTGACCTCATCTGATGTATTGCGTTCAGTTCTGGTCTTCTTATCTCAAGGAAGATATAGTGGCACTAGAAAAGGTTCAAAGAAGAATGACCAAGATGGTAAAAGGGATGGAACTCCTTTCGTATGAGGAAAGTCTAAAACAGTTAGGACTCTTCAGCTTGGAAAAGAGATGACTGAGGGGAGATATGATTGAAGTCTACAAAATCCTGAGTGGAGTAGAATGGGTATAAGTAGATCGATTTTTTCACTCCGTCAAAAATTACAAAGGCTAGGGGACACTTGATGAAGTTACAGGGAAATACTTTTAAACCAATAGGAGGAAATTTTTTTTCACTCAGAGAATAGTTAAGCTTTGGAACTCATTGCCAGAGGATGTGGTAAGAGCGGATAGCGTAGCTGGTTTTAAGAAAGGTTTGGACAAGTTCCTGGATGAAAAGTCCACCTCCGTTACTGAGAAAGACATCAAGTTTAATCAAGTTTAATAATAATTTGATTAATCGCTTAATCTAAATTCTAAGCGATGTACATAATAATAAAATTACAAAATAAGGGGAATAATACAATAAATAACAAGACTAAGACTAACGAGACTATTGACAAATTTAACAAAACTAGGAACATAAGGGAGGAGATGGATGAGAGTTACAATTTGTTTAAAAGTTAAAGAAACAAATAAGGGAGATACATAAGGAGAGGGAAGATAAAAAATTACTTCAATAAAATTGTAGAGAAAAAAATAAAATTAGTTCGAAGACTAAATGACTAATTTACAAATGCATCTTTAAAGAGAAAGCTCTTTAGTTTACCTTTGAATTTTTCTATATTGGGTTCTTCCCTTAAGTGGCTAGGGAGAGAATTCCAAGTTTGGGGGGCCGTGACAGAAAAGATCAACTGTCGTCTAGTATTAATAATTCTAAGGGAAGGAATCGTCAGCAAATGCTGTTCAGCGGATCTTAATGTTCTATTGGAAGTGTAAGGAATTAGTAATTTGTAGATGAAAGCCGGAGTTTTAAAAAGAAGGGATTTAAATGTAAGCAGACATAGTTTATATGTTACCCGATGGGCAACTGGAAGCCAGTGCGCTTTCTTAAGAAGGGGTGTTACGTGATCGAACTTCTTAGCTTTGAAAATGAGCTTAATGGATGCATTTTGAATGATTTGTAGACGTTTGATTTCATTTTGAGCTATTCCGTTGAACAGGGCATTACAGTAGTCTATTTTGGAAATAACGAGAGAGTGGATAAGAATATTGAGAGAATTAGCGCAAAGAAATTGAGAAACAGAACGAATTTGACGAAGCCTAAAAAAAAGAGGATTTAACAATACTACTGATGTGGTCATGAAAGGATAGTTTGTGATCAAAAATAATCCCTAGAATCTTGATATTGTATACTTGTTGTAAGGGAAAACCCTTGATAGTAATTGGAAAATTTAGTTTTAAATTATCCTTCCAGGGAAAAAGCATCACATTCGATTTATTGATATTAAGTGCTAGTCTATTAGTATTCAGCCATTGGTGTATTTTTTCAAGTTTCATATTAAATGATGATATATCCAAAGGGTTATTGGTGTCTAATGGGTGTAAGAGCTGGATATCATCGGCATAGGCAAATACATTAAAGCCGATGGATTGACACAGAGTCAGCAATGGGGCAAGAAAAATATTGAACAGAAGTGGAAACAGTATAGATCCTTAAGGAACACCATATGTAGTGGAGAAGCTATCAGAAGTTTCGTTATTGAATAACACAGTTGAAGTACGGTCAGTGAAATACGATTGAAACCAAGATAAAACCTGGTCTGTAATGCCAATAGATTGGAGCCTGTTTAATAAAAGCTCATGGTCGATCGTATCGAAGGCAGCTGAGACATGGGGGAAGTCACTGCTTGTCCTGTATCGGTAGCATGGAATATTGCTACTCCTTGGGTTTTGGCCAGGTACTAGTAACCTGGATTGGCCACCATGAGAATGGGTTACTGGGCTTGATGAACCATTGGTCTGACCCAGTAAGGGTATTCTTATATTCAGAGGAATGCACATATGTTTCATGCATAGTCTTTAATGATATGCTGGAAACTTGACTAGTTGATTGTCCTTGAGCACTGGTGTTAACACCACGAATATAGAGGATATGGGTTTTGGGTGTTTTTTTTTTTTTTAGATTTCATTTAATAATCAGGGCATCATTCAAATACAAATAGTTATCCCCCCCTTTTACTAAACCATGATAACGGTTATTAGCACAGGGAGCCGTGCTGAATACTCTGTGCTGTTCCCGATGCTCATAGGAACTCTATCATTGTTTAGTAAAAAAAAGGGGGGTATATGTAATTCTATTACTAAAATTTGTAGCACTGATAAGCATTGTGAGGTGGTGAGAAGTTGTAGACAGGGTTTAGCTAATTTCAGAATTTTTATATTTTGGGGGGTAAGTTTATCAATGGAGTTTGTATATTGTAGAAGATAAAAATAAATTTATGTAAAAGCACAAATTTCTGCATTGTGTTTCAGCATGTATCAATAAAAAAGGATTTAAAAAAAAGCATGTAGAAGAAACATGCAGAAAGACCTGGAAATAGAGCTTAGAGAAGGAATCCCTTGTACTCTTTCACTTCTGAAGTATTGTGCATTATGGCATATCACATAATTTGGTAGTAACTTTTGTCATGAAAGGAATGTCCTGCATTCCAAAGAGAAGTGAAATTGTCAATGTCCCATTTCATATAAAATATGGTGACAATTAGGTTTACTACATGACTCCAGAAAAAGGAGGATGGATTGAGACAGACGGGTTTTACTTCTATTGAAAGCAATGGAAGTTTCGAGGGCATAGTGAGTCATCTGGGTTTGACTTCTATCAAAAGCAATGGAATAAAACTCGGCTGCCTCAATCCATCCTCCTTTTTTTCTGGAGCAATATGGTAACCCTAGTGACATAGTAATTTAACTCCTGAAACATTTAATCAAAGTTTGGAGAGTGTGGAATAGGTAACTAACTTCATCCATTCATATTTACTACATTATATTTTTGAAAACATAATTCATGCAGTGCTTCCTGTCTTTGAACAGAGTTAATAACATTTCCCTACATTTTCATTCAACTCATCCCATATTTAACTTCTCTAAAAAACAGTTTCTGTAGTCACTGCTCTTCTGCCATACTCACAGAAGTAATAATTTATTTAATTTCAAATTTATAGACCATATTTTTTAAATAATAAAATGCAGACAAGGCCATTTACAACATTCTTCACTATACAATGATCACAAAAGCATAGAAACATCAGTCAAAACATGTGAAGAGAAATACAAATGAGAACAGAATCTTTGAGAGCATAAACGAACAAGGACAAACTCTTTTCAGCAAAATCATTCTTTTTTTCTAGTTAAAAACCTAAGTGTTATTGATTTAAAAATAATTATTTCAGTATAGATGGGAAGTTTGCAAAGAATTGGAACCCCGTTTGATAAAACAGAACCCCTCACATAAGGCTTGTGAATCCTCTCCCCACCTCTCTCACACATACAGCTTGCTTTCATTTGCTCTTATACACTGTTCACCAGTCCTCCTTCACACATAAACTCCTCTTGTTTCCCTGCACTTTATTTTTCTCTATGAACCCTACTACCTACTTCAACTCTTCTACTTTACTTCTCTTTTATTTACTACCAAGTCATTTCTCCTCTGTGACTTTGTTCCATCCTTTATCTTTCCCCTACCATCCTCTCATAATAACATAGTTAGTATATGACAGCAGATAAAGACCTGCATGGTTCATCCAGTCTATCCAACAGTCTGTTTTTTTTATTTTGATATTTCAGCCATAGAAGTCTGCCTGGCACTGCCAACCAGGCTACACTAGAGTCCTGTTTGCAGCTCTACTAGGATTGGCCATAGTATCTGCAGGTGTCATAGAGAAAGATATGTACTGTTTCATGTAGATATTAGGGGGGTAGAGGGATTCAGTGACCACTGGGGGAGAGTGTGTGGGCTATATTTTCATCCCTTCAATGGTCATCTGGTCAGTTTGGGTACCTGTTTGGCCCTTATTTCTTTTAAAAACAGATCTAGTCCAAAACATCCAAATTGTGCCCTGGATGTTTTATAAAATGTTTGATTCTCATTGTAAAATGACCAAGTGCTAAGCCCACCCTAATCTCATTCAAAATACATCTCTAACATGCCCCCTTATGATTTAGACACACTGGAGACAAAACAACCAATCAGGACTTAGGCCCCTCCCCTAGGCATTCCACAATGCACCAGGAAGGGGCAGGCCTGCCTCATTTCAACGGAAGCGAGCCTGCCGGCTAGACAGTAGGAAGACCCGGCTGGCCAAAAAATAAGGTTACTAGAGGGGTCCAGGGAGGTGTGAGGGAGGGTCTGTGGGGGCCTGGGGGTCTGGGGGCCTTCTGGCAGGAGGAGTTGGGTTCCCTCCTGCCTCTGCGATCTTCGGGGGGGGGGGGGGTTGGGTCTTCAGGCAAGAGGGGTTGGGCCCCCTCCTGCTGCTGCAATCATTCATGGGGAGACTGGCGGCCGCAGCTGCGGCCATTAAACTTATTGAGGCAGGGAGATCCCTTGCCATGATAAGTATAGCGGCCGTGTCTACTTACATTGTACGCTTCTCCTGCTGGCCTAGGGATACGCATATGGCCACCTAGGTTTGCCTAAGGCTACAGCCTAGCCTTAGGCGAGCTTAGGCAGGCTTGCAGGCCTCCCTAGGCTCCCAGAGGTGCCTTCAATATAGACAGCCTGCGTGGGGAGAATTTTTTTTAAACGTGTGTTTCGATTGGCTGGTTAGACAGCTGTAGATTGCCTACAGCTGCCTACAATTGGGATGCAGTTTGCAGAATTGGGGCTATAATGTCTACAGCATTGCATACTTCTAGTACAGACATGGGCAACTCCGGTCCTCGAGGGACGAAATCCAATTGGGTCATCGAGGGCCGAAATCCAATTGGGTTTTCAGAATTTCCCCAATGAATATTGTAGTGTGGCTGTCCCTTAGAGCAAGGCAGGGACTGGCACACAGCTACTATCTAGCCCCGATGTGCTTCCCCAAAAGCGAGGAAGTCCCTGTAGTAGAGAGCTTACCTCATGGATAATGGTCAGAATGGCACCACACAGGTAAGTACCTAAAAGAATGAAATCAAATGTATTTATCATCCAGTCTTGGCACAAAATACAAAGGAAAAAGAGTCCAAAGGTATCAGCAACAATAATTGTAACAAAACAATGTTGCACTCACCAGGCTGGTCTGGTTAACTCCCAAGTATTCAGCTTATGTCCCAGGTAAGTCCTACTAAATAGTGGCAACAACAGAACAAAGCACAATTTAGTCCAAACACATAAACTATGCTGTAGATCTTCTCTCCTTTCCTGGAATTAAGGAGCAGAAGGTTGGTGGATTTGCCAAATCATCCCCTTGTCAATGCAAAGAGCAAAAAAATAAACCCTCAAAACCCACCACATAGATGTCGGGCAGATCCTGCCTCCAACCTTCAGGGTTTTTACAGTTCCAGGAAGGATATCACTGGGTCTGCCTAACTACAACCAAGCCTCTGCTTGCAGCGGCAGCCATCTTGGATTAAAAAAACAAACAAACAACAAACAGCAAACACAGTCAATTCATCTTTCTCAAAAGTGACAATTTCACAAAACAATTCTGCAGCTAAATAGTTCTCCCAGCAGTAAGGCAGCCAAAACCCAAAAATCAGGAAAAAAAAACCAACTTCTCAAAGCAAGCACACAGTCAAATCAGCTTACTTCCATTGCTTCTGGAAAAACAAGTTCTGGCAGAGCATTCCAGTCCATGGCCTCTGGTTCCTGGTTCCTCTGGGATTCTTCCTCTGCCTCCGGACTTTGCATTTCCACATCTGCTGGGGCTTGAGAATGTGGAGGTTCCTCCAACATGGGAGCTTCCCTGAGCTGTTCTTTCTCTGGGACAACCAGCTCTCTAAGTGCTGCAGAGCAGTGGTGCCACGCCTAGCCCTGCACAGGGAAGGGCTTTCTACAGCTCAGGCTGCCTTCCAGCCTGTTTGGTCAGCAATTTCAAGCTGGGAGTTCTTAAAGGGACCTAACTTGTTTTCTCTAGGCTATGAACAGAGTTTTGTCTGGTCTCAGCCTGAAATTCATAATCCTGCTCCTGTACTGCAGGGACATAATGGTCAGCCCTAACCAGCTTAACAAGGCAATTTCTATGGTTCTTCACTGGCACAAGGCTGTTAGAGAAGTCGGGCTTGTGACAATATGCATGAGATCTATTTGCATGCACTGCTTTCAATGCATATTCATTGGGGAAATCCTGAAAACCTGATTGGATTCCAGCCCTTGAGGAGCAGAGTTGCCCATGTCTGTTCTAGTAGCACTATCAAGTATGATTAGTTAAGGTTACCAGTAGGGCCGGTTTCAGACATGCTTGGGCCCAGGGTAGAAATTCGGGAGGAGGCCCCCGATCCTTTCTGATCCCTTCCGATCTCCTTCTCCTGCACCCCCATCTCCCCTACCTGCTATTACTATCACACATAATATAACTTTAAATTACTTTTTTCACAGCAAAACCCAGATAGACCTTTACCAAATACAGAATAAGGGATCACAAATAGAAATAGAAATTGAATTGTGATCCCCAAGAAATTATAATCAACAATTACAATGGAGAAATAAAACCAGATATGCACTTCTTTCAGTACTGAACACACAGGGGTCCTGGATCCAGGTCCACTGAAAATTAGCCACCCCACTTGTTGTGGCTGGTGGGGATCCCAAATCCCTGCCAGTTGAAGATCACCTCCTCTGGTCAGCAGCAAGAAATCTCCAAGCTCTGCAGTTAGCGGCAGTATCCTCAAGCTACCACCAGCTGCAGAGCTTGGAGTGCTTTGGCCGCTGGACTGGAGGAAGAGGTCTTCAGCTGGCAGGACTATGGGATCCCCACCAGCTTAGGTATTCATATTTTGCATTTGGGCAGGGAGCATGAGAGAAAGGGCAGGAAGAAAATTTAGTGCCCACTGACTTTGAGCTCAGGGCCACTGCTCACCCTCAATTCTCACTCTCCCATCAGCTGTCTGGTAAGCCATTGGACACAATGCAAAGATCTATGACTCACATATCCCAAAGCTAACATATTCTAAGCAATAAATTTAAAATAAAACACCCTTTTCTACATTTGTTATTCAGACATTTTATTTTTCCATCATGTTGGTTCAATATCTGAGGGCTGCCTAAGCCCTTGTCATCCCTCCCATTGTCTACCATGTCTGTCTCTCTTTCTCTCCCACCCCCATTTCATAATTAATTTTCTGGTCCCTCCCCCCACCTCTGTGTGTTCAAGAGTTCCAATTATATGATCCCTAAAATGTCCAAGTTAGACCTCCTACAATTTCAATTACCATATTTTCAGGCATATAACGCACGCGTTATACACGATTTTACAAACCGTGCATAACCATGCGCATTGTACAAATTTTTTTTTACATAGTTTCCCTCCGATGTCCGATTCATCACCCCGAAGGACCGCTCGCACCCCAACCCAAAGGACCGCTCGCTCCCCCACAGCCTCCCCCCCTCCCGCATGGAGAAGCTGCCTACCGTTGTTTCTGGATGCCAGTGAGCCCAGCTGCTTCCTCTGCCGGCAGTCCTGCCCCTTCTCTGAGACCTGCGCTGCGCTGCTTCCTCTTCCGGCGGTCCCGCCCTTTCTCTGACATCAGAGAAAGGGCGGGACCGCCGGAAGAGGAAGCAGCGTAGCGCAGGGCTCAGAGAAGGGGCGGGACCACCGGCAGAGGAAGCAGTTGGGCTCACTGGCATCCGGAAACAACGGTAGGCAGCTTCTCCATGCGGGAGGGGATGGGGGAGGGGGGGAGGCTGTGGGGGTATGAGCGGTTCTTCGGGTGGGGGTGCGAGCGATCCTTCGGAAAGGAGAGTCGGGGCGGGCGAAAGGAGAGTCGGGGCGGGCGAAAGGAGAGTCAGGGCAGCGAGAGGAGAGTTGGGGCGGTGAGAGGAGAGTCGGGGCGGCGAACGGAGAGTCGGGGCGGCGAATGGAGAGTCGGGGCGGCGAGAGGAGAGTCGGGGCGGCATGCGTGGTTTACGCGTGTGCGCGCTATAGTAAAATTTTTTTACATAGATTTCTGTTCCCCGCACGCTATACCCATGTGCACGTTTTACACGGGTGCGCGGTATATGGGTGAAAATACGGTATATGGCCCGCTAGACGTCTAAAGTAGAGATTCCATTATTTGTGCTAGAAAATAATAATAATAACTTTATTCTTTCATACTGCCGTAACCAAGAGTTCTAGGTGGTTTACACTACAAAGATCTGGACAATCAGCGAGATACAATAATACAGTAAAAACTCAGATATATTATAAAATACAATTTCAATATAAAACTCTCATTAAGTAATAAACTTATTGAACAGAGTGGTCTTAATTAATTTCCTAAAAGAGCAATAAGATAACATAGCTTGTTGAATACATTTACCTAGCCAAGATTGCTGTTTACTAGCTTGAAATGCTAGGGTCCTATCTCAAATCGTGCACTCAGCACTGTAGCTCTTACCCCTCATGGACTAACATAGAACAATGATGACACTCAGGCATTTATCGACTCATGTGGAATTTATTTGGCCGCAGCCATAGCAGCACAATTACATCCAACTGTTATCAACTGAACATAATAATCAAGCATGAACGGTGATGCCCTGTACACTGTAACCGCACTTCTGACAATGGCATAACACACAAGGTACATCACCAGGCAACATATAACCAACCGATGATCAGGCGCACAGCATATGCCTCCTTATCCCCGCACAATGTGGGGTGCCGTACAAGCAACCCCGGCTCACCGGACCCTTCCCGTTCAAGGAGGTGTCCCCTCGTCAGCGGTACGTAGGTGTGAAGATCATGGCCTGGCCTCCCTGCCGTCCAAGCAAGGCGACGTGCCCCATGTCTTAACCACAGTAAAGATGTATGCCTTCTATCCATATGCTGTGCTTACCTGCCAGCCTGGCTGCGACAGTAGTGAAGGGTGGGCGGGAGGGAAGCCGCCTCTCTCTTTGGGATCGCCGTAACGAAAGGGCGACCTCCCTTCCGCTCACCCCTATCCCCTAACCCACCCCCCCCTGCTTCCTGTTGCTTGGCCCCTCCCTTCCCCCTCCCCCCCCTCCTATCCTCTCGCTCCGGCTTCGGCCGATTTGGCCTCGCTCCTCCCTATAAGGGATCGGAGCTTGTTCTCAAATCGTGCACTCAGCACTGTAGCTCTTACCCCTCATGGACTAACATAGAACAATGATGACACTCAGGCATTTATCGACTCATGTGGAATTTATTTGGCCGCAGCCATAACAGCACAATTACATCCAACTGTTATCAACTGAACATAATAATCAAGCATGAACGGTGATGCCCTGTACACTGTAACCGCACTTCTGACAATGGCATAACACACAAGGTACATCACCAGGCAACATATAACCAACCGATGATCAGGCGCACAGCATATGCCTCCTTATCCCCGCACAATGTGGGGTGCCGTACAAGCAACCCCGGCTCACCGGACCCTTCCCGTTCAAGGAGGTGTCCCCTCGTCAGCGGTACGTAGGTGTGAAGATCATGGCCTGGCCTCCCTGCCGTCCAAGCAAGGCGACGTGCCCCATGTCTTAACCACAGTAAAGATGTATGCCTTCTATCCATATGCTGTGCTTACCTGCCACTACCCGTGATAGCGAAACCTCGCTAATCGCGGGTTCCCCCCAAGTGTCATGGCTGCGGCCCCGCAGGTTCACATAGCCACAATGACAACATCCTGTATTGAACTGGTGAATAGGCGGTACCGACGCCGACAGCTGTCCTATTGCAGGCGGGCATAAATTTTGTCCAGTACGTATTGCATTTCTTGCGAGTTATCTCCACGGCTGTGTGAGATCTAAGCAGGGTATATAAGGGACTACAATAAGGTACTGTGGGGGAGCCTGCTGGCTCAGGATAAACAATCGGGGCTCAGGATAAACAATCGGTCTATTGCGAGTTATCTCCACGGCTGTGTGAGAGCTCGGAGCTTTGCCTACTAACTGGGTATAAATTGTATAAGATGTGACCAGGTAAGGTAGCGTGGAGAAGCCTGCTGGCTGAGGATAAAGAATCGGATCAGATAAGGTAGTGTGGGAACCTGATGGCTGAGGATAAGGTAGTGTAGGAACCTGCTGGCTGAGTAAAACCATCGGACCAGATAAGGTAGTGTTGGGAAGCCATCCGTATAAGGTAGTGTTGGGAAGCCATCCGTATAAGGTAGTGTTGGGAAGCCGTCCGTATAAGGTAGTGTTGGGAAGCCGTCCGTATAAGGTAGTGTTGGGAAGCCAAATCAGCGGGCCCCATTAGGTAGCGTGGGGAAGCCTGCTGGCTGAGGATAAAACAGCAAGGTAGCGTGGGGAAGCCAGCAGGCTAAGGATACAACAATGAGGTAGCGTTTTATTCATATATACCGCCATACCCAGTGAATTCTAGGCGGTTTACATCAATTAGATTAGGATCTGCAGGCCAGCATCAAAGTTAGAGCTTTAATCGGACTAGCCGGAGGATGTGTAAGGTAGCGTTGGGAAGCCTGGATAAACCCTCTTAAGGTAGTGTGGGGAAGCCTGCTAGCTGAGTATAAAGAATAAGGTCGAGTGGGGAAGCCTGCTGGCTGAGGATAAAACATCGGGACACATAGGGTAGCGTGGGGAAGCCTATAGGCTGACCATCTGGCTGCCTTTTCTTGCCTAACTGTACACTGAACGTTGGGGTGGAAGGATGAGCATATTCCAAGTACTGATGAGCATATCCTGATGAAAACCTTAGGAGGAAACATAAGGAACTTCCTCAAGTAGCGTATGCAGTAGGCTAATATTGATGAATATAACCAACATACTATAACCCTAATGTCGCCAGTCATCAGGGACTTAAAGTAATGTAAACCCTAAATGTGAAAGTCATTCGACATCCCGCTGTAGCTCTAGCTAGTCGTCTGGCGAAAACTCTGCCCTAGTAAGCCCAACCGTTCTTGGAATTGGCGTAATTTTATTTTATTTTTAATTTTTTTTTTTTTTTTTTTTGATGTCCTGCATGGTCATATCTCAATACCTAGGAATGTGAGGACGCTCGCCCGGCCTAATGTTTTCTCCTGGGCTAATGGAATGCCAAAGTGGATGACATTAAGAGTTGGCAGTCCTGCAGACTTATCTACATAGACTCTCTTCCGTATTTTTTCTTTTATTGCTCTAGGGACACCTAAAGCTAGCGTGGTTACACCGCAGGTGATGTCTTCGCCTCTTCTGCTCACCATTGGGTCAGTGTGCAATAGGGGCGCTGTGTTACTAGCGTGAGAAGAAGGTGGAGCCCTAGACTGTTCAAAGATCAACAGTGCCTCCCGTATAGTTTGTGCTAGTGTAAACTGGTCCTCCAACCGCCCAGGTGAGGGCGTAATATGTGAAGGGAGAGCGCCCAGTGGTGTAGCTGAGGTTGGCTCACCTGGGACTAAAATCGACTGTGCTGGTAAGATCGCTGACCGGCGCTCCGGGGCGGCGCGCCCCCTGGCCGCGTGTGCAGCGGCCCAACTCCCTCTCCGCCAGGACTCCCCCATCCGGCAGCTGCACCAGCGTCCCGTGGGGACACCGACACCGGTCCGAGACACTCCGGTGTACAGCTGCCAGAGAGAGGACGCAGGAGAGGAAAGTCCACCGCTGGAGCTGGAAGCGCCGGTACCTGCGAGGCAACAGAGCGCCAAAGGGTGGGAGGAAGGGAAGCCGCCTCTCTCTTTGGGATCGCCGTAACGAAAGGGCGACCTCCCTTCCGCTCACCCCTATCCCCTAACCCACCCCCCCCTGCTTCCTGTTGCTTGGCCCCTCCCTTCCCCCCTCCCCCCCTCCTATCCTCTCGCTCCGGCTTCGGCCGATTTGGCCTCGCTCCTCCCTATAAGGGATCGGAGCTTGTTCTAAGTAGGTCTTATATCTACACCCATTAATTTTTGGATAAGCAAATAAGTAAAAATTTGTAGTTTCCCTTGATGGTCTATACAACACAAAATGAGGAAAAAGGTAAGCCGAAGACAATCCCAATATCAGTTTAAAGCAGATACAGGAACATTTGAATAGTACTCTTGCCTCCAAAGGCAGCCAATGAAGTAAACAATAGTATGGGCTAATAGGGTCATTCTTTTTTAAAGCAAAAATCAGTTGGATAGCCGTATTCTGAATTATCCTTAATTTCCTTAGAATTTTTTGGGTGCTCCTAAATAGATGATGTTACAATAATGTAAAATTAATGCCTGCACCAATAGTTTGAATGATAAAGGATCAAAATATTTTTTAATGGCTCTTAACTTCCACAATGCAAAAAAAAGCATCACCATAATAGTAACAGCACATTTCTGACATCCTGCACGACTATATACTATATATCCCTGCATGTGAAATATCAATTCTTTGTGGACAGTGAGGAGTTTGTGGTTGGAGAGGAGAGAAGTACTGGATAGGAAAGAAAAAAAAAAACAGAATGAGAGTGACAGAGCTAGAGTGAGAGTGCTAGTGAGAGAGACAGAAAGAGTGCAAGAGTGACAGCTAAAGTGATCCCCTGAGTGTGTGAGTGAGAGAATCAGAGTGAAAGACTATGGGTTAGATGCGCTAGACTCTGATCATCTAATGATTGTCGCTGAAAGGGTTTGACTAATTTAGCAACTGATCAAATTTGCCCACCCGATGCACAAAATGGCTCACCGCGTAGTTTTGCGTGCAGTCATACATTCTCTGATTCTGGCATGTAAATGAGGTCATTATTAAACCAGTCATCCGATTGATGACCTAAAAAACCGATAGATCTAGAGCAGGGGTGCCCAATACGTCGATCGCCATCGACCGGTTGATCGCTCAGGCAACCACGGTCGATCGCTGAGCCATGCAGTTTCCCTTCTGTGCTGTCTGGCTTTCTCTCTGGCCTCCCGCGCATCCCTTTACCTAATTTTAGCAGGGAGCAGCCTGCAGAGAGGATCACCAGTACTTTAGCGATCCTTGCTAGTTGCCAAGAGTGGTGAAAGAACTTAGGGAAGTTGACTGTCCTTTTCAGTGTTGACTGACCTTTTCAATGCTTCTCTAAAGTCGGGAGTGGCACCGGAGGACTGGAGAAGAGTGGATGTGATCCTTCTCCACAAAAGTGGAAGTAAGGAAGAAGTAGGGAATTACAGGCCAGTAAGTTCATAATTTCCTTATAAAACACCTGCTTTACTCCTTAGGGTTGTCTCCATGGTGGCCTATTTTTCTGGAAACATTTTATGGTCAAAATAGAGTAAATAAAAGCCTTGCCAACTGATGCTTTTTTGCAAATTTGGAATTTATTTATAAATCTTTACATCTCTCAGCAGCTCTGCAACTTCACTGTAATGCACTATTTACTTTGACCTTTTCTCAAAGTCTGTTTTAAAAGGTAAATGGAATTGAACTCTGTGGGTACAGTGCTGTTCCCTCTATTTTGACTTAACAAAAGTATAACTGGGTTTTGCATGTTTTCATGGCACATCACATTTCCAATCATAGTGTTCTGGGGTCATAAATGGGTCTGAACAAAATCACAATCTCTTTTTCAAGCTAAGGTAGCAATGGAAGTCTAAATCATCTTTCATCTTGTCTCAGATTTTTTTTTTTTTAATGTTTCTTTAGAGTTCAGTGAAGAAATAAAATGAGTTTCCTGGCAGGTATAAAACACAAGGTTAAATTTCAGTGACCATTAGGCTTACATTTCATTGTAGATCATTCGGTGGATGTTTGTCTTTGTTCTGTTATGTTTCTTCAGTTGAAAATGAACACTTATGGCTTAGCCAGATGTAACATGAAGTCTATTGTCCTTCCAGCTTATCACTTGACACCACTGATAACATGGCATCATTAAAAGACACTAGGCTATGAGCAGGAATGAAGGAAAGTATAAGAATAGGGCAAAAATAATTGGGAGTTCAGAGATGTCTAGGCTAGTATTCGTTGTGCATTTTAATAAAAGAGCTTCACAGATAATTGAAACCAAAACACTTGGATGCATTTCAAGTCTTGCCACTATTTCCCCCCTTCTGCCCCCCCTCCCCACTAAGGAATCTGATAGCTGTGCAGCTTAGCATTCTATCTTAATAACCACATTGAGCTCATATGACGTGGGTTTACCTTATAGGCATATGCAATGATTACAATCCAAGCAAGATCTTCTTTTATAGGAATCTGAATCTAATTTATCTCAGCTCTCTATTTGCAAAGTGGTAAAAAAACAACAACACAACAACAATAATGCTGTAGAACAATTTAGTTTTATAACAGTGATAAACTAACACCTCCTGCCTGTGAGGCAGAATTGGCATAAATATGGATATAACTGAAGTCCCTTAATCAATGCCATATGACAGAAACTCAATGAATGTTTATCACTGAATTTTTATACTTCATGAAATAGTAAGTTAGGGCTCATAACATCTAAAACAGAAGAGAAAGAAGTTATTTCTCCTTGTTCACATTTTTCATGCATATCTTTGGACACTAATGAGAAGGGTTTTAAAAATATACCTATAAAACAAAATGTTCCTTTACAAAAAATATTTCAGTGAGTATCTACCTTCTTTTAATTGGAACTATTTTTGCATTGCCTCAGTTTCTACTTGGTAATGGCTCTTTGTTAATCTTGGCAAACCAAATAACCAATGAAAAAGTGAAAAAATCTCTGGATGTTGAAGGAAAAAATATTAAAATAATATATAGGCTAAAAATTTCAAAAATATGTAAAAAACTGGATAAGGACTACAAAACTTAAAACCCATGTTTTATAGAACAAACTTATTGCACTTCTTCGAAGGAATTAATAAACGGATGGACAAAGGAGACCCCATATACATCATATATCTAGATTTCCAAAAAGTCTTTGACAAGGTGCCCCATGAACGCCTACTCCGGAAACTGAAGAACCATGGGGTGGAAGGAGACGTACATAGATGGATCAGAAACTGGTTGGCGGGTAGGAAACAGAGGGTAGGAGTGAAGGGCCACTACTCAGACTGAAGGAGGGTCACGAGTGGGGTCCTGCAGAGCTCGGTGCTTGGGCCGCTGCTATTTAATATATTCATAAATGATCTAGAAACAAGGACGAAGTGCGAAATAATAAAATTTGCAGACACCAAACTATTTAGTGGAGCTCGGACTAAAGAGGACTGCAAAGAATTGCAAAGGGACTTGAACAAACTAGGGGAATGGGCGACGAGATGGCAGATGAAGTTCAACATTGAGAAATGTAAAGTATTACATGTGGGAAACAGAAACCCGAGGTACAACTATACGATGGGAGGGATGTTATTAAATGAGAGTACCCAAGAAAGGGACTTGGGGGTAATGGTGGACATGACAATGAAGCCGACGGCACAGTGCACAGCGGCCGCTAAGAAGGCAAACAGAATGCTAGGCATAATCAAGAAGGGTATTACAACCAGAACGAAAGAAGTTATCCTGCCATTGTATCGGGCGATGTTTCATCTGCATCTGGAGTACTGCATCCAATATTGGTCGCCGTACCTTAAGAAGGACATGGTGTTACTCGAGAGGGTTCAGAGGAGAGCGACGCATCTGATAAAGGGGATGGAAAACCTTTCATACACTGAGAGATTGGAGAAACTGGGTCTTTTTTCCTGGAGAAGAGGAAACTTAGAGGGGATATGATAGAGACTTACAAGATCATGAAGGGCATAGAGAGAGTAGAGAGGGACAGATTCTTCAAACTTTCGAATAATAAAAGAACAAGAGGGCATTCAGAAAAGTTGAAAGGGGACAGATTCAAAATGAATGCTAGGAAGTTCTTCTTTACCCAATGTGTGGTGGATACCTGGAATGCACTTCCAGACAGCGTAATAGGGCAGAGTATGGTACTGGGGTTCAAGAAAGGATTGGACAATTTCCTGCTGGAAAAGGGGATAGAGGGGTATAGATAGAGGATTACTGCACAGGTCCTGGACCTGTTGGGCCACCGCATGAGCGGACTGCTGGGCACGATGAACCTCAGGTCTGACCAAGCAGAGGCATTGCTTGTGCTCTTATGTTCTTAATAATACATATAGTTCAACAAACAATAAGCTCCAAATGAAGAAATACTATATTTACCTGATAATAAGACCTAACCGGAAAATAAACCCTAGCATGATTTTTCAAGATGCTCAAATTATAAGTCCTACCCCCTAAATAAGCTTCAGTTAAGATTGACCCCCGAAGCCCTCCTAAATATCCACAGCAGGAGGTGTACATAATTCCTCCTGCCGCAACAGCAAACCCTCCCTACAAGGCAGGAGGTATGCCTGTTCCCTCCTGCCACTGGCTCTATCATCCACAAACCCCCACCAAACACTCCCTGACTCCACCCTGACCCTCCCTGACTCCATCCCTGACACTCCTTGAGACCCCCAACATCCATGATTTGACCATGAACTTCCCCATACCTTTATCTGATGGACAACAAGAGGAATGGCTACTCCCTCCTGCTGGCAGGCCCACCACTGCAAAATGGTGGGCCTTCCCCTTCCCAGTGCATTCTGGGATGTACCAGGAAGGGCCTAAGGCCCTGATTGGCCCATATGCCTAAGGCCCTTCCCATAGGAGGGACCTTAGGTACCTGGGCTAACTGGAGTCTTAGGCCTCCTTCACAGTGTATGACCAATCGGAGTACAGACATAATGCACTTGATTTAAAGGTAGATTTAAAAGGAATAATACCGGTATTTTGATCCCCAGAAAAAAATAAAACATCCCCTGAAAATAAGCCCTAATGCGTCTTTTGGAGCAAAAATTAATATAAAACCCAATCTTATTTTTTGGGGAAAATGGTAGAACATAAAGAACCAGTAAGGTCGCAAAAAGAACCAGTTGAGAACAAATGAGCAAGTTAGACCAGTATTTTTGCAATGAAAACCAGTTATAATCAAGCAACCATATTGTCTGGACCCAACGAGGTCCATGTTTCGACTGTTTTATGCCTTCATCAGGGCTTGTTAGAAAAGATAATGCAAATTATTAATAAAAAAAAATAATAATAATATAAAAGTAGAGATGTGGAGAGTGTGATTAATGAATGGTGAACCACATGACCAAAGTCTAAGTCATAGTGAAAATGAGGAAACATGATGGATGTGTGCAAATATGATACAAATTTGGAAAGAGTGATGAGTGCAAAATGGAAAATGGAGTATTACAGAAATAGGTAAATGGTGTGAGCTGAGCAGCTAGCCGTGCTCTTAAGTGTGTAAAGTATACAGAAATAATGGCAAATGACGCAAAATGTTCCCAAAAAGGTATTGATTTTATTAATTTCCATAACAACTATCAAAAGGTTATTTGCGTCATGGGGGTCTTTACAGAAGCCAAAATCTGGCATTTCTAGCAAAGAATCCCATTCTATAATAGTTGTTCACCAATATATATTTTCTAACCAGTATGACATCATCACTTGTCAACCAATCCTCCAACAGAGGCTGTCCTTAGGTTTGAACAAAGAAAATTCCTTTTGACATAGAAAAAAGTTTCACAAATCATATTTTTGTTTACATTAATTTCTGAATATGCATAAAACATTATAACATACCCAATACACTTTTTGTCATTCTCAAAACTTAAATCAAACAGCTCATCTGTTAAAGCCAACCTGTATTTCTACTTTCAGCATCTGCTGATAAGTTTGTGTCCCTGTCAGCACAGAAGAAGGAGGAGGGGCTATTCCCCCCACAGAGTAAAGAGAGCGGCTTAGCTTAAAGGTCAGAGAGGTTAAATTACAGATGTGGTACTTTTCAGAATTTCCTTAGGTTTAAAATATGTTTTTCAAAACCAATTCTCATGTTTAATATACATTCACACACATAATCACTCATGGGATCCCAACACACACCCACATCACATACAACACGGTATATTGCATACAAACCTATTCAAGATTCTTTTTTCTATACCCAACATTGGAATGTTTGGACCATCTGTTAATAAACCCATGAGGCTCAAGGTGGGAAAACTGCACAAATACACAGAGAGGACAAAGAGAGACAGAAAGAAACATGGAGGTAGTTTAATACCTCTATGTGTGTATTATGTATATCTATTCCTCTATGGTCCTGCCCCACCTAACATCTCACACATATAGTGAATTCCCCTTTTCCTATGCTATATATCGGTTTCCTGGTCTTTTGTTTATTATCCTGACTTTTTCAAAGTTTTAAATGTGTTTGCATGTATATAAGACCCTCTGATCGGGACTAGGAAGGTCTCTGTCAAGCCCTGCTAATGCTTCGTGCAGTTGCGTTAAACCAGGCCTTCTTCAGAGTCTGGAGACAAAATTGAGGATTCTAACCTGATTGCTGGATACAAATATTACACAATGACAGGAAACAGACTAGAAAGTAACCACACAATAAAATGTGAGTACTTGTGATATGACACCTTATAACGTCCGTGTTTATGCCCAAGCTGTCTGTTTTCTAATGCCATACATAGATAAAGCATAATACTTTGAAGAGAAATGTCTAAGGGTTCCTTTTAAAAAGGTGTGCTAGCGTTTTTAGCGCATGCACCGGATTAACGCGTGCTACCCAAAAAACTACCGCCTGCTCAAGAGGAAGCGGTAGCAGCTAGCGCATGCTATTCCACGCGTTAAGGCCCTAACGCACCTTTATTTGTCAACATAAAATGGTTTGAATGAAAACTGCTCTCTTCTCTGCAACTAAAAGTATGAGTTAAACCCTCTAGATCAGTGGTTTCCATCCCTTTCCTGGAAGACCACCAGCCAGTCGGGTTTTCAGGATAGCCCTAATGAATATGCATGGGGCAGATTTGCATATCTGTCACCTTCATTATATGCAAATCTCTCTCACGCATATTCATTAAAGTTATCCCAAAAAAACAACTGGCTGGTGGTTCTCCAGAATAAGGTCGGGAACCACTGCTCTAGATCACATACTTTTAGTACAACTAAAAAAGAGACTCCACGATTAGTCTGAGAAACAAAACAACACGTATGCATAGGATTTTCAAATGTACGTGGGATCTTTTTGCTCTTTCTTTGCTATAATATCATTTATTTGTCAAGCATTAAGGAAAATATGGCCAGACTGAAATTGATTCAGAATACCGCGGTCAGATTGATTTATGGCCCGAAGAAATACAATCATGTGATTCCGTTTTACCATGAGTTGCACTGGCTTCCTATGGAAATCCGTGTCACCTTTAAGTTAGGATGTTTATGTTACAAAGTTGCATTCGGATCAGCCCCACTATATTTAGCTGATAGATTTCTCATAGCATCCTATAAGAATAGCAGAAAGTCACACACCCTCTTTGTTTTTCCATCAGTCAAGGGATATAAAAGTAAGAACTATCTTGAACACACTCTATCATATCAAGCAGCCTACTATGATAGAGACTTTCGACAACTATTGCTTAGATCTTGTTCTTACGAACAATTTAGAAAACAACTGAAAACTTGCCTCTTTTCAAAATTCTTGACTAATAGCCTTCATTGTATTATTGTAAAAAGCTTTTATAAACCACATTGAACTTACGGTTATGCGGTCTAGAAATCTGGTGTTATGTTATTTTATTCTTTTAGAGCTTGTGGATTCTCTTTGAGAACTGACTGCAAAGGACATGGGCTTAAACTGCCCATGGAGGCAATTCTGTAAGTGGGTCCCTCCATTTAGGTACCCCGAGGCCACCTAGATTCTGTTATAGAATACTAGTGTAAACTGCTGTGAGGGGGTGGGTAGTATAAGGCTAGATTTCCTTTGGAACACTGAAGAGGAACCACCTTAAGAATATGTATGTTAGCCTGTCTGGCCAGGAGTGCAGGGCTTATGGGTGAGCAGGAAGCTAAAAGCCCTCTGGCAGAATAGATAAAGGAGGCCTCAAAGTCACAAAATCCTCCCAAGATATTCTTGCTGGCTGCAGTACCTGAGGGAAACCCAGGGAAAAGAAGCAGCACCACAACATATGTATTTTCCACAAGAAAAAGCTTATTTGAGGTAGGCCAAGTTTATTTGAATCTGGTTGACATTTTGACTTTAGAAGTCAGAGCCAAATATAGAAAGACAGGACTTTAACTTTGGGGACTCCAGGACAGAGGTAAGCTGTTGCTTCAGAACTTTTGTATGTTGTAGGCCTACAGGAACAAACCATGGGAGAGAACTTATGAATATAACAAGTGATTTTGTGATTCTATTATCTTTTGACCTGTGAAGGGAGCAGGTCGCTTATTTTTCTGCTTGAAAATAAAACAATTGCTTTCCATACTTTACCCTCTGAGCAGCTGTATTTATTAAGGGCCAAATTCTATAAATGGCGCTGTCATTGTCATTCACATAAAAAATGGCCGTCAATCGCATATCAATCAAGCAATGGCACCGTTTATAGAACTGCATTTTCATGAAAGGTAGGCACCGGAAATATAGTCCAGGGTTTTAAAGGCCCACATTAACAGTACCTACCTTTCATGTGAATCATGACTTTGGAGGTGCTTTATGATGCCTAATGCTACTTTAGGCATTCGCCGTGCCTACAGTGGCATTAGGTGTCATAAAGTGCCTCCATAGTCCTGAATCAGGTGCCAGTTTTTTAGGCGTTAGTAGGCGTCTACATTTTTTAAAACAATTTTAATTGTTTTAAAATTGTTTTCCCTCTTAAGTTAGGCACTAGTAGGGTGCCAGTCAGCAGAGGCAGCGCTGTAAACAGGCTGCTCACAACTTCTCTGCTGCATCACTTCCGACATGGTAGAAGGCTCTGCCGGGGCTAACAACAAGCAGCCTGTTTATAGTGCTGCCTCTGCTGACCAGCTGCCACTGCTGCTTTGAGTAAGTGAGGGGGGTGAGGTGGGGCCAGGAGGCCAGATCTGTGTGGAGGGAGGGAGGTGCACAAGAAGTGTGTATGGGGTGAGGGTCTAGCACAGGGGTGTCCAACCTGCGTCCCAAGGGCCGCATGTGGCCCTGTGAAGTATTTTGTGCGGCCCCGGTCGAGAGCGATGCAGTGTTTTCCTCTGCTGCCCCTGGGTGTTTACTGTCTTGCCGGCTCCCTCCTCTGTCTTGCTGCAGCATTTGCGTGTTTGTGCAGCCCCCGAAACATTTTTTCCAGCCAGGGAAGCCAAAAGGTTGGACACCCCTGGTGTAGCAGGTCTAGCAGGGTAAAGAGCAGAGGACGGAAGCTGGATGGATGCTAGACCCATAAGTGAGGGGGAGAAAAGGGAAGGGAGACAAAACAAAACTATTTTTAGAGAAACTCAGCAACTAGAAAGCATCAATTTTAACATTGTATCAGCAATTTAGCATGGACTGATCTTACCTGCTGTCCTCCTCTCCTCCATGGGTTCCACTCCAGGCTAGTGCTACCCCATTCAGGGAAAAAATTTTGAATCAATTTGATTTGGCCTATTGAGTTGATTTTTCGATTTGCTTTTCCTGCCCAATCAGGCAATTTTATTTAAATAGCCTGGCAGATTTATTTTTTAGCCTTTTCTCCCACCCCATCCCCCTTTGCCCTCTCCAACCTCATTCCAGTGCTGTGGTGTAAACAAAAAAGACTTTTCCTCTCTTTGTTAGGTCCTAGCTCACGCTCACTAACACCAGCTCTGGCAGGATACACATTTCAAATCTGACATATTTAATCACAAAATAGAAAATTAAAATTATTTTTTCTACCTTTTGTTGTCTGGATGTTTTATTTTTTCCATCATGTTGATTCCAGTTTCTTTATTCTGCTTTTCTTTTGTCTGCTAATTCTCCTTCAAATGGTTGCTGTCCATTTGTCTTTTCTACTTTCTCCTATCTATTCCCTCACTACACCTGCCTCAGACATATTGATCATTCCTTTTTAGCTCTTTTCTGCCTCTTTCTTACCATTCTCATCTTTTCCACTTTTCAGCTACCTATCAAATTTCCATCTTCTCTCCCATTCCCCATCTCATTCCTTCCTCAGCTCTCCATTCCCTTTCATCTTCAATGCACCTCCATTACCATATTTCTACCCTTTGTTATATCTATCCTCTTATCCATTTCCTTGCCACCCTCTCCTCCCTCTCAGGGTTCTACCATTCTCAGCATCTTCCTTCCTCCACCCTTATAGCCCTGCATCCCCTCCACACCCTCATAGACTGACATCTCCTTATTTCTTCCCTGCTGCACTCTCCCCTGTGGCCAAGCATTTCTCCCACTCTCTTTCCTTACTCCCATTTCCAGGCATCTCTCCATTTCTCCATTCTGCTCCTGGATCCATCTCCCTCCTTCTCCCTATCCACCTCCTGTATATATATATCTCCCCCTCATCTCCCCCTATTTTCAAACACCTCTCTCTATCCCTTCCTTGTGCCCTATGTCAAATCTCTCTCTTCCTCTACTCCATTATGTGCAATTTCATCCTCTTCCCTCACCACACATGTCTTCCTCTCCTCCTGTGCCACCAGCTTTCCTTCCTCTTATCTCTTCCTGCTCTCTGTGCTACCAGCTTTCCTTCCTCTTATCTCTTCTCTCACCTTGTGCCACCAGGTTTCCTTGCTGAAGTTCCTCTTACCTCTCCCCCTCCCCCTGTACCATCAGCTTTACTTCCTGAAGTAATCAAGCCAAAGATAAATGAAACCTTAGAGTTAAAGCTAAAGTCCACTATGTAGAAGAGAGTGGATCAGAAAATTACATGAGAAAAATAATTTTAACACCAATAATCAAATAAATTATAACAAAAGGTCAGTGAAGTCCTTCTAATTAATCTCTTATAGTACCTTCAACAACAGGAGACAAAGGAGGAACAAGAATAAAGACTTCTTTGCCGGCATAAAAATTGGTTAGATGTAAAGGATCAAAAAATATATAACGTACAGATTTGTACTTCACAATACATTTACAAGGAAATTTTTTTAAAAAAATATAATGCCCTAACTGTAACAATTGCTTACACCTACTACTTATGGGAATTTAGGAAACGCCTAAAAACATATCTGTCCTGAAGTATTTAGGCAACTGACCCGTACAATCTTATTCCACAATAACTGATCCCTAGAGCTGTTAATCACTAGCTTTTAACTTTGTTAATTCCACTCAATTTGTAGCATCTTTTAATCATTGTAAACCGCATAGAACTTCACGGTCCTGCAGTATATAAACTGTTAAATAAACTGTTGTTATTATTAATATTCCAGGTTTTAACAAAATAAATTGCTTTTTCTTTATGCCTCTTTTGAGACATCAGGTAAAACACTTGTTTATTTAAAAGCAGAGAGATAATAAGCCTTTATAATAGGTGGAACAAGTTCAGAAACAACCACTAATGTTTCCATTACATATTTTCAGAACATTTCTCATGGTGAAACTATTAATTGTTTAGGAAAATTCAGAAACCTCAAATTTGTAGCTCTGGAAATATTCTCAAAATTTCCACCTTAGCTCAAAGGTTCAAGTTATCTTTAATTAAAGTTTCATTCATAGACTGATTAGTGGTAACTTTCACATTTAGATCCTCCACTTTAGGGTACAAAAGCAAAATGTCTATAGCAGACTTTGCAGCTTTTCTTTACAAGATTTGAACTCTCAGATTAGTTTGTGGGATTAATACCTTTGCCATCTCAGATAAGGCTTCCCAAATTACATCTAAGTTTATTACAAAGGGGCAATTGACCAAATAAAGAATTGGAACAGTTACTTTAGTTTTTAATTAGTACGTCCTTCTCCTGTGTTTTCTGCTATATACTCTAGTCTTAATTATATGTGAACCGAGTCAAGCTCCACTGGGAGATGACCCGGTATATAAACCAAAGATTAGATTAGATTACCATTGAAGAGGAAATTCCACCAGTGTCTTGATGAGCTTCATAAATCTCTCCTCCAAATACACCCTCCACAGTCTCTGGTGTCAAAGATATCTGACTTTGCAACACAGTTTTGGTTCCTGCAGGGAGCTCTGAGCTACTCCTGCTCTGCTGGTATCATCTCTCCCCAGCAAATTTGACACCTCTTTGGGAGAAGAACTGCTGGGTGGGGCAGAAACATGCTGGTTGTCGAAGGCTAAACTGGAGGGTTTCTGAGATCCAAGCTTAACAAGGAGTCAGGACTAGGGGAAAAACCAGTAGCTCCTGCTTCCTGGCTGTTTCACAAGCAGGCTTTCAGCACCGGACACTGAAGGATCTATTGCTCGTTAAACAAACGGTTCTATCGGACCCATCACTGGAGTGCTCATGGTCTCTGAGGGATAGACACGGGGCCTTCCTTTTCATTTTACCATCATAGCAAGTAAGGAAAGCAGTCAGAGTGCAAACACTAGACTTCTGTCATCTTGACTCCACCCTCTCCTTGAACTTAAAAACTCTTTCCCACTCTTTTATAAAGATGCGCTAAGCTTGGTACGCCTTTGTAAAAGAGGGCCTTTAACTTTTTAAAATGTAGTTGAATTACTTGGCAACCACCAACTATTTTTGAGTAGTTAAATGTTTTGGATTAACTACTGACCAATATTATTGTCTAGATTTCCTTTGCTATTTCAAATGAAAACATCCCCCTGCTACACCAAAACACTATCCTTCGGAATGCTTTCTTGTGGTGCACCTATGGACAGTGGCGTACCAAGGGGGGGGAGGGGCGGTCCGCCCCGGGTGCAAGCCATGAGGGGGTGCTCCCGGCCTTGGAGTCATGGCCCGGGAACTTCCCTTCTCATGGCCTGACCACAAGGCTTTTCACATCCCTTTACGCGATTCCTCTTCAAAGCAACCTGCAGAAAGGATACTTCAGTGATCCTTGCAGGTTGCCATAGGCCTCCCGAGTTTTCCCTCTGCCGCGGTCCCGCCCCTCCTCTGATGTCACAGGAGGGGTGGGACTGCGGCAGAAGGACAACTCGGGAGGCCTATGGCAACCTGCAAGGATCGCTGAAGTACCTGCGATCCTTTCTGCAGGTTGCTTTCTACAGGAATCGGGTAAAGGGAGGCCAAAGGGGAACACACAGGCATTCCCGGGGGGAGGGGGAGGGGGAGAGGGAGGGGGTACAGGCCTTCAGGGGGGACAGACCTTCGGGGGACAGGCCTTAAGGTGGGGGTTCATGCCTTCAGAGGTTCAAGGGGGGACAGGCCTTCGGGGGACAGACCTTCGGGGGGGGAACAGGCCTTCGGGGGGGACAGGCCTTCAGGTGGGGGTGCAGGCCTTAAGGGGTTTGGGGGGACAGGCCTTTGAGGGGGTGCAGGTCTTCAGAGGATCAGGGGTGGACAGGCCTTCGGGGGGACAGACCTTCGGGGGGAGGTGCAGTCCTTCGGGGGTCTGCAGGCCTTCAGGGGTGGGGTGTAGGCCTTCAGGGTGGGTGCAGGCCTTCAGGGGGGACAGACCTTCGGGGGAGGTGCAGTCCTTTGGGGGGGACAGGCCTTCGGGGGGGGAAAGACCTCCAGAGGAGGGGGTCCTGGTGTAGAAGTACACGGAGGGAGGGAAGGGGGTTCAAAGATACGTGCATATGCCGGACTTTGGTGGAAGAAATAATGGGTCTAAAAACAGAGGAATGGGAGAAATATGGTGGATAATGGGATTTAGGGAGGGAAGGAACATAAAGGGAGAGAAGTTGGACACAAGGGATGGTGTGGAGCGGGGGATAGAGATACTGGATAGGAGGATAGTTGGGAAGAGAAAGGGAGAGATGGTGGACCCTGGGATGGTGGGGAAGGAGGGAGAGATCTTGGATGAAAGGGTAGTTGAGAAAAGGTGAATCTGTGGATGGAGACAAAAAAAAAGGAAAGATGCCAGACCTCCGGGGGAGGGAAGGTAAATGGAAGTGGAGTACAGAGATGGCAGATTGATGGTTAGCACAGAGAAAGAAGAAAGAAGGAGACCATGGCAAGCAAGACAACCAGAGCCTGGGACTAACAAGATTTGAATATTGACCAGACAACAAAAGGTAGAAAAAATAATTTTATTTTCTGTTTTGTGATTACAATATGTCAGATTTGAAAAGTGTATCCTGCCAGAGCTGGTGTTAGACCGCAAACGTGAGCTAGGATTTAACAGAGAGCGGAAAAGTCCTTTTTGTTTCTTTATTTTGTTTACACCACTGGTTCCCAACCTTGTCCTGGAGGACCACCAGGCCAATTGGGTTTTCAGGCTAGCCCTAATGAATATGCATGAGAGAGATTTGCATATAATGGAAGTGAGAGGCATGCAAATCTGCTCCATGCATATTCATTAGAGCTATCCTGAAAACCTGATTGGCCTGGTAGTCCTCCAGGACAGAGTTGGGAACCACTGGTTTACACCATAGCGCCAGTGTGGTTAGGAGAACCCAAAGGGTTGTGAAAAAGCTATAAAATAAACCCACCAGGATGTTTGAAAAAAACACCCAATTGGGCAGGAAAATCGAATCGAATTGAAAAACCAATTCAATAGGCTGAATCGAATTGAAATTTTTTTTCCTGAATCGGGCAGCTCTAGTTTGCGCTACTGTCTTAGACTTTAGGACCTGGGATTGGGGAGAGATGGCATCCTCAGTACTTTATAATGCAAGTGAAACAAGGATTTGGTCAGACTTTTGAAGGGTCTACAGAAGAAAAATATTGTATAGGCCGGGGGAAATGGGAACTTTTCTTCCTTCTATTTTTGTGAATGGCAAGGCTGAGGATGTCAGAGAGTTCAGTTAAAATATGTGCTTTATAAGAAAATATAATAATGTGTTTTATAAAGTTTATAAGAATTGCTGGCCTACCCGGTGAGGTGTTCCTAGTGGTGGTGGTGGTGGCAGCGTGTCAATGTGTTGAGAGGAAGAAGTGGTCTGGGAAATTCTGCTGAGCAAACTCCGGGCCCATTTCCACCCTCCAGTTAGTCCACTCCACTCAACTGGTTCACACACTGAGTGGGTCTTTGGGTGTTGTGCCTGGGTAGTTGTTTTGGGATCTCTTCCAGTGGTTTGTCAGTTTCTCCTTGTGGTTGAAGGAAGGAAACTTTGTTAACCTTAGCATTGACCTTCAGAATATGTTTGTAACAGCGCTGCTTGTGTGGCATTAGGCTATGTAGTGATCGAAAAAAAACAAAAAACAGACCTTTGCACATTTTTGCACTATATGGTGGGTGTATGAGGAGATTCACATTTCCTGCACAGCTAAGTCCGTGTGAAGTTACCTTGTGCTGTATTTGACATCTAGCAAGGTCTCTGTTTGGAAGGAAAGATATCAGCTTAAAAATGAAGTGGCCAGAAGTTATGGTAAAAGCAGATAGCCTAGCTGGTTTTAAGAAAGGTTTGGACAAATTCCTGGAGGAAAAGTCCATAGTCTGTTATTAAGACATGGGGGAAGCATCTGCTTGCCCTGGATCGGTAGCATGGAATGTTGCTACTCTTTGGGTTATGACCAGGTATTAGTGACCTGGATTGGCTACTATGAGAATGGGTTACTGGCCATGATAGACCATTGGTCTGACCCAGTTAGGCTATTCTTATGTTATGTTCTCATCTGTAGTGGCCTTTATTTTCACTTCTTATTTTAATGTATTTTTTTTCTGGGAACTTATCAGTGTTTTTTATAATGGGAACAAAAATGGAAGAGAATTAATGTGTGTGGAATGGGGTGCTAATTTCTTCAGCTAAATAATTCAATCCACCTCAACCAGACATAGGAGAACTCACGCACCATTCACACACCCTACAACCAAAAACGTCAAAAGAAAAAAACAGTTCGACAACCTCCTAGCCATTTGAGCTGCAACACTCGACCCCCAACTCTACAACCTATTGACCTCGACCACAGACTACAAAACCTTCAAAAAAGAAATAAAAACCCTTCTATTCAAAAAACACATACAACCGAACTAACACAATCAGAACTGTCCCAAGCATCACCTGCAACTACTCCATATGTACTTCTGATGTCATGACAATTCAGACATAATTTATGTTATGTTATGTTATGGTGTGTTTGGAATAATGGTTACATATATAAGGTTCAATAAAAGAAAATTTTCACTGCCTGTTTCTATTATGACCATTTATTTCGTTTCATGGTTATTACAAAAATATTTTTTTACATGTCAAAAAATGATGTGCCCCAGGTGCCACATACCCTAGGTACGCCACTGCCTATGGAAATACTCCATCATGTCTGAACATATTCTTGTATGTGTATATTCAGTCACATCATTTTATGAGATCCATTTTTCATGTGTAAAACATATCATATGTGCAAAATGCTTTATAAAATTATCCCTAAATGATCTTTGAGAATCATCAATCCCAGAGAAACTGTCATTTGAACTATACATTTCTGTATACAGATGTCAGGTCCACACTTTTTCTCTAAAACTAAGAGACAGACTCGTTAAAATACAAATTAGCCAGGCTACTATGGGGATTTGAGTTGTATAAAAATAAGACCAGATGTTCAGAGCTCTGATGAGTGACTGACTTATAGTAGTTGGCCAGATTTTGGCTGGCTTTGTTAAATACATTTTTAGTCATAACAGATTTTGTTTGAAACTATCCTAAACCTAACTGGGAAGAATTAATGGACAAGCTTCAATGCTTCAAGACTGTCTTTTGGACTCTCAGAGGTTATCCAGCTCAGTGTATTCATTTAGAGGCTCATATACAGTGCTGCCAAATCCAACTATTCAGAAAAGTATTGTTATCTCAGCAGAACTGGATGTAGCAGCTTAAAGGTAATAGGACATAGTCAAATAGGGGCTGAGCATTGCTGTGGAATGGAGAGTATCCTAATGGTTAGTGGCTGGAGATCCTTGGAATTGGGTTCAGTTCCCATTGCAACTCTTTGTGATCCTAAGCAAGTCAATTAACACTCATTTCCCCCAAGTATGTCTTAAATTGTGAGCCCATTAGTGACAGAGAAAGTTCTCATGTTATGTTAAAGTACTTACATATAATGTGTACAACACTGCATATGTCTAGTAGCACTATAGGAATGATTAGTAATAGTTGGGGGGTTTTCTTTCTTTCAGATGTTCTAACAAGTTTGTTTATAATACAAACACCATATAAATATATACTATCCCCTGAGGAAGCCGACTGAGTGGTGAATCGGGCCCCATTGGGATTTGCATTCACAGATAATTGTCCTAAATTGGTTTTCTGTGGAGCATGAATTGATATTTAAATAATATAAAATATTTGCACATTTTTGCACCAACAACACCTGGAAATGATATCCAAAGGGTTTTTGGGGGGGTTTTTTGACCGATGAACGATATCGGAACCAATACAGTTTGGCAGATATTTTACCTGCAGATTATAGTTGCTGAGGAACTTCTCCCCACACTCCTTTTTTTAATATGGAAAAATCTTTAGGATGGTAATTTATTTTATAAAATTGACCTGGCTACTTACTGTAGATCAGGGGTATCAAACTCAATTGCATAAGGGGCCGAAATAAAAAACAGGCTAAGTCACAGGCCAAATTTTTTAAAGATACTTAAGGGGTCCTTTTATTATGGTACATTAACCGATTTAGCACACGCTAAATGATCGCCTTAATAAAAGGACCCCTTAGTCTTAGAAGTATAGGGTTACAACCTCTCCAATCCCACTGCTCTGTGATGTAAACATAATAAATAAAAAAGAATTTTACTCTCTTTTAGGTCCTAGTTCACTCTTGCTGTCTAACACCAGCTCTGGCAGGATACACAAGTTTCAAGTTTATTTTAATTTGATAGATCGCTTAATTTAGGTTTTACTAAGCAAGTTAGAATATATAAAAAATAACATATAATTTGACATAATATTTAAAATGTTAAAACAATGGTTATGTTTTAAAAAATGTTTTAACAGTAATTATAACTGACAGACATACAGGAACATAAGGTAAAAAAAAAAACCAAAACACGGTAGAACTACAATTCAAAAAAAAAAAAAAAAAAAAAAGAACATTAGGAGGGGGAGGGTAAAAATATAGGAGGTGAAGTAAAAATCTGACATATTGTAATCCCATATTGATCTGTGTTGTGGTGCCTCCTGCCATCCTTTTATCATTTTTGTTTTATTTTACTCTCTCTTATTGTTTTTGTCCTATTTTTACTATTTGATTTTGTTTTGATCTTTTGATTACTATTTGATTGTTTATTTTGTCTTTTTATCCTCTTTGTTTAAACAACCTGAACATGGCCGTTAATAGCAGAATAGTTCAGTCTTACTTACTGGCCTGCATTGATGCTTTTGGGCTCTGCCTATTGTAGACCTGTGTGGTGCGGAGTGCCGGGAGTGCCTCTTAATTTCGGCTACTTTTCCCCTGCTGCTATCTCGTGTTCTTAGGATCGTGCTCCTGTCTACCGGGGCCTGGTTGAAGTGCCACAGTCCACTGGTGTTGTCGAGGAATCGCTTTTGTTTGGCGGGGCCCGCCTGGATGTTATACAGCTGGATGCTTTTGACTGGATGCGCCCTTCGTCGCCTCTTTCGGCTCCCCAACTGTTGGTGCCTGGGGAATGTGCTGTTGCTCGATGGGGAACGTGCTGCTGTGGCGGCGACAGGGCTCTCATTTCGATGCTGAAGGGAGAATAATGGAGAACGCTCACTCCCACCAATCGGATGTCTGTTTCAGTGGTGATGGACAAGCACAAGGGCCAATGGGAAGAGTGCTGACCCCAGCCATTCACACGTCCTCATGCATTCTCTCTGCCACAGGAAGGAATGGCGGGCCAAATCTTGGCCAAATCTCTGGCCAGATCGCGTGCCAAATTTAATCACCCCGTGGACCAAATTTTGCCCGCGGGCCAGAGTTTGACATGTCTGATTTGTTCGTTTGGACTGAGTCCATTATTTTTTATTGTATTAGATACAGTATTTAATGAGATGGTCACCAATATATGAAACAATGATCAAGACTGAATTAAATTCTATGCTTATTGAATACTACAGATTAGAACATATTCCTAGAGTTGATCTTCTCTTCCTTGCTACTGTCTCTCCGACTCTGGAATCTGCAATTAAAATTAAATAAAGTGCAGGGCCAGAGCCCTGTGTGTATCTGCTGGCATATTTTTTATCTCTCTTCCCTGTGATGTAACTTCCTGCTTCAAGGAGGAGGATGAGGGAGACATGCAGTGGCAATTACAGTGCTCCAACTCCGCACATGATTTAATTTTTGTTGCAACCTCCAAAGTTAGGAAGACAGTAGCAGGGAAGGGCAGATCATCCTTCCTATTTGTTCTTCTTGCCTGAGACTTATGCAGGCAGCAGCCTGAGAGAGTTACCAAGGTTGTTCAATAATTTGTCTACCTGAGTATGAAAGAAAGTAGCAAGGTTGTTGAAACAACTTTGTGCATGTTGTGACATGTCTCAAGGTTGCAAATGCATAGTTGCAGCTCAGTGTGAGTCTAACATTCCAAGAGACAAGATGTCAGGAGAATCCTCGTGTGAATCAAATAAGAAACTGTTAGATTTGGAGCACTGTTTAGTGATAATATTTCTCACAATAATAGGGAAAAATCATAAGGTGATCTATGAACGTGTGAGAACAGTTTATGGTGAGTCTGCTCCATCATCCTACAAAATAAAATTTTGGAGCAAGTAGTTTAAATGGGGTAGAGAGTCCATTGAAATGGCCTGTGGAAGCAACTTCCACAGAAATTACATTACATTACATTACATTAGGGATTTCTATTCCGCCATTACCTTGCGGTTCAAGGCGGATTACAAAAGGTTAATTTAAAAAAACAGAGTTACAATGATTAGCTAGAGAGGTAAGTTGTAGATCTTAAGAGCATTTAGAGGTCGTGTTGTTATTGCTGCTTCAGGAATTTCTTGAAAAGTGTGGTTTTTATTTCTTTTCTGAACGTCCTATAGTCTGGGGTGGTCATCAGAAGGTTGGAGATCTGGTTGTCCAGCCTTGCGGCTTGAGTGGCTAGGAGGCCGTCGTGTAGTTTTGTTCTTTTTACTTCCTTGATTGGGGGGGTATGAATGGGGAGTGCGTTTTTCTGTGTCTGGTACTGGGTGCTTGGATGAGGCGATTGTTCAGGTATGATGGGCTGTCTCCGTGTAGGGTTTTAAATAATATGCAGTAGAATTTGAATTGGATTCTTTCTTGGATTGGGAGCCAGTGTGAGTTGATGAAGGCTTCAGTGATGTGGTCATGTTTTTTCAATGAGTAGATGAGTCTCAAAGCTGTATTTTGGATTGTTTGGAGTTGTCTTATCGTAGTTGCAGGACATGGAAGGAAGAGTATGTTACAGTAGTCCAATATACCTAGTATTAGGGATTGTATTATAAGTTGGAATTGTGTTCTTTCAAAGAATTTTCGGACTTGTCTCAGGTTTCTCATGATTGCGAATGATTTTTGAATTGTTTTATTTATTTGCGGTTGCATAGTGCAGCATCTGTCTATGGTCATGCCTAGTAGTTTTATGGTGGTTTGGATGGGATATTTGATTGCGTTTATGTCTAGGTTGGTTGTGGTTTGGATCTTGTCATTTTCTAGGAGGATGAATTTGGTTTTGTCTTGTGCAAGAAAGTTGAGGATTTAATTTTGTCAGACAGATGAATAACTGAAGAAAAGGGCATCTTGGCAGGTACAATTTGAAAAATAATTCATGAAAAGTTGGGCATGTACTAGGTTAATGCAAGATGGGTTCCAAGAATGCTGATGCCATGTCAGAAGGCCATGAGGCTCTAGTGGTGTCAGGAGAACTTGGAAATGCTCCATGAAGAACAAGTGATTTTTTTTTCATTGTTTAGGGACTGGAGATGAGACTTAAGTCTATCACAGAGATCCTGAGTCCAAAATGGAGTCAATACAATGGAAACACAAGTTATTCCCCCACCCCAAAAAAGTTCAAGACAGAAAAATATGCAGGCAAAGTCATGCCTTCTGTGATGATGAAGGAATTTTGGTTCTGGAGTTCATACCACAAAAAATAATCATAACCAAGAAGAGTTACATGAACACAATGATCGCTTTACGGGAGTCAATCATGGAGATAAGATGAGGAAAACTCACTGCAGGCATGCTGCTTCTTCACGACAATGCAACAGTGCATATGTCACAACAATCACAGGCTGCCATCCAAGAATGCAGATTTCAGCAGCTGAACCCTCCACCCTACAACCCTGACATGGCTCCCTCAGATTATTTCTTGTTCCAAGTTTTGAAGAAATCTCTCCATGGACAGCGGTTTTCAAGTGATGAAGACATCAAAGAAGTTGTGACGCCCTGGTTTGAAGGTCAAAGAGAATAATTCTTTTCAAAGTAGTTAAAGTCATTGCAGTAAAAGTGGATTAAGTGTATGGAGCTATCAGGGGACTATATTTAAAAAATAAAGCAAAAATGTTTTGAAAATTCTTTTATTTTCCTACTAAAGTAGACAAATTATTGAAAGCCCCTCAAATCATGAATCAGTGAAGAGAGGTGTGTGTGTGTGGGGGGGGGAGATAAAGACTGGGGTAAGAGGAAGAGCTGGGGACTCATGGAAAGAGAAAGAAGTGCTATGGAGGTGGGGAGAGAGTACGAGGCAATGCACCACAAGGATATTAATTTGATCTACCACACTCCATATCATTATGCCCTAGCACTAGCCCTAGTCCCAACCCCAACCTACTTTAAGAACATAACATAAGAACATAAGAATTGCCACTGCTGGGTCAGACCAGTGATCCATTGTGCCTAGCAGTCCACTCCCGCCGTGGACCTTAGGTCAAAGACCAGTGCCCTGATTGAGTCTAACCTTACCTGCATATGTTCCAGTTCAGCAGGAACTTGTCTAACTTTGTCTTGAATCCCTGGAGGGTGTTTTCCCCTATAACAGCCTCAAGAAGAGCGTTCCAGTTTTCCATCACTCTATGGGTGAAGAAGAATTTCCTTACATTTGTACAGAATCTATCCCCTTTTAACTTTAGAGAGTTCCCTCTTGTTCTCTCTACCTTGGAGAGGGTGAACAACATGTCTTTATCTACTAAGTCTATTCCCTTCATTATCTTGAATGTTTTGATCATGTCTCCTCTCAGTCTCCTATTTTCAAGGGAGAAGAGGCCCAGTTTCTCTAACCTCTCACTATACGGCAACTCCTCCAGCCCCTTAACCATTTTGGTCGCTCTTCTCTGGACCCTTTCAAGTAGCCTCTCCAAACATCTGAGTTACCAACCGCCTATGTGCACCTCCTTTTCTATTTAGCTTTACTACTACTACTACTAGTACTATTAATTATTTCTAGAGTACTACCAGACATACACAGCACTGTATAGAGTTATGAAGGAGACAGTCCCTGCTCAAATGAGCTCAGAATCTAATCAGTGAAGACAGACAAACAGGATGATGTCAGGGTAGGGGGTTACAGTTAACGAGGGTGGTTAAACTGCTGGCAAGGATAATGAGCAGAAGGAGAGGGTGATACGTTGAAGGCAATCTCGAAAAGGTGTTCTTTCAGTCTATTTTTGAACAAGGGAATGGTCATGATGCATGGACTCGGTCTATACGGGACAGCGAAGTGAAAGGAACAACATTTGGAACTGGCAGTGGATGAGAAGGGTTCAGATAAAAGTAACTTAACTGAGGAATGGAATTCTCAGGGAGGTATATAAGGAGACATAAAAGAGGAGAGATACTAAGGGGCTGCAGAATGAGCACACTTGTAGGTAAGTAATGGGATTTTGAACTGCATACAAAGACGGATAGGAAGCCAGTGAAGTGATTTGAGAAGGGTCACGTGAGTATAGTGAGGTTCGCAGAGGATGAATTGTACAGCAGTTTTGCACAGATTGCATGAGAGAGAGGCAGTTTAAGAGGAGACCTGTTAGAAGTAAATTGCAGTAGTTTTTAACCATATAGCTTAATGTCTGGCCAAAAACTACGTATCAATTCAATAGCCACAAATTTTAAAACATAATATGTCAGTATCTATCTGCTGTAGTCAACATATTTTTAATGCCTATTGGGGTGGTCAAAAAATATTTGGATATTCATTCCTCTGTCCAGATATATACTGGCACAGAATATCCAGATAAGGTGGTCAGCACTGGAACTTAACTAGATAGTGGTAATTGGATTGCATTGGATTTATTAATTTGATATACCGCTGTTGACAAAATATTAAGTGGTTTACAAAAAATGTAAACAATTCTCATAATACATAGCATCACATTTCAAATAATTAAAATAAATATAGTACAACATATTACTAACTAAATATCATTAAATAAAAACTATCTAAAAATAATAAACAGTAAGGGGCTCATAATAAAAAAAAACATCTAAAAACCGGCCTAAGTTGGTTCTTGGACAATCAAAAAGACAGGTACCGATAATCAAAACTCGATTTTAGACATATCTAAAACCAGCTTACGCCTCTTCACTGCCTCTGTATGCCTAGAGTGAAAAAGGGCATTTTTGGAGGAGTGGATAGGGTGGGAGGTGAGTGGGATTTGGGCTGACCTAGATTTAGTCATCTGGCAGCCATAATCAAAAAAGCTTGACTGGTTGCCAAATGGAACTTATAAATTTTGACTTAGACAAAGTCAAAACAGGTATAAGTTCCAAATTTGGCTGCTGAGTTGATCGCGGCTGCAGTGATCAGCTGAGCGGCCCAGGTTACCTGTCCCCCTGCATCTGTAACAATAGCGGCAGGAGAAATGCCCAATCGCTCTTGCACCACCCGCTGCAACCACCCCCTCTTTGACACATCATGGCAGGAGAGATGCCCAATCTCTCCTGATGCCACCCCTCAAACCCTCCACGCGATCACGCTCTTCACTGGCAGGAGGGATGCTCAATCCCTCCTGCCGAACAACCCCATGCACCAGTAAAGAGTGCAAATGCACAGAGGGTTTGGTGGGGGGAGGTGGTGGCAGGAGAGATTGGGCATCTCTCCTGCAACGATCATTGCCGGGGGGGAGGGGACACAGTTCCTAGATTCTCTAACCGGTGTTGTTTATGACAGATGCCAATTAGAGAATCATGCTTTTAGGCAAAGGACTGTCCCTTCCTTCACCTAAAAGGTCTTGTTTTAGGCATTTGATTTGGGTGATTTTTTGGTCGGGAACAGGGTGGAGCCAGAGGTGGAACAAGGCAGGCCTGGAGGTGGAATGGGGCGGGGCTATGTGTCTAGGGTTTTCTTTTTCAAAATATAGCAACCCTACACTTACCTTAGGTATACTCATTTAGGCCAAGAAAACATTGATTTAACTGGCAGTATGCCTCAGGATTCAATGCTTATTTATTAAATTTGTTATACCATTCTCCCAGGAGAGCTCAGAATGTCTTACATGGATTTATTCAGGTACTCAAGTATTTTTCTCTGTCCCGGTGGGCTCACAATCTATCTAATATACCTGGGGCAATAGGGGACCAAGTGACTTGTCCAAGGTCACAAAGAGCAGTGTGGGTTTAAACCCTCAACTCAGGGTGCTGAAGCTGTAGCTCTAACCCCAGTGCCACACTCTCAGACATAGTATGACAGAAGATGGCATGGAAAACATTGTCTGACAGAGATGGCAAAATATAGTTAACAAAGCATGGTAAAACATAATATAACAAAACATAGTATGGCGAGACATAGCAAAACAGCACACCAAACCTGGTATCTCAAAGCATGGCTAATATAGTATGATACAACTTGGCAAAAATGGTAAGGCCAGTGTGAATGATGAAACATAGCATAGAAGACATGGAGCAGCATCTATTGTATGTCAAACATGACATGACAGATTGTAGCATGGAGGACATAGTATTGCAACAATAGTATGCTAAATATGCTGTATAGTATAGTAGGACAAAGATGGCAAACAGTTTGACAGAGTATGGAAGAACAGTGTATGAGAAAACATGGCATGGTCATACATAGGACAAAGTACATAGCATTTAAGACTCCAGACAGTGGAAGGTTGGGGCACTTTATCAGAAGGTTCGGGGAATTTGGATTGGCACACTCTCATAGAGGGTCAGGGGAAAAGGTGCAATTGTATTGCCTTCCTGAAGTTCAGTAGACCTTCTAATGATCTTATGTGGGTAGATAGTTTGTTCCAGAAGCGTGGTAGGTAGTACAAGTAAGATCTTTGTAAAGTGTTCTCAAGGTGGAGGGCATGTCCTGAGGGTGCACATAATCGCTTTTCTTTTTGCGAGTGCATCAGTTGATTTGGGATGTAGGGCAAAAGTTTGGAGACCATATAGGCCGGAACCATGTTGTGGAAGAGTTTATAGGCTTTTGAATATATATCATTTGTCGATCGGCAGCCAGCAGCTCCTAAGAATGCTTAGGCACGATTCTATGAATGGCACCTAGTGGATGATTGACAATGGTGCCAAACGGCACCTTGGAGTTAGATGCCATTTATAGAATCAGGGCCATAGTGCTAATTTTTATCAGCACCCAAATTTGGATGCCATTTATAGAACTGAGTTCATGCCTGGTCAACAAATGCTTATATCTTCTGCCTGCTCAGTTGCAACATTTTTCCAATTTTTTTATATCTTACTATCCAGCAATCAAAAGGATGACATAAAAAATAGAAGGAAAAAGCCTCAGACAATCTCCATTCCAAGTGCATAGACATAGGAGCTATTTCAGCTTGTCTGCGGTGTTCTTTGCTCACAGGTTTAAAGACAATAGACTGTTTTCAGTCCAATTCTTTATATGTGAGTTTGCAAACCATTGGACTCCTGAGGAAGGCGTATTCGCCGAAACATGGACCGTGTAGGGTCCGGTTGGATTTTTATCACTATATTTTTTTTATCATTGTACTTTTTTAATTGAATTTTTATGGTTTATATGTCAGTGTTTAATAAATTATCTTCAGAACATCTGTATCCACAGTTTTTGTTTTCATTGATGGATTGTTTTCACTGTGGATCATTGGGTCTCCCCATTTTTCTTTGTTGGTTTTCATACCATAACATTCCACTTATATACCGAAGGACTGTGAAGCTTTATGCGGTTTACAAAAGAGAAAGTTGTTACAGTTGAATGAAATAACGTATTTTTCTATATACAAGTGCTACCCCGGTCAGCGATTTGCCGTCCCTGTCATTCGCGGTATTTTCTGACCGCAAATGACTGGGCAGGAGAGGGCAGCCGAAGCGCCGGCAAGTGAAGGAAATTACTCGTGGTATGCTCCGACCGCCTCTTCCTGCACTAAAGTTGGGCCTCACCAATCAGGAGCTGCATATCAAAGCAGCTCCTGATTGGTGAGGTCTGAACTTAAACTTAGAGGACGTACGCTGGTAAGGCTAGTCTCAGTTAGGGCGCTGGTCTTTGACCAAAGGGCCGCCACGTGAGCGGACTGCTGGGCATGATGGACCACTGGTCTGACCCAGCAGTGGCATTTCTTATGTTCTTCTGTTCTTACTGGCTTTAAACTCCTCTTTTTCATCAGTAGTATCAGGCATGCCTTTCACTAGATCATCATGAAGGACCTTGGCTTTCTCACAATTATTGTCTCAGAAATCACATCATCAGCCAGCTGTCTTTCATTAATCTAAATACAGAGGAGTTTTTCCGTCTCTTCTATACTTTTTCAAACCCTAGAGTTCAGTGTCGTAACCCCTTTCGCCACATCAGTTGCTTTGATAGCTTCTTTATTTTTCAAAATCATACAAATAGCCGATTTAGGCATCCCCAAACATAATAGCGAGATCAACCACACGTGCACTCCTTTCATGCTTAGCAATAAGCTCTTTCTTAATCTCAATTGTAGCTCTAACAGCTTTCCTCCTGCTCTTATTTTCTGCAGGACATATGGCGAATACTGCACACTTAATAAGCACAATGGCGAAAATCACAACAGCTGCCGACAACGAACTGCGTATGGATGGCCTAAGGGCAGGAACAATGTGGTGTGGAAATGTATGCACGAACAACGTGCGGGGCATATGCGCTGTGGAAACATACGCATGAACAACGTGCGGGGCGAACGTTCAGATTCCGGGGCAAAATTTGCTCAAAAAAGTACTTCAGATTCCAAGTTGTTCAAGTTCTGGGGTGTTGGAATTCCAAGGAATCACTGTATTTTGGAATGGTGCATTTTTATTGTGCTTTAGAATTTTGTTTCAATAAGAAATGCTTTTTCAATCCAAATGAATGCCATTGTTAAACCGTATTGTCTTTGTTATTTTCCATGAGGAACTATACAATAAAAATATTTTTAAAAAACAAACAAAATACTGATGTTCTTGACAGCACTGGATATTTATGGCCTTGATGAAATAAAAAAAAAACAATCATATCTGAATACGTGAAAAAGAACATAAGTTCTGGGGACATAGAATAGTTTTTGAAGTTTTAGTATGTCCTTGAATATACGGAAAGGTAATACGTTAGCAATTTTGTTTTGTGCTCTGAAACCAAGTGGATACCAAGTTGAGTTTTGATCTCAGGTAATAGGTTCCTTTAATCAAAGCAGTACAAAGCAATCAACCGCTGTGGCACAAGTACATCCCAGCTGAATAAGTTATGTGAGTTGGAATGTAAACTACAGCTTGAATACTGGCTTGGGAAAACACACAACTATAAAAGAGAGAGACATGGCAGGTACTAGCATTACTTCCATACCAGAGGAACAGCTGGATTAAATGATCTCTGCTTTTTACTGCCCATTTTCCAAGGTAAATTGTGATTAGTTCAGGTAAATTGGTCTGTCTGAAATGTATCATATTTTCCCAGTTAAAAATGCTTTCAAGGTTCTACAATACATGTATTTTTTACTGAGAACATAAAGAGGTATGCCTTGAAAAGAAAAACAAAACAAAACTGTACTTTGGAGTTTCAAGGCAAGCATACTCTATTTTAACAGCCCCTCTCAGTCACCTATACAAATGACATATTCAAAGGGCCAGATTTTATAAATGGTACCTAGGGCTAGATTCACTAAAGATAGTGATTCAATCGCTGTTGGCCTATTTTGAAACAGCAATTGATTCACTATCTTGTGTGCATGCAAATGATTTGCATGGAGGTGCAAATCATTTGCATGCAAACTCCCTGACTCAGTCGCTCAGTGAGTGATTGAGTCGGTACTAAGCCCTGACAATAATGACAGGAGAAGTAGCCTCCTGTCACTGCTGTCAGGGCTTCTGCCGGCTTTTTTTAATTTTTTTTTAATGGGCCAGATATTTTGCCTCCTCTCAGCAAAGCGCTCTGTCCCTTCTCCCCTCCCTTCCCTCCTTCTCCATCAGCTCCTCCCCCCTCCGCCAAACTCCTCCCAAACTTAGATATGGCAGGAGGGATACCCACTTCCTCCTGCTGTCTGGACACCCCACTGTCCGGACCCCACCACCACCGTCGCCCCCTGGCCTGGCCTGCCCCCCCTTACCTTTATGTTGAGAGTAGGGTTCTCCTCCAGCTCCTGCACAATGTCGGCCTTAGGCCCCTAAGGTCCTGATTGGCTCAGGCACATCTAGCTCCTCCCCTTGGCAAAATGTATGTGCCATTGCAAAAAAATGGAAAAAAAAACCAGGCAGCCCTGTCGGTATCAAAGTTACCGACAGGTCTACAGCAGTCGGGTTTTAGGCTAGTAAAACCCGATTCAAAATAGCCAAGCAAATGTTAGTGAATCAATCGCTTAGCTATTTTGCTTGGGGTTTTACTCATTTGCATGGGTTGGATCGGATCAGATTGAACAATGGGAAAAAACACACGGTGGGCCGTTTAGTGAATCGGGTGGGTAGCAGCGGGTTTAGCGACGATCGCTGACTTTAGTGAATCGGAGCCCTAGTTAGAAGCTGATAGATGCTGTAATTAAGGCCGCCAAGCGACACCTACCACTGCCTTCAATCAGGACACCCATTTATAGAATCAACCTCTTAGTCCAATGAGTTCCCGGTATTTTTTTTTTGTAAGCTATTTTTCCTACAATATGAAAAAAAAAACCCTAGAAGCTCGCTGGGCTAAGGGCTCTTTTTACTAAGTTGCGCTAGTGGTTTTAGCGCACGCTTAGTGCACGCTGAATTACCACGCATGCTAGACGCTAATGCCACCATTGATCTGGCGCTAGTTTCTGGCACGTAGCTCGGGGGGCAGCGCGCGCTAATCTTCAGCGCACGTTAAAAACGCTAGCACACCTTGGTAAAAGAGGGAGTAAGTGTATAGCCCTCAATGGAGACTATATTGTTTAACTTGCTTTTTAACAAAACTTTTCAAACCACCCTTGTATATAAAGAAAAAAAGCAAATCTAAGTACTGGATGTACCCACAGATTTTTGCCTTTTAGAGGGTTAGAATCTAGATTTCTAGAATTCTGGATTTTCTCACTGTCAGTTGTGATTGTTAGTGAATTTAAACATAGAATTAAATTCTATAAATGAGCTTTAAATTCTATGCCATAAATGGCACTAAATATTGGATGTCATGTAGAGAATAGCATTTAGCAACAGATTCCACAATCAATGCTCCCTCTAAAGATTGGCCGGATACATGCAATTTTTCTCTCATGTGAGCGACAAGTTCTAAAAAGTGTTTTTGTGTGAGCAACAAGTTCTAAAAACCAACAATTTTCCAGATTATAGTCCACACCCAATTTTAGGTTGAGGATTTACACCAACTGAAAGCTGCTGTAAATGCTCGAACCTATGTTCTGCACAGATCTGCCTCATTCTCTAACACTGCACACAAATTCTGACCCACCCATGCCCCTCCCATGGTCACATATAAATTTACAGACATATTTTATATAGAATACAGAAAACAAATATGCCAAATAGTACCAATAATTTATTGTTAGCACCCAATTATTGGTGTTATTTGGCTTATTGTTCAATTAAATTACATACATACATTGGGTGTATGCCCAAACTGGTACATGCATATTTGAGTGTCATATATAGAGTGTATTTTCATCCAAATACAAACACCAATTCAGTGAGTAACTTAAAGAGTGTTCATAAAAAGTACAAGAGAATTGTAGCAACGGGATATCAGATATTGACCTTAGAGTTTAAGATACTCATCCGGTCTGTCAATTCGTCATTAATCCCTGCTGGTATTCTCATATTTCAAGTGTTTATGTATTTTTTTGTATTTTTATTTTTATATTGTTCTATAGACTATCATCATTCTTATTCTTTTCACTTATTTTCTTAATAACTTAAATATTTAAACCACTTAACTTCTTTTTAGAATATGCAATCTGTGATCTGCATGGTTCACCAGTGCTGTCCCAGCATTAAGGTAATATTCCCCCTTGCCTTAATGCTGGGACAGCACTGGTGAACCATGCAGATCACAGATTGCATATTCTAAAAAGAAGTTAAGTGGTTTAAATATTTAAGTTATTAAGAAAATAAGTGAAAAGAATAAGAATGATGATAGTCTATAGAACAATATAAAAACAAAAATACAAAAAAATACATAAACACTTGAAATATGAGAATACCAGCAGGGATTAATGACGAATTGACAGACCGGATGAGTATCTTAAACTCTAAGGTCAATATCTGATATCCCGTTGCTACAATTCTCTTGTTGTACTTTTTATGAACACTCTTTAAGTTACTCACTGAATTGGTGTTTATATATAGAGTGTGGCAAGGAAGACCCTAAGGGCACAGTGAGGCACAGCATAATGCCAAATACAAGAGGAATAATGTCTGCATCAGTGCAACAATCCAACCAGTGCTCAAACCTAGAACTCGTAAGATGGCCCTTGCAGAGCCAGAACTGCCACTTATCTTTTCCTAAGCAAGCTTCTAACAAGTTAAAATTGGCTCCAGGAACCCCAGTTAGCCCCAAAAGCATTAAACAGAGAGAAAGTGTAAATGAAGGAACATCCTTCACTAGGCAGGATACAATTTGATGAGGACCAGCCAGCATGACTTCAGCAAAGGAAGATCTTGCTTGACAAATTTACTGCACTTCTTTGAGGGAGTAAATAGGCAGATAGACAAAGATGACCTGGTCGACATCGTATATCTAGATTTTCAGAAGGCATTCGACAAGGTTCCCCATGAACGTCTACTTTGAAAATCTGCGAACCATGGACTCGAGGGTGAAATACTCGCGTAGATTAAAAACTGGTTGGCAGATAGGAAACAGAGAGTGGGGCTAAATGGACAATACTCGGACTGGAAAAGCATCACGAGTTGAGTGCCGCAGGGTTCGGTGCTCAGGCCCATGCTCTTCAACATATTTACAAACAACCTAGAAATTGGTACGATGAGCGAGGTGATTAAATTTGTGGACAATACAAAGCTATTCAGAGTACTGAAGACACAGAAGGATGGCGAAGACCTACAACGAGACAAAAACATACTTGAGGAATGGGCCGCAAAATGTTAAATGAGGTTCAATGTGGATAGTGCAAGGTGATGCATGTCGGTAACAAAAATCATATGCACAAATACAGGATGTCTGGTGCTGTACTCGGAGAGAGCCCCCAGGAATGAGACTTGGGAGTACTTGTAGACAAGATAATGAAAATGTCCGTGCAATGCACGGCGGTGGCAAAAAGGGTGAACAGAATGCTAGGAAAGATTAAGAAGGGGATCACAAACAGATTGGAGAAGGTTATCATGCCGCTGTACTGGGCCATGGTGCGCCCCCACCTGGAGTACTGCGTCCAGCACTGGCCGCTGTACATGAAAAAGGACATAGTACTACTCAAAAGGGTCCAGAGAAGAGCGACAAAAATGGTTAAGGGACTGGAGGAGTTGCCGTACAATGAGAGTCGACTGAGAAGAGGAGACTGAGAGGCGACTTGAGAAGAGGAGACTGAGAGGGGACATGATCGAAACATTCAAGATAAGGAAGGGAATTGACTTAGTAGAGAAAGAGAGATTGTTCACCCTCTCCAAGGTGGAGAAAACGAGAGGGCACTCTTTAAAGTTATAAGGGGATAGACTCCGTACAAACATAAGGAAGTTCTTCATTACCCAGAGAGTGATAGAAATCTGGAACGCTCTTCCAGAGGCTATTATAGGCTAAAGCACCCTATAGGGATTCAAGAAAAGGTTAGATAAGTTCCTTATGCAGGTAAGGCTAGACTCTAGTAGGACACTGGTCTTTGACTTAAGGGCAACTGCATGAGCAGACTGCTCGGCACGATGGACCATTGGTCAGACCCAGCAGCGGCAAATATTATGCTCTTGTGTTCTCAAAGTTTCCCAGCCAATTAAGGAATCACACACACACACCTGGGAGTGGCATTAAACACCCCAAGATTAAGAGAGAGAGAGGGTGGGTGATTGTTGCACAAGTCTTTCTGAGAGGAGACTAGGAGATAATCCTGTTCCAAGCCCAAGGTTTATTCTACTGGAGAGGGGAAAAGAGACCAGAAACTCCTGGAATCCAGAGGTAAACTACCTGGAAGAAAATGGTCTTGAAGACCAATCATCCATGAGTTTTGAAAGTAATCTTTAATGAGAATGTGGAAGCAATGGACTGTACTGAGGCTTATTCAGAGAGTTTGAATACAGAGGGGATAATTTGGGACTCCAATTCTTGAGAAAATATGAAATAGTACTTCTGTGAAAAATAACATGTTCAAGCTAAGTCTATGTTTTAGCTTGGAAAGTTAAAATGCAACTTACCTGAAGTGAGAGTGTCTACAGCAGTGTATGAAAATATAGTCAAGTTTGCTGGGATATATTTGTGTTTTCATGCCAAGTATTTGATCTATTTGATATTGGTAAAGATAAGCTAACAGCAGTAATATAAAGAGACACTGTAGTAATGTTGCATGAATTGAAACCAAGGAATAGAGTGAGAAATACAAACCCCCTGAAGGGGAATGTGGTGAGATTGCTACAGCAAAACATTAAGGGTGGGTCGTTCCAACACCACCGAGCCAGAGCCTTATCTAAACTCAGTGGTGCAAAATTCAGGGTAGTACAGGCATTGCCTGATGTTAAGCGAGCAGTATAGGTGAAAAGAAAAGCCTGCTTGAATGATGAAAAGCTTGGACTGTATCCTAAGCTCAGGCCTGCTAGGGCCATAACCTAGAACCATAGCATTTGGCAAAAGTGTTGATGAAGTTGTGAAACTGTTTTGAGCCAAGAAGGGATTGCCCACGAAGGGGACAATACTCAGTACATTGCACAGTATATTATGGACTTGTTTTTGTTTTATTTGAGCATCAGAAAGCTATATTTGTGCCATAATATTTTGGGAATGATAAATGGAGAACTATATTCCATAAAATAAACCTTTTTATTTGATTTAGAAGCCAGAATTTGTGTGCTTCTTGGAGAACATAATTCCTTAAGTTTTGCTACCTCTTTACCAACTCAACAACTGCTTAGTCTGGTGCATGGACTGGTTCTGAATGACTTGACCCATAGCCAAGTCATTCCACCTGGTCACAAGAGTTAGCAGGATAATGATTTAATTTTACAAACCTACGATCACAACAAGTTAGTCCTAGTTCTTGAGAAAGATTGCAATTTAAGAGGCTTATTTACAAAGCTGCACAAGTAAATCACCCTCTGTGTTAACAGTTGAGTGTGTTCAGCACATTGGAGAAGGCAACCATGCCATTAATGTAGAGCAATGGCCACTAGTACACATGGAATGATCATGGAACATAGCTAGCACTTCCTTTAAAGCAGTGTCTCACAAACTTCACAAGCCGTGGCTCACTAAATGGCAGCCGGAAGTGCACGGACATTGCCGCGATGATGTCACATACATGTGTGATGTCATCATGTTGGGGCACCACGAGAGGCACATCCTATAGGTTGTCAGCTGGCTCTGCGTCTCTCCTCCTTCACGGGGTCTCGTGACACATCGGAAATCTCGGGCGGCACCCTAGTGTGCCGAGGCACACAGTTTTGCGATACACTGCTTTAAAAGTACAGCTAACTGTATCACATTTTCTGCAGTGTTAACAGTTAATATGCAGTAATGATAGTCACAGTAACTGTAAATCACAGTCCCCATTCATATACACCAAAAGAAGTTCTGCATTAGGCATTTAGGGGCCCTTTTACTAAGCTGCATTAGGTACCAACACACGCCTAATGTAGTAAAAAATAGCCTAATTCAAGATGAGCTAAAGTGTTCTATGTTAGTTTTGCCATTTGTGCATGTTAAATGGTGGTATTTATTTATTTATTTATTTGGAGGGATGGGATATCAGGGTCAGAAAATAAGCATGGTAGCTCTCTTCAGCTAATGTACCATCACAAACATTACAATGTCAAAAAGATATATTCCATTTCTAAGGTAGCATAATGTAATGTAATGTAATGTAATTTATTTCTTATATACATAGCATCTCTGGTTACAGCAGCACCGCTCACTTTAGGGCTCATTTTCAAAGCACTTAGTCACACGTGGAGGGCCATTTTTTATAATATGTCTAAGTCCAACTTTGATTAATCAAGTAAATGCACTATTTTAGAATCAAGGTAGCTTAACATTCAAATTCACAATTAAAGCCAGAATCAAATTTTTCCCAGCTACATCGGCAACCTTTATTAAGTCTTATCAGACCCTCAGTGCCACCACTCAGAACTCAAACTTCTCATAGTTCTAAGCTTTACTTGTCAGCTCGTCACTGGTCTATTATTACTTTCTCTTAACTAGAGCTTAATATTATAACTTCCACTCTATTTATTATATATTCTTCATTTATCAGCTAATACTTAGCTTGAGCTTGTGATTAGATATTCTTGGCTAAAGATATCAGCGCCATTTAGGGATGTCAAAGCTTACATGTTTCGCCTAAATCGCTTTTTCAAGGCTCCATCCCTATTCCCTACCGACAATCACTGTAACCGCCAGTGGTGGCGCTGAGGGTCTGATAAGACTTAATAAAGGTTGCCAATGTAGCTGGGAAAAATTTGATTCTGGCTTTAATTGTAAGTCCAACTTTGGACATTTTGTGAAATAAGTCCAAAACTCGGGTAGAAAAAAGTCCATATTTGAAACCGCAAAATGCCTATCTTTTTCAAAAATGGACATTTCTAGACGTGTTTGCCCTTACTGTGTCTATCTTCTTTGGCCATGTTTGAAAAACAAAACATCCAAGTGAAAAAATATACAAAACAAGCTATTTGGACGAAGTAGGGGCTAGCATTTTTAGTACACTAGCCACATCCCAGGAGAGTAGCGGGGCACCCTAAGGAGCACTGCAGTGAACTTCACATAAAGGGTCCCAGCTACACATCTCACCATAACCCCCTTACATTGTATGGTGAGCCCTCCAAATCTCACACAAAACCTACAGTACACAACTGTCTACTGCCTTTATAGCTCTTAGGCCTGCACAAGTCGCCTATATATCAACACAGTAGGGTTTGGTGGGATCACACTTTCCACAAGTATAGTTGCTAGGGTGGGATATGGGCATGGGTCACCTTCTCTGTAATCCAGTGTACAGACCATTAATTACCTCAGACACTAACTTGCTGCTCTAATAAGACTGGACATTACATCTGCTGCTGTTCACATCTTTGGGGAGTTAGAAGGGGGTCAGTGTTCCCTGGGAGAGTGTGTGGGTGGGGAGGGGGGCATGCCTTCATGTCTCTAGTGACTCATCTGGTCAGTTTGGGCACCCTTATTTATTTCTAAAACAGGCCTAGCGTCTAAACGATGCCCTGGGCATTTTATAAAATGTTTGATTATCACTGCAAAACATCCATGTCCTAAGCCCACCCTAGTCCCACACAAGTTCCACATGTTTGTAGTTTTGTTTTTGTTTAAGTGCTAATTTTTTTTTCTGACTGTTCATATATTTTTTTTTATTAGTTGTGGGATAATTGTTTTCTACTATTATTTTTATATACATAGCTAACTCATGTATAAAGGTATTTTTAATCTGCTGTGTACAAAAGTAGGACTTGGGGGCAAGCATATCTGACAGCATTGAGGAGTAGCCTAGCGATTAATGCAGCAGCCTGAGATCCTGGGGAACTGGGTTTTATTCCCATTGCAGCTCCTTGTGACTCTGGGTGAGTTATTTAATCCTCCTTTGCCCCAGCTACAAAATAATTACCAATATGTAAACCACTTTGGTTGTACTCACAAAAAGATGGTATATCATGCCCCAATCCCTTTTCCCTTTAAGGTGCCCAAACAGATAGAAAAGGAGACAATCAAAGAGAGAGGGATGCTCAGGTGCATAGGATGAGGAATAGTCAGCAGGAAAAATAGAGGTAATAGTTCCCTTGTATAAGTCTCTGGGCTCCAATTTGGAAAGAGTCTAATGCTGAGATTACTGAACACGTGAAATTGGTTTTGAGTAAGATTAAGCTAGCTTCTAGTTTTTGATGTTTGTCATGTTTCAATTGTTAAAGTTACAATTGAAACAATAGGTTCTTTGACTCATGTAGTCAATATATCATTAGTTGAAGGAAAATTACCTGATTCTCTGAAAATTGCTACGGTTAGACCGTTATTAAAGTATGATAAAGCCGACATGCCAAAAAAAACAACAGAAAATTTTAGACCCATTTCTTTCCTTCCTTTCTTAACAAAGACAATAGAAAAGATTGTTTTAGCTCAATTGACAGATTTGGGGGGGAGCACATCAAATCTTAGATAAGTATCAGTTTGTTTTAAATGTGAACATGACTCGGAGACATTACTGCTTTCAATGAATGATCAGATTAGAACTGGTTTTGATAAGCGTGTCTCATTTACGAGCTTTCCTTAAATGTTTCAGCTGCATTTGACTCTATTAGTTATTTACTTTTTCTGTCTATTACATGTCAAATTTACAGTGCTGCTTACTCCTTTCAGCCAGGGCCGGATTTAGATGAAAAGAGGCCCTAGGCTATTCCACTTATGAGGCCCTTTCACCTCCCATATTTAAGTTTGTAAATTACATGAGAGATAATAAAATACATCATTACTCTGATATATATCAATATGTTAAATGAAACATGTTGTTATTGGTACTAACCTTTATAAAAAATGTGACACGGATCTTGAGGCCCTAGGCTGAAGCCTAGTTAGCCTATAGGAAAATCCGGCCCTGCTTTCAGCACTTTAAAAATGTTAATTAGTAGTACTAGTAGTAGTGCTGTAGTGGCTGCGATTGATTGGTGTTTTGGGCACTGTATGGCAATAGTTTTTGGCCTTTTAGAATCACTGGCAGTACTGCGTTTCAAGACAGTGAAGATGAGAAATAGATAATGGGGGAAGGGAGAAGTAGGTTTAGGTAGAAAGATAGGAAGCTCGGTCTTAGCTATATTCAGTTTTAAGTAGCAGTGAGACATCCAGGCAGCAATGCCAGATAGGTAGGCTAAGACATGGGCCTGGATTCCTATAGAAATATCTGGATTGGAGAGGTGGATCTGGGAGTCATTAGCATAGAGATGATACTGAAAACCATGGAAGGGGATCAGTGCACCAAGGAAGTGGATATAGAGCAGTGGTCTCAAACTCGCAGCCCGGGGGAAACATGCGGCCCGCCAGGTATTATTTTGATGCCCTCAGTATGTTTATCTTAATCAAAAAAGTAAAATAAAACAGTTTCTTGATCATAAGTCTCTTTAGCTATAAATGACAATATTATTATTAAGACTTAGCAAAAAGAAAGATTTATAAACTATAAAGAGTTTTTCCTCATGAAAAGTTGTCATTTCTTTAATAATACATTAACTATTTTTTTTCTGAGGCCCTTCAAGTACCTACAAATGCAAAATGTGGCCCTGCAAAGGGTTTGAGTTTGAGACCACTGATATAGAGGGAGGAAAGGAGAGGTCCCATGACAGAGCCTTGGGGTACATTGATTGATAGTGTGTAGCAGTGGAGGAGGATCCACCATAGCATACACTGAAAGTGTGGTGGGAGAGATAGGAAGAAATCCAGGCAAGAACAGAACCCTGGAATCCCAATGAAGACAGCATATTAAGGTAGAGGTGGTGATCAGCCGTGTCAAAAACAGCAGATAGATTGAGAAGGATAAGGAACTGGCCAGAACAGGTCATTGAAGATTTTAGCAAGGGCAGTTTCTGTGGAATGCAGTGAGTGAAAGCCTGATTGAAGTAGGTCAAGAATAGCTTGAGATGAAAGGAAGTCTATGCAGTGATGGTGAACAGCATGTTCAAGTAGCTTGGATAAGAAAGGGAGGAGGGAGATGAAGCGATGGAGGGGTACATGGGGGTCTAGTGAGGGGTTTATAACTACAGCATTATTGAAGAGATCAGGAACAGCTGAAGTGGAGTGATAAGTTGAGGATGTAACAGATAGGAGGGATGACAGTAGGAGAGACAGCACTGAATAGGTTGGTGGGAATGGATCAGAGGATCAGGCAGTGGGTTTGGAGGAAGAGAGAAGTACATTTTCCTCTTCAGTGATTTCAGAAAAGGAGGAAAAGGTAGCTGGGGTGGAAGGATGGTTGGCAAAGGGAACAGATGGAAGGAGGGGTGGGGGGAAGTGACCTAATTGAGAACTCAAGGTGAATTTTTTTAACCTTGTCATAGAGAACTCGGTCATAGTCTAGGGGTGAGAAGTGCAGAGTGGATTGGAGGTAGGGGTCACTTTGAGTAGAGAGTTTAGTGTAGCAAAAGAAACGGTGAGAGTTAGAGTTAAAAGATTTAGCTAAACAGGTGTGGAGGGGCCTAATCAAAACATATGTCTAAGTACAATTAAAGTCAGCAGGGCAAAATGTCCATTCTCGAAAAATACATCTAAAGTATACTTTTATTTTGGAAAGCAGTGAGATTGAGGCGGGAGAAGGATAAACAATGAAGTGAAGACAGCGATAGGAGACAAGAAAAAATCATTCCGGAAATGGAAAAAGGACCAAACTGGGGAAAACTGGAAGGAACACAGGAAACGCCAAAGAGAATGCTATCAAGTGGTTAGGAGAGCGAAAAGGGAATACGAAGAGAGGCTAGCCAGGGAGGCAAAAAACTTCAAATAGTTCTTCAGATATGTTAAAAGGAAGCAACCGGCGAGGGAGGAAGTAGGACCGTTGGATGATGGAGACAGAAAAGGAGTGATAAAGGAAGAAAAAGAGGTAGCCGACAGGTTAAACAAGTTCTTCTCGTCAGTCTTCACAAGCGAAGACACATCCAGTATACCAGAACCCGACGTGATCTTCCATGGAGACCAAGAAGGAAAACTGTCAACAATAGAGGTGAGCCATGAGGATGTCCTCCAACAGATAGATAGATTGAAAAGCGACAAATCACCAGGCCAGGACGGAATCCACCCTAGGGTACTAAAAGAACTAAAAAATGAGATAGCGGGAATACTTCAACGAGTTTGCAACCTATCCTTGAAAACTGGCGAGGTCCCGGAGGATTGGAAGATAGCAAATGTTACACCTATATTTAAAAAGAGGTCGAGAGGAGACCTGGGAAACTACAGGCCGGTAAGTTTGACATTGGTTCCGGGCAAGATGGTAGAAGCACTGATAAAGGACACCATCTGTGAGCACATCGAAAAAAATGGGCTGATGAAAGCGAGCCAACATGGCTTCTGGAAGGGAAGATCGTGCCAAACAAACTTACTGCACTTCTTTGAGAGCGTAAACAGCCAGTTGGATCAAGAGGAACCCGTTGACATCATTTACCTCGACTTCCAAAAGGCCTTTGACAAGGTACCCCATGAGCGGCTACTTAGGAAGCTGTGGAACCACAGGGTGGAAGGGGACATACACAGATGGGTCAAACACTGGTTGGCAGGCAGAAGGCAGAGGGTTGGAGTGAAGGGTCACTACTCGGGCTGGAGGAGGGTCACGAGCGGCGTTCCACAGGGGTTGGTACTCGGACCGCTGCTGTTCAATGTATTTATTAATGACCTGGAAACGGGGACGAAGTGTGAAGTTATAAAATTTGCGGATGACACTAAACTCTGTAGCAGGGTTAGAACTGTGGAAGAGTGTGAGGACCTACAAAGGGACTTAAACAAACTGGAGGAGTGGGCGAATAAATGGCAGATGAACTTCAATGTAGGGAAATGCAAGGTCATGCATATAGGGAAAAAGAACCCGATGTTCAGCTACCAAATGGGGGGGTTAGTATTAATGGGAAGTAACCTTGAAAGAGATTTGGGTGTGCTGGTGGACACAACAATGAAGCCAACAGCACAATGCGCAGCAGCCTCGAAAAAGGCAAACAGAATGTTGGGTATTATTAAGAAGGGTATTACGACCAGAACGAAAGAAGTCATCCTGCCGTTGTATAGGGCAATGGTGCGCCCGCACCTGGAGTACTGTGTCCAGTATTGGTCACCGTACCTTAAGAAGGATATGGCAATACTTGAGTGGGTCCAGAGGAGGGCGACAAGAATGATTAAGGGCATGGAAATCCTTCCGTACACTGAAAGATTGGAGAGATTGGGGCTCTTCTCCCTGGAAAAGCGGAGACTCAGAGGAGACATGATAGAGACCTACAATATCATGAAGGGCATAGAGAGAGTAGAGAGGGACAGATTTTTCAAACTTTCAGAACATAAAAGAACAAGAGGGCATTCGGAAAAGTTGAAAGGGGATAGATTCAAAACGAATGCTAGGAAGTTTTTCTTTACCCAGCGTGTGGTGGACACCTGGAATGCGCTTCCAGAGGGCGTAATAGGGCAGAGCACAGTACTGGGGTTCAAGAAAGGATTGGACAATTTCCTGCTGGAAAAAGGGATAGAGGGGTATAGTTAGAGGATTACTACACAGGTCTTGGACCTGTTGGGCCGCCGCTGAGTAGTGGCTCGTGGCTGGTTATGGGACGGAAATGGGAATGGATGTCAGACCATGAAAGTGCAGTATTTTTTTTGTGAAGTTTTTCTACAAAAGGCCAGTTTTTCGTATGATTCTGGGTAATTCTAGTTAGACAAACATCTGTGTTAGTTAAGGACCGCGCCCAAATAGAAGCGTACGGAAAAACAGGTGAATAAAAATCTGAATATAGATGTAGCCAAGGCCAGAAAAACACACTATAGATAAATATTAAGAAAAAGAATAATAATATTCTCTTTATGTACTTTGCTATTAAGCCAGATCATAGAGGAAATTAGGTAAAGCGTAACATACATGCATAGAGATATTAAGAACTCCATCTTGGTTCCCTGCTGTTCTTTGTCCTCTCTGGTTCTTTGTTCAGTTTCCCGCCTTTAGCCTCGTGGTTCTAATTGATAACAGATGTGCTTAGGCCAGTTAGGAAGAGCATATTAGACTCCATATTCCAAACTGAGATATAACGTGTATTAAGTATGAATGTAATATATTGTGTTGTGTGTGAAAGGGGCCCCGAACGAATAAATGATGTATGAAAGATACGTGAAAGAATGGTGTGTACTTAATTTCCAATATTTTATATAGTTTAAACCTGAAGAAACACTAAGGAAAATCCTGAGGCAACATCTGGAAGTAATTAGAGTCAGTCTCAAGAATAGGAAGAAGGGGGGCATTGGAAGCCCATGCTTCAGGGAGAGGAGAGGGGGATTTGCCCCCCTTCCTCCAGAGTAAGGTTTCTATGTAAGGCTGTGCAACTTGAACCTGTCAGCTTAGGAAGAGTTTTTTCCTTTAGGGCTGAGAATTTCTCAGCACCATGTTAATAATTATAGATTCTCTTGAATGTTATAATGTTAATTCAGAAATCAAAAGTAATTTTCTGAAAACTTTGTATAACTTTTAAATGTGGAGGAATGTTTCTTTATCCAACTTTAAGACCACCCATAGGATTGTTATTGGTTGATTATGATGATGATGTCACGAAAAGCCAACAGCATATAATAGGAATTTTGGAGCTAGTAAAACGAGACCGTTGTTAGAAGGCCAGCCTTTGGGCCACAATGATGATCTCCCATTAGCGCAACGTTAAGCAATGATGCTGTTCTTTTGATCTAATAATGGAAAAATAAAAACAATAATTCAATAAATCTTGGTTATAATTTAAAAACCTTGCGCTGGTGTCATTTTGCATGTATTATTGTTTTCAAACCTGAAGCTTTCACAAAGGCGTCAATGTCCCTTGCTCACCGCGTGAGCAGACTGCTGGGCACGATGGACCTTAGGTCTGACCCAGCAGAGGCATTGCTTATGTTCTTATGTTCTTAATAGCCCAATTGGTTCTCACCATAGCTCCAATTGCTTAATTCAACTCTGGAATCTTGAAGTCATTTCATAAATTTCTATTTCTAAATATGTATGAGTATATAGTATATGAACCAAATTTTTGTCTGGACCTTCGAAGTAGACCAGATACTACAAACATCATCTTCATCACACATCATCTTCATCGGTCCAATTTTTATTTATTTATTTTCACTATTATTTATTTTCTTCAATCTTATAATTTGATTATCAATTATACTTTAACAGAAAAGAGCCACTTAGCTTATCGTGAATTGTCACTCAACTTTCCTTCACCTCTCCCTGGGAAAATTTGGTTCATCAAGTCTGTATACTCATACATATTTAGAAATAGAAGTTTATGAACAGACGTCAAGATTCCAGAGTTGAATTAAGCAATTGGAGCACTTGTATTGTTGAACAATAGTGGCACTAATATATAAGAATAATAGCCCAACATCATTGAAGGCCTTTGTAGAAGGGAGTTTATGGATAATGTCTTTGAGAATATTTGTGAACGATTGCAACTAGTTTGCCACTGACTAGGTGGGGTTTTTGGGAGAAAGATGGAAAAAAGAAAACCACTTGGGGAGTGCTGTTAATATGTTTTAAAATTTGATATTCCACTAAATCTTTCACAAGTTCTCAGCGGATTACATAAAAATTCAAATATTAATCTATTTGAAAAAAGTGGAAGTGGATAAATAAATAACAATAAATAAGAATGCTCCACTTATTTAAACTATAGGCACTACCTCCAACGGAAGAAAAAGCCTCAGGTATTATTGCGGCAGAGCAAGAAATGATGCTGGTAAGAACAGAAAAGCAAGCCAAGCAACGCAAGTGGGGAAGTGACATTTAACAAAGCCCTGAAGAAACAGCTATACGCTGTGAAACGTTGGCTAACATGTTTTTTCATCTTCACAGTTCATAGGCTGCAAACGATCTCAGTACTGCATAGAGTAATGGTAGTAGCACACTCCTTCTGGAAGTTTTTTGCCGATGATGTGGGTGGAGAAGGTTTGAGCATTTCTTGCTCTGCCGCAATAACACCTGAGGCTTTTTCTTCTGTTGGAGGTAGTGCCTATAGTTTAAATAAGTGGAGCATTCTTATTTATTGTTATAAAAATACAAATTACATCTAAATGAAAATAAAAATAAACTCATTCCCATTCAGGATTCTGCAAATGGCGCCACTATCGGTGGCCGAATACAAAAGTGACACGATCGCATGTCAATCACGTGATGGCACCATTTGCAGAATTGCGACTTGCTTGTAAGGTAGGTGCTAGAAATGTAAAGCCAGGGTTTTGAAGACCTACATTTCCAGCGCCTACCTTTCACATGAGTCATGTTTGCAGAGGCACCTAACAGCATTTCTGGCATTGGCCATGCCTACTTTGACCTTAGGTACCGGTAGTTGCCTCCATAACCATGTTTATGGTGCCTCTTCAGGAGGTTCAGGAAGGCGGCTACATTTTTGTTTTAAATGGTTTAAGGATGCGGGTCACTTAAGTTAGGTGCCAGTACAGTGCCTACCACTGCCTAACCTAAAGCACCATTTGTAGAATTGGCCCCTCGACATTTACTGATATATGCTTTGTTTTATTTAAATATTAGTAATAAAGCTGTGGCCAAATGTTGTGCTATTGGTTTGTTTGTCAGAAGATTTATTGGGATAATTTTCAGAGAGAGACTGAGATGCGGGGCAGTGATATGAATGACATGAACTCTTGTTAAATTGTTATTTGGTGGCTGTGAAGGTGGAAATTCTTTGAGGCCAAAGTTTTTTTTTTTGTGAAGATGTTTTTTTGTTCATTTGCCCAGTATTCTAGACGAGACATTCTTTCAGAGATGATTTGTAAAGTTTGCAAATTCCATATTGTTTTACCCATTACCTCTCTGTACTAAGATTTGTTTTCTTAATGGCTTTTCTTGCCTTTATGTAATGAAAACATTACCAATAAAAATGGTGTGGGGAAAACGATGAGGAGCAAGGAGCAATTGAGGTCTGTTCTTTTCTATCCATTACAAATTTAGATTGGAGCTGGAAAAACCAACAAGGAAGTAGCAGTGTGCTACTGTTGATATATGTGACTTAGAATGCCCCGGAGGAATCCTTTGTGCACTTTGAACAGAATTGTTGTGCTGTTGCCAAGGAACTTGCAGAGATCATTGCCAGAGTCCCTCCAAAACACAAACTTTCAGCTCTTTTAATACAACTGAACCATTAGGCTTGCCAGGTGGCTGAATATCTGCATTCTAGCTCAGAACAGGGCCAGTCTTAGACATGTTCTCCCTGAAAAAGTGGAGACTTAGAGGAGACATGATAGAAACCTTCAAGATCCTGAAGGGTATAGAAAAGGTAGACGGGGACAGATTTTTCAGATTATGGGGAACCACAAGTACAAGGGGGCACTCGGAGAAATTAAAAGGGGAAAGGTTTAGAACAAATGCCAGAAAGTTCTTTTTCACCCAGAGGGTGGTGGATACATGGAACGCTGTGATAGGCCGGAGCACGTTACAAGGCTTCAAAGAAGGTTTGGATAGATTCCTAGAGGATAAAGGAATTGAGGGGTACAGATAGGAGTAGAGGTAGGTTATAAGGATAGTCTGGGACCACTGCTCAGACAATGGGCCTGATGGGCCGCCGCAGGAGCGGACCGCTGGGCGAGATGGACCTCTGGTCTGCCTCAGCGGAGGCAACTTCTTATGTTCTTATGTTCTTATGATAGGGCCCAGAGCAGATATTTGCAAGGGAGCGCAAAAACTGCCAGCGGGCTGCGCTCCCTTCAGTTTTTGGCAGGCTTAAGACCCCCTCTGAAATGGAAGCTCAGGATATGTGCCCTATTTGTGATCCCCTAACACCAACCCCGGAATGAAGAAACATAGAAACATAGAAGATGACTGTAGAAAAGGGCTACAGCCCATCAAATCTGCTCACTCTGCTTACCCACCCCCTGTCTATGCCCTAATGACCCAATTTCCTTATCTTGACCCTCGTAGGGATCCCACATGGGTATCCCATTTATTCTTAAAGTCTGGCACGCTGTCTGCCTCGATCACCTGCACTGGAAGCTTGTTCCAATGATCAACCACTCTCTCTGTGAAGAAATACTTTCTGGAGTCGCCATGAAATTTTCCGCCCCTGAGTTTGAGCAGATTCCCTCTTGTGGCTGAGGGTCCCTTGAGAAAGAAAATATCATCTTCCACTTCGACACGTCCCGTGAGGCACTTAAATGTTTCGATCATTTCTCCCCTCTCCCTACGTTCCTCGAGAGTGTAGAGCTGCAATTTGTTCAGTCTTTCTTCGTACGAGAGACCCTTGAGCTCCGAGATCATCCTGGTGGCCGTCTGCTGAACCGATTCAATTCTGCACACATCTTTACTGTAATGTGGCCTCCAGAATTGCACACAGTACTCCAGATGAGGTCTCACCATGGCCCTGTACAACGGCATTATGACTTCAGGCTTTCGGCTGACGAAACTTCTATTGATACAACCCAATATCTGCCTTGCCTTAGATGAAGCCTTCTCCACTTGATTGGCAGTTTTCATGTCTGCACTGATGATTACTCCTAAATCTCGTTCTGCTGAAGTCCTAGTTAAAGTTTCTCCATTCAAGAAGTACGTCCTGCATGGATTTCCGCTTCTGAGGTGCATGACCTTACATTTCTTAGCATTGAAGCCTAGCTGCCAGGTTGAGGACCAACTTTCCAATGTAAGCAGGTCCTGCGCCATATAATTCTGTAAATTGCATTCACTTACAATATTACATAGTTTGGCGTCATCGGCGAATAGTGTTATTTTACCTTGAAGCCCTTGAGTCAGATCCCCTATGAATATGTTGAAAAGGAGTGGACCCAGGACCGAGCCCTGCAGCACTCCACTGGTCACCTCCGATGTTTTAGAGAGGCACTCAAGATCTGGACCACTGTCTTCTTTAGGCTCATGAGTTACCATGGTAACTTTTTACACTCATAGTAACACTTTAATGGCCCCTTTTATCAAGCTGTGCTAGAGGTTTTAAGTACGGGCCGTTGAGGCAAATGTTCCTATTCTCACAGAATTCCTATGAGTGTCAGAGCACTTACCTTGCCAGCCCGTGCTAAAAACCTCTAGCTCAGCTTGATAAAGGGGGGAGGGAGGAGTAAGTTGTTTAGGGACCCTTTTACTAAGCCAAGTTAGAATATGAGCTTAGTATATTTTAACATGGAACTTTCCCATGTACCTATCCCATTTCTAACATGGCAGTATGGTAGGCATTTTTCAATTTTTTGCGGGTCATGTGCTAACGACATGATAAATGTCAATATAAGACCATTATAAAACTAAACTAAAAAAGTTGTAATACTTGTATCAATAGGTATATCTTTCTTAACCATTTTACAAAACACAAAATACTACAGCATAATGCAACTTAGGTGTACTGTAGATGTACAGTAATTATATGTAGCTTCTGCGAGTAGCAAAAATTAAGAAGGGAAGGAATATTTCTTTCATAATATTCAAAGAAATTGCTTTGAAGTTGTGATACTGAACTACTTGGGGAAAAAAATTTCTCACAGAGGAGTCTTACTTTAAAGATTCTCTTACTGCTGAACGAGAAATGGTACATCTTTTATTCATTTCATCAATAGAGTTTGTCAGATTTGTATTCAAGGTCTATAATACCTAGCAACTCAAATTGAAGTGATATTTTCAGCAAAGAAGGGACATTAAAATATTATAGGGTGAATGAAACAGAAATACAGGTTATTAATAAAGCAAAACATGTCTAATTTTTCTGCTCATCTTTTTCATGTCCAGAACTTTTCCACAACTAAGACCACTGAAGTCCCTCAAGGTTTTCTTTTCATCCTGTTTCTTGATTTGACTTTGTACTATTCTTATTGTAAATGTGTGCTATAGAGAAGACCTTAGCAAACTTTCTTTGAAATTAGAAGTCAGTCCAAAAACTTAGGATCCAGCAAGTAACAGCTGCTTTGCTGCACCTTCTTCTAAGCTTGGGGAGGGAGAGGGGGAGGGGCATCACCTCTAAGGTGCTACCATGTTTCCCTGAAAATAAGACCTACCCTGAAAATAAGCCTTAGAATGATTTTGGGGGTAGGTCTTAATATAAGCCCTACCCCAAAAGTAAGCCCTATTCCCCAGGAGCCTAACCCAAATTTTCCTGGATTCACCGGCAGCAGTGCTTCCCCCCACCTCCCGCCTCCACTGCACAGCTGAACCCCCGATGACCCTCCCATCTTTTCATCTCTCCATCCCGTCCGAACCCCGCTGACCCTCTGACCACGAGACCTACAAAGAGCAGCGTCGGCAGCACTCCAAACAGGCTGCTTCGTGGCCTTCTCCCGCCGGGACATTCCCTCTGCTGCATCACTGATGATGTCATCAGTAATGTGGCACATGGAAGGCCCCGGCGGGAGAAGGCCGTGAAGCAGCCTGTTTAGAGTGCTGCTGATGCTGCTCTTTGGAGGGAGGTATGTAGATCTTGCGGTTGGCGGGGGCTCAGATGGGAGGGAGACATGGAAGGATGGGAGGGTCTGCAGGGGTTCAGCTGTGCGGCGGGGGCGGAGGGGGGCTGCTCAAGGGTTCTTATGCATGGAAGGGAGGTATAGAAGCTGTACAAAGGTTCTGCTGCACAAGGGAAGATATAAGGCAGGGGTATCAAAGTCCCTCCTCAAGGGCCACAATCCAGTTGGGTTTTCAGGATTTCCCCAATGAATATGCATGAGATCTATTTGCATGCACTGCTTTCATTGTATGCTAATAGATCTCATGCATATTCATTGGGGAAATCCTTAAATCCCGACTGGATTGCGGCCCTCGAGGAGGGACTTTGACATCCCTGATATAAGGGGATGAGTGAGAGTGGAGGAAAGATGCTGCACATGTGGGGGAGAGAAAGGATAGAGGAAGAATTGGGGTAAAGGAGAAGAAGGGCGAGATGATCATGTACATGAAAAAATAAGACCTACCCCGAAAATAAGCCCTAGTGCATTTTTTGGGCCCCAAATTAATATAAAACACAGTACATCTCATTAAGGCTGTTTTTCCATCCTATCTTTGTATAAAACAAGTGCACTAAATAAGACTTTTAATGTGTCACTCTACAGCTTTGACAGAAGCGAACACACCTTGTCCCTGCCTCCAAGGTGTACAATGAACAGCACAGATGCAATCAACTGATACAAACCATGCTTAATAGATAAGGCACAAGGCTAACAAATTGATATCCAGATGACCTTCCATATTGCATGGTGAAATAAACTGCTTTAAAGGACAAATAGCTGCGGCCCAGGCTACATCAGTCTATCCAGAGGGCATGAGAGAGAGAGACAGTTTCTAGGTACTATGGTAATCCTGTAGCTGGGATTTGTTGAACCTTACTGAAGAATGTATCTGTTTGGTGTTTACTACATTTCTTCTTTTGTTGGCTAAGGAGTCTGAAATAGGCTGCATGAAGTAGGATTGTGCATTCATTTAAAATGATGGGGAAAATGTCAACATGTTATTTCTTGTTGTTTTTAAGGCAGAATTACAGAAAAAAAGAAAGCAGGATGCACCAAGATGCTTAAACCCCTTTTTGGCATCCAGCATAAAAACCCAAGAAGGCCAAGTTTTGACCATAAGGTACTTCTGGGATAGAATAGCCATATACTGCCAAAAACATAAATAAACAACTAGATAGATAGATAGATAATAACATCAATAGATAGCTATAAATACTAATCATTAGCCATAATTATTATATAAACGTATATTACTCCTGGCAGAATTATGCATAACTGCGCTGCACAGAATTTGTGTAGAATTCCTCACTCGTGCAAAATTCTGCACAAACCTTTCATTCTGCCCTATTCCCATCATCCACCACCATGAGATATGACATACTTACAGCTTCTCAAAGAAGCAAAGTGGTATCAGAAGACTGTCAGACGCAGCACTGTGAACAAGCAGCTTGAGACTGGCCCCTCCAGGGCCTTTCCTCTGCTGCATCACTTCCTGTAAATGGATGACATGGTAAAGGGAAGGGCTAGCCACAAGCAGCTTGTTCACAGCACTGCCTCTGCTTTACGGATACCATTGCTACTGATGCTCTGGGAGGCCTGCAGGTATATTGGATCTCATAAAGTGGGAGGTCAGTCAGTCAGAGAAAGGCCAGACTCATGTGGGGGAGGGAGAATGGATGATGGACCACTAAGTAGAGGGGAAAGGGGATGAGAAGGGAACCCAGGCCAGAAAGGGGGGTGAGAAGGAAGAGATGATTGATCATATAGAGAGTGAGAGAGAGATGCCAGACCATGGAAAGTGGGGAAGGGATTCAGGGTGCTAGTGAGAGAGGTGGTGAATGGGGTGAAGGGGTGGTAGAGAGAGTGACCAAGACCAGAAATGGAGTGGGAAGGGAGGAAGAGATTCTTAGCCAGTGGAGAGAGGGAGAGAGACATGCCAGACTGTAGGAGCCAAGTAGGGGATTCAGGATGCAAGTGAGAGAGGGGTAGAATTTAGATTGGGACAGAAACATAGAAACATGACGGCAGAAAAGGGCTATAGCCCATCAAGTCTGCCCACTCTACTGACCCACCCCATTAAGTCTGAGTACTAATGACCTAGTTCCTTAACTCGACTCTCGTAAGGATCCTACTAGGGCATCCCATTTATTCTTAAAGTCAATAACGCTGGTGGCCTTGATCACCTGCTCTGGAAGCTTGTTCCAGTGATCTACAACCCTTTCTGTGAAGAAATACTTCCTTATGTCACTATTGAATTTCCCTCCTCTGAGTTTGAACGGATGCCCCCTTGTGACCGAGGGTCCCTTGAGAAAGAAGATGTCTTCTTCCACTTCGACACGTCCCATGATGTATTTAAATGTCTCAATCATGTCCCCCCTCTCCCTGCGCTCCTCTAGAGTGTAGAGCTGCAATTTGTTTAGTCTTTCTTCGTACGAGAGACCCTTGAGCCCCGAGATCATCCTAGTGGCCATCCGCTGAACCGACTCAACTCTAAGCACGTCTTTACGGTAATGTGGCCTCCAGAATTGTACACAGTACTCCAGATGAGGTCTCACCATGGTTCTGTACAGTGGCATTATGACTTCAGATTTGCGGCTAACGAAGCTTCTGTTGATACATCCCATAAGTTGCCTTGCTTTGGATGAGGCCTTCTCTACTTGTTTGGCGGCCTTCATGTCTGCACTGATGATTACTCCCAAGTCCCTTTCTTCTGAAGTCCTAGCTAGTGTTTCTCCATTTAAGGTGTAAGGTTTGCATGGATTTCTGCTACCGAGATGCATAACCTTACATTTCTTAGCGTTGAAGCCCAGCTGCCATGTCGAGGACCAGTTTTCCAACGTAAGCAGATCCTGCGTCATACTATCCTGCAGATTGCTTTCACTTACTATATTACATAGTTTGGCGTCATCAGCGAATAGAGTTACTTTACCCTGAAGCCCTTGGGTCAAGTCCCTTATGAATATGTTAAAAAGGAGTGGACCCAGGACCGAGCCCTGTGGCACTCCGCTGGTCACCTCCGATGTCTCAGAGAGGGTGCCGTTGACCACCACCCTCTGACGTCTTCCACTTAGCCAATCATTGACCCATGCAATTAGTGTCTCACCTAACCCCATCGATTTCATCTTGTTTAATAGTCTACGGTGTGGGACGCTGTCGAAAGCCTTACTGAAATCCAAGTACACTATGTCTAGAGACTCTCTCGAGTCTAGCTTTCCTGTTACCCAATCAAAGAAGCTGATAAGATTGGATTGGCATGACCTACCCTTAGTGAATCCATGTTGACTAGGATCCCTTAGATTCCCCTCATCCAAAATCGTATCTAATTTGCATTTAAGTAATGTTTCCATGAGTTTACACACTATTGATGTGAGACTCACTGGTCTGTAATTCGCAGCCTCCGCTCTGCAACCCTTTTTGTGCAGAGGAACGACGTTAGCTGTCTTCCAGTCCAGGGGGACTCTTCCCATACTTAGGGAGAGATTGAAGAGCATGGTTAACGGTTCCGCCAGGACATCGCACAGCTCCCTGAGCACTCGTGGGTGCAATTCGTCTGGTCCCATGGCTTTGCTCACCTTGAGTCTTGACAGTACGCTGTAAACATCAGCTGGTGAGAACCCAAAATTCTGAAATGGGTCTTCCTTGCTTGGCTTTGCTTCCAGCTGTGGCCCGTGTCCAGGTGCCTCGCAGGTAAAGACTGAGCAGAAGTAATCGTTCAGTAGTTTGGCTTTTTCGGAATCTGTTTCCACATAATTCCCGTCTGCTGTTCTGAGGCGTACTATCCCGTTTGTGTTCTTCTGCCTGTCACTAATATACCTGAAGAAGGATTTGTCCCCTTTCTTAATGTTCTTTGCTAGAGTTTCTTCCACTCGAAGTTTGGCCTCCCTGACTGCTGTTTTGACCGCTGCAGACCTTGTCTTGTATTCAATGTTAGCTTCTTTCTCCCCGGTGCGTTTGTATGAAAGAAATGCTCTTTTCTTGTCCTTGACTAGGTGTGAGATCTCATCAGTGAACCAACGGGGTTTCCTCTTTCTATGTTGTTTGTTTACCGATTTTATGTAGCGGTTAGTTGCTTCGTGTAGTGTCTTTTTCAGTGTTGACCACATAGCTTCCACATCATCTGTTATTTCTTGAGCCTGTAGCGTCTGATGGACGAAATCACCCATGCTTGCGAAGTCAGTGCCCCGAAAATTGAGTACCTTTGTTTTTGTTTGTGATCTAGGGAAGCCCTTTCTAAGGTTGAACCATACCATGTTATGGTCACTGGTTGCCAGCGTTTCTCCCACCGAGACTTCCGTGACGCTTTCCCCATTCGTAAGTACCAGGTCCAGGATGGCCTGGGCCCTAGTGGGCTCTAGCACCATTTGTTTGAGCTGTACTCCCTTCATGGATGTTAATATCCTCCTGCTACTACAAGTTGTTACTGAGAATGTGTTCCAGTCTACATCAGGCATGTTGAAGTCCCCTAGCAGGACAACGTCCCCCCGTAAGGTGATATTCTCAATGTCTTCAATTAATTCTGTGTCCTTGTCCTCCGATTGTCTTGGAGGTCTGTATACCACACCAAGGTATAGGCATTTCTCTCCGCCTCTGGCCAGGTTTACCCAGATGGATTCCCCAGTGTACTTGACATCTGTGATCCTAGTTGTCTTGATGTTCTCTTTGATGTAAAGTGCTACCCCACCTCCCAACTTACCCTCTCTATCTTGGCGAAGCAGGTTGTATCCTGGTATAGTTATATCCCACCCATGAGAGTCTGTGAACCATGTTTCGGATATTGCTACCACGTCTAGGTCTGCATTTACTATTTCTGTTTCTAGTTCTAGAAATTTATTCCCCAGGCTGTGTGCATTTACATACATAGCTCTCCACTCTTTGTGTCTACTAAACTCCTTTAGAGAGTTACCCATCTGAGTTAGAGTTTCTCCTAGCGAATCTTTTTCAGCAAGGGTGCTTACCTCTGACTTAGAAGTGGAGTTTTGGTTTACCTCATCAGGATTGTTACTTACTGCTCCGGTATATAAATGGGTACCCTCCCCCAACTTACCTAGTTTAAAGCCCTTCGAAGCAGGCGGGCTACTCGGTGTCCGAAGACGTTCTTACCTCTGTTGGTCAGGTGGAGTCCGTCTGATCCCTGGAGTCCCTGTAGTGCCTCTCCGTGATTCAGGAATCCGAAGTTCATTTCCCAGCACCATCGTTGTAGCCACTCATTTGTCTTCAGAATACGTTCGTCCCTGTCTCTTCCCTTGCCCCTAACAGGAAGAATTGAAGAGAATACTACCTGTGCTCCTGTCTGCTTCAGCCTCTCCCCCAGAGCTCCGAAGTCTCTAGCTATGCCCTCCAGAGTGTTCTTGGCAGTGTCATTCGTTCCGACGTGGATGAGCAGCATTGGGAAGTGGTCCTTGGGCCTGAGAAGCCTATCAATACAGGCTGTCACATCTCTTATTCTGGCTCCAGGCAGACAGCAGACCTCCCTCGACTGCCTATCTGGTCTGCATATTGGTCCCTCGGTGCCCCTCAACATGGAGTCCCCGATGACTATTACTCTGCGCTTCCTTTGGGGATGTTGATCAGATGTCCCCGGAACTGGAGTCGTGTGATGGGCGTCTACCAGATTCTCGTCGGCCGTTCCTTCCTGTAAGATCTGGAATCTGTTCCTCAGGGTGAGTTGTGGGGTTGATGTGGAGCTGCCCTGGTGAGAGAAAGAGTGAGAAGGTGAGGAGATTGAAAAGGGGGGGGGGGGGGTCTCCTACGTTTACCTGTGGAGGAGGTCACTAACTGCCAGGAGTCAGTGTCTCCATCCATCTCCTGAACTGCAACAGTTGGTTTCTTTGTCGGCGGCCCTGGAGTCACCATGGTTGATCCGTCACGGGCCCGTTCTGTGATTTGGGATAGTTCCTGCACTATCCCATCGATATAGGCCTCATCCTCTCTAATGCCTCTCAGACGCTTCTCCTCCCTAAGGCTTCTTAGTTCCTGCATGATGACTTCATCCAGCTGACCGACCTCCTCTGTCTGTGTAGAGGCCGTGATGTACCGCTGTGGGATGGCCTCGGTCTGTGCGGAGACATCCTTTACCGGGGCTGTGTTCTCCTCCGTCTGTGTGTAGGCCGAATTCATCTCCCGGATCATCTCAGTGCAGGGGGTGCCAACCTTGCTTGTAGTTTTCACACTCCTCGTCCGCCCTGCCATAACAAAAGGGGAGAGAGTAAATGAGAGAGAGTAAATGTAAGAGTATGAGAGATAGTATGGGAGTATGTGAGGTTAGGACCTCTGAGGTGTAAAGATGAAAGTATAAGAGATAGTATGGGAGATAGTTGAAAGTATAAGAGATAGCTGAAAGAGAGAGAGAGAGAGAAGAATGAGAAGAGGAGAAAGGTCCCCCTTTTTTTTTTTTTTTTTTAAAGTAGATAATTAGGTTTGCTGCTGAGCTGCCTGGTCTCCTTCTCAATGCTCCTTCGCAAAGGCGCTCTCGCTAAGGCTTAGATAACCTTGATAGGTGGTATATAAAATCCTAATAAACTTGAAACTAGAACTGCAGAAAGGAAAAGGCAGTAACTCAGAAAGGAAAAGGCATGATGGAATTTCAGGACTCAGGATAGGAGGATTCTATACAAAACACTACAAATAAACTTTGCAGAATTTTGAAATATTGTGTGCAGAATTTTCAAACTTCTTGCACAGAATTTTCAAAAAATTTGGGGAAATCTCTACCAGGAGTACCATATTTTTCGCTCCATAAGATGCACCTGAACATATGAAAACAAGAAAAAAACCCATTCTCAACCATTCTCCCTGCCAGGCTCTGCACCCAACCCCACACTCCTTGCCAGGCTCTTCACCCTGTCCCCCCTCCCTGCTAGACTCTATACCCTGTCCCTCCTCTGGTGGTCTAGTGGTAGGCTGGGACAGGGCACAGGGCAGGCAGGCACAGGGCAGGCAGGCCTAGTGGCTAGCAGGCAAGTAGAGACAGAGCAGGCAAGGACAGGGTAGGCAGGACTAGTCGTTGGCAGGCAGGAAGGCAAGCAGGGCCCCCTGAACTACAACTCCCTAGGACCTCTTGAGCCGGCAATCTATTTAACGCTTTGTCCATATTACAATAAAGGTGAAAGGAAAGCATCATAATTCTCTTACAGCAACTGTCACCATATCCTGAAAAAGGTGAAATAATCTGATCTGTCCCTTATCCAGTCTCGGCAGTTGATTGCAGCGTTTCCAATACTTATTCCAAACATTATTGTACAAATCAGCCTTCCCCCACAGAGAACAATACAACTTTTCAATAACTGCGACTTCAAACACTTGCTTATACAATTTACGGAGACCCTGCAGTCTGTCTTTACTCTTGGTACACTGTAGCCCTCTGGATACCTGGTGACGCTCTGACCAACTCCCAGTGAGCATCGTAGTAGTCCAGTTTGGAGGAAGTACTGCAGCGGCATGGAGAGGAAAAACACTGGACCACCACCAATCACAGCCCGACCCTTCCCTTTCCATCTTAAAACATGCCAGCGCAATCTTCTTCTAGCCCTCGCATCTTCCGTTGCAAAGGACTTAAGAGAGGAGTGAAGGAGAGACAGGCAGCTAACGAGTGGTGCATCTAGGTGAGGAAGCGATATGGGCGTTGTCCTGGGGAGGAGGCTCGAGCAAAAAGGCGGGAAGACGTAGTAGACTGAGCCAAGGGGTTCACGCGTGCAGTTACGGGCGTGTGTGTGTGGTATTTGCTCCATAAGACGCACCCTTATTTCCAACCACTTTTTTTGGAGAAAAAAGTGTATCTTATGGAGTGAAAAATATGGTAATATATGTAACAAATAAAGACATTAAATAAAATTCAAAAAATATTCAAAATTGCAATGTACAACCCATGTGGACTTATTCAAATAAAGGTTACAATACCAATTTATATACATAAAATCCACATATTACTTCTCCCTCTGCCCCCTGCTATTTTTGACCATTCATTCTCCAGTAACAAGCCTCCCACACTCAAGTTCACTATTTACCATCTTCCATGCTTTTGACAGATACAAACACATTCTCACTTATTACATGTTTTCCACAGCAATGTCTTAGCCCGACAGACAATTTTGGGTGGTTCTGAGCTCAAAGTGTGTGGGCACAATTTTTTTTTGCAGCTTCTACCCTTCCACCACTTTCCTAAAGACTACTTCCAAAGTCAGCCAGAGCTCCCGTTTACCAAATTTGGCAGTCAGCAGAAACATCCATGAACCACCAATGTCAACACCACACGCATGGCTCAAGGATGCTGCTGCTGAATGCAGAGCCTGGTAGAAGAGTGTTCTAGTTACCCTTTGGAGGAAGTCCTAAGCTGGTGATTCTTGGGCATCTTCACCTGCTACAGCAAGGTTCATTTCCAGTGGTAGACATGCTCAGGCCTAGGTTAGAAAATAGAGGGGCCCCCCCCCTGAAACTCCTCTCCTCTTTGTGTTCCCTCTGATCTCTCCACCTGCTATTACAATCACAGTGACATACCCTCACCAGATAAAGATCAAGGGTTCACAAATTAGAAATAAAAATACATAGATAAAAATTGAACTGAGAATCCCAAGAAGTTAAACAGCATGCACTGCAACAGTGGAAACAAGGGAAATGCATTTATTTTCCTAATGAACAATACAAATCCAACTGATATATACATTCCCAAAGCTAAAATATTTCAGTTAATAAAATAAAAATAATTTTTCTCTACCTTTGTTGTCTGGAAATTTTATTTTTTCCATTATGTTGGTTACAATTTCTCTTTTCTTCTGTCCTGTGTCTCCTTTTCTAATTCTCCTTCAAGTGGCTGCTGTCTATTTATCTTTTCTCCTCTCTCCTGTCTTCTATTTCTTTTCATTTTTAATCAATTTCTACCCCTTGCAATCACTATCCTCCTCTCATTCTTTTCCCTCCCCCACCTCTCCCACATGGCTTCACGATTCCCAGCATCTGTTCCCTCTTTCTCTCCTCCTTTATAATCTATCTCCCTGTTCCTTTCATTCTACTTCCCCAGCATCTTTCTGTCTCTTTTGCTCATCCCTCCTTCCCCCCTTCCCCCATGGCCCAGCATGTCTTCCTCTTTTCTCCCCCCTTCCCATTTTCCAGCATCTCTCATTCAATCTCTTATACTCTTGGATTCAATGTTTTTTTAACCTCCCCCTCCTGTGCATCTCTTCCATTGATTATCATCTCTCACACTCGCCCTGGGTCCAACATCTTTACCTCTGTCCCATCCACTGCCATATCCAACACCTTTCCCTTTTTCTTCCCTCTCTCTCTCTTCACCTCTCCCTTGTACCCTAGGTCCAACATCTCTCCCCTCCCATGCAATATCTCTCCTTCTATCCCCTCTATTACCATGTCCAACATTTTTCCCTCTCTTGCCCCTCTTCCCCATGCAGCAACTCTCACTCTCTCACCTCCTCATGCAGCATCTCTCTTTCAATTTTGCCCCCTCCCCCTGCAGTATCTCTCACACTCTCTAGCTCTTGCCCCTCTTCCCACCATATAACATTCCCTCACATTCTCTTGCCCCTCTTCTCCCATGCAGCAGCTCTCGCTTTCTCTTGCCCCTCCCCCTGTAGAGTATCTCTCTCTCAACCCATCCCCGTGCAGCATCTCTCTCTCATCCCTCTCTCCACGCAGCATCTTTATTTCACCTCCCCATGCAGCATCTCGATATCTTGCCCCTCCATGTTGCCTTTCCCTTCCTCCCCATGTCCAAAAATTCTTCCTCGCAGTCCAACCTTTCCTTAACACCCCCAGTCTAGATCTCCCTTTGACAGCCAGCATGGGGGAAAGGTCCATGGCCTTGCATCTATCTCTCCCATAACAAATTTTTCTTGAAAAGGGCAGCCACATCAATTCTTATTTGCTGCCCATGGCTGATCCTAGTGGAAATAAGAAGTTATGATAGAGAGGATCGAGACGCAGCAGACAGAAGTCTTTGTGGTCAGCCAAGGGCAGTGATAGGAATTGCTGCTGCTGCCCTTTTCAAGAAAAACTTCTTGCAGGAGAGAGAGAGGGGGAGATGCAAGGCTGCAGACCTTCCTCCCATGCAGGCTGTCAGGTGAGCACTGCTGCTGGGTGGGCCAGAGACCAAACTGGGTGAGTCCAGACCCACACAGGTCCACTGCTCCACAGACTTGTAACCATAAATAAACTGCAAAAAGTTTTAACAGTATGGGAAATAAGATATGGCATGCTTCATGTTCGCCCCTAGGCATGAATTTTCAAAAACTTTCCCTGTCCCTTTCTCTTCCCCTTCCCCTTTATTCTTCAAGTAGATGCTACAATATCTGCTCTGTGAAAAAGAACTGGCCACAGTTATTAATTAATATGATAGTAACATAGTTAAATGTTAATAATATATTATACATGGTTGCATAATACAAACATGTTTATCTGTTATCACTGGAGAATTAGAGCTTCATTCAGTTTTCAAATCTAAAATTTCAAGATTTTATAGAAATTTGTCCAGTCAGAATAGGCTGCTGGAAGATTATGTTTTTAACTTCCAAAACACTTTGGGCTCCTTTTACTAAGCTGCGTTAGCGTTTTTAGCGCACGCAGCATTTTAGCGCGCGCTAAACCCGCGCTACATGGCTAGAACTAATGCCAGCTCAATGCTGGCTTTAGTGTCTAGTGTGCGTGGCAATTTAGCGTACGCTATTCCACGTGTTAATGCCCTAATGAGGCTTAGTAAAAAGAGCCCTTTGATCCATAGCTTTTTTTGAATCCTTAATGTATTGGGTTTTTTTTTTCCTTGCAATCTTCTGTGTGGCTGTTGGTTGAGGCTACCACAACTAATGCTATTACTACTACTCATAATAGCCTAGACAACATCAGGAATTGGCAAGAAGGAGATGGAAAAAGTGGCATTGTTTGGGGCCCATAAGACTACCAGGGATATTTTGGGTAGTGTTGGGGGAGGGGGGGTTTGCAGGAGATTTATTTTAGGGATTGGACCTTTTTTTAAACATCTCTCTTCCTGTCAGTGCATGAGGGAGATATTTTAGCAATGGGTGGCAGTTTATGGCTGGGGCGTACAATGCTTTTTTTTCTGACAGAACATACTCTTAACAACACAGAATTTGATGGCTCATTTCTTTCTGCATGGAAATGCTGGCAGCTTCCAGTAGAAATACCACGGTACCATAAAGAATTAGAAGCAGCTCCAGAACCAATGGAAACAGAAGTCGTAGTTTATAATCCTTTCCTACTGACTCAGACTCTGAGTTTGTGTTGCAGGGAAGATAGGATAAAGCCTGAGGGGCTTTATGTTAGATATTTTTAAGACCACAGTAATAAAATATGTAATTATCCAGTTCCGTGGATGTGAAGGATTTGGGCTTATGTATTGTAATTTTTTTTAAATATTATTTTAGATGTTTGTATGTAATTTTATTCTGTATGTTATTTTTGTGTTCCACCTTGATAAAGGCGGAATATAAATAAACAAGCAAACAAACAATATATATATTTTTACCAGATAGGAAAGGTGCAGTGCTGAGTAGCCTTTTAAGTCATGGGCAGAAAAAGTGAGGATCACTTCTGTCTGGGGTTGAAATAAGACCGATAGCCTTTCTCTTTTAAACACTTGTATCTGAACTGTGTGTATTTATTGCTAGAAACATTTGAACTGTATTAGGAAAAAGGGGAAGAGTACATAAGAATGATTTTAGTTTGCAGTAAAGCTACTAAAATGGTATGTGGTCTTCATCATAAGGCATATGGGGACAGACTTAAAGATCTCAATCTATATAGTTTGGAGAAAAGGCGGGAGAGGGGAGATATGATAGAGACGTTTAAATACCTATGTAATGTAAATGCGCATGAGTCGAGTCTCTTCAGTTTGAAAGGAAATTCTGCAATGAGAGGTCATAGGATGAAGTTAAGAGGTGGTAGGCTCCGAAGTAATCTGAGGAAATACTTTTTTACAGAAAGGGTGGTAGATGCGTGGAACAGTCTCCCAGTAGAGGTGGTGGAGACAGAGATTGTGCCTGAATTCATAAGGGCCTGGGATAAGCACGTGGGATCTTTCGGAGAGAGAAAGAGATAATGGTTACTGCGGATGGGCAGACTAGATGGGCTATTTGGCCTTTATCTGCCATTATGTTTCTATATAACTCTGTGGAACAAGTTAACTGGGCCACAAAGAGATCTCAGTGATATTCAGAAGTTTAAGAAAATGCTTAAGACTATATTTTTATAGAAGCATTGTAATGAATGATGATTCTTGTTTTCTCTGGGTCTGGATTGCTATATAGCAAAATACTGTGGATAAATTGTTCTTTTTGAGGGATTTGGAATGTATATTGACAGAATAAATTCTGCTTTTTGTTTGTTTTTACTTATTTTATGAATGTTGCTATTTGTAAGCCACCTAGTAATAAGTGGTTGAGAAATTTGTTAAATAAATAAATTTTTGAAGTACTGAAGCATGGCTGTTAAAAGCCAGCAGTAACAACTCTCCAAGAAGAGAATGGCACAGTCATAGACTTAGCACTGGAGCTGGGGGTTTAGTGCGAGACTGTTTTGTGGACGTCTCGGAGCTATTCTAGCCAGAAGGGAACATTTCTATGACTGTGTAAGGATAAACATAAAGAGCTCACAAACTTTATTTCTTTATAATAAAACTTTGCTTAAGGCTGTCCCTAATCCAAGAGCAGTTTTTCCAAGCCATCACTACCGCAGGAAGAAACAGCTCTACAACATGCGACTGCACAGGAAAGACCTGGTTGATGATACTCCATCACTACATGGAAACATCAATTTCATAAAGCTGATATTTACACATGTAGATACCTCAAAATGCACAATTTTTGTATGTGACTTTTGTATGTTAAGGAAAATAAGATCCTGCTTCCACCAACAACACTTCGCTGTCCTCGTTCAATCCATTATTCTATCCAGACTGGATTACTGCAACTCCATTTACTTAAGCCTAACAAAGAAAAGTCTTCACAGACTTCAGCGGATTCAGAACACCACGGCCAAACTAATCTTCGCTAAGAGCAAATTCGACCACATCTCCCCGCTTTTGTCTAAGCTTCACTGGCTCCCAGTTATTCTCAGGGTTCACTACAAATGCGCCTGTCTAGCCTTCAAATCTCTACATGGCATCCTTCCTCCCCTCTTTCCTCTATCTTGGCTCTCTTTGAATCCTACCTCTACCAGATCTACTCAAAAATTCAAATTATCTTTCCCCTCTTTAAAAGGCATATCCCATACAGGAAAACTTGGGACATTCCTCCTCTTCAGGATCACCGAGCTGTGGAACAGCTTCACTGCCCCTCTTCGGAGTTCGACCTCCCTCCAATGCTTCCGAAAACATTTGAAAACCTGGCTTTTCGCTAAAATGTAACTACTCCCTCCCTCTCCATTATACTAAGTCCCCTCTTTCTTTCTTTTTACTAAGCACTTCTCCTTTCCATTGGAGTTCCTTTCTATATTAATTCCTGTAAACCGTGTCGAGCTCCACTTTTGTGGAGATGATGCGGTATATAAACTTAAGGTTTAGTTTAGTTTAGTAAGAAAAATTATCCATTTCCTGTTTTACAAATTTTTTTTTTTTTTTAAGTTTTCCTGACAGCTTTTTCATTTCCTCTAAAGATAAACATATGTTTCAGGCAGAGTTGCAAATGACTGATTAAGGGGAAATTATGCTTAGCTCTCTGGTAATTTCTGTTATAATCGCTCTAATTCTAAAACTCAGGTACACAATTTTGTGACTAGTGTGCAAGTTATAGAATAGAACCTAACTATCAAGTTCTTTTAATAGAACACAGTTTCCCAAAATATGTTGCGGGTACCTCAGGGGATACACAAGACATCTCCAGGGGGACACAGTATGTGACTCCCAGCAAGGAAAACAACTGAATTTCTCCCTCCCCCTACCCCATTTGTGTGGTCTTTCAGGCACAACAGTTGAGATGGAACAGGCACCAAAACTACAGGATATATGTGCACAGGAGTTCTCTTACGCTGGGTTTTACTAAATGGCGCTAGAGGTTTTCAGAACGGGCCAGTGAGGTAAATGTTCTGATACTCATAGGAATTCTATGAGCTTTAGAGCATTTACCTCAATGGCACACATTAAAAACCTCTAGCGCAGTTTAGTAAAAAGAGCCCATAGAGCAATATATTCCTATAGCTTTTGTGAATGTGCCCTGAACCATGATAACTGCATTTTTTCTAGGCTCCCTTGAATCTCAGCTGTGCAATAGGGGTTGATATTGCCAGAGTTGACCTCTGTACCAGCCTTCCTCTCCCACCCTCACTGCTGGAAAGTTGTATAACATTGTCTCTGGGTTTCCCTGAAAATCAATCCTACATTCAGGCCTATCACTGCTCAAGTTGAGCTGTGTATTGGCCTCCTCACCACCAGAAAACCATCTCAGTCTGGGTACCTCGAAACCTCTTCGGCATTCAAGTTTTGTACCACCCTCCTCTCCTCTACCCTCCCTCTCCCCCTCCCCCCCACACCACTGGAAAGTCACATCAATGTCAAGGCTCTGAGACTCATAAATAGAAAAGAGAAGAGCACCATGCTGCCCCACGGTGGGAAATCCATCTTTCTTTAGGGTCCACCAATTTTCAGCCTGCCACTGCCTTAATGCTGACCCTGCCATACCACAGGAAAGCCATATTTTTTGGACCTCTCTGAATTTCAGCTTGCCACTGTGCCTGCCTACTCACAACAAAAAAAGTTGTATTTGCTTCTGGCATCCTATAAACTCCAAGCTGTACAGTAGTCAGGAGCCCTAATTCTTTTCAAGCTGCAACCTTAATTCAACTTCTTCAGTCACCTCAGCACTGGGAAAGCAACACATACAATGTATTGTAAGATTGGGATGGTGGATACAAGAAAGAATAATGGTGGTAGAGAGAGGAAGGGAAGAGTTTAGGGTACCAAGATAGAATGGGATGGGAAATGGGAGGGAATGGAGATGCATTGTAAAAAGTGACAGGAGAGTATAGATGACAAGCGTATGCAGAGAAGTTTAAATAGACAAGAAAACAATGGAAAAAGTTTGATGAGATAGAGAGAAGATAATATGAGCCAAATTCTATAAACGGCGTCCCAAATGTAGGAAGCCAACTACTGCCTAACCAGCCAATCGGGACACATGTTTAAAAAAAAAACCCAACATCCCCTAGGCAGGCACTTATATTGTAGGTGCCTCCGGGAGCCTAGGGAGGCACATGGGTGTGCCTGAGGTAGGATCTCCCTGACGTGATAAGTTTAGCGGCCACAGAAACCCATCCCCCCACCTCCTCATGAAGACTATGGGCAGCATGGATACCCAATCCCTTCTACCAGAACATGCCCACCCTCTCCAAAATCACTGGCAGGAGGGATGCCCAGTCCCTCCTGTCGAAACCCCCCCAAAACAATCGTTGGCATCCCCATCCCTTAAAGTCACCCCCTGCTGGACCCCTCAGCCCACCCTCCCGGACTCCCCCTCCTCCACCCCCATGTCAAAATATACACATATACATTTAAATTAAATCCAATGAATGCTGATAACTGCTTGCAAAGAAGCTAATTATCAGCACTAATTAGCTCATTATTCAATTAAGTTGCATAAGAAAATTGGGTGCATGCCCAAATTTGCACACACAACTCATAACACCATATATCAAATTCAAGGGAAAGTGTCTGGTTTGTTTAGGAAATCTTTTGGTGAAAGATTAAGTGAAAATATGGCAAATCTAAAAAGTGATTGTTTTCTGCCAATTCTGAAGGAAACATGATTGAAATTGGTTAGATTATTAAGATCTGAAAATTGATGTATAAAAATAGTACTTAATTAGAAAACATAATATTCCATGCGTGTTGGGTTTCTAGAAGGGGAAAAGAAAAAAGAGTGAATCTTTTAAACAGCATTGGTACTACTTACTCATCTTATTGTATTGCAGTAGAACAAAAATCTCTTCAAAGCTTTAAGTGGCCTGATTTCTGAAAGAATGATAGCTTTTGACTATTAAGAGGAGAAACATTTTTTAACAGTCAGTTTTTGTGATCTGAGGGTACTAAGATCTGAAGGTAGAATGAGATTGTCAGAAGACAAAATAGCAAGGGTATGTCATGTTTGTAAGTGCATTTATGTGAGAGAGTGAGGGGCTGGGTAGCAAGGCAGTTAATAGATAGTATATTTATACATGCATTAGACAGACTTCATTCAATCGGCATTACCGACCAAGTATTATCTTGGTTTGAATCCTACTTTACTGATCGTACATCCACTGTTACAATTAATAATTCAAATTCTAAAATATCATTAACATCTCATGGTATTCCCCAAGGATCCATTCTTTCTCCCTTACTTTTCAATATCTTTCTTGCACCCTTGATGATTGTCTGCCAATCTATAGGTTTTCATGTATTCGCATACGCTGATGATATTCAACTTTTGCACCCTTTGGATCCCAACAACTCTTCGGATATCACAGCAATCAACAATAAGCTTGAACAAATCCATCAATGGTTAGATATAAATAGGTTGGCCCTTAATATTGAAAAGACAAAAACGATGCTTTTCCCATGGAAAGAAACTCCTAAACTTATTGCCCCTATCACTATAAAAAATATTCCCTTGCAATTAGTTAATACCATTAAAATCCTAGGAATTATATTTGATAGTAAATTAACTTTTCATGAACACATCGGTAGTATCATCAAATCATCATTCTATAGACTCCGTCAAATTCGCTCCCTTTCACAGTATCTTTGTTCTAAATCACTAAATATCCTTATCCATTCCTTAGTAATCTCTAAAATCGATTACTGCAATGCCCTTTTTAAAGGGATTGCACAAAATGAAATAAAACGGCTTCAAATCATACAAAATACTTCCATTAAACTTATAAGAAAGAAAAAAAAATTGACCACGTAACACCACTTCTCAAAAACGCTCACTGGCTTCCGGTATCGCATAGAATAACGTATAAAATATGCCTACTCACCTTTAAAGCAATGCTTTTCAAAACACCTGCATTTATTTTTAAATCATTGATCCCTTACTCCACAAACAGAATATTGCGGTCAAACGAACAGCATTTACTGACAATTCCATCTCTAAAGATCATTAATACCAGAAGACAATTTATCTTCTCAGTTACTGCCCCACAAATCTGGAACTCTCTGCCAATTTATTTAAGAGAAGAACATAATATTGATAAATTCAAGACCAATTTAAAAACATTCCTTTTCAAAGACGCTTTTGATTAATAAGTCTTACTTTGAATTCATTAATGCTGTATTTGACCATTCATTTTAATTCCCAACCTTGTGTTTTTGCCTGACCTCCTTTTCTATAATATTTTGTAGTTCAATTCCCCTCTTCCTTTTACTCGTGTTTTGTTAAGTTTGATATAGTCTATGTTTATTTTAATGTTATGTTTAAATTAATGTTTTATTTTTAATATTGTAATTTTAATTGTTTCTGTTCATCGCTTTGAAGTAAGATTAAGCGATTAATCAAAAATTTTAATAAACTTGAAAACTTGAAACTTGAAACCGCCTAGATTTTTAGGCGGGGTATACATTTTTAAATAAATATTGGAAAGATAGTGCTCTATGTTTAAAGTACAGAGTAAATAAAACAAGATTTGGAAAATTTATATTTTAAAGCTGTAATCGCTCATTCAGAGAAGGACAAATTTTTCTAGCTTTGGAAATCAGGAAAAATGCAAAATGAACAAACACAAACCTAAAAATGTTGCCTTATAAATACTTTTGCTGCTCAAATTCTAAATGAGTGAAAATGCCCTCAGTGTCTGTTTGTACTTTCCTGAATCCTATTAATCAAATGGTATTTTGACAGGCAGTTTCTCTCATAGTGCTTGGAAAATATATCAGATTTTAGGGGCCTGTTATAGGAACCAAATTAGCTACATGGTGTGGCATGTCATACTTCTCATTATTGGTTGGCTGTAAAGTGGACACTAGTTTCAACTATGTCGACTGAACCCTTGGCACCACTAATTTTGAGGCTGATGCTTTGCCTGGATTTTCTAAATGGCGCAGTGATCGGCAGCCACCCACAAAAATGGTGCCGATTGCATGATGGTGCCATTTATAGAATCGTTAATAAGAAATCTCTTCAAAGCTGCAGAGGAACTTGAAAGATACTTAAAAAGCAGCCAAAATGCCAAAACCGAGCAAGTACATGGCTCCACAAGCACTCAATTGTCCTTACAAGACTATGAACCCAATAATACAAATACCGTGGAACCCTGGTTTGCGAGCATAATTCGTTCTAGTAATACTTTAAATAAAAATAAACATAAAATCAGTTTCTGGCAGAAATTGAAGTGTAAAATTGGTACGCCACACCTAAAGATGCCCACACTTTACCTACCACATGCCTGGAACAGTTTATGGTATGGCATAGTATGGGGTATAGTAGTAGCTAGGCCTATTTTTAATAGCAACTCTCAAGCAATCAGAAACTACATTTATCAGGCATCTATCATTCTCAATGGATGCCAGTTAATTAAGAGTCTACTATATCAGGAAAACAGTGAATGTTATGTACATTCAGAGCCAGCCTGTCTACTAGGCATTCTAGACAGCTGCCTAGGGCAGCACAATTTGGGGTATGGCACAGTTATGGCAATTAACATGTCTATGTTCAGATTCTGCTTCCTTTTCCTCACCAAGGTGTTCAGCAGCTTCCTTTCAGTAACCCAGCTCACCCCTGTGAGAACTTCTCTCCACATTCAAAACTTTGTAGTCGTATTAAGAACATAAGAATAGCCTTACTGGGTCAGAGAAAAGGTCCATCAAGCCAAGTAGCCCATTCTCACAATGGCAAATCCAGGTCATTAGTACCTGGCCAAACCCCAAAGAGCACCAAAGAGTGTTGGCCAAGGATTTTCAGAGACAAGCCTTTACAGGAAGTGAAAAGTGAGTTAACAAAAACAAACTCATCCCATATATTATTGAACCGGGTGGAATAAAGCTTAGGGCCTCTTCTATCACACTGCGCTAGCAGTTTTTAGTGCCGAGAACCGCACTGAATGGCCCACGCTGCTCCAGATGCTCATAATGAGCGTCGGAAGCTGCGTAGGCCATTTAGCACGGCTCACCGCGCTACAAACTGCTAGCGCAGTTTGATAGAAGAGGCCCTTAGTTCGAGATTTATCAAATAAGGTAAAATAGTCTACCTAAATTCTCAAATTTATCAGATCTGTTCAAGTTCAATAAATTTATTTATTTTTTAAAAACAGATACAGTTTTAACTCCATTTTTTTACAGCTGAAAGTAACAGCCTTTTCCTAATATTTTCTTAACAGCTTTCTTACCTGCTGCTAGTGAGTTTCAAGGAAAAAAAAAATACTTCTAAAAACTCACTCAGACTTTACTAAATATGTTCCCCAAGCTATTAATCATCCAAACCCCATAAATGCTCACTTTTCACACAAACACTCAGGCACTCAACACGCAGCTTCTCTGTGTGATGCCTGATTTTTCCATTGACAGTTACTCTCTTACTCCAACAGTTGCTAACAGAACTTTTATTAAAAAAACAAAACAAAAAACACTATTACATCAGAGCTCTGCTACTCAACATTCTACTGATGACACGTGCATTGCAGAGTTCTAAAAGTTGCAAAAGCAGGCACACAGCTTTTGCACAACAAAGTCTCAAGAAAATATCAATTTTCCTCAAACTTAATACAATGCACTTCTGAATAAATGTTGCTCTGACATTAACAATCAGAGTTTTTTGAGCTGTTAATTGAAAATTTTTGTAACCACTAGTTACACTGCCTTTCCTTATGCCTTTCCACAGCAGTATTGACATTTTAGTCACCTTGCCAATACACCACTCATTGGGGCAATTCTGTATAATTCGCCTACAGTTGGTGCACTAAGCATAAATTCCACAACAGTAGTTGTATGCACAACTGTTATTTAGAATACTAGTGTATAGGGTTAATAGACGTTTGGATTTCCCCAGACATGTTCTCCTTTTAGAGGACATGTCCGGGCGTCCGGATGGCTTTTCAAAACCTGGCACTTTGTCTGGGTTTTGAAAAGCCTCCAGCTAGGAGCAACGTCGGGACGACATCTGCACATGTGTGGATGCAATGCGGTGACGTCACGCACCTGTGTGCATGCGCATGACATAAATGCGTCACACCCGACAAGTGGACAGGATGCGGGGGAGGGGCTGGGGGCAGAACGGGGCGTGACTCTAGCGGAACTGGGCGGGACTGGGGACGGGGCCATGGGTCCAGATTTTAGTTCAGGAAAATCTGGTAATCCTCATAGTGTAGGTCCATATTTACATGCTTACGTATAAACATGAGTACTTACACTAGCTCGGTGGCTGACATAAAAGCTAATGCCTAACTGCAGGCATTTAGGTGTATAAATCTAGGTACTCAAATGGCCCATGCATGTGACTGTTGATGTGCTCCCAACCTGCCCATGCCTTTCTCAGGGTGTCAGGTCAAAAGCGCGCCGGGACAAAGGCGCGCCCAAACAATTGAGCGCAGCGTGGGGGTGCGCACCGCACAAAATTACTGTTTTTAGGGCTCCGACGGGGGAGCATGGGGGGAACCCCCCCACTTTACTTAATAGAGATTGCGCCGCATGTGGGGGCGTTGTGGGGGGTTTGGGGGTTGTATCCCCCCACATTTTACTGAAAACTTCACTTTTTCCCTGTTTTTAGGGAAAAAGTTAAGTTTACAGTAAAATGTGGACAGTTACAACCCACAAACCCCCCATAATGCCGGCGCGATCTCTATTAAGTAAACTGGGGGGCTCCCCAACAAACCCCCCGTCGGATCCCCTAAAAACAGTAATTTTCTTCGGCACACGCCTCCGTCTTGCGCTCAGTTGACGGCGCGCGCCTTTGTCTTTCACGGGGTTGTCTATGAACCCTTTCCCAGGTACTGTACATGCCCTCCTTGAAGTTGTACACTCTGGAATTTGAGCGCACAGCTTATAGAATACTGACCAAGGGCAGTTACACTTATAAATGCTAACTGGTCCTAGTACCAATTAAGGCAAATCTAGCCTATTATTGGTTGTTAACATTAATTATCGGCTCATTATTAAATTGTTACACGTACAACTGACTTTTTTCTATATCTTGTGTGTGCAAATTTGCATGCATGTCACAAATGTAGGAGCACAGCTGTCTAGAATTGGAAATCTTGTGCCCAGCATGGGGCCTTGAGCACCAGCGCATTCTCCTTTTTGAAGCAAGTTCCATGATTGCTGGCACTACAGCTACCAAAGAGAACTGAGTTTTGGATTGTGAATAAAGACTTTTTTTGGTCTTTTTAACTTTGCTTTTGTGACCTCACTCTAGGAGGTTTCTTTTCTTGGTCTTTCTTTAGTGAACTTGAGGTAGTACCAATCAATTAATAAATCTATCTGTCTTTCTGTATTTGATTTATTTTGTTTCATGTTTTGCACTTTCTCATTGTTTTTTTCCCTAAATGTATCTTTATCTTCTTTAAAGATTGTAGTTCACCCCTCTTTCCTTTTGTATCGATAACTATTTATACGTATATATTGAACATTATTTGTATAAAATTGTTTTATTTTTTTGTCTCCTAACTTTAAATTGTCATACGCATTGAAGTATTTGACATTGCGTGTACAACAAACTTTTAATAAACTTGAAACTTAACTATCCCCCTCCTTTACTAGCACAAGTTTTAATGCCAGCAGTGGCAGTAGCTCATAGGAATTCAATGAGCGTCGGAGCAATTACCGCTGCTGCCGACGCTAAAACCCACGCTGTGCATTAGTAAAGGAGGTGGGTTTGTGTCTGACATAAAAATGAAATGCAATATAATAATAATATTGTACATTAAATAATATCCTCCTTTTTTATAAAGCCATGCTAGTGGCTGCCGCATGGCAAAAGCCCCGATGCCCTTTAAATCCCTATGGGCTGCGGGGCTATTATCGTAGCGGCAGCCGCTAGTGTGGTTTTGAAAAAGGGGGGGATGTGTAGGTGCAATAAACTAATTATGTTCATGCATTTTCATCTTGTAGTTCTTATTTGGGACAAAAGGACTTTTCATCATAAAGGATGCTATCTCAGTTTTGCATGGTATGTTGCTTTGTAGACAAACCAAAGCACTATAAATGAATATAGGTGCTTACTTCATATATCAATGTAGTAGCTAGGAAATAATTTCTTTCCTGCTAAACAAGCAACCATATTAGATTTTTACCGACCCTCAGTGGCACCACTCAGGACTCAAACCTTTCATTGTCCTGAGCTTTACGTGTCTGCTCGTCACTGGGTCTAATGATCTTTTTCATAGAGCTAAATGTTTTTTAGACTTTTTAACTTTTTATATTTATTTATATTTTTATACTTAGCTTAAAGCTGTGGCTAAGTCCTCTTGGCTCGAGATGTCAGCGTTTATAAGGGATGTCAAAGCCGACATGTTTCGCCTAAATAGCTTTTTCAAGGCTTCATCCCTCTTCACCACCGACTACCACTGTAACCGCCAATTCTTTACACCCTAAAGAATTGGCGGTTACAGTGGTAGTCGGTGGTGAAGAGGGATGAAGCCTTGAAAAAGCTATTTAGGCGAAACATGTCGGCTTTGACATCCCTTATAAACGCTGACATCTCGAGCCAAGAGGACTTAGCCACAGCTTTAAGCTAAGTATAAAAATATAAATAAATATAAAAAGTTAAAAAGTCTAAAAAACATTTAGCTCTATGAAAAAGATCATTAGACCCAGTGACGAGCAGACACGTAAAGCTCAGGACAATGAAAGGTTTGAGTCCTGAGTGGTGCCACTGAGGGTCGGTAAAAATCTAATATGGTTGCTTGTTTAGCAGGAAAGAAATTATTTCCTAGCTACTACATTGCTTTGTAGACAAAAACATCCTGAGGTAACACAGTATATGTGTTTGTGGTGTTGACTAGCTAAGTGCCATGAGAATGAAACAAAATGCCCTAGGAAGAAATACACAAAGGAAAATGAATGGATTCCAAAAGAGACCAGTAAGATAGATTGTCATGAAAGTAGGAAAGCATATATTGAAAAGAAAAAGTGACTGTGCTGGGATGTGATGTCTACTATTAAATTTCTATCCACTTCTGTGAAGGAGGCCTGTATATCACACCAATGTAAATATATTCCCCTTTCCTTCTTTCCAAATTGATCCATAGTACCTCTTCCTTGCCCTGCAGATCCTGCAATTGTGTGGCTTTAATATGATCTTTAACATATAACGTTACTTCCCCTCCTTTTCTTCCTACCCTGCCTTTCCTGAACAGATTATAGCCCTGTTATAACTAAATTTTAGTCATGGTTCTCTGTGAACCATATCTCTGTGATTACCACTATATCCAACTCATTTTCTTCCATCACAGCTTCTAGATCCAGAATCTTGTTTCCCATACTTCAAGGTATATACTGATTTCCAGACATTGCCCCTTTTCCCCATCCATATAGAAGTATTCAGTGATTTACTTACTTGAGGGCTTATACTCACCTGGAGGCTTTGATCATCCAGCCCCATTCACTTCTAGTTTAATACTCTCTTCAGTAGATTAGCCATCCTACCACCAAAGACACTTCTTCCCTTCTTTGATAGATGTACAAGGTGCTACTCAAAAGTTCGGGGAATGTGAACAGCATGCGCAAACTGGATATAGTATGCCCTTCCGCCACTAGAGGTGTCTAGCAGTATGCTTTGTGAATCAGTGTGCCAATCAGTGTAAGGTTGTGTTTTAGTGACTCAGCAGATTTTGATATGACAGATTTTACTGAGCAAAGAATCTGCATAAAATTGTGTTTCAAACATTAAAAAACTTCTGCAGAAACCCATCATATGCTCCAGGAAGCCTTTGGAGATAATGCCATGTGCCAAAGCAAATCTTTCTTTGATACAAAACTTCAAGGATGGACGAACATCTGTCCACGACGATGACCGTTCTGGACGACCGTCAACAAGCATATCACTGGAAACCGTAGGCAAACTATCCACAATGTTTGTGAGATAGTAAGACAGTGATACTGTGAGGTTTTGAAGCGGTTGAGTGAGAGCATTCGGTGCAAATACCCAGACAAGTGGTAAAACAAAAATTGATTGCTCCACCATGGCAACACGCCTGCTCACACATCACTCTTTATTTGACAATTCCTAACTTCCAGAAACATTACAGTGATTACGCACCCTCCCTATTCACCTGACCTTGCCCCCTGTGATTTTTTTCCTATTCCCCAAAATGAAATTATGACTGAAAGGGTGCCGTTTTAACATGACTGAAGAGATCCATGCAGAATTGCAGGAGGTCCTCGAGGTACTCACCAAGATGACTTCCATAGATGCATGGACTCAGGTGAAAAACGCTGAGATCGCTGTATATATTCTCAAGGGGTCTAGTTTGAAGGAGATGGTGGAAACTAGGAGTATCTGTATGCAATTTTTTAAACAATTGAATTCCATGAACATTTGGGTAGCACCTTGTATACCAACCCTGCTCAGCAGCCCTTGGAAAATCATCCCATAGTCCAGGATGACAAAACATCTTCGACAACACCATCCACGTAGCCACATATTTAATTCCAGGATGCGTGCTTCTCTGACCTGGCCCTTACCCTCAAAGGGAGGATGGACGAGAATACCATATGTACACCTGACTACTTCATTCTCTCTTCCAGAGCCACAAAGTCACTTTTCATACATATGCAGGGGTACCTGGCAGTATCATTAGTGCAAAATCCTCAGAGTTCAGTCTCAAAATTAAGAGGCTGAAACCAGCAAGAACTCTTCAAGGAGCGCTTTTCAGTTAGGGTGAGATGATTCACACACTGAAATAATAAAGATGGTAAGTGAGACCACACAGAAGCACTCCAAACTAACAAGAAGATCCCACTGATCTCAGCATAAGGTACAAGTAGGGGAGGAAACCTGCTTGGTAACAGCAAAATCTGACAAGGTTCCACGTTTCATTCATTGATCCTATTTTATATTTTTCTTTATTGTTTAATTTTTCTTATTATGTTTTTTAAATTTAATTGAAGGACCGAAGGTTCCTGATCATATAAAAAAAAATTAGAAAAACCAATTTCGATAAATGAATTGCAGATAGCATTGAAGTCCCTTAGAGTTGGATCCGCTCCAGGTGGTGATGGTTTTACAGTTGAGTTTTATAAATCATTCTAAATTACCCTGTTGCCATATCTGTTGAATTTATTTCAGTCTCAACTAAATAAAGGTTGTATTACAGGTGCCATGGCAGACTCGTTAACCATAGTTTTGCCTAAGCCAAATAAAGATCCTACAGTGGTTTCAAACTACAGGCCTATTTCTTTAATTAATGTTGATGGAAAACTGTTAGCTAAAATTTTGGCTATACGTTTGGCTAAAGCTCTCCCTTATATTATTGGAATGCACCATACAGGATTCATTGCTCAAAGGCATTCTTCTAACAACACTAGGCTTGCATGTCATATGCTGAATTTGTCAAAAGCCTTAAATGATCCGTTTTTTTCTGTATCTCTTGATGCAGAGAAGGCCTTTGATCGTGTTGAATGGACCTTCATGTACCAAGCGTTGGCATGGTTTGGTATTGGCCCAGGATTTATACAAATGGTTCAAACATTGTATAGTTCCCCTGTTGCTAAACTGTATATTAATAACAATTTTTCAGAAGGCTTTAGGTTGCAACGGGGGGTTAGACAAGGTTGTCCCTTATCTCCTTTGCTTTTTGATATTGTTTTGGAACCCTTGTTATTAGCTATTCAGCAAGCGGAGGAGATTCAGGGTATTCCCTATAAGGATCGAGATTATAAGATCTCGGCTTATGCGGATGATATTTTGCTCTATTTAAGGAATCCTGAGACAACCGTTCCATGTTTACTTAAAATGATTGAGAAATTTGGGAAATTTTCAGGTTATAAGATAAATTGGTCTAATCAGAAATTCTTCCACTCAATGTACATTGTACAAAAGGTTTGTTTGATTCATTTCCTTTTCTTTGGAAGGAAGATGGAATAAAATATTTAGGCACTTGGATTAAAAATACATTGGATGAAACAATGAAAATAAATGAAAAATCGTTATTGCAGAAGGTTACGGAAATGTGTGAGCAATGGAATCCTTTACACCTTTCTTGGTGGGTGAGAGTCCAAACTATTAAGATGATGATTTTGCCTGTGGTTTGTTACCAGATGGGTATGTTACCGGTATATTTTCAAGGGTCCTTTTATAAAAAATTAAATAGCATTCTGTTAAAATTTATTTGGCTGAGTAAAACTCCTAGAGTGGATTTGGTATCCTTACAAAAATCAATTTCAGAGAGAGGGGTAAATTTTCCAAATTTTTATAGGTACCACCAAGCCTATATTTTGCGCCAAGGTATGTATTGGATCCTCCCAGAACTCATAGAAAAACTCCCAGACTGGTTATGGTTAGAATGGCAACTTATGTCTCCATTGCGCCTGTGCCATGTGCTCAGTATCAAAATGCCTAGCTACAGTAAGGACAACAGAATACTAGCCGATACATGGAAAACTTTACGGTATGTAAGCAATTTAACAACTATTCCAATTTACAAATCTACAAATCAATCTATATGGGTAAACTCCAAGATTCAAATTGGCGGAGAAAGGCTAGTCTGGAAGCATTGGATGGTAGCAGAAATACATATATTGGATGATGTTATTTCTAATGGTGTTATGCTTGAATTTTCACAGTTGCAACATAAGTTTGGACTTAATAAATCAGAAAATTTTAGATCGTTGCAACTGAAGCATGCCATTCAGGCGGGGTTCCCTGATTGGAAAAACCTTAATAATCATTATAGTATGGAGTTTCTTTGTTTTCAGACAGACTTCTTGGGTCACCAGGCCGCCCAGTGGTATAAAGTATTATGTGGATTTACTAAAAAGAAATTAAAAACTGGTTTAAGAGATATTTGGAACATTGAGATTAAGCATTGTCACAACCCTAGCCCTGAAGCCCGGCTTGTGCTGGGGAAGGCTGCGCCTATCCCTAAGCTTACCTTAAAAAGGGCTAACCAGAGTGACAGGCTGAGCTCAGACAAGCAGATAAGACCTGAGTTCCCATTAAACCATCAGTTTACAGGGCACTGGGGAGGGGAAGATGAGAGTGGGAATAGCCCGGTGCAGCAGGAGGTGCCTTTGAAAAAAGAACAGCCTAAGAGGCAGGCTCACAGCACAGCCAAGGCACAACTGCTGGACCCAATTAGGGCTAATCAGAAAGCCCAGCAGAAGCTACAGATTTTTCCTCCCCCTTGCAGGTTAGGGCGTGTCCAGCTCAGGGCTTTAGAGGCCCAGCTCAGGAGAAACAAGGCAGTCTACCCTGGGTCAGCCCAGGAAGGAGGCTCAAGGGACTGGGCTCCTGATCCCTCACAGAATCTGGATGTTGAGATGGCAGATGTTACCTCTGTCCCTGAGACCAACCAGGTTTTTTTCTTCTCAGGTGGGTACCCGGGATGATTCTTTATTTAGGGTCAAATCTCATTGGACCCCTCCGGGACCCATGGATGCTCACATCAGAGTATTCCGTGACTTGATATTACGTGATATTGATCAGCTTGGACAGATTTCTCCTGGTCGTTACTTTGTTAATATGACCAGGGTGCAACAGCTTGCTCTGGAGTCCCTTAGAGATACCCCTGACTTGGACATCAAACCCGCTGATAAGGGCGGAGCTGTGGTCGTTCAATCTTTGACCCAGTACAATGCTCAGGTGGACGCGCATATCTCCAACGCAGATTGGTATGTTAAACTTGAGAAGGATCCCTCCCCCGCTCTGCGTCAGGAGATTGCAGCTGTGGTGCAGGAGGCACTGCAGAACAACATCATCACTAAATCTGAGGCCAGATATTTATCCCAGGCCCCCAGCTGCAACCCCCACTTTTACACTGTACCCAAAATTCATAAAACTCTTAATGACCCCCCGGGTAGACCTATTGTGTCGCTCCGGGGTACCATCCTTGAACCCTTGTCTAAATTGGTTGACCATTTTTTGAAACCCCAGGTTGCTCAGGCACGGTCTTTTGTACTTGACACCACCAATTTTCTTAATAAAATTGATACTATCCAGGTGCAGCAGTCCGATCTTCTGGTAACCATGGATTTGGAAGCTTTATATAGCAATATACCTCAGACTGAAGCCTTAAAGATTGTTGAACATCATCTATCAACAGAGCCTCACTATCGTATAACCAAAGCCTTTCTCATGCAATTGGCCACCTTGGTGTTACAAAAGAACTTTTTTGAAGTACGTGGTGAGTTTTATCTCCAAACTCACGGGGTAGCCATGGGCACTGCCATGGCCCCCAGTGTGGCTAATCTTTATGTCACAAATTTTGAGGAACGCCTGCTATATCCATCTGCATGGATGATTCATATCGCCACATGGCTTCGCTTCATTGACGATGTGTTCCTCATTTGGACAGACACCAAGGTTAGGTTTTATGAGTTTTTGACTTGGCTCAATACTCTTGACAGGCATTTAAAGTTTACTGCCACTGTCAATACAAGCAGTGTTACCTATCTGGATACCAGGGTTAGCAAAGAGCAGGGTAAACTGGTTACTACTGTGTTTCGCAAACCTACGGATTGGACTTCATATTTACATTACACCAGTTGCCATCCTGTCCGGTTGCGCCAGTCGGTGCCCGTGGGGCAATTCCTCAGGATTTGTCGGATCTGCTCAACATTGAGAGAGTACAAGGCTCAGGCAAAGGCTCTGTCTCTGCGTTTTAAGGCTCGTGGTTATCCTGATTGGATTATCAGAAGAGTGTACCGCAGAGCCCGCTATGCCCACCCTGAATTGTTAAGGGCTCCTGCCATTCGGCCTCCTTTAGAGCAACAGGTGTGTGTTATATCATTTTCTAATCAAGCCCACCAGATAGCCAATATTGTGAGGAAGCATTGGCATGTTTTGGGACATCATACCATTTTTAAGGAGACCCCGTGTATTGCTTTTGCTCGGTCTAAGAACTTGAAAGACCTTCTGGCTACCAGGAGTCGGGCCCGCAGTGGGGGCAGCCATCAACCATGTGGACATTGTGATATGTGTCATTTATCTCTGTCAATTTCCACCTGACAACATCCCCGGACTCAACGCACTTACCATCTTAGAGCGCAAACTTCGTGTGATTCTAAATGGGTAGTTTATGTCATCATCTGCCCGTGCGGTTTGTGCTATGTGGGACGGACCAGCAGAAGTGTTAGGGTCAGACTGCAAGAACACAGAAGCCAGATCCGTATTGGATCTCAGTCTGCCCCTTTGGTACCCCACTGTGCTGATTTTGGCCAGTTTTACTGACCTATCTTGGTTCGTGCTTGAGCAAGTCCCTTGGGACTTTAGGGGGGATCGACAGGCTCATCTGAATCTCAGGGAACAATATTGGATTTTTCAATTACAATCTGTTCAGCCGAATGGCCTTAACGAAAGTATGGAATGGAATACCATTGTCTAATAGGGTTCTTGGCTTCTTTTAGATAATGGATTTTGGATACAGGGTATGGTGTGCCTGTGTGCTTGTGGGTGTGTGTGGGGGAGGAACTTTTCTGATTGTGGTGTTTCTATTGGTGGGTGTTCTTTGTTCCCTCCCTCTTTCTTTTTCTGTTCCTTTTTGTAGTTATGTTTGTGTTGAGTGCTGGCACAGCATGATTGGTTGGTTCGTGCATGATGTCACCTGTAGATCTGTTTTAGCTGGTGTGCTCTCCCTCCCGGGCACCCCGCCCTCCAGCCGTCCTCTCTGCTCGTGTTCTGTTGGAGGCCAGGTTCCTGAAGAAGGGCTCCTCCCGAAACCAGCGCGGTTGAACCTTTCCTCCTGGAGCGGTTTTTCCGTCGGTGTGACAGTTTTGGATAAGTATTGTTTACTTTTGGATATGTTCTTCACTTTTTGGCATGGTTTTTGATTTCGTTGTGATTTTGTGCGTGCTTTTTGAGGGGGTTCGGCTGGCAGGGTTTGTGTGGGGGTCGCTCAGGTTGCTTGCTTGTGTTGTGTTGAGTTTTATTTACTCACCTTGATTGTTGATTGCTTTGATTCTTGCACACACAGGGCGCTCGATGATGGTGTGTGGGTGGAGGTTTATTGCCTTGACCCAGAAGTGAAGTGTCGGAGCTGCGCTCCTATCACTGAGGGTTCACACTGAGAGCGCCCTACAACATTATACAGTGTGTCATGCTCTTTTGACTTGTTACACTGTATTTGGCTTATAAGTTGTGAGACAAGTTTGGCACTGTGGGCTTCCCCCACACAGACCTTGATGTGACTTGGTTGCCTTCTTTGTTTTTTCTAGTTTAGGATTTGTTTGGCAAATTAGAAGTGTCTTGTTGTTGTTGTTCTCCTGAGACCAACCAGCCAGCCAGCCAGGATACCATTGAATTCATGGATACTTCCCTGGAACCTGAAGATAGCTCTATGGATCAAAGCTAAGTTTGATTTCTTTGGGGTTTTTGGTGGCTGTTAAATTTGGTTTTCTTTTAAGGCTGTCTAGGAGCGCAAGGCAAGGGCAGGCAGTGTGAGCAGTGCTAGGTTCACAGCTGCAGGTGTGCCTCATTACCTATGACAGTGAAGAAAGAGTTTTTTTTTCTTGTTTGAACATTTGGACTTTTGGTTTTGTCTCTCTGTTTGAATGGGACTTTGTGGCTGCCCGGAAGAAAGGGGTAGTATTGGGGAAGAATCCACACAAGATCCTCAGGGCGGGATTGTGGGGCCAGTTTTTTGGCAAGCTATAAATTAGTGGATTCAGCTACTCCCCTCCCCCACCAACTATCTGTTAAGTTGGCTGGGAAAGGCCGGCTAAAACCTGGGCCTAGGCAGCACAAGCTAACTGTGTTTAAAAACCCATTGTGAAGCTCCCGTTTTTGCTTTTTGGTTTTTTTTATAGTTTGTTGTGTTGGTTCCTGCACTGGAGCGGCTGGAGGATAAGGACTCTTCTGTTGGTGATCACTGAGGAGGGCGAGTCTTCGGTGGAGGATAGCCTGGCAACCAGACGGAAGTAGTCGGAGGACGCATCCAGTAGGAACGGGACTTACCTCTGCTGAACCGAATCTGGAAGGTGGCCATTTAAGGACCCGACCTGAGTCCCAGAGGAGCAAGCCGTGCGGAGAACGACTGGAGGCCAAGGAGGCCTATAATACAAGGCGCAGACTCACCAGTACCTTCGGTAAGAGTACCCGAGCTAAGGGGCTGGTGAGGGGAGATAGCTAAGCTGTCTGGAGGTACCGCACTTGGTTTCGTTTCTTTTTGTTTCTGTTCCAGACCCGGAAGGAAGATGGACCAGCAGCAGCTGATGGCGTTCCTGGCCGGGGAAAGACAGAAGCAAAGCGAGGACCTGCAAGCTGTGCTAAAAGCCAACCAGGACCTATGGTACCGTTCTCAGGAACTTGCAAGGCGACAGCAGGATGAGATGGTGATGGCGATGGGGGAACAAACTAAGGTACTCACGCAACTTTTGCAAAAACCCACGCCAGCCACAGGCAGTGAGCCGGGACTGCATTACACTCAGCAACCGGTAGGAGCAGCTAACCCACTCTCGATGCTGAACTTATGCAAAATAACACCGGCTGATGCACCGGATGAATTTTTGTGTGCCTTCGAGAGAGTAGCTACTGCTGCTGGTTGGCCGCAGGGACAGTGGGCTGTCAGGCTTTTGCCTTGTCTAGCTGGGGAGACACTGGCAGCATTTCAGACACTTAACCCAGAGCTAGCCAACAACTACCAGGCAGTGAAAAGTCACATCCTGGAATACTTAGGGTTTACTCCTGAGCACTACAGGCAAACATTTAGATCCACTGTAATGCAGGGAAAAGAGAGATCCAAGGCCTTAGTGCAAAAGCTATCCAAATTAGCGGAAAGATGGTTGCACTCATGGCTAGGAGATCCCAGAGCTCTATTTTTAGAGATAGTAAGGGAACAGCTTCTGGAATCAGTCCCCAAAAACTTGCAGGGCTGGGTCCGGAGACAAGGCTGCAAAACCCTTGCTCAGACTCTGGAGGTTGCAGAGGCTTATTTGGATGCCCAGGGCGCTTGCAAGGAAGAACGGGCAGCCTCTGTACAGAGTCTGGAGAAGGGGAAGGCAGTCAGAGACCAAGGCCAACCTCACAAAACCTCTGGGTATGCCAAGCCTAAGGAGCCTTCGCAGATAGAGGCCCTCTGATGTTATCGGTGTGGGAAGGCAGGGCATACTCAGAGATATTGTAGGGACCGTAAGGACCTGATGATAACCCAGGGGACAGACACCAAGATCCCTGAGGAGTATCGGGTGGTGGTCTCGGTGGCAGGTAGGGAGGTCTCGGCCCTCGTCGATACCGGGGCCGAGCAATCAGTAACGTCAGGCCAGTTGTGGGCCGAGTTAGGAAAGGACCAAAGCTTGGGGGCGGAGAAGGTTCCCATTACCTGCATTCATGGGGAATCCAGGGAATATCCTCTTAGGCCCATGACTATAGAGTACGGGAGGGAGAGAACCCACATCCCTGTAGCGGTCTTAGAATCTGCTCCCTACCCGTTAATCCTGGGCAGAGACTGGCTAACCCAGGCTCGGACAGGGACTCCTGAAGGAAAGGGGGGCCCGGAGAAATGTGTGTTAGGAAGCCAGGTGGAAGGGAGAATAACTGCCTCATCGAGGAGAGGGCGTCGACCTAGGGCGCCAAGACAAAAGAGCTGGAGTCTGACTATTCGCTGGGCCCCGCTTTCAGATAGAGCCATAGCACCCACCCGGGCCTATGCTAAGGCAGCTGGATAAGACCTCTACGCGGCCCAAGAGCAGTCTATCCCCACTAAGAGTAGGGCCCTAGTGATGACGGATATCCAGGTGTCACCTCCACCAGGTTCCTATCTCCGGATAGCCCCACGATCTGGGTTGGCTCTTAAACATTCAGTAGATGTAGCTGCCGGGGTTATTGACCATGATTTTAGGGGAAACGTGGCAGTACTCCTTGTCAACCAGGGAGATACGGATTACAAGGTACAGGTCGGGGACCGGATTGCGCAAATAGTTTGCGAAAGGATTTGGCACCCTGGGTTAGAACAGTGGGCACGTCTCCTTGAGACGAACAGGGGTCAGCAAGGGTTTGGTTCTACTGGAGTAGGAACATCAGGACCTAGCCCACTCCCGGAATCGGCACTCATCCCTAAGGAGAATAAGAGGGAAACAGACCTAGCCGCACTAGGTGCGGAGATCTTAATGCTAAAAGGGGAGTTAGCAGCGGCTCAACAGGAATGGGAAACAAGCTTTAACTCTCGAGCAGAGGCTAGTTTTTGATCCTGGAGAGATCCTCTGGACCGTGATAACGAGAGGTCCCGAGAAGAGATCACAGCCCAGTGTCAGCGAGAATCTGATAACCTTAGGAAACTGTTAGAACAAATGAATGCTCAAATGAAGTTAGTTCAGGGGCAGATAAAGGAAAGAAAAAGCCCAACAGCAAGCTGTCCAGCACAGTGTCAAAGAAATAAATACACTGTGTGGTGAGCTAACGAATAAAACAGGAAGAGTGGAGAGTTGGGTTGAACAACAGCAAGCTCAGGGGGAGCAGCTGGAGCATCACGCCCAACATTTTGAACGGGTGTTAGACACCTTTAAGGAAATGGAACAAGGCATGAGTGAGTTAAAAGAACAAATCACTCAGATGCAAAAAGAGGAGCTAGGGGGAATGACTCAGGTTATCGCAGCCTTAGCTCAACTGGTGGATGGGTTGGAGAGTCCGAAGGGTTATAACAATGGGGCCTCAGAAGGGCAATATGAGACCCCCATTTTAAGGTGGCCCGAGGATTTTGAGGACCCAGACACACCTCCCCTAAGCCAAGGGAAAAAGTTTAATAAACCCCGGAAACACTACTGAGCATCGCCCAGGCAAGCTTAGCAGCAATGTGGATAGTTTGTCCAGGATCCAACAGGAAGAGGTAACATCTTCACAGAATAGGGACAGGCAGCCGTTAAGGGTGGGGGTATGTCACAACCCTAGCCCTGAAGCCTGGCTTGTGCTGGGGAAGGCTGCGCCTATCCCTAAGCTTACCTTAAAAAGGGCTAACCAGAGTGACAGGCTGAGCTCAGACAAGCAGATAAGACCTGAGTTCCCATTAAACCATCAGTTTACAGGGCCCTGGGGAGGGGAAGATGAGAGTGGGAATAGCCCGGTGCAGCAGGAGGTGCCTTTGAAAAAAGAATAGCCTAAGAGGCAGGCTCACAGCACAGCCAAGGCACAACTGCTGGACCCAATTAGGGCTAATCAGAAAGCCCAGCAGAAGCTACAGATTTTTCCTCCCCCTTGCAGGTTAGGGCGTGTCCAGCTCAGGGCTTTAGAGGTCCAGCTCAGGAGAAACAAGGCAGTCTACCCTGGGTCAGCCCAGGAAGGAGGCTCAAGGGACTGGGCTCCTGATCCCTCACAGAATCTGGATGTTGAGATGGCAGATGTTACCTCTGTCCCTGAGACCAACCAGCCAGCCAGCCAGGATACCATTGAATTCATGGATACTTCCCTGGAACCTGAAGATAGCTCTATGGATCAAAGCTAAGTTTGATTTCTTTGGGGTTTTTGGTGGCTGTTAAATTTGGTTTTCTTTTAAGGCTGTCTAGGAGCGCAAGGCAAGGGCAGGCAGTGTGAGCAGTGCTAGGTTCACAGCTGCAGGTGTGCCTCATTACCTATGACAGTGAAGAAAGAGTTTTTTTTTTCTTGTTTGAACATTTGGACTTTTGGTTTTGTCTCTCTGTTTGAATGGGACTTTGTGGCTGCCTGGAAGAAAGGGGTAGTATTGGGGAAGAATCCACACAAGATCCTCAGGGCGGGATTGTGGGGCCAGTTTTTTGGCAAGCTATAAATTAGTGGATTCAGCTACTCCCCTCCCCCACCAACTATCTGTTAAGTTGGCTGGGAAAGGCCGGCTAAAACCCGGGCCTAGGCTGCACAAGCTAACTGTGTTTAAAAACCCATTGTGAAGCTCCCGTATAAAGACTATATAGTTTTGGTGGCTTTAGCTTGCCCTTTGGGGACTGTGAATCTAACAGGGCAAGGCTACCATAGAGTCATTGTTGAACTTACCTGCAAGAAAGGTGTGGGCTGGAATTTTTGTAAGCCCAGATTTTTGTTTATATTTGAGTGCAAAGCCTGCACTATAGCTGTTCGCTATCACAGCAATAAAGTTGAACTAAAATACTTTTGCAAACCTTTATTGGACCTGACATTTATTTTGTTTTATATTGATAAGAACCAGCAGGATCTTCAATTTCTTTTGAGGACACGTCTAAGTCGGTCGTTACTGAACCTTGGTTGGGGGACATCCGGAAAACCCAGTTTCACAGCATGAAATTACTGCATCTCAATGGCCACGAATTTGGTCTTGGAGGATGAAATGTACGGTGTCTGCATCTATGAGACAAACTTGTTTTTTTCTGTTACATAGAGTGTTATGGACCCCTGTTAGGTTGCAAAAATTAGATAGTTCTTTGTCTAATAGATGTTGGCATTGACATCTAGAAGCAGGAACTTTAGATCATTTATTGTTTCATTGCCCATATATTATGAATTTTTGGAAATCAATTTGGGACCAAATTAATAATTTATTAGATAACCCAGTGGCATTATCCTATGATACTGTGATATTTGGTATGGAAATGAGAGCAAAAAGTCAGATTTCTGCTAACAACAATAAATTATTACTAATAATGACTGGTGTTGCCATTCAGCAAGTTACATAAAATTGGAAGGATTGGAGGAGATTAAATTATAACTTTTGGTGCAATTCTTTATGCCATATCTATAAAATGGAAAGATTTATTGCTTTACAAAGGGGATATTTTAAGAAATTTCAGGATGTGTGGAAACCATTAACAAAATATTGTAAGGATTAAGTAAAATTATTTCCCTTATATTTATCAGTTTAGGATGTAGGGAGGGGGTATTTTATTATTAAATATATTATATAATAATGGAATGTATGGTTGGGAGGGATGGGAAAGGGGAAGGGATAAAAATTTATGTAATGTACCAATGATTGTTTATAAGTGATGTATTTATTGTTACTGTGAATGAATATATTTAACACTTAATGTAATTTTAAAAATGAATAAAGAATTAAAAAAAAAAAAACAACTTTATATACCGCTAATATAGCCAACTCTTCTTAAAACTTTCTCAATTTAACTTTCTTTAATACCTTAATGATTGGAATAATCTCCAATATATCTTCATATTTACTTATCTTAGATGTGCAGACAGCCAGAGCCCGACGGGACCCATTTCACCAGATATACTGGCTTTATCAAGGGTTCACATAAGCTGCTGTATAAATTCTCAGCAATGGCGTTCATTCACCAAGTTATAGGCCAAGCCTTGATAAAACCAGTAGATCTGGCGAAACAGGTCCTGTTGGGCTTTAGCTATATACACAGTATATAAAATTGGATGTGTGTATGTATGTTACAGCATAACTCTGAAATGCATGGACAGATTTCCAACCAAACTTGGTATACATATCACTTACTATCTGGGAACAAACATTGTGGGGGTGGGAAGGGGGTGACATGTAAAAATTATCAAAACTAACATATTTTAGTGTCTACCCCATAGTTTTCATAATATTCGGGCTCACAGATATGAATACTCAGCATAACTCTGAAACGCATGGACAGATTTCTACCAAACTTGGTATACATAAAACTTACTATCTCTGGCAACAAATACTGTGGGGGTAGGAGGAGGTGGGAAGGGGGTGACATTTGAAATGACAGATATTAGTGTCTAATCCATAAATGCATGGAGAGATTTCAGCCAAACTTGGTACATATATGACTTACTATCTGGGCACAAAGACTGTGTGTGGGAGGGGGGCAGAGGGGGGACATAAAAAACAACAGATATTAGTGTCTAATCCATAAACGCATGGAGACATTTCAACCAAACTTGGTACACATATGACTTACTATATGGGGAAAGATACTTTGGGGGAGGGAAGGGGGTGGCATGTAAAAATGATCAAAAACGACAGATATTAGTGTCTAACCCATAGTTTCGAGCTCACTGAGATGAATACTGACACTCCCGATGCTGTTTAAGTCCAAGTTCAGCCGCATAGAGAGGAACATTCCTGTGTGACATGTGGAGGGTGAGACATGTGGGAGGTGGGACATTTTTGGGATAAATAAAAATCTGGGCAATGTTGAGTAATCTGCTAGTAAAAAATAAAGAAAAAGAAGCCTTTTAGTCAACAGCTTTCTCCTTAAGCAAATATATGAAATTTATATATGCAGATTATATAAGCAGTTCACAGATTGCTGTTAAAACTATCTTTAACGCTGAGCCTCTACAACCTCTTCCTTAGAACCAGGCTTACTGAGAGTTAGGCATTAGGCCAGCATTCCTCCCCTCAAGAGTCACCTGTGGAGTCTGATCTCTAAGAAAGTCCTCAGAGCTTTTGGTCTTTCACTTTAGAACTTGAGACCTTGGCATTTGGTCGAACATACAGAGATTCAGTATCAATCCTAGCAATATACGAGAGTACTCAGACTTAAAGACTCTTGCTGTCAGTATGTTTTGCAGTCTCTTTGGTGGACATTTTTGAATCAAGTGAAGCCAGCGGGTATCATATAATTTGATCTTTCTTTTTCTTTGGTTCAAAAGAGTATGATTTTCTTTTCAAAAGTGACAACATTATTCTTTGCCCCTCTGTAGCTGAAAAGGAAGGAGGCACTGCTGGTCCAAACCTGCCACTCTTTCTTTTTAAATTATCACTTGCTTAGTTGTTTTTTGGGGTTAACTTTACAGTTGTGTACTTTAGTTGAACTCAGAGCAAGTAAGGGGCGAGCAAAGCATACATTCTTTATTCTATTGCTGTTTCATAAAATGCTTTAGATTATAAGAAAAAAAAGCCCCATCTAATTAAATTTAATTAAGCAAGCTAAAGGTGATAAATAACTGAACCTATTTTCATCAATTACTTTATACTGTGTTGTTCCATTTTAGCTTACTCTCAGCTGAGTTGGAAATGCATTCCATATGAGTTTCAGGCAGAGATTACTAACCATAAACTAGAACAATCCTGGGAGTAGACAGAGGAAGAAACATGGCAGTTTTTAAAATATACAATATAAATATGCCTCCCACATAATAGACATAGGCCAGCAATATAACTCTGGAATAAAAGATACTCCATTTAGCCATAAAGTATACATTTTTTTTCCAAAATATCTACGGATTCTAGTCCTGGATGCTTATAAATTGTAAATAAACTGTGGGTGTTTTAGAGGATACTGAAAATAGGTGTTTCATTGTTTTCACAATGTGAGCAGTGCTTCTCATTGCATTTTTTTTGGTTGACTCAATTCCAGAAAGCTTACATTTCATTTTTCTAGAAGCTTTTCAATGAAATTCTTTTAAATTAAATTCTTTCACCATGACTGTAGCACTCTCTTCTGCAATCACCCCTCCTGTCCAGTATGAATTATTGTCTCTAAGCGCAGTATTTATTTAAAAAATTATTCTCCATTTAAAAAACTGAGGGGCTCATAATCGAAATGAATATACATCTAAAAATTGGCCTAAATCGGCACTTAGACAATCAGTGAGACAAGTCGTTCAAGTGCCGATAATCGAACTGGGTTTTAGACCTATCTAAAAATGACTTAGGCCTTCACAGTGCTGCAGTATGCCCAGAGCTAAAAGGGGCATTTTAGGAGGAGTGGTGAGGGTGGGACGTAGGCCATCCTAGACTTAGGACTCCTTTTACTAAGCCGCGCTAGCGGGGTTATTTCGCGTGACTTTTCATCACACGCTAGCCCCCCGCGCTGGCCAAAAACTACCACCTACATCAAGAGGAGGCGGGTAGCGGCTAACACGTCCCGCGGTTTAGCATGCGCTATTAAACCGTGTTAAACCGCTAGCACAGCTTATTAAAAGGAGCACTTAGTCGTCCTGCATGTATAACTGAAAGTTTTACAACACTGCCTAGACAGAACTTGGACGTTGTGACTTAGGCCATCTAAAACCAGGTCTAAGTCACAAGAAGGTATCTAAAGTGACCAAATAACCACTGTATGGACAAAGTACAGACCCCTACACACTCCCCCAGTGATCACTGAACCCTCCCCCCCTCCACTGCCATAAAAAATCATAATTACAACTTTACATCTGCCTCCAGAACATCAGATCCTGGCAGCCTGGCATAGGAAAGCCTAGTAGAGCTGTACAGAGGTGGCTTAAGTGGTCTGGGGGGTGAGCTAGTGAACCATGGAGAGGAGGACCCAGGCCTATAAGCCACTCTAACCACTGCATGCATGGTGAAATATGTGCACCACTCAACAAAAACCCCAAACTCTTATGTACTGCCATATAAGTAGCACCTACAGCCATAAGGGCTATTGGGGTGGTAGGTGGGTCTAGTCAGTTCTGGGGAGTGTTTTGGGGGGCTCACCATGACTTATAAGGTTGTTGTGGTGAGATATATATGTGGCACCCTTTTTGTGAAGTTCACAGCAATGCCCTGTAAGGTACCCCCCACTACTCTGGTGCAATGTTTGGTTGTCCAGCCCATCACTTTGCTGACCCCGCCCACATCCAAAAGGTCTTTTTCTAGGCATTTTTGACTTGAACAAATTTTTGGATGAAAATGGGGTATAAAGATGGATGACAGCAGTTATGATGATCAGAGGGCTAGACATACAGTTAGATGATTTTCGGAAAAAAAATGTACGTATTTTTTGAAAATGGACCTTTTCCCATGTCCGACTTTGGGTGACTAGCAACTTAGGCCCAAAACGGCTTAGACGTACCTTTTGATTATGCCCCTCTAAGCGAATAACAATAAAAACGTACACAGTTTTGATATGTACAAACATGGCAAACACAATATCATCCAAGCCTTATCTATACAAAATTGTGCTAACATAACTCTAAAATAGCCTTCCCAATAATAAACTAATAAAAAGCCTTAACAAATAACAAGGGTTTTAATTGTTGTTTTTTTAAAGACATCTTGTTCCTACATAATCTTAAATATCTTGGCAGTGCATTCCACAGACGTGGACCTGCTACTTAAATTGTCAACCTCTACATAATCCTATAATGTGTCTCTCCAAGTGTTTCGATTGATAGTCACATTGCAGTTTGAGACCTCATGAGATCTTGGAGGAGTATACTGCTTCAACACGTGAGTTAAGTACCGGGAAGCTGCTGCATAGATCACCAGGTACACAATTGTCAAAACCTTAAACTAATGCATTTCCCAGTATTCATTCTTTTTTAATTCCCCTTATCATTTAGGCAGCAGAGAATGTATCATATTCTCTTTCTCATATATCCCAGAGGCAATATTGATTCCCTGAGGTCCCAAATTCACCATGTGGCCGGGACACCTTATGGGGCAGCAGGGGAAGGTTCTAGGTTCTCATCCTCATACGGCAGAAATTCTGTAAACTGGTGCCTCATTTTGGGTGCCACAAAGGGGCCTGCTTAGTGCCAACTCTGTAATGGCTCAGGACAGTGACCTCTAACATTTTTCATGTAAAGAGCTACAGCGTGACTACGAGAAAGCTCTGAGGGCCACCAACAGATTTCAAGTTTACACATACTACTGGTTTTGTAAACCACCTTGATCTGCTTGTTTAGACTGAGTATTAAACATTAAAAATCAATACTAATATTGATTCTACAACACTTTGATTCTACAACACTTTGAGACACCTGAGTAACACATTTAAGAGATTGTTTGCAGTTAGTATATCATGTGGGCAAGATTGAAATGAATGCATTTGCAGGGTTTGAAGAGCATTTCAGCCAACTGTTTGAGGGCTGCAATGGAAGACTTTGGGTACTGCATGTAGCTCAGGGGCCACGTGCTGGAGATCACTGCAACACCATATTGAAAGGTAGGAGGACTCACATATGGCAGGTCAATGGCTAGTATAAATGGTTGTGCACCATACATGTGCAATTGATAATATTCTATAAGTTCTGTGCATTGTTTGATGATATGTCCATGACACACCCACTCTGCTCTTGTATACACACTTTGACAGTTGTGAGCTTTGTGATTTAGATGCACTATTTATAGAATAGAGCCTATTACTTACTCAATAACTGCCAATTATTGGTGCCAATCATGTGTATTACTATTCTATAAACTGGGCACACTATTAGGCCCATATTCTATAAATGACACATTAAGCTAAGTGCCCTACCAGCACCTAATTTAAGTCGGAATAGCCATTTAAATAAAATTAAAATAGTAAAAATAAAATGTAGATGCCTAATTGCGCCTAGAAAAACAGTGCCTTCATCACGGCTATGGAGGCGTGGCTAACACTAGAAGTGGCATTAGGCATCATAAAGCGCCTATGAAGTGGCGATTCACTTGAAAGGTAGGTGCTAAATTTCCAAATTTATTCTATATTTGATATACCGACCATCAGCGAGTAGCTGATCAGTTTACAGAGTAAAATTACAATGTTAATTATAATATTAAAATTAAAATATAGTTCGTTCTAAAAAGAAAAGTCATTTACTAAATAATTACATAATTGACGAACAGGACTTACACTGGTTTGAAACATAAGGTAGTGGGATTAGGTTGGGAAAATAAAATATTGTACATCGAAGTAAAAGAAAATTAAAAAGGACAGTGAAAAGGGGAGGAAAGGAAACAGAAGGAGGGGGTCGCTTCTTAAAACCCTGGTCTACATTTCTGGTGCTTACTTTTTAGAAAACCATGATTCTGTAAATGGCACCATTGCAAGATTGACACGTGATCAGTGGCTGTTTTTTAGGCAGCCATTACTGACGGCGCCATTTATAGAATCCAGCCCTGACGGCTGGATTCTGTAACCTGCACAAATATTGGCGGCCACCTTAAAAGCGGAGGCCAATTGCGTGTCAATCACTCATCGACACCGGTTTCAATATCGTACCTACAAGAAAGATAGGTGCTGGAAATAAAGGCCAGGGTTTTTTCCGGGCCTACGTTTCCGGCACCTATCTTAGCATGGATCGCATCTACCTAGGTGCTTTAGGCTGCCTAATGCCACTTCTGGCATTGGCCACACTTACTTTGTGTTTGGCGGCCTAAAGCGCCTATATAGCTGTGGTTCTGGCATCTTATATTTTGGCACTGGTAGGTGCTTCTACCTCGCCATGTCTAATGGCGCTCTTCATTTAACTTAGGCATCAGTAGGGCACATACTGGCGCCTAAGGCTCTCTTTTACAAAGACGCATTAAGCATATGTAGCGCAAATTTAGTGCACTAAATCAACGCCTGTGCTAACTGCTAACGTGCCCATAGACTAACATGCATGCGTTTGCATTTAGCACATATTTAGCGCGCGCTAAAATGCTTAGCGCACCTTTGTAAAAGAGGGGGTAAGTTTTGGCACCAGTTTTAGAATTTCCCTCTTAGTGGCTATCATTAGGCATCATCTTACAGAATTGTCTTTTAGATTGTAATGTAATGTAATGTAATTTATTTCTTATATACCGCTACATCCGTTAGGTTCTAAGCGGTTTACAGAAAATATACATTAAGATTAGAAATAAGAAAGGTATTTGAAAAATTCCCTTACTGTCCCGAAGGCTCACAATCTAACTAAAGTACCTGGAGGGTAATAGAGAAGTGAAAAGTAGAGTTAGAGGAAAAATAAAAATAAAATAAACATTTTAACAAGACAGCATTGATCTAAATACTTTGGAAGGTAGAAGAGAGGAGAGAAAGGAATAGAAGCAGAAGGGGGAGCCGTTGAACAGTAGAATTCTGGAGAAATTTAAATGATAGAAATAGAACAAATCAAAGACAAAAGGCAAAACAATAGATAAGATTAAAGATAAATCATAAGATTGCTCATTAAAGCTGTAATGGAAGGGGAAGTGTGGACAGCGGCATGATGACATCAGTGTTGTGCAATAGGACTTATGAAAGTCTGCAGGAAGAATTTGCCCTCACTTGTAAAGGATCACAGGATATTCTTGCTGTTTGAGCAGCAACATTTTAACATTGCAGAATTTCAACATTGATTATTATTTATAGTCTACTGATATTTTCTTAACCGCCTTTCCAATGTAAAGGTCATAGGTGGTGTGCAGTAAATGGCAAGTAAGGAAATTACCGTATATATTTCAATATAAGCTGAGATTTTTGGGCTACAAAATGATCCAAAAATGGGGTTTTGGGTTTATATTCGAGTCTACTCTTCGGTACTTCTCTAACTACTGCAGTTTAAAAAATATATCATAATTTAAACCTACCGGGGGTCTGGCTGTGGGGAATAGAGTTGCGGGGCAGGGGCAGGCCCAACATGCAGGCAGACAGCTGATTCCTCCTCATGGCTGCAGCGGTCCTCCATGCTGCTAAAGGAGAGGAAATGAAGAGTCAGCAGTGCATCCAGATTGCGAACAGCCTTGCTTCGGTCCTGGTCCCGCTAAACCATTCTGGCAATAATAAAATCAGATGCTGCGGGGGGGGGGGGAGTCTTCCCTTTTTCCAAATTGCTATAGGCTCTGCCGGTCTCAATCCTACCTCTCAAAATCAGGAAGTGACTTCAGAGGGGGGCGAGATTGAGATTGGCAGAGCCTATAGTGATTTGTCAAAAGGGAAGGCCCCCACGGTGTCTGGCTTCATTATTGCCAAATGGTTTAGCAGGACTGGGGCTGAAGGCAATGCTGCTTATAATCTGAATGTGCCGCTGACTCTTCACTTTCCCCTCCTTTAGAGGGGAAAATGATACCTCGGTTTATATTCAGATCAGTTTATATACAAATATAAACGGTAGTTAAAATCCCAAATTTAAAACATTTTTTTATAAATTAAAATGTAAAAATAACAATATAGAAATTATAATTTAAAAATGAAGGTTAAAAACATACTTTCTTTTATTTATAGTGCAGAAGTTGCAAGGCAGAACAGTTTCATGGATTTTCAGCTTAGTAAAAGGGTCCATTGGTTTGTTAAAATGTCTTTAAAATGTTAATGCATGCAAAATCAATGTAATACACACTAATGAATCGATGCACATAAATGATTTCTGTGCATTGAGTTCTAATGCAGTTGAAAACCATTTTTTCATGAGTTTATAAACTAAAATGGAAAAAAATAATCTTATAAGAAAATAAGTTCTATATAAAAAAAACACAAGCTCTTGCCTACGAGTGTACAGTAAGATAAATCTCAAAATGAAAAAAAGGTTTTTCTGTTCATATACCTATTACATGTTCTATGAACAATGAAAGGGTTTGTTGAGGCAATAAAAAATATCAATTTTATAAAGCAACTACAAATTGTAAATTGTTTTCCGCTTTATTACATGTTATACAGGAGGTAATTCTTATTGGGTTACTGTGCTATATCTCAAAAGTTTCAACTGACAATGCTGCAAATATTGTCACTTTGGTGGCTGATATTTAAAGACATTTATATAGTTAACTTCAGAAGTTAATCTTATATATGATTTATTTCATTTAAAATTACCAGGCATAATGACTGGTTAAGCTTTGAATGGCTAACAATTAAGAGAATAGTAACTAAGGTGCTGTATAGAACACTAGTTTTGATAGAAAGTAGAAATCAGAATTGAGGCATCCAAGTTGGAACATATCAAGCTCTGGTATTATTTTAGAAAAGGATATGCTGACATAGAGACTTTTCTAAAATACATGCAGGGTTGCACGTTTATGCATTGGTTACTTGCAATGGTATAGGGGCTAGACCTAGGTAGCTGCAAACAGTGGGGGTCTTTTACTAAGGCGCTAGCCGATTTAACATGCGCTAAATATTAGCACACGCAAAATGCTAACATGCCTATTATATTCTGTGGATGCATTAGCATTTAGCACACGCTAAATTGGCTAGCGCACCTTAGTAAAAGACCCCCAGTGTTTGGCTAACAACCTCATATAATTCATAATTCAGACAAGGCTTCAATTCAGCATGAACTTTTGTGTCAAAATTTGTCAAGGCCTGTATATCAGTAGGATGGTTCATTTGACCCACTTTGGCTGATGTAGTGGTGGGCAATTATTGTATCATAGATTTTTTCAGAAAGAAGAACTTCTGCTCAAGTCAATCCAGCCACTTTGGAGCCTGGTGTCTGATCCTTTTAGTCCTTCTTTTTTTAGAAGACTATTAATCTGGTCCTACTTTTCTCTGATTTCCATAAGTATACTCAGGAAAATACATATATGGTTTGTTCTTGCTTGCATATTGTACTAATTAGTAATATTTTACTTATTAATCCAACCTACTGTCTCATGCTAATGAAGGATAATTCTTTTGGAATACCTAGGTAGTTTATAGTACATATGACACATCTCTTAGTTTGCAAAGCTCTAACATCATTAACGCTCATTAACGTTCCTAGCATCTTCATGCACCAGCAGTATTTGTCAGAGTAAATCCCTGGACTCAGCAGAAACCATATGTTCAGTAATTTCTGTTTCTGTCCAGACTCCCCATCTGTATGCCAGCAATGGTCTTCAGTGAGAAACACTGAATGCTGGCCTCTGTGCTCCCTTCATATTCTGGCCTCTGTGCTCCCCCCATAGGTTATATTTTAATCATCTCCATTTTATCTTTGGTTGTTTTTCTTCCTTGCAATTAAATCTGCTTTTAAATTATTATTCTGGGCTTATGTCATTTGCTTGTAAGTGTTTCCAGGAGCTAAGGACTTAGATTTGCTTAATCAGGGACGTAACACCATAATTCTATCAATCTAGAATACTAACAAATATTCTTTTCATGTCCCTTTGTGCACTATCCCAAAGAAGACAGGGTATAAATGATTTGCTACTACACTGGGAAAAACTATCTTATAACTACTATTGTCTAAAACATGAACAGAGGCAGCTATGCAACATATACATATAAGTGTTGGCAGTCTCCATGTATAAGCTGGTATTCCAGAACCTAGATGTAGATGTGTATTTTTGGAACCTGAATGTCTAAGTGTTCCAAATTAAACATAGATATCTCAATCATTTGGAACAATTTTTTTTTATTTTATGGGGGAGGGGCATATGGATATCCATTCAGTAGAGCTCTGCCTAAAATTAGGTTTTTAAGAAAACAAATGTATCTGGGAGAAACTATAAGTCCCAGGATTATTCATAGTGATCACAGACGTGTGTTTCCTTTCCTTTTTTATTTTTTTTCCTTTCTAGAATCTCTGGGATACACTGTCCTCAGATCTTTGCCCACCCATCAGAAGGACCACCAATTAGATCTTGTAACCAATATGGGGGAAGATACCACACACTATTTACTAAAATACTCTCTCTCTCTCTCTTTATTCACTCTTCTTTTTGCTTTTAATGCTTCAAATTTGGCTGTTTCATGTACAAGGCCCTCCAAGGCCTTCTACCAAGTTGCATGATGGAGGTGTTTGAATTTACCACCCCCACCCACTCTCTGCACAATAACTTTATCTTTTCCTTCCCCCTCCTTGCAAGGAAGATCACAGAAACATTTTATGTCAAAATTTACTGCTGTGTATTTATATTTCTGACATGTATAATATGACAACTCTCATACTTATTGCTCCTCTCTTCATTTGTTATTACCCACCCTTCTCTCCCGCATATACCAGCACACTATTATCATATAATTTGGTGTACTTCACATGTGTTAATGCTTGTTAATATTACGTGTTCCCCTTTTAGGGAACACTCTCATTGTTGGTATTGTTTTGTATTATCTTACAAAATCAATTTAAAAAAAACTATTATCCTTTCAAGCAGCCTATCTGAACCAGGAACTGCTCCCCATTATATTGTCCTTTTCCTCATACATGCACTTCAGATTTAACCTAAAAACTAATTTGTACAATAAGCTCTTGATAGAACACTGATCTATGCATCACTATACTTCAACTCTGCCCAGCCTTTAGTCCACTGCACTTGTACTATGTGCAGCCTATGTGCACCTTTGAGATAATTTTTGTTAACTGCATCAAACTATCAGGTGTATAGCATATACTGTATAAGTAAAATTTTATATTAAATGGGGAATCCAATTGCACCAATATATGCACCAAAATACTTAATGAGAGTATTAATCTCATGCAGTATATTTAATGCGACAGTACCCCCAAACTCCTTACAAATTACTTCCAGCAGATCCTCAGCAGTACCACTTTGGGCTCAAAAACTCTCACTGCGCTAAGCTCAAGATAGATGTCTGCACCAGCAGATGGAAAGAAGGTTCATCAAAAAAATTTTTGTTGGTGCGGAGCTTCCATAAGACCAAGATACATTTCTTAAACAGTAGATCTACATGTTTTTCCAGAGGCAGATGTTTATCGAGAGTTACACCCAGTATTTTTATTGTTTGTTCAATATTGTATTCCTGCCTACCCACATGAATCGTATTTTCTTTTATCTTTTTGTTAGGTGTAGCTAATACCGTTATTGAAATGAGACAAAAGGGTGATAGCTGGAAAGCTTTTTATGCCAATGCCCGTACTATATGAAACACAATCCCAGATCTAGAGGCTCTAATAGTAGAAGCTGAATTGGATTTAGCGACAGTCACGGAGCTGAGGTTCACGGAGAACCATAATTGTGATGCAGTTATACTTTGTAATAATCTATTCAGGAGGGATAGGGTAGGTATAAAAGGTGGATGAGTAGCATTATATGTTGAATAAAATTAAAGTAACAGAATTGCAAGAAGTAGGGATAAAGAAGAAGAACTTTGTGTTAATTTAGAAAGAGAGAATGGAAAATGCATTTACGTTGATGTGATATACAGCCCTCCTTCACAGTCAGAAGAAATGGACAAAGATTTAATTAAAGAAATTCACAAGATAGCTAGGAAAGGGGAAGTACTAATGATAGGTGATCTTAATATGCTTGTCATTAATTGGACCATCCCAGCTGTGTAGGTCATCTAGATGCAAGGAAATCTTGGTTTCACTACAGGAAGAATTGTTCTAACAATTAGTAATGGAACCCATGCAGGATAGACTTTTCCAAGCTTGGTGCTTACAAATGGGGAAAGTGTTTCTGTGGTTATGGTAGATAATCATTTGGTTTCTAGTGATCACACAATGGTGAGATTCAATATTAAAATACGGGATGAGAGGACTTACTCAAGTTTGAAGGCTCAAGACTTTAAAAAAACTAACTTTGTCTAGATGGTGTATACTTCAAGGAGGAGTTAGTAGGATGGGAAATGCTGAATGAAATAGAAAAGCAATGGGCCAAAACTGAAAGGAGCTATTCTAAAGGCCTTTTTCTTTTGCCTTTATGTTAGGAAAGAACATAAAGGCAAAAGAAAAAGAAGGCCACTTTGGGTCTCAAATGTAGTAGCTGAAAAGGTTAGAGAAAAAGGTTAACCTTCATAAATTATAAGAGGTCGCATAAGGAAGAAAGACAAAAATACATCAAAAAGCTGCAAGAAGTAGGAAAAGCTGTCAGAAAAGCAAAAATGGAAATGGAAGGAAAGATAGCCAATATGGTAAAATTGGGAGACAAAACATTTTTTAGATATGTGATAGGAAGAAGTATTATAACGGCATAGTGAGGCTTAAGGGTGAAGGGGATAAATATGAAGAAACCAAAAAGGATAAGGCTGAATTGCTTAACAATTATTTCTGTTCTGTGTTCACAAATGAAAGACTGGAGGTAGGACCACAGAAAATGAACATAAATGGAAATGGATGTGTAGTTGACTGGGAAAGATTCTCAGAAGACTGTGTGTGGAAGTAAGAAGGAGGTTGAGAATTACAGGACGGTTAGTCTGACCTCGGTAGTGAGTAAACTAATGGAAACACTTAAGTGGAAGATAATGAGATTTCTAGAATTAAATGGACTGTAGAACCCGAGGCAGCATGGTTTTATGAGAGACAGGTCTTGTTAGACAAATTTGATTTCTTTGACTGGGTAACAAACAGTTGGATATGGGAGGGGTGCTAGATGTCATATACTTGGACTTTAGCAAAGCTATGGTATGGTGCTACATAGTGTGACCGGGCCCGTCCCTGAGTAAGTAGGAAACTGCGGCCCGGACCACAAGTAAGATTTTTGATACGCCTTTTATAGGGCAGTGGAAGGAAGACCCGGATACCGGATTCTTTAGAATAAAGTATCAGGTTTATTACTAACCCAAAGTTCAAAGAAAATAAAACAGCAGAAGGAAAAACATAAAACATTCACCTCAGTTGGTTACAGTGCTTAGAGGGCCTCTCCCCCCCTTATACTCTTACAGTCCAGGTTCTATTAAGGAGCAAGATGGTACTTCCTTATCACAAGTAAAATCCCAGCAAACTTATAAGTCAGTTAATGCTTTCCTTGGCTCGTAGCCCCTGCCGGGCTTGATTGCTCTCACTCTGGACTTCACCTTTTACGAGCCTAGCTAGCTGAGCACGGCTTGCGTCCAGCCTTTCCTTCTCAGCTCTCTGCATTTGTTTAACACATTATTAGCACCTTGTTAACTCTGCCCGCTCTGCTCATGCTGTCGGGTATACAAACAATAGGAGACCGTTCTTCAGGAGTTTAACTTAGGACATGCAAACATCATATTCTCCAAGGTCCATGCCCTCTTCACTTATCTCATTACTTAGTATGCTGTCCATTTCCCATTCACACTCCCGGGAACTCTGGCTTGAAGTTTCTTCACTTCTTCCTGTTTGTGCTTCCCCTCCCCCTCTCTGTACGTCTGCAAAACTATCTGCAGCTTTTCTCTGGGGAGGCTTTCCCAGCACTGCTCTTTGGGGCTTGAGTTGCCAGTCACAATACCTCTCCAGGGCAGTAACACCTTTCCCTAGGCGTGGGCTTCTTGCCCTACGTTCCTGCTGGGCTTGAGGCACCCTCTGTGACCTGGAACCCACGTGAGTAGTCTGGCTTCTCAACCACTCCTTCTGGTTCTCCTCTCTCTTCACTCTCGTTCCTTCTCTAGGTTCCTCCCTTCTCCCCCCTCCAGTAAATTGATCTTTCCTATAAGGCCAACCCCGGGGTCTGACTCCACCCCCTTCTAAATTAGCCTCAGGTTTCTCCCTGACTTCAGGAAAGGAGTGATAGGGGCAATCAGTGGTCTGCAGAGCCTTTCTTAATTGGCTCTTCAGCTGTGCTGGAACCTGCCTGGGCTTGCCTTCTTTCGCCTGAGCCAGCTGTCCTGACTCCATGCCTGGTTTTATCCAGCCTTGTGCTGCATTCTGGGGAGTTTCAGTAGTAGTTTTCACCGTGACAGGAGCTTCCCTGTCACATACCCCCCTACTTAAACCCCTATCGGTCCTTTCTTCCTTTACACTCTTAGAGGCCTTTGCCCCTAACCCTAACGGGACTCTTCGGGTTATGGATTTCTTTACCACCCCTTCTTTCTCCTCTGAGGAGCCCCAGCCCTGCTCCCCCCGAGCAGTGACTGTATCTATTACCTCCTCTCGCAGTTCCGGAATCATCACTCGCTCACATATTAATTGAGCTATACAATCCCCTTCTTTTATACTATGTTCCTTCTCCCCTAGATTTATTACCAAAATCTTAAGGGTTCCCCGATAATCGGGATCGACCACTCCAGCTCCTATGTGTATGCCCTGCCGGAGGGCCAAACCCGATCTTGGCGCAATGCGCCCATAACACTCTTCTGGTAGAGCGATCACTAAGCCCGTATCCACAACCTTCCTGCCCCCTTTTGGCACCTTTATTTCTTGGATACTGCTTAAGTCCCAGCCCACGGATCCTGGCGTCACGCGGACGGGCAATTTAGCCTTGGGAGATAGCCGCATCACCCTTAAAATGGGCTTCTCCTTATCTGGTGTAACCTTGGCCAAGGAAACCTCTTTCGGTTTTCCGGGCGGACTCTTTCCTCTCTTGTCCCTACTCTGACCTACCTCTTCAGGTTTCTCTGGCGGACTCTTTCCTCTCGTGTCCCTACTCTGACCTACCTCTTCAGGTTTCTCTGGCGGACTCTTTCCTCTCGTGTCCCTACTCTGACCTACCTCTTCAGGTTTCCCGGGCGGACTCTTTTGGCCCCTGTCCTTATGTACGCTTGCCTCTTCAGGATTAACGGGCGGCCTCTCTCCGCCCCTGTCCCTACATCTCGGACACTCCTTACACCAGGTCCCTACTTCTTGGACGAGTCCGGGCCAATAGAATTTCCTTTGGATCTCTTTAATGGTCAAACCTGGGGTCAAATGGTCTAGTCCTTGGTCCCTATGGATGGACCAAAATATTTGTTTCCTAAAGCTGGCTGGTATTACTAAGCACCTTTGTGCCTTTTGGGCCCTAGGATTCCATCCTCTCCTATAGAGGAGTCCCCCTACCACCTGAAACTCACAAGCCCCCTCCCCAGCGATTTCCCACTGCTCTATAGCCGGCTCTAACGAGGGATCTTTCCTTTGTTCCCGGCTTAGAGTAGGGAATCGTTGGGCCACCTCGTAAGGCACCCAGGGTCTCCACGATAAGTGACTCCCCCCTCCCTTGCCTTGCGAGCAAGATCTTTTGTCCTCCCGCCTCTCTGCTCGGCTTTTCCTTCTTTTATGGGAGGGTTCTTCTAGGACCTCCTCTGCCAGGGGGAAGATTTGGGCTAACTGCTCCTCCTGCGCTGGGGACGCCTCCACCCCTCGCATGCCAAAACACTCCCTAAAGTAGGGCCATTCCCGTCCCAGGATCACATCATATGGGGGTCTAGGCATCAGGGCCATTTTTAGAGCATCTTTTCTCCCTTCATACTCTATCCACACCTCCTTCATTTCATAGGTTAAGGATGTCCCATGCATGCATTGTATTTCCAACCGTCCCTGGGGTTTATCGATTTTCTGACCCCGGGCTCTTAAAACCTGCTGCCATACTTTCTGGGCCAGTATGGACTGATCGGCCCCGGAGTCTATTAGGGCCATTAAAGGGATTCCCTCTATTTTTATCTGAATCATGCATTCTCTCTTAGGGTGTGTTTCCCAGGAGCCCACCTTGTTCATTAAATTCACCTTGGCAGGGCAAAGTCGGCTACGATGGCCGGGTTTCCCACACGCAAAACATTTGCCTGCCAGGGAAGCCCTGCCCAGCCCTCGGGACATGCCTCCTGCTCTCCGGACGCTTGGACCTCTGAACTCTACCCCCTCCTGCGCAGCTGGACCCTGTTGCTGAGCTTCTAAATATGCTTCAGCCACCCCAATAGCTTGGCCTAAGGAGGTAATATTCTGCTTTAACAACCAGTTTTTCATGGCCCCGGGCACTGCCTCCAGAAATTGTTCTCGCACCAACTCGCTCATAACTGTTTGTATGTTATGAGCGTATGGTGCCATCCATCGCTCACACAACCGCTTTAAGCGCTGTACTAGGGCCTTGGGACGTTCCCCGGGGACCATTTTTACTGTCCTAAATTGGACTCTATACCGCTCCTGCGACTGGCCCAGATAGTCCAGCAGGGTTTGCTTTAAAGTTTGGTAGTTAGCCGCTTGTTCTGCGCTTAGCGTTTGATAAGCCTCTAAGGCTCTACCCCCTAGACATGGTATCAGTCTTATGGACCACTGGTCCACTGGCCAGTGCGAAGCCATGGCCACTCGCTCAAAACCAACTAGATAGTACTGTATGTCATCATCTACATTCATTTTATGCAGTCTTATTGGCTCCCCAAAAGGAGCGCCTACCGGCCCGACGACACCATCACCGCTGCCGGCCGCCGGTACTGCAGGCCTCTGCGCCAGGTTGCTTATGGCCTGTATCTGAGCAGTCATTTGTTGCAAAAGTTCCGTGTGCCTTGCTTGCTGCGCCTGGTGATCAGCCTTCCAAAGCTCTGCCTGCGACTGCAACATCTCCTGGAAATGCAGCTGCATACGGTGCATCTCCCCTTCCAGACCAGTCCGGAACTTGGCTGCCTCCATCCTGAAATACAAACAAGAGAGAACAGGAACCCAAGTGCGGACTTTTCAAACTATGGTGTTCCCCTTCTGGTCCCCAAGCTTCTGGTCCCCCTTACCCACCAATCCACATCAGCCACCCCTAAGTACCGTTACCTTAGGGACTGATGTGTCTCAGCCTTGGGATATTAGGGCCTCCCCAGCCACTCCTGCAACCAGGAACTCAGGAACCTGGAACCGCTCCTCCGGACTCCGCTCCACTCTTTTGCTGACGGTGGCCTCCAGATGCCTTAATGCTGCCTCTGGGTCTTTTAATCCTCAGTCTCCAAGAAAGTCCGGTTAAGAAATTTATGGCTTTTCAAAAAAAATCCAAACCACGCTCGGATTGTTCCTACATTCCACACCACTGTGTTACCAGCTTGTGAACACAGTCCTTTCTGGCACTATTTTCCACTGCCAAAACCAGCTGTTGCTTTGCACAAAAAAAAAAACCAACCTTCGTGTTTCTGTGGTTTTGCCGTTTTTTTTTTCCTTGGGGTTTTCCTTTCCAACCTCTGGGCGTACTTCCTCCACTAACCTGTGGGCGGCGCGATCCCACCACTGCCACCAACTTCTTGTGACCGGGCCCGTCCCTGAGTAAGTAGGAAACTGCGGCCCGGACCACAAGTAAGATTTTTGATACGCCTTTTATAGGGCAGTGGAAGGAAGACCCGGATACCGGATTCTTTAGAATAAAGTATCAGGTTTATTACTAACCCAAAGTTCAAAGAAAATAAAACAGCAGAAGGAAAAACATAAAACATTCACCTCAGTTGGTTACAGTGCTTAGAGGGCCTCTCCCCCCCTTATACTCTTACAGTCCAGGTTCTATTAAGGAGCAAGATGGTACTTCCTTATCACAAGTAAAATCCCAGCAAACTTATAAGTCAGTTAATGCTTTCCTTGGCTCGTAGCCCCTGCCGGGCTTGATTGCTCTCACTCTGGACTTCACCTTTTACGAGCCTAGCTAGCTGAGCATGGCTTGCGTCCAGCCTTTCCTTCTCAGCTCTCTGCATTTGTTTAACACATTATTAGCACCTTGTTAACTCTGCCCGCTCTGCTCATGCTGTCGGGTATACAAACAATAGGAGACCGTTCTTCAGGAGTTTAACTTAGGACATGCAAACATCATATTCTCCAAGGTCCATGCCCTCTTCACTTATCTCATTACTTAGTATGCTGTCCATTTCCCATTCACACTCCCGGGAACTCTGGCTTGAAGTTTCTTCACTTCTTCCTGTTTGTGCTTCCCCTCCCCCTCTCTGTACGTCTGCAAAACTATCTGCAGCTTTTCTCTGGGGAGGCTTTCCCAGCACTGCTCTTTGGGGCTTGAGTTGCCAGTCACAATACCTCTCCAGGGCAGTAACACCTTTCCCTAGGTGTGGGCTTCTTGCCCTACGTTCCTGCTGGGCTTGAGGCACCCTCTGTGACCTGGAACCCACGTGAGTAGTCTGGCTTCTCAACCACTCCTTCTGGTTCTCCTCTCTCTTCACTCTCGTTCCTTCTCTAGGTTCCTCCCTTCTCCCCCCTCCAGTAAATTGATCTTTCCTATAAGGCCAACCCCGGGGTCTGACTCCACCCCCTTCTAAATTAGCCTCAGGTTTCTCCCTGACTTCAGGAAAGGAGTGATAGGGGCAATCAGTGGTCTGCAGAGCCTTTCTTAATTGGCTCTTCAGCTGTGCTGGAACCTGCCTGGGCTTGCCTTCTTTCGCCTGAGCCAGCTGTCCTGACTCCATGCCTGGTTTTATCCAGCCTTGTGCTGCATTCTGGGGAGTTTCAGTAGTAGTTTTCACCGTGACAGGAGCTTCCCTGTCACAATAGGCAATTGATAAATAAACTGAATGCATGTGGTATAGGCTCTAAAGTGACATACATAAACATAGTGTTGAAAGTATGTTTGTATCTGAGGCCTTTTGTTGAAGGATAGTCCATCAGAAACTTACTAAGATTTCTGGTTGAGGTGGACCATGCGGAATGAATAAGTTTATGAGTAGCATGGCAGAGTTTCCATGTTGGATATGGAAAATTATACAGGAGATTTTTAAGTTTATTTGAGTAATGATGGGTAGCCAATGTAACTGAGATAGGTGGAGATTGGGTGATATTTTTTTTGTTTGAAAATAAGTCTAATTGCTGTGTTTTGGATTAATTATAGTTTGTAGGTTAGTACTGTATTGATGCCTGGGTAGAGGTAGTTGCAGTAATCAAGCTGCAACAGAATTAGCATTTGTACAAGTATGGCAAAGTATTGTTTGTGAAAGTAGGGTCTTATGAGTCTTAGCTTCTCATGGAAAAGAAGATTTTTCCCCAGAGATTTAAGATTTGTGGTTCGAGGGATAGTGCAGAGTTCAGTATAACACCCAGTACTTTAGACAATTTTTCTATGTTTATTTTAGCTCCAGATAGTAGAACAGTGCTATTAGGGGCTGTTTGTTGGGGGGAGGGGGGTGGTAACCAGAGGATTTTGGGTTTGGTTGTGTTATTTTTGAGTTTGTTGATTTTGGTCCATGAATGTATCTTGCCGATGTTATCCATGATTTTTCCTGACACATCTTGTTGATTGTCTGTAACAGGAATAAGGAAGAGAATGTCATCTGCATATGATAGCATGCATTCATTGTTGATTAATGTAATGTTACTGAGAGAGCACATGAATAGGTTGAACAATATTGGGAAGAGGAGAGAACCCTGAAGACTTTTCAGCTGCTGGAGAAGACTCCATCTTTCCAGACAAGGTATTCTCTCTTTTCTAGCATGTTGTTAGACCAGCTACGTATGATGCCCATGATTATAATTTTAGTAAGTTTCATTAGGAGAAGGTGGTGTTTTACAAAATTGAAGGCTGCGAAGATGTCAAATTGAAGGAGGGCAGCTTGTTGGTCTGTGCTTAGTAACTGTTTGATTTGTGTGATAAGGTTTAATAGAAGGAGTTCAGAGCTGTGCAGTGGTTGGAATTCAAACTGAAAGAGGTGTAGGCCGGAGGGTACACCATTGAAAGTGTGCAAGACATTGGCACGCCGACAATACCACCCTGACATTTGCACGCAGGACAAAAGTGCGCTGCCAAGTCCGCTGGTTTGAGGCTTTCAATTTGCGTTCTGAGGGGGTGGGTGGGAGGAACCTTCCCACTACACTTAAAACTCCTTTGGGGGTTGGGTTGGGGGGAACCCCCTGGTACACTGAAAACTCCCATTCTCCTTCCCGTTTTTGATCTTCGGGAGTTATCAGTATAGTGGGGGGTTCCCCACACACACACCCCCAGCAGGAGCACAAAGAGTTGTAAGTGAAGTGGGGGGCTCCCTCCCCCCACACCCTCAGAGCACAAAGGGGAAGGCCTGAAAGTGGCGGAAGTGGCAGCACACATTTGTCCTACGCGCAAGTATTGGGGCGGGATTGTCGGTGTGCTAATGTCCGGCACGCTTTTTATGGGCCACCAGGCCGGAGTAATGTTCCATGTAGGATGTAAGTTGCTTACCTACATGAGTTTCTAGGAGCTTGATAAGTACAGGGATTCCTGCTATGGGTCTGTAGTATGAAGAGATGAATAGGTCAGCATTTTGCAATTTTGGTATGGGTGGGAGAGCTATTTTACCCATTTCAGCTGGGAGTTGGTCTTGATTTAGGAATTGGGTGATGATTTCTTTAGGCATGGTAGCTAATAAGTATGAGAAACAGTTGTCGAGGGGGCTGTTGTGGGTGGATAGTTTCTTTAGAAGACTTGCTGTTGCGCATGATGTTAGTGGAATGAGGGTGGTCTGTTGTGCAGGGGTCATTGGAGTTTTTGGGAATGGTTTGTGTAGGTTTTGAGGTCTTATTTAGGAAGGAGTCTGTGAGATCTTGGGTTGCTGGCTGGGACTTATGTCCAGTGGTGCTGTAGGTTGCTTACAAAGAAAAATAGTTTCTTGTTGTCAAGGGTTTATTTTCTATTTCTTTGTCACAATAGTTTTTCTTGCATCAGCAATATTAAATTTGTATTTGTTAATTGCTGCTCTCTTTAGTATTTTGTGGCCATTGACTTTCCAAGCTTCAGCAGGTTTGCTTTTCTTTCCTTAGTGTTACTGTGAACCATGGGGAAGGTTTAGTGCATTCTACACTGCGATGGTGTAAGGGGGCAAAAGAGTCTAGGGGGTTTGTGATTGATTTGTTCCAATTTGAAAACATTGCATTAGTCGAGTCAATTGTGACAGTTAGGGCTCCTTTTACTAAGCTGTGCTAGCGATTTTATCGTGCACTAAATTGCCGTGCGCGCTAGACGCTAACGCCAGCATTGAGCTGGCATTAGTTTTTTGGCGCATAGCGCGGGGTTAGTATGTGCGTCAATGCAGCGTGCGCTAAAAACGCTAGCGCACCTTAGTAAATGGAGCCCTTAGTGCGACAGCGACTTTGTTCCAGAATTGGGTGAGGTTTATTCTGTCTTTTACTGGTTTATTAGAGTAGGAAGAATTGTTGGTTGCATTTGCCAAGAGGAGATGTAGATTGGATGAGAGAAGATAATGATCTGAACAGGATACAGGGGACCAGATAGTGTTGGTGATGAGACAGGGGTGTGTGGAGGCAATGAAGTCGAGAGTATGGCTTTTTAAAAAAAAAATTAAAAAGCTGAAAATTTTATGCAGCAATCAGTGGCGGTAGAACCAGCATTTTCATATACAGGTTCCATGTTAAAGTACCAGTTAGAGTATGGCAACTAGCTGCAGTTAACTGGGGACACTTAGGGCTCCTTTTATCAAGGCGCGCTACGGGGGTTAACGCGTCGGACATTTCATCACGCGCTAACCCCCGTGGCAAGCCAAAAAACTAACACCTTGTCAATGGAGGCATTAGCGACTAGTATGGCAGGCGGTTTAACGTGCGCTATTCCGCATGTTAAACCCCTACCGCGCCTTGATAAAAGGACCCCTAAGCATCTCTTATTTAGGAAACGGTAACTGGTCCCATGGTAACTGCTTGTTAGTAATTTCAGGGCACTATCTGTCTAATGCTTCCACACCCATCCTCTGCCCAAGACAAGACCCCTAAAACAAAAAAAAAATTCTTAATGCATGGATTTCCACAAGGTAACTTCTAAACAAACTAATACTTTCCAAGACTTTTCATCCTCTAAAGAAGTTGTTTTTGCAGCTTATATGGGAAAGATTGTGGTCACTCTCACTCCTGCAGCATGCGGCAGACACTTGAACCAAATTTATACTGTATTATATATGGTTTTGTGCTGTAGTTTCTAGGGTAGGGTTTGGGGAAAAGGGGTAGGTTTATTGGGTAATTGAAATTATGTGTATCAGATTATGATTGGGTTGATGGATCTTTACTTAGAGTATATTTTCACTGTTTATGTTTGTTTGATGATGCACATAATAAACATGATTTAAATATGTTACACATGTATCTCCGACACTTAGGCTCACACACTAATTCTAGATCTATGGCTGCCATAAGTGCTTTAACTAAAATTATATACTTTCACAGTCAACCCGATCAGTGATGTACTGTATCTTCTTGGTAGCAGCTTCACACTTGTTAATCCAATCTCACAATGTGCATCCCTATATCATTCATGCAAACATAATAATCAGTTTTGTAGAAGCCAAAAGTGCCTCCAATGGATACAATTTTCACCATTTGGAAATAATGGACTGAAGCATCATCATTGATCTGCTATGCAATCACTTCAAATTTCATTTACTTTCACTTTGTGTTCTGTTTTAATTATTAATCATTTCAAAACTTTTAATATTTATATAAAATCTACACTTATCTGCTCATTATTTGAAACTGTCGGCTGGGGACTCTGTCTGACATGTTTTGGAGGATATGACCCGGAGAGGGGACATTCTTGTTACAGCCGGAAGGCGTAACATGTCGGACAATCTTTGGTATGTTTAGCTCTCCCAAGTAGAAGGTTGTACTATTGTCCTTCTATAAAGCAAAGTTGGGAAGAATAGTATTGGGGAATCATGATTATTGAATTCTAGTTATCAAAATCTAAGGAAAGTCCTGAATAGCAACACAGGGGAAAATTGCATCACACTTGGAGCTGTTTTCAACTGCTTTTAAAGAAACAGTATCATTATGGTACAGCATTTCTCTGTTGGAAAGAGGCATTAACTGCTTTTTATCTATCGTATAATGATCTCAACAAACTTGTCCCTTTTCTCTATTTTGCCCTACAAACAAGGCAGCCTGCACCTCCTCCCCCCCCCAAAAAAAAAATATATATATATTTTTTTTTTTTATACATAGCTTTATCTATACATATAATGATAAAGATGGTATATGCATCATTTTCTAGGGGAGGAAGGAGGGAGACGCTGCCTTGTTTGTAGGGCAGAATGGGGTAAAGGGCTAAGATTTAATGGGGAAAGTTTGTTGAGAGCCTTGTGCGATAGATAAAAAGCAGTCAATGCCTCTTTCCAACAGAGAAATATTACACCATAATAATACTGTTTCTTTAAAAGCAGTTGAAAACAGCTCCAAGTGTGGTACAATTTTTCCTGTGTTGCTATATTCCCTCTGCTTGGTTCGTATTGATAAATATTAACTACTCTATAAGAACACCAGAAATTGTACATACCACATTGTTAAAAATAATTACATTGGTGGGAGAAATGTTTGTGCTCTATAATTTTTATACTATCCTCTTTGACATATACTTTTCTTTGCTTGGAAACATTTATTAAAAATACATATAAATCAGTAACCTTCAACTGAGACCTTCTGTAGAACCTGACAAAATTTTGATTGAAGAAAGATTGATTCAGTAAAGGTTTGAGTAGTCAGACATGCACTGAATTTGCTGTGGTTCATTGATAGATCCTGGAAAGAATTTCTAGCAGCTCCTGACTAATATGCTTATTAGCAAAAGGTTGAAACAATCACAGGTTGTCTTTCAAGAAAAATTGTCAAGCACACACCCTTAGCTGCTCTACACAGAATTATACACCACACATAGAGGAGAACTCTGGAATAATAATCGTCATAAAGCAAGCTATCTCCCCCTTTTATAAAGCCACGCTAGCGGCTGCCGCTAAGGTAACTGCCCTGAAGCCCATAGAGATTTAAAGGGCTTTAGGGCTTTTGCTGCGTGGCAGCCGCTAGCACGACTTTGTAAAAGGGAGGTGGGGGGTGTAATGTTATCTCAGAATTTTACAATGCCATACTAAAATATACATTTTATGAAGGGTTCTGGATGAAGAATGTAGGTATTATCTTTTCTTTTCCTTTTGTCTCAAGTAGTCAGTATGATCCAAGGGCGAAATCAAGTCACCTGAAGTGATAAAAGAGGGCCAGAATGGGTTATTTAAACCAAATGGAAAAGAAAATGTCATATTCTGTGGTAACATAATTCTGGATAGTCAGTTCAAAAATCTTCCTTTGGCTGAAGAGGCAGTAATATATAGTAACATATTAAATGATGGCAGATAAAGACCTGAACAGTCCATCCAGTCTGCCCATAAATTATACTCATTAAAAAAAATACATGATTAAATTAACTTGTCTCTTCTTTGATATTTCTGGGCCGTAGACTGTAAAGTCTGGTATTGTCCAAGGTCACTCCAGCCTAACAAATCATCCCGTTGTTTGCAGGACATCAGTAACATCCTCCTGTTCCATATTAGTGGAGTTCACACTGATGCCCACCCCAGCCCATCCTACACCAAATCACCATATATCTGACACAGACCGTGCGGGTCTGTCCAGTATCAGCCTTAGTTCTTTACTTTACATCCTTCATTTTCTAATTAGAGATCCTCTATTTTTATCCTACGCTTTTTTTAATTCCATCACCGTTTTCCTCTCCACCACTTCCCTTACAATATGGCACTGGAAAGGCTGAAAATGTTGAAGTATAATTTATGGGAGTTTTTTTTTTAATTATTCTTAGTTTTCTTTCTGTAAAAACTTTAGTAAATGACAATGACCACTTATGATAGGATGATCTCTTGAACCACTGCCTGAGAGCCCAAACCATTCAACCAACCTAGCAACCAAGCACACATGCAGAAATAATAACCTTTTATGTGCCTTTCACAGATAAGAATATGGGGCCCAAATTTTAAAGGATTTGTGTTCCTTATTTAACCATTATGCTCCTAAATTAAGTTCTCTGAAAAGTAACCATGGCTGAACAACTAAATTTATACTTAAAATTTAACAACATAAATTGAGGAGCACAGACATGAATGACAACAGAATGAATTTAGGGAAGGAAAAGCATTTGAAGTTTAACAATAAATTAGACTCATAAAACTAGACAAATGGATGCCAGTCTCCAATCTGTAGACATCACATTTAGGCCTAGATTCACTAAATTTACCGATCCTATAACGAAGATCGCAAAACCAGCTTTGGCCAATCAGGGACTTCCTTAGGCTATTCCCTAAGGAAATCCATGATTGGCTCATGTGTCTCAGACCCCTCCTAAGGCCCTTAGGCAATCAGGGCCTTAGGCCTTTACCCATGCATCACATGATGCATCGGGGCCAGTCGTGTTACTGCAGGCCTACGGAGTAGGAGGGACTGAGCATCCCTCCTGCTCCCAACTTTTATAGGTACAGGAAGGCAAATGGGAATAGGGAGGGGGGCGTCCGTATCTGGTGGCAGAAGGGAGTGGGCTTCCCTCCTGCCATTTGTTTTTTTTTTGGGGGGGGGGAAGAAGAAGAGCCGATAGCAGGAGGGAGTGGGAAACCCTCTTGCCATTTGTTGGTGGCAGCCATTTTTTGGTTCGGGGAGGGAGAACTTTGTCAGGGGGCAAAGCTTTTTTTTTTATTGGCCTGATATTTTGTGTGTGCAATACACGCAAAATACGTGGCCCATTAAAAAAAAAAAGAAAAAGAAAAAAAGCCAGCAGAAGCCCTGACAGCAATGACAGGAAGCTGCTTCTCCTGTCACTGCTGTCAGGGCTCTACTCCGATTCAATTGTTCACTGAGTGATTGAGTCGTGGAGTTTGCATGCAAATGATTTGCATGCAAACTTAATAGTGAATCAATCGCTGTTGGAAAATCGGCCAGAGAATCGGCCAACAACGATTGAGTCGCTATTGTTAGTGTCTAGACCTTAGGGGGGATTCATCAAAGAGTACTAAGCGCATTAGTGTGTACTAATCATGTTAGTGTGTGCTAAATAATAAAGATGTCTATAGCACCCTTTGATGAATGCCTCCTTAAGCTCCTAAATGAAAATGAATCTGCTCTAAGACTGTATTTTTGTAATTCTCTGACTTTATAATTTTTGGGCAATGTATTTGGATCCATCCTGACATATCAAAAAAACACACTATGAGGGGCTGCTGAAAAGTTATGAGCCCAACCAACAAAGCTAGGGCAGTCTCCTTCGAGGGCTATACACTTGATCCAACAATTTTCCACTTTTTTTTTGTTCTGTATTTTTCTGATGGAACAAAAAAAAAAAAAAGGAAAATCACTGGACTAAGGCCCTCTTTTACAAAGGTGCGCTAAGCATTTTAGTGCAGATTTAGCGCATGCTAAATCAACGCGTGCGCTAACCACTAATGCGTCCATAGGATAACATGCATGCGTTAGCTTTTAGCGCGTGTTTAGCACACGTTAATATTTATCGCATGCTAAAAAGCATAGCGCACCTTAGTAAAAGAGGGGATAAGTGTATAATCCTCAATGGACACTACCCCAGCTTTGTTGGTTGGGCTCAGAACTTTTCAATGGACCCTCATAGATAGACTTATGATTTAAAGTGTTTGAGGCTTGTACAGATGAGGACAGAGCTTGTAGTGATGGTGCAGGAACAAGGAAAGAACTTGCAGGGATGGGACAGGGATGGAGATAGGTCCCATGAGGACAAGGACCAATTTGTCCCTGTGTCATTCTCTAATGAGGAGGTTTAAGTTCATTTTAATTGCTATCTATTAAATTAGGGCCTCTTTTTATCAAGCCAAATAGCACAGGCCAGCACGGTAAATGCATCAAAGCCTATAGGGATTGAATGGGCTTTGGTACATTTGCCAAAAAGCACTCACTACCATGGCTTGATAAAAGAGGTCTTTAATTACCACCCTCCCATGTACCCCCAACTCCCTTTTACAAATCTATGTTAGCAGCTGCTGCTGTGGTAGTTGCTCTGACGTTCAAAGGAAATTAATGGACATCAGAGTACTTGCCACACAGCTATGTGGGGGAAGGTGTGGCTTTACTGGTAGAGCTGCTGTTCCTTGTGACCCTGGGTAAGTCGCACAATCCTCCAGTGCCCACCACCTTGAATGTCAGCTTTGAAATGCCAAAGCCGCAAAAAGACTGTATACAAGTCCCCATTCCCCTCCCTTTCTAAAAGAAGCCTACTTTTTTAGTTCTCCTTAACTTTCACCCCTCCCTCCCACAATATGCTATTGTTCAAGAAAGATTAGGTTTGCTATTATTAATGTATATAAAAATTATTCCTTATTCTTTGTTTTACTTTATCAAGTTTCAACATAAAGATTAAAAATAAAAAGATGAATTTTCAGCTAAAAATTTGGAATATTTTTATTAAGCGGCATTACTAAATGGGCTTTCAGTATCTTAACACAGGGTTTCCTTATGTGAGACGCCTCTTTCTAGCATAGCTGTAAATTTATGCTTTATTCCGTACTTTGTTTTAATAACCACACACTAATGTTAGCATTGGTGCACAGCAACTAAAAAAAAAAAAAAAAAAATTAAAGCAGGAGCCCTGACTAGCCTATTTAGGAGTCACCAATATAAGGGCTCTTGTTAAGTCAATGCTATTCAAATAGTACATACTAATGTCATTGCCCTAGCTAAGTAATGCTTCCATACAGGAGAATGACATGGGGACAAATTTTTCCCTGTCCTCGCAGGAACTCATTTTCCCGTCCCAGCAAGTTCTTTTCCTGTCCCTGCTCCATTCCTGCAAGCTCTGTCCCCATCTGCACAAGCCTCAAACACTTTAAAATCAAAAGTGTTTGAGGCCTATGTGGTTAAGGCTGAATTTTCAGGAATGGGGCAGGGACAGAGACAAAACTCACGGGGACGGAGAAAATGAGTTCCTGTGGGGATGGAGAAAAATTTATTCACTATTCCTCACCTGCTCCCTCCATTTTTTTTTTTTTAAATCGCATGTGGTTAGTATTTATAAATGGTAAAAAAACTAACACAAAACCTTTTAATGCATCTTGCCAATGGGAAGGTCAAAGGAAATGAATACATTCCAGGAGGTTTCAGCAATTACTTTGGAAAGATCTTAAGAGATTTTCTTCAGGTATGTTCTTCATGTGATTTACACTTTAGAATCTGAAGGGTTCCAGAGGTGATCCAGTAAATTATAGACCGGTGAGTTTGACATCAGTGTTGGGTAAAATGGCAAAGGCTATTATGTGAGTAAAGAACATAATGACAGAGCAAATACAAAAGCATGCAGTGGTGTGCAGTGACATTTAAAGCAGGGGTGATCGACATTGGCCCTCACAAAGTCAGGTTTTCAGAAAAGCAGCAGCTGAGTGATGCGGCAGAGGGAAGGCCCCAGCGGGGAAGGCTGCTGTTTTTAGAGGCCTCGGAGCGGAGGTATGTCAGTTTCACCGTAGGAGGGTCGGCTGGGTTCTGCTGCACAAGGGAATGGGAGGGAGGGATAGAAAGATGCTGCACAAGGGGATGGGTGAGAGGGGAGGAAAGATGCTGCACATGGGTGGTGGGGGAATGCTGCTGCCAGTGAATCGGGCTGCACTAGTGTCAGGGATGGAGTAGGAGAGTGTTGGGGACATTCGGTAGGGACTTCGGGGGTCAATCTTAACTAAGGCTTATTTTTGGGGAAACACGGTATATACCCTGGCAGTCAGAAGTGATATTAATGTGCTCACTGTTTGTGCTGAATGATGTCACATCTCGGTCTCTTTCTAAGAGACACTTATTACATTGCTACTTTTCCTTTTGACTTCTGTATTGATGTGAAGAAACTTAAGTTCTGTATCACTACCACCTTTCTGAACTCTATCTTTCAGAGAGTGTGGTGTAGTGGTTAGAGCCACAGCCCGAGCATCCTGAGGTTGTGGGTTCAAACCCTGCCTGCTCCTTGTGACCCTGGGAAAGTCACTTAATGGTCCACTGCCACTGCCATCTAATGTCCACATACATTAGATAGATTGTGAGCCAACGGGAATAGATAGGGAAAATGCTTGAAGTACCTGTATGTAAACCACTTTGAGTGCATTGTATAACTACAAAAAAATGCAGTATACAAGTCCCAATCCCTTTCCCTTATACACAGACTGACATTATGTGGTGTAGAACTGCAGATTTCATTTAAAAAATACTTTGAGAAATTCAGTCTTTGTGATATTTTGAGACTGAAGCAGCAAGCTATTGTAGATCAACAAATAAGAGGCAAAAACAAGAGCAGCAGACACATGACCTACTACAGTGTACCTCAAACTGTGTGCCTCCTGAGATTCCAAGTGTGCTGCTGCACATCAAGGAGGAAGAGAGGCGCCTCCCTCATGGGGAGTTCGGTGGCAGCCCCTCATCCCTCTGCACGGAGCCACTCATTCCTACCACCCCCATCGTTCCCAGTGAGGAAATGGCCAAGATTTCCTGCAGCCTGGAGACCAAGGAGCTCTGGGACAAATTCCACGACCTGGGCACTGAGATGATCATTACCAAATCTGGGAGGTGAGCAAATAAGCTGGTGGTCAGATTGCCTTTGTTATTCTGTGGTATCGGAAGTGAAAACGCAGGCTATCAACCCTTAGAGAAATGTAATTTGCTTTGCTCAGATAATTCTGGGAATCTTGGACAGATGTACTAACATTTTTTTCTCCTAGACAAAAAAAAAATCCTTTAGTACAAGTGGTACTGTACTTCCCTACGCAGTACGGCACCAGCGCTGCTCAATTCGCTGAAGGCCCGCATGTTTCCTTCTCTCTAGCGTCCTCTGGATTCTCCCCTGGCCTCTCGGTTTACACCTTTAAAGCTAATTACAGCAACCTGCAGAGGATCGCTGGTAGGTAAAATGATTTTATTTTCAATATAATGATTGAAATATGTCAGTTTTGAGAATTTATATCTGCTGTGTATATTGTGTGTATATGAAAAATGAACGGGAAAAATTATATTACAATTAGTATAGGGGAAGGGATCTGGGGCAGAATTGGATGGGCCTAGGGAGGTCTGTGGTTGGGGTACTCAGTTGATATTTGCTAGATTTAGGGGGTACTTAGCTTAAAGTAGTTGAGAAACACTGCTGTAGGCAATCAACTGGCACCTTCTCTCCGGCCCTTTTCCCTGCTGGCACCCCCTACTGGCATCTCAGGGCCCATCTGTAGGGCCTCTGCACATGTGCGGATGTCAACGTGATGATGTCACGCATATGCGTGATTTCATCACGGTGACATCCACACACTTCTGGGTCCCTCAAGCTGTGGCCACTACCTTTAGTGTGCCCCAGCTCGAGAAAGTTTAAGAGACACTGACCTACTACTACTACTATTTATTATTTCTATAGCGCTGAAAAGGCAGCACTGTACATTTTAAGTTTTCAAGTTTCAAGTTTTCAAGTTTTATTAGGATTTTATATACCGCCTATCAAGGTTATCTAAGCGGTTTTACAATCAGGTACTCAAGCATTTTCCCTATCTGTCCCGGTGGGCTCACAATCTAACATACAATAAACAGTCCCTGCGCAGAAGAACTTACCATCTAATTTAGACAGGACATTACATGGTAGCTTGCCTTGTCACTCATTCCTTTCATATTCAAATAGGAGTGACAGTAGACAATCCAAATTCATTGTCACTATAAGTCGAACTGATGGTACAGTTGTCTGCAACATCCAAGAAAATGTCCTTAATACTGGAAGCAGAACCAGTTAATAAGTTCACAAATCATGTGGCTTAGGGCTGAATTGATGGTATAGTTGCTTTTGACCTTTGGGATGAATTGATGGTATAGCTGCCTTTCACCTTTTCTTCAGGGCAGCTCCACTACCACCGGGAGCTAAATCGGTTAGCACACCTTAATAAAAGGACCCCTAAGAGAACAGGCAACAAGATCTGATGTCCCTTTCAATGTATTAAAATTAGTCCAATAAAAAGGATCACCTTATTTCCATTTTCTATTTATAAATGTTTATCAACACAGCTGAAAATACTACTTTATCCTAAAGCAAAATAAATAAATAAATAAAATGAATGAATGAAAAAAATGTTTCTACCTTTGTTGTCTGGTTTCTGCTTTCCTCATTTTCTGGTCATTCTTTTCCTTCAATCCACTGTCTGCCCTCTTTCTGCCTCTTCCATATGGCATCTATTCTCTTTCTATGTCTCTTCTAGAAACTGTCTTCCTCTCTCTCTCCTCCCCACTTCCATCCTGCGTCTGTTTTTCCCTCTCTCCACTTCCTTCCAGCTTCTGCTCTCCTCTCTCTCCACCCACTGCCATTCAGCATCTGTTCCTCCACTTCCATGCAGCATCTGCTCCCGCCTTCTCTGAGAATCTCGGAGGGGGTGGGAGCTGGCAGGCTTTGAGCATGCACAGATGCTCAAAGCTCTGCACCGGTTAAGAATACAGCATTGACGGTGGCAGCAAGTTTCCAGTGCTAATGGCAAGAGTGATGTTGGGGAGTGGGGCATGCATGGAGGAGGGTGGTGGCGGGGGATAATGGCTTCAAGATTCATCATGGGGAGGGAGCATATATTCAGCGGGGATCTTTAAATTGAAGATTAAAGCCTCAGTGGTCATCAGGAGTTGAATAGAGGACAGCCACGCCATCAGTCGGGTCGTGGCTCAAATATAAACCGAGACCCCCATTTTGGGCCAATTTTTTGGTCTAAAAATCCCAGTGTATATTCGAGTATATACGGTATATAAATAGTTAAAAGCTATGCAGCAAGTAGCACTAAATATGGTTGGTGCATGCATAACTGGCAGCTCCTCCCCCAACTCTGACTACAGATTGTCCTGTCAGTCAGAAGTGATATTCAGCAGCAATGCCTGGTTTAGTGTTGATGAATATCAGCAGCCAGGATACTGAACTTGGTTTAATCAGGTAAAAGCCTCTCCTTGCCACTTAAATTTTTCTGAATATTAACCCCACAGTCACTGACTGCCTTTGTCAAATCTAGGTACATTATAAACCAGATTTTACATACTATACTCATACAAATGATTATGATACCCTGCTTTTGGGTATTCCTTGCTTTTCCTCTGGCTGCTCCAGCTTCCTCATTTTCAATCTACAGTATACAGTACTGCTCTGGACAGAGCATGTGGAGGGAGCAAAGGCCAGACGATAGAGCATGCAGCAAACCGTAGAAATGTCACATACCTTGGGAAGGGGTGCTTTATAGGAACTCTCCCTTCAAGCAAAGAGCCTTTTTTCAGTCCAAAGGTCCTATCAATGGCAGCCCTTGTTTAGGAGTAGACCTCAACCTGGCAGCTAGGCTTCAATGCTAAGAAATGTAAGGTCATGCACCTCAGAAGTGGAAATCCATGCAGGACGTACTTCTTGAACGGAGAAACTTTAACTAGGACTTCAGCAGAACGAGATTTAGGAGTAATCATCAGTGCAGACATGAAAACTGCCAATCAAGTGGAGAAGGCTTCATCTAAGGCAAGGCAGATATTGGGTTGTATCAATAGAAGTTTCGTCAGCTGAAAGCCTGAAGTCATAATGCCGTTGTACAGGGCCATGGTGAGACCTCATCTGGAGTACTGTGTGAAATTCTGGAGGCCACATTACAGTAAAGATGTGCGCAGAATTGAATCGGTTCAACGGACGGCCACCAGGATGATCTCGGGGCTCAAGGGTCTCTCGTATGAAGAGAGACTGAACAAATTGCAGCTCTACACTCTCGAGGAACGTAGGGAGAGGGGAGAAATGATCGAAACATTTAAATACCTTACGGGACGTGTCGAAGTGGAAGATGATATTTTCTTTCTCAAGGGACCCTCGGCCACAAGAGGGCACCCGCTCAAACTCAGGGGCGGAAAATTTCATGGCGACACCAGAAAGTATTTCTTCACAGAGAGAGTGGTTGATCATTGGAACAAGCTTCCAGTGCAGGTGATCGAGGCAGACAGCGTGCCAGACTTTAAGAATAAATGGGATACCCATGTGGGATCCCTACGAGGGTCAAGATAAGGAAATTGGGTCATTAGGGCATAGACAGGGGGTGGGTAAGCAGAGTGGGCAGACTTGATGGGCTGTAGCCCTTTTCTGCCATCATCTTCTATGTTTCTATGTTTCTATGACCCTTTGGCTGTATCCTTCAGACTGACTCTGGGGTTCTACAGTGGGGGTCATCATATTATTTATGAATGGCATCAGTCACCTCTGAAGAAAAAAGGGGAGTAAGCTTTCTCTCTGTGTGGCTGGAACATTATAAGTAAGATTGTATATGTGACACTGTGACAGGACCAGAGTGAGAGACTTCTGTGTAGAGAAAAGAGCATAGATAAGGTATCATGTTTGTTCAGTAGGCACCTCTGAATCTAGAATATATTCTCCAGTGATCTGACCACTTTAATTTCTATGTATTTTTCACTAAGATCAAATTTAGTATATTTGCACTTTGTACATTAGTTTCTGAATGTATTTTAGTGCCTATGGCCACACCAGTCCTGAGTGTGCCTGATCTCGTCTGAAGGTTTCTTGGCCAGTTCATTTAAATCCAATATTGTTACTAATTGAATATCAGTTTTTCATACAATTCTTTTAGCTTGCAAGCCACCAAGGATGGGAGATTGTGTGTCCTATAAACCTATAAATATATAAATAAAACTACTGTGATGTGATCAGTAGTCTAAATTCTTTTGGACCGGTTTCCTAAGAAGGCAATTATCAAGCCATTCCCATGGGTGGAACAGTGTTTTATCTGCAAATCTTGAGGGGTTGAGAGCAGAAGCTGCTTTTGCTTTAGGCAAAAACAAATTGTGGGTACTAGAACATTGTAACTTTTTAAGCCTCTGTTGGAAGGAGATTGTGGTTTATTTGTTTAATGCCTTTGACAAATTCAGGTATATTATAAGGCAGTATATAAGGTTTCAACCTGGTCAGAACCGCTTCAACCTAGACACGTGGGCAAAATATCAATCCAGAATGACGGCCACGGCACTGAACTTCTGAAAAGGTAATTATGAAGGGATGAGACTCATGGTGGGGAAGAAGATAAAGAAGAGGATAAGCACTGTAAAAACGTTAGAGCAAAATCTATATATACCGCATATCAACAAGGGATCCAAGAGGAAAAAGAACAAGGAACTGGCGTGGCTCACTGTACAGGTGAAAGAAGCAATCAGAGACAAGATTTCTTTTAAGGAATGGAAAAGGTCAAAAAAAGCTGAAAACTGGAAAAAGCACAAACAGCATCCAAGAAGGTGCCATAAGGCGGTGAGAGGGGCCAAAAGAGACTACGAGGAAAAAATAGCCAAGGAGGTGAAAAACATCAAGCCGTTCTTTCGATATATTAAGGGGAAACAACCCGCACAGGAAGCGGTTGGGCCATTGGATGACCATGGAATAAAGGGAGTGCTAAAGGAGGACTAAACTATCGCCGACAAACTGTAGGAAAACAAGAAAAAAACCCATTCTGAACCAAATTGTGTACTAATATATACCAAGCTCCACATCCAACCCCAACTTCCTTGCCAGGCTCTGTACCCTGTTCCCCCTCCCTGCCAGGCTCTGCACCTTGTCTCCCCTTCCCTGCCAGGCTCTGCACCCTGTTCCTTTCACATACACACAATACACACAGCAGATATAAATTCTCAAAACTGACACATTTTGATCACTAAATTGAAAATAAAATTTTTTTTCCTACCTTTGTTGTCTGGTGATTTCATGAGTCTCCTTCCTTCCTTTCTTTCTTTACTCAGGCCCAACAATTGTCCCTTTCTATTCCCTCCCTCCCATGTCCCAAGTTTGTGCCCCTTCCCTCTCACTGCCTTCCAACCTTTGTCCTTCATCCTCCCTCCCTCCCTGCCATGCCAAAACCTGCCTTCCTCCCTCCCTGTGGCACCAAAACCTGCCTTCCTCCCTCCCTGCTATGCCGAAGCCTGCCTACCTGCCACCAATTCCTTCTCCTCTGCCCCTGGTCCACTGCTGCAGGAAGAGAAGGGAAGGGCCATCGTGCAGCGATTGCACGTCGTCGGCCCACAAACCTTCTCTCTGACATCAGAACTGATGTCAGATCAGAACTTATCTTGGGGGTCGCTAGAGAGCCCGAACAATATGGAGGCTTGAAGCACGAGCTCTCACCAACGGCTCCGCTAACTACACATTTTCACTCACTATTTTTTGGAGAAAGTGTGATATTTGTTGCTGCAACGATGCCTAATCCTAAACTGGGCAAAATTGAGGCTGCCTATGCGAGTTCCTCTGGCGCCAAGTGACTGAAAAAGGATCCGCAGTCTCCCACCAAAGGCGATGCAGGCCGGCCGCATGACGATACTGGGGTTATGGTAATGATCAATTACAGAATATTTCCAACATGCTTACTGAGAGTAAAGATGACATTAAAGACATTAAGGCCGAGATCATGAATCTCACAGTGGACTCTGGACTCTAAATTGCTTACCCTGGAAAAGAAAACCAAGCTCATTGATGAGATCGCCCCTACCAGTTCAGCTTCTAGTTCCACCCTCACAAACCTCCTCTACTTCCCCAACAAGCTCCGGCTGCATCTGGAGGGCCTGGAGAATGTGCAGATGTGTGTGACGTCATCCACGCATGGTCACATGCCCTCCAGATGCAGCCAGAGCTCATCGGGGCTTTCCAAAACCCATACAAACTGCCGGGTTTTGGAAAGTCTGTCCGGTACCCCGGACTGTCCTCTAAAAAGAGGACATGTTTGGGTTTTCTTGAACATTTGGTAACCCTATATTTTGTACCATGAGACCTAATAGTTAATAACTGTGGTTGACAGTAAAAAACACATCTTAATGGCAGTCCACATTGATAAGTTCATCCCTTAATCAGTAAAGGTCCTTTACTGTAAAAATATCTCACATGCACAAAAGACCTATTTAAGTATTTGAGAAAAGAATTGCAGCCAAAAATAAAAATACTTGTCCAGTGAACTGACAACTATAGGAAATGTCACAGAGGTTAAACTGAAATCGTGAAGGATATCCCACTCTGGAGGGTTATGAGTAATGTAATCTTCATGACAAGCCAATTCTATGACTTTTATTTTTTTTCTGTGGACTGTCAATTTTACCTGACTGTGTGTGATACTTTTAGGATGTGGGAAGCTATGCATTTGAGACTTAGCTGAGACTAGCAAAAGCTATTATTAAGATTTTTTTTCCCCACTGTTGCTTTTATATTGAAGTGCTTCCATTGGGCTTTTGCCCTGAATCTCTAGAAGAATTTAGGTCATGCTATTAAAAATAACCTTCTATCTTGCAGGGACCAGAACTGAAGTTTAATGTTTTGCCTTAAATACAAGTAGTTGTAATCTTAATGGCAGTGCAATGCCACATTTTTAAAGAAGAGAAGATAGAAATGTAGCTATGTGAGGCACTGGTATTAACATATTAAAACCAATGTTCAAAAAATAAATATGATTAAAATTGGGCTTTACCTGCTTATAAGTCTTACAGCATGTCTTTAATAGCTTTTTCTACCCTTTATCTGGATAAAATCTTTCACACAAAATCTCAATTTGTACAATTTAGTTAAACAGAAAAAAAAGCCAAGTGTGAGCATTCTTGGAGCTAAGGGGAGACGTCCAAAAGACACCACTTGGACATCTTACTACGTCCAAGTGGACATTCTCAAAACAGACTTCCTAGATGTCTTTCTGGTTGTTTTGTCTCCCATGCAGCCAGATCTTAAGGGGACATGTTAGAGGCATGTTTTGGGCAGGCTTAGGGTGGGCTTAAGACTTGGATGCTCGTCAGGCATAATCAAACCTTTAACAAAAGGCCCTAAGCTTTTCTTTAGACGTTTGGAGCTAGACCTGTTTTAAATGTGTCTAAATGCTAAAAAGGTGCCCACACTGACTAAATGATTCCTGGAGGGATTAAGGCAAACCCCCCCACCCCCACCCCCATACTCCCCCAGTGGTCAACAACCCCCTCCCACCACCCGTATGTATCTTTTCTGTAACCGCTCCACAACTTTTGAATTTTTTTTTTTAATAATTCTTTATTGAAAGTGGCTCAGAGAACGCATAAACAATTGCTAATACAAAAAGAAGTGGCATGACAAACAACTGATCAACAATTCTATACCAATTTATTTACGTGAAGAAACCTCACTAGGCCACTTTAAATCTAAACTAAACCTTAAGTTTGTATACTTCATCATCTCCATAAAGATAGAGCTCGGCACGGTTTACAGGTAATTCAATAAATGAGGGAAGGACATTAGAGGTTATGAAGAGGATAGCTAGCTTTACATTTTAAATAGATAGCTTTACGTTTTGGAGAAAAGCCAGGTTTTCAGATGCTTTCGGAATAATTGGAATGAGCCTAGGTTCCGCAGCGGGGCAGGGAGGTTGTACCAAAGCTCAGTGAATTTGAAGAAAAGGGATTTCCCTAATTTACCTGCATACATGATGCCTTTTAATGAGGGAAAAGATAGTTTGAGTATATGGCCGGATCTGGTAGTGTCAGGTCTCGAAGAATTCCAGGATAGTGGGATTAGGGGAGGAAGAATGCCATGTAGGATCTTGAATATTAGGCAGGTACATTTAAAGTGAATCCTAGAAATCACCGGAAGCCAGTGCAGTTGTGACAGAAGCAGGGAAACATGATCAAATTTGCTTTTTGTGAAGATTAACCTAGCCACAGTGTTCTGGATCCACTGAAGTTTTTGAAGATTTTTCTTGGTTAGACTTAGATAGATGGAATTACAATAGTCCAGTCTGGAAAGAATGATTGATTGTACAAGGACAGCAAAATGTTTTTGGTGGAAGCAGGATCTCACTTTCCTCAACATGTGAAGACTAAAAAAACATTTTTTTTTTTTTACCAGAGAGTTGAGATGATCATTAAAGGAAAGAGTAGAGTCAATAATGATGGCCAAAACTTTGCTTGAGAATTTGATCTGCAGTGTGGGACCAGAAGGAAGTGAAATGAGCGTGGGTAACTGATCTAATTTTGGGCCAAGCCAGAGTAGTTTAAAAACATACCTAGTTAAGGCTGCCTTTGATCTATAGTAGAGAATGACATGGTGGTTGTTACCCGCGGCTAGCCGCGAGTAGCCACGGGTAACCCGCCGAAACGGGGAAAGAAAAAATAGTGGTTGCTGCGGGGACGGGAACAAGGCCATTCACCGCCCCATGGAGTGGTGAATGGTCTTGTCTCCACAGTGAGGCAATCAAGGATTGCGCGGTCCAGCAGCCCCCACCTGACTGATCGCAGCGTTCCGCCATCTCCCTCCCTCCACCTCACCTTAGATGCAGAGTTTGCTGGCTTTCTTTTTTGCCCAGCCGCACGCTTTCAAAAAGCCGCGCACGCACAGCTGCTCGAGTTGTTCAATCTTATCCTCTGCTGCAACATCCTGTTTCCGGTTGCGTGAGAGGAGAAGATTGAACAACTGAGCAGCCGCGCATGCGCGGCTTTTTGAACACATGCGGCTGGGCGAAAAAGAAAGCCAGCAAACTCGGCATCTAAGGTGAGGTGGAGGGAGGGAGCTGACGGAACGCTGCAATCGGGCGGGAGGAGGCTGCTGGACTGCGCGATCGTGCGTGTTCCCGGCTCACACTAGGAAGGAGGGAGTGAAAGGGAAAGAGATTCTGGGCCAAGGGGATGAAGAGGGAGAGAAAGAAACCCACAGCAGGAAAGAAAGGGGAGGGCAGGCTGGTGAGCCAGATGCTGGAAGCAGGGGGGAGGGGAAAGAGGGAAAGAAGCTAGATGGGGTTGAAGAGAAGAGACACATTGGTGTGAAAGAGGAAGAGAGGGGAAATCTGGACACAGGAAGGTAACAGAAACAGAGCGGAAATTAGGGGCATAGGGGCATAGGGACAGAGACATAAAGGGGACATACATGCCATGGGGATGGTATATGGACACGGTGGGGGGGGGGCCAATGCCAGATATATAGGGGAGATATTAGAAATGGGGAAAATAGGAACAGAGAAACGAGATTGTTTGGGGATCGAGCTCGCAGGCTCCAGCGGCTTGCCCAAATTACATTGTAACATGCCACAAAAGTAAGAGGGAGGGAGGTAGATAGATAGGCTGTGCGAGAGGAGCTGAAGGGTGGTAAAAAGTAACAGATGGTGAAGGAGGGAGGGAAGGGTGGTGGTGGAAAGGAATAGAACAAACATTGAAGGAGGGTGGAGAGGAATAGACCCTGAAGAGAAATGTGGAAGACAGAGTAGGGAGAAGATGCTGGAAGGGAAGAAGACAGATGCCAGACTATGGAGGAGCGGAGGGAAGAAGATGGGTGCCAGACCAATTGGAGGGGGTGAAGGGAGAGGCACAGTAACAGAGCAAATGGAAGACACAGAGAGAAGACACACAGTGGATGGAAGGAATTGAATGAGAAGATGAGGAAAGCAAAGGTAGAAAAAAAAAATTCTATTTATTTTCTTTTTCTTTTTTGCTTTAGGATAAAGTAGTATATTAGTTGTGTTGATAAAAATTTATAAACAAATCCCTGCCAGCTGAACATCTCTTTCTCTAGTTCAGCAGCCAGAACTTTGATTTATAAGGAAGGAATAAGCTAAATATTGCAGTACTGAGGCTTATATGGATGCTGCGGGGACGGGGACGGGGCGGTGAATGGGATGGCAGTGACCGTGATGGGGCGGTGAAGGGGATGGCGGTGACGGTGACGGGGCAGTGAAGGGAATGGCAGTGACAGGGCGGTGAAGGGGACGGTGGGCCGAGGACGGGGCAGTGACCTGGACAGATTTTTTCCCCATGTCATTCTCTAATCTATAGACCTCAGCTTCCACATCTTCTTACAGATGAGATACCCCAACTACGTATGTTAACACGTGATGTATTTTCTGTCCTATCATTTAATGTAGTTCTCCCCTTTTTCCCATTATTTGTTTCAGTTTGTCTGTCTGTATCATGTTATTATGTTCAACCTAGTTTTTAACATATGTATTCCACTTAGAAACCTGATAAGTGGATTAACAAATTTTACCCCCTCTTTTACAAAGCTGCGCGGCAACAGCATCGAAGCCCTTTAAATCTCTATGGGCTTCGGGCCGTTACTGCAGCGGCCCGGGCTAAACGGCTTCGTAAATAAAGTTGAAACTTAAAATTATAATTTTCCCGACATAGCTAAATCTACTCGAAAGAAGAGGAAACAATTTCTCATGTTGTACCCTGGGGTATTTCAACTTGGGGAGCTTTTTATCCTTATATTTCCATGTAAATGTCTTGTTAAATACCAAGGACTGAGATATATTTTTATGTCCCTCCCCCTCTGCTATCTTCTTTTCTGAATGCTAGGATATCAGTCATTTAGGCTTTATGTAGCATCAGCCATAGCACTGATCTTACGGCCTCTTTTACAAAGCCGCGCTAGCAGCTGTGCTGCGCTAACGGCCCCGAAGCCTATAGAGATTTAAAGGGCTTCGGGGCTGATGCCGTGCAGCAGCCACTAGCACGGCTTTGTAAAAGAGGCCGTTAGTATTTCTAAATTTGTTAATTTTAATCCATTTTTAGCCTACAATATGATAGAATATTTGTTGTATTATATTTTGAAATATAATCCTTGGATTTGGCTATTGAATCTTCTTCATTTTTGAGGACTTAAAGAGCACAGTTTTTCCCAGTAGCAATAGATGGTGAATTGATAACTGTTAACTACTACTATTTATCATTTCTATAGCTCTACTAGACATACACAATGCTGCACATTAATCATTCAAGAGACAGTCCCCGCTCAGTAGAGCTTATAATCTATTCAAACAGACAAACAGGACAAGAAGTGGGTTGGAGAGTTTCTCAGAGGGAATGATGGAAACAGGCATGGGAGCTTTACAAGTGAGTGGGAGTTATAAGTAAATAACAATCTCAAAAAAATGAGCTTTAGGCCTAGATTTGAATACTACCAGAGATAGAGCTTGCTGTATGGACTCAGGCAGACTGTTGCAGGTGTAAGGTACAGCAAGAGAGAAGGGACATAGCGTGAAACTGGCAGTAGAGGAGAAGGGCACAGATAAGAGAGACTTACGCAATGAGCAGAGTTCCAGAAGAGGAGAATAGAGAGAGATAAGAGAGGAAATATATAGTATTGTGAAGGTGCAGAGTAAATGTACTTGTAAGTCAATAGGAGGAGTTTGAACTATATGTGAAAATAGATAGGGAGTCAATGAAGTGACTTGAGGAGAGGAGTGCAGCAACTCTGGCAGAATATAAATCATGTAGCAGAATTTTGAAAGGATCAAAGGGGAGGGAGAAGGTTAAGTGGAAGACCTGTGAGAAGCAAGATGCAGTAATCTAGCCGAGAGGTGATAAGGGTGTGGACAAGAATTTTAGTGGTGTGCTCAGAGAAGAAAGGTTAGATTATGGTAATATTAAAGTATAGAGAAAAAATTATAGGTTTTGGTGATCTGTAGTAGTGTAATCATGGCTTGTTTAAAGACATCAGGACAGTTGCAGTGGAAAGTGCTAGATTGAGAATGTGATGGATAGAAAGGATGACAGTAGGAGAGATGGTGCTGATTAGATAGATGGGAATCGGACCAGAGGAGTAGGTAGTGAGTTTGGAGGAGGAAAAAAATGTGGTTTCCTTTTCAGTGATTTTAAGAAAGGAAGAAAAGGTGACAGGAGCCAAAAGAAGGTTGACAGAGTGGCTGAGGGAAGGAGTGATAGAGATGACTTGGTTGAGAACTCAAGGATAGTCTTGTGAACCTTGTCGGCGGGGGGAGGGTGGAAGAGAGTGATAGAGGAGTTAGAGGTGAGGGCTATTTGCTATTGCCAGTCTTCCTCTTAATGAAAGCCCTTCACCCATATTTGGAAATCTAAAACTTGATTAGGGTGCTGGTCTTTGACCAGAAGGCCGCCGCGTGAGCGGACTGCTGGGCATGATGGACCACTGGTCTGACCCAGCAGTGGCAATTCTTATGTTCTTATGTAGGAATAGCCCAATGGTTAAAGCACTAGCCCTGACATCTAGGAGTAACCAGTTTATATACTACTTCTGCTCCTTCTAATCATTGCCAAGTCATGTAAACCTCAATTCCTTCAGGATGTAGCATTGTTTACTTGGGCAGGCACACAAAAAAATCTGTATAGATTATGTATCATTCAGAATGTAGCAGTCTGACTTATTTTCAATTTGAAAAAGTTTGATCGTGTCACTCCCTTTTTCTGCAAATTGCATTGGTTGCCGATAGAGGCCCGAGTGAAATTAAAATTTGGCTGTATTTGTTATAAGATTTCATCTGGTGAGCAGCTAGGCTTGCTCTTAGGTTTGCAAAGTATTAAGAAATAATGGCAAATGATACAAAATGTTCCCCCCCAAAAATATTTATTTTATTAATTTCCATAACAACTATTGAAAGGCTATTTGTGTCATGGGGGTCTTTACAGAAGCCAAAATCTGGCATTTCTAGCAAAGAATCCCACTCTATACTTAGTTGTACATCAATATATACCTTTTGTGACCAATATGACATCATCACTTGTCAGCCAATCAACCAACAGAGGCTGTCCTTAGGTTTGAACAAAGAAAATTCCTTTTGACATAGAAAAAAGTTTCACAAATCATATTTTTGTTTACATTAATTTCTAAATATGCATAAAACATTATAACATACCCAATACATTTGTCATTCTCAAAATGCTTAAATCAAACAGCTTGTCTGTGTCAGACAAAACCTTGTTTTGGAAAAACTGATAGTTTCAAGTTTCACTGACACACACAAAAGACACAGACCCCTTCCTATGCTGGAGGTCAAACTAGCTGACCTTTCCTGCTTTGGGCCTCTCAAAGACTGGTATTATCATGGTAATAATGTCTCTGGCTTAACTTAATCATTTCCAGATGTTTCCTCTTAGGTTCCCTTTAAGTTTCTTACATCTTATATATATAAAACATTTGAAATTAAATACAAATCATTCTCTCACACATCATTCATAGGGATCCCTTTGCTCACGGTATATTTCATTCCTAATCAATATTGTATTCAAACCTATTTATGAAAGATTTTTTCCTATACTCCACATTGGAATGACTGGACCATTTGTTAATACTTAAGCCATGAGACTCAAGGTGGGGAAACTGTACATAGACACAGAGAGGACAAAGAGAGACAAAAAGACAGAAAACAAGATGGAGTCATTAATACCTCTAGAAGTATGTTATGCATTACCTGATTCCCTCTATGGTCTGGCTTAATAGCAAAATACATAAAGAGAATAATATTATGCTTTTTCTTAATATTAATCTGTAGTGTATTTTTCTGGCCTTGGCTACATCCATATTCAGATTTTCATGCACCCACTTTTCCGTATGCTTCTATTGGGCATGGCCTTAACTAACACATATGCTTGTATCTAACTAGTTACCCAAAACCATACGAAATGCAGGCGTTACATGTAGAAAAAATCCACAAAATACTGCCCCATGTCTTGCACACTATCCATTCCATTAACACATTAGCGCCCCCCTACAGCCCATGAGCAAGTGCTACTCCTCACTGGTTTTATGCCTAATTACCTTATAGATTTGTTTACATTTTGCCAACATTAAACACTCTAGACATTCACATGCACTATTTACTTTTCCATCTGTTAAAGGGTGCAGATTTTAAAGATATCATAAAGCTGTCAAGAAGGCAGTCAGAGAGGCCAAGCTCCGAATAGAGGAGAATCTAGCACGGAACATTAAGAAAGGGGATAAATCCGTCTTTAGGTATATTAGTGACAGGAAACGAAACAAAGATGGGATAGAACGACTCAGGAAATCGGACGGGAATTATGCAGAATCAGATTCCACT